>NC_053193.1:1250000-2500000 GCF_905163445.1 Pararge aegeria
TTAATTGAATACGTCCGAAAAGATTAAGTGTTCCGGTGCGATGTCGCGTAGAAACACAATATTATATATGAGAACCATACTCCTTAACAGTTTAGCGTGCTACAATCTCAGGTTGCATCACTCCCCGGCAGGTGAGATAGCTGTCAACGGCTAAACAGCTAGCTTTTTTAAATTAAGAAAAAAAAAATATCTAAAGTACATACATATTTCCTCCCACGAACATAAATTCTGCTCAGACGTGATGGCTGGTAACTGTTACATAAACATTAAATCCCTTTCCAAGAGGACCGGTTGAGCGAACCATAAATCTAAAATTAATTCTAATTTCTAAAGTTAATTTCATACAAGACAGCGGCTGCGCTTGTAAGGTGTAAAGGTCAGCGTAGATCGAGCGGTAAAACTGCGCTAGAATTCCTGAATCTATCTTAAAGTAATTAATCATTTGATGAATTTCCTCATTTTAAGCTCCAGAACTCGGTTATTTGACTTATGTTACGTAAATCGACCTAATTTTGTATGTAGGGTTGCCTGTCTCTCCCGGGAATATTTTCTCTCGGGACGAGCTCTACATGCGCTGTACGAGGGAGGCACCGCTGCGTTCTTAGGAGATTCCGGAGCTTCCCAAATATGTGCCGAGGATGGCCTCAGAGTAAACGAAAAAAAAAATGGTGGTGTACGGGAGCTATCACGTCGGGGTCACCACTGTGCGGGAGCTATGGTGATACGCTCGACCTTAACAATAGGAAGATTTTCCTCCGAGCGGGTGATCGTGCTCGGGGACCGAGGTCCGAACATTCATTTTTGGAAGTTGTATATATATAGGCTTTCTTTGTGAACACTTCGCTAGCGCGATGCAGGATTTTTGTGGCGTCATCTAGTTGTGTAATATGGAGACCGCTACAGTTGCCTGACTGGATAGGTTGCGACTTTTTATTTTGTTAAAATCTCATTATAAAATATTCATATAAATAAATACAGTTCATTTTATTTAACATTATCATCATCATCAGTGTTATAAATTTCCTATATCCTTACCTACTAATAACATAAATGCGAAAAGGGTTTTGTTTGTTTGTTTGTTTGTCCTTCCTTCACGCCCTAACAAAGCAACCAATCAAATGGATTTTTAGCATAGAATTTCTGGAAAGGTCGGAGAATAAGCAAGGTTATATCCCTGGAAAACGAATGGCTCTCACGGAATTTGTAAAAAACGTTATTAACGCGTTTAGCCGAACGTATTTATAAAACAAACAAAATAACATAACTCTCTTTAAATTCGATAAGGACGATATTTTATAACGTCAATGAAATATAAAGGAATACTATATATCACAATAAATAATAACTTAAATATAAATACGTAAAGCATATGCATCTGAACAGAATCTGTACGATTTTCTGCATAATTTCTTCAATATTTATACTCCACATTATTTACATATATTTAATCCGCAATTTAATCTCCTGCTTTTCGCGGATATAGAAATAAATAAAAATATAACTTTTATTTGGGTATACACACACTAAAATTTAAATACAACTTATAGTCTACACAACAATTGCAGGTACAGTGTGATCCCAAAATAGTCTTCACTCAGTATGTTTGCTGTGTCTGTTAAGTCCCAGCGCTGATATTCCGAGACGTGACGTTTGGACGGTAGGCACTGACAGAGCAACGCTTAAAAACTATGGATATGCTTTAAAATAATCTAACTATAGCAAATTAAGCTTAATCATGCAATTCCGCAAAGCTTACATATATACTAATTATTAATGTAAAGAATAAAGAGCATTTACAATTTATTAATGTACAAAACGGTTATACAGTTTTCTTCGGCCTGCGTTGACCCTTATACCAATTGCCTCGAGACAATTCAAACCCTCAATCAAGGAAAATGCAAGATGGCGCCGATCCAATCCGCCCGCGATAAGTGAATGAGCTGTAAACTTCAATTTATTTATATTTAATTTACGCCCGACATTGGAATCTCGGCCTTTGATTAATGATGGCATGCAGAAGTAGGTAACAACTTTTTATTAATACAGAATTTCGTATTTTTATAAACAAGCGAGTTCTTGGCTTTGTGATTGAAATTGCACTTTGTTCTATCCATCCATCTCGAGTAGTTTTACTGACCGATATCGGTCCGCTTGTCAATCTTTATAGAGATCTAACTAAAATATAATATAACAATATGCACAAATGTCTACGCAAACACAGGTGCATTCTCTATTCTCTCACTCTCATATTTTAACGGGATGGCAGTTCCGATTGGACTGGATATTAGAGATCAGGCACATGATCTTACTACTAGATCATTGGATCAGTTGGATCTTTCCGTTTTTCCATTTGTCAAAGTCAAAGTCAAAGTCAAACACATATATGGCACTTTCGATACGTAAATTACATGTAAAATATAACATAGAAGTGAGTTGATGGCGATAACTAAATATGTCAACTTAAAACGACGAGGGTTCCAAACGCTCCCTGGTCGAAAGAAAAAAGAAAGAAATGGGAATCGAACCCACGGCCTTGGACGCGGAAAGCAGGTTCACTGCCCGCTGTGCCAACCTGCTGTCAAATCACGAAATGCATTGCATTTGCAGGGTTTTCCATCACTATGCTACTTCTGATGACCGCTATTTCGTCTGCGTTTGTGTATTTTATTTGCCCGAGCTTGAATACATGCAACCTTCACGATGCAAGCTATATCTATGGCACATTTTTTTAAAACGAAATCCGGAAGCGTATTCTATCTATATATTACTACCTGAAGCAAAAACTTTGTACCCCTTTTTTACGAAAAGACATTTTACGACATTTCGCACACTTATAGTTTAGATAGAGAAGGAGTGCAGATCATGTATTTTTTTTATTTAATTATGCTTAAAAATACTTTAATTGCATTAAAAACATTACACACACTACCATGTATTTGACCCACACGTATATACCCTTTCGATTAGTCACATAAAACAAATTAACAATCAATGAGACTGTAGCGTAATCTGTGGCTAAAGAAGAATAGTCTTTGACAATAGAAACTCATGTTTTTTATTTAAAATAATTATGGTCGAATATCGAATTACGAAATTCTGTTGAACGGTGCATGAGAATATTTCATAAAGAATCACCCTGAAAAATATTAAATCAAAAGAAGAATATTTAGTTTTCCATACAAACGAATTCTTAACATTTTAAGTGTTTACTTATTACAAGGTAAACAAGGTTGAAAATAAAAGACCGACACGCGCATAGTACCTACGCTATGCGACGCGTACCGAATAAAGGGACAGAGGTCAATTGACTTTAATTTTGTGATGTCGCAAGTAAAACTATGGCAGTGGTTTACTCAAAAACTATTAGCGTTTCACAGATAAGTCTCAGAAACAGTGCATAATGTACCTCTAAAGCATGTTTAGTATTATTTCTGTTTGCACGTTGTATAATATAGTATATTGCGACCATGTCCATCACAGATAATCTGTTCTACTGTCCTATTACGAAATGTGACATTTCCATAAATGTATTAATACTTCTCAGGAAAAATAAAAGTCGATTGAACCCCTTTATTTCAAAAGTCGGCTAGATAAACAAGGAAGAGATTCATAACTTTTATAACTCATATTACGAATAATAACCCAGTTGGGAAGTCCAAACAAATACGTTTTAAGTACGCTCGCGCAGAGATACAAGAGCGTTGGTCCAGATTTATGTGATTCATTCTTTGGCCTGATATCTTGATGAAGTGTAATTGGATGGCTGACTGAAAAGTTAACTGCTAAATGACACTGTAATTCCTTAATTCAGATTCAAAAAATCTTTTTTATACCCAAAATAACTTGTATAATCCTTCTTAAAATTATAATTTGTTTGTGACTCTACCACCAGTTTGGAAGGCAGATTCTACCGAGATAAAGCCAGCAACAATCTCAGCAGAGCTTTTTTTCAGCACCATAATTTTTACATTAATTATTTCGTAATACCTAAAGGAACCATAAATTATTTTTGTTGTTTTGTTTTGTTGTTGTTGTTTTGTTTTTCTTGTTTTCGCTTTTAATTTGTGCAATAAAGACTTTATCTATCTATCTATTGTTTGTTTGATTTTAGTTCCTTGCACCCTGTGGCGCGGTAGTATTTGGTTACTTTGTTAGGACGGACAATATTAAGTGTAAAAACACAAATGTTCCTGTAAACCAACCTTAGGAATTTCATGTTCTTTAAGAACGTAAAGAAGCCTATGTTACTCTCCGTCATTTCAACCAACTTTTGCTTAGTTAGGGCGTACAGGACGGACAAACAAATAAACACATTATATACACTTTAACAATGAATACAGTACTAAAACTATTAAACTGGCCAGCCATCAAACTTGAATGGTTTAATAAAATTTTATACATTGCCTACACTGGATATACTTCTATATTGTTGGTCTAGTTCAGTAGTTGTAAGCTAGTTTAACACTATTTGTTGCATGCGGTGTTACCTATAAGTAGCTGAACATTTTGTCTTCATACAAGCTAGTATAAATTGTTTCTTTGAAATGTAAAGCTGTTAGTAAACCAAATAAAAAAAAAAAGTTCACACATAGCATAATTCGGGAAATCTCGAAAAAGTAAATGGAATGCCATGAATGGCTTAAAACTTCCAGCTCGTGATAGAATGTTAGCTACAAACGTTATAACGGTATAACTGTAGTTATTGATAGAGCTTGTTAATTACTTGTAATAAAGAAAACTATCTACATAATTATCTACATTATTATTGGGAAAAAAATCTTGCTTTACATAGCCCGTATATTGAGAAAATTTTAGGCATCTTTGTAAATGGCTTAAAACTTCCAGCTCGTGATAGAATGTAAGCTATAAACGGAATGTAGGTCTTTAAAACTTTCTGTATACGGACCGTAAACTCGTTGCAAGTATAAATAGAAAATCGATAGCGCTGCGCTTCGGTTCCAAAAGATATAAATGGATTTTCTGACCTTTCTAAACCCAGTAATGTGCACCGCAGTCTTATAATGTGTGAGAGGTCCCTGAGGAATGAGTCAATTTGAGTGTTCATCAATCATCTTAAAAAGCGTTGATAGCCAAGTGGTTAATATTTCAGCCCTGCTTTCGGGGTGACCAAGGTTGATCCCCGACATCTGCAACTTTTCGAAGTTATGTGCGTTATTAATTTAAACGTTTAAAATATCACTTGCTTTACCGGTGAAGGAAAACATCGTGAGGAAACTTGAGTCCATGAGTTCTCCATAATGTCCTCAAAGTCCACCAGTCTGCACTGGGCCAGCGTGGTGGACTACGGCCTGAACCCTTCCCATTGTGGGAGGAGACCCGTGCCCTTTAGTGGGACGGTATTTGGTTAATATGATGATTATTATGTTGACCCACTAAAAAACGAGTTGTGGGTACAAAATAATTAAAATTTATCATCTCATCTCTCACTTCGGTCATCTTATCTCGCTAAAAATTAGCAGTTACCCCTGACTACTGTATATTGGATAGAAGCTGGCGTTACTTTGCGGAAATCCATGATATATTATGAAAATTAAGCTTAATTTTCATATCCTCTGACTACTCCCACGCCAAACATTGGTTTTCCCTTTTTTGCATGGAGTGACCATAGAACAATCTCTGCCACATGCCCGTAGTGCTTGCTTTCTCTTTGTATTAAAAACCAAGAACCTTCTCCGTGCAAAATTGTCTACCTGTCTCTGGAAGTCCCATACTTTTTTTTGGGAAATAAGCACACGAAATTTGCATAACAGTCGCTAGATGAAAATGATGGGAGGCTGTGTATGGTAGCCAGCTCTGCAGTCAGTTGATGATCAGTCGTAGCCCCCAAAAGCAATAATTATATGCGCATGAGGCTTAATGTTGGTGGACACAAGGTGGCGCGTTGAAGGACATGTTCCTAGCATTCAAAATACAAAATTTATTTCAAGGCGGCCTAATGTAAGCACTTTTGGAACGTCAAGTATGTCTGTTTGTAGTGACTTTACCACCGGTTCGGAAGGCAGATTCCACCGAGAAGAAGCCATTTCCATTTTCAACATCATTTTACAGTTTACAATCTATAAAATTTTCTATCTTGTGAGAGATGAGAGCGGAAATTCCTGCCCTGCAAATGTGGCTCTGTTTATAAGCACTGGTCTCCTGTTTATCATTAGGTGGGCTATGAGCTTAATCCATCAATTATAGAAAACCAGAGCTGAGTCAATTAAAACAATCATAAGTTCTTAAACTTACCTACCGAGTCTGTATTTTTGCCTGGGCCATTTAACTTGAAAGGTCAAACGTATATGCCCCGATAGTTATAAAACGTTGCACAACAATAAATATGTTTAAGGAAATCGTAAGTTGCCCGTGAGTCAGCGTCCAAATGCCACTTGGCTTGCAGCCAAGTGTTGGCGACTTGTTGAACTCGCCTGCCACCTGGCGCCGCACGTTTGGCGGGTAATACTACTTGGTTAATGAATGATGAAGAAAGCCCATTAGTTTAGCTACACCGTTTGTTTTGCGATCGTTAAGCGTTTTTGTATAGTCTAAAAACTAAATCGTAATTTAGTATACGGAAGCTTTTTAAGGATGGGATAAAATTCAAAAAAATTAAAGTTGATTTCAGTTTATTGTCATACTGGTAACAAACTGGGTACTGCGCTTAGGGAAATATGCTCAGAGCAAAATAACCTCTTTTCGTTGAGAATTTAGCTTTGACCGATCATTTAACAAACCTGGTGTTTGGCTGCATTGTATTGATTAGTCTTTAAATTTAAAATAAAATATAAATGAATAATTAAAAAACCCCTGACTTTTAATATAATGAACATTATTCTACTAGTCCAGTACTTTCATTTGATACCCATATTGAGGGAGTTGTGAAAAATACCTAATCTGCCATTTTGGCAGCATCCATCTTGGACCGATTTTCATCCATCAAATACGTATAGCCAAAAATTCTCCCGACTAATTCAACTTTCAAACAAACGATGACACACACACACACACACGCACACACATACACACAGAAACTCACACACACACACACGCGTCGTTTTTGCCTCGGGGGTTAAAAAGAGGAATCGACTCCGGGACCTACGCACAGCTCTACACCACGGAGGTAAGTTGGGTAGAGTGCTCCTCAAAACTCCGTAATCAAGTATCGCAATCACACAAATCGAGCGCCACTTACAGGCTGTTCGAGTCGAGAGAGCACTTCATTTGGTTAAACCAACATTAAAAGTGGCGTTTTCGTAAATTGTATTCGGTAACCTTAGTACAAACGAAAACGAGGCGTGTCGATCTATTCGAAGTTACTTACGTTTTTAATTTAAACACTTGAAATATCACTTGCTTCAAAGGTAAAGGAAATCGTCGTGAGGAAACCTGCATACCTGAGATTTCTCCATATGTTCTCCAAGGCGTGTGAAGTTCACCAATCCGCACTTGGCCAGCGTAGTGGACGGTCTTTATCTCCTTCTCACTGTGGGAGGAGACCCGTAGTAGGCCAAGAATGGTTTGATATGATGATGATGTCTATCCACTAAAACACGAGTTATGGTATAGAATAATTAAAATTCAATTTCACCTCAAAAAGCTTCACTCTAAAAATTGTTGAACTGAGCACGTAAATGTTCAGCATAACAGCGCAAAATAAAAGGGTGCGGGTGGAATTTAATCCTATCCTAATAAACTTTTACGAAATAACTTTACTGTCGAATTCGTTTTGTACATTAAAATATGAGGTGCACACTCTGGACGTGATGCGACTTAATGTCGCTAACGACATGTGATAAGACAAAAGATCGTATGCGTGTAGTCCACCACGCCGGCCCAGTGCGTATTGGTGGACTCCGCACACCTTTGAGCACATTATGTAGATCTCTCAGGCATACAGGTTTCCTCACGATGTTTTTGACTGCCAATTGGCGCAGTGGGCAGAGACCCTGCTTTCTGAGTCCAAGGCCGTGGGTTCGATTCCCACAACTGGACAATATTTGTGTGATGAACATGAATGTTTTTCAGTGTCTGGGTGTTTATCTATATATTATATGTATTTATGTATATTATTCATAAAAAAATTCATCAGTTATCTTAGTACCCATAACACAAGCTGCGCTTACTTTGGGGCTAGATGGCGATGTGTGTATTGTCGTAGTATATTTATTTATTTATTTAATTTATTTCACCGTTGAAGCAACTGATATTTTAATAACTTAAAACGCACATAACTTAGAGGTGCGTGATGGGATTCAAACTCGGCCCCCCGAAAGTGAAGTCGAGCTCCTAACCCAATGCACTATCCCCGCTTCCATAATATCATACAATACTTCGTCAAAATGTTTCCTATAAGATAGTTTAATATTGTATGCTAAAATACATTATAGAATATCTATATATTCTAAAAATTAATTTAAGTAAAAAATATTATAATCAAAACAACTGTCTGGAACTTTCATCTAGGCGGAATCTCCTTTTCTTCAAAAAACCGAAGAAATGTCCTTTACCATATGGTGGGGGGGCAGTAAAATTCAAATTTTCCCACTATCACTTTGAAATGCCAACGTGTTGGTTGCAAGGTTACAATGGAATATAGCGAACTTGTGCCAAATATACAATTTCCGTGTTTCAATCAAAACTAATATTATGAATGCGTAGTGTATATGTTTTCTTGTTATGTTATCTGTTTTCCCCTAAGCCCCTAGGGCCTCAACCGAACAATCGATTGTGATAAAATGCACTAAGATAGCATAAATTAATTAAAGATTAAGAGAGAAAACATCGTGATATAAGAGTGTTTTCTATCACGTTAAAACGAAAAACTTCTTGAATTTACTCTATCCCAACTTCCATATGATAAACATTTCAAAATAATATAAAAAATAAAATAATCCATAGCAAAAATTATCTTAGGTATCCAGTAATTAAAGTAAGAATTTGGTTGGAAAGACCAACAAACTTATTTTCGCATATTTGTAAAAAAAACCTTGTGTGTACTATGTACACGCGTTAGAAGTTATACTTCTTTGACGTAACGAGATAAAAATCTTTTCAATATTTTAATCTTTCGCCTTATTCTACGTTTGTAGAAAAAACGACACTAACAATAGAAAAAAGTTATTTAATTCATTGAAAGTTTTATGATAACGCATTTTCTATTTAAATTAAGTTTATTTCAATTTCACCAAAACATTATATCTTCATAAAGAAATGGATATAATGAACATAATTAAATTTGGAATACTAATAGACTCATTATCGGGCAACCAAGTTTCACTCAACATTAAAATATGAGATTTTTGTACAATTAAATCACAGGAATGGGCTCGCAGACTTTGACAATCGAAAGTGTACACTGAAAAACCTTGTAGCTAACTTCAGGGTGTCGGTTTTTTGTGACGGTGTGCGCGCGCATCGTAAAAATTTACTCTCATTATTTTTCCATAACAGGCCAAAAGTTGAAAAAATTAGGTTTTTAGAATTATGTTTCAAAACTTTACATAGTAAGTTATATACGACTAACTATATCGACTATTGTAGGTAAGATATGCGGGAACGCGACCGGGCAAAACATCGCGATACATTATGTCTGTACTTGTTGTCTGACGAGGCTCTGAATTTACCTAACTTCAAGAACTTTTGCTTTGTTAATGATATTCCTAATGAGGGGCACGCTTTTCCTTTTTCCTTATTGAGAAGAAAGGTCGCCTGAATAATTTTACAGCGGTATTACTCGAATCTCTGTATCCCTGGTAAAAGATTTGGATATAGTCCAATAATTTTCCAAGTTTATTTACCCAAATCTTTGGAACTTTTAACTTTTGGCGAAAATAATTGGACATTTCCAATTTATTTTAGATTTGTAAGGACTTAAGTTTAACTCATTATTTATTAAGTTACAAAATAGAATATTATGAGCGAAATATATATGATTTCATTTATTTTTGCCGACTCCTAAGTTGTGTTTTGTCGCGGGATTCAACAAACATTACAGTTATAATTAGCTAGCGTTTTAATCAGATTGAGACGAACCGCAATGCAACGCCTGTTTCCTGTCATGCGGATTTCTACCCGCGGTCCTATAATATCATATACCTTTTTCCTATTACACGGGCTGCACTCATGTGGTATGCGTTAAACTAAAGGCGCGCTATCATAGGCACGCGGGCAGACCACCGCGTGACAGGAAAAGGGGCCTTAGTTGGCAACGCAGTCGATACGATGCGGCACGGCACGGGCACGGGTCCCGCGCCTGCGTCGATGTCTCGCGCTAACCCGTGCCCGTGCTTGCAGGATGCACGCTGTGGGCCTGCACTCCGCGCTGGCCATCCGCCGCGAGCGCAAGCGCCGCGCCGAGCAGCAGCGGGCCCGCGAGCGCCGCTACTCCGTGCAGTCCACCGAGTCCGGCGTCACCTCGCCGCACTGCTCCACTGGCAGCCTCGAGCACCGACGCAAGCACCCACACGCGCCCGAGAATGAGGTCGTCTCCTCCGTCGGCATGCTCCACCTCGGGGTCGTATTCCTCGTCCTCGGCGTGTTCCTAGTCGCGTCAGGTTGGTTGCCCGACGACGTCACTTCCTGGAGCAGCATCGGATCCGTCAGCTGGTTCAACGAGCTCGTCTGCTCTGGACTGTTCGCACTCGGAGTCGGCATATTCTTAATAGCGTTGCACAAATACCTGACTAAAAGTGAAGATGATGCTTTGGAAGATTACGTCCAGCGTCAGCTCACGCGGTCTCGTTCGGGACATAGATTGGAGAGAGACGCGGAAACTGGTGGGATGCGAACGAAAGGTGCTCGCAGGGCGAAAGCCACTGAAGTTTTACCGGAGACGGTCACTGAAACTTACACAGAGCCGCCTGACAGAATGCATGGGTTTGTTAATGCACTTGCTTTAAATGGTGATGCGATGAGAGAAACTCCTCTGGAACAAATCGTGGAGGAAGAGATGTCGATAGCGTCCGAGAGCGAGCGGAGGCTGGGCAAGTTTAACAAAGACACGTACTCCACTCCATCCGTCGCTCCGAGCCTGAGTCCAGGGTCTCCGTCTGACACGAAAGAGTTGCTGTCCGACGGCCGCTACATGATCATGTCGAAGATGTGAACGTCCTAGTTCGACAGCTGATTAATTCCGTGCATCTTGCTTCTGCTGGACTTCTCTTTGATTTTATCAAAAATCATATTATTTCATCTTAAATTCTTGGTACATTTAATGTGAATGAAAAATGGTACAACCGATACTTATTCGGAGAAACCAATCAATTAAACAACGAAATATAGTGTCATAGCAATTATAAGGTTCCAATAAAGTCTTAATTCATAATATGAGCTTTTTGTGCTAGTAAGCTTGTATGTAAAGGTCACGGTATTGTATCAATTTTCTGTCTCCTTTGGGCTTACAGTAATCCTTGAGCTTATTGCGAAGTAAATTACTTTGGCTAAATTAATTGTGGCCTTCAGCTATCTGACTTTTGCGGAACCTGTGGAAGTTTAATATTTGAATTCGAATCTACGTTTATGTTGTACTACTTTTCTTTGATTAAAATAATTATTTCTGGGGCATCACCTCCCCGAGCAATGTATATCGATGCCCTTGCTATAAAATTCAATAGTTAGAAACTAATCCTCACACGAAGATATCATTGGACACTAAAACATAAAGATAAATCTACAATATATATAATAACCATCTAAGACTTTAAAGAGAAAAACGACATGGCCTCGACATGATAGTGCCACTTTTCCGCCGAGAGATGCGCCAGTTAGTTCCCATTTGTTTTATAAAACAAAATCATTAAACAAAATCGTTATACATTTTCACCTCTTGTTCCATAAACTGCAAACTAGCTTTTAACCTAAGCTAACTACAGGAGCGTGATGTAACAAAATATTCTATTCTATTTTCAAATTGCCAGTTTAATAATAATCGTTAAAGAGTCTTGATAATTCTTGCAGACTAATAAATTTGTGAAAAATTTTAAAACAAAAACGAAAGAAATGTCATTTCGTCCGATGACATTATAGTCTACAGAACATATAGTACCCGATGATATGAGGATGAAATAGTCATGATAAAAAAGCTCGCGGAGGTTTTGCCTTTTTTTTTGAAAAATATCGTATTAAAACTGAAAATATCCTATCCTCCATCGGGAAACAGGAAGTCCGGCATCAAAGGAATGTCAAAATTGGAAGAGAATCGCCATGCGTTGAAGGCTTTTTGAACGAACAGACATTGTGTGTCGTTGATGTGTCTTTGAACTTTTGTAGTTTCTTTCGTGTTACTAGTAACAGCAGCTACTATGAGTTTTGCAAACGTTTATTCATCTGCGCAAAATGAACGAATGAAAACACTTTTTTGTGGACTTTATTCGTTTATTTATTTATTTGCAAAATTGATAGCTACATCAAAACTAGAACTACAAAAAAAGCAATGGCTTGTTAAAATAAATGTCTTTGTTAAGATAAATTAGGTAAAAGATATTTTAGCACCGCAATATGTAGAGGCAAATTATCCATATATAACGATAACTAAATGATTTCCATTTAGCATATTAGTGTTGGCTTCTTTAGATTTGCAATGAAAATTTTTCACATAAACATCAGAAGTGGGATTCACCGAGTGTCATACGCCTTTAGAACGCTGTGTTGATTTTAATAAAAAAGTGAAATGCTGGAATGTACTATTGTAGGTTTGTGAATAAACAAAGTAATGTCTTGTAAATCTTAAACTTATTTTTTGTTTGACGATTGCGAAACTCATCGTAGCAATATGTAGTTGCATTTCAAGTCGCCACTGCTGCACAACAAACTAAGGCTTTGTGAGTTAAATGTTATTTTTTTTCACTAATGATTTGTACATAAAACAAAGATACATTCAATCTGTGTCCATTAAAGGAATGACAAGCAATCGTTACATAATTAAAAATATAAAAAAAAAAAAAGCGCGCAAATATTTGCTCATAACTTAGAACAATATTCATCACTCCAAAAGCATTGTATTCCCAACTAAAGATTATTGCCCAATTTTCGACATGCTTTACAAAATGCATTAAATTTTAACATATCTAGATTGGATCTTCGCTACGACATATCTGAAGTAAATTTTCGATTTTGGATTCAATAGATAGTTAATTTCGGGCGTGAGCTAGCTACGGATACTTGTATCTTTGGTTTTTAAGAAAGTTTATTTTTCGTTACATTACAGAAGGACCAAGTCATGTTAGTTTTAAGCGGTAAGTTTAGTTCTTTGATCAAATAGAAATTTCCATCAATAAATAAACTACAAGGCTTAAGTGGATGTTTATAATTATAAATTTAAAATTCAACACACGTTTAATGATGCGGATGAAGCCTGTATGGTGTTCTAACTTCTACGTCGAGGCAGTGTTCAAGTATTTTCCTTTCTTCTCGTTTTGCTTCATATATCATTGTAATTTTTCTTTCAATGCTATTGTTTTTCGATTTGTGTGTAGATCGTTGACCATACAGTCTATAAAGAAGTTTTTTTTTTCTTTTATTAACTGGAGTCTTCGAACTCAAATTTAACTTTCCAACTTTTTTAAATTGTTATTGCCAAACTTTTAATGCCAAAAAAACGTAGCGATACATAAAACAGGGCAGTCATGAAATACTCTTGAAATGGCTGGACTGTCAGTATTTACCTTGCACGCACTGCAGACTCAGCCCGTAACTTCGTAAATGTATAACAAAGCCAAGATTTGTTTACAAGAATGGAAATTTGTATTCGAACAAAATCAATCATAAATAATTGGGGATCGAAACAAAGCACAAAGTTTATCGCGCTTTTATTGTGCTGTATCTTAGCAACTGTTTGTATTATGTTCCTAGACCAAGAGCTGGGGAATTATTCGTTCAAACGCTTGTAACTTCGGTAGAAACAACAAATATTTACAATGTTTAAAATTGTTAACCTTGTTTGGCTATCCTTGTATCAACTAACTTGTTAAATGTTATATTCAAGCTATTCGCTAATTTATTACACACAATATAAAAGCTAAAAAATATACGGCCAAAATATCACATTGACAAATATATAATTGCGTAAAAAATAACCAAAATTATTTGTAAGAAAACCCTATTTATTTGGTATTAAGCTTATATTAAAGCTTATATTAATGCAATCTTGGACATAGTTTATTACGATAAGATTTGCATGTCGTAAAAAATATTCGCTATCTAGTTTCTGTATTTATTACACTTTAGCAAAAGTTAATCTGTGTGAACACTTTGAACAAACAGGTTACCAGCTCTCGGTCTACAGTCGTCTATATGCTGTTGATATAAAATATCGGTTACAGCTATAAGCGGCCTGGGCCCTTATTACGAGATGACACGTCGATGGTTTTCGAGTATCGAGACACTAAACCTTAGATTAAAAATAGCCTTATTCAGCTAGTTCTAAAAGCTCGGGTTTATTATTGACCTACAATCAGCGAAGACTTTGTAAAATATAAATTAGTATATACGACTCCAGAATAAGGAGAACAAAGTACAATTTATTTTGACGTCATAGTGTTTCCTCCGTGATGGCTGATTAGTGCGTTACGTTGCGTCGATGCAACGGATCAACGCATTGTAAACACAATTGCGTTACAACGACGCAATGTTTTAATGCGGCATGTAATTTAAAATTCATGGAAAACCAAGCGGCGTCGATGCTACGACAACGCGACACAACGTAACGCAACGCATCAACGAGCCAGAGCTCACTTGAACCAGCGACTATCTCGTACTAAGGGGCAATCTTGTGTATTTTACTAATGAATCGTATTTATTGGCTTGAGACTGATTGGTTGTTACTGTTACTGTTATATTAATACATTCCGTGATTTTGGTAATAATTTTATTATTAGAGTGTGTAATGAAACACGATAGAACGGGACCTCGAGTGTATATTTTAGAGCATTTTCAAACGAATGAATGAACGAATCACATTAATATTTTTTTTTTATATAATATGACCTTTGAAAAGTAGATCGCAACTGCATTTGTGGGAATCGAATCCACGGCCTTGGAGTTAGAATGCAGGGTCACTGACCATTGGCTATTAAAATTAATGGCCTACAATTTGTGACTAGCAAAAACAAGTGAACACTAAGAGTTTTTAGTTTTCTAAAGAATAAAAGTAAAAGGTCATTCGCTTTTCTCAGACAAATAAATATAGAGAGCCAACGATTATGAAATCTGAAGCGAACTGCAAAGTCAATGTTGTACGATAATTCATACAAACCTAAATAGTACACTAAGTTACAGAGCTCACACCACAATTCAATTACAATCACGGCCATGCGATATTGCGAGATCAATAGCGTAGTGCGTTCTTCTTTTATACGTTGAAAATAATTATTACTTTAATCACTATACTTTTTATATATTAGATATTCATTACTGGATTTTATATATACATTTATATTTTAAAAATTTGGTCTACTTGTCCTAGAACACTTGGTGGCCAGGTCACTTCCAATTTATGCATTATGATGCCTTTATCGCCCCACGTAACGTTGCGTAATATTACCTAATTTTCAAAGCAGAGTAACCAACTTAAGTCATTAATTCAACGGCGCCGTATTACATACGAGTCTTATTAAAAGCAACATTTAAAAAAACTTTAATATATAAAATGAATTTTATGACGTAAATTATGACACCGCATCATTCCAGGCCTCACGAATTTTACGTCAAATTTTAGTAAAGATGTGCTTTGATTGAATATAATGGATAATTGTGTTGTCATAAGACAGCTAATTGGCTTGCATTTAAGGTACGGTAAAAGGCATTTAAGGTAAGGCCGTGGATTCGATTCCTACAACTGAAAAATGTTTTTGTGATGAACATGAATGTTGTTCAGTGTCTGGGTGTTTATTTGTATATTATATGTAAGTATTTATGTAAAATATTCATAAATTAATAATTAATATCTTAGTGCCCAAACCACAAACTACGCTTACTTTGGGGCTAGATGGCGATGTGTGCATGGTCGTAATATATTTATTTCTTTATTATTTTATTATTGTTTATTATGTGATATGCATCAATGCTGCCATCTGTGGGTATATGCAAAAATCTACACTCGTGGTTATTCAATAAAATTATTAACTTAATTTGTTATGCTTTTTTTCCTGAAACAGTTGTGCCAAACTTATTTTGTTTGTCGACCATACATATTATAATAAAATAAAAAAGACTTATTATTCATAACCATCTATTTGTATGACCTTTTTGTAATATATTTTTGACAACTTATCAGGAAGAAACTATTTGTAAGACTTAATTTAGTTTGACAGATTCCCTAGGGAAAGGAAGACCCTGGGGATAAAAATTATGACATATAACGTTGATTTGTATGGATGTGTCGATACAAATTCGTATGGATGTGTCGATTATTACATTTTACCATCCTTATATGACAGATTTACGTTGAATCATAAGTCACGTCATTTCTCGGTAACTTACCCTAGGGGCAATACATCTCTAATATAAATTGTTATATTCAATTTCATTCAATGGATAATTATTTAGTTTGCGGCTGTGAAAAAAACTATTTTTAAGGATTT
This sequence comes from Pararge aegeria, assembly GCF_905163445.1. Taxonomy (NCBI): domain Eukaryota; kingdom Metazoa; phylum Arthropoda; class Insecta; order Lepidoptera; family Nymphalidae; genus Pararge; species Pararge aegeria. Next base: position 1,266,581 of record NC_053193.1, read on the forward strand.
ATATTATTTGGCTATAGTTTAGTTTTTATAGTATATTATTCATTATAATTTCTGGTCAATTTATATTTCTCATTCTAAGCTTTCAGTTGGATGGGCAATGTGAAATAAGAACCCGTGAAAGTTTAAATATAAAAACTGATATTACATGTAAACATAAAATAAATTAGTCGTAGAATTTTTTAACACAAGCTAATCTTTGCAATGCAAAAAAAAATTGCAATTTTTATCTCTTTAATATATCTCAACATAACTGATAGCGTTAATTTTACACTGTATCCATACAACTTTAACTGTAGGTATTGTCATATGACTGTTATTCTACTCCGTCTCATTCTAACTCTACATAATGTCATTGTATGAATAAGATTTTATTACAGAATACCTTGAACGCTTACGCAATATTAGCTTTTGGTATTTTAATGTTTCACATTTTGGTCCTGTTTCTATTACAATGTAATCATAATCAAGATTTATATAACGAAGCATATTATGACGTAAATTTTGCCTCCTCTTTATTCTTACGTCAAAAATTGCAGATAAACCTGTGTTATGGTTATTATGTAAAAGATAATCAGCCATTTGGATGTAATTTCTTGTGGTATACATTGTACCTTCTTACATTTAATCGAATTTGCAGATTACTGTAGAATTACTAATTAGGTAATGATGGCTGTATACAACTTCTTAACGAAATTGAAGAGATAAGTCTGAAACTAGTGATATCCTTTTCACGATGATTAAAGTTGAAAAGGATGGCATTACTTTCTTAAAACAATGTATTGGCATTGTTTAGAAAAACTAAGAAATACTATTAGAAACTTTACCGTTAGAAATATATTAGAAAAATTGGAATGCTTTAGACGTTTGCTAACATTGAATAATACTAAAAATGTATGGATAGTATATAATTGAAAAGTTCCTCGTTTTCTAATATTTTCTAACAATTTTTATATTTATAATTGTACTTGTCGCCTCTATGTCTTAGTCATGGCTAGCTTGTGAATATCGTGGGTGTAAGATAAAATGTCGAAGAGATAATGATAAATTAACGCCTACTTACATATTTGCAAAGTAAACGATTCTCCACTTATTAATCCAATATAGTTTTATCTCTTACGCTTAAAAAATTGCTGTGGCATAATGTGTAAGCAAGACTTTCTGAATCGGTTACAGGGACATGATTCTGTATGACATTAAAGTCATTAAAACGTATGGAATACAATTTGTGATGTTGGTTTGTACACTACCTAGAAATACCTTAACTGTCAAAAAATCTAAAATCATATCTGCAAGCTTTTTTTAGTCATATGACAATCAAATAGCCTTTACTAAAATATTGACGTCAATCGTAATAGTAGGAAGAATTGTCAAAATTGACGTCTGAAATTGAATTTTTTGTCAGGTTCTAAACTACAACGTAATTCAGAATCAAGGTCAGGTACCCTCAGCGTAATATTTCAAGTACAAATACAAATTTGTCAGTTCAGACAAAACTTACACAGGGCACCGCAAGGTATCGCAATTTAGGTCATTGGCTACATTTACAAATCTTTGACCAAAATGTGTGTTGAAAACCATTTGGAGAAGTGCGCTAGCCAATCTGAATGATTGTGGCTACCACGTTGATTGTGATTATAGACTTATTATGTACCATATTCGCTTTGTAACTGCCCTGATCCTCTATGAAGTTCGAATCTTAACTTGCGGGTAGCATGCAATTTATGACACAAATTTTGACAGTTATTGTATGAACATGTGTCAAATATCACATCACAACATGCATATTACTCGTCGTTAAAATTTAAATGTCATACAGAAGCTCTGGGCATCAAGTGAAAGTATTTGCTTAAAACCTGTCACCGGACTAATTTGGAAGGGAAGTAGGAGTTCTAAAATTTGCCGCTTGAGTGCCGTAAATTTTTCCATCCCATGGTAATTTTTTCAACGTCAAGTCAGGTTTCACACAAGGAAATTTACTCGACGCTCAGGGTAATCGTAAGTTTTTAAGGTAACAAACGTGACATCATAGTAACTGTCAAGTTTGTATGAATTTTTCAAATAGCGTTGGTCGTCCATACAAAATGACAGATTTACTTTGGAGCTTGGGGTCACGTTTATTTACTTGAAAATTTACACTAGGGGATCAGAAGGATTTAAGACGAGATCTTACAGTCAGCATCAGAATTATATGATGTCATAAAATATATGTTAGTACATAATATTATGATTATTATAAAATACGTATTTTGTTATTAATTAGAAAGACTTTAAGGACAGATTTCCTTATATCCTGCCACTTATAACTGGAGTGCCTTCAAACCTTTATCGTTGCCATAACATCTAGGATCCCAAGAAATTTTGTTAATTTGGGACAATTTCAGCATACCAATTATATAACAAAGAAAAATAATACGCTAAAGTTAATAATTTATTTATATTGTATATATTTCTATATTACACTTTTAAGTAACATTTTCTATTCTTTATTCAAATTCAAAACAGGGTTACTTTATAACTTACATTTGAAACGTCAAGTCTGTCTGTTTGTAGTGACTCTACCATCTAAGCCGGCCAGAAATATCAACATTTTACATTTTAGCATTCATTTTCGGCTCCCACAAGATAAATCTTGTAGAAGCCGAAAACTGAGCCGAATTCTTCCAAGCAACCTTGCAAGCAATCTTTAATCGACTTTGTTTGTGGAACCTTGGTAAATTGTCTGACTGGCTACACTTTGAATTATTAATTAATAACTTTGTGGTCTTTACTCATAGTCAATAGGCTATACTTAGCATGTCATAGAATTTTATTTCATATTTAAAAGAATATTCTATACGAACCCCAGAAATACAACCTTTCGCGACTCAATGTTTTTTGAGGGTTTGAGGCATGATTGTAGCCAATTCCAAGTCTACTGTAAAATAAAATGTCACATAAATCTGGTGCCGATTGTACATTTTTAATTCCCTCGCCTTTGATGACTAAATATGTAAAATGCACTTTAGTAATAAAATGATAGCGTGAATTTGTTTATGCACATATTATAATAATACTATAATTATGAAATTTCTCGTGCCTATACTTTTATAATCAGGTATTTTTGATAGTAAATTTAAGAGTTTAAATTCGTACTCATCACGTGTAAATATGTCACGCGTTTGTTTACTATATTCGATCATTTTATAATAAGAGTCCAAGAGCTAGTGGAAACATTTGAGGAAACACTTGTTGGAAATCGTAAACCAAACGTATCGTAAAAAAATCGAAAAGTGAGCTACAGCTTACTTTAAGCCCAGTATCGAGACTATCTCGAGAGGAGTTGGTTTTTTACAAAGATTGTTCCATAAAAATATTCATTGTGATATACTGTTACAAAAAAATACAGTTCGCAGTGAATCAGTTCTGGCTCCATCTTTGGTTTTAAGTGAATTTTGTAATCAAACTTAATTTTTTTTATTAGAGCCTCTTTTGGAACCCTCAATATATACTCAACAAACATATAGATAGGTAGATGTATATTTTTCAAATACACGAATTTTATCGAGTACCTCCTAAAAATGTCCACCAGCTCTTTGGCTATAAAAGAATGCCTTCATATTTCTAAAATAAATGGCCTGTACTTTTGAAGGCTAAACTAAAAAGTTACATAAAATTCGATTACATATTATTATACGAAAAAGTGAAACTTTAACCGACGTTCAACTTAATACTTTCTCTATTTCGATATAATGAAAGATTTTCAGTGAAATGATTATGATAATTTTCTGTATTTGTTAACTTACGTGGGCTCTAAACGTGCCCTGGGACCCTAGTCTGATTTAAAATTATTTCAGTTTTCATTCAATGACATAATAGTACGAATGAGAAAAAACGCAAAAGTGTGTTAATTCGATTGTTTGTCCTTCCATTACGCCTTAACTAAGCAAACAACCAACTTGGTTTAAAAAAATAATGGTTCCCTCGGGATTCACTAAAAACGCGGATGAAGAAGGCGGGCAACAGCTAGTATTTAAAATAAATGAAACTTTCTTTGGTGCCTACACTGGGCAAGCCTGTACGGTCGGTGTCTATTCAAATTTTGCTTGTACGCTCGGTTACCATCACAACTTGCACACTTATATTCCTAATATACCGTTTCTCATAATAATTGATTAATATCGAAAAAAAATTGTTTATCATCAAAAGTACAGATAGCAATAAAATAGCACAATTCTATTCAAAGCAATACGTAAATACAGGCATGCTTGCTCTAGATTGTAAGAACATTTCTAATCGCACACGGTACTTTTTACACTAGACTAAGAAAAAAAGATAGACGGCAAACTTTGATTATAAATGACAGATATTCGCGGTAGTCATATAAAAAAAATGCCTGATACCTGAACCCTTATTGTTTTATAAACAGGGCATGGGTCCCTACTCAGAATAAAAAAGGCTTAGGCCGATGTCTTACAAGCTGGCCCTGCACGGATTGGTAGACTTTACGCGCCTTTAAGGCGTTATGGAAACTTCAGGTGTGCCGGTTTCCACACGATGTTTTATTCAAATTTTGAAGCAAGTGATATTTTAATTGACATAACATAACACCTAGATGTTAGAGGTGAATGTCGGGGACCAACTCAGTCCCGCCGAAAAGGAGAGCGAAGCCCTATCAGCGCTCCTATAATATAGTGAGTTTCAGACTTTATATATTTATTACTTAGGCATTAAATGTACACTTTTGGATTTACAGAGAACCGCACTGTACGTTGTACCGATATTGCGTGATGGCATTACAGCACGCACAATTTGGTGCACTTAGAAAACAAATTTTGTGTGAGAAGCTTCCGTCTATCGTTTTCACTTCGTCTGTGACATTTTAGCACAAAAAATGAATTTATATATTATACTATATTATGTAAAGAACAAGTTATAGTGTATTTATGTCTAACAATTTAGTTTTTTTAATTAACAATTTTGGTGTCGTGTCGCTCAAAGTTTAGTGTTACCTAGTAATGAATTTTTTTATGCAATTTCGATGTCGTGAAGAGTTTTTATAAACGCTTTTGCGCCTTTTTAAACAATTCTATGCGTGTCGTGCGCACTACTTTAATATATTTGACTGTATTCGCTGTCTTCTGTGGGTTTTGACCTCCTACTTCGATCGATCAATGATAATCATGATCAGCCAATAAATTAAAAATAATAAAATTGGTTGTCTGTTAAGTCGGCTTACTGACGATAGTTGAACGTGACAACGGCGTAAGAAAATACTGATGGAATGGTTGCATTTTTAAAAAGAAAATTTTAATTTTATTTGTTTGATAGATATTATCGTTGCTATAAACAATTACACCACATTCACTTTTCACTGCACTTCATCCTTGCCGAAAACATGTAAATGAATTATTTGTATGGAAGCTGTCAAGTAGGAGAGAGACAGACGTCGAACGCGGAGGCCGACTGTGCCTCTTTATCGCTCGTTCCGCGCTCTCGCTTGCACTTCAAGCCTTGAATGGAACGCCTCAGAGCGAGGTAACTCCGCATACGTCATGTTTTTTCGTGCATGCAGCCGGCTCCATCGAATTATAAGACGTTGTTACGTCAAAATTAAAATAAATTAAGAATTCTTATTATAATCATGAGAATCAAAGCATCAAAAAATTTCCCAAATTGAAATTTAATAATTTTTGGGTAATAATTTCAAAATACTTATGTTAACAGTTAGGAGGCGTCTCACAATTTTTGATTAAGTTTAACATAACCGAAAACCATTATCAAATTAACTAAATTGTTAAAAACTGTTAGGAATTCAGTTCTTAACACAAAAACGAAAAAACAGATAAGTCAATCTGCTATAGGTAATGGGCGAAACCTACGCAAAACAGCGAAAGGTCTTAAGACATTTCAGGTTTGTATTTTTGAATGTGATGTTTGAATCGATATTAATACATTCTCTATAAAAAAACGCTATGAAAATAAAAATGATTTCTTTGTTTTTTTTCGTTCGACATGTCATAAAAGTCTCACATTTTTAATAAGCATTATAGAGTACTAGTATTATTAAATAATAATTCCGAAACTTATTATTCCTATAAATTGTTCTTAATTTTACAATGATTGTGATTTTTAAACTTCATTTGTATATTTTAGTGCATATAATTTATACCTCATTAAAGTACTAACTGCAATGATTTTAAAGTGTCATATAAATAAGGCTACTTTTAGATGACATTTCCCAGTGGGAATACCCACTAGGATATTCGAATTAGCCTTATACACAGACGGTTGGAAAGGATGTAGGGGCTACTGATTGGGTATTCATGATAAAGAAAACATTTACGCGATTGATAATTTTGAGGAAATAACTGCAAAAGTTTTAAGAAAAAACAGGTATAACTGCATATAAATTACGCATCGACATAATCGGTATCTACGCGGCATTGAACCGAAATGCTGCGTAACTTTTGGCAGCATTTTTGTCGATGGGGTGGTATCTATTTACACCGTAAGCATCCCACCGTAACAGCCCAGAGAAAATTAAGAAGAACAAAGAAGAATTTATGAATTCCAAAACTGCCTTCGCCTGCTATTTAACTCGAGACCTTACACTTATATGACGACCGCGCCGGGGAGGTCGCCGTAGCATCTAAAGCCTTGCCGCTGTCTGTCCCAACAGATACATATTTACGTTTCTTTTTGCGGAGTTCTTGTTAGTTTTCTACCTGTTTTTATACCAAGAGTTACTTCCTTTCCATCGTTTTCGGCTATTTCGTAACGTCACTTGAACTCACGAATATTTAAACCTCGCCTTATTTATCAATTGATAAAAACATATTGTAGATAATCGAAGTAGAGTTTATATTTTAATAATCTGAAAACAAAAAGTACGTAGTAACTACAGTAAATAATTTAGAGCATAAATAATTCTCAATAGTTACTGAGTAATAAGATGTGTTTTAAAATATAACATCTACTTCTAAAATAATAAATCCCATTGAGAATAAACTTCACTTATGAAACATGCCCACGTGACGCCACGCGCTTTTTGCAACACATTTGAGGTGGCGTAAAGTGAGGTGGACTGTTGCCACCATGTTTACGACATATAGCTTGAGTACTAAATCCATAGCACAAACCGGTGCCTTCGGAAAACTCTCTTTTCTTAACTCTTCCAAATTTTCTACTTCAATTGTAATTGTACTTAACCATACCTAAACAACGAAAAATTCGTACCTTTTTTAGTGATTATGATAGTAAACATACAATTAAAATATAATATTAATAAAACTTATATGATTCGTAAGCCATGATTGTGTACAAATAAAAATCATGAATGAAATATCGATCATGATTTTTATTAGTACATGACTGCCGCGATAGCAGGTGAAATAAAGTGAACACACGATTTGTCTAAGCATTTATATTCAATTAAATAAAAGCATTTATTTATTACTTTACATTCTCAATTTTTCGCATTACGGCCATTGTTTATACCTAAAAGTTTATATTAATTTTTATTCCTTCTATCTTTTTTCTTGCTATCCTGGATCCTAGTTTCTATACCATTCAAATTGTACGTAATTACTGTGAATCTAAATTGTGATCGCTAATGATTCATGTATGTCCTTCTTAAGAGAGTTAAGTCAGTTAACTCTCTTAAGAAGTCTCTTAATCGTCATACAGGCGTTTGCAATTTGAATGCTATGGATAAATCAACGTGCTCTATATATTTTTCCAGCTTACATTCTATCCCCATTTTTACCTCTTTCCAAGGCATTAAGGTTCTCAAAATAAATGTTGATATAATTACTTCCTACGTTTAAATTGTACGAAATTATCATTTATTGTAAAGTTAAAAATTATTTAAAATAAAATAGATAAATTTATGTAAATTATTTCACTAAAATAAAATAAACTTTTGTAATATTACAATATTTTTACACACGTTTGAGAGAAAATGTTCAACAATTTTTAATTAACATAATAATATTAAAATGCAGTTTAAACATATATTAATAGATCAATTTCTTAAAAACTATAAATAAATAACACTAGACTCTCTTAATAATTTACATTAATATCCAACACAAATAACGATTATCAAATTCATATTTTTTGAATTTTTCTATTATTAAACAACATATACAACGTTTTCTCTGAAACGTGCCTCTTTTGACTTACACCGTTCCACGTTAGAAAATATTTTATTTCACAGAATTTATTACACTTTTTATTATAATAAATTAATAATTACAGAACCTAATTCTTTTATTACCCTTTATTAAAATAACTATCAAAATTTAAAAAGTAGTCAATCTAAACTTAAGTCTACAGATAGCGATTGAGTTATTAGCCTCCCACCAGAACAGACCAGACCCAAATTACCCCAGCCGGGGATTGAACCCATGACCTCCCACTTACAACCACAGCGCCCACCGCCGCGCCAAGGAGGTCGTCCAAAAGGACTAGGTACGTCCTACGGGCTAGACGTAAAAATTAAGGAGTCGAATGCGCAAAAGCGCATGCGAATGATTTGAATCTTTAGTAAGCACTTCAATAAATATAAAAACAGTTCTTTAAATAATTTTCCACGTTTCTGATACGAAACAAATAGTGTCCCACAGCCACAACTACTCCCACTGTCACAGCCATCCCCACTGCAACACCCACTCTCACTGCAACACCCACTCTCACTGCCAAACCCACAACCACTCTCACTGCCACACCCACAGCCACTCTCACTGCCACACCCACAGCCAATCTCACCGCCACACCCACTCTCCCTGCCTCACCCACAGCCATTCCCACTACCGCACCCACTCTCACTGCCACACCCACTTCCACTGCCACACCCACAGCCATTCCCACTGCCACACCCACTACCCTTTTTTTATCTTAAAAGAAGTACTGAATCGTGTGAAACTAGTCAGAAGACATGTGAGAAACTATATAGATAATTATTAATATTTTTAGTTCGTTTATCCTGATTTAGCTGAGAGTGGCACCTAAAATCGGGTTCGAGTTAAACACATCCATATTTGAAGTGATTATAAAAAGAAGCATCAAATTTGGATTACCCTGCAAAGAGTTATTCACATAGAAATATGTAACACGTGAAACCTCGCCTTCTTCGTTGGCTGAAAATGCAAAACAAAAGAGTATTTTCTAAAAATAGGTAATACCGCAGTTTTGCATTCAAAACTTTAGTCTATGCATTAGCGGGAGATGTTTGTTGGCAAAGCACGTTTGGTGTAAAAGCCTAAGTATAATACCTACCTACTGAAGCTGGGAACTAACTTTCAATTTCCATTTTCGACGAATGAAAGCTAAGCCTTTTTTGTCCGATTACAGCTAAGTGTGGTTTTGTATTTAAGAGTTTATTTTTAACTTATTTTCCTTAACTTGTGGTTGGAAACCATGTTGTTCAGAGTATTGATAGATTGTAATATATCCAATACTCTTAATGTTTTTTACCGGACACATCGGTAAGTGTGCTCTGGAACTCCGCAATCTTGTTCTTCCGTCCCCGTTCTACCACAGAGCACCAAGACGGTGTGAGCCATAATGAATATGCTAACCACTAAACCACCGAAGCAGTTCTTTATTTTGGAAGAAACGTTCATAGAATTAAAAACATACAGAGCCCTCATTCAGCCATTATTGCACGCAGTGCATTGTGTCCAAAAACAGTGAAAACACCCTGCATTCGTCTTACACCCGCGTAACGCTCAAAAACTTTTTTCCCATTTCATGGTAATCTTTTAGAACATATGTAATTGTTTATTTTTTACAATTTCAAGCTCTGTCGATTTGTGCGAGCCTAGTAATAAATAATTAAATCCAGAAGCCAAAAAACTCAACCGGAAAGTAAGTCAATATAATTGTACAAAAAGTGCATCACAAGTTTTCATAACGCGCCGCTATAACTCTTCTGGCAGCCATTTTCCGAAAGCCTTCATAAACATCGTGACCCAGTTGACTGTGGGGCTGAATCAACACTCGTTCAGGAACTTTGAATGCGTCCAGGCCATCTTGAAACTACAATTCTATGTGAATGGGATTAAAATAAATATGCTTTTGAAACTGTGAAGGTGATATGATACTTTGACCCCTCTTTTTGTAGGTTTAATTGTGTCAGCGTAGCACCTGGAGGCTGGATGGACCGATACAAATGCGCTTCTTTCCATTACGTGTTAAGGCACATCTAGAAGGCTTGAGGAGCTCAGTTCAGAAACTTAACAATCTAGTCCTTCCATCACCATTCTAGAATAGAACCGTGAGACGCCTTGAGTTGTGGCATCCTTTTTGTTAACTCCACTAAAAGGTCTAAAAGTTAACTTTTTACTGCTATCTCGCGGTGCAGTCAAAGGTGACACGCGGATTACATTAAACGCGGGCTAATCGGCTACTACGCGGCGTATCGTAAGGACAGAGCAGCCCAGAGAAAATTCTTATACGTGCTTGAATATATTATGCCAATAAGGAAACATTTTATAACAAATTACCAAATGAAATCCTTAAGATGTCTGTCAATAAGATCAAAGTTTATATAAATGTAGGCTTATAGAAAAATCCTATTATACTATTGAGATTATACATTTGATAAAAAAGGTTGAGTACGAATTGGTCTTGTGTGATGGTGGTAACAAAAACAACAAGGCTAAGTTTCTTGTGGACACTTCTTGGACAGGGGCGCGTTTTAAGTTAACGAATTATCATATATATATATTTATCACCATCACCTAACATAAGTGTTAGCATGTTAAATGTATGAACGCTTCATAAGTGCCTGTGATAAGGTCTTTTTTGACCTTGATTTGAATTTTCTATGCACGTTTCTGAGAAGTACCGCTCACTTTAGGAACACCCGCCTAGCATCAGTTTTTCCTGCCACGTATAACTCAAGTACCTTCAAGGCAAGAGTGAATAGGCATTTTCAAGGCAAGCGCGCTCTGACCTAGATCTCATCACTGTTTTTCATAAAGATGATGCAATATTTTTGCAGGCGCAAAACTGTCATTTATGAAAAATTACTGGAATTATTTTAAATAAGAATAGAATAGAATAGAATAGAATAGAATTTGTTTATTTATCAGAACAACACAATCAGACTTACATACGGAGTAACTTAAATATTTAGGTAGTACTTATTTAATAATAGCTTAAGTCTAAGATTTGTGTCGTGCCAATAAAAAGGTTCTGACTCAGCTTAATGTTCCGGATACTAATGTACCCACAACGCTGGTATTCTGTTCAAATGTTTCATCATTTTGCTTCCATAGACAAGGACTAGAGAAGACGCTGATTACTTTTGTTTTTTAAATGCAAGTATTAAAGACTGACTAGGAAGGCGGTTCTCTGAATTACTCAGGTATAAATTTAGAGTTTTTGAGTTATGATTTAATGTTCTGATTTCTGGACACCAGCGGTTTAGTTTTGCTATAAACGATATAAAATTCCCGATTTTATTGCTCATAATCTTAAGGTAATATTATGTTGTTGCAATGTATTTAGCGCTAACAATATCAACATAATGATAAAGGAACTTATTTTGTTACAGATATGCTACAGTCTTTATTACAGCCAAGAGAGAATCAACGACGTGAGTAAACTACTTTTAATCAAATCCGTATATTGACGGTGACTTTTAGCGTCTTACATCGGCGATTCGTATCATTTATTCGATAGAAAGCATCATTACCTACTAGTGATAAATAAAGACAATGATTTAATCTACAAAAAGAGAGAGCCAGCGCTTAGCGCTGCTCGCTAACGCGGTAGGGTATACCTTAATTCACTGAATTTTCATTATTATTTAAGATAAAAAATGAAGCTAATATTGTAACTTCAACGGTTTTGGAGCAAATGAGAAAGCCAAAGAGATACCCAAAATGGATGAAAATTGTTTATATTCACTACAGCAGATTAGTGGACTTAACACGCCGTCTAGAACATTATGGAGTACTCTCAGGTCTGCGAGTTTGCTCAGGATATTTTCCTACACCGTTCAGGATAGGTATATTTTTAAAGTATCAGAACGTTGATAATTTTTTAAAAAGAAAATGTTTGTCATTCCTATTTGGCATTCTCTTTTTCTCCAACGAATATTTCCTCATTACATTGCACAACTTTATGAATCGTGCATTAATTAGTTTCAGTAGTTTCCGATTACAGAAAAAGCTTTTGAGTAAAATGGACTTCATATTGTAAAATAATACACTTTATACCATTGTTTTTTTTTTCGCAAATTTTCCGTTACTTGCCTATTTCTGCGGATTTATGTATAACCTCGAGCATTAGCATACGAGAAGAATTAGATCCATTTTACTTGAAATACAATTTTTAACAACATTTTCAAAGCAACAAGTTTCTGATCATCTCTTGAGAGGACAAAGTGCTTCAAAAATGTGGTTATCATTTCGAGTGCGCTTCCATTAGTACAGAGAGTATTCGAGAGTATCGCAGAGCTAGGTATTTGGAGAGAGAGTGGGCTGTGGATGTCACCTCTGCACTTGCGTGAAACCCGCTACTGCACTCTTCTTCTCTACGATCCTCTCCGCATTTGAAGATATCCGCAAAAGGGCCTTACTACAAAGAGGAAGTTAGGACGAGATATGGTTTTCATAACAAAAACGTAATTTTATTTCAAGCGTCTTAAAGGCTAATCTTGTTAGTATCTATTAAAACTTACTTTCTATAATATTATTAAAAACTAAACAAACATATTTAACTTAATTACTAATATAGCTATAGATTATCCTGAATGTACGTGGGTCGAAGATGATCATTCCATTTGCAATGGCACAGCAATGACCCACGTACCTGCAGTCTAACCTACTCAGTATGCTTTTAGTAACGCTCCGCAATCTTCGGACTAGGGATCCACACCTTTCGGGTATAGTGGCTTAAAAGCAGTCGATATGCGCTGTTAAGAACACCCCTCATGCACTGCATCAAGACCCTGAACGCATTGTTAACGCATCTATACATATAAAGGGCAAAGGTGACTGACTGACTGACTGACTGACTGACAGACAGACAGACAGACAGACAGACAGACAGACAGACAGACAGACAGACAGACAGCAACGCACAGCTCTAACCACTTGACGGATCGGGCTGAAATTTTGCACACGGATAGTTATTGCAACGTAGGCATCCGCTAAGAAAGGATTTTTGCAATATCCAACCCTAAGAGGGTTAAATGCGGGTATGATGGAAGTGTCTAAAAAATCCTTCATTTATCAATTTATTTTTCAAGTTGATGAAACATGAAACATTAAAAATAAAGAAATACGTGTTTCACAAATTTTCAAAATTCCATCTCCAAATGCATCAAATAGGGGATGAAAATTTATATGAAAGTTTCTGATTTTTTAAGTAATTTACGTGAAATTAAAGTGAGCGAAGCCGCGGGCAAAAGCTAGTTGTTATTATAAAGATCGCAGTCTCTCTCAGATGAACAACCATATCGGGTCCCTATGCGTCTCCATGCGATGGGAGCGCACCCGAGCTCGAATACCGTTTTGATATCGACCAATTGCAGCGAAAATGATCGGTGCGATGCCAGCAGTAGCGGTCCGGCATGAGCGGCGGCGCAACGAGAAGCGCGGCCGGCGCCCGTCCCAGCTGCCGCTACAGTTGGCGCGCCTGGACGACGCCACGCCCTCGCCCGACCACCGCCTGCGCGACGAGCTATACGTGTGCGGCAAGGTGGGCCATTTTTCTTAATAATCCCTACTTAATATTATAAATGTGATATTATATATTAGTTACGCTTTCACGCGAAAACTAGTCAACCGATCTTCATGAAACTTTCAATACATATTCTTAGAGGTATTAGAAATAATATAGTATACTTTTCATTGAGAAAAAAAATTACGTAAGATAAAAAAATGGTTGTAAAAAAATGACAAAATCTCATATATGACTACAGGTGTAGACTATGTAGTAGTCTGGTAGAAGTACGCTGCCTCCCAAAATTACGCGGGCGAAGCCGCAGGGCACATCTCAGGTTCAAAACTACTTCACCCATAGTTTTATTTTGAAATGCTTAGTTGGAATATTGTTCGGCATACTCAACTACAGATTAAGAGGTCTTGGTTTGAGTCCCAAATCGTTATTGGGATTTTTCTCCCAAGAAATTGTCATTACCACCCCAGAGTATACAAACAGAAGTCAGGGAGTTGCTTTCATAGACATAGATATGTCTTGTGATTTGTCCAGATGCAGCAGTCTATGATTGATAAAAATGGCGATATATTTTGTTACCAACGATGCAGTCAATTGCAGTCATATGTCGGAACTTCGGCAATAAAATTTGAACCACCATTGGGGAGTCAGCTTTACGTGAATCGACATGTGTTTAGACCTTTGTATGCTCGTTCGCGTTATTACTAATATTAATAAATAGTTATAATAATAAAGCCCTTTATGACTGAAAAAAAACTTAATTGTTAAAAACATAAATATTCAAACTATTATTTATTAGAAAATTTTCCTTATACTTTTTGCTACTATTTTTCTTAACCAATTTTTTCATTACGCCCTTTGGAAGAAGGCTCTCCATTCCTTTCCATGCATCTCCATCACGCACCAGTCTTTCCCATCATTTATTCAAAATCATCGCTCCAACTAATTCTCTGCCGTCATCTAGTAATATAAATAATATACATATTATTATAATATTAATATACATAATATTAATAATAAATAGTTAATAGTAATAATTGTGAGGAGGTTCCACACTCTAGAGCCCTGTCCGCTGGTTGCTTGAGCATTCAAAAGCGTCGCAAGCACAAGCAGGAGGGTGCATGATTTTTTTTACCTAAGCATTGTTAAGAATTAAAAAAAATTAAAATCAATAAATTATAGAAATTAATAATACATTGTTTTAAGAACCACAATAAATTACAACCTACAAATAAAGTTAAAAAAAACAAAATTAAAAGAGAACAATTAAAGTATAAGACAGCTTTAAACCATTCTAATAAAATGCAAGCACTCGCTATTTCACTGCCGGTGTATAGGAAGACACAGCTCAATTAGACCGGAGTCTGTGCAGAAGCTAGCACAAAAAAAATCTTATATATATTTAAACAAAGAGAAATAAATTTTAAAAATACCAAAAATATTAAACCCACCACCTTTAGTTAAGTAAGAAACTATATATATATACGTATATATATATGATTGCATTGAATTAAGAACGTGAAGAATTTGCATTCAGCCATTATTTTATGCAGTGCATTGTGGCCAAAAACAGTGAAAACGCGCCGCGCGTTTATACTCGCGTTTAGCTCTATTCACACCCGCGGAATGTTGCTAGCTCACAAACTTTTCCTATTTTCACATTTTATGGTGAACGCTTAGAACATTAGAGGTAAAATGATTACTGTCAACTGCTAAATGGTATGAAGTCACTAACCGCCTTGGTATCAGCAGTGGCGTGCACTTCATATATGTACAAAAGCACTGCATACCCTAATATTGATATATAATCTGTATACGAGGGGAATTTTAGCTGTTACATTCAATTTTCCTGCAGTATGCATACCCTGGTATGGAACCCAATACACGCCACTGGGTATCAGTTATTTCTTTAAGTACCTACTCAGCTACTCTTCAATTTTTCTCACATTTAAGGGCTTCTGAAAGAAATCTCTTAGAGATAAGTTGTCCTTGAGTACTCTGTCCTTTTTATGTTAATTTTTAAATTTCTGGTACTAAATACATAAATAAATAAACTGCTTGGCGGGTAGTCACGAAACTAATAAGTAGTTTTTTTTTTTTAATTCTCAGCTGAAGTACTATTATATGAGATGTGTTTTAGGCCTTTGTAACACAATCTACTGTTGAATATTCTGACTGTGGAAAAGAGAATATTTTAATATTATAAAGCATCGTGATAGGTGGATATTCATATTTTATTGGTCGGTTGATTTCATTGGTCGTTCCAAATGCCCTTTGCCGGCGGCTGAAGTTTATATTTTATGCAAATTGGCCTACGGGCAGTTTGTACAGCCTTTGCACTGACCTTTTACAACATCAAAGAATGTTCCACCAAAAAGTGAACCCACTCATTAAACTTATTAAACATTCACATGTTTATAAATAAAGTGATTAGGAGTACTTTACGATGGCACTGATATAACTGCTTTATTTATTAGCATTCTTAATTATGGATGACGAGTTTCAGTGCATTCTCATTTCAGGCAAAACCTGTAAGATTTCAGAGAAAAATTCTCACGTCGGTTAGAAAACTGGCGATGTTCGCGAACCTTAAAAATTTCAATTATAATCGTACAAAAATTCAATAACAGCTGTGGCCCGCGACTTTGTCCGCATTAATTACGGCTTTTAACAAATCCCGCTGGGACTGTCTTTCTGTCTGTGTGTTCTGACTATTCTCTGAAATGGCCTGACCAATTAAGACGGGATTTTATTGGCAAGTAGCTGATATAATAAGGAGTAATTTTGGCGACGTTTATTTTAGAAATAATATTTTACATCATCGTGAGATTAAAAAAATAGAAAAAAAGGATACCTCAACAAAACTTAATTGAAAAATCCACATCCGATTATTTTACAACAATAGACAACCTTTGCTTCAAGACAAAAACAAAAGCGAAGACGAAGTCGCGGGCAACAGCTAGATTCAAATATAAATAAATATACTACGACAATACATACATTGCCATCTATCCCCAAAGTAAGCATTTTGTAAAGGGTACTAAGATGACTGATGAATATTTCTATTAAGTATTTATGTATATTATAATACATAAATACTTATAATATACAGATAAACTCCCAGACACTGAAAAACATTCATGTTCATCCCACAAACATTTTCCAGTTGTGGAATGCTTAAAAATGGAATGGATATGGCGTAGCTGGAAAGGTGACACGGGGGTTGCTAGCGCGTGTGTTTACATTCATCTTAGTACCTATAACACAAGCTACGCTTACTTTGGGGCTAGATGGCGATGTGTCTATTGTCGTAGTATATTTATTTATTTATTTTATTCCCCAGGTGGCAGGACTGTACGCGATCGTGGGATCTCTCCTCCTGGGCATAGTGGTGCTGGTGGTGGGGCTGGTGCAGCTGTCCCCGGGGGCCGAGGCCGCTCAGCACCGCTACTATCTGATGGGGGCTGGCGCAGCGCTCGTGGGGGCAGGAGTGCTGGGAGCTGTAATGAGGTAACTGAAATTAGCTTGTAAGAATCCTGTTCATTTTTTTTTATTCTACTACAAGTTACACTCCATTTTTTCTAACTTGTCCTAAACTTTTTTCTAACTGTAAGGTATGTTTTAAGCATATAAAGAAACAAGTGTGATAAAACTAATAAGAGCATACAAAATAAAAAGAAATGAAATATAATAAACGTACGCCACCATCGTTGAGCCATAAAACCTTCTCCAAAAAATAGTCTATTTTATCGCAGAATATGTAGTCGTCAAATTCAATAATATACACGTAAGTAGTTGGAAAATGTAGTAAATACTTAAGTAAAACGTACCTAAAATACTAAATCTTGTAAAACGATCAGAAATATATAACATATCCTTCTTTAGCTACGAAAATACTAAGTACATAAATGTTATGAATAGTTTAAAGCCCACATCAACAACTCACCAATAGTTATCACCTAAGAGTTGGTGAAACGTTTTACTCTATAGGAATCGCTTAAACCGTTACGAATTCGATTTAGCCGATGCCTAGGTCAAGATAGGGCATAGCCTCTTTCAATTTCATTTTTAATGATGGAATCCCGCAAAGTTACGCCTGCTTCTATCCAACATTTAAAAAATCTCCTGTGTAAATATTTTAGGTGAGTACAGCTACACGGAGCGTTCCCTAAATATTTAATGCTGGATCGCCGCTTCTCGCGTAATCGCCGTCGGGTTTGCATAAAAGAGCGAATACAGCTCATTTTGCTAATCATGTTATACGCTGCAATGGGCCGCTCGCAAATCCCTGCTTATATTCATCGGTATATTAACGTCATATATACTCGTACCACTGGGCGCAGCTCTCCACTTCAATAGGAGGAAGCATTTAGAGCGTAGACCTACACTGCTCCAATACAGGATTGTCGGTTTTGGAAACTTGTATGTTCAAAACAACAATAAGTTTAAACAATGTGTTAAAACACATTTAATAAATCGTGCTTACTATACGATTGATGATTTTTTTAACGACAAGGCTGCTTGGAAGCTAGCTCCGCTCTCATATCTCACAAGATAGAAAGTTTTGAAGGTTGTAAACTGTAAAATGATGTTGTAAAAGAGCAATCTGCTGAGTTTTGTGCTGGCTCTTCTCGCTGGAATTTGCCTTCCGAACCGGTGCAGTGGTGGAGTCACTATAAACAGACTGACTTGACGTTTCAAAAGTACTTGTAAACTGGGTTAATTTTGAATTTTGTCCGTCCAGCGCAAACCGGTCTTAAATTTTAGGTAGATAGATAGTTTAATATTTTTGTATAGTTCAGAGGTATTTTTAAGTATTTATATAATGGAAGAGGAACGTGCAACGTCCATATAAACTCATAGGAATTTTAAGACTTCAAGATAACGATTGTTTAGTTATAACGATTGATAAATTATAAATAAATAAATAACGATTAATCGGATGGTACGCAATATCGTACCGGTTAGCTTAAACGCCTTTATCGGTGGGGTAGTATCTAGATGCGGTGAAGCCTCCCACTAGTAGTCAAGCCAAAGAGAAGATAACATATGCTGCATCGCTATCTCTACTGTATAATTATAAATGAAAATGAGAAAGTGTGTCTATGTGTGTGTCTGTATGTCCTTCTTTCACGCACTTACTAAACAACCACTCAACTAGATTTTTGGCATAGAGTTAGTTAAAAGGGCGAATAGTAAATAAGTAAAGGCTACTTTGTATCCCTGGAAAACAAACGGTTTCCACGCGGGCGGGGTTTCCACAAACGGTTTTAGACTATGTAGCAGTATGCTGTGGAATGCGTCCTGTACTTTTCGCAGGTGAAACCGCAGGGCATATCTTATTTTGTAATTGTAGGTTTTAAGTTAACTTTTCACATTTCCATTATCTTTATTAATAGTATTCTCTATCAATTATTGATTTTCATTTTTTTGAATTCTTATCAATTCTTAATTATAATAAAAACAACACAATTAAAAACTTATAAAAAAAAAAATATCCACCCTCCGCTTGCGGGGCTTTTGAATGCCAAAGCAACCGGCGGTCAGGGTTCCAGAGTGAGGAACCTCCTCAAAATACGCGCCGTTTCAAGGCCTACTACTAATATATATATTTTTTTTTTACGACAAATTATAACCGATTTAAATAATTATTTTTGTACTATAGAGGTTATAATATGGGTTTAGTTTTGCCCAAACTTGTGTAGATCTGATGGTTGGAGATAGAGAACAGAACTCCTCAGCAGACAGCAGCACCAACACCTCATTTAAGGCTTAGCGATACTGAATACTTAATTTTTTTTAGAACTAATACTAAATTGAATGCCACATCAAAAAACAAAATCAAACGCAGACGAAGTCGCGGGCAACAGCTAGTAAATAAATAAATATAAATATACTACGACAATACACACATCGCTTTCTAACCCCAAAGTAAGCTTGTACTAAGATGAATGAATGAATGAATACACTTTTATTGTACACCAAAGAAAAAAAAGTAGTTACAAAGATATAAATACATATAAAGATAGTACAATTTGGTGGCCTTATCGCTACATAGCTAATAAGATGACTAATGAATACCCTTATAAATAACATACATAAATACTTAGAATAAACATATAAACACCCAGGCACTGAAAAACATTAATGCTCATCACAGAAACACTTTCCAGTTGCGGAAATCGAACCCACGGCCTTGGGCTCAGAAAGCAGGGTCGCTGCAAACTGCGCCACTCGGCCGTCGAATATTATTATACTTTAAAACAAACCCATTCTATGGGATTATTGCCTGAAACTAAAGAATTATTATATAGATATAATATAGATACACAAGGAATGTACACAAAGCCAGTCTGAAATCAAACTGTGGAGCATAATATTTACTTTAGACAAGATGTAAAACGTAAAAACCGCACCATTACATCGATTTGCGCGGCTTTCCAAGTTTTATTGAGATACTTTTATGAGAAAGATTTCTTTTATCTATGAACCGATGCGTGACTTCGTGTGCAAGGAATTTCTGGCTTTACGTCAATCTAAAATAGGTTCCACGTTAATTTCCGCCCATCTCCAATAGACGGCTGATTGGCGCAGCGGCCGGGGATCCTGCCTTCTGAGTCCGAGGATGTGGGTTCGATTCCCAAAAATGGAAAATGTTTGTGTGATGAACACAAATCTTTTTCAGTGTCTAGGTGTTAATCTGTATATTATTATTTATTTATATTATTCACTTCTGCTCGCGAATTCGTCTGCGTGGACTTCAAAATTGGGTCTAAGACTTCGCCCATTAACAATTTTTAATCTTACTACGGGAACTATTTGAGAGATCGGTATATAAAGAACATGCCTTTTTCCATAGCATAGGTGACATGCATACCAAATTAATAACTATATAACTCATCATGGGTGTACGCGCGCTATCTACCTTGCATTTATAGCTATTTTTTGAACCCCGACGCAAAAACTACGGTTTTGTCATCAGCTTGTGTGGCTGTTTGCATGTGTGTGTCTGTGGCATCATATTTCCCGAACAGATGAACCGAGTTTCTTTGCTTTGAGAGTTTAATTAATCGGGACGGTTCTTTGCAATGTTTGATGAAATAGGAGTTCAATATGAGTATCAAATGAAAGGGTGTAACTAGTAGAATAATGTACGCTAGGTATATTTAAGGTCGTCAAGCTGATACTAGGATGACTCTCTCAATCGCCCGCTGAGTGACTCTGAGCCTTCTTACGGTGCCCAGCAACTATACCAATGTTTTATGGGACAACGCTAGGTGTATTTAAGGTACGTTTGAATTTTCAGTTCCTGCGGAAAAATGCGTCGTAGCTTTGTACGCCGCCAATAGCGAACGTTTCATTCCGCTAAAAGTTGGCTTATCTTTTAATTTAGCTAAGTACCGATCGCCCGGGATATACGGTGCCCGGGGACGAGTTACGGCTTGCAACTACTTACTGGGGAACTTTCCGTTACTTGACTTAATGAGAACGACAAGGGCAGTAATGCATATAAAAATAACGGAACTTGTGACTCTCTGAAAACGTGGCCTGAGCGCTTTGACCGCTAAGCTACCGCCGATGCCGAAATCGGTATATGACTTTTTACATCAGTCTTAGCCATCTAGTAGGAAAAATTATAGTTTCGATCTACTTTTCAGAGGTCCATATTACAATGAGACACTTTTGAAACAAAAATTGATACATTGCTTTTTTTTATAATTTTAATTAGTGTTTTTCTATTTTTTTAGTTTTTTTTAATGCATTTATGAACTACGGTACCCAGAGGATTTGAACCTGCGCCTCTCTGGCAATCGCGGCTTAAGCGCTTTGACCACTAAGCTACAACAACTATCACCAATGCCGACATTAGTATATTGCCTTATGCCTTTTTCTTATTATATCAGTCTTATAGAGAATGTAGCGCAATGTACTAGGCGTTATCTAACGACCTATTTGTTTTTTTTTTTGCAATCATAAAAATTTGGGTTCAGTTAATGAATAAAATTTATTGCAATAATGGCGGGCGAAGCAATCAACAAACAATAAACAATGAACATTTTTCTCCACTAAAATTTATACTGCTACAACAGGCACGCACAGGGCTACGGACTAGTGCTAGTGGACGGGGACGGGGCTAGTGGACTACGGCCTGAACCCTTCTCATTCTGAGTGGAGACCCATCCATGCCTGCAGTAGGCTGGGAATGGTTTCATAATGACGATGTTGCAGACTGCAGTATAACTTTTAGTGAAATGTTTATTCTTTATTGTTTGGTAATTGCTTGGCCCCGCTAAATTGGATTCATTTAGTGAACCCTAATTTTTATTATTTTTAACAAAAAGTTGTTTCCTGTTGTTTTGTACCAACCAACCAAATTGTACTCTCTTGATATGTATTTATATCTCTGTAACTACTTTTTTCTTTGGTGTACAATAAAAGTGTATTGCCCTGTAGAGGGCCAGTAATGGGTTGAATGATGATGAAAATGATGATAAGTTGTGAAGTCTTTGATGGTTGATGGTAGTCTGTTAGGGATACAATTGTCACGCTGCCAGCATGTTATAACCGAAACGGTGTCTTGTTCCAGATGTCTCTGCCTGCACTGGTGCAACCTGATGTTCCAGGAGGAGTACGACGTGCGCGTTCGCTCCACGCAGAAGCACTGCGTCAGCGTGGTGGAGAGCCAGCACAACCAGCGGCAGGAAAGGCCTAAGCTGAAGCCGCAGGTACCTAGTAGAAGAACAGCTATTCAAAATTCAAAAATTCATTCATTCAACATTTATTTCAAGTAGGCCTAATATAAGCACTTTTGAAACGTCAAGTCTGTCTGTGTGTAGTGACTCTACCACCAGTTCGGAAGGCAGATTCTACCGAGAAGAAGCCGGCAAGAAACTCAGCAGTTGCTCTTTTCCAACATTAACAATATACATTTTACATTTCAAAATTCATTTTTTTATCTTGTGAGAGATAAAAGCGGAGCCGGATGCTTCCAAGCAACCTTTGCCATTGTGACAGCTTATCCGGGGAAGTACTAAAACCACGCTTATTTCTGTCGCCAAGCAGCCTTAGCGTTATTACAGCACATGATTCTTAACACAATGCACATCGGACGAGCTTAAAATAAAAAGAATGTTCTGCCATACGAGTGCAATCCAGGTTTAAATAAAAAACACCAGAACGCTTTATGCCTGTAGCTGTTTATATTTAATCTAACAGCTATTGTTCTATGACTTTTTTTTACTTTATAGTTTGTGAAATTATGAATTTTCAATATTTTACATAGATACTCTACTTTTTATTTGTTTCTCTGTAATGTAACAGGCCAGCGGTGATGAAACTTCGCCTTCACTTTAGAGGGGCCGAGTTCGAATCCCAGCAACCACCTATAACTTTTCAAAGTGATGTGCGTTTTAATCAATTAAAATATCACTTGCTTCTACGGTGAAGGAAAACATCTTGAGGAAACCTGCTTGCCTAGGAGGTCTCCATAATGTTCTCAAAGGTGTGTGTTCTCATTATGGGAGGAGACCGGTGTCCTGTAGCGGGCCGGTTATGGATTGATATGATGATGAATGTAACATGGGCAACAGCGCGCAAACCACGACTCTATCGTGCGGTCACTGACCCGACTACGCGACTACTTCGATGTCACAGTGTAATGTCACTTTAGAGATCTATTATTATTTTTTGAATGAAATAAATTAATACTGAATTTTGAAAAGTCGTAGAACAAAAGTTGTTATATTTTGTTATAGAAACTACGGGTCAAGAGCTTTCTGGTGTTTTTTATTTAACCCTGTATAACGATTCTATCTGGATACTCATAGGTCTGCCGCGGTATTGCAGCGCGTCTACAATTTCGACGAATCGAAAGTGCCTAACTTGTATTGTATTGTTAGAGCTCATGTAGTATCCTTTTGGGAAAGGCTTCGGAACTCTAACAATTAATACTCAATGTTTTTTGTGAAGGTGCTGACGCTGTGTCCAATTTCAAACTGTAGGCTGTCTGTTCATCGAGACTGAAACAGAAAATAAATTAAGAACCTACTAACGAAAAAACCAACCAAAAAAAAAACCTAACACGCCTTAATAAATTAAGAACACCTACGCCTCAGGTTAATGGAAACAGGGTGATCATTTTTTAGGGCTTGTACCTTGCTTGCCCTGCCTTGCAACCTGCTTGGTGCCTCATTTATAATTATAAGGAAAACTCAGAATTTGAGATTGGAATCGGCTATTTACCTTTATTATTAAAGACGGACCGGCGACTGTCACTTTGCTATTTTCTCCAATAGATTGACGCCATTTTGGCGATGTAAGCGAGACGCAGTAATACGAGCGGAAACCAACATTTAAAATACTACCAGAGACACTCCTATGTCACTTGAGGCATCAATTGGGGAACAAAATTGAAGCTATGATTTGTACATCAGATATATTGAAGCAGTCAGAGTTCTATGTATTTAAATAATCTTGTCCGTTTTGAAGTTGTGTGTTTAAGATATTTCGAAGCAATTCGCATCTTTTTTTCTTGTACGCATGGCTGGGGTCCGGAACTACCTTCCTGTGGGTACAGTGTTTCCATATTCTTACAACCTGGGTGTCCTTAAAAAAAGATTGAGTGGGTATCTTCTTGGCAAGCGGATTCCATCATACACCACATCTACATTTCCATCGGGTGTGATTGTGGTCAAGCGCCAGTCTATTGCCATAAAAAAGTGTAGACTTTTCTCCACGCACCAAGTGTACCTAGCACCAAGCACAAATTTGTTTTTATACTATACCTCGCTCGCTCGTTCCGCTTCTTTTGGGTTTTGTCCGTAAGCGTTATACGAGGGACGAATAATGATTTTTAATGTATCACTATATCTTTCAGATCAGCGTTCAAGATGTGGACCTCATCAGGCAACCCTCAGTCGCAAGCGACACCTAAGCCGACCGACCACTCGTAGCGTAACTAACATCTAGCGATAATATGTCGTGGTACCGCTGGACACAGGGTGTGAATAAAGTTCTTGCTAATTCCAAGAGATTATAATTTAAAATTGTTGGATAAATCGCACAGATAAAAAACTCAACTGCAATTTGTACTACTACGATACTAAATCGTGCCACACTTATAACCTCAACATCTGACAGTTAACTTAAATACAGTTCGCCTATAAATTATAATCAAAATGCACTTTGTGCGTAGTTTGCAATAATAATTCAAATTTGCAATAATAATTCAAATTCAAATTCCATAACCATATTCATAAACCATAGTTTCAGGTGTGATACAATTTGAGTATCATAGTAAAAGTTAGTTTTTGCATATGTCTGTTGTAAGATACTTATTACAACAAAAGTTGCAGGTGAAGATAGTTATCGACTCTTGAAATGATCAAAGAACTTTTAAAACATCCTGTATAATTCGTAGAATTAAAGATATCTCTAGAGTTTTGTTGAATTTATTTTTAATTACTTCTAAATAACTTTGAGAAACATATTGACGTAGAATTTTTTAACATTTACGGACTTTTAGACTTTACCATTGGAAGCTCATAAATTTTGCTTGTATACTTTCGTAACTTTGACCAAATCAACAGGCTATCCCAAACTAATGCAAATTTTCGGCGGGAACACTTGCTTGGTATTTTACATCGATGCATTTAATATTAAATGTCATTGAAACCGTATCACATTGCAATCTATGACTACACTGTTCTTTCAGAACTTTTAGGTTTACTATCACAAATTGCAGTTATAAGTAAATTACTGGTTACCATTTGAATTTCTTAGAATTTCCTAATGAATTCAAATATGATCTGTAGTGTCGCATTACGAAGCATAGTCAAGTTGAATTTTGCACATGTTTGGGTAAGCTCGTCGACTATACTAACTCGCTGAGCCATTTCGAGAAGTAAGTAAAGAATGCCAAGTGTTAGATTTTCTACCTACGTTTACCTTTCGATCGCGTAAAAGTTATCTACGATGTATATGTAATAGAACATCTAGTGACAGTACGGTTTCCCAGTATGGTAACTAGATTTCCTCAGGTAGAATATCTCATACTTGGCACTCAGCTGGCGTCATAAAATTTTAGCGATATCTTATTGACCTACGTAGTTTTTGTGGACAGCGGTCTTTATATTTCGAAGTGATAATTTTATCTCTCTTAAAATATGGAAAATATTTTGTAGTACCTTAATCGTATATTATTGTAGTATCCATACTTGTAAAGGTACGTTTACAACTTTAGGATTTTTATTCAAATCTGTATATTTTATTTTATAGTGAAATATGTTAGGTTAAGTTTCTATTAAATCGATTGTTTTATTTTTAAAAGTAGCTGAGTGCGTTACTGTATGATTGTCTATACTATGTTAGTGTATAATTTGAAATATACATTATTGTATATTTAATGTGTCAAGGGGTATAAGTATTCATTTCATTGTATACATATCTCAAATCCGAATGATATTTTAAACGAAGAATATATATATATCATATAAATAAATTTTGAACATTATAATAGTTTGGTTCGGTACAACTTACCGTTTCTACATATATATTAACGTTTATAAATCATATAATTCATTTACGAAATATCCACATATCATTTTTAATATAACCTTTACCGCAAATCATTCTAGAAGATAACTTATTTTCCGCAAACCATCATACCACCATAATCCTTATCATTATAATATATCAAAATATATCAAGACATATATTATGTTCAATATCATATTTTTGAAGACTTTACAATTGAGATATCCCTAAATATATTTGCTTTAGATAAAAACTATTGAATATATTATTATTATATTACGGAAATTAAAGTTAATATTGTTGAAATATGATTTTAGGTAGCTTTAGAATTATTTCCATTTCAAACAGCATATTGATTATCATTCAGTTTAAATAGTACAACTCAGTATTCATTCTAAAACCTTACCGTCCGATTCATTCAAAACATTATGTACGTATCTAATTCGCTCAAGTAGGTAATACGGGCTTGCAACTGAACTACAAGCATGCAACTACAATACTCGTGTGCAACTAAAATACACGCATGCAACTGAAATATACCAATGCAACTGAAATACCGGTGTGCAACAGAAATACAGATTTGCAACAAAGAATACCCACTCAAACTCATTTTGTGTTAACAAATTTAAATCAATCTGTTTACCGTATAACGAGTTTGAGAATATTTACTGTAAACTCTACTTCAGAGCTTAAATTATATAAAATTGTATTTTTTATACACTTATTTCAAAGTTATTAAAAGATTGAATTCTATTTTTGATTTCTGATTGTAAATTAACCCTCTAAATTCAGTGCTGACTTTGAAAACCCAATTCACGTGGATAAAACGACCCCTCTATGATGTAGTTTTGATTACTTATTTGCTTATAAACTTGTTTAAAATGTATTTAAGTTAGAAAATACCTAGATCTTCATATTTAGGATTAAATCCATGTCAATTTTTTTAAAAATACGACGCTTTATTTTATTAGGTTTCGTGTTTTTTGGTTTGAAAAAAATCAAATTGAACTTGGCATCAATACAAAATATACAATTTTGAATATACAGGTCTAGTCGGGAAGGTCCTGAGAAATATCATCTGCATGCAATAAAATATGTGCGTAGTCGAAGCAAAATAGCAACTATCAACTGACTTAGTTGCTTGTGCAACTATATAGATACAAAAGCAACATTCGTATGAGAAGTGAACACTGATTCAATTAATACAATTGGATACACTAGCGATATAAAAAATTCGTATCAAAAGTATCAATTAAAAAGTTGCGATCAAAACTACTGCAAAAGTTAAGGGTTAAAACACGTTGATGGTTTTTTTAGTTGAAGCATTTTGAGTAGCTACCTTAAACTGCATCCTGTTTATTCCATTACTAAAAAAAAGTATAAACTTATTGTATAAAATGAAATAAAATGACTTCTTTAAATAGGATCTTAAGGCACGTCGCAATCGTAAACACCTTTTCTCAACAGTTTATTTCATAAAATTGATATCAAAACGATCAATTCAAAACTGAATATTAAATATAGGAAACGGGCAACATATTTTACATTACCGGTCAAAAACTAGACAAACATTGATCAAATTTTATATTTTTTAGCGTCTCCGTTTCGCAACGCATGTTTTTTAACACTCTCCATTATATTTTTACCACTCCTAATTACACTTCATTGGGCGACCACAGACTTTAATACGTAGTTTAGATAGGCCGTTTAATTTAACACGATTTAATTTTTCGCACGATTATTGGTTGGCTTCATTGAAAGAGGCCTCCAACTGTCGTATACCATTTGAGCTTAGCACTGAACTTGCATCTGAAATTCCACTTTCCGTTAACGCACGTTAAGAGGAACCTACTGAAATCTGTAAGAACAAATTAATTTTTATTTTATTTATGCAATTTGGTAACTATGACCCATGTACCCTATTACAGAATAATTAAAAACTAAACTAAATCAAAAAAAACTTACATGAAATATTAATATGCAATATACAAAAAGTTACAAATTAGAATTTCTGCGTCCAGGCAGCCCTACGTGGAGTTTAATATACAGCTTGTAAATCGGAGGGTCGTATCGATTTATTAAAATTCGCTTTCAGAATGCCGTTACTGTTTACCCACGTTCTTTTCATCAAGGATGCTGTTTGTTTTCTTAATCACGCTTATCTCACCCAGTCCTAACCCAACTTTTAATCTTTGTTTGAGGAGAAAGGGGTAGTCAAGTTTAAATATCACTCGTAGTGTTCTTTTACTAAAAAAAAAAATTTACGCCACTCCAGTCTACGACCAACAGTAGCCAACTAAAGAACAGTGACAATAAGACCATCGGGTGTCAGCAATAACATGAAGATCGCTGTTTTATGTCTTTGAAATTCGTACTACTCCAAATTTAGACGGGCCCCTAATAACAATGCAATTACTCGAGAGTTAGACTCGCTACATATGTTTAGCATATGGCCTGACACCGACCAATTGTTTAACTGGCCCGTTAAACAATTGATGCTGGGTCTAAATATGCCAGTCTCTGGCAAGTGAGTGAGCTCACTAGCTTCGCAGTGAACACATTTCACCATTATTAGACGAATGTGTGTCTAACTATTTTATTGTCTGCTCGTGAAACACTTAAATCTGAATAGGATTAATCAAATAAATGTGTTAATTAATAAATAAATAAAATAAAAATAATAATCACAGTTTAAAAGTATTTACTACAATATCAGCAAAATTAATAGCTATTGGTGTTTACTAGATGTTGTCTTTTTGGTGTTAAAATAAAGTGTTGTAGACCAATATTAAATGTATTATAGAAAATAATAATTAATAAATTGGATTTATCTCTACCCATTGATACGAGTATATATAAAACTCAATTGCACACAGTGTTTTTTTGTACGGTTAGCCGCAGACTTGTCTAACTTTCTTGGTCAACGTACGTTCACGTTGCGCAATGTGATTCATATACAGTGACCAAAATATACGCAAGTAAAACCAGACTTTTCCTAATTATCTCATGTAAATTATTAAATACCACTCACAAAAGTTGAATTCTGGATTCTGAAACAAAGAACTGTGTGTACTTGGGTTCCCATATCAATGCCTCTACTTCCTAATTTAAGTCCGGAAGTCTTTTAATTACTAGATGGTGTTTACTTTTGATGGAAAAATCGGTACTTTGAAAATTTTAATCATAAGAGACTGACAAGTGTTCTAAAGTACTATTCAAAGAAATAATTATTTAAAGTAATATTTTTTTACTCACACCTCATTTAGTAGATTATTATCCTCTGCATCTTAAGGAATGCTATGAGTTTTGCCAACGACGTCAACAGATTAAAAAAATAAAACGTTTGGTCCATATTATGTAACAGATTAACGGTAACCTCGATGCAATATTATTTTTAGCAAATTTAAAATCTGACTAATCTGAATGACGTAAAAGATCGGTTATAAAATATTGAAATCAAATAGGTGGCAGCCCTGGAATCATCTGTAGGACGACAGCGGTGTGTTGCAGGCTAATAACGGGAGGGGGAGTTCAGGGCATGCACAAAAGAGTTTTTCTTCTATGATACTATAACATTTTTGGTACAACTCATAGTAATCCGAAACATTGGTTACTTTTTATCTCAGTTAACCTATAGTCATTAATTAATCCTTCATACTTAGTCGATTCTATATATATTTTGTATTGACAAATATAATTTTTGTGGGTCCAATATTTTGGACCATGCAAATGAAAACGAAAAAAGTTATTAAAATATAATGGTATAGACAAATTCAATCCGCTAAATGGATAAATTAAATAAAGAGAATTTAAAATGTTTGAGCAAATTTAATTTGGGGTACATTTATTATTAATATAATAATATTTTACTTTTGCGTTTTTGAATAACCGAACAAAAAGTTTTTAATATTAATTATTCAAGTATTTTTTTAATATTTAGCGAATCGACATAACACTGTCTATATCATTTTAGTATCCCTTCTAAAGGACACTTTTAGTCACATAAAAGAAGACAAAATGTATTAAAAAAAACAATATAAATATAGGTAATGAGTATTTCAATAAGTATACAGCATCCGTCACGGAAGTTGAGACATGACAAGCTAAATAATCGTTTAACGTCATTCCCACGAGTCGCAGAAACTTTTATAAAATATAATATGACACTTCATAATAGAACCGTCAAAATTCACGTCACAAATGCAATTAACGGTTGATATGTTTCAATTTGACTGCCATAAGTATATTAACGATTTACATGGAATTGAAATCGTAACAACCCTTGAAATATACTTCATGAAGTCCAATTTGACACCTCTATAGAGAAGAACATTACAAATTTCATTAGAGAGAATTAAAGCTCCCTGATCTCAACTTAAGTGCCGGATACTGTAATAAATCTAAAATATTTACTATTCCATTAAAATATTACGTTATATCCATACGCTAGGTTAAGAATTGATGTCAAAACTTAAATATAATCATAGTTTTAATATGCGACATACGTTTACGTTTAAAAAACGCAGAATATCCTACCCCAGATCTACAATTGTTTAAGGCTGGGGTAAAAAAATACCCTGGCGGTCCACACAACAATCTAAACTGGACAACAACCTCAATTTATCAAATATCAAACTAACAACCGACAGTAGAACGATACTCTAATTATCTATTACATTCTAATCGTACAACTCTCTTCATCTCAATTTGTGAGGCAAAAAATGACAGTCCTTGTATGAAGTGTCGAAACATATGACATATTTTTATTTTTTATTTCATTTATTACGTTGTAATTGGGTAAATTGTAGCAGCGGAAGAAATGCATTTTATGACGTAAATTTCGACACTTCTTCATACCAGCACTGTCAATTTTTTACGTTACTTTTAAGCACATAACAGAAATATGTTTAATCGTTGGATGCAATAGAGAATCAAAGGCCTGAAAATAGTACAATTATTGTTGAGTTGGGTTTATATCAAATCGAACTTTTTTTTTGTATTTACCCTTTGTTTTCGTTATTGCGTTAAAAAATATGATTACTGTGTAGGATTATTTTAGATATAATTCAACGGAATTATTTTAAATGTATTTTCTTTAAAGCCAAAGTTATTTAAGTGCCAAAAGAGTTGTGTGAATTCATGTTTATGTAAGTC
Source organism: Pararge aegeria (assembly GCF_905163445.1). Lineage (NCBI taxonomy): Eukaryota > Metazoa > Arthropoda > Insecta > Lepidoptera > Nymphalidae > Pararge > Pararge aegeria. The sequence continues at coordinate 1,297,943 of NC_053193.1, forward strand.
TAAGTTATTAAAACTTCATTGGTGCTAATTACGTTGTACACAATTGCTATTCTTTTCCATAAGGAACTATGTAAAAAGAACAGCACTAGCTGTAAAGTTGGTTTAGCAGAGATTTGTGTACAACTTACTAAGGCCACTTCATTGTGCTAATTAGTTCTATATATTTTTCTTTACTGAAATAAATTTTAAATGCACATTTTGGTAATGTGCAAAATTCGTTTAAGTGCCAATTAAACACTGACCTCTTTTGTTACCTCCAGCGGACAAGCCTGTCTAGAAACAAAGTGTCACTTTGTTTATATCTCCAATAGATTGCCGCGATTTTGGCTATGTACACACACACAACTACAATTTGTCCAGTATCTTATATCATATGGGGAGCATGTTATATATGCAAAGACTAATATCATTATAATAGATACTAGTTCCAGAGACACTCGTATGTCAGATGTGGCGTATTCTTTGGAGAAGAGTTTTATTTTTATTTGTAATTTGTGTAGGTTCAGCCAGCAGGCCTAGCACGGGCGGGAGATAAAAATTATATCCCTGACAGGGGATATAATTAACGTGTCCACCAGCTAAAACACCTCGAACATGGAATAGGAGATGTTTACTCCCGTTTATTAATAACACATATATTATTTGGATATTATTTCCATTTGTGCGCCAGTGCTCTGAGAGTTGAAAAAGCTGTGGGAGAAGATAAATAAATATCATTTCCCCGGGGATATAATTGTCTCCTGCCCATGCTAGCCGTGCAGTACAGTGATATTAGGATGAGGAATATAAGAGATCAGTGCAATTAAAGGCTTGCTGTATGTGTAATGTTTAATATGTTACCTTGTTACTTTTGATTAAGTTTAAATTATATTTTACAAGCTGTTATCAGCAGTGTTTTCTCTAAGCTCTGTCTAGTTTTCAATCATTCTTCGAACATAATATTTGACACTTGGTACTTACCCTGTTATTATACTGAGGTCCTATTTCAAATCTTTAGGTTTCTAAGTCATAGATATTTATCATAATAGTGATAGGTAATTTACCGAACAATCTTCAAGGCATTTTAATCACAGAGTATTTGCCTCTGAAGATAGAATATGATTTCTGTCATTTCAGATCATAAATTCAAATTTATGGTCTGACTAAGGGCTGATTTTTCAATCGTCAAATAGTTTTTATTTATGGAATAGACACAAAATAAACAAACTCAATTTTTTCTACCTTGTCTTATAGTATAACAATCTTTTCATTACTCTTTAGTGTTAAAAATGTTTTAAAATATAAAAAAAACAAGTGCGATAAAATAAATAAAAACAAACACAGTAAAAAGTGATTTTCTTCACGCGTCTTAATAACTTACTTAGCGATTTAAAAATAAAATTTACACTAAGAAGTAAGAAATATATTCAATTCAATTCAATTCTTTTATTTGCATAAAACTTTTAGGCATCTTGTTTAGTTAATAATAAGGCAAGTAAGAAAAAATAGGCTTTAGAACTTGTATAATAACTGCCCGAGGTAATATGGTGTGTCAAATTTGTGTCGGCGGTGCAATCTAAGGTTAAGAGCACGGTATTTTAGAGGATAACTCGGCTGTAGTAAATTTGAATTGAAGGTAGAACATCATACTGAATTATCAAACATTCCGCGTTGCTTTGTTTATTATAATTATTATACTCAGACTAAAAGGAAAAACTAAGACAGCCACAGAGTGTGACAAAGGAAGTCGATTGCAGGGAAAGGAAGAGTATGCCCGATGCGATCGAACTTCTGTCCAATACTTGTGGAAGATTTGTAAACGTTTAGATGTTTTCAATAAGTGAAACACTTTTTGGTCTGAGTCAAATTTATCTAAGTATATTGAACGTTCTTTTGAGGGCTATCTTTGTACACATTTCTATAGCTAGCTCTACTATTGAAACTTTTGTAAAAAAAAAAAAACAATATGGACTATGGAGTGTACGGACGAGGTAATATCCATATTTCTTGGGCTCTAAGTGTTTCGATACTCGAGCTATGTTACTTAAGAGAACAGATTGCGTAAAAGAAGCTTTCTCATTTCAAAGGTAAGGTTTTTTTTGGAAATGCGAATCCTGAAGACGCTGGCGATGTAGCTGGAGTCTTAGGACATTTGTGCACTAACTCGTATTCAATTCGTTTTCGATTCCTTTTTTTTTTGAAAATCACATAAAAATCATCATAAAAACTCATCATAAAAATACGAATTGAATAAGTAAGAGCATAAACAACCGTACATTTATCGAGAAGGCTATTTCGAATCTTTGTCGCACGAATTACGAAAACGAATCGAATAAGAGTGCACAAACTACATTATGATATAGTCGCACCCAGAACGAAAACTTAAACGCCACATAAGACGGCAGTGGAATGCCGTGATGTGGTCGTCGTCTTCCAATTTGTATTTCATTCAATAACGGACGCGATGTCTACTGTCGATTGTACTCAGACGCTTCCACCCTCTGCAACTACCGCGTCTATCTTATCCTTTTAGTCTGGATTCTGTATGTATCGAAATAAATGCCAAACGATTTTAAAACGGAACGCATTAAGTTATTAAGTATATAGGCTAGGACGTATATAAATTATTGTAAAATGGATGTGTAAACAATTAATGTTAATACATAATAGGTATGTGTTGTACATCGTTATCATTTGTTCTTTATCTATTCTGGAATTAGGCCCGTGGTTAATGGATATTGTAAGTACTACTATAATCCCAGAAGAACCGGAAACAAGGATATTGGACCAGTTTAATACATGTAACTATTAAGGAAAAGGAGATGAGTTTCTAATGGGACTTATTGTATGACACACAAGATTTTTTTTTTTTTCAATGGCTCTTTTATAAGGACAAGATGTCTGTTTATAAAGACTCTACCATTGTTTTAGATCTAGAAAGGTAGGCGAATGATCTACCCCAAATAATGCTCAAAATATGTATCAGTATTACCTATATGTATAACCTTCTTTGTATTATATTAAATCCTCAGAGGAACTTTGTTTTATGGAGTATGGACTAGATTTCTTCTTGGGTCATTTTGTTCATTTTGAACACAAATAGTTGATTGTTTGCTCAACAGATATATTGCTCAAGCTGCTTTTCGAGCGTAAGAACATTACACATTGAACATGAAGTTGCATTTGATATACTACGCGAAAAGCAGGAGAATCGGTACAGTGTAATTTATAACTTCTTCAAGTTTTATGCTCCACACCAAAACAGATCTACGGCAATGTACTCTATCCATGTGGTGACCAACGGCGGATCCAGGGGGGCGGGGGTCATGGGGGTCATGACCCCCCCCCTGAGCTGGTTCCAGGACTCAGGTGGACCTCTAATTGAACATAATGATTTTATTTATATATTTCGTCACCATACAGATTTTATGTAACTACAAACCTTCAATACTTTATTAATTCCATATAATATAATAACTTTGTATGGTGGCAAAGTTTGGTAATGAGCGCAACGAAAATTTGTATTATCTCGACTACGTAACGTCTAACTAGACCTAACCTCAATCGAAATGACTAAACTTCAACATATTATAACATAGTTCTAAGTTAAAAAACATAAATCTCTTTCTACCTTTAATGTGTTTATAAGTGTACCTTCGTAAGTATTCTTAAAACTTATTGCTGCAAATTCACTAATTACAAGAAATGGAAAGTAGTCACTTTTTCATTATTCCAGTGCGTGTGTTTTAAATGTTAGTTTTGTTAGTACTCTGAATTATTTTATTTGTTATTGTTTGGCAATTGAACTTATACTAAACCTACTTTAAAATTATGTTTTTGTAAATTCAACATCTGTCAAATTAACCTTCATGTTCTTTGTATATCTTGGGATTCCGCAAAGTAAGACCTGATCTATCCTATATTTATGAGCAATTTGTTTGTGAGCAACGTTCACTCATTATGGAGTGACATCGGTATATTAAGTATACCGATGTCACTGGTAGAAATGTACCGTTATAAATCAGAAACCTAATATTATATGTCGGGATTTCTAGGGTTGGCGATCCCTCCGGGCCTTATTCCAGAGTCCCTGTCACCCTATACCTAAGCTCTGTTCACTGTGATAAAATAATATTTATAAGGACTTTTAAATGCTAAAAGAATATTATACCTACCCATCATACGGTTCCCGGATAATGGATCGGTATAAATCAATAACGTTACCGAAATTCAAAAAGAGAATAAAGTTTATTTTTAAAATTATAAAATGTTTTTGCTGTGAGGAGTATTAAGTCCAAAACTGTTCTGGGATAACTCAGGCGTTTGTAAATTCAGATATTCTTGTTTATTATGCACTTTATAAATGCAGATTTGTAAATTTTATCAAGTCGTTTGAAATTAACGTTTCGGACTTTCACAGCAAAAACAATAAATATCACAGTGAATTTATATCCATTTCATCCAAAAAATTTCATCCTGTTATTTTGTTGTATTATAATTTCAAATGCGTCTTTTATGACCGGATTGAATATTAAAATGTAGTTTATTTAAATGTAAATCAACTGGTCTTGACTGACGCATATTTACCTAGTACATACCAACTATGGTCTTTACAGTTAAAATGAAGTTTTTATATTGGTATAGTGAAAAGTTTTAATTTCTTATTACGACTGTGCTGTTTTATATCTCATATATTTTATACCGATGTCTCTAAATAAAATGTGAACGAGAAAAAATTGTTGGTTATTTCATTTTTACCCAGCGTTTGTTCCTGTACCGAGATATTATATAAGAAATATTATATTTTTGTTTTCAATTAATAAATAAATATACTACAGCAATACACACATCGCCATCTAGCCCCAAAGTAAGCGTTGCTTGTGTTATGGGTACTAAGATGACTGATGAATATTTTTATGAAAACTATAATAGATAGATACATTATAGAATAAAGATAAACACTTAGATACTGAACAACTTCCATGTGTACCACACAAACGTTTTCTAGTTATAGGAATCGAACCCACGACCTTTGACTCAGAAAGCAGGGTCGCTGAAAACTGCCAATCGGGCGTGGAATCGACTGTATTATACTGAAACCTGAATGCCGTATGGTGACGGCAGATCAGAATATAGTTGTATACACATCTCCACTTCCCGCGGGTGTTGTACGACAAGACTGAAGAAATATAACGGAGTGCGAGCAAAAGCGTCCTCTTTGCTACTACTACCACATACTGCTACCACCAACCCGTCTGCCCAGAATGGTTATTGTAAGCTGACCACCCGAATGGCGTCGATAAAAAAAGTGAGATTTTTAAGTGAGATTTGACTCGACCCCCTCGGTCGAGTCAAATCTCAACTAATCTTACGTTGGAGAGAGGGGGGTTTCGGCAAATATCACTCAATTTTTTTTTTTATTGAAACTGTAATGTACTTAATAAAACGACGGACTATCGCAGAATGGTTTATTGGTAGAACAACATAATGAAGTGCGGGCTAATTATTAAACTACCTACATTACACTGCTCTTCTCCAAATTTAACTATTGGATTTACATAAAAGCCAATAAAAAAAAAACTAAATATGATGTAATCACTTAATTAATTACAATTTCATCATCTTTTTGACCCGCGGTCTTAATGCCATACGAAGAGGACTATTCGTATTGGGAATCGCTTGAGAAGGTGAAGGTGCCTTTACTAGCTGATTTTCTGTATCTGTTACAGGAGACGAACCGACAACAGAATTATCGAAACTTTTGAACGCTTCATCATTCATCTCTCTTTCTCCCGAGTTTTCATTATCCACCATGCCTGTTAAAGTATACCTAGGTTTTTTATAATTTTTGTCAAGTATTTGATCAACGTGTCTTCTACTAGTACGATTGTCATCGTCTGTTTTGACAACATAGGAGACGGGACCGGTTCTATCCAACACTACACCTTCCTTCCATTTTACTAAATTATTATTATAGTTCCGGACCAGAACCCGGTCTCCAGTGCTCATTTCTCGCAATGAGCCACCGCGACGTTCTTCTTGACTTGATTGTTTATCGCGAATGACATCTCTGATATTCGGTCGTAAAAGATCTAACCTGCCGCGTAACCTGTGTCCCAAAAGTGCCACGGAGGGTTCTTTTTGAGTGGTACAATGTTCTGTATTTCTATATGTAAATAAAAATGTACATAACGCTTTTTCTAAATTCACGTTTTCGATTATAGCCTTCTTTAATACTAGCTTTACAGTTTTAACAACGTTTTCAGCTGCACCGTTACTCGATGGATGATATGGGGCGACTAATATTCGCTTGATTCCATTCTTATTCAAATAATGTAAGTATTCGGATGAAGAAAATGGTGGACCATTGTCGCTCACAATGACCTTGCATAGACCGAACCGGGCAAATATTTTGCGCAGGCAAGATATAACGGTAGCTGCCGAAGTATTTGGCACTGGTTCCACTTCCAACCATTTGGAATGAGCATCTAAAATAACTACATAATATTTATTACGAAACGGACCTAAAAAGTCAACATTCAACCGCGACCAAGGCTCCACCGGCCACTCCCACGAGTGCAGCGGCGCGGGCGGCGGCTGTGCGCGCAGCGCGGCGCATGCGGTGCACTCGCGACACACGCGCTCAATATCGGCGTCCAAGCCGCTCCACCACAGATAGTTCCGAGCCAGCTGTTTCATTTTAACAACGCCTATATGCCCGGAATGTAATTCGTCTAACACAGCGGAGTGCAAACTGGCAGGGATAATTACTCTATATCCCCAAACCAAGCATCCCTGTTCTAAAAAAATATTTTCCCGCCTTAAATGATATTGTTTGTAACGATCCGATTCAATTTGTTCGGGCCATCCGAACTTAACATACCCTACAATTTTGTTTAAAGTAGTGTCTTTAGCAGTTTGATATTTAATTTCGTGAAACGTTATAGGCAATTTGTCCTCTATAAAAAATAAATAACTATTATTTCCGTTATTATTACTTGAAACGATACTTTGACGATTAACGTTTTCTTCTAAAGGCAAACGAGACAACGCATCTGCGAAACAGTTTCTAGCCGAAGAAATAAATTCGATGTCAAAGTTGTACGCAGCTAAGCGAACTGCATATCTCTGTAAACGGCTAGCCGCCGTTTGCGGAATACCTTTGTTTTTACCGAAGATATAGCTTAAAGCCTTATGATCGCTGCGCAAAATGAAATGCCGACCAAACAGATACTTATCATGCCTGCTGACTCCAAACATTATGGCTAAGGCTTCTTTATCTAGCTGCGAATAATTACGCTCGGCCTCATTAAGAGTACGCGAGGCGCAACTGATAAGACGTTCCGATCCGTCGGAGTAGCGGTGCGTGAGAACCGCGCCGAGTCCATACGCGCTACTGTCCACTGACAACAGCAACGGTAACTTGGGATCGTAGTGTGCTAGCACAGGCGAACTACTGAGAATGTTTTTAACTCTTTTGAAGGCACTTTCACATTCGCAACTCCAATACCATTTTACATTTTTCTTTAGTAAATCGTATAAAGGTTTTAATACAGAACTCATGTTAACACAAAATTTATTGTAAAAGTTAACGAGACCAATAAAACTTTTTAATTGCGTTACGTCTTTCGGTGATGGCGCCGAAACAATAGCTTTTATCTTATTTGCATCAGTGTGTAGACCCTTTTTATCAATTTTGTATCCTAAGTATGTTACACTGTCCTTAAAGAATTCACATTTAGACCAATTTACTCGCAATCCGGCCTCTTTTAATCGGGCTAAAACGGCACGTAAATTTTTACAATGAGTCTCTCTGTCTTTGCCAGTCACACAAATATCGTCCTGAAAAGCTACAGTATAGGATAAGCCACACAGAGTTTCTTCGATCAACTTTTCAAAATACTCAGGAACACATTTTATTCCAAAAGGTACTCGCTTGTAAACGAAGGTGCCTATGTGTGTAGTTATAGCGGTCATGGGTTGCGAGTCCTCCGTTAATAACACTTGCTGATAGGCGTGGGACAAGTCTAATTTAGAAAACTGTTCGCCTCCCCCAAGGGTAGCAAATATATCTTCAATTTGTGGAAGAGGATAATGAAAATCTTTTAATAGCGGATTAATAGTGACCTTAAAGTCTCCACAAATACGAATGTCTCCATTTTTTTTTATTATAGGAACAATAGGCGTACCGTAATCAGAACGGTCTACCTTATAAATGACGTCATCTCGCTGCAACCGCTCCAACTCGCGCTCGACCGGCGCGCGAAGTGCGAGGGGAAGCGGGCGCGATTTAACGAAAATTGGAGTCTTGTCAGCTAAATGCAACTGCATTCGAGTTTTAAAAGTCCCAAGCCCATCAGCGAAAACCTCGGGAAATTCTTTCCTTAATAATTCTATAGTATTATCATTTTCGTATCTTTCGGATAAATTATGGCAATTTGTGATATCGATTTGTAAAATTCTTATCCAGGCACGGCCTAGTAAAGGAGGGCCGCCGTTTTCAACAACATACAACGGTAATTTATACAAACGATTTTTACATTGTACATTTACCATAATATATCCGAGAGGTTCAATAACACTACCTGTGTAAGATCTTAACCTTAAATTTTTATGTTGTAAACAAACGCTAGAAAAATGATTATCATAAAAATGCTTTGAAATTACAGAGATCTTACTACCAGTATCTATTTCAAATTTAACTACAGACTTTTCTACGTTTAATTTGATATAATACGGGCCGTCATTACCCTTGCAAATTATATTATAAAAATCTAAAACACTGTCATCGGAATCATTAAAAAACAACTGACCTTTTGTGTTTTTCTGTATAACCGCATCACTACACTTATCAACATTACCGCACACGACCTTCAGGTGGCCCCTCTGCCCACACGAATCACAGCTGTAGAACTTGTAGCGGCACCGGGACGGCGGATGCCCGCTGCGTCCGCAACGCCAGCTACCGCGCCGTGAGCCCTCGAGGCTCAGCGCACCGGCCCTGGCCGCCGCGTCTGCCTGCACGCCACCCGCTCCCTCGCGCCGTTTCATGCGCCCGCGCTCCGCGCGCGCTGGTGAGGATCTGATGCGATGCAGCCCTTCCGAGATGGCGCTGGAACTCGCCCCGGACGCTGCCTCCGCTGCATGTCTCTCCGCTGCCTCGAGCGCCAATGCGAGTTCTATTGCTCGCTTATAATCGATGTTCCGCTCGGCAAACAATCGTGACCTCATATCTTCACTTTGAAGGCCAGAAACAAACTGGTCTCTCAAATTTACCTCCAAAGAATCCCGAAAATTGCAATGTTTGGCGAGATGTTTTAGACTTTTCAAATAATCACTCACTATCTCCCTTTGCCTTTGCTTCCTTTGCCGGAACATATGTCTCTCTGCGATCTCCGACCTTTGTGGCTCCAAGTGGTCTTTGACAATCTTCACTAATTGTTCAAACTTCTTGTCTTCCGGTAAATCCGGGGAACATAAGTCGCACATCAATTCGTAACATGCAATGCCGACATGTGTTACCAACGTGGCCACGTGTAAATCTTCACTGATGTTATTTAACGCAATAAATTGCTTCACCCGACGACAATATGCATCCCAGTTGTGGGAACTAACGTCAAAAGGCTCGATTTTACCAAAAGGCATGATTTTAATTAAAATAACCGACTGCGCCAAAATGTAATGTACTTAATAAAACGACGGACTATCGCAGAATGGTTTATTGGTAGAACAACATAATGAAGTGCGGGCTAATTATTAAACTACCTACATTACAGAAACAAAATGAAAATTATACTATTTTCGCCTATTTAATCTAGATTGTACATGCTTAAGATTTAATTTTAAATGAAATCGTAATACGATTAAGATCATTCACTTATTCGTTCGAAAGAAAATAATTTCATTCATTCTTCGACGTTATACATCTACTGACTGTCAACCACCCATATTTGTACCATTTGTTTTTTTCTTTTCAGGATAACAATCCAACACGTTTACGTAAGAAATCCACATTTTGAAAAATCTCACGTGAGATTGGGGGATGGGGGGATGAGGGTGTTGAACAAAATCTCACGACATCTCACCAGGGGGGGAGGGAGGTACAGAAAATTAAAAAAAAACTCCTCTCGTAAATGGACTTTGAAAACATTCAAAATTCATTATTCTTTTTGCAGTAGGCCTACTTAAGTTTGTCTGTTTTTAACGACTCTAAATGAATGGATACACTTTTATTGTACATCACATTAACATACAGAGAAGTTGTAAATAAAAATTTAACACAAAGTATACAATTTGGCGGCCTTATCGCTACATAGCGATCTCTTCCGGGCAACCAATGGCGTAAAACACAGCTCAAGAAGAGAGGTTTTTTTTTTTATTTAACGATAGGCCAGACGACAATCATGCCCGTTAGAAAGCAAAGTTGAGGTCTAGGTTGGAGCACGCTTGCGTAGAAGATGCCTCACATAGGTAAATAGAAGAACGTAGTTGATGCATATATATATATGTATTTCATATTTGCATATAACTTTACCACGGGTACGGTAAGCAGATCTAGAACTAGTGAGACGTGCCGTCAAGAAAAATCTGTAGCTCTTTTCCAACATCAATATTGACAATTATTTTTCTATCTTTCGGGAGATGAGAGAGGAGCTGGCTGCTTCCAAGCTACGGCTACGGCGTCTTTAAGAAATTCATCAATGTTATAGTAGCCTCGCTGTAGTAATAATAAATGTACATTCATTTATTCATTTATACACTCTATACGTAGTCTACAAAAATAAAAGTGGGCACAATACGAGGAAACAAAAGGCGGCCTTATCGCTTAGTAGCGATCTCTTCCAGGCAACATAATGATTATCAAAACCATGTGAAACCGATTGGTGAGGTGTGTTATTATTATTACATAAACAGTTACGAATATTTACACACTTGAATGAAAGAAAAAAATGTAGTTACAGAGATATAAACATAGAGCACAATTTGGTGGCCTCAACGCTACATAACGATTTCTACCAGGAAACCAACGGCGTAAAAGGAGAAAACATAGAAAAGAGGTAGGTGGTGCAATAAATACAATTTAAATATTACACAAATATATTTATAAAATATATAACGATAATAGGCATATATAATACTTATCCAGATTACACACATCAAAATAATAAACTAATATATCTTACTATAACATACGATTATACAACTTTGTACAACTTAATAATGAGGAGTTGGATTTGGTGGATACGACAATCTTTTTAGGAATAACTTTAGATGCTAAGCTTCAATGGGGCCCACATATAAATAATTTAGCGAACAGACTTAGTTCTGCTATGCTGCAAAAGATAAAAAAGATTCGTCATATGACAAACATAGAAACTGCTAGGCTTGTTTATTTTAGTTATTTTCACAGCATTATGTCCTATGGCATTTTATTATGGGGTAATGCTGCTGATATAGATTCTATTTTCGTCCTGCAGAAAAGGGCTGTTCGTGCGATATATAAAATGGACCCAAGAGAGTCATTAAGGGATAAATTTAAAGAAGTTAAAATAATGACGGTGCATAGTCAGTACATATATGAAAATTTAATTTATGTCCATAAAAATATATCAAAATTTAAAAAGAAAATGCACTGTAACAATATTAATATTAGAAGCAAAAATAAACTCGTTGTGCAGTTTACTAGGCTACACAAAATTGCAAATTCATTCAAGGGCAATTGTATATTATTTTATAACAAATTACCAAATGAAATCTTTGAGTTGTCTCTCAATAAGTTCAAAGTTTATATAAAACGTAAGCTTACAGAAAAATCCTATTATAACATTAAGGATTATTTAAACGATAAAAAAGCTTGGGTGTGAATTGCTCTAGCTTCATAGCTTAATTTAAATTTACTGGAAGATGGTGATAACAAAAAAATAAATTTACCCGGCTAAGTTTGTTGTGGGCTCTTCTTAGACCAGGGCGCGTTTGGAACCCTCGTAGCTTTAGATCTAAGTTGGCGAACGAAGTTATCACCATCCCGTTACAATTATGTAAACAATTATGTATGAACGCTTCATAAGTGCCTGTGATAGGCCTACATGAATAAAGAAATTTTGAATTTGAATTTGATGCATACTTAAATATGAGTAAGAATAAATCACCTAATGTAGTCTTTATTACTTAAGATAATGGGCTTTAACACGTTACATATACCTCTACGCATGTTTCGCTCCGAAACTGGAGAATCCTCAGGAGATGTTGACTTTACAATCTCCTAATCTATGTATGAAACGTGCGTAGAGGGTACATTGCCGAAGATCTGTTTGGTGTGGAGTATAGGGATTGAAGAAATTATAAATTACACAATACATATTCTCCTGCTTTTCGCGGAGTATAGCAAATTAAGCTTAATTTTCATAATATATTATGGGTTACCTCAAAGTAACGCCTGCTCCTTATAATGAATTACCTCTTGTACACATACCTAACACTATTTTAAGTTCGTGTTCTCCAAAAGGGGGTAAGTTGAACAATATGGTAATTTCGATTAGAATCTTTGATTCAGCTCCGCATAGTTTTATATTGTTCTTTCTTATTTTCGTAGCTTGAAAATACGCCCCTTTTAACCCATGGTTCAATAAATACGTGAGACCCTGAGATCCGCTAGCCGAGGTCCACCGGTTTTGGCAGAGTTCCCAGCCTGTAGCGAATAGTCTCCTGGCGTCCAATTAAATAGTTTTACATTACTTATAAGATAGACATAAGTAGGTTTAGTTTGTAATTAAAACTTGTAGGTAGATTATTCGTAAGATGCTCAATTTAGTACAATATAGAAATATTATGGTGATTTGATGTTTAATTTAACCAAACCCGTAACAAAATGGCGCCCAACGTGGGGCACTTGCTTCAACGTTGAAGAAAAACACCGTGAGGAAACCTGCATTCCTGAGAGTTCCAAACGTGTGCGAGGTCCACCAATCCGCACTGGGCCAACGCGGTGGACTACGGCCATAACCCCTCCTCATTGTGGGAGGAGACCCGTGCCCTGTAGTGGGCCGGTAATAGGTTGATATGATGATAATTATCACCGGACGGTTGGTACAGATGGCATACTTTAGTGGAGACGCTGTAACTATATTTTAAAGCGCCATCTATTACAATGTTACTGAACTCTGTTTACTTACAGAATGACATGCTTAGATATGGGAACATTCTGTGTTCACGTAGTTATCATAATAGTCAACAGATGGCACTATTTAGCACGTTTAGAATAAATTTGATATCTCAATTTATTTTTATTTTAAATAATTCATAATTAGAAAATTTGAATGTTTTTATTACGATAAGTATCAATAAAATTTTAGATATGTTCGGGTTAAAAGTTAATTAGTATTTGGAACCACATGATGCGAGATATGAAAAAGTTATAGTTTACTCGCGAGCCGCGACTGCCGATTAGATTAGCGAGCGCAGAGTAGCGAGTGCGAGTGCGAGCGACCAAAGCGCACGAAGCGGCAACATCGCTTGGTCGGTTGACGCGACGACCTACTTCGACATTGATTTTACAAAGTCGCTTGTACGTTAGTCGCCGCGAGTTACTTGTTGCATCTAGTCGCGTTTTAACATAACAAAATGTATGAGAAAACGTAGTCGGTTGCGTCCACGGGCTTGCAACCCCTCCGGTCGCTTTAAAAATGGCAACGAAAACGGTTAGAGTTAATAAGAAAACTTTGTACGAGATAGTGCATGAAGTTCAGCAGCGGCCTTGCCTTTGGAACACTGCTGATGAGTACTACAACAACCGCGGTCGGGTAGCAGTGGCCTGGGAGGAGATCTCCGCGATTTTGAACTTACCAGGTGATCCTTTGACAGCTTTGGTTGCTGGGTGTATCCGATAGATGGCGGCACTACTATTACAGTTAGATTATATATTATATTACTTTATTTCTATACTAGCTGTTGCCCGCGACTTCGTCTCCGTTTGATTTTGTTTTTTGATGTGGCATTAAATTTAGTTGTAGATCTAAAAAAAAAATAAAGTATTCAGTATCGCTAAGCCTTAAATGAGGGGTTTGCTGCTGTCCGCTGAGGAGTTCTGTCCTCTATCTCCAACTAAAGTTTGGGCTAAATTAAACACATATTATAACCTCTATAGTGCAAATAAATTTATTTAAATCGGTTATAGGTAATTTGTCGGAGTTATGGTGTAAAATCGTCAAACCCTCATCCCCTCTCCCAAAGGAACCGAGCTTAATGTCGGGATCAAAAGTATCCTACATTACTTCTAACACTTCCAAGAATATGTGTACAAAGTTTGATGAGGATCGGTTACGTAATTTTTGCGTGAAAGCGTAACAAACAAACTTACATTCACATTTATAATATTAGTAGGGATTTATTAAGATATCTTAACAATTATTAATTGTAAAGTCAACATCTCCTGAGGATGCTCCGGTTTCCGAGCGAAACGTGCGTAGAGGGTACATTGCCGAGGATCTGTTTGGTGTGGAGTATAAGTATTGAAGAAATTATAAATAACACTACACAGATTCTGCTGCTTTTCGCGGAGTATAGCAAATTAAGCTTATTTTTATAATCTATATTTATTAATTATATATTATGTACTTTTGATCTATTTGTGTACACTAGTTTATGTATTAGTACCTATGTAGTTATTCGCATGTTTGTAGTTTATTGGCACTCTATTCTCCTCTTCTTTTTTTTTAATTCAAAGGTTGCCTGGCAGCTATCGCTATTACGCAATAAGGCCGCCTGTTGTATTCTACTTCTTTCTTTATGTCTCTGTTTTTATTACCTATATTTTTGTATATGATAATGTTGTGGTGCAATAAAGAGTTAAATAAAGCCGTTTCGCGCCATAAGTTTATTCTTAGATAGTTAAGTTTATTCAGATAATTCTAATTTTCTCTTGTTAGAGTTACGGTTTAGGATTGACTTTTTAAAAGGATCTAGCTAGGATTCATTTTTAGACAATGACATTTTATTTGTGTTTTCCGGTAATAACCGATTTGGTGCAACTAAGTTGCACGGGTCAGGTAGTAGTAATAACTGACGTACCAAACAGATGGTAAGTGGAAAACCATCGACTATATACAGAGCAACACTCCACAGGGCATGCAAGGAGCACGACCTTTTTTTTTTTATATTTTAATAGCGGGCAAACGAGCAAGTGAGTCACCTGATGGTAAGTAATCACCGCCGCCCACAAACATCTGCAGCACCAGAGGAGCCACCGATGCGTTGCCGGCTTTTAAAGAATTTGTGTTGTTACCCCTTGAATAACCATACATTGAATTTTTGAGGAAACACATCAAATGGGAGATTGTTCCACAGTTTGCAAGTGCGCGGTAGAAATGATCTGGTATTTCGAACAGTAGAAGAATAACCTAACCTAAACTAAACCTGCAACATGTCGCCCTGTGTCCATCAATTTGAGACGTAGGTGTTAAGCCTCATACGCCTGTACACCGGTAACCAAGTCCTTCAGACCGGAACACAGCATTACAACAATGCTGCTTAGCGGCAAAAATAAGCTTGGCGATAGTACTTCCCCGGACGAGCTCTGTCAAAAAAGATAGATAGATAGATAAATACTTTATTGCACACAATTAAGGGATAAAGATAATATATATCGAAATCATAAACACAAGAAAAATAAAAATGCGCAAAGGCGGTCTTTTCTCTTTAAGCGATCTCCTCCAGACAATCCTTAATGAAAGAAAGAAAAAGTAGAAAATAATTATTGAAACGAGATAGTGCAATCCTTAAAAATATGTCATAACATAAACTACATAAATTATATATAACAATAATACATAAATAGCTAATACAAATACAAATAATATAGAAATAAATACATACACATTTAAATATATATACATACACATTCTTAATGACAAGGTTGCTTGGAAGCATCCGGCTCCGCTTTCATCTCTCACAAGATAGAAAAATGAATGTTAAAATGTAAAATGTAAATTTTTGATGTTGGAAAAGAGCAACTGCTGAGTTTCTTGCCGGCTTCTTCTCGGTAGAATCTGCCTTCCGAACCGGTGGTAGAGTCACTACACACGGACAGACTTGACGTTTCAAAAGTGCTTGTATTAGGCCTACTTGAAATAAATGAATTTTGAATTTATATATATATATATACAAATACATCCAGAGCAAATATATAAGTTTATGACTCCGTAGATAAATAATATTACTATAAACAACTTTTGAAGATGCTTTATTATTTAGACGGTCAAATGTCTCTTGGCAATCCATTCCCAAAAAGCTACTATTACCAATTTTCTTGATCTCATATTAAAAATATGTTACCCAATGATAGGATGTTAAAAAAGGGCAACTGCTAAATTTCTTACCAGCATTAGAATCTGCCTTTTGGAATGGTGTAAGACTAACATACTTCGAACAGACAGACTTGTTTCGAAAGAGCTTATAGAGTAAGTCCAATACAAATACATCAATTTCGTTAAGGTATTATAAGAGAATTGTATTACAAAGCGGTGATAGCCTAGAGGGTAACGCTTCTGCTTTCCTTTCGTGGAGACCGACTTCGAGCACGGCACGCACCACTGACTTTTAAGAGTAATGAATGAATGAATGAATACACTTTTATTGTACACCACAAAAACATATAGTAAAATTATAAATAAAAAATTAACAAAAAGTATACAATTTTGCGGCCTTATCGCTACATAGCGATCTCTTCCAGGCAACCAAAGGCGTTAAATACAGCTCAAGAAGAGAGGTAGGTTGTGCATATAAATAAACATATATATTTGCATATATACATATATAATATATATAGAATTAATATCAATATATTTAACTTATGTTATGTATTTGATTTAAGCAATTTAAATATCACTTCCTTTAAACTGTGAAGGAAAACATTGTGAGGGAACCTGCATGCCTGAGAGTTCTCCATAATGTTCTCAACGTCGTGTTGTCGTAGTTGGCCGCTTAGAATAAGAAGGGTTGAGTTACCATTTGGCCAGCGTGGTAGATCACTCAACCCTTCTCATTCTGAGAGAAGACCTGTGCCTTGATGATGATATTGATGATAATGATAGAAATGTACTATTTCTCTTTTCTTTTTCCAGAAGCCCTAATCCGTGCTAAATGGAAGAACATGAGGGACATATTCAAAAGGGAGATGAAAAGGTGCAAATACAACTCGAAGGGCGAGTTCGAATACACAGGCAAATGGCGGCATTTGAAGTTGATGTGGTTTCTCCACAAACCGAAATCCTTACAAGACGAGCACAATCAAAAAGAGAACAGCAGCAGCACTGAAACAGATATTAAAGAAGAAATGCCAATCATAGTCAACAGCCTCAGAGACCAGGAGGAATCGGATGACAATAATATGCAATTTGAGGGTAGTAACATATTTTCAATGGACTTCCAACCGGAGCAAGATCCGTTGCCGCTCAAGAGGCGGAGGTTGTCCGAAGACGATTACGACTTGATGTTCCTGAAGTCTTTGGTGCCGTACCTCAGGTCAATGGATCCAGTCAGGAAGTTGAGGATACGGAACAGGATACAAGATATAATTTTAAATGAAATCAGTTAGTAAGGGACTTTTGGTATGGATTGTGATCGGTGGTTGCTTCAGGATACTGTTAATCCAGGATTTGGAAGTTTGAATTTATTTTTTAGTCGAAGAGAGTCAGTCTCACTGACTCTCTTCGACTCTCATAGGATCTCGGGGCTCATAGAATTAAAAGACAAAAATTCTTTATTCATGATTCATGTAAGACGGTCGAATGGCGCAGTGGGCAGCGACCCACCCTGCTTTCTGAGTCCAAGGCCGTGGGTTCGATTCCCACAACTGGAAAATGTTTGTGTGATGAGCAAGAATTTTTTCAGTGTCTGGGTGTTTATATGAATATTCTAAGTATTTATGTATACTAGTCTATATATAGTTCAGGAAAATATTAATCAGTCACTTTTGTACCCATAACACAAGCTACGCTTACTTTGGGGCTAGATGGCGATTTGTGTAGTGTCGTAGTAAATTTATTTATTTATTTATTACAAGGGGTTTTTAAATCAAAAATAACAAATATCATTTAAATGTACATAGAACTTAGAAGTATGGAGCAACTAAAACGATAGAACACCATCTTTCAAAACTCATTTCTATTATCCTTAAAACAGATAAAGGAAACACTTTTAGTACCGGAACATACTTAGGTGTAAAGGTTAACTCCATATGTGTGTTTTCCTTTTAACAACAGAATTAAGAAGATACAGAAACCGTTTACACCACTTTATTAGTTTTCCTCGAACGCCGGTTAGTCACATAACAGCAGCCACTGTAATGGAAAATTTCATGAAAAAATGGTCTGGTAAGCTTGCCGTGGTGGCTATTTTGCTGATATTGTTTTCCATTATCAATGAAATACCCTTCTAATTACATTTAAATAATCATCCGATCAATTATCTCAGACAATGTATTTTCTTTGAATATCAAAATGACACCTCTTATTGGAAAACATTGATACATATGAGGCGGATCGTAACAACAACGCGGAAGTCGGAAAGAGACAATGTGATGCAGTACTTTCCGATTGTATAACACATCTCCAGTGGCTACAATACACAGTGTTCTCAAGATGAGTAATAGTTTGAGCTTTTGGTGATAGATTTCTTCGGGGGGGGGGGGGGGGGGGGGTACTACCAGTCTACCACTACTACTAATTTCTGCCGCTATGCAGCAGTATGGTTACAAAGCTGTCCGGGCGTGGTTTACGGTGTAATTCCGGTGTGGGTTAACACCTACTACTCAGGATGATGGACACAACGACCGATATACGAGACGTACTAAACTTGCATAAAAAAACACTTGCGATTTGTATACAAGACGTACTAAACTTGCATAAACGACACTTGATTCCTATATACGAGATGTACTAAACTTGCATATAAGACACTTGCGATTTGTATACAAGACGTACTAAACTTGCATAAACGACACTTGCTTCTTATATACGAGACATACTAAGCTTGCATATAAGACACTTGCGCAATTTATAGAAGACGTACTGAACTTGCATATACGACACTTGTTTTCTATACACGAGACGTACTAAACTTGCATAAAAGACACTTAATTCCTATATACGAGACGTACTGAGCTTGTATATAAGACGCTTTCGACCTGTGTACTGGACGTACTAAACTTGCATAAACGACACTTAATTCCTATATACGAGACGTACTGAGCTTGTATATAAGACACTTTCGACCTGTGTACTGGACGTACTAAACTTGCATAAACGACACTAGATTTATATATATGAGACGCACTAAACTTGCATAAAAGTCATTTCCGACCTGCGTACGGGACGTACTAAGCTTGCATAAAAAATACTTCCGACCTGCGTACGGGACGTACTAAACTTGCATAAAAAATACTTCCGACCTGCGTACGGGACGTACTAAACTTGAATAAAAAATACTTCCGACCTGCGTACGGGACGTCCTAAACTTGCATAAAATACACTATCGAGCTGTGTACTGGACTTACTAAGCTTGAATAAACGACAATTGATTCCTACATACAAGACGGACCGATTGATGTCCACCGTAGGACATAGGTCTTTTTTGGGGAGTTCCAAAATCCACTGTCCTGGGGCGCCTGTGTCCTGCGGCTTCCAGCGGCTCGTTTTACGTCGCCGTGGGAGCCGACGAACGCTGCGTTTACCTGTACGAGGTCGCCATTCCAGCACCCTGGGACCCCAACGTGAATTCGTTTCAGCTTCACGAATCGTTGAGCGATGTAGGTAATATCAAGTGCAATTAATTATTATAATGTGATGTTTACACAAACTGTTATTTAATGTTGAGTTATTTTTCTAGATCTTTTTGAATTATCTTCTTATTATTTTGTATTAAGTTTAAAAGTGTACAATATAATTGTATCTACATATTGTAAATGTTTAATTAAATGTTACTTCCTGATTTTATTTTTTCTTGCCTACATCAAAAAAGCGGATGTTGTCAATTCTAAATCGGAAATTTAATTTCTTGTAAAAGTCATCAATTTACAGTATTAAACAGTGTTATTTTTTAAACCGTGGCAATTTTTTTCCCAAATGTGTCAGATTTCTTCGATAATATAATCGTAAAGAATGAATTATAAACCACGTTAATTTCAATTGTTTGAGGTCATTCCCACGCTTAAATACGTAATTTTGGCACCACTAGAAAATTCGTTGTCAAAGGTAGGATACCATGATTAGGTTTAATGCATCGAGCGTTTTGCCTTGCGTCTACCTACCTACACCTAGGTAGACCTAAGAAAGAATTTTTGTGTAAGTTTATAAGTATATTTCCAAAACTACTATTACTTATTATGATATTGTTAAAACACCTTTATACTGATCTTTAAATCCAAATTATAAAATATTGCCAAGGTTCGAAAATTTGCCCAAGAGTAAAAACACAAAATTATGTTTGCTACCTACTAATTGGTAGGTCGTTTTCAGAATATCCATAGATTTAAAACTTATAAATGATAATAAGTACGGCCTACAGCTTCGGTCGTCTTCCGTCGGCAGAAAGCTATTCGAACGTCGCGCCGTAGATACGGAGAAATATTAAAACGAGATAAGTATAAAGTAGCCATTTTGAAGTTTAGAAAAAACATAATTATAACCAATCTCCGGGCTACAACTTTCAACGCACGGTTCACCTCTCAGAATACGGAGGGTTTAGAGCGTCTGCGGTTCTAACGCGCTGGCCAAGAGCGAATTGGTGGTAGACTTCATACACCTTTGACGGCCGAATGGCGCAGTGGGCAGCGTCCCTGCTTTCTGAGTCTAAAGTCGTGGGTTCGATTCCCACAACAGGAAAATGTTTGCGTGATGAACATGAATGTTTTCCAGTGTCTGGGTTTTATCTGTATGTTATAAGTATTTATGTGTATTATATTCATAATAAAATATTCATCAGCTATCTCAGCACCCATAACACAAGCTACGCTTACTTTGGGGCTAGATGGCGATGTGTGTATTGTCGTAGGATATTTATTTATTTACCTTTGGAAAAATTGTGGAGAATCCAGGTGCATGCAGATTTCCTTAGGGCTTTTCTTTAACAGTTAAAGCAAGCGATATTTAAAATCTTCAACTGAAACTTCGGGGTGCGTGCTGGGGATCGAACTCGGTCAAACAAAAAGGGAAGTCGGAGCTCCAGCCTCTAGATTGTCACATATTAGGATCACATAGCCGAAATGTTGTTATAGGGGGATCGTACGTAACTCGGTCCCCCCTAAAAAAGAGGTGGGAGTCCTAACCACTAGGCTATAATCGCTTTGATTTGATTTACAACTGCTAAACGTTGCGAGAAATTAAAGGTGTTGAAGATATAGTACCTAATACCTATATATTTACATGTACCAAGTGTGAGTTGAGTTGAGTGACCCTAAAATTGTTTACAGAATTATCATCATATCAACGCATTACCGGCCCACTACAGAGCACGGGTCTCCTTCCACAATGAGAAGGGTTTAGGTCGTAGTCCAACACGCTTGCCCAGTGCAGATTGGTGGACTCTACACGCCTTTGAGAACATTATTGAGAACTCTCAGTCATGCAGGTTTCCTCACGATGTTTTCCTTCCGCGTTGAAGCAAGTGATAAGCACTTTTGAAACGTCAAGTCAGTCTGTTTGTTGTGACTTTACAGCCGCGCCGGTTCCGCAGGCAGGCAAGAAACTCAGCAGATTGCTCTTTTTCAACATCATTTAGTTTTTTTTTACAATTTTCTATCATGTGAGAGATGAGTGCGGGGCCTGCTTCTAAGCAGCCCTGTCCTTAAGAAATTCATCAATCGTGTAATAACCACGATTTATTAAATGTTACAAAAAGAGATTTCGTACATAATACATAATTGCCCAGTGCGGATTTGTGGACTCTACACGCCTTTGAGAACATTATGGTTTCCTTCCGATGTTTTCCTTAACCGTTGCAGCGACTGATATTTTTATTGCTTAAAACGCACATAACTTAGGAAACTAAGAGGTGCTGGGATTCGAACTCGTCCCCCCGGAAGTGAATCCAAAGTCCTTAGCATAAGGCTATCACCGTTTGATGTGCTAGTAGATATGTGTAATTAAAATAAATAGCCAACATAACGCCAATTTGAAGTAAACGTACAACAATTAAAATTTATTTATGCAAATAGGTCTTTTAACTGCTTTTATTGTAAGATCAGTAGAAAGATCATGATATTCACCAATTTATATGCTAAAGTAACAGGGGTTACGAACGCCCCCTTATCTAAGAAGCCTTCAAAAAGCCAGGTATTATTTTTGTTTTCTAATTACTTGTTAATAAAGCTATTGCTATAAATAATTCCCTAATAGCTAATTGAAGCGGTTATAGCTAGCACCGCTAGTGGGTGGAACTTCAGCTACAGTTTCGGGGGCCAAGTTCGAAACCCAGTGCTTTTGGAAGTGCATTAAATGACCGTCCATGAGTTATCTACCTACCATCATCAAAAGAAAATCACTGTCAATAGATAAACGACTCCATTTAGAAGTGGATTCAATTAAACCATCAATCGCTCTAAGAAACTACGGTAATAGATAAAGGAAGTGGGTTTAAGACTTGAATCAAACCACCCATGAGTTTTTAACTTACATCGCCCAAAGATACCTGCCACGGTAAATAGATTTAAACCTCTTCTTTTATTTTACGACAATACACACACCGCCATCTAGCCATAAAGTAGCTGCGTAGCTTGTGTTATGGGTACAAAGATGACTGATCAATATTTTAATGAATTATATACATAAATACTTATAATACATGAATTCTTATATACAGACACTGAAAAACATTCATGTTCATCGCACAAACATTTTTCCAGTTGTGGGAATCGAACCCACGGCCTTAGACCCAGAAAGCAGGGTCGCTGCCCACTGCGCCATTAAACCATCCATAAGTTAGTATTTATCTGCCATCGCCAAAAGAAAGTATAGTAATAGAATAACTTCTCCGTAGATAAACTTCTCCTTATGGAAATGGGTTGATTCCTTGAACTACATTATCCAACCGATCGTTGCCCAAAGAAACCACAGTAAATAGTTAAACTTCGCCTGCAAGTGAATTGCATTAAACCATCTATGCGTAAGTAGGTACGACAAAAACGTCTATCATGACCAAAAGATACCACGACGAATAGATTAACTTCTACTCCTGGAAGTGGGTTATAAAGAAGGTAAATAAACAAGAACAACCTAAATGGCCATTAGAAGTTATTCAATGCGTCGACCAAAATAAAGAAACGCTAAAACCCAATGGGAAAAGGTCGTGATTTGTTAGAAACTACAAAAAAAAAGAGCGAGGTTAGAACACGTTTTCAATAGATTTTAAATCAGGCCTAACCAGAAATTCGAGGAAATTTAAGGCTGTTTTATTACAAGGCATCGTTTGTGATTAATAGGTGATTAACAGTCAACAGAGTAGGTACAATTAACACCGGCAGTTGTTCTGCAACTATAGTTAGGTAGGTAACCTGTGCACCATCATCATATCAATCTATTACCGGCCCACTTTAATGAGTTTAGGCCGTAGTCCATAACGCTGGACTAGTGCGGATTGGTGGACACCACACGCCATTGAGAACATTATGGATAACTCTCAGTCATGCAGGTTTCCTCACGATGTTTTCCTTCTGCGTTGAAGCAAGTGATAAGCACTTTTGAAACGTCAAGTCAGTCTGTTTGTTGCGACTTTACGGCCGCGCCGGTTCGGCAGAATTCCTTCTAGAAGGCAAAAAACTCATTTAGTTGTTTTTTACAATTTTCTATCTTGTGAGAGATGAGTGCGGGGCCTGCTTTCGTACATAAATTCAAATAAAAATTGAAAATTTCTTTATTCATGAAGGCCTATCACAGGCACTTATGAAGCGTTCATACATATTTGTTTACATAATTGTAACGGGATGGTGATAACTTCGTTCACCAACTTAAATCTAAAGCTACGAGGGTTCCAAGCGCGCCCTGGTCTAAGAAGAGCCCACAACAAACTTAGCCGGGTAGTTCCATAATAGGGGAAATTAAACCTACTCATGAGCGTAAAGTGACCGCCTGTCACGGCGCTTCTTGCAGACATCTTCGTGTTTTACTAAATAGGTCCTATTTCCATGTTTTTGGTCCGAAATTGTGATGGAAAATCATGGCCTAGGTATAATAAGAGCAAAACCTCGCAGGGCATGCAAGGAACGTCCTAAAAGTACCGCCCTGTGTCCATCATGAAGCTTAGGTATTAAGCCTCATTTGCCTGGCAACTACGCCCTTCAGATGATCCCTATCAGAACACACAATTGCTCCCTATCAGAACACACAATTGCTCCCTATCAGAACACACAATTGCTCCCTATCAGAACACACAATTGCTCCCTATCAGAACACACAACTGCTCCCTATCAGAAAACACAACTGCTCCCTATCAGAACACACAATCAACCTCTGCACAGAGTCTTCGCCGGCGAAGACGAGGTCCCCAACTTCTAACGTCACCCGTACGTAGGCTCGCACCTAGTTCTCGGAAGCGTGCGGATTAATCACAGTCCGTAACCCTTTCACTCCAATCGTCGCCTGAGCCGAGGTTCGGCCTCACATGAGGCGCCCCCAGGCCGACGATCGCTCCGCTTCATCGAGCCCTAGGGTTCAAACTCATCCTGGCAGAGCCCCATTCCGAGGCTCGCCAACAAGCCCGCGTTACGCTGTTAAAATCATTAGGGTTAATCAGCTACACACAAGCCAAAAAACAAAAAAAAACGCCCTTCAGACCGGAACACATCAAATCTTCTCGTAACCTGTCACAAAAAGCTCCACTACTACTAAGAAAATCTCTAGCTACGTGTCTTTAAGTAGCTCTAACTCGTTTTTTTCAGTCTTTCCATTTCCGGTTTCCGTGTCTCAGTCAAAACTTAGTCCTCTAACTTTTCCTCTGGGATCGAACTCAGTGCTGACGTAAGGCAACCAATGCTCTAACCACAAGGCTATCGCGTTTAGTTCCATTTGACTGTACATATTAAATGTTCTTAAATCTGTGACCGAAAATGTGACTGCTGTTTATGTTATTAAACTTGCACAGGCCTTTAAAAATGACACAAATATACATCCTGGAGATGAAGTTAAACCAACGCGTTATTTTTTTTTTTTAATTATTTTTTTACACAAGTCTGAGGTAAACATCTTAGATTACAGATATATGGACTTATCAATAGAACCTACCCACCTTCCTACTTGCCTATGGTACTTGAAAAAGATAATTATGATAAGGCATGCCCAACAATAATATTTATTTGGATGAGGTACCTACCTACATACAGAATCCTAGCTAATCCTAATTTATAAGAAGTTAACTAGTTAGAAAATTTTACAAAAACTGGTACCTAGGTAAGTAGGTAGGTGCCTACGTAGGTAAGAATATTTAAAAAATAAACACTAATGCAATAGTCGTATCCGTTTCCTTTCATAGGTAATATACCTACCTAGTTTTACATCGCATCGCAATAATAATAATCTCTATAACGGCAAATTAAATAAAGCGACCACTTTAATTTCTATTCCCATTCGCTCTATTCCAGCAACTTCACAAATTCACAACAACAAATAAGTAATTCAACGTTTTGAAAAGTTTTTATATGACGTTTGGTTTGGCGGTGCGACGTTGCCGCGCGGCGCTGCGGGGCGCGGGCGGCCGGTGCACACAACCCAAACAAAACACGCGCGGAGTGGCAACGTCGCCGCGTAGTGCCCGCATCGATCCCTCGCGCCCGACAGGTTATAGGACCGACGCACATCGTTAATTGGACTGTACCAAACTTTAATGACACTCCATGAATTTAGATAAAAATGTCGCGTTGTAGCTCTTTGATCGTCACCCGATGCCTATTAGTCTCACTGCTGAGCACAGCGTCAGCATAGGAGAAATTTAGTGCTCAGACTTTGTACTGAAAATTGACGAGCTTTTAAAACTTGCGGATAAAAATGTCTAATATCAACTAAATTGACAAGTCTTCTTCCTCAAAGAACATGTGAACATGATAGCATTTAGTTTGGAGATTTCTGTCAGAAACCAAAGACACGCTGCCGGCCGTATTGCAGCTGGCATCTAGGACGTGCACTTTACACGTGCATTACCAGCTAATTTGGCAATAAGTTGTTGGATCAATAGTGTAGTGATAACGTAGCGCAGTGTAAAGGCAGATCAGAATACAGTTGTCGACTAAAGGGAATATAACGAAGAGCAGATAGCAGCTAGAGTCCTCTGTGCTACTACTACAATGTACTGCAATCACTGATAATTATGGGCAAACTCACCCATTTGGAGTGCCGTTAGTCCAGTAGTTGACTGCTGTAGGCTTTTGATAAATATTATGTAGAGTAACAATCAAGTTAAGTTTTGTACGTAAGAAGCGCTTACGTGGTAGGAATATTGTAGTGCAATCCCAAATTGACTTGCTGTTTGGAGTCCCTGGGGCACCGAAGAGATGTTAGCTCCCTTTGTGTGTTATATCGACTCTATAATGGAGAGTGTTCTAAAGAGTTTTTTGCATTGATACCTCACCTCACCTCACGCCGTAGAAATAAATTCCACCCTCATCATCTGAATGCCTGGTATTCTTCTACTATTCGCAATACCAGATCATTTCTCCCGCGCACTTGCAAATTATGGAACAATCTCCCATCTGATGTGTTTCCTCAAAAATACAATGTAGGGTTATTCAAGGGCCGGATAAACAAATTCCTTAAAAGCCGGCAATGCATCGGTGGGTACTTGGGTGCTGCAGATGTTTATAGGCAGCGGTGATCACTTAACATCAGGTGACCCACTTGCTCGTTTGCCCGCTTTAATATAAAAAAAAAAAGTTTATTTAACCGATACCCTTAAGCATCATAGCGGCATATGAATTGGTAAGTATCCTGACAATAATTGTGATGATTATTTTCTTCTCACTTAGTTATTTTTATTATTAATTATATATAAATTACTCGTATATAAAATCTGCAAGTGCAGATTGCCCAAGTTTTCTATAATTTTAGTTTGAATCAAATTAATTCTGCATACAATGAATTAGTTAAGTGTTAAAGAGCCCACAATTATTGTAAGACCTAAATACACATTCCAGCAAATAAAGTAATTCTATGTTATTCTATTCTATTATTGGCCGGACAGCTGAGCATTCAAATGTGACTTTTCGAATAACATTATTTACATCAGTATTTATCACATTGTGGACATGGGACATCGAAATATTAGTGTGGGATTCGGTATCACGTTCCCTACTCAGATAACGTTAACTGGAAAAATTAATCAGATCTTCTTACGTGTAATTATAAATTGGGATTTTTTTAGTAAAGCTGATATAATACAGTGTAAACAACGTAAGTTGCGTCTATCGCAAAGCGTTGTCATCTTAAAATAGCTCCGAAGCTTGTGTAGGTCCGTCGATCGACATGCTTAAGAAACTAAAATAAATCAATAATCACAGGTTTTTAACTTTATAAGTAGGTTTCCGAACCTTACTGACCACACCAAATGTATAAAATAAAAAACTTTTAGGCACTACACTACGTCGTCAGAACACTGGAGTTCTTTATGACGTGTATTTTAGATGTTAAATAGTTTATGTTATTATATTTCTGTAATAAATTGGTGGCTCTTTTGGGGCTGGAGATACTTTATGGGTAGTTTTAGTAATTTATATATTAGCACATACTTGTACAGAGTGACACTATGTTACAGTACGAGCATTTATAGTATTTATAAGATCTTTTTTTTTTATTTATAATTCTAATATTGGATCTAATTATATTTTGTATAGTATTTTATATGATTTATATGCAATGATTATAAGTATAGATTTAGGCAAGTATTTAGATGTAAGAAGCATTTGCCTATAACAATTATCAATAAAAATTGTGTATGAAAAAATGATATAAAATTGTATACGTTGTTTCGTTATACTTTTCTTTTTTTATGTACTTATTGTGGTGTGCAATAAAAGTATATTCATTCATAAAAATCAAGTTTATTACTAATCTTAATAACAAATATCTAAATAAGCGGATCAACAAATTCCTTAAAAGCCGGCAACGCATCGGTGGGTCCTCTGGTGCTGAAGATGTTTATGGGTGGCGGTGATCACTTAACATCAGGCCCCACTTCCTCGTTTGCCCGCTATTGATATTTAGAAAAAAAATCTCTTACAATGGCTAGGCCTATAGAAATCTATGACACACTATTGTGATAACGAGCATGAACTTATACCTGTAATTAATTACCTTTCTGACGATGACGATATCGAAATCACATACAGACACTTAATTTTTCATTACGTAAACTATAGTGTACCGTTATCTGATGTGCGTGCGGCCTTACTTGCAATAGTGAAGCACTAAAAGCTTAATTACCGTAAATTACCGATTTCTTCTTTTTTTTTTTTAATTTTGATGCAACTAGTTTAATCGCTTTGTTGTAATTTTAACGTGTAACCGGTTTTGTGTGTTTTTTATAACTATTTAGTTTCGAACACTGAGAAATAACTTTACTTTTTTATATTATTATTATTGACGGCCGATTGGCGCAGTAGGCAGCGACCCTGCTTTCTGAACCGAAGGCCGTGTGTTCGATTCCCACAACTGGAAAATGTTTGTGTGATGAACATGACTGTTTTTCAGTGTCTGGGTGTTTATATGTATATTATAAGTATTTATGTATATTATTCATTAAAAAAATATTCATCAGTCAACTTAGTACCCATAACACAAGCTACGCTTACTTTGGGGCTGGATGGCGATGTGTGTATTGTCGTGGTATATAAAAAAAAAAGTATATTATATTGAGACTAAGGTTCTCTCAGGCCTGTGCCAGATCTGTGTATACGCAGTTAGTAAGTGTACCTACATCATTGTTGACAGAAAGTTTATAGAGTTAAGTCAATGATAACTGTCGGAAACTGATTGCTCTACGATACAACTATGGGTAGGTAGCAGAGGCATAGAGGGTATGCACAGGGTATACAGATGATATAATAAAGTCAAAGTGAAAGTCTAAAATATCTTTATTCAAGTAGGCCCACAGGTGGCACTTTTGATGCGTACATAAGAATTACACGGTAGTGAGATGATGGCGATAACCACATTCGTAAACTTAGAACTAAAGCTACGAGGGTTTCAAACGCGTCCTGGTCTAAGAAGAAGCCCACAACAAACTTCGCAAGGTGTTTTTTTTTGTTATTACCATCTCACAATGTCATTTTAAATTATTAGAAGAGCAACCTGGTTAGAGCAATAATTTACGTTTAATACAAACTTTGAACTTTTTAAGAGACATCTCCAAGATGTCAATTGGTAGTTTATTGTAGAATTGTATGCAATTTCCTTTAAACGAATTATGAATTTTATGTAACCTAGTATATTGCACTGTAAGTTTATTCCTACTTCTAATGTTTAAATAATTGCAGTCACATTAATATGAAGACCAGTGGCGTGCCTAGAGTTTTTGACCAGGGTAGGTATGCATAAAAAAGAAAAATGCCATAAAATGAAAAAATCCTTCGCACTTATGTGTTATACAAAAATGTTAGGGTAGGCAGAGCTTTTGCGCATGTATGAAGTGCCACTTATGAAGACTAAACTAACTACTTAAAAACTCTTACAAAGCCGATCCTTAAGTTTTTTATAACTCGTACTGGAGATTTACTTCATTTTATATCATCTGCATACCCTGTGTATACCTTCTATGCACACAACTGGTAAGTAGATAGTCGAGCGAGTAAGCCTGTGGCTAGTATCTAGGTATATCCTATAGGCTATTCCATTGCTGGGCTAAAGGTCTCTCCCAACGAGAGCGTTTGCCCAACATCACAACGCTGGCCATTCTACTCTGCGCTACTAGTACCATCTACGGCAATAACCAACCCATCTGCCCAGCGAGGTGAGTATGGGCAAACCCTTTTTTTTTTTTTTGTCGTGGTGGAAAAGCTTTATGGCTACCTCTGTCCTTTTGGGCAGGACAGAGGTTATGTGGGACTCGTTTACCCGAACTAAAAACCACCGCGGCATGTCCCTCTCGTTGGCTTTATTGGACGTCCGGGGAACCCGTTGTATACTTCCCAGACGTCTACCAACCACCCCAACTGATTGCCAGGGCTACTACGCTAAGGAGGAGGGGATCAGGACAGCTTGACCCCCCCTCAGACAGTAGGGAAACTCATATAGGGACGGGTAGCAAGAAGTATGGGCAAACCCTACCGAGGCCTTTAAAAAAAAAATAGTTTATTTCGGTAAGAAAAAAAGTGGTATCAATATATCGCTGAAGCCTTCTTTTAAGAGTCGTATTACTACCCCTGTGTCAGAATACTTCGCTTTTCTATTACAATTAAAATAAACTTAACAAATTACATTAAAATGAAGGTAGGTAAACAAACAAAACAATAGATACAATGATATACCTACCTATACAATGCCTTTAGATCAGCAGTCGTCTGTTATAGGCAATCGATTGAAACAAGTAGCAAGTAGAAAGGTTGTCATAAGATCCTACCATCCATTTTATCAAACAAAGTAAAAACATGTCGATTATAAATAAACGAGCATTAGTAACGTTGGCGCCATTGTTAAAGGTGAAAATTTGAATAAATAATCAATTTTGTGAATAATCAACTCGTTTCAGTTTTTGCTTTTAAAGTTTACACGTTATTTAATATTCGCCTAGAAAAGCTTTTAGCACTGCGAGGTTGAAAAACACATCGAGTAACACGGACATAGGTAGGTATATTTCACCTACGGTATGTCGGTGTCGGGTAAGTACGGATTTTGTTTTAGTGCAAGAGTAGCGACACAGTCTTAAATACCTTAAAGACCCCTGGCTAACTGACTCACTTTAAAATAAACTTTAAGTACACTTAAGAAAGGACAATAGTTTGACCACAGGAGTTACTACATGTTGTCCGAAACATGTAATACAAGAAACAGATTCAAATTCAAATTCAAATTCATTTATTTCAAGTAGGCCTACTTTATAAGCACTTTTAAAACGTCTAGTATGTATGTTTGTGTGACTCTACTACCGGTTCGGAAAGCAGATTCTACCGAGAAGAGCCGGCAAGAAACTCAGTAGTTGCTCTTTTGCCCAACTAGTTGAGTGGACGTCTTACGATTTAAACTGTCAGTAATCAGTTATTACATACTATAAAAGAGGGCTGCAAGTAGTAGATAAATCATGCAAATAAATTAAATTTATTTGAAATTTGAATATAAAAATGTAACGACCAATTTTTTTTTATTTTGTCTGTCTGCTTCGGTTAATTTTCCATACGACTAGACCATTTTTGACAGAATTTTAAAGGTACGAAAACTTATTACTTACCTACTAACCTTTTATGGGATAAAAGTACCTATGGTACCTTAAACCATAATAGGTTAGCAGGAGAATTGGCAGGCAACAGCTACTCTGTAACAAAACCGCATTAAGTCTGCGAACTCTCACAGCCAAGCCTGTATGCATTGAGTTTTTGTGCATTACAGGTCCGACAAACAAACATTGTATGTATATACCTAAGTTAGCACTTAGCTATCTTCATAATTAGTATGCAATAGCGTTCTTTTACTGGTTCGCACATCCCCCCGTTACAACTGGCGCCAAGTGTTTTTTTTTAACTTTTCTCGAAACATTGACTCTGTTTGTATCTTCTTTGATCAACCTACGACCTCGCTGTTGGTGTTCGTGAACTTTACACGTCTTTGAGAACATCATGGAGAATCACTCACACACACATCACTTGGGAATGCAGGTTTCTTCACGATGTTTTCACCGTTGAAGCACGTGTTATTTATTCCGACAGCCAAATGGTGCAGCGACCCTACTTTCTGAGTCCAAGGCTATGGGTTCCCACAACTGGGAAACGTTTATGTGATAAGCATGAATGTTTTTTAGTGTCGATGTTTATCTGTAGGTATATTATATACAAAAAATTCAAAAATCATTCATCCTACTTGAAGGCCTAATAGAAGCACCTTTGAAACGTCAAGTCTGTCTGTTTGTAGTGACTATACCACCGGTTCGGAAGGCCGATTCTACCAAGAAAAAACCGGCAAGAAACTCAGCAGTTGCTCTTTTCCAACATGAAATGTTTTCATTTTAACATTCATTTTTCTATCTTGTGAGAGATGAAAGCGGAGCCGGATGCTTCCAAGCAACCTTGTCATTAACAAATTCATCAATTGTATAATAACCTCGCTGTAATAAATGTGTTTTAACATATTCTTTAAACTTATGCATTGGCAGGTCCAAAATTACGGCGACCTCCCTGGAGCAACGGTGAGCGCTGAGAATTTCAGTACGAGGTCCCGGGTTCGATTCCCGGCAGGGGCAATTTGGGAATTTATAATTTCTGAACTTTCTCTGGTCTGGTCTGGTGGGAGGCTTTGGCTCTGGCTAGTTACCACCCTTCCGACAAACGTGCTGCTAAGCGATTAAGTGTTGCGGTGCGATGTCGCGTAGAAACCGATTAGGGGTATGACCACTCACTACATACTCCTTAAAAGGTTAACCTACTACCATCTTTAAATAGATATTTATGTTATATATTTTATTTGTATTTATATGTAATATATTTATATATATATATATATATATATTTTATTTATATTTATATATTTGTATAATTTTTAAATCTTATTCATTGCACCACCTACCTCTTTTCTGTGTTTTTTCCTTTTACGCCATTGGTTGCCTGGAAGAAATCGCTATGTAGCGATAAGGCCACCAAATTGTACTCTCTTGATATGTATTTATATCTTTGTAACTACTTTTTTTTTTTTTTTCTTTGGTGTACAATAAAAGTGTATTCATTCATCTTAGACTGCATCATCACATACCACCGGGTAAGATTGCAGTCAAGGGCTAATTTGTAGTGGAATAGAAAAAAACCTTGGGAATAATATTATAAAAACGTATACTCAATCCCACAAATGCCTTCTGTACTATTCGCAGAAGATATGCAGATGAAACTAATTTTCGACCATGGGCAATGGTTTGATATGATCAGGAATATTGTTAAAGGGACGAGATAAAAAGTGCCGAATACCTTGCCTTCGAACTAGCCCACGCAAAGGAAGTCAACTGAGATACAGAATCAGCCTGGTTGCCTTAGCCTCCTTCCTGCAAGGCTGGCATGGGCAGGAGACAATTATCTCCCCGGGGAAAAGATAAAAATGTATCTTCTCCCACAGCTTTATCAACTCTCAGAGCACTTGCGCACATGTGGAAATAATATTCAAATAACAAATGTGTAATCAGTGGCATGCATAAAGGGTATGCACTAGGTATACAGATGATATAAAATTAGGCATTGTAAGAGTTATAAAAGCCTACCATTAAGTATTTATAACTCGTACTGGAGATTTTTTTCATTTTCTATCATCTATATACCTCTATGCACGCCACTGTTTGTAATGAAAAACGCGGGTAAACCTCTCCTATTCCATGTAACCGTGCTTAAGTAGGTGTACGTTAATTCAATTCTTTCTCAGGGAATATAATCGGGTGATATAATTTTTGTCTCCGTCTGTGCTAGCCCTGCTTGTGGCGTCGCGTTACGCTCAATGAGTACCTACACGCAGAATATAATTACAGAAACACTACAATCATACGATCAATCAATATGAAAGGCGTGTTTTTTTCCCCGATGACAGGCTTACGCTTGCGCGATCGCACTAGAATAAATAATAACGCTGTCTAAGCTGGATGAGGTATGGCAGTTTTTTTAAAAACTTTCATATAAGCCAGGAGTTGACGAGCAGGCGTCGAGGAAAGCGCTGTGGGAGGTCCCGCGTACAGTTCCCGAAAAATGGGAATTCATTATTTGTGAATTTTCTCTGGTCTGGTCTAGTAACTATTCTACCAGCAATAAGTGTGTAACTTTAGTGGCCTAAAGTGATTTAGCGTTCCAGAACGCGGTCGTGTAGAAATCGATTACGGGTATAGGTTTGACATCATACTAATACGTGAAGCAAATACTTTGTACCCCTTTAATAAATTAATTTACATTTTTTTTTTCATATAGGCACATAGGCACATATATGGAGACGATGGCGATAAATAAATAATAATAAGTAAAAATTAAATATACTACGACCATACACACATAACCATCTAGCCCCAAAGTTCTGAAGTTAGCTATAGTCGACATTTTAGTTTGTCAAAGTCTGCGGGCTCATTCCGGTAATTTAATTCATTCAATTGTACAGAAATCTCAAACTTTAATGTTCAGTGAAACTTGGTGGTCCGATATTGAGATAACTAGATAATGCGATATTGTAAATTTTTTAAATACCTTTCAATTTATTAAATATCTTTTTTCTATTGTTAGTGTAATTTTTTTACAAACGCACAATAAGGCGTAAGATAAAATTTTTGAAAAGATTCTTATCTTGCTACGCCAAAGCAGTATAACTCCTAACTCCTAACTTTCAACAGAAACGCAAAAGCAATTAATGCATACATTTAAGAAGAAGAAGAAGAAGAAGAAGAAGAAATACTTTATTGCACACAAACATCAGAATATACATAAAATATAGAATAAACAACAACAAGAATTGTAGGCATGCAAAGGCGGCCTTATTGCTGCAAGCAATCTCTTACAGGCAACCTCTGACAGAAGGAAAAGCTGCAAGAGAGCGGGATTAATAGTAGGTACCTATCAGATACCTACCTATACTTAACAGATTTTTAAACGGGGATTTACCCGGCGCGCGGGACTGTTTTCCTAGTAGGAAGGTACCGACCATTGAAGCTTCAAGAGGCTGCTATATCATCCTTTGTGCTCGTTTGTCCCCGATCCGTTGGACCCGCGGCCATCTGTCACTCATTGTTAGGTAACATACCTCTTTATCAATAACGTGGCGCAACGTCGGAACACTAGGTAACTTTTATTTTGTAGTAATAGTTGACGGAGTAAGTAGTAGTAGAGCAACTCTTTGCAGGGTATGCGAGGGACATGTACTGCAAAGTGCCAAATGTGTCCATTAACCTACAGCGTGTGGGTGTTAAGCCCAATGGGCCTGTAACTATACCGCCAATGCTGCTTAACGGCTGAAATAAGCATGGCGGTATTTCCCCGGAGCGAAGGAGCTCTGTGACTAAAAGCTTTACTTCTACGCAGTGTTTTGTCATACTTCGACTCACAGCATCTTTTTAATGTGAGAGCGTAAAAAAACTGTTCGTAACAATTCCGACGTTATGCCATGTTTATTAATAAGGTGGTAAAAAAAAAATTTAAATCAATAAATGATAGAATATAATTAGGTGGTAACAGTGATCGGAAAAAATTTTGGTCAACTTAAATAAGGCGCCTGCTCACTTTTGGGGCGGCTAAAAAGATTGGATTAAACTAACTTAGTTACTATAATATCATCATTCATATCAACCTATTACCGGCTCACTACAGAGCACGGGAGAAACGGTTAGGGCCGTAGTCCACCACGCTGGCCTAGTGCGGATTGGTGGACTCCACACACGTTTGAGAACATTACGAAGAACTCTCAGGCATGCAGGTTTCCTTACGATGTTTTCCTTCACCGTTGTAACAAATGATGCGTGCGCGCGCGAACACCGTTGATGCGTGCTGGGATCGAACTCGGCCCCCCGAAAGTGAAGTCGAGCTTCTACCCAATGCGCTATCACCGCTAGTATGTATTATGTAACAATTATCTTTCCAAGCCAACAACTTGCATTGGAGCACCTTGCAGCAGCTAGGTGGGTCTATATTGGATAGAAGCAGGCGTTACTTTGCGGAAATCCATGATATATTATGAAAATTAAGCTTAATTTGCTAAACTCCGCGAAAAGCAGGAGAATCTGTATGGTGTAATTTATAAATTATTCAATCATTGTAATTCAATCGTTTATTGTAGTCAACATCTCCGGAGGATGCTCCAGTTTCGGAGCGAAACGTGCGTAGAGGGTACATTGCCGAAGATCTGTTTGGTGTGGAGTATAAGAATTGAAGGAATTATAAATTACACCATACAGATTCTCTTGCTTTTCGCAGAATATAGCAAATTAAGCTTAATTTTCATAGGTGGGTCTATGCTTTAAAACCATCATCCTAAAGAGAAAGGAGTCTCTGTACCCAGTAGTGGGCCATAAATTTGGTGACGATGGGGTAGTGTACGAAGCGTTTGAACTAATAAACGATGGTAGCCCTATTCCCAGGCGAAATTGGCCCCAACAAAATATAATTACCCGCAGATTTTGTGATTCATTGTTATTCATCGGTTATCCCTAATGTACGGGTGAAAGGAAAACCCTGTTATTATATAAAGAGCGTTTGCCAAAATACTTCATTGTAACGATAGTGGTGACTGGTGGTAATCTCCGCTGTATTTTATTCGGTAATGTGTGTGTGTGTGTGAGATATGTTTTAGGGATTTTGGAACTTTTATCCTATCTATCTAGCAATGTTAAACTCTTCCTAAAATCCTTTCTAAGTAGTTTTTTATGGGTTCGGCAGGTAACTCCACACGTCAAGTTTTTCGTAATTGCTGCAAATAACTTTAAGTATTACTGGTATTAAAAAAAAAACAGTTTGCCTTAACGATTTCCCTCACGGTGGTTAAATTCCATGGAGATTTTATAACTCCGCGGGAGATATTATATTAGCACATAAGTAAAGATAAAGTTGCCAAATTGTATTCTCTATCATCACATAAACCCATGCCCAGTACGGAGCACGGCTCTCCTCCCACAATGAGAAGGGGTTTAGGCCGTAGTCCACATCACCGGCCTAGTGCGGATTGGTGGACACCACCTTTGAAAAAATTATGTAGAACTAACTCCCAGGCATGCAGGTTTCCGATGTTTTTAATTACTTAAAACGCACGTAACTTACAAATGTAAGAGGTAAGGGAGAGGAGCACAGGAGAAACGGTTAGGCCCGTAGTCCACCACGCTGGCCCAGTGCGGATTGGTGGACTCCACACACCTTTGATAACATTATGAGGAATTCTCAGGCTGAGGCGTGTAGGTTTCCTCACGATTTTATCCTTCATCGTTGAAGCTAGTGATATTTTAATTACTTAAAACGCACATAACTTAGAAAAGTTAGAGGTGCGTGCTGAGATTCGAACTGGACCTCCCGAAAGAGAAGTCGGGCTCGTACCTAATGCACTGTCACGTGGGAGTACACTATCTTTTGTGACGTAGCCAAATATATGGGTATTCCGGCCCAAGAGATACCGGTTCAAGTTATTCAAAGTGCAACCGATATTTGAAAGTCAGCTAAGTAAAGCAAACATGCGGTAGGTCGGACACTGCTTGGTTATCACTTCGAATTCCTTGTAATAGTACGAAAGGAAGTAGGTAGGTCAGTTATGTTTGAGAGCGAGACGTTTCAGTTTACTAGGATTAAAATATTAGGCGGAGCGCTGGTGTTTTAAGTTTAAAGTCTCGGGTTCGATTCCCAGCAGGGACAGTTTGGTAATTCGTAATTTATCTGGCCTGGTCTGGTTGGCAATGGCGTGCAAAGCGTTTTTGCTCAGGGTAAGCATAAGCAGGAAGATGGTGTAAAATAGATAAACTCTCATTCTGTACAAGTAATATGAAAAATGTAGGGTAGGTAGAGCACGCCACTGCTGGTGGGAGGCTTCGGCCGTGGGTAGTTACCACCCTACCGGCAAAGACGTGCCGCTAAGCGATTTAGCGTTCCGGTACGATGACGCGTAGAAACTGCCGTACGCTAACCAGTGACGTGCACTGGGTTTCAAATAAAAAAAATTGAAAAATTGTATAAAATGCCAAAAATCCTCCTCTCATACGAGCTGTATATAAATTTAAGGGTTGGCATTGCTTTTGTGCTTATATGAAGTGCACGCCAATGACGCTAACCCGCTACTATTTAAGACAGTTAGACTGCATTATCGCTTACCATCGGGTGAGATTGCAGTCAAGGTCAAGCTTGAAAGGGAATAAAAAAAAAAGACGTGTAGATCATCGATCAGACTAACTTACATCATAGTACTTAAATAAGTTCTCGAGTCAATCTATGCTTAAGACCGGCATTGAGAACCCGCTGTCAGATTGACGTCGGTCTATTAATACACGTGTAATATTTGCCCCGAAACCCGATGTCTTACGTCACCCCTACGTACTCTCCGCCCACAGTCTAGGGGGCGAATGAAATAATCCTCATCCAACCACCCCATTAATTCCAACCCAACGTCACCCTATAAGCCGAGATCAGCGTCTCACAGGGAACTCCATCGGATGACCTCCCTTCTCTTTACTTACTTAGAGCTCCAAAGGTAAAACTCCTTATAGAGCTTCTATCGTGCCGATAACGTTGCAAGAAATATTTATTATACTCTATATATATTTTATTTATACTCTTTATTTGAACACAAATAAAATTACAAAAAAAGAATAAAAGAAAACACAGACAGAAGAAGTATACAAAAGGCGGCCTTATCGCTTTGTAGCGATCACTTCCAGGCAACCTTAGGATAAGGAAAACAAAAGGATAACATACTGCAGGTTGTGCATATAAAAATACATACTAATAACTACATACTAATACTTAAACTAGATTACACAAATAAAATAATACATAATATATTAAATATTAAAAAATAAAAAATAATAATAAACTAATATATACTATAACATATCATAAATACATTAACGACAGTAAATACTATTACAAGTCGTCTTCAATGCAAACTATAGTGGTTTTTGACAGCTTTCTTAAAAATACAAAGTGACTTAGACTGCCTTATGTCTATTGGGAGCGCATTCCACAGCGCTATGGCTTGCACTGTAAACGAGTGCTCATAGAACTTAGTTCTATGAAAAGGCATATTCAGACGCGCGCGACACGATATTAAATCAGATTGCACTCCCAGAAAAGTAAACTTCTCCTTAATATAAGAAGGAGTTTTTAAATGAAATAAAACACAGTACCCTGCAGGCTGCAATGAATGTTTTATAGAAGCTTTATATAGAAGTTACCTTGCGGAATTCCGTATTTTAACATTCAAATTAAAATAGCAGGCCTATAATAGGCACTTAGTTTAAAATTCAAAAAAATTCAAAATTCAATATTCATTTATTTCAAGTAGGCCTAATACAAGCACTTTTGAAACGTCAAGTCTGTCCGTGTGTAGTGACTCTACCACCGGTTCGGAAGGCAGATTCTACCGAGAAGAAGCCGGCAAGAAACTCAGCAGTTGCTCTTTTCCAACATCAAAAATTTACATTTTATATTTTAACATTCATTTTTCTATCTTGTGAGAGATGAAAGCGGAGCCGGATGCTTCCAAGCAACCTTGTCATTTAGAAGCGTTCACACATATATGTTAACATATTGTGAGGTGATAGTGATAACTACGTCCTCAACTTAAACCTAGTTCTAAAAGACGCCAAAACAAACTTAGCCGGGTATTTTTTTTGTTATCACCATCTCACAGTTAATTAATATTTAGCTTTTAGGTTAGAGCAATTCATACCCAAGCTTTTTTATGGATGTGGTGATAGGATTTTTCTATAAGCTTACGTTTTATATAAACTTTGAACTTATTGAGCTTAAAATAACTCCGCGAAAACCGAGGTGCATTATGATTTCCTTCAAACATTTTAATATTAATAATTCTATTGACATCAACGTTCAAACAATAATTATTAACGGCCGACTAAATTTGACGGCCGACTGGCGCAGTGGGCAGCGACCCTGCTTTCTGAGTCGTAGGCCGTGGGTTCGATTCCCACAACTGGAAAATGTTTGTGTGATGAACATGAATGAATGAATGAATGAATACACTTTTATTGTACACCAAAGAAACAAAAAGTAGTTACAAAGATATAAATACAAATCAAGAGAGTACAATTTGGTGGTGATTGACAAACATGATTGTTTTTCAGTGTCTGGGTGTTTATCTGTATATTATAAGTATTAATGTCTATCATATTCATAAAAATATTCATCATCTACCTTGGTACCCATAACACAAGCTACGCTTACTTTGAGGCTAGATGGCGATGTGTGTATTGTCGTAGTATATTCATTTATTTATTTATTTAAAGAATGATAAAAATATTTATGCACCAAAATAACCCACAACTAATATAAATACTTTTACTCGCCCACCCGCATTTGCACAGCGTGGTGGATTTATGCCCTTAAACCCTTCCCAAAATTTAAATAGTCCTATATCAAAATTAGGAAGCAAAAGTAAGTTTTGTAAAGGTGAGTCTTCTTGTGAAGCCATGTATCAGTTACAAAGGTATTATAATTATTATGTATTTTAATATCTTGAAAACTATTGTTGGTATAGAAAGGATTCTAGGTCCGAGGACTAGGCTAATTTCTTGCAGGGTCTTGTCATAAAAGTTTCTTGATCAAAACCCACTACGGAACAATTTTGTTCCCAACAGTAATAAAACCTAGGACCTCACGATATTTATTTCGTCCGTCCGTCAATCCCTATCCCTACTAATATTATAAATGTCAATGTTAGTTTGTTTGTTACGCTTTCACGCAAAAACTTCTAAACCGATCCTCATGAAACTTTGTACACATATTCTTGGAAGTGTTAGAAGTAATGTAGAATATTTTTTATCCCTACATTAAGCTCGGTTTCTTCGGGAGAGGGGATTAGTGTTTGACGATTTTACACCATAACTCCGACAAATTATAACCGATTTAAATAATAATTTTTGTACTATAGAGTTTATAATATGTGTTTAATTTTGCGCAAACTGTGGTTGGGGATAGAGGACAGAACTCCTCAGCGGACAGCATACTTTAATTTTTTTTAGATCTACAACTAAATTTAATGCCACATCAAAAAACAAAATCAAACGCACCCGAAGTCGCGGGCCTAGCTGTTGCCCGCGACTTCGTGTGCGTTTGATTTTGTTTTTTAAAAATTTCCAATATTAGGTTTTGTACCCGGGGCATACTTACAAAACCACAGCGCACAGAGAAGATCTCATTGAACCTGGGGTCTATCGCATCGAACTCGGCTATACGTACCGCTGCGCCAGCGAACTCTCAAAACTTACTAATTCATGGACATGCTGTTAAAAAAAAATAATTGGAAACCTGGATCTGTCAAGCTTTTCTAATTTACAAAATACGCTTGTCTCTTTCACACACCACGTCAGTCACAGTTTATCTAACATGCAGTACGCCGAGTTAAATGTTCACGAAGTTGGCGTCAACTTAACAACTTAGCCTAAAACATCCATACTAATGATATAAACGCGAAGTGTGGTTATTTGTTTGTTTTTCTTTGTTTGTATGAAACCTAACTAAGCAACCAATCGACCATAACTGTTTTTTTGCATACAGTTGAAAGGCCAGAGAGTAACATACGCTGCTTTTGATCCTGGGAAAACATCAATTCGCAGTGGTATTTTTACACAAATATCATTCTCCCTGTACAGTTTTATGAAATGGCCTATATGATAAAGGAATTTTTAAATTTGAATTTCGCTTAGAGATTTGTGCATATCAGATTTGATTGAACATTTTCACAAAGACACATAAAACTTTGCAGTTTTATTTTGTTTTTTTCATGCTAAAATCGGAATTTTATATATTGCTTTATACGGACTAATGATATAATTAACGGTTTATATACCTACTTTCATTTACTTGACTATCGTTTTGTAAAATCTTTTCTCGATTGGCGCCATTACTTTTGGTGGTAGACAATTAAAAAGAGATCGATATGATTAATAAACTACGGCATTGAACCCACGAGGTAACTTGATATGGTAATAAATAAAATATACCGTGCCGTCCCTCTCCAACTCAGCATTCCAACGATCTGGCGTCTCCCTCTAACCCGACGAGGCGCGTTCGGCTCAGTTATCGCTGCTCAAATACTTTTGGAAGTTCCCTTGTAACCTTGAATGTTGGAATTCCATTCTGGTTTCCAGTCCAAATGGGCTTAGGTCAAATGTGACTATTTTTGGAATAAATTAAAAAGAAAGAACACTTGGGCTTTGCATAACTTAGAATCTAAGCTTTATTGGCGTGGATTTTATTTAGCCACCGAGCTTCGCCCACTATTCTGTATTCTGGAACTTTCCTGTTCAGCAACACTAGCGATTAATGAATGAATGAATGAATGGATATACTTTTATTGCACACCACAACATGTACAAAATTATTTTATGTGCATAAAACCATGTTAAGTCAAAAATCTATCTAAAAGTTATGTCCTTCTCTCGCTATAGGAAAATGTATGAAAAGCATGGTGTACACAAAGCCAGTGCTGGCGTTTAATTAATTAAAAGACAAGCCATCGCGGTCCGCGGGCCACTGACCTGAAAAATAGGCGGACACTCTATTCCCGCTAGGACTGGCGGCATTGCCAGCGCTGGCTCGGCTTGGAAAAACGTTTAAACAAGGCCATGCCAGCCACT
The DNA here is from genome assembly GCF_905163445.1 of Pararge aegeria. Classification (NCBI taxonomy): domain Eukaryota; kingdom Metazoa; phylum Arthropoda; class Insecta; order Lepidoptera; family Nymphalidae; genus Pararge; species Pararge aegeria. Next base: position 1,340,396 of record NC_053193.1, read on the forward strand.
GGCTTCGTATAAACTATGCTTTATTTATGAATTAGAAACAGAAATTGGTTAGTGACTATAATTAGCTATAATTATTATTTTTTTAAAGTACTTATAAAAATTACAGTTTTTTTGCACTTGGATAGAAGCAGGCGTTACTTTCCATGATATATTATGAAAATTAAGGTTAATTTGCTAAACTACGGGAAAAGCAGGAGAAGCTGTATGGTGAAATTTATAATTTCTTCAATCCTTATACTCCACACCAAACAGATCTTCGGCAATGCACCCAATCGTTAAGTGACTTAAATAATATTTCCTGAGGATGCTCCGGTTTCGGAGCGAAACGTGCGTAGAGGGTACATTGCCGAAGATCAGTTTGTTGTGGAGTATAAGGATTGAAGAAATTACACTTGTTATTTGCAACAATCCGCTCCAGCCTCCACTGGAAGGTTGTAAGGTTGTTATTCAGTCCTAATACATGAATACAGATGGCTTGCAGTCGGTTTGCAGTTTCCATACAATCATTAAATTAACCACACAAAAACTGCTCCATAGCCTCCATTTTGCCTGTATTTCTGGATTTCTGGCTATGTAAAATTCACATTCAAAAATTATTTATTCATCTAGGTCTATAACAGACACGTATAAAGTATTCATAAATATAAATTTTCGTTATTAAGAGATTGTCTAAGCAAGTGGCTTGTCTTCCCGACTATGGCAAAAAGCTGTAGAGTGCAACGCAATGATCTGTTCAGCGAATGAGGTCTCAGCTCGCTCGTTTCACTTCTTACGCCTACATCCCCTTTCTGAAATAGCGCCACGTAAAATTAGTGGACTGCAATGATATAAACTGACTCAGCGATTGTGATTCAGCTGACCACAATTCAAAGAACCGGTTATTGTTTAAAGTATCGTGTGAAACAGATTTGTTTGTTTGTTTGAGTTTTTTTAAACACGTCAATCGGGTCGGAATTGTTAGGTGTTAGGTAGAGGCTTTTTTTAATTTCACTACAAGAACGCACTTGACTGCTATCAGACCTGATGGTAAGTGCTGAAGTCTAAGATGGTAGCGGGTTAACCTGTTAGGAGGATGACAGTTATGTTAAACCCATATCCCTAATCCGTTTCTAAGCTACATCGTACTGGAAAGCTTGGTGGCACGTGTTAGTCGGTAGGGTGGTAGCCAGACACGGCCGAAGCCTCCCACCAGACCAGGGATGTTAATCGACTAATGACGATGACATCATAGACGGTACCCCTAGTACCATATTATGTAGCTCATCGTCATTAAGTCGTTTACGTGTTTTGAAACACTAATGTTAAAGTCAAATCGAACTTATTATTCTTGTTTTAGATTTTAAATTCGTTCGCACCTGTGATTCCTATGAAGCGCCTCTCTAGGTGGATTTTTTTAAAAATTAAATGCCTTACAGTATTTTCGACTGTAACACTAGAAAAACAAGGTTGATTTTTACTTTGATGTAATAGTATTTCGTATAAGATTTGTTCGATTCGTCTATGCTTAGCGAAAGTTTTGCACTCGCAATCGTCGAGTCGTTTGCCAGTATGGCAAAAATTCGGACGTAAAGACAAAACAGCCCTAACGTTTTTCATTTTAGAATTGCAAATTCTGTAATCCTGTTTTTGGTTTACCGAATTGAGCTTGCTGTAGACTTTTGGAATTTGAGCTTTAAAGCAAAGATTATAATTAACATTTTACTCTGATGTTCCTGCCTGAGTCAGTGCCTATACCGTACCCTTATTATAAGATTCATACGCTCGCAATCGTAGAGCGGTTTTCTAGTATCGAGACAATGTAAAGTAAGATTAAACTTATCTATCTTGCACTAAAACTCAAATTCGTCTTCTGGCAGCCTTCCGGGCAGAGTTGTTAGCGACTCTATAACGAGGTAAATAAGGCCTACTTTCCTTCGACGTTTTAAAAAAATAAATGTACTACGAAAATACACACATCGCCTTCTAGTCCCAAAGTAAGCGTAGCTTGTGTTATAGGTACTAAGATGACTGTTGAATATTATTTATGAATAATATACATTAATACTTAGAATATACATATAAATATGATAAACATTCATGCTCATAGCACAAACATTTTCCAGTAGTGGAAATCGAACCCACGGCTTTGGCCTCAGAAAGCAGGGTCGCTGCAAACTGCGCAAATCGGGCGTCAAAATTCAGCTTTTCGATATTCAAAAACGACTCCACAGTTGCGAGCATGGAAAACTAGTACTAAGGGTACATAAAAAACTAGTAGTAACTTCGATTAAAAACATGCAAATCTTACACTAAGGGTCAAGGGTACTGATTGGTTATAGGAAGATACTCACTGAAACCACAGGCCACTGCATTAGTTGTTAAGTCTAAGCCAGTCTTCGTTGACTCGATGTTTTATCGTTGTTTCAACCGATGAACGTCCAATGCTGTAGACAGTATCTCGGTAGGACTCGGTAATAGTGCTTTCCTTGCTAACTTTATCACTTTACTCGATAAGGTATTCAGTATGGCAGTGAGTAATGGAAATCATAATACTATGCTTGATCTCAGCAGAGTATTTTACAGGTGGGCCTGAAAATGAAGCAAGAAACACCAAGAAGTCTTATGTTTATGTTTTGTTCCAAACAGTTGGACACTCTACCGCTTAAAATTGTACACGAATACTAGAAATAAATGGTTAAGTCGTACATGCGTCGAGTGGCGTGCATAGAGGGTATGCACAGGGTATGCAGATGATATAAAATTAAGAAAATCTCCAGTACGAATTATAAAAAACTTAAGGATAGACATTGTAAGAGTTTCAAAAAGCTTTACCGTTGATTATTTTTAACTCGTACTGGAGATTTTCTTCACTTTATATCATCTACATACCCTGGGCATACCCTCTATGCACGCCACTGTTGATGCTTCTGTTGGTTCGGGAAACTCTATGATAATTTAGAAGCTCTATGATAGCTTTTCATTCAAAATCCGATATAGTATCACTAGATAAACAACGGTAGTGCGCGAAAGGGTACACAAGGCTTAGCCACAAGGCAATGTTTTATCACATGGGATTTTACTCAGTACTTCATTACCTCAGCACCTCCTCATATTCTTCAGAATTACCAGGACACCAGGAATCTAGGATCTATCCGAACTTTTAGATATCGCCGCGTAACGATCTCATGTCTTTACTACTAATATCTATACATGCGCTTACAGGAGTTCATTTGAGGTAATTGTAAGTTACATGTGCCATGTACAAGCACCACCTTGACTTAGAAATTTGCCCAAAGATATAGCTTCCATGGATAATGGGTTGCTAAGCCACTGAAGTCTGCTGCCGTTCGCTTGTTTTAGGTTTTGTAAGTAATATACCTATAGCCTATAATATATAGCCCAACTATCCGGGAGTTATAACGCTAATGGCTATATAATTGCTATAAGCCCGGGTTTATTGATATTATAACTTGATGTACGTTCTATAGCGACTATAGAAGTCTTATGAAGTGGTTTTTTGTTCTGTTAATTCTTGATGTTACCCCCTCTGCTACGCCAAGAGTTTTTTTCCGAAAATTTTTAGATAGCCAAACGTGTACGACTAGTACACCTACCAACCTCTAAGCCGTAGGGGTCGTGTCTACTTAACGTTTCTTTGAAAAAGCCTCGCTAAAGGCGAAACCTTATGCCTCGTAAGATAGACCGTTGCCTCGTCGGAAGAATGGCGGAATCCTTACAATGCAGGTTGTATACAAAACTTGTTTGACCAGAATCGAGAGAGAAAAAAAAAAGTGGCGGGCAAGTTCGCCTACAATAGCATTCCGGCGTCGGTCTCGGTAACGCCCTCCGCCTCCCGTCCGCCCGCACCCCGCGTCCCCGCCGCCGTCAGTCCGCGACCAAACGCGACCGCGTGCGTTCAGCCTTATCATGTGGCTAGCAAATAAAAACTATCACAAAAACTTAATCAACCATAACTAGAAATTTTTGCTAGCATTAAAAAAGACAATTATATCTGTAACATAAATTTTAAATAAGATGTATCAGTAATAAAACATAATAGCAGTAGTAGTGAGTAAGCGTTAATTAAAAATTAATAATAATTCATTAATCGTGCGTAAAATAGAAGTTATAAGTGAGGTGTTACGGTGGTTTACGATTCTGTTATCGATTTTCGACGTTACTACTCCCGGACAGCTGTTTTGAGGATCCGAATGGAACACGCTAGAACGCGACTGTTTCGTTAATTTTCCTGTTTAAAATCGATTTCTAGCGTTTAGGGATATGTTAATTTGTCTTTAGAACGAATTTTTGAAGACATAGACTCATTTGGAATACACTTAATTTCGTTTATTTTTAGAAAAAATCGGATTACCAAGTGAAGTGTTGTGAATAACCTGCATAATTTCAGTGTTTACAAAAAATTAAGTGATTTATAATCTGTTTTTAAACAGTGAACGTGAATAATTGGAAAATAATTGGAAAGGGAGGTGTAGTGATATACGAAAAATTAGTTATTACTGTGCCATTATATTTGGATTCTTTTCGTGGATGTGGATTTAAACCTGCTAATAAGGTAAGGGTAGAGTTTAATGAGCAGTATTTACTAGTTATTTTTAAGTTATTTGTTGAAATGTTCCGTTAAATAGCACGCCATGCAATTCTGGTTCCGATAGGCCTAATGCGTTCGACGCCGAAGTCATTGCGCCCGGTAAACTTGGTTCCTATTTCGTAGAACTCCATGCTCTAAATTCAAACCTTTTACGGACTTTACGATTGACTACGTGAACTGTTTTTGATCTTTGCCTTGTTATTAAAATATAAGTGTTTTGAAAAAAACATCAGGACTTTAACTTTTTTGAAGTGAACTTTTGATTGAAATAAAAATCCAGTCTTTGTTAGCTACTTCATTAAATCTACCTCAAAGATTAAGGCAGTTATTACATACAAGATTCAATAAACACATCTTATACTTATCAACTGGAGAGCACAACCAGTATACTATGCAAGTCAGTAGTTCTGATTGTTCAAACATAGAGATAAGAAAATATAAAAATAGAGAAACAACTAACTGCTTCAATATATACTTCAAGCCCAATATAAGCACCTTGTAGGTAGGTAGGTACCTTGCATACTGACAGTCTTTTGCTTATGATATCCATAAAAATCAAGATGATTCGAGAAAAATCGGTAAACAATTAATTACTGTGCATACTGTAATTTTACGAAGGTATAATACCTAAGTCTTATATGGACTAGGAATCCATAAATTTTTAAGTTCTAAAGACAATAAATAAATAATATTGCAATAAATTTAAAAACCATTGCCTCGATAATTTATTGGTGTCTTGAACTTTGGTCACTAGCGCAACTCGAACGTGTTCGCTCTCTTGCTTACTTGGTCATTATTTTGTGAAAAACTTACTGCTTTGAACTCTTAATGACCAAGTAAGCAAGAGAGCGAACATGTTCGAGCGCAACAGTGACAAAAGTTCAGGACACCAAAAAAATTGTGAATGACCAAGTAGAATAGCCATAGGAAGGTTTGGAAGCAAAGCAGAGTGTGTTCTACAAACAATATGGCTTTCGTCAAAACCAAGGACCAGGAGATATTTTAGTACAAGCACAAGCACATTAAAGCGCTTGCTAATTAACTTGATGTGTCATATAGGCTTTTGACCGAGTCTGGCATGAAAGCATTAAGCAATCATGCCGGACCCGGTCAAAAGCACAAGGAAACCCATTAGCCTTATAAACTGGATATCAGATTTCCTTAGGGACCAATCATAAGCCTAGATGGATTCGCGTAAGATCAAATGGTAATCAATTTAGGTGTCTCTCAGAAACCATTTTCCCCATCTTTGCTTTTTCTTCTGTACACGACTGATCTGCTGAAACCCAGTATCTTAGGGTATGTAGAAAAAGCCTCCTATCCTTTGTCCAGTAAGCGTGTGATGAGATTTTTAGAGGTTTTGTTATTGAAATGTATTAATTTGACCTGAAATGTGATTATATGTGAATAGATATACTAAGATAACGTCTTCCGAATCATGTCGAATTTAATTCTACCAAAACGCTAGCCTGTTTACTCAGCGCATAACAGAATCCATCCTTCCTGACTCCGTCTTTCCAAAGTGTCTCCGTTCTGTTGTGTTACTGTTCTAAACATACCGTACACGCTCAACACAGCTGGCAAGAAATGTGGCATCCTCTATGAGATCTAGTGGTACTCCGGAACAGCTTCTCACTTTATATCCAAGCGTACGTTCGATCGTCTCTAGACAAACTGGCTAAACGAAATGGCTCTGCAAAGTACCAGTTCGAAGCATAGGATTCGGTAGATTCATTAGCGACCTAGCAAATCATCAGCTCTGCGAAGAATTTTACCAAATATATTTCGGTGAAAGTATTTGGGCACTAGTTATATGATTTGTTTCTCTTATCACCTTTCCTCTTACAAACTGCGAGACAATGTGCACTGTTATTCTAGCCGAGGCTTGTAAAGAAATAACTTTGTACTTTTTTTTTCATAATGATAGGTTTGCGCTTGACAACTATCATGCCTGATGGAAAGCAATGATGCGGTCTTCATTAACCTTGAATGCGCGAATCTGACTGGCACGAGTGTTTCTCTTCTACATAAGCCTCTCTAGTCTTAGGAATTATAATAAATTAGGGAAATAGGTAGTAATTAAACTAATAGTTACCTTAAATTGTAAGTGGTTTCACGGATACAGTATCCTGTATCCAACTAATAAATAATTGTTAATCACACAAAGTTAACTAAATTAGTTAGGCACTTCCATTCCAAGTACCTAATTAAAAAAAAGGTTATCCTCCCAACTAACAGGTACGATGAATTAATGATAGTACTTAAAAACGTTATTAGAGATGCAGCTGTAGCCAAACTGCCTTACGGCGATGATCAAGACTCTGGAGTTCAGCCAAATGTGGTGAGTCCTCGCCTATAAGTCTCCTGGCTTGACGATCCAAAGCATCTAAAGCGGCCAACTGGTACTTAGCGAAGACATCATGAACACGATTGCAGAACTTCATGCACGACCGAAATTGAGCCTGATATAAAATAACCAGTTTGTGTGGCTTGAAGTACCGCTAGACTTTAATAGACCAAGTTTTTTGGCGGCAATTTGGGTACTGTTTCTGCCGAAGTTTACGTTAGCTGAGATACCAACACCCAGGAAATCAATTTGATTAGATAGTAACGGATATATACCACGAAAGTTGGAGTCAGTTTGAAAGTACTCCGTTTATCTGTAAGCAGACACGCTTGCATTTTAGTAACTTTTAACTTTATCAAATTGGCTTCAAAACAGAAAACATCTTAAAGGATGGAGTTCAAGCGTTCTGTCATCTCTCTGAGATCACGTAGCTTAAGGAAAACTAGGATTAACATCCACTAGATGCGAGCAATGACTATTTCTCGATCGTTTGCTCAAGTAGTTCAATATCCAGTCATGCAGATTCGATAATAGTCTGTTTGCTGGAAGATTGATACGAAGGCTTTCAAGCCATACCCGGTTTTAGAAATATCTAGAGAGGCAGTATAGTGCCTCTCCGTGTCCTCTTCTCCTGTCCTCTCCTTCTCGATGGATTCAGCCCAAACGTTTGAGTTTCACACGAGTAGAACTTAAACAGGCGGAACCGACAATGGCGGCCTGAGAGTAGGTCTTTAGATTCTGCTCTTATTTTCTTTTTTGCTCCGTGCTTTTTGCAGAGTATTGAGGTGATCGTGATTGTCATATAGTTCGCCGAGTCAGTCCGACTCCGTTTTTTGGGTACCGGCTGCACATTAGCTATCTTCTTCTACTCTTAGCAAGAAATGTTATAGGAGTGTCAGAACAGGAGAAATTTTAGGTGTCATATTTAACAGCTTAGCCCACATATTTAACATTCTTCTGCGTATATAATTTTCATCCCTCCTCATTACATTACATATTTACTCATCATTTTTTGTCTCTGGCGCTAATTTCAAACTTTCGCCTATATTTCGTATCTATCTATCCCTTCCTGTCACATCCATATCAACATTATAAGGTCCATTATAATGTCTATTTTTTTTTAATTTAACAAAATTTTGTTTTTGTTTTTATCTTCAATCAAATAGGTACAAATAAATATTTTCCATGCAGAGTAGGTATATTTTTATTTGCGTAGATAATCATAATTTGTAATGTTTGTGGAGGGTTCTTGTTTAAATTGATATTAATTAGTTTATTATTAAAACGACCTGAACCTTGCTAAAACGCGATGCCCTCTTGTTTATGCTACCTTTTGCTGCTCGAAAGCGAATCAATACCGTCTCATATTTCGCTTGAAAGGTCGCTTTAACTTACAGGCATACCTACCATACATAGTAAGTTACTTTTTACTGTATTTACTGCAGGTAAATACTAAGTAACTTACTTACGTACCTCGTAAACTTATGGCTACTTTCACCACCAAAACATTTTGTCTTTATTATATTATCTAGTGAACAATTTACTCGGCACTTGACAGTTGTTGTTTGAGTTTTCGAATAGTTTGCACTTACATTGTCTACCCATGAGTCTAGTTAAAACGACAAAACGAAGAGTCTCTGATATTAAATGTTTTGCTTCATTAATGAATGTCACAGAACTTATTCCTGATATGCAGTGGCGTGCACTTCATACATGCACAAAAGCACTGCTTACCCTTAAATTGAAATATAGCTCGTCTAGGAGGAGGATTTTTGCCACTTTATGTATGAATACCCTGGTAAGAATACTACTGCACGCCACTGCTGTTATGAAGTTGTTGTTTTCATCATTATCAACCCATTTAAGAAGGGTGTAGGTAGAACACTGGCCTAGTGCGGATTGGTAACCAGGTTGCTCTTCTAATAATTATAAATGTGAGATGGTGTTAGCAAAAAAAAAACACCCGGCTAAATTTGTTGTGGGCTTCTTCTTAGACCAGGACGCGACAAGTTCACGAATATGGCTATCGCCATCATTTCACTACCGTGTCATTCTCATGAAATGTACGCATCAAAAGTGCCACCGATGGGCCTACTTGAACAAAGATATTTTTGACTTAGTTGAGAACTCTCAGGCATAAGGGTTTACTCACCATGTTTTCCTTCACCGTATAAGCAAGTGATAATTCATTGCTTAAAATGCACATAACTTAGAAAAGTTAGATGTGCGTGCCGCGGTTCGAACTCGGCCCGCCTCGACAGTGAAGCCACTCCTAACCACGAGGCTATCACAACTTTACTACCTTAAAATAGTATTTAGATATGTCATTCTGCTATCTATCGTTTTATCCTACTATTCTAGTTATAATTATTATTTACTAGTGGCTCCCCGCGTCGTCTACCGTATAGGTACAATTTCTGATAAGTCACCCGTTAAAACTTTTGGCATCACCCGCCTGCGCTACTACTTCGTTTTCTCTGTTCCCTATAGTCGCAGCTTGATGTTTAATAGTGTGTAACCTTTCTTAATTAATTAACTATACTGACATAATACTTAATATCATGCTTTTTAATTTACCTCAATATTTGCAGGTAGATGTGAACGACAAAATATGCGTGAAACACACAAGATGATAACTTCTATAATATAAGTGTTTAGTACCTACCTAGCATATTTTTTCCAAATAAAAAAATTGAATTGAATTGAATTAAGAATTTAAATATCAAATGCAAAAATGATCATTTTAATCCAACAAGTTCTAAAGATTAGCGAGTTCAAACAAAATAAACAAACAAAACAAAAAGCTCTTCATCTTGATTATAAGTGTATACAGATTAATACCTACCTAATATATAACCTAATATAAAAAGGCACCATTAAACCCTAACTAAGCGAACATTTAAATTATTTTTTGGTTTATTGGTTGAAAGAGAGAAGAGAAACAAAGTCTATTTTTTATCCCAGGAAAACTTACGGTTCCTACGGGATTTGTAAAAAACCGTAATAAACGCGGACGAATAACGGATAGCTACAGCAAGATAATAAGAAAACAGATTTTGCATAGAGGTTTTACTTGCATGCCAGAGACTTAGAAACTTTTATCCCGGGAAAACAAGGAAAGAGAACCCGCGGCAAACAGCTAGTCGACTATAAAAGCGGACTCCCACATGACACGGTGCCAGTCCCCGTTTAGACTCGGTGAAATACGAGTTCCTTCCACCGCTCCAGAGCTCGATGACGGAACCATAAACTACAGTCGCGATTAACTGTAACCGTATTTCAATTTTATTGCACTCTACGATTGTCCTGACTCATAGTTATTATAGGTTCAGACAGACATAACATCTGTATATACAACGTGTAACCGAATTACGAAATAATGTTGAAGGATGCATAAGTATGCTTCATAAGGAATCACCATGTAAAAATATCAAATTAAAAGGAGCATTTTTATTTAATATACAAACGAAGTCAAGTGTTTACTTATGACAACCCTATTGAAGATAGAAGACTGACACGCGCATAGTACCTACGCCCAATAAAGTTACAGGAGACATGATTTTAATTTAACATGTGATGCGTGTGGCTGTCTCTGATCTCTTTCAGTAAAAGCTATGGCAGTTTTTTACTCAAAAACTATTAGGTTTTCATTTACACGTTGTATATAAAACAGACAGAAACTGATGGACAACGCTGCCGTTAAGAAAATAATACTTTTTTTTTGTCGTGGTGGAAAAGCTTTATGTAGGACTCGTTTACCCGAACTAAAAACCACCACGGCATGTCCCTCTCGTTGGCTTTATTGGACGTCCGGGGAACCCGTTGTATACTTCCCAGACGTCTACTGTGTGGTGACGGCAGATGAGAACACAATTGTCACCACCCCTCCTCTTCCTGCGGGGGTAGTACGAGGCGAATAGCAGCGTCCTCCGTGCTACCACTACCGTCAACTGCGATCAACAACCATGGGAGAGAGCTTTAATTCTTCGCTCACATAATTAATCACCAAGGTACGGTGAAGTGGTGTGCACTTTATATATGCACAAAAGCACTGCCTATCCTTTTTTTTAATAACACATATTATGAGAAAGGTTTTTGCATATAAGTAATGCACTTTAACTACTATATATACCTGACAATGGACTTTTATAGTCCCTTGATGATGAAAAAGTTTGTAACGGGCTTCTTTAAGACCAGCAGGGCTAAATGTCCAGCCAATATCTCTATCGGCTCTAAAGGCCGCTAAGGTGCAAAACAATTTTTATTTTTTTTTTATTCTGTCTTCGACGGTAGGGTGATAACAACTCACAGCCGAAGCCTCCAACCAGACCAGCCAGAGAAAGTTCAGAAAATAAAAATTCCCAAATTGCCCCTGCCGAATAGTAGAATAGAATAGAATAGTAGAACAATTTCTCGTATTCTTGCGCTTCGTCCAAAACACGGAAAAACCACAGTCTTGCAACTAAGGATGTTTTGGACGCGATTAAAAAGCACGGATTATGAATGACGTTTAAACTGCAAGTGAGTGCAATGACAGAGCAATGTCTGTTGGCCTTAATAGGGTACTGTCAACTAATATATAAACATAGTATGTACAAATAGGCGCTCCACGATACAGATTTATTTTTTACTTATTTGTATCAAGCAAAAAGGCCCGCAAAAAAAACATAAAATACTACTAAGAAACAAAACATTATTAAATAAAAGAACAACATTTACTATGACATACCTACTTAAAAACAAAACAAAAAATACGTACACCTAAAAAAGGTTTTTTTTTTTCAAAGTATATTAAGTGCCTGTCTAGAGGGATTGTATTATTATATGTTACAAAAAGATCAGTGCAGTTGAGGAGAACTTAGGTAACAAACAAACAGACAACCAGACACATTTTCGCACTTAAAATATTAGTACAGATAGATTGAGATTAAAGATACACACTGTATGCGACATTGTACCGGAAGTCGTAAAGCTAAAATAGTTTTTATCCAATATTCTTAAGTTATCAGTTATCAGCAATCTTGAAGTCATTATCACAAGCCGTGTACAGAATAGATACGAAAAAGATATTTACTATTGTATTTGAATTCAATACCGGCAACTACAGAAAAGGAAAAACTGCGAACTGCATTCAAAAGGTATTCAGAAGTTCGCCTGCGATCACTAGGTGGTACGGCTTTGCTCAATGCCTAGACTGTGTCGCAGTTTAGCAATCGTACAGTCAACTAACATGAGTATCACGAGTCGCAGGAAATCGCTTTTTACAGGCCATAGAGAATACACTAATAACATCTAGTACATGCATTCCTCCTTCAGTCGTGCTCCTCATGTCTGAGGGTCATGAATATTAATGACTTTCTTCTTACGATCATTCTATCTCCAGCAACTTTGCGAGCATCGTAGACGGTAGTGTCGAGCAAGCAGCGAATCTGGTCCGACCAACGCATCTGAATGCGGTCGCGTAATCTCTTTCCTTCCACTTTGCCAGAGACTTTACGGGACCATGAGATTTTGAAATCTCTTCATAAGATCAATACCCAGCGATGGATGTCCATTAATTGGAATGATTAGTTTCGTGTCAGCTTATGTACGTTCGCGACTTAGATAACTTGTCTTTGGTCGTGACGTAAGCGACGAGACGGCGCGAAGACGCAATTAGGTCGTGGTCGGCTCAGATCGAGTTTCATTGGAATATTTATTTAAAATAAAAAATACTCACTAGCTTAATTATTTTTGTAGCTGTTCGTTTCCATCAATTGGAAAATGCCACGTGGGTGTGGCTTTCATCACTAAATTGATTTTTACTAAAAAAATATTAATTTAATAAATATTGTAGAAATAATGATGTTATTATTTCTGCAAGATATTGTATTCTCCATACACGCAGCCCGTTTACAATTAGGTGGTTTTAACTTTGATCGGAACTTCTGTGAAATGTATTACATAATTAAGATAGGGTTGGCCACATTATTTTGCGGAATGACGTATTGAAACTTTCGTTTACTACATCTTATTTTAAGTCCGACTGTAAAAGCACCCGGTGAAGCGGGTCGTCACTTACATAATGTGTATTTGTCCTAAAGTTACTTGCTCTACAGTCGTTGCGTTAAGCTTTGCCCTCGCCTTTCTATGTACGCAATCCATAGATATAGTTACATACAGTTTTTTTGTGAGTTGAGGACACTGACCTCTGTTATCAACACACTGAAGTGGTTGTCACTAAACAAATGACGGCTTCAATTTTGCCCCCATTTGAAGCGCCAAATTTGTCATACAGGTGTCTCTGGAAGTAATAATAGTGGTTCAATTCGTATTTGAATTTATTTAACACAATGCATAATGTTAAGTTTAAAATACATGATTTCTAAGTTTAATTATAATGTAACGTATGAATGACAAGTTATTTTTAGAATTAAATACGCGAATTACTAAGACATAAGTAGGACATAGTATAGTAGGTAAACTGATTTGATTGGTGAGGCTCTTCATATCTTAATTAATATCTTTGTTTTTGTTAAAAAGATTAATGTTTATAAGGAGAGCACTGTCGCCTTAAACACAGGTTTATACCTAGCTTAGGGACGGTTGATTTCTGTATATTATGTAAATTATAAGAATTATATAAGTTATACCTTTTGTGCAGAAGTAATGTAAGTTGTATCCATGTTTTATTGAGCAATAAACAATATTATTATTAGTCATTACAATGGTACCACACTACCCTCATATTTTTGTATACTTTTAACGGATAGCTGCATGTGAATTAATTATTTTGGCATGTTGAATTAAGTCTTTTTTTTTTGTATAGCAAGCTCTGACTTGCAATCTCAGCAAACCTTATAATGTAGCTTAAGTTTTCATGTAAGTGAATACTGTTCTTATGAAAACAATAAATTTCTTAAACCGCAATATCATAAAATCATTTATTGAATCAAAACATTTCCCAATCAGGTATATTTTTAATATTTTAATAAATTCATTTTCATTTTTGGTGTTTCTGGTTTCTAGCCATGTTATGTTTAGCAACTTGGTAAGCTTCACGCTGAATGCGCCAATAAATTGGAGGCAAAAACCTAGTGGTTTTAATACGTTGAAGCGAACTTCGGTGCACGCTCGACATTATGTGCAACTCTGCATTTCACATTCGCGTCTGTACTGTACGATTGCTAAGCTAAGGTTTCTGCAGTCTATACATATAGTTAGCTATACCAAGTATTGAAAGCATGACCTCATCGAAGAACGACCTTTTGTCAATTCATTGTACGCTGTATTAATAAATACTAACCTAGTACCTAGTTGACACCGTATAGGTATTAAACATTAAATTAATTTCAAGTAAATAGCTAGGTTTTAAAATTTGATGTGTTTGTTGGTTTGTATGAATGAAAGAATGAATTATATATATGTATATATTTTATTATTATAAAAAAAGAAAAGTATAACAAAACAACGTATACAATCCGGCGGCCTTATCGCTTGATAGCGATTTCTTCCAGGCAACCAATGGAAAATAAAATTAATACAGAAAATATTGTGGTGCATTTATACAGTATATATTATAAGTAAAAAATATTTCATTACCTAAATAAATAAATACATTTTATATTTCAACAATACTTGTTACGAAATAACATAATTTAATCACACGGTCAATTTTTCCATAGAGTCAAAGTCAAATAGGCACAGAGATGGCACTTTTGATGCGTTTATTTTTGATTTCATAGTCGTGAGTAGTAATGGTTATAACTACATTCGTAAACTTAAAACACAAATCTAAGAAGAAGCCCAACAAATTTAGCCGGGTCTTCTTTTTGTTATCACCATCTATCTCACATTGTCACTTGAAAATATTTAAGAAGCAACCTGGTGAGAGCAATAATAGTGTTTTTAATATTAACAGTAAATTGATGTGCCAGAGAGTGATCAAAAAACTCTTTTGCTTCTGGATTTACTTAGACCTACTCTGTTCCTATGCAGTCTGGCTGAATGGAATAGTCAAGATAAGATTCAAAATACGTAGGGTTTTTTTGTCCGTTATTTTTTATTAGCTGAAGCTTTCGGTAGTGTTTTGGTTCTCGGACACAGAACGCAGTCGTCTTTGAAACGGCGAGTTTAGCAAGTGATGATGCTGTCTAAGACGGTAGAGGCTAACTGCCAATCTCGTATTATCGCAGTTATATTAAACCCGTAACCCTAATTAATGACAACCGAAAGTCAAAAACTAAAAAAATATATAATATCGTGGGAATTATTTGTTCATAGTTTCCCACAAATTCTACAATATAGATAGGTATATGAACTATATGTTAATATGTTGTATAAATAGCGGATAACTATGAGCAAGTGTACATAAATAACTTTTTTGCCATTTATATTCGGTGAAATCGCGTAATTGATGGCAAAGAAAGATATATTTATTTTAACATATTCGATTCTAACCTTCTTGAGGTACCCCGGTCATATAGATATTGCCAAATTTCCAAAGCAAATGATAAAAATGATTTCGACTCATGAAAAAGATTTTTATTCGCGCGATATGTTGCGTCGCTTGTTTAATATATTATTGTTCAATCCCGTGTAATTTTTTGGAGCTATATAATATAGGTATATATATATAATACGTTTGCATTAAAGCAATCACTTGCTATAAGAGAGAAGGAAAACATTGCGACGAAACTTGCATGCCTGAGAGGTCTTAATAATGTTCTTAAGACGTGGAGAAGATACCCGTGCAGTGTTAAGTTTATTTATTTGTTTATTTCTTTAATAGGAAGCCAACATCGTATACAATGCCTTATATTATCTAGTATAAATATAATAATAGTATTATAACTTATACCTACTTTGTATACCATACAGGCTAACCCTGCAGTCATTGTGTAATTAAATCGTTCTTTAATAATAAAAAGAGAATACACACTTTAAAAAAATACAAAGGAGGATTACGTAAAAACTGTTTTCTAACACAGAGTGAAAATTATAAAAAAATATCTAAATCCGCTTCTTTAAATGCACAATTCTACGCTGAGGCAATTCTATTAATTTGTTAATAACGATGATGATGATAAATTGAAACGATGTCTTAGAGTCACTAAAACAGACATATTTGCTTTGCAAGTGTTTCTAAAGTAGGCAGTGGCGTGCATAGAGGGTATGCACAGGGTATATAGATGATATAAAATGAAGAAAATCTCCAGTCTAAAAAAACTAAAGGATAGACATTGTAAGAGTTATTAAAAGCCTACCCTTAGTATTTATAACTCGTACTGAAGATTTATTTTATATAATCTGCATACCCTGTGCATTCCCTCTATGCACGCCACTGAACGTAGGCATAGGTACCTACTCAAAATAAAATATTTTTTTTATGCTGAACAAATGTTGTTTTTTTCCTATACACATAAGTGACTACAATTACAAAACTTATTTGACCAAATATTGAATCGATTACGCCAACTCTTGCGTATTCTTTGCCGCATTTTGCCGGCGTCTAGTCTGACCAATCATTAATCTAAGATTGTCTTTTATTAGTGACGCCGACCATAATTGGATATTTCTATTTGACTGGAATATTCTTAGTTATTAAGCAAGGACCGCCCGGGGCTTGAATGGAAATATTTTCGATGGCGCGCAGCAATGTACTTTTGTATGCATAAATTTTGTATAAACATGCAATCTAATGACCCCTCCGTATATTGTTAATAAATTTCTATTAAGACCATTTTTTAAGTGACTTGGAAATAATTTGTCTTATATATTGTTTTATACTACCCTGCTTTATATATGTTCCCGCGATTCGTACGCTTTTGTTTCGGTTTAAAGATCGGTTTTACTGTGAAAATAATAAGAAATATTAAGTTCGCTTGTCGATTAAACTGGTTACCCCGCCCTCATAGGGTTCCGTTTTAAATACATATATATAAATGGGATAGGCATCTTTTTTTAACCGACTTCTAAAACAAGGAGAATATCAGATAGTTTTACATACATATTCGACCCGTATATGTATGTTAAACTATCAAACTTGCATATTTTTCGTACTATTTTGAATCGAAACTTGTGTTGCTAATTTCATAAGTTTATGTTCGTATGTTTGACTACATATCACTAAAGTTTGGTTCGCCATATTATTTTATTCCACTACAAGTTAGCCCTTGACTGCAATTTCACTTGGTAGTTAGTGATTATGCAAATATGGTAGCGGGCTAACCTGTTAGGGTGTATGGTAGTCATACCCCTCACCGGTTTCTACGCGACATTGCACCGGAATACTAAATCGCTTAGCGCTAAGTCTTTTTAGTTTCATTATATATTTACATTTAGTATGTAATCTACATTATGTAATAGTATTTTAACTTACTTAACAAGCCGTCCATAGGTAACAACTAACAAATGAATTAAATCCAGCATAATAAGTTTCCAGATGTTTTCCGACAAAAAACTCAACTTAGGCAGTAGACTTCCTTTCAGATTCGTTGTTACAAACCTTAGAATCCGCGCAATCTTCGATCGTACCCTATCTAATAGAAAAGTCTTATTATAGTATAAAGGACTACGTAATCGATAAATAAGCTTGGGTGCGAATTATTGCTCTTCTAATAATTTTAAATGAAAATGTGAGATGGTGATAACAAAAAATAAACACCCGGCTAAGTTTGTTGTGGGCTTCTTCTTAGACCAGGACGCGTTTGGATCTCTCGTAGCTTTAGTTTTAAGTTTACGAACATGGTTATTACCATCATCACACTACCGTGTAATTCTCATGTAATGTAAGCATCAAAAATGCCACCTATGGGCCCACTTGAATAAAGATATTTTTGACTGTGACTTTGGCTTTTAACAATTCTTGATGCAACCCGGCAATGGAACCCTGGCCTTTATGAACATACGAACCACAAGACCAGTGAGGGTCTAGTTGGGCGTCCATCTTAGAGTCAGATAATTCCATGTATTGCCGCGCGGTGAATGCAACCAAGATCTACCTCGCACGGCCTCCATCCAAGTGAAATGCACAAAATCCATTCGGTTTTATCTCATTAACTTATATTAACACTCAAAAACCTACTCTAACTCAACGCTTTTAAAGTTGAAAATGCTGAATGGCAAACATTTTATTCTGTAGATGACGTGTTTAGTAAAGTTTCAGCGCAAGCAATTTTTAACGTTAACTTGTAAAAGTAGAGTTCAAAATAGTTTAGAGATGCGAAAATAAGGGTCGGATTTGTGTTGCTGTAGTAAAATGGGATGTAGGTGTTGGAAATAAGGTTGTGTTTTGAGTGGAGGGTGTTCTGTAAGGTTTTTTATGGTGTTCGGACGGCAATCAGCTGTTTGGGCACGCGTTGCCCCTCGGGAGCGGATGATGTCAGCTCCCTCCGTAACGTAGCGACGGGTTGTATTAAATTTTCTAAAATTTCACCCCTCGCGGTTTTGCGCTAGATATGGGTACCTACTAGGTACGTACAACCAATGTCAACTATTTATATCTATAATAAAACTGAAGTTTTTTTTTTTGTATGTTTGAACACGCTAATCTCTAAAAGTACCAGTTGGATTTGTAAAATCTTTTTTGCATTTGATAGGCTAATTCTTGAGATAGGTTATTGGGGTATTTTAAATCACAGAACGAGGCTTGGCGTAAGTGGTTTGGGGTAGATTGCGTAGAAGAAAAGACCTATGAGGAATTTATCAAAGTTTGGGTTTCTTTAAAAAAATTATATGATAGGAAATTCACCGGGGCATATTTTTTAAATATCGCACGTATCAAGATCCCATATCTGTACGATATTAAACTCGAAATTCTATATCAAATCGCATTATTACTACAATTCAGAGTTTGTAATTTTAGGAATTCACAATTTATTTATTTATTTATTTATTTAAGGGACAATCAACAGGTTATAACAACAACTCTTAAAAACTAAACAAAAAATGAAAAAACATATAAATGTAATATTGTAGACCCACTTAAAGACTGCCACAACTTGCAAATAAAAACTATATTTTCAGTTATAAGGAGAAAAAACGATTAAGAGAGACATGAGAGTACTTATAAGCTGTAAGATCCATCAGGCTGCGACATAAGCTTGACGAATCTAGCACCGCAAACAAAAACATACATTTAGAATAAATTAAACAAACAAATACCTAAATTATATATAAAATAATATTAAAAATGTTGACAATATATACTATAGAACAAAACTAGCTAAACTAACACAAAAAAGAGTAAAGGAAAAAAAATAAAAAATAATAACTAAGTTTAAACAGTACCACAGTATTGCGATAGGAAGTGGTCCTTTAGTTTTTTTTAAATATAGGAAGACTATCCCCTATTATGTCTATGTCAAGCACTTTATTAGAAAATTACAAACTTACAGTTTCTGTAATTAAATAGACCTATCGCAGGCTTTAACTTAACTTAGCTTAAAACTAAGATGAAGCTACCTAGTAGAGCAATAATATTTCTATTTAATTTTGTGAATTGTTTATATTATGTAGTTAAATGAACTACCTTTATTCATAGCTATGTTCTTCACACATTTAGATCCCGGGAATAGATCGCTATGTAGCGATAAGGCCGCCATATTGCACCCGCTATCTTACCCGTTAACTTGCTCTATGTTTTCTTATTTTCTGTTATTTTTTATCTGTGGTGTACAATATAAGTGTACTCATTCATTCAACGATAGCCAAGCACCTCACTCCCTAAAATTAACAATAAACAGCGTTTGATCGATTTGATAGCGTCCGATAGAACACAAATCATCCCAGAAATGGTGGAGTAATTGTTGTGTGCCGTATACCCACCTCTTAACATAACCTCAATTGCCAGGTATTTTGTTTAACTATCAAGGAATTAACACGGCCCCGATAAGTCGACAATCCTAGCCATAATGTCTAGCATGTAATATGATCATGCATAAAACCCGCCAACCTACGTTGTAGCATCGTGGAGGGTCCAAACCTTAAACTCCTTTCTGCTAAGAGATAGCCGGCCTGTGCCCATCTCTTGACCCACAACTGTACCCCCTGTTCGGATAGCTAAGATCATGACGTAAACTCCTCCTTAAACCCCTTTCTGCTAAGAGGCCTGGGCCCATCACTTGACCCACAACTGCACCCCCTGTTGGGATACAGCTAAGATTATGACGTAGGTAATAACAAAGGAAGCGGTGATAGCGCATTGGGAAGGAGCTCGTCTTCACATTCGGAGACTTCGAATCCCAGCACGCAACTCCGACTTATCAAAGTTATGTGCGTTTGAAGTAATTCACTTGCTTCAACAGAGAAGGAAAACAACGTGAGAAAACCTGCATACCTGAGAGGTCTACATAATATTCCTAAAGGTGTGTGGAGTCCACCAATCCGCACTGAGCCAGTGTGGTGGACTACGGCCTTAAGCCCTTCTCATTGTGGGGGGGAGACTTGGGGACTGTAGTGCGCCGGTAATGGGTAAATAAATAAAATAAACTAAAAGTAACAGACTAACTACCCACAATTATTATAGTGAGTCTCTTTTAAGTATTTCTGTGGCTTATTATGGATACGTCGAGATATTATGGTCATTCGTAACTCCGTACAGGGGATTTTGAATGGCTCTCATTTACCTCGTACACATCATAATGAAACTGCATCCCATTTCTGTAGTTCGCGTACTAATTAGGTGTCTATCTAAACATCTGTACAAAGAAGTCGAGTAGGTTGACATAGACATAAATGTGAATACAGTGTACCTTTTTCTTTGAGACTTTTACTTTTACATTTTAAATATCAAGTAGCTATCTATTGATATGTCAAGTCCGTCTGTTTGTAATGACTCTACCACTAGTTTTGAAAATAAATTATCAGCAGCGGCTCTTTTCGATCAATAAAATACTAGAAGCTCTGTTAGTCGTCAAAACGGTCATACCCAAGCCTGCCAGCCTGTACTCAACGTGCGCAAAAGTGAAAATCATCATAATCATATCAACCCATTACCGGCCCACTACAGGGCACAGGTCTCCTCCCACAATAAGAAGGGGTTAAGGCCGTAGACCACCAAACTGGCAGTGCAGATTGGTGGACTCCACACACCTTGAGAATATTATGGAGAACTCTCCAGCATGCAAATTTTCTCACGTTTTCCTTCACCGTTGAAGCTAGTGATCCCAGCACGCACAGAACTTTAGAGGTGCGTGCTGGGATTCCAACTCGGCTTCTCGAAAGTGAAGTCGAAGTTCTGCCCACTGGGCTATCACCGCTTCAATCCGTCAATTAATACAAAAAAAAACTTATTATGTATAACCGCCGAACGAAAAAAATGTACCTCTGGTTTTGACACTTTGTTTCTTTTATTATTCTATTAAAAGCCCTTGACTGCAATTTCACCTGCTGTTCAGTGATGACGCAGTCTAACATGGTAACGGGATAGATAACCTATTAGAGGATATGGCAGTTATATTAAACCCTTACCCCTAATTTTCGGCTACGCGGCAGCGTACTGGACTTTGTCTGTAGGGTGGAAAGCTACGGCCGTAGCCTCCCACCAGACCAGACCATCTAAATTACCGAAATTCTTAAAAACTGTTTACATGTTACACATATTTTAGTCCGTCCGTGTCGGACACGCTCTGCAGTCATGTAGGTGGTTTTTTTTGAATTCCACTAAAAGTTAGCCCATGACTGCATTCACACCTGGGGGTGAGTGAGGTGATGCAGTCTAAGATGGTAGCCGGCTAACCTGTTACGGAGTATGGTAGTTATACCCCTAATATGTTTCTACGCGACATCGCACCACTAAATCCCTTAGCGGTACGACTTTATCGGTAGGGTGCTAACTAGCCACGGCCAAAACCTCCAACCAGAGCAGACACATAGAAAATTCAGACCCTGGACTTCCCATGTAAAACCACAAAGCTCTCCGCTTTGCCACGGTAGTTAAAAAAGAGCTGCTTAAAAACTGGTCGCATTAGACGGTAACACATGTTTTAGTCCTTGCGAGTCCACACGCCCAGCCATCAGATAGAATTCCGAAGGGATTTTTCCTCAAACGAAAAAAAAGTAGAGGTTACATGTGCTTTACCTACGACACGCGGCCTAATGCATTATGCAACTTACATTCACGGTCTGCCTTTTAACTCCTTTGTCGATCCACTAATTAACTTCCGATGAGCTACGTGCTACAAACCCCCTTTGGATACCCCCACTTAAACATATATTACCTGGCATAATCGTAACAGGTTAGCGCGCTACCGTCTTATACTGCATCATCGCTTACCATCCGGGGAGACTGCAGTCTAGGGCTAACTTGTAGTGGAATAAAAAAATATATATTTTATGGAACTTGTGAACAAAAATAATTAATATAATGTCCTCCTACTATACAATCTGACACAGATAACCCCAAAAATTCCTGCTAGGTTCTAAGATAGGAATGAGTAAAGTCGGTCTTACAATATACCCCTGGCGCAGCGGCTGTGAGGAGGTCTTGGGTTCGATGCCTGGCATAGGCAATTTATGAATTTTCTCTGGTCTGGTCTGGTGGAAGGCTTCGGCAGTGGGTAGACAACACCCTACCGACAATGACATACCGCTAAGCGATTTAGTTTTCTGGTGCGATATCGCGTAGAAACCGATTAGGGTTATGACTACCATACTCCCTAACAACTTAGTCCGCTATATCATCTCTTTCCACAAGGTGAGATTGCAGTCAAGGCCTAAACTGTAGTGGAATTAAAAAAAAAGATTTATATTAAAGTTGTTAAAAAAACATGTTATCAGCCAATGGTAAAACTTTAATGTCATCAATAAACCATAACTTTGACCAACAAACCTATTTTGCCTCTAAACCGGAGTGACGACTTGCCATAAATTCCCGCTTTTACAAGACCCACAGTTTCATATAAATTATTAAGAGCAATAGATCTCGCAATCTGGTTACGTGGGATCGAACCGTCATCCCTTATCCGTAGGAAACGATCCATCATGGTGTTATCTCGCAGGAAACAGGGTTTACTAGTGTTTCCACCTATCTAAGGTTCGCACGCCAATCTAACCCTTATATGATTTGAATAAGGGTGTGTTTTCAGTGGCAGTAACCGACTAAGCACTATTGACATATTAGTTTGAATGACTTGCCAGTTTCAAATTACGAGAACAAATTATATTTTAATATATTTCAGGACTCTATAAACGCGTTAAATGAGACATATTTCTGGCATGATAAAATATTCTTTTTATCTTTATTTTTAGATTAGTTAGGTATCTGTTACGAGTCTATAATCATCATTATCATCATCATATCAACCCATCACCAGCCCACTACAGGGCACGGGTCCCACAATGAGAAGGGGTTAAGGCCCTAGTCCACCACGCTGGTTCAGTGCGGATTGGTGGATACGAATCTATGGCTATGCTTAAATCTGGTGCTTTAATTTACATACTGGTTATTGCCCGCGTTCTTCGTCGGGTTTATTACCGGTTATAAACAAATCCCGTTAATTTCCTGCGATAAAAAGTCAATGTTACTCCCCATCCTTTCAACTAACACTATGCTAAAAATCAAGTCGATCGGTTGCTAATTTAGGGCGTAAAGTAAGGACAAACAAACAAACACACTTTCGCATACAAACACACACAACAGTGCGCGAGCATTGCCTACACACTACTACACCTATTGCATTGCATATAGGTGTATAGTTATGCTATTCGCTTTTCTACTTGGCAGTAAGTACACTTCGTATAACATTTTTTCGTTACTAGTGTTGGGTCAGTTTTGAGTATCGATAAATATTTGTAAAAAAGAGGTTAAGTACAGGAAGACTCCCATGACAAATGTGGCACTTTAAATTAGGACAAATTTAAGCCGTCAGCGACATAACAGCTAGTGTAGTGTTAATAACAAAGACACTACCTCCTTGGTCTAGTAAGAGGTACGAGGTCCTGGCTTCGTATTTCCAGTGTTTAGAAATTGGCGGTGATTCACCTCCGTGCCTCGGAGAGCACGTAAGAAATCTGTCCTGGGCCTGATGCCTTACCGGTCGTGTCAGGGCAAATGAGTGTTGATGATGGTATGAGAGTTAGAGCTAAGAAAGTGCACTTGTCTTATGAGTGTCTGCGCACACACTTGTGCACTAGGTATAATATCTCCCGCGTAGTTGGAAAATCTGTCTGGAGATTGACCGAAACCGAAATCTGTCAGGGAAACTGTTTTTTTTTATAAATATAATAGATGTTAGTGAATAAATCACTATTAAGCGTGGTTGGTGAGAACAGAGGTTATTATTATACGTTGTTGATGCTTTATGTTGACTATATCGTTCTATAACGCGCCGCTCGCGCTTGACTCGTCAATGCGGGCGACTTGATGGGGAAAAGTTTACAGTGCGGCGTAAGTGATAACAGTTAGAGATTTATATTCATTCATTCAATAATAATCCATTATTGAATGAATGAATGAATACACTTTTATTGTACACCAAAGAAAAAGAAGTAGTAAATACACATGCAAGAGCAAGAGAGTTTTTATTGTTTCCTTTTAAAAACCTCGCATCACTAGGTTGATAACATCGTTAGATACTGAGGTTTCCTTTTATGATATTTTCGATACCAGCTAGTTCTTTATTTCTTTTTATTTCATAAAGTACTTATGCAACTTGCTGTTGCCCTCGACTTTGGAGGAGTTTACTAGGGTTATTTACAATCCTAAAAGATAGCGTATGTGCCATTCCAAAATACTTAACCTATTAAATTTATATTAAAAACTAGCTGACCCGTGCACCAAATCGGTTATTACCGAAAAACACGAATAAAATAACATTTTCTAAAAATGAATCCTAGCTAGATCGATTTATCGCCCCCGAAACCCCCTGTATACTAAATTTCATGAAAATCGTTGAAGCCGATTCCGAGATTCCAATTATATATATACAAGAATTGCTCGTAGATATAAAATATATCTCGCCAAATGGTTTAACCAGTTTGTTGGCGAGTTAGCGCTCATCTAATATACATCTTACATGCACCTTAAGCTAATTCTCATCCGTATCTGTCCTGCCGTTCTTGATCTTGAAATCTTTACGCTGAAAATAATAATTTTCCTAATCTTTTTCCACACCACAGATTTTCTTTCTTCAATGTTCTCTCAAGACTCCACGCACCCTTCCATCACCTCATCCTCAGTTGTTGATTTTACAAGTCAGACTTGTATACCGCTATTACCTTAATATAAATATTTAGCTTAATTTGCTATAATCCGACAAAACTTTTTTTTTTTTTTTTGATGATTTCTGCTTCATGGCAATCTGTTTTCCAACAATAAGCCACTTCTTTGTTTGATTTCTCAGTTTATGTTTTCCTCAAGAGCCACACTTGTGTGAAAATTCTTTTCACACGACTCTCTTGTTGTCAAGTGGTAAATCTTTTATGTAGGCTCGGTATGTCACTTCTTTTTAGCCGGGTATACTGAAGAGCATCTTCTCCACTTAGAGCGTGTGCCAGTTTGTTTACATGGACGGTCAGCTTCTCTTGATACTTCAGGCTGTGTTGGGTTATTTCCTGCCGAACTGTTTTTAGGCCGAAGTCGAAGTATATGTATCTATTACTTATACAATGAGGGATGCCAAACATTGTTCTCAGAGCTTTGGTCTGGAATCTTTCCAGGATATCTATATTGCTATTGCTGGCAGTTCCCCACAACTGTATTCCGTAAGTCCAGATAGGTTTTATGGTAGTTTTATACACTAGCATCTTGCTGTTGGGATTTAGTTGTGATTGGCGTCCCAATAACCAGTTCAGTGACCGCAATTTTCCATCTAGTTGTTTCTATCCGACAAAACTAGTTAAATCTTCGGTGAAATTAATAACTTCCTCAAACTTTATACTCCACACCAAACAGATTTTCTAAAAAGCACATTTCGCTACAGCGTAGCATCAGATGTTGACTTCACAATGAACAATTGCTCAGATTTTTTTTATCGCTATTGCTCCTGATTCAAGCCACTCGGCCTTAGTAAATAACTTTAGAGTCCCGGCGGGCAGTAAAAACGACGCGTTGTAAAAACGACTATTCCGCAGCTTTACGACGCTTATTGGCAGCTGCCTTTTGCATATTATTTAGCCACCTCAGCGCTGACGTGTCCGCACTTACTCCCACATGTCCACGGGAGTAAGAACGCTATTCTTTAGTCCCTTTTGTCGTGCTTACGTCATATACTATTCTGTCTCGCTAATGTTATAGGCGACTTTGTGAAAAGATAAAACAGAGTTTCAGAGTTGTCTTGCATTTCCAGACGGAGCTCTACCCACGCATCTAAAATAAATAAAAAAATAAATAGTAAATAAATAAATAAATATACTACGACAATGCACATATTGCCATCTAGCCCCTGATGAATATTTTTATGAATAAAATACATCCGTTTAACATAAATACTTATGTATTACTTAAACGAATAAACACCCAGACACTGATAAACTAAACCATAGCAAAAATGTTTGTGTGTTGAACTCGTATCTAACTCTATTATCTAAATAGTTTCTGTGAGAAAGTGGAAACGGGAACACATAGTAGAGCTTTCTGTGACAGAGTTCGTCTGTGTATATGTTTTAGCCACCTCAGCGCTCACCCGTCCGCACTTATTCCCACACGTCCACGGGAATAAGCACGCTTTTCTTCTTTCGGGTCAATGTCATAAACTATTCTGCCTTGCTAACGATAAAGGCGTCGTTGTGAAATGCTAAAACAGTGCCTCGGTTTTATCCTGCATTTTCAACGGAGCTCTGCCCAGGTATCTCCTAACTTACTCGTTTTTTTCCTGTCTTTCCGTGTCTAGTTCCGAAAAATAATAACTAAGCTTAATTATGCTTTTGCCGAAGCCTGTAACACTGATTTTATTGTTTTATATTTCAGCAAAAAATGAAAAAACGCCTGTTTTTTAATGAGAGGATGCAGTCGTATGATGGTAACGGGCTAACATGTTAAGGGTATGGTTGCTTGAAGTTGAAGTTGTATTGAACCCAAACCCCTAATCGGATTCTACGCGACATAGTACCGAAACGCTAAATACCGCTCGCTTAGCGGCACGCCTTTGTCGGTAGGGTGGTAAATAGCCACGGCAGACGCCTCCCACCAGTCAAAAGCCTAGTATTGAAAAGACGATTCGTCGATCGCGAGCGAGCAAATCTGTAGAAAGAAAAAGTTGATGAAATAAAAGTCAATAGCTAGATTTACGAGGTTTCTTAAATTAATAAAAAAATATATACGTGTAACAGAATTACGAAAAAATGTCGAGATTGCGTAAGTATATGTATTACGTTTTATGTTTTTGCGTGTACTAATGAATTTTTATTATTATATTTAATAAGGAATCACACCGTAAAAGTATTAAATCAAAAGAAACATATTTATTTTTCCATACAAACGAATTTAAAACATTCTAAGTGTACTTATGACAATCCTATTGAAGATAAAAGACCGACACGAGCATAGTACCTAATAAAGTGACAGGAGTCACATAATTTTAATTTTGTTTTATGTTGGTGCTGTATCTGATTTATTTCAGTAAAAACTATGTCACTGGTTTACTCAAAAACTAATAGGTTTTCTAAAGCCTGTGTATTATGTATAAATAATACGATATTGCATAGTAACACGTTTATTGAGCAAGGTAGCAAAACTTGACAGTCTATACATGTGTTAATTAAACTACCCACTTGGTTTTACTTTGTTTAAGAAAAGGTAAACAAATGATGTAGATACTTATAATATGACACTGTGAAGTATTACTTCGGTTTCCATTTATACTTTGTTATACAACAATTTAAGTTAAGTTAAGGTTCAGTAATAAATTTCCTAAATTACCTAAATAAAAACAAATAACTAATATAATCTTGGAATATTTCAAAAAATATTAAATAATAATAATATTGAGTCAATATAAAGATGTATAAAAAGCTGACATGAAAACTTAAGATTTATGTATGTAGGTACTATGTAGATGCATGACAACTGGAAAATAGACATTATATTATACTTATTTACAGTAACCCTATTAATTTAAACTAAATCAATGAAAACTTAATACTTACATTTGTAAAGAGAAATTAAACTTTTTATTTTATTTAAGTATTATTTATTAGTAAAAATTGCGACTCTTTTAAGTACTTTGACGTTGAACTGTTTCGGTTCTCAAAAACTGCTTCTCTTGTAAGACTTAAAGCGTAAACCAACAACGCCGCGCCGCTTAAATGCGGGTTCGTGGGTAAACTTGTTTATTCAAAATTCATTTATTTCAAGTACAAGGCCCAATTTATAAGCACTTTTGAAATGTCGAGACATTATTTTTCTAGTGACTGCCACCGTTTCGGAATGCAGATTCTACCTAGAAGAGCCGGCAAGAAATGCAGCTGTTATATATATATATATTTTTTTTTTTTTTTATTTATTGGGCAGAAAACAATTACATATATTACAACAACAATAGCACTTAAATTTAACAAAAAGAAAAATATGGGGTTAATATGAAATCCACAACACTATCCATATAATATGGTAAGGAGCAATAGGGCGATACGATGTAGATACAAGTAACACTTACTATGACAGATAATATTAACTGCAGGTAACTTAAAGTACCTAATCAAAAATTAAAATTAGCTGACATAGCTATTAGCATTAACTTAATGTCCAAAAAAAAAATCTCTAGTGCTACTAAAAAAGATACAAATCAAAAAAAAAACAACAACAAAGGAATAGAAAAACTAATTGATTGATTGATATAAAAGAAAGGAAAGAAAGAGAACACACATTTAACTTAGAAGACTAAATGAATAATCAGAGAAAATAATATTAATAAATATTGATTAAGTTCTCGGAAATAATACGAATATTTAAATTAGCATGAAGAGCTTTTTTAATAGTTCTTTTGTAGCTGTTTGAGAAACATTGACATCTTCATTCTGTCTGAAGGTATAACTAACTATACCTGTTCTTATTGTGCTTTGAGTTATATATATCATCATAGTCGTAACAATTGTCTAGATACTTATTCCCTTTCACTTTTTACAAGATATCGTTTTAGGTATCCATGTATTTTGTAACTTATAATTAACAGTAATAGTCTTTATCATCTAGTCTTGCTGTCGACTCTTCACTCGCTGGCACGTTAATAATCAGTCTGGGCGTCCTAGACAAAACGTTTCGTAACAGTGCCGTTTGCATAGTAGTACGGAGTTTAAACTTCTCGAAAACTTTAAGGGTAACGTAAAGTTTTCGTAAGTAGGTAACTGTTCAGTTATCATCAACCCTTTACGGGCCCACTACAGGGTACGGGTCCCCTCTCTGAATGAGAAGAGTTTAGGCCGTAGTCTACCAAGCTGGCCAAGTGCTGATTGGTAGACTTACCACGCCGTTGAAAACGTTATGGAGAATTCTCAGGCATGCAGGTTTCCTCACGATGTTTTCCTTCACCGTTTAAAGCAAGTGATATTCAAATTACTTAAATTAAAAACGCACATAACTCCGAAAAGTCGGTTCGTGCCGGGGCTCGAACTCGGTGTCCACGAAAGGAAAGCCGAAGCTTGACCCACTAGGCTATCACCATTAATTGTTCACTACACACGCCGCACACGCCAGCTGTTGCCAAACTAGCTGTCTTTGTGTTATTTTTTGGGCTTTAATAATTCCCAGGTTAAAATCTATCTTACAACCGGTCCAGAATGCAAAAATGTCACCAAGATAAGCGACCAAGTTATGCAAAGGCACTAGTTTTAATTACCGCGGGTAGCTTTACAAGCTATTTTTACGAGATAAAATGACAATCTCCGGCATGCAAGTTACATGTGTAACAAATTTCGTCAATATAGGTTCAACGGTTAAGTTTCCTATTTATACATTACTAGTAGTCCCTAGCGACTTCGACCGCGTTGAAGTCAATTAATTGGCTATGCAAAAAATTTTCGAGAAGTTCCTGAAATTATCGCGCTCAAGTAAACAAACAAACACAAACAAACACTAAAACTTTATATGTTAGTATAAGATTAGTGTGGAATATATATAGCCAGGAAGTATGGATGATTCAGATCAGCAGTTTCATGTTCCGTGGGATACCCTTGACCTTTGTGACTGTGGAACCATTTCGACAGTTAGTATTTTAAAATAATGAAAGAGTTTTCAAAATCCTTTCACAACTGAGTGAAAAATCAGTAATAAAAATATATAACTATAGCCAAACATAGAACCTGCTTTTTCTGAAGTCTGTTAAATTTATTATTTATTTATTCAAACAAAAATATAACATATTGTATAGGTTTTTCGCACCCTTAAACCTTGTCAACTTGTCGTGGTACTGTTAGATGAGTATTATACAAGGCACCATCAAATGGTGATTTCGATCCCAACACACAACTTTAACTAAATATCACTTCAATTTCAATGTATTTTGAATGATATTTGAATGAAGATCAATAACTATCTACAATAACTACCCAATCTACCTAGATTAACTTAAGTAGACCTATCTACGAGTATATCTAGCTATGACTTACGAGGGACGGAAGACCGCCTGTGACCCGTCGGCGGTCTTCCGTCTGGGAGGGTGGCATCTCAGACTAGGTACACAAACAGACAAACATTGACGTTTATATAGACAACGTGATCCATACTTCCGTACTATTCCATATTAACCCGCGCAATTAAAGAATAGATTGCACGACATGCCTATGATTAGCTCAACCATTAAACCGATCTTTATGAAATTTGGCACATAGCTAGAATTGAATTTATTTTTGTCCCAAAAGAGCACCCGTTAAGCTGTTGCCCGCGACTTCGTCTGCGTTTGATTTTATTTTTTCATGTGGCATTAAATTTAGTAGCAGTTCTAAAAAAACATTAAAGTATTCATTATAGCTAAGCCTTAAATGAGGGGTTCTTTTCTCTATCTCCAACCACAGTTTGGGCAAAATGAAACACATATTATAACCTCTATAGTATCTCAGTAGTCTCTATAGTAAAAAAATAATTATTTAAATCTGTTATAATTGGTCGGAGTTATGCTGTATATGTATGTAAAATCGTCAAGCACTTTCATCCCCTCTCCCAAAGGAACCGAGCTTAATGTCGGGATAAAAAGTATCCTATATTACTTCTAACACTTCCAAGAATATGTTTCATGAGGATTGGTGTAGTAGATTTGCGTGAAAGCGTATCAAACAAACATTGACATTTATAATATTAGTAGGGATAGGGATATACGCCTAAATTGTCAAAGCGCTATAAGCGAAATTTTGACATACTTTCAATCCTGTATAAACGAACAGTTCTTGAGGGGTTTTTAACAAAAGCGAAACTAGCATTGTATATGTATAATTTTTAATTTTTAATTCGATGTATATTAGCTAATTCTAATTTTTGCTTTTAATGTATTAATATGGGCTTTGCCTGAAATAAAGAAATTATTATTATTATTATTTTAAATAAAATCATATTTTATCTATATGCATATCTTAATTTCATTTTACCACACGGAATTTATAAAACTGACATTGTAATTCAAAAGCTTCGTTTTACAAACTTTCTCGAAGAAATCCTTTAGCCAAGACGTGCACCATTTCGAGCACCAATCAAATTACTGACAGGTGACGTGATGTTATCACGTTATATCCCAATAATCTGACTGGTCTACAACTACATAACGATCCACCCCCCTCCCCCAATCGTATCTGCTTCAGTAGAACGGCAATCTAGTTGTATGAACGACCGATATTGATGCTGCAGGTAGGCAACACATTATTTCAAGTATTGAGTAAAAAGTTCAAACCAATCTATTGACTCCTACATCTTATTATACTTTCCGAGCAAGCAGACAATAGCAAGTTAGCGGATCGCTGTAACTTTTTCCACATACACCACTTCTGATGAGGAAATATATCGCATATTAAGTTATATATACACATAATACCGAGGTATAGGGATACATAATTTCACTCTACGACTAACCGTACCGCATCACCCACCCCTTGCTCGACTACTAAGGGTCGTAACGAGCTGTTAATAAACCTATAACTTTCCTCAAGAACAAGGCATTCGAAGGCAAAAATTATTTCTGTAATCCGACTTGAAGATCCAGATATATTTGAATACTGATAACAGGACCTATATAAGGACATTACACCTAGGTCTTTAAAGAAAATGATACTGAATAAGAGAGAAAAAAAAATGTGAAAAGTAGAGAAAAGAGAGAAAAAAGGGAAGAAAACTTATGTTATTTAGTCTAAGTTATTTGTAAACTATAAATGGTGGCAATTAACAAATAACACATACACTGCATTTGTAATAGTCGACCTAAATCAGTCTCCGTTCACCATGTCGGAAGAAAAAGGAAGGAACACAAAAAAAATGATTTTTGATAGAGGTTTTTTTTAATATAACTATAAGCTTGTAGCCCTGTTAAGGATAGGTTGTAAGGGACATCTACATTGTATAAAATCACTCAGTCAGCCAGTCCTGATATACAACGTGTAACAGAATTACGAAATAATATTGAAGGATGCCATAAGAATATTTCATAAGGGTTTTCAGGGTGATTCCCTGTAAACATATTAAATCAAAATAGGTATATTTATTTTTCCATACAAATGAATTCAAAACATTCTAAGTGATTACTTGTGGCAACCCTATTGAAGATAAGTGACCGACACGCTCATAGTACCTACGCTACGCGACGGGTTCCTAATAAAGTGACGGTAGTCATATGATTTTAATTTTTCATATGATGGCTCTATCGGATTTATTTCAGTATAAACTATGGCAGTGGTTTACTCAAAAGGTATTAGCTTCTGTTTCACAGATAAGTCGTAAAGACAGAACATAATGTAAGCCTGCGAAGTATTATTTCGGTTTTCATTTACACGTTGTAAATACTTGTTTGGATAGATAAATTAGGAGCTTATGCGTCACAAGGAAATAAAAGTATTACCATGTGAAGAATACAGTATTACTTATATATGATAAATTTTACTTCTAAGTTTCATGTTTATACAACTTAACTGAGAAGTTAACGTCCAAGTTAAAATTAACTTTTCGTTACTTCACATCGGTTCTAATTAGCGCTGTGGTTAGTCGTAAAATTTCATTGTTTATTACTACTGTAAATCTGGTTTAATAATTATTACTTTTGCTCGGTGTGGCGGTGAAATCAAAGTTGATTGTTCCTCACATCACCGCCTATGTAGAAAACTATAATAAAGTTCGAGCATATAAAGAGCATTCAATATAATTTAGTTATAAATATTGTTTACACCCGTTAAAGTTACTCCATTTATTATTATCTCTGTTGGCTTAGTTTCGCCTTGTGTAACAGTTATTTTGTAAAGTGGCTAAATAGTTAAACTTCTGATGACTATTATTTGAAAATGGACCACATTTTTATATAAATAATAATAATAAATATACTACGTCAATACACACATCGTCATCTCGCCCCAAAGTAAGCGTCAGCTTTTGTTATGGGTACTATGATGACTGATGAATTATATACATAAATACTCATTATATACATATAAACACCCAGACACTGAAAATCTTTCATGTTCATCTCACAAACATTTTCCAGTTACGGGAATCGGGCCTTGAACATTTGACAAATGCTGTTTATTTATATAAAATTGTTTGCAAGAAATTAAAATTATATATTCACAAAGAATGCTCATTCCAATGTGTCTGTTTGGATTTGTGTATAAATAAAGGTGCATGAGCGATACAGTCTATTATAGAGACTTAGACGGCACAAATATACTTTCCGGTGCCTTAGTAGAGGGTATCGGTTGTTTATAATTGGATCACTCCTAACAGGTTAGCCTTCTACCATTTTAGACTGTATCGTCATTTACCTCCAGATGATATTGCAGTCAAGACTTTACTTGCAGAATAGAGCTGTTTTATGTTGCGCATACGTCGATGACGTCATAGTTACGCTTTGGATTATCGTCTGCGACCTGACGCGGACGCACCTATCGCCTCACATCTATTCTCTAGCTTTGTGCTAGTCACTGCTGCATAGAACAGAATATTAATAGACATAGCACAAAACAATTATTTGTGCCTAGCATTTAGAATCGCAGACAGGGAGTCTGGCAGAGGATTTTTTGGATGGATTATTGGATGAGCTTGCATATATATTACGTACTACGAGCTGTGTTCCTGAGAATTTATATCGCGTTAATTTTTTTATGTATTTGTTTTTCTTTCATAAACGAGCTATTTAAAATTGAACCGTCAGCTTCTGAGATTATCAGCTCGTTACAATAATTTCACTTCATATATATTATAACATGGGCTGGAATAAAATTGCCTTCTCTCTGATGACTTCGGCCAGTTCTAGTTAATTTACACCCTACCGACAAACACGTGTTGCCAAGCGATTTAGCACTTTAATACTATTTATAGTATTGTTTAGTGTACTAAATTAGGTACACCGATAGGTATATATCTAGGTTTTCTTTTGTTGCTTTTATTAATTTTAATTAAAAAGTTGTTATGAAAGCATGGTCACAACAATATGCTAATACTAATCACAAAGGTCAGCGAAGAACAACGTATAGAATCCCCGGGCGCATTAAACACTGAGGCATAAACATTGTACCTTCTGCGGGGCCGATTAATCACTGCCACATTACCATACAATGGCCTCTGACGAGCTCCGGCACGCTCGGCTGGCCTGATAGTGATGAAGCTTACACAGTTGCCACACTTTGCCAATCGCCGAGACGTCGCCAGGTCGACGGACTGTTGCGTCATTTGTTTTTGAACTTTAGACATCGCTTTCAGTTTGTTACGTCCCTAGGCCGGACACAGGCGTTTTCTGTCTTTGACGGAACGGATTGTGAGCTTAGACTAGACCCACCATGCTGTTCCAATGCGGATTGGCGAGCTTTTATACTTTTATACTTTACTCTACTGCTAGGAACATACCTCTCTTATAGGATTAAAACCCTATATATAACATAGCATACATATAACTACCATGATAGTAGGCTATGACGTGACACCGGATTTATGTCTGGCAATTTTAGCCCAACCCGGTAGTCTTGCCTTGTGCTCTGTAGTTTTATGTGCTATTCACTAGAGCAGGGAGGTTATCATATCATTATCTACGTAGTATGTATTAAATTAAGCGGAGGTAACCATATTTAAAACTGTAATAATTAAGAAAATAATACGCAGTAATGTGTTTTTTTTTTGTGCGAGCAATCTTATTTTGTTGTAAAACATGCAAGTAACGCAGCCTGGTAACAATTTGAACAAAAAATCCTCTTTATCTCAAGAAGTAGGTATGTCCGCACATGTTTTTGTTTGTTTCTACGTTTTATCACATTAATATAAATCATATTAACGAGATACAGCGGCTGGTTAAGACCGGTTGCTGCTAGGGTTTCCAACTTTAATTCACGTAATAATTAACTTACTAATACGTTCAATATAATAATAATTATATATAATATACAAATATTATATTATTAGAGCTATATGAAGCGGTGGCAGCCAAGTAGTTAGGACTTCGGCTTCACTTTCGGGGGGCCGTGATCGAATCCCAGTAACGCACCTCTCTAAGTTATGTGCGTTTTTTTAAGGAATTAAAAATATCACTTCCTTCAACGGCGAAGGAAAACATCTTGAGGAAAACTGCATGCCTGAGAGTTTTCCATAATGTCCTTAAAGGCGTGTGAAGTGACGACCTCTCTGGCGCGATTGTGAGCGCTGTGAATTCAAGTAGGAGGTCTCGGGTTTGATTCCCGGAGGGGCAATTTCTGAAGTTTCTCTGGTCTAGTCTGGTGGGAGACTTTGGCAGTGGCTAGTTACGACCCTACCGAAACCGATTAGGGGTATGGCTACCGAACCCCCTAACAAGTAAGCTCGCTATCGCTATCGCTAGGTGAGATTGCAGTCAAGGGCTTACTTGTAATGGAATTAAAAAAATAAAAAAAAGGCCACCAATCCGCATTGGGTCAGCGTGGTGGACTACGGTCTAAACCCTACTCAATGTGGGTGGAGGCCTGTACCCTGTATTAGGCCGGTAATTGGTAGAGCTATATGCTTGGAGTATCTCTACGTGATCACATCAGGAATGAGGTGATCCGTAGCAGAACCAGGGTCAACGACATTGCTCAAACAGTAGCTAAGCTAAAGTGGCAATAGGCGGAGCTTTCATTGTATATATTGGAATTCCGCCTGAAAAGTTACGCCTGATTCTATACAGCATAAGTATTCCGACGCTATGCCACGTTTATAAATAAGGCCCTAGGGGTTTGTATCGTCGAAATCACGCTTGGAGTTCGTGCTTGAAGGCAAAGGGTTACATGTCCCGTTAATAATTTGAACGCGAACGTATGCACATAATCTTTGCGATAAAAATGAGCGAACGCAAAAAGTCCATTAATAAAATTGACATCCGTCCGAACGAGCGCGTGACTCAGTGATAATACAAGCTACACCTGCCGCCGTGCAACTAGCGTACAGTGCACCTTTTAAAGCAAAGATTTAAAAACGGTGTGTTCGAGTAAAGAAACTTTAACCTTAGCTTCCGAAAATCACTTTCAACCAATTTTTAGATCAAATAAAAATATTAGCTTTCATACTAAAATTGTGTTCATTTACATCCAAGTTGATTATAGCTTAATACAAACGACCCAAACGAAAGTATTTTTATTATTATTCTTTCGTTCTGAACTTACAACGAGTGAGTCTTTTCAATACACCACCCTCTTACAACACTTTTACAATTCGAAGCCTAAACAACTAAAAATATTGTTAACCAAAAATAAATTCTCTATTATTAAACAAAATCTTACCAATTTGTCATGTTGTAAGAAATAAATGCAAATTAAAATTAAGTTGCAGGTTTAATAATCGGCATATCCTGAGAGTAACAGGAGGTAATCTCTTCCACAGATCTTGCTATTTAGTACCTAGTCTAGTGGACTATCAGACCCCATGCCGGAAAAATCAACAATCTTCTTTATTAAACAATCCTTGCTTTATCGATTTGCATAGCTTAGCTCCTTTGCGCGTCACAATTTTAATGTATATCTTTGAAACCACTGTTTAAATGTAAAATAGTTTCACAGTACTTCACCTCCCTCGGTCACTTAGTCTAACTCTCATACATACGTGTTTACAAACTGACAAGAACGAAAGGTCCTATGAAAAACGTCATAATCAACATTCCGATAACTGTAAGATTGCTAACGGGAGGTAAGCCCACAACACATTACCCAGTGCGCAGGCGCAATCGCCGACACTTTCCGCATACGAATGTGGGTATCTAATACCTACACCTCACAAAAACACGGGGTATAGAGCCTGCAGATTAGATCGTACTAGACAGGTTTTGCGCCTGGCTGCGTTTTCACCTGTATGTCTAGCACGGGTGATTATCGTTTTCGAAAAGCCATTAGCACGAACTATACTATACTATACTTACGCAATTGATATTCTATGCGGTTTGCTTTCAACATATATAGCGAGGCGACGATTTTGTAAAATAAAAAATGATCATTAATACCCCAAATTAATGTTGTGCAAACGTTCCCTATAACATTTTAGGTTCTCTCAATAGCGAAAGAGATATTACAACGTGTAACAGAATTACGAAATAATATTTAAGTATGCATAAGTATATTTCATAAGGAATCACATCTCACATCTTTACAGGGTAAAGATATGAAATCAGAAGTAGTATATTTATTTCTCCATACAAACTAATT
The DNA here is from genome assembly GCF_905163445.1 of Pararge aegeria. NCBI lineage: Eukaryota > Metazoa > Arthropoda > Insecta > Lepidoptera > Nymphalidae > Pararge > Pararge aegeria. The sequence continues at coordinate 1,378,069 of NC_053193.1, forward strand.
CAAAACATTCTAAGTGTTTAGTTATGACAACCCTATCGGTCATAAAATACCGACACGCGTATAGGGCGCTACCTACGCTACGCGACGCCTACCTAATAAAGTTAGTTTGGGGCTAGATGGCTATAGATAAGTCTCAGAGACAGTACTTAATGTACCTCTATAGCCTGTGAAGTATTTTTTCAGTTTTTATTTACACGTTGTATAATAAAGTTAAGGTCCACAATGCTGCATACATGCGAGTCTTTAAGCATTGCCGTGGTCTTAGTGATCATGAAGTGTCTGATTTTGGAGCAGATGTTATTCGCTTCACGAGAATAAGCCTCTAAACCCTAGAACCTATTGGCAGATAGCCTGGTAAACTCATACAGGGTGCCTTCCACCTTGCCGCGCACAACAAGGTGCTTTATAGAATGGTTTTCTTGCCGAGACACATTAAGTCATTTTAGACTTGAATAGAGAGACTTGAATTTATTCCAAGTTCTAGGTAATTAAAATTAAGAAAACTCTAATGCCCACTAACGAACTAGGCAATGCCCTAATAAGAATTGCTTAATCCAAGAAGATTCATAGGCATAGATTTACCTTTCACCAATTGACTTTCACTAAGCAACTCATAATTTAACCTAACTTTATAAATTTAAAACGCATATAAAAATTTTAAGAACCGACAGGATTTGAACCTGCGGCTCTGGGGCCTTCTCTCTTCTTCCAAGTGTAGGTAAAAACACTATAAAAATTATAATACAACCTAACTTTTCTATAAATCTTGGATTTGGTACAAGGTTTGGTATTTTGTGTTTGTATTATCATATTTCACTTTTCAAAAAAAAAATTTATATTTTTTCGTCAGTGTCTGTTTACGCGTTCCCTTAAAATAACGCCCCGCCAACTTTGTATCGTAACTTTAATTGGCGCTTAACGTCGTAAATAATGATGTAAGCGTTAGTGAAATGTTTTCTTTCTCTACGTATCACCCGTAATGATTAAGCATTCAATTTAAGCTTTTCGCAGGTTTCGTTAAAACTGGTATAAGTGTACGTGAGTTGATTGATCCTGTATGACCGGAATCTCTTACTTAGAGATACAAAGTGAAAGGCAAAAAGCTCAGAAGTCATTCATTCGAAAAACTAGACTTGCAGACTTGTGCTAGGATACACAGTTCCAGATGGTTAATACTGATGTTGGTTTGGTTTAAGTAGTCTAGACCCCCGCTGTTCTCACCATATACGCTCTAACCCAGGGGTTCCCAACCTTATTGAGCTAGCGGCGCAGTTGCAAGTTAAGAACTTTGTAACGGGGCCTGCGCCCTAACCTTGATAGTTGAAATAGACCGGTACCTACTTGTTAATTATACAGCTATCTGCCTAACTACCAAGCAAAATAAAGTAACAAGCAAGTCTGGGTCTAGGTACCCGAAAAGATAAAACATCTGCATTATGAAACTAATAAAATCATGATAAATAATAAATTTTATCAAAAAATTAAGAAAAATAAAACTGCACCAACAACCAACTGTTGGTTGGTTGCTTAGTGATATACGACTAAGACATCGGGACTTTGCATCGATATTGCATTCGTATTTATATCGAATTACCCACCAACTGAATGTCATGCACGTTGGTTGTTTATCAAATATAATTTTAATTGTTTCTTGAAAACTATCTACCTAATTCAATAACAATTATTAGCGTATTTGTAAAAATTATAATCAATTTAATAAATTATCTTGCCAACATGAATTTATAGTTATCTAAAGTTTAATTATTAACTGTAATATTAGCTTGGTGATCTCCACACAATTTTGTGTGGGACACTCAAAGACTATCGAAAATTATTTTTCTTGACTTTTTGAAGTTGCGCCTCGTGGTGCACGTCTGTACGTTCTACGGCGCCCCAGGTTGGGAAGCCCTGCTCTAACCTATTTGCTGAATTATTTATTAATAGATATAAGTCTATAAGACTTTCAATTCAAAATCATAAATCTTTAAAACAACCTTCCGACACTCATTTTACCCTAGATTTTCATATACATCCGCACCTATGAATTCATTTATTAACTTTCTCAAAATTCTATCTTAACGGATGCCTATGTCCCAAAGGGAGTATACATTCCAAACTATGTACTACATCATTATATACTCATTTTTTCGGTCCAGGGCACAGATCTCCTCTCAGAATGAGAAGAAGGTTTTAGGTTGTAGTCCGAATTGAGTAGAGTAGAGTAGTGTGTGAATTAGTGGACTTTACACGCTCTTGAGGACATGGAGGCATGCACGAAACGTTTTTATCCACGTTTCTGATACGTACCGCTAGGATGTGGAGCGACCTCCCGGCAACTGTGTTTCTTGACACGTATAACTTAAGTAGGCCCATTCAAGGCAAGGTTCAATAGGCATTTTGTAGGCAAGTGACCTTTCTAACAGGCATGATTGTCGTAAAGCGATAGCCTTGCGTTTAAAAAAAAAAAGAAAGTGATTCTTAAATTAAAACTCCGATAAGTTGAAGGTCTGTCAGGTGTCGATGTCTGTCCCCCAATAAGAGAGTATTAAAAATTAGTTTGTGTGTTCCATAAAAAAAAAACAGCTTTATTACTAATAGTATAGAAAAGGTAGAATTAAGTCAAGTCCCTAATTGTGATAAGAAGGCCGTTAAAAAGAAATGTACTTTTAGTGCACGTCCGTAGCGGTAACTAAACCCACCTAGCTAACTTTGTAAAGAGGAGTGAAACTCTAAACTCGCTCCAACTTTGTTGTCGCCGCAACTTGGCCGCAAAGTAGCACTTTATATCGCTGCTGCCGCGAAGATGCTACTTTTACCGTAAACTTTCACAAGCTTCTAAATGTTTATCATTTGTTGTCAACTAAGTAACACTTTAGAAGGAAAACCACTGTAGGATATTACTAAAATAGTCAGCGAGGAGGTCTACACTTTACGAACTAGATGGCGCCACAAGATCTTACATCGCGCTGTCGATGTTTTCATAAAACTCTGCACAACACCAGCACAGCACGGCTAGCATGGGCGGGAGACAATTATATCCCGGGGGAAGGATACAAATAAATCAACTCCCAGAGCACTGGCGCACAAGTGTAAATAATATCCAAATAATATTATGTGTAATAATAAAGAAGAAGTTGACCCCCGAAACTTCTCCTATTCCATGTTCACTTGCTTTAGTACACGTTAATTATATCTCTAGGTATTTATTACAATAACTGCGTTGTAGTAATTTATTTCCGACAACTATCAGAAACTTCTCTTTCGATTGTTCGAAAACCTCTCTATTTCCAAGTCGTTTAAAAGCAGAAGGTAAGCAGGTATATTTTTTATTTATACCTGAACATGAGTGAAAGCGGCAGGTGTACCGCGGCGAATTAAGCGCGAGCGATCGCGACACTACGCACACTAATGTTATTTTTAATACCAATTCATATGCTAATTAAACATGTGAGTGGGCGGGTGTAATAAGCATGAGTCTAGTTAAGTTGCCCACCATCCCTCATTGGTGGGTCTATGCTCTTAAACTATCTCGATATGCAATCGCCTTTATCTAAACTTTCTAAAACAATATTTTTAAAAAAAGATGTCCATTTTAACATATCAACCTCCGCTACTCATCTGTTATATATATTTAACGGACCTATACACCAGCAATTAACTTTAGCGGCCCGTCAGGAGAGATGACTTGTTAGCGCGTGGTGGGACACTCATTTACACCAACAGTCCGTTAAAGCACTTAATGGGTCGCTAAAGTATCAAACATTGATTGGTGAAATCGGCCCTTAAAGCTCTCTCTTCTATGAGCTAAAAGGTCTGTTACCAGCAGTTAAATGGCTGATGATGATGATGCAGCTGGGCCTACGTTATTGACCTCAGCAGAGTTGCCCAACAGGTGGGCCTACGTATTAACATGTCACCGTCATTATCAATTCAAACAATTGAGGTCCACTGCTGGACATAGGTCTTTGGCAGTAAGTTACACAATCCACGGTGGTTGCCTCCAGTGGCACCCAGCGGTTCGCCTGATGTCGTCGGTCCACCTCGTTGGGGGCCGAACTATGCTGCGTTTATTAGTGCGGGGTATAATATTTCTTTTTTCGAATTCTATCTGTAGAAAAACAACGAGAACCGAAATTGCTCCCGCCGGGGATAAAACCCGATTCCTAGCGCTGACCACTGCGCCAGGGACGTCGAAATGTTGGCAGTGGCGTGCTTAGAGGTTATGCACAGGGTATGCAGATGATATAAAATGAGTTATATTAATCCAGTAAGAGTTGTAAAAACTTAGGGGTAGGCTTTATATAACTCTTGCAATGCCTACCCTTAAGTTTTATATAACTCGCACTGGAGATTTTTATCATTTTATGTAATCTGCATACCCTGTGCAACGCCACTGAGTGTTGGTACATGGTTTTGCGATGATAGTTTTTTAAGAATAATCCCAAAAACTTAACCGGGTGTTATCGATATCGATCGTAACTAACTAGACTTACGTTCCACTCGTGGGTCACGCGGACAAGATCATGAATACGGACACCGGAACGGTTCAAGTCCTGTGCTTTGAAGGATATTCCCGTAAGTTCTGCCGTTTATATAATTGACAATGAATTACGTCCGCCATTATTTGATTAATGGCACAGCTATCGCGTGCAGCTTTGCCGATAGATTGGGCGCGAGATATGCCCGTAATCGAAGCTGTACTCCGGTCGCACAGAAACATCCAATCACGTGAACGATTTGGGCCGAGTTCGTACCCTAGCAGGCACCTCTAAGTTATGTGTGTGTTATTTAAAACATAACTTGCTTCAACGTTGAAGGAAAAACATTGTGAGGAAACTTGCGTGCCTGAGAGTTCTCCGTAATGTTCTCAAAGGCGTGTGAAGCCAACCAATCCGTATTGGGCCAGCGTGGTGGTCTACGGCCTAAACCCTTCTCATTCTCTCTTTCGTGGTGCGGCTATGGGTTGATGTGATGATTATCCGGTACACGTAAATATACACTATATCTTCCTCTTCTTCAGCATTCTTCATCCATATTGGTGTCGTGTAGGCCTGCTTCAACTCCTTTAATTTCACGCGACAATTAATTGTGTATAGGCACATGAAGCTTTACACCAGGCCTTTCTTTTTGTTGACGGGGAGATGATCTTTTGGATACCCGATTCAGGAGAATTTGGGTTATGTGGGATTTCCACCCACTAAAACCCCCTCGGTAGCCAGCCTCAGCATAATTGGGAGGCTCCGGGATCTCCTAGGAACGCACTGGTCAACACTTGTATCTCGTCCCGGGAAGATTAATGATTCCAGACTTCATTTAGGTTGGGAGGCAAGGCAACACAGCTGGCTTTGCTTTAGCATTTAGTAGTAAGCGGCTGTCTTTCTGGGGTCGTAAGTAGAGGTGATGACGTGAATGCTATTCCCCGTCGGACCATTCGCGACCTTCGTCTGGGAGTATTGGGCAGGTGAATGAGCGCGGTTAGCACCAGCTCTCCGGCGCTGTCTTCTCCGAACGGGATTGAAAATAAAGAGTTTAAATAAATAAATAAAATAAAATCTCACGCCAGGCATCATCATGTACTTGAGCATGCCAACTGGACCAACGGGGCCGTAACAGTTAACCTGGATTTACAATATCCGACATCGGAATTTTCTAAGTGAGCGGAGCGTACTTCGTAATAATGATCGGCAATAATGGCGCAGTAATTCGGCGCGGCGCAATGTTTCATGCTACGTGAATCGGTATAACGCTTTTAATTGAATCGCGGCGCTTTGTTTGAAGAACACCTCAACTTGCACACCTCATAGGTAGCAACACACAGCAGCCATTGTGGGGCGCCACTGTTACCATTACGGCCGACTGGCGCGGTGGGCAGCGATCCTGCTTTCTGAGTCCAAGGCCGTGTTCGATTCCCACAACTGTAAAATGTTTGTGTGATGATCATGAATGTTTTTCACTGTCTGGGTGTTTATCTGTATATGTTTTAATGTATATTATTCATATATTCAGTCATCTAAGTACCCATAACGTAGTCATTTATTTATTTATTAGTAAGTAACCATTACTTGTAACTAGTGTTATTCGTTATTCATGTAATTCATATCCTTACTAGTCCTTACTCGCTTATAAATGCGAAAGTGTGTTTGTTTGTTTTCCCTTTACCCCCTAACTAAGCAGTCAAATTAATAGATTTTTGGGATAAAGGTAGTTAGAAGGAAGGAGAGTAACATAGGCTGTTTTTTAACCTCCGACGCAAAAACGTCGGGTGTTTTAAGTTTGACTTGTGATAACGAGGAAGACACCGTGAGGTATCTCTGCATCGTCTGGAGTCTCCTACAAGACTGATGAGTATCGTAAGGTCGAATTTATATCACAATGTCATGAACATTGACTGTGAATCAAATATAATTTATATTATTTCTTGAAAACTATTTATTAATTAAATAATTATCAACAAGCTGTGATAGCGGATTGGGCAGGAGCTTGATTTCCCGTTCGGGGGACCAAGTTCGAATCCCAGCTGGGACCTCTAACTTTTCTAAGTTATGTACGTTTTAAGTAATTAAAATATCATAATGTGAGGAAAACTCCATGCCTGAGAATTCTACATAATGTTCTCAAAGGTGTGTGGAGTCCACCAATCCGAACAAGGTTAGCGTGGTGGACTACAGCTTGAACTCCTTTTCATTGTGGGAGGAGACCCGTGCTCTGTTGTGGGTTAATATGATGACGCTGATGATGAATTATCAAAACATATTTTAAAATGCTAATCAATTTTATAAAGTATCTGACATAAATCAAATAATAGTTATCCAAAGTTTAATTACTTACCCACTTTGTAAAATTACTGTAACACTCGTCTGTGTGTGTATGTCTGTCTGTAGTATCTATCTAATCGAAGGGGTGAGTATGGGGAGGTGCGGGGTTAGTAAAAGTACCCTTTCGTTCTTCAGTATGACGTTGTCTGGACGGTGTCGGCATTTACTATAAGATTAAAGCCGTCATACTACTGTATGTCTTATTTCTACTGGTTTAGTGTGATACTCGTCAGCTATTACTATTTACAACCGCAGATCCAATGGGTTATGCAGCATAACAACCCTTACTTGAGTTGAATACCGTACATTTGGCAACCCTAACAACAATTCGAATTTCGAACTCGATCGAGGCCAAACCGGCTCATATCTGAATTTTGCATACCGCATCAACGGAGAGATGTGCAAACTTACTTTTGCCGTCCCGAAACTAATATTACATCAACAACTACCCTTATCACTTAGTTTTAAAGGTGATAATCGAGTGGCTTTCCACCAAGGGTCTGCTTGTGTTATCGATGTTTTGTGGGTAATAGAGCGCATGCGTGTTGAACCTAGAATCGCCACCTGCGACCTTCTCGCACCAGTGACGTTTTAGAAGCTGATGAGGAAACACGTATTTTTTTTCTACGAGTTTTTCTGCCTCTTTTCCCGATACGAAATAGGAAATTGGGCGGAAATGATTCCATCCAGAGTCTTTTATTATTAAGGTCAAATATAATAAAATAGATGAATTCAGAAAAGTAACGAGCATTTGATTTTATATATTTGAGAATTTAAAATTAGAAAGATGGCATTTTATGGCACGGATTACGGTCTACCTACCTAGTTCCAATTTCCTGGCAGTGTTATACTAATAAAACATTTGCCTTTTTTGTCATCATTACCAGCCCACTACAGGGGTGGACAGGTTTCCTCCCACAATAAGAAGCGGTTACGGCCGTAGTCCATTACGCTGGCCTAGTTCAGATTGGTGGACTCCACACACCTTTGAGAACATTATGGAGAACTCTCAGGCATGCAGGTTTCTCCACGATGTTTTCCTTCACAGTTGAAGCGACTGATATTTTAATAAATTAAAACGCACCTAACTTAGTAAAGTTAGGGGATTCAAAATTGCCCCTTCGAAAGTGAAGTCGAGCTCCTACCTATTTGGCTTTTACCGCTTTCAGTATGGACGCGTAATTGCAATAATAAAAACACGTGTAGTAGTATAGACTAACTTGAGGATTTCATGTTTTTCGAGGACTAAAAGTAGCTGTTCCTCTTTTCTTTCATCTAACTCTATGCCAAGTCGATTGATTAGTAAGGGCGCAACATACGAAGACGCTTTCGTATTTATAATATTAGTTAGGATTGTTTTTTTTTCTATCGTTGTTCCTAGTATCAGCTCGGAGTTCCTAAATGAACGCTGTCCTCGTGCATTGTAGAGCACGTTAAGCTGTGTTTCCCGTTATTATAACTTATATAAATGAATGTATTAAAATAATTCGACTATACACACATCGCCATCCAGCCACAAAGTAAACGTTACTTATGCTATGGGTACTAAGATGACTGATTAATATTTTTATGAATAATATAAATAAATACTTACAATATACTAATAAACATGCAAATACTATAAAAACATTGATGTTCATTACACTAACATTTTCCAGGCCTTGGACTCAGAAAGCGGGGTCGCTGACCACTGCGCTAGACGGCCGTTAATATATGACAATAAATCATTTTAAGCCCACCAACCTTCATTAGAACATTGGATCTAAGCTTTTAATCTCATAACTGCCTAATCAGGAACAGGGTTTTCAGAGTAATTTTTAGAACCCTCCCTCCTCTGACTTTACCCTTACCCTGTCCCACCGGTCGGTGTAAAAAGATACGTCTCCCGTTGGCTAGCGCTCCCGTCCTCTGATAGCACTCAGGACGAGGTTATTAAATCAGCGCTGTTTTATAAGCAAAGCAGATTGCTTTGACTCGGCCGCCGCCGCCGCGTGTCTCCCGACCGTCTGTAATTAGCCTAATAGCTATTATAAATGCCATATGGGGCTGGAGGTATCTGCTCTTTGTTTACAATGTATATACAACGTGTAACCGAATTACGAAATAATGTTGAAGGATGCATAAGTGTATTTCATAAGGAATCTTCTAACCGGTGGTAGGGTCACTACAACCAGACATACTTGACGTTTCAAAAGTGCTTATATTAGGTCTACTAGAAACTAATGAATTTTGAATTTTGAATCACCTGTAAAAATATTATAAATATTATACTGTATAAATATCAACCTACCATTTTACCATACAAACGAATTCAAAACTTGCCGATTGTTTACTTGTGGCAACCCTATTGACGATAAAAGACTGACACGATCATAGTACCTACGCTACGCGACGCGTACTTAATAAAGTGGCAGGAGTCACGTGATTTTAATTTTAATTAAAAACTATGGTTTACTGAAAAACTATTAGGTTTTCAGTTTCACAGATAAGTCTCAGAGACAGTACATAATGTTCCTCTAAAATCTGTGAAGTATTATTTCGGTTTTCATTTACACGTTGTATATAATTTACGAGAAACATAATTACGAGTATATTACTTGCGATCCGCTCAGTATAAGGCCGTGCGAGTTGGTGAGGAAAAACGCAACTATGAATTGTCATGTTGGTACATAACACATTAGTATTATGTACAAGTCCTCTTAACTATTATAATATTTATATTATATTATAGATGAAATTACACATATTATATATAATATGTGTAATCATTAAATAAACAAAACACAATAAAGAAACAAAAAAAGTTAAAGAATTTCACTTTTATTAATGTTTCTTTATTTTTTCCTAACTTAACTGAGTGCTGTTTGGTAAAGGTCTCCTCCATTTCTTTCCATTCTTTTATGAATATTTCGAACGCGTCAGTGCGAGTAGACTGAGCATAGGAAAAAGCGAAGCGGTGATAGCGCATTGGGTAGGAGCTCAACTTCACTTCCGGGGGCCCGAGTTCGAATCCGAGCACTTGTTAGAATTTAATGAAAGTAACAACTTGATAATTATCATATTTAATTATGATTTATTGTAAAAGTAAATTTAAAGTTAATATTAATATCCTCACATTAAATATACGGAACATTGTTATATGTCAACATACAATGATGTCACTGTACTTGAAGAATTAATAACCAGGTTGCTTCTTTAATGGTTTTTAAATGACAATGTGAGATGGTGATAACAAACAAAAATAACAACCGGCTAAGTTTGTTGTGAGCTTCTTCTTAGACCAGGGCGCGTTTGGAACACTCGTAGCTTTAGTTTTAAGTTGACGAATTTATTTATGGCCATCAACTCACTCCTTTGTCATATTTTACATGTAATGTACGCATCAAAAGTGCTATCTATGTGCCTATTTGAATAAAGAAATATTTGACTTTGACTTTGGCAATCCGCACTGGACCAACGTGTTGGACTACGGCCTTAACCCCTTGTGCCTAGCTGAATTTGATGTAAACTAAGATACAGAATCGGCCTGCAGTGCCTGTAGTTCACGCTAAACAGATATTAAAACGTCTAGGCGTCCACTAAAAAAGTATTTATGACAATTCATCCTATATAGGTGCTTAATAAATTAAATTTAGAATTACCAATCTAAATATCGAACCTAACGTGTGCGAAGCTGCGGTCAAAAGCTCGAATTTACATACATTCATCAATAGGCTTTCAATCAAGCATAACCGTATTCGGTCACAGCGACTGTTTCGGATTCCGGCTAAGAGCGCCGCTGGTGAGGTCTTAGATGACTCGAATAACCTGACTTTGTGCTAAACGTGCGCCTGCATTCGCTACACGTCAACACACCGGCATTGTAGTTATATTATACGGCCGCTGGTGGTCGTATATATAGTACTCTTGCTCCAGTTTATAGGTATTCAAAACGGTAATGATGCCAACCAAAATGTAGATGATCGATTTAATATAACTTAAAACTTCTAGAAGTTTTTTGGACAATAAATCATAAATATACTTACTCCTAAAACAATGTATCCGGGATGTAAAATAAGCAACAAGTTTGCGTTTGATATTTTTGTATTGGAAAAGCATGAACACGTACAGAATACAATATTTACTCTAGTTCAAGATCTAGTTCAGAGGCTAATACTGAAGTTTTGTTCTGACACCCGTTGTGTCACTCTTGATGTCAGACAACCAATTTCTTGCACTTTAGAAACTGCTCGCGCAGTTCTTGCTCGGCTTATGTTATATCATTGATCTGCTCCTTTCATATTCATGCCCCACGGCAAGAGTCTAAGGTCCGAAGGTCTAGTCTATCTGGTTACTTGTCATCCTGTGGATATAAAGAAGCGAAGCACGACAAGTAGCACAATCACGCGGTAACACAAATAGCCTATACAAGTCTACTGGCCTCAGTACAGGCCTCTCCCAACGCCCTCCCGTTGGGGAGGCCTGTACTTTGCCAATAATCACCACGCTAGGGACGGATTGGTGATCGCAGTATACGGTAGTAGTAGTACAGAAAACGCTGCTGCCCTTTCTCCGTTACATTCGTTTAGTCGCCTCGTACAACACCCGTGGTACGAGGGATGGTGGTGAACACTGTATTCGGATCTGCCGTCACCACACGGAACAAATAAATACATTAAAATCTATAAACTGTTTACGACCGCTTAAAGCGGATATGGCGTAGTGTTTGCTAGATAAGTACGCAAGCATGGATAAACACTTCAGCTGATTATGTTTTTGAAATGATATCGAAAAGTTTCTACGAATTGCGCAAGGCGGTTTACATTTGCGACATCAGCTGTGAGGCGCGTGTACGAATATGTACTTAACGTTATGTATATAATAAATAAATATACTATGATAATACACACGTCGCCATCGTGCCCCAAAGAAAGCGTAGCTTGTGTACGGGTACTAAGACAACTGATCAATACTTTAATGAATAATATACACAAATACTTATAATTTGCATATAAACACCTAGACACTAAAAAACTGTAATGTTCATCACCCAAACATTTCCAGCTGGGAATCGAACCCACGGCCTTGGACTCAGAATGCATGGTCGCCGCCCACTGCGCCATTCGGCCGTCAATGCGTGATGTTGAGGGTAATTTCTGAACATCAGGTGATCCGCCTGCGAGCCTCCTTAGTCGTTCACTCTTGACAGATTGGTCGTGGTTGACGATGGTACATTTTCTTTTGCTACAGCAGCTTCCGCGATGGGCCTCCACTTGTTACAGTCTTCAGCGTTTCAGGAACACTGGACATTGGACTGTCGTTAAAGCAAGTGATATTTTAATCGTTTTTATGCGCACATTACATTACATACATATGTACTCGTGTAGTTAAGTTAGGTAGTGAGTTAATGGCGATAACCATATTCGTAAAATTAAAACTAAAGCCACCGGGGTTCTAAGCGCGTCCTGGTTTAAAAAGAAGCTCACAATAAACTTAGCCGGGTATTATTTTTTGTTATCACCATCTCACATAGTCATTTTAAGTTATTAGAAGAGAAACCTGCTTAGAGCAATAATAAGACACCCAAGCTTTTTATCGATTACTTAGTCCTTTGTACTCTAATAGGACTATATTTTGTAATGTAATAGCTAACGTTTAATACAAACCTTGAACTTTTTTTGAGTTTGTCCAAGATGTCGATGTGTAGTTTATTGTAAATATGTATGCAATTTCCTTTAAACGAATTATGAATTTTATGTAATCTAGTATATTGATAATATATTAAAATGATACACTAAAGATATTACTAGGCTTGACGTATATGTAGCTACATTAAGTTCAGTGGCGTGCACTTCATACAAGCACAAAAGCAATGCCTACCCTAAATCTTTTGTATATCTCATAAATGCAAAGGATTTTCCCATTTTAAGGTATATTCCTTCTATTTGCATACCCTGGTCTAAAATCCTGTGCACGCCATTGATTAAATTATATGTAAATGATAAAGTGTCAGACAATTAGACGTAAACCTGCCTCAGCCAGCCACCTGACCTTTATTCGTAATAGATTACAATAATTTACAAACACCAACAATTACTTCTATAATTCACGGCCCGGCGGCTTTCGCAACGGACCTTAACCCCGATTAACTTTAACTTCGGTATATTTATCCGTGATATAGGTAGGTGTTAGCTACCTGCCTATTATGTAGATTATACCCACAGAATTAAGAACGTGTTGCACGACGTTTTGAAGCATCAAAAACCATTCCACTTTAGTAGTGTTTCTTGAATAGGAGGTTTGTAACTTCATTCCATTGAGCAGTTGACATTAATTTACCTTTAATGTTTTAAACGTTAACATAAAATGGGGAAACCAATTGTCCCAGTTTGTAAGCCATTCTGCGGGTGTGAAGTGAGACGTGCGCGGGGCGTCAACCTGTGAGAAGTATATCCGAGATCCCAACCCTCTCATAGTTGCGGCTTCTTTTTACTCTCAACAAGAGGAGGCCTAAACACGACCCTGACGATCAGATTATTACTGACAATGCTCCCTATCAGGACACTTAATCAACTTCTATTCAGCGTCTTCGTGGGAGAAGACGAGGTCCCCGAGGTCTGACGCCATAAAGATGTGGGCTCACACTACGGCCTCGGAGCCGTGAGAGCTTCACATGATGTTCCCTCAGGCCGACGATCCTTTCGCTTCTTCGAGCTCTAGGGTTCAAACTCTTTTTCCTGACATGCCCGCGTTACGCTGTTAAAATGATTATTAATCAGCTTCACACAATCCGAAAAAAAAACCGGGCGTGTTCACACAGAGCACTGCATGCAATAATGGCTAAAGAAGGGGTTCTGTATTTTCTTAATTCTATGATTATACCAATCATTTATTGTTGGTGTAAAGATTAAGTTGAATTGAGTTGTGGCGAAATGCGTTGGGATATTTAATCGCCTTGAATACAAGATAGAAAAGAAAAACGTACTTCTGTAATTATTGTTATACCTACCAACTAAAAGGAGATCAGGTGTGATTGCAGTAAAGCGCTCGTCTGTAAACATAAAAATAAAAAATAGTTGTTACAAATTACCAAGTTAACTGAAGACAAAGCAAAAGCCCGAAATATTCCGTTACAACTCAAAGAGTATCGCCTAGGCTGTGCATACGATTGTGGAAGCAGCGAGGGTGCTGGTCGGCAGCAATCACAATGACACATGGCCCATTTTATTCCCCGCGGCCCGTCTTAAGCGCCGCAATCATTTCTACTCTTTTCTCACTACGGGAGGCGGCGCAAGCTATAAGCGAAGCGAGGAATACAATTATTCGAAGCGAGGAATACAATTATTTAAACCTGACCCGGACAGTAAACCTCAACATCATGCGGATTATAATTAAACTATTTTAACTTCACACTTACTCTGTCAAACTACCGTGCAATAGTAGCGTCCCCAGACCAGGTTTTTTTTTTCTTAGTTTAGGCGTTAAAAATTATTCTTTCTATTACTACTAATATAAAGCGGAAGAGTTTGGTTTTTGTTTTAACTCTCTTTTGTGCCGTCGTTCTTTATGGCTGTCCAACTAAAATTTCAATTAAATTTCAATTTCAATTTCTTTATTTGCAGATTGAGTTACATAGTTGGTGGGTACAATAATATAATAGTGCTACAATCGCCATCGATTGGCATGCAAATTTGATTTCTTAAAAACTATGTCTTTACAATTCTTTTAAATAGTTTCAGCACCGGCATTATTTGGCAGCCTATTTAGTGTCCAAACAATTTGGTCAAATTTGCACAATTATATACCTATTATGAGAGTAGTTAAAAACAACTGCTTAGCCCAAATTTATGAAATTTTAATGAGACAGATTCGAGAATATCGTGAGAAGTCGTTAAAATCGAAACGTTATTATACAATCTAATGGTTGAAAAGAATACTTCTTACATTAATATTTACACCGTTCTGAACCTTGGTACTGTGTTAACATTATATTCTGAGGCGTAAACATTGACAATCCATATTTCAGGTGACGGTAAATTTACGCCACTACAATATTACAATGCATTTTGCATTTCTTGTATCAAACAATATAAAAATTATTATTTTAACTGCAGAATGGTAAATGCTCTAAATCTTAGACCAAACATGGAAATTAAGCAGACATGGAAAATAGAAAGTGATACATTACAAATTTGAGTTCCCATGTCCCGTGTCCCTTTAAGAACAAGTGAAGAACGTTCTGTAATTACCTTAATATAATACCGATGGACGGGCAGCTTTAAAGCCAAACCTAAAAGAAATGTGGAGTAAAGAACAGAAATACCTGTGAAAGTGGGACAAAGGATCTGTCAGATTATCAAGAAACCTCAGAGAGTGTACAAATTTATAAATTCAAATTTAGAAATAGAAATGCTTCGATTTTCAATGATTTTATTCTAGGCGAGTCGACGTTGCTAGCTATAAATAGGCGACCTCGAGACGACACCGGCAGTTTATAGTACGAAAGCAAATACAGTGGATACTGAGAAGATACAGTGGAGGAATTAGTGTTCGAGGATATTGGTGAAATTGGTTCCTTGTCCAGTACAGTGTGGAAGTCTGTGACGCGTACATCGTACATATATCTACCCAAGTTTATGTTGCATGGGATTCCTACATTCTAAACACTAAAACCTTCATCCACCACAGTATAGTAAGAAGCTTTAAGTTAAGAAGGCATCAAAGGACATCCCTCTTATGCAGCCTTTTAATCCGCCCAAAGATAGAAAAGCGAACCACCTATACTCTGATAGATTTATCTACTTCTACCTACTGATTCTTATCGATCCATCACTTGTTATCAAGTAAGCGCGTTGGGAATTTCTGCGACTTATAATGATTCACATCGAAACTTGAGGAGAGGACTCTTATCAAGTTTTGAAGTTGATCGAGAGATAGACCATATTTTTATAATGCTTCATTTAAGCTTGCTATGTTACCAACACTTTCTCTCGTATTTCGGGCACATAATGCTTCAGGGAAATGATAGCCTGGAGGAAATTATAGTAACAGCACGGCTAGCATGGGCAGGAGACAATTATATCCCCGGGGAAAGGATAAAAATTTATCTTCTCCCACAGCTTTATCAACTCTCAGAGCACAAGTGGAAATAATATCCAAATAATACATGTGTAATAATAAAACGGGGGTAAACATCTCCTATTCCGATTATATCCCCTGTTTGGGGATATGATCGGGGGATATAAATTTTGCTTCCTGCCTGTGCTAGCTCTGCAGGCAACACCGAAGGCAAAAGATTAGAGATCGGTCCCTACCGAGATGGGCTGACCAGTTGAATTAGTCAAACTCGTGCCGGTTCTATCAAATGACTCAAATTGCCTCCAACAGAAGCCGATGGAGACAATAAAACCAGGACCCCGATCTTCAGTGATAAAGTCTCTACTGTAGAGAGAGAGAGAGAGAGAGAGAAGCTTGCTAGCCCATTGGTGCTGGTGTGGTGGAAGGTTCTTTCTTTGAACATGTAATTCGTTTATAACGTGAACCGTAAAATATTGTGCAAGTGCATAATTAGAGTTACTCGATTCCTTCCTTTGTGCCAACCCTTGCATATTTGCGTAGGACGGCGTAAATAAATACGCGAGCGGCGGCATCGCCCGACTTCAAAGGCGTTGCGCAACTGTAGGGATCGTAAAACAGTGGTACCTACTAACCTTTTCGAGCCTACGTAAACAAATCAAACATAGATAATAGATAGATACGGTCTTTCGTCATGATGGATATAGAACAGTAGGTATAGCTGACGGCCGATGGGCGCAGTTGACCGCGACCCTGCTCACTGAGTCCTGTGGGTTCGATTCCCACATCTGTATAATGTTTGTGTGATATAGGAATGTTTTTAAGTGTTTAGGTGTTTATGTGTATTTTATATGTATTTATGTATATTATTCATCAGTCATATTAGTGCCCATAACACAAGCTACACTTACTTTGGGCTAGATGGCGATATGTTACGATGTTTTGCGAAAAGTTCAGTACAGTAAAAAATCCCACTAGGTACCCCACTTATAATTTGCTTGCTTTTATCCTACGCTGTGTTGGTCGGTTCAACTTGCACATAACTAACTACACAATTCATAAAAATATTGCACAGAAGCTATGCGGAATTCCATGATATATTATGAAAATTAAGCTTAATTTGCTATACTCCGCGAAAAGCAGGAGAATTCGGTTTCGGAGTGAAACCTGCGTAGATGTAGAATGTACACATTGCCGAAGATTTGTTTGGTATGGAGTATAAAGATAAAAGAAATTATAAATTAAACTATACAGATTTCCCTGCTTTTCGCGCAGTACCTAAAGCAAATTAAGCTTAATTTTCACTTATAATACCACAGAGCAACTGAACATTTCGTCTCATGGTGCAATTCTATTGGTCGATATTTGGGTCGGAAAAATAATCATAATAATTCATTCACTTTGACTTTGACAAAAATATATATCTTATTTAAGCAGTGAGCTTACAAATATTAATCAACGTATTTAAGCATAATGGACATCCGAAATTTATTGTTTCCTTTTTGGAATTCTGCTTATCTATACTTTCTATACTATGTGTATACTATATTCTATCTATACTAATTTTACAAAGAGGTAAAGTTAGTAAGTTTGTGAGATTGGGGGTAATCTCTGGACAGATTTTGAAAATTCTTTCACCAATATGAAGCTAAATTATTTTTGAGTGCCATAGGCTGTATATATTAAACTAAAAGCTAAAAAGAACTTTTCATGGTAGTCGGATTTGCGAAATAAGTAAGTTGGAGAAAAAACGGTCGAACGAAAACTTTACTTACGAACGCGGCCTTATTATTATTAAAGTAATATGAAAAATTAACCTTAATGCCCACAAACCGGCTTTCTAGTGGCGTGAAGGGCCGAAGCACTATATTCCCCTGAGTTTCTTACCGGATTCTCAGTAGAATCTGCCTTCAGTACTGGCGGTAGAGTCATGACAGACAGACTTAAAGTTTAAGAATCGTTTATATTACCTTATTACCTACTTGAATAATAAATAAATATACTGTGAGAATACACACATCGCCCTCTAGCCCCAAAGTAAGCATAGCTTGTGTTATTGGTGCTAATAAACTGATGAATGATGAATTTTTATGAATAATATACATAAATATTTATAAAATTTATATAAACATGCAGACACTGAAAAACATATTTATCACACCGACATTTTGTAGTTCTGGGAATCGAAAATACAGCCTTGAACTCAGAAAGCAGGGTCGCTGCCCACTGGGCCAATCGGCCGTCCAAATAACTTGAAATATATAAATTTAAAATTTGAATTTGAATTGTGTTGAGCATCTGCCTTATCAGGGCAGCATAAGCTTGTAACTAGTACCACACAGCTCCTGAACGGCAGTCAGCTCGGGGACAAGGCAGCATTACTCATCGGTCAAACGCTCCCTGGGGTGGAGCGAGAAGGCATAGCATCTGTCTCTGTCTGCTTCGTCTGTGTTAGTGTTTTTTTCGATTTAGAGATCGAATTCCAATATCCCCCGCATTGTCTTTCGGACGGGAGCGAAGTGATTTTTGTGTTAAGTTTTTGTTACAATGTTTCATATTGCGTGCTCGAACCGGCACGCCTTATCGACAATGTATGCATTGATCTAAATTCAAAATTCATTTATTTCAAGTAGGCCTAGCTTATTAGCACTTTTGAAACGTCAGGTCTGTCTGTTTATTCATTGGTAAGTCCAAAATGACCTTAGGAATCATATTATAAAAGCGTATACTCAATCCCACAAATGACTTCTGCACCTTTCGCAGACGATTTGTATAGTTGCAATGAACTTTCTCTTTAATCGGGTTAAACTTTAATCCGATTATAATAGGAATACGATAATACCCCATCGGTTCAGTAGTTATTACTCCGGCTTACTTGTTTGCAAATAGCCTTGTATAACAGTCGGAACGCGAAATCAATCAATGATGGGAAAACGTGTTTGTTAAAAAAAAGGACTACTACCTTAAGATTTGTCAGCTGTCTTGTCAGTGTTACTTCAGAGATCCGTATACGGTTGAATATCATCATATCAACCCATAACCGGCCCTCTACAGGGCACGCGTATCCTCTCACAATGAGATGTGGTTTCGGCTGTAGTCCAACACGCTAGCTCAGTGCGGATTGGTGGACACCACACGTCTTTGAGAACATTATGAAGTACACAGGTATGCAGGTTTCCTCACGATGTTTTCCTTTACATTTAAAGCAAGTGATATTTTAATTGTTTAAAACGCAGATAGTTAGAAAAGTTAGAGCTGCGTGCTGGGATTCCAACTCAGCCCACCGAAAGTGAAACCGAAGTCCTAACCACTTAGCTATTACTGCTGTTGAATATCGTAGCCTATTAATGTCCCACTGCTGGGCACAGGCCTCCACTGTCATAGGAGAGACGGCTTTAGAGCGTAGACCCACCACGCTGCTCCAATACGGGTTGGTGGGCTTTAACGATTGTTATCACAAGATAATAATAGTAATCGGGACGGACGGCTTAAATTGCTCTCCGAGGAACGGGGAACGCTACTTCTTAACTCCGCATTGGTAAAATCAATATAGCTACAGCAATTTTTGGCCCGACCTGGGATACGAAACCAGGACCTCTTGTTCCGTAATTGAAGATTCTAACCATTACACCGACGCAGCGAGGCAGCTAAATTAATACTAATGTAATATCACGCATTTGTCGTTATTGCCGCAGCCGACGCCGGGTGTAAAAATAAATGCCGCCATAACGTGCGGGGAATTGTGACCGCCACATGTTGTCGTGAGAATGGCGCGAGCAACAAAACAACAGTCTTCAAATGGCGTCCATTATTTCATTACTTTGCTGTCACTTTCGTTTTCAGTAAATTTTTATAGCTGCTGCCTGCGACTACGTCCGCGGTAACGAGATTATTTATTTAATTTGCCCTTTTTTTTCAAACAAATTATAATCCAAAAAAATATTCAAAAAGTTTATTATATATACGCTGTGGTAAATATTATGTGGTTTAACGTTTTTTTATTGATTTAATGTACATATTTTTATTATGCATAATTTATAAAATAAATATTAGTTTTTCTTAACTGCTATATAAACTACTAGTTGTACCCTGCCACGCTTCGCTGTGGCACATTGTGATTGAATGGTTGAGAAAAATAGATAAAAACAATCCTTGATGGGTATTATATATATCATGCTAAAATTTCAGGCCGATAACTTTTTGAGTTTTTGAAGCGTACACAAAGCAACATAACATTTATATATATATATAGATATGTGTTTTAGCACTAAAGATGTCCCTCCTACTTCCAGAGGCAACCAGTATTATTTGGAAATTATAGATAGTTGCAATCATTGACTGCAAATCTCTCTTCCGCACTTAAAGTTTTAGTAGTAGTACCTATTAAAGCATTTTGTGGCCAAGCTTGTCCAGGGAAGTCCCTACTACCCCCTGCGTCCCAGTCCGAAGGGTGTCATTTCATAGGATGTGTTCCTTGCATGGCATTCAAAGTGTTCCTCTGTTTATGTAACAAATTATGGTTTTTCACTAACCATTAGGTTACCACAGCTTGGTCCATTTATTACTATAAAAAAACCTTTAGGATGTTATCAACAATTATAATTATATAAATAATTTGAACGCCCCCACAATCTCCTCTAGGGCTAAAATTGATCGAAATCGGATAGTAAGTGACCTTAATTTAACAAACATGAAACTTTTAATGAAATTTTTTTTCTTTTTTTTCATCAGCACCCCCCGTAACCGATTTTGTGATTTAAACTTCATTCAATACATTCTTGTTTGCTCGTAACATAGCCCTAAAGTTTTTTATGATTTTTTCTAATCATTAACGCCCCCGCTATACACTTTGGAGATTTAACACTTATAAAAAAGTTAGCCTATCCATTAAGTCAACGTATCCTCTGTAGAGGATGCAAAATTTCAATTCAATAATATTAATAGTTTTAACGGAACAACCGTAAAAAACTCTGAAGATTTATATATTTATATAAGTGTGCGAAATGTCATACTCCTCAACAATTTTCGTAAAAAACGGTACAAAGTTTTAGCTTCTCGTATTATTGTATAGATAATCTATCTCTGTGCTAATTTTCATCCAGATCGGTCCAATTGTTCTGGCGTGATTGAATAGGTACCTAACGATATCCATCCAACCATCCAAACAGTCGCATTTTATACTAGCTGACCCGGTTATAACGGTTTAATATCTTAAAAAACCTAAAACCTATTTGCAGCGCCACCTACCGGGTCCAGTTTTACTTCCAAACTATATAATACGCTCGCGATTATAGTTCCAATTTGAATAATTTAGAAAGGAATTTGCAGGTACATAAACAATCTTAATTATAAAACTATTTATTTTTATAAGGTTGCTTGGAAGCTTCCGGCTCCGCTTTCAGCTCACACAAGATAGAAAAATGAATGTTAAAATGCAAAATGTAAATTGTTGATGTTGGAAAAGAGCAACTGCTGAGTTTCTTGCCGGCTTCTTCTCGGTAGAATCTGCCTTCCGAACCGGTGGTAGAATCACTACAAACAGACAGACTTGACGTTTCAAAAGTGCTTATATTAGGCCTACTTGAAATAAATAAATTTTGAATTTTGAATAAATTTTGAATTTTGAATTTTGAAGGATTAATATCATGATAGGAATGTCACCATCTTTCCATTGTACCCGTGTTTTGATTAACAAATTATAACAAAAAGCGGGTATTGGAAGGTCGACGTATTGCTTTGAATCCACGTCCCAAGTCAAGAACTTATAATGTCGATCCGTTTCATACATTATCGTGATTCCAACGAGTAGGCAGTGAAGTAGGTATTGTCGTAGGGATGTTTAAGTAATGTCGAGCCAGTCAAAACATCCGTCGCTGATTCAAGCGAATTTTTAAAGGCGTGCTCTATCGCTGCATGAAGTCTTAGTACAAACAGCGGAGTTGTTTTGGTACGACAATATTTATTTAACTGTATTTATAAACTGCTCAGCAAATCGGGTACTTGTAATTACTACTCACCTGATTTCGAAAGTGATATGATTCTAGTAGAATTAGAATTATAAACTTAGTAGGTAAGAGTTCGATTCCTGCCACCTCTAACTTTTCGGAATTATGTGCGTTTTAAGATATTCAAATAATTCATTAGTTTTTGATGGTCCCAAGATGGATAAAAAATGAGTTATTGTCATATGGTAAATTTACCAACAACCCATTCTATATATTTTTCGAAACTGAGAGAAAACTGTGTCACATACTTATAATATTATTTGATAATTTTGATGTATATGTAAGTGTATATATACAATATATATATATATATCTGACTTTGTCACAATTTAAACTTCTAAAGAGTAACGACATTAAGCATTTGAACATGCTATGATATTAACTATTAAAAATCACGGGTTATGTTTTTTTTAAATAAAAAACATTAATAATTCATTATTCAAGTAGGCCCATAGGTGGCCCTTTTGATGCGTTCATTACATGAGAATTACACGGTAGTGAGATAAAGGCGATAACCTTATTCATAAACTTAAAACTAAACCTAAAGGATCCAAATACGACCTCGCCCACACCAAACTTGACCGGGTGTTTTTTTTTTAATTCCAATCGGCCCAATCAAATCGGCCATAGACTAACAAACAAATCGGCTTTAAATCTCAAGTCAGCGTGTCTATAGACTCCATTTACCGGTTAGCAGCGGTTTTCGACCACAAAACTAAAGCGGATCGTTTAAACTTTTTCTATTCGTAAAAGAATGCTCTAAAAAGCAACCATTACAAAGGGTGCTGTTCAAAGACAAGGCAACAAAACAGCTCTACGAAACCGCAGGGTAACAATTGACCATTCAGACCGTTTGAAACTAAACAATTGCTTTTCTTTTTGCAGGTAAACAACTGAAAGCTGTTTGTTTGGAGTCTTCGGTGAGAGATAAGATGAAACGATGTCGTGAAAAATGACAATTTAAACCTATTTTTATATATTTTTCGCTCATTTGCGATGTATATGATATTCGATGGAATAACTAAAATCCTTACCTACTAATATTATAAATGCGAAAGTGTGTTTGTTACAATCCACTGGATTTTTGGCATAGAGATAGTTGGAAAATCGGAGAGTAACTTTGGCTAAGTTTTCCCAGGAAAACATTTCCCATGGGATTTGTATAAAACAGTAACTAACGCGGACGTAGTCGCGGGCAACAGCTAGTGATATATAAATTAACAATTTAAATACCTCAGAATTTTAATATGGGTGCATTATTCTACCAGTCAAGCCCTTTTATTTGAAAAACATAGTTTTGAAAAAAAAAAAAATTGCCATTATGTTGTGGCAATTTTTTGGTTGTGGCAAAGTGTATGGTATTCTACTAGTCAAGCCCTTTCATTTGATATAGAGAGTTGTGAAAAAATACGTAAATCGCCATTTTGTAGCGGCGACCATCTTTGACCGATTTTCATCGAACATAGCTAAGAACACTCCCGACTTTCACGTTTCCAAAAAAAACAAAATTCAAGTCGGTTCATCCGTTCGGGATATAAAATGCCACAGACAGACAGACACACAAACACATCATAAACCTAGCTTACAGAATAACTTAATGCAGAGGAAACCGCCGAAGACAGCTGGTATTTTCAAAACTCTTTTTTAATCGTAACATATGTTATACGTTCCACACAAGATAATTGCAGCGGGTAACGCGAGGCATCCATAGAAAAAGCCGAAGAAATTCCGAGTTAATTTTTCCGCGTAGCACATATAATGTAATGCAAGCGTAATGAGTTTCCAAGAAGCGAGAACTGGTCTGAGTCAGCTGCGACCTTAGACCGGTGCAATGTGACACATTTCCGCTGTGTGTTTGGCTGTCCCCTCTAATACCTAACTGGT
The DNA here is from genome assembly GCF_905163445.1 of Pararge aegeria. NCBI lineage: Eukaryota > Metazoa > Arthropoda > Insecta > Lepidoptera > Nymphalidae > Pararge > Pararge aegeria. Next base: position 1,401,827 of record NC_053193.1, read on the forward strand.
GTGCGATTCAGTAACTTTAACACCTTGCCAATGGCTTATTATTACTCAAACGCATATAATTGCCAAATATAACTTACAATAAACATTGAACCTTGATTTACCTAATCCTCGAAAAGCAGGGTACGGTGCAATTTAAGATTTCTTCAATACTTATTTTAATAATTTTTTTTTTATTTACAAATATTTAGTATCAATTTCATATATTAACCCACTGGTTGGGCGAAGGCCCTCTCGTTCCCTTTTTCCATTTTTTTGTTATGTTTTCCTATTATTATTTATTTATTATTTATTCGTGTCCTAATAATTTCTTTCATCTTTATTCTTCACACCAAACAAATCGGGCAATGTACTTTACGCACGTTTCGCTTCGACACTGGAGCATTCTCAGGATATTTTGACTTTACAATTACCAATTTCTCAATGACAAATTCGCCAAATTCTCCTTTTATACCTTTAAGTAAAAGTTTCAAATGCACATGATTTTACAGACACATTTGGCGGTGGTAGAGCGATTAACACTGCGGAAAATCTGTTTGGTGTGGAGTATAAAGATGGAAGTATGTTATTGTAAAATGCACCTTACACATCCAGATTTTCACGGAGTCATCATCATCATCATATCAACCAATTACCGGCTCCATACAGGGCACGGGTTGATATGATGATGGTGATGAAAATAAGAAGGGGTTAAGACCGTAGTCCACCACACTGGCCCGGATTGGTGGTCTCCTCACACCGTGGAGAACATAATGTAGAACTCTCAGGCATGCAGGTTATGCCGTGGCTAGTTACCACCCTACTGACAAAGACGTGCTTGATTTAGCGTTCCGGTACGCTTGTGCGTAAAAACCGATTAGGGGTGCGTTTTATAACCGCCATACCAGGTTAGCCCGCTACCATCGTACATGATCACCCACCAAAGATTAAAGTCAAGGGCTAACTTAAAGATGAATAAAAAAAGTTATAAACATGGTGGTACTAGTTTCCCGGACGAGCTCTGCTACAAAAATACCTACCATCATACTACTATACTTCCATCACCTCAGTTCCACAGAAAAAAGTCGCGTTGAATTCATAACTTCTTCCTTTTGGAAGCTGTATGATAAAATGGCTATACCTACATTTATGAATGCTTTATAAGTTACCACCAACGCAATATCCTGATGCCCTAGTCTGAGACTGTCGCCGGGGGCGGCGGGCGGAGGGCGGAGAGCGGGGAGGGGGTAGCAAAGGTTATTGCAATTTATTGCTTTATGACTCGCTCATTTTGCTTAGGGCGGCCGAGCGCGGGGCGTTTCTTAGGAGACTTAGGGCACAGTTGTAATTATAATACAACCAGTGGTATATATAATTGGAGGCAGCCGGCTCGTTACCGTGCCGCCAAGCGATTTAGCGTTTCGGTACGATCGTCGTACGCTCTCGTGGAAACCTATTTGGGGTATGGGGTTCATATAGTTGTCAATGTGAGCTGGTAACGGGTTGATGGTGATGAGGATAATATATCAACTAACTATTTGTTTCTTGGTAATGATAATTGATGAACCAAGCAGATGGCCCACCTGATGATAAGTGAACCATCGCTTATAAACAGAGCAACACTTTATGGGCACATAAGGTGCACGTTCTGGAACATGCAGCCCTATGTCCATTAAATTGATGTGTAGGTGTTAAGCATACTAACTAATTAACTTTCCATATTCTTATATCAGATATTTCTCTCTTGTTTGATCTGGTGGGAAAGATTTAGCTTTCCGGTACGATGTCACGTGGAAACCGATGACAAGAAGTATATCGATAATGCCCCCGCTTTTAATACCCACCGGCACAATGTCAGAAATATTGGCTTTGAATCAAATATAATTTCATTATTTCTCCAAAACTATTTATATTATGAAAATTAAGCTTAATTTGCCATATTCCGCGAAAAGCAGGAGAATCTTTACGGTGTAATAAATATTTTTTTCTGTCTTTATACAAACTTCGCACCAAAGAAGAAGAAGATTTGTTTGGTGTGGAGTATAAGAAGAAATTATAAATTACACCATACCGATTCTCCTGCTTTTCGCGGAGTATAGCAAATTAAGCTCAATTTTCATAATATATCATGGAATTCCGCAAAGAAAAGCCGATTTCTATCCAATAGTCAAAACGATTTATTAAGAATTATCAGCACATTTGTTGAAATTGAATAAAATATCAGGCATAAATCAAATTATAATAAGGTATCCAAAGTGTAATTATTTACCAACTTTATAAAATTACTGTACCAACTATAAGTAATTAATGGATTTCAGTTTCTATGCAACACTTTATATTTATAATTGTTAGGTTAGTTGCCTGCTTATGGAAACCTAGATATGAACCCAACGAGAACACCCAAGCAACGATATGATTTTTTTTTGCATAGAGTCAGTTACACGATAAACTTTCGCATTTGTAACATGACCTTGGTATTTGTATTAGCAGTGAAGCGGACAAAGCTGAGAGCATACAAACGCTTAAGTGTAAATGGCCTTATATGATTAAATACATTCAAAGTGTATTTATTTCTCATAAAGCATAGTTTACTCAGCGTTTTATTAACAATTTTCCACGTATTAAAATACCTTAAGCGTAATATATTGTGTTATTCCGATTACGAGTGTGGTGCAAAGATCATAGTCGCGGTGCTTGCAATCTTTACAATCTGTATAATAACATTGCACAGCTAAAATTACTGACTACACGAACCTTACACGTACTGACGCCCACGAGAGGTGTGAGGAGGCGTTTACCCAGCATTGGGATGTTATAAGGCTTTTTTTTATTCCACTACCAGTTAGCACGTGACTGCAATCTCACCTGTTATAAGTGATGATGCGGGCTAACTTATATATTCCATAACAAGTAAGTCCGCTATAATCTGCATCATTTATTAATAAAATTAAAATTTTATTTATTACCCATTATAATTCGTAATTTGAAATTCGACTGATGAATATTTTTATAAATAATATACATAAATACTTATAATATATATATAAACACGCAGACACTGAAAAACATTCATACTCATCACGCAAACATTTTCCAGTTGTGGGAATCGAACCCACGGCCATGGACTCAGAAAGCAGGCTCGCTGCCTACTGCGCCAGTCGGCCGTAATGCAATAGTATTGAGTTTATTTAAGTGCATTGGCCCGAGCCGGGGATCGAACCGAAGACATCGTGATCTGCAGTCGAACATGCTCACCACTTTGCCAACGAGGCAGTTAAAACATAAACATCCGTATCAAAACCAAACATCCACTTTAATTAAAGATTAAGTTTCTTTACAATGTTATCAGCCATTCCTGAACGTGGGGCATTATACATTATGGGATACACGTAGAGCAGCCTTAGTGCGAAACACACCACACACCTCGAAAACGTAGATCGTTTTCGAGAAACGTTAATGAACGCTGCTTTGTTTTAAAGCTCTCATCCAAATCAAAGTGCATGGTTGCTGAGAGTCAGTGGCGTTCCTAGGGTCTTGAACTTGACCAAGCCCAGTTACCTAAAGGACAAATTTAACTCGTCTTGATCTCTAAGTCTCCGTTCTTGTTGTGCTAAATGACATACAATATCAACTTATCTTTGTAAAACACTACGATTAGGGACAACACGCGAATTATGGTTGGGAATTTCGATTGATAATTGGTTGGATAAAGAAGTTTCTATGCGCTGTTTTATCTAAATAAAAAAAAAATAACAGAACTCCAAGTGTTTCTGTGAATTCTGGTCTGGAAACATAATTGTTTAAAGCAATCGGATATACTACCTCACGTCAATATCTATAGCCAGCGCCTTTTACCTTAACTTTTGTAAATACAAATCAACTCTACTTACATAAACTTATACGAAAATTCAAAAATAGGAGCTTTTTTTTTGGTCAGTTACTAGTTAAGTCAGTTAGCCTAATTAGGTCCCACTGCTGGGCAAATATCTCCTGTATATATATTTTTCCTTAGATAAAGTCCCACACGCACGTGATACAATACAATCTAGCCTTAAGACCAATTAATATTTTTTTTTTAGTTTATATTTAAGAACAAGGTCCAAAGATTTATCTTTGGTGTTCATAATATGGAAGACACTTTGTTCTTGTAATCTTAAAATTAATCCTTTGTCATGAGAGAGGCATTTTGAGAAATAGACCCTCCCCACTGCTTAACCCTTGAGTGGACGCGCTATGGGCATACTGCCGCCAACACAGAACGGAAAATCAATCACAACGCAGCGTATATAAAAATAGGTATATAGAGATTGACAACGCCTATTTCCTCACTCAGGCTTGTTAAAACCTATAATACTTTAAAGTTATACGATAACATTTTATCACTCAAAAACGCTCCACGCTTGCGAAGTTTACCTACAGCTGTACTAAGGGTCTATAATAAAAAATACGATACTATTCGTGGGACGCGCACTGGAGTGGAGGAATAAAGGCAAAAAGTGCGGCAAAGGACGGGAAGCGCGGCCGATAGGCGCGGAAATGAGATGAAATTGAGTTATCGATGTTTCTTGGAACAGATAAATTGTGGGACAAATCGTGGGCAATACATAATAAACTATAATTAGCTTTCTGTAACTTTGAGGCGATTTTGTAACAAAATTATATTAATTTGTCGAACAGTTATTTCGTGTTTCTTAACAACACGAAACAACAGTTAAAGTCGTTTACAATCACTGTCCTATTAATGATGGTTATAAAAAACGACTTCAATAAAATTCAAGGAATTTTTAATAGTTCTAAATATATTATACATTTGCTTATGGAAAAATCCTATTATAATAATATTACGGATTACTTAAACGATATAAATATTAATTATCTATGGGATGGCGATAACAAAAAAATACCCGGCTAAGTTTTTGTGGTCGGTGGGTTTTCATCAGGGCGCGTTTGCAAACCTCGTAGCTTTAGGTTTAAGTTGGCGAACGAAGTTATCATTCCGTCACAATTACGTAAACATATGTATATGTATGAAGGCTTCATAAGTGCCTGTGATAGCATGAATAAATAATATATGAATTTGAATATACCTATGGTAGGTATACTTAAGTTATTATAAATACTAATACTATAAAGCTGAAAAGCTTGTTTGTGTTTTTGGTTGAAAGCGCTAATCAACAGCAACTACAGGTTCAAAATATTGTATTTAGGCAGAGCACGCAACGGAAGCTCCCAAAGAGAAAAAAAAATCACGTTTTTTCAATATTCTTCATTGAAGCATATTGAAAATACGTGAAATTTTTTTCTCTGTGAGAGCTTCCGTTGCGTGCTCTGCCTAAACGGTTTAAGTTACGCAATAATCTTGTATTACGGAATTGTTCCCCTTTAAAAGTTGTAAAAACATATTGCGACGGTAAAATTCTATATTTTAAGGCTAACTGTAACCTTCTTTATAAATGAATGCATTATTTTCTAAGGTGTTTTAATAAATAGATATTACATTAATCCTTATGCAAGGAAACATCATGATATTTTAAAAACCGAAACAATATTCGTTTTCGTTTATTACGCCACTGTTCTTATTAAGATACCCAAGACCCCTTTACTAACATCAACACTCGCTACCAGCTCACATTCTTGATATATCGATACGTATCAGCTCATCGCATCTCTATGTGCCACGTAAGTGCGAGGTAAAAGATACCCTAAACATTCGGCTGTCACTCGACAACGCAATCCCCAATCTCTTGAAAGATCTATACCTTTCCGAATTTGAACATCGACAACGATCCAATGGCAAGGAACAGTTATTTATCGATGTTTTATTAATCGATTAATATAAATAGTTTTTATAACAATAAATATTATTTCTAATTACAGCAATCACTTTGATTAGCTTTCTGCGCATAAAATAAAAGAAAAGTACAAAATTTCATTCTAGTTTTTATCGCTTCGACTGTACATTTCGATCATTCTTTCGTATACATAAATATACCTTGGCTTCAATATTGCTTCTATAGTAACTATTATATGTGAATTGCGCTAAAAATTCAACTTGGTGTCGTTACAAATAAGGTATATTATTGTTTGTACAGAGAATTAATCAGCGTTTTTAATAACCACGATTGCTGTTGTTTTGATTTGATACGCTCTGATCATTGTTGGCATTTAGATATTGAAGTGAAATAAAGCGAAGAAGTAAATAAGCAATAATTTAATGTTATAAATAATACAAAACTGTCTGATTGATTGTTTTTCTTTGAAAATCGATGTTGTGATCGGCTACGCAACACTAGTTGAGCGTGTCACGATTATGATTTGTGATACGGCCAATAAATATCGATATTGCTCTGTACGATACGGTACCTATGTATTAATAATGATAGAAGACTATGGAGCAAAAACCAATAAAGTAGTCATTCTTTTCTTAAGGGTACTCTAAGCAGACAGATTGACAATCATATTTATATAATAGCGCCCCGCAGTTTCAGCCGCTTTAGCTAAGCGTGATTTTATTATAGCATATAGCTTTATTCTATAAACGGTGTAGAGATTAGAGCAAATACAAATAGAGATTATTGGCGGCCGATTGACGCAGTGGGCAGCTACCCCGCTTTTTGAGTGCTAGGCCGTGGGTTCGATTCCGACAGCTGGCAAATGTTTCTGTGATGCAAATGAATGTTTTTCAGTGTCTGAGTGTTTATCTGTATTTATGTATATTATTCATAAAATTATTTATCAGTTATTATTTACTAAGTAGTAATGAGTTAAGATTTGTAACACATGATATTCCTCAAAAAGTTTAAAATTATTTTTTAAGTAGTTATTGTAAAATATATATAAATATATCAAAGTACCGCGGCAGTTCATGGCATGTAAAGCTATCTATGACGTCAATCTTGACAGTTCTAATATGATATCTTGGTTCAAATTCCAACCTTCTTGTACAATTGACGAAAAAAGAACATTGTCATGTGTTAATATGACGACATTCTTTAAAAAAAGAGTTTGTACAATTGACCACAACAACAGTGAAACTCCTGAAAAGTAGCATAATGTATTAATAATGTAAGGATAAATATAAGGTTTATTTTTACACTATTAACTATTTTTTATTTTCAAATGTAGAAACTATATAACATGGTATTTTATATAATAGTCAGTTTCCATGGTAGGTAACTTAAACATAATTTGTAATATTGTATTCTCTCGCCGACTTAATCCTATTCATTTATGTGTTTGTTTCTTTATCGTAACGCATTTTCGTAATATCGAGTTTTAAATCGCAATTCCAAAGAGTTTTACTTAAAAAGTGATCGATATCGATGTTTTGTGTCACGATAGCTTTGCCCCTCACTAGCCGTCGCTACCTGAGCTCTAGGTAGATGTTTCTGGGAACAACCGTCACTTGATAACACGATAGTGAGTGAATAGCTCTCATTTACGACGAAATAGGGACCTACCTACCAAAATATGTATAACATCAGCTATGTGACTGTTTGTTTATACAACTGTTAGTCATCAATTATAGATAAGAGTAAATGCTTTTATATTATGACTAGTTGTTCCCCGCAGTTTCATCCGCGTGAACTTAAGGTCGTTCAAGTGATGTTATATGACCACCTCTTAAAACTGCTATTGTGGCTTAGCTTTGATCATCATCATCATCATCAAATCAACCGATTGATGTACACTGCTGGACATAGGTCTTTTGTAGGTTGTTCCAAACACCACGATTCTGGGCCGCTTGTATCCAGGCTCCCCGCGACTCGTTTGATGGCATCTGTCCACCTGGTAGGGGGTCGACCAACGCTGCGTTTAACGGTGCGGGGTTGCCATTCCAACACCTTGGAACCCCAACGTCCCTCGGTTCTCCCAGCTATGCGCCCCGTCCATTGCCACTTCAGCTTCGCTACTCGCTGAACTATGTCGGTAACTCTAGTTCTTCTACCGATCTCATCATTTCTGATTTGATCACAAATCAATATCAATATGAAAACGTAACATAAAATACATAAAATTCAGAACTTAAAAACTAAAAAAAACGCATTTTATAGAAAACCGAACAAAAAAAAATATAAAATAAATTTAAATTAAGAATAGTGTTAAAAATTTCAATAAATATAAATTACATAATAATAGTGTGAATAAAAAAAAAAAATAAAGCGTGGGGTGCTTTTTAAGATATTATCAAAATAATAATCACTCTACTCATATCTGTCAATAAAATTTTTATAACTATTGACACCATGCACTCCACGATTTTTTTACAATAAAATATTTTTTTTTTTATTCACACTATGTATTATTAATTTATATTTATTGAAATTTTTAACACTATTCTTAATTTAAATTTATTAAAATTTATTTTCTATTTTTTAGTTCGGTTTTCTATAAAATGTGTGTTTTTTAGTTTTTAAGTTCTGAATTTTATGTATTTTATGTTACGTTTTCTCAGCGCGCGCCAAATTATAATTTTTATAGGCAAAATTTTGGCCACTTTGGGTTACACTATTGCAATTTTCTTAAGAATCTCTAGATATTTTGAATGCATAAGCTTAAGCGAGGCTAGGTACTTTGCATTTGATGATATTTAATATTTCCTCATGACTAAGATTCTTTTATCTCCAACAAGCAGTGGCGTGCATTGGATTTCTTACCAGGGTATGCATACACCAGGAAAATTGCATAAAAGGGCACAGATTGTCCTCCTAATCGAGTTATATATATATACATATATCAATGTTAGGGTAGGCAGTGCTTTTGTGCATGTATGGAGTGCGTGCCACTGCCAACAAGGTAGAAAAAATTGAATGTTGAAATGTAAATTGTTAATGATAAAAAAGAGCAACTGCTGAGTTTCGTGACGACTTCTCAATTAGTTCCGAACGTGTCGTTGGTAAGTTACTACAAACAAACAGACTTTTCTTTTTAAAAGTGCTGCCAGTAAGCCTACTTGAAACAAATGATCTTTGAATTTAGGGGTAAAAAAGGAAGGGAAACCTTTGCCTAATGGCTGCAAGTTACAGTAAAAAAATACTGGGAACAATTAGTAGCTACCTACATTTAGGTTACAAGACCGCTTTCATTAACGGCGGTCAAGGCTATACCTAAGTAAATAACGCCTAATCAAAGAAGATGTCTAGGCATGCATTTACCTTAGACCAATCGATTTTCACTTTTTAACTCAAATAACTTAACTTGTCTATGGTTCCTGTGATTGGTGTCGTATTTTGTGTATGTACTGTAATTTTTTTTATTTTTCGTAGATTTAAGGTTATTAGAAAAAACCGAATTTATATTTTTTTCATCTGTCAAGTGTCTAGGATAATTTACGATCCGCGGAATCGGAGTCGTAACTTTAGACGGTGCCTAACATCGTTAGATATCACAAAAGAGGACGTGAAAGGTTTTGTTTTTCAGGGATTACCTAAATTACTATGCATCTAATTAAGGGCATTCCTAAGTTTAGTGAAAATGGGACTGATGAGTAAAGAACTCTCTTATAGGATAGAGAGATTTGAGTACCCATCAAGCTGCAACGGCAGATGGCGGGCTTATAGCGATGGTTAGGAATCTAGACGCCTTAAATAACTAACTTAACAAGATCTGTTCGGGTGTTTTAGACTTCTTCCGTTGTACAAACGTACTAATAACATCTTTCCGCTTTAAAATATGCATAGATAAAATGAACACAAAAAAACTACACCAGGCGTTCAGAACTCTCAAGCAGTCGTGCGTGGGTAGACACATGCAAACCCATCATTACTACTAATAAGTAATAATATCCAATGACAGTGATTACAAGTTGTAGACCAACAAATGGCGGAGTACCAGCTGTCCAAGTTATCGCCAACACTCAATTACGCTGAGCCGTGCGCGCCGCGGGCGGAGACGTGCTGCAGAGCTAGTTTATAAACTGTTTATGTATCTCTTTAGAAAAATATTTATGTTTAAGTTACCTTTAGATTATCTTTAGATTAACTTATTTATTAGGTTCAGAAGAACCTTTAATTTTCTCGCGAAGTGAAAAGTAATAAGTATAGATAATAGATATGATGACTAATTCTTAAAAACTGCCCTGTGTGTTCGAAAGCATCTATTACATACAAAATATACCTTATTTTCTACAAATGAAAGCTTTTCAAATTCAAGTTAAAATTTTCTTCATTATGTAAGCCTATCATAGGCACTTATGAAGCGTTCATACATATATGTTTACATAATTGTAAGGGGATGGTGATAACTTTGTTCGCCAACTTAAACCAGAAGCTACGAGGGTTCCAAACGCGCCCTGGTCTAAGAAGAGTCAACAACAAACTTAGCCTTTTAATCTTTTTTTGTTATCACCATCCACGCTGTGAAGTTCGAGCAATTCTCACCCAAGCTTTTTTATCGTTTAAGTAATCCTTAACATTATAATAGAATTTTTCTGTAAGTTTACGTTTTATATTAACTTTGCACTTATTGAGAGACATCTCAAAGATTTTATTCGGTAACTTGTTAAAAAATAATTAAAGCTATTTTATCTAGCGTAACTGCACAACGAGATTTGATGAAGTAGCAGATTATAATTTTAGCAAAATTATTTTCCGCGAAAACGTTTGCCGGGTGTCTCGGCTCGTGACGTCGTAGGAGCAATTAGAGCTCACAGTCAAATCGAACAAGTTCACCACGTGGGCTAGACTTTTTGTATCATCCCACTTCTGAGTGATAACGACTTAGGCACCGGGAAGTATCTTTGCATCGTTCGAGTCCATATAGGACTGAAGTGTAAATGCACCCGTTTTATATCGAAATACCCACCAACTCAATATCATGAACATTGGTTTTTATCAATCTATTAAAATATCTGGCAAATATAAATTGATAGCTATCAAAAGTTTAATTATTTACCCTCTTTTTAAATTTACTGTAACATGTTTCCTCTTTTCCATTTTTTCTATTTGTTGTGTACAAATAAAGTGCATAAATAAAAATCGTCTTACCAAAACATATATGAGACTCCCTCTGACGAGGTATACACGAGTTCACGCACCGACGTTTTTTTTTTAATTAGGGTGGGCAAAGTGCATACTTTTTAATTTGCTTAGCATCCACTCCATCCCCTATCATTTTACCCCTCTTCCCTGAAATTAGAGCCTAGGCGAGAGATAATTACATCTGCGTGTACTAGGGCGGCATGACGTAACCGAAGGGTGCGCCTGGCCCTAAATAAACATTAGAAGGTACCTACGACGCACGCTATGTGTACTTCTAAATAACAGATATTTAATTTTTTTTATCTTTATTCGTAAAGCGGTGATAACCCAGTGGGTAGGACATTCGGTGGGCCGAATTGGAATCTCAGCACGCACCTCTTATTTTTCTTAAACAAGTAATTAAAATATCACTTGCTTCAACGGTTAAAGAAAACGTCATGAGGAAACCAGTTTGCCAGAGAGTTCTCCATAATGTTCTCAAAGGCGTGTGAAGTCCAGTTGTGAAAAATGATTTTAGTGTTGTTTTGCCCATTTATCGAGGAAGACTCTATTATATCATTACGCTAAGACCAATGAAGAATGTTTCAAAATTGGGGTTTTTTTCTTCCTGAGAGCTTCCGTTGCGTGCGCTGCGTAAACGGTTAGGTTTTGATAAAATCATGTATGACAAAGTTGCTCCCCTTTAAAACTTCTAAAAAATAGTCCGCGACAGGATATGTCGTATCTTTTGAGGCTGACTTATATGCGGACGAAGTCGCGAGGGACCGCTAGTAAGTCATAAAAGTAATAAACTGCTGTAAATATATTACTGCGTCCGTGAACAAACGACAAACGGTTTCCTAACGACTTTTGTAAACCATGTTTCATGCAGTTTTAGAAAAAAATCTAAATAATTAACGCTGAATAAAAGTTAAAGTGCATTGACTTATCTCGCAATATTAAGCTCTATTACAAGGGTCATAGAGAACATAATTTCGCTTTAAAATGTTACTGTAAATTACTTTTCAAACGCTGCACTTTTGTAACTATATAATGTCTTTCCACTTGCAGAACTTGTGTATTAAATGTGAAGTTAAACATTGTAGAGTCAGCATACTAAAGAAAATATCAAATTTATAATTTTAGAGACAATACCGTACAAGTCAAATTGGCATAGTTTTAAGGTACAAAATATAAACAGCTCTCTAACAACTTTATACATATACAACGTGTAAATGAAAACCGAAATTATACTTCACAGCTGTAGAGATATATTATGTATTGTCTCTGAGACTTATCTGTGAAACCAAAAACCGAATATTTTTGAGTAAACCACTGCTATAGTTTACTAAAACAAATCAGATTCAGCCCTAACATACCATGCAAAAGTAATATCAGGTGGCTCCTGTCACTTTATTGGTTACGCGGCGCTTAGTGTAGGAACTATGCGAGTGTCGGTATTTTATATTCAATAGGGTTGTCATAGGTGAACACTAACAATATTTTGAATTTGTTTGTATAGAAAAATAAATATACTTCTTCTGATCAAATTTTTTTACAGGGTGATTCCTTATGAAATATACTTATGCATCCTTAAATATTATTTCTTAATTCTGTTACACGCTGTATACGTATTTTTTTTTTCAGAAATATTGATTTGTTTACTACTGATCTATTGGTGCATATTGGAAGTAAAACAATTCCGTATGGCGTCACGGAAAACAGCATGACGCTCTCTTATTATCGCTGTTTACTTCTTTACAAGATAAGATACAAATATCAATTATGCCCCCATTTTACCCCTTGTTTATAACACAGACCAAATGGAAAAGGTATTCATATAAACGTCATGGCAGTGCTAAAAGCTATTCGTTTACACGGAGGAAGTGAGCGATTTATTTTATTCATGTTCAATAAACATTTTTAATGGCAATTACAAAAAATACTTCAGCCATCATCTTCTGTAGAATATGAGGTGTTTCATATTTTTTTGCTGTTTTATTTATGAAGCTTTATATTGCTAACGGTGTAATAAAATATATATGTACCCAATGATACGTTTAATTTATTTATCCGTTGACGTTACTTATAAGTTGTTTTCTATTTAAATATTGGTAAGTACCTACTAATCTAAGATGAAGGGGACAGGGTAGGAAGTAAATGAAATGTAACTAGGTACTTGTATTATAACTTACTGTACTGTACTGTACTGTAAATCTTACTTTTTTTTTAACTTTTATCCTCTTCACAATAAAGGTATAATAAGTTCAACTCACCGCATCGCACAGTCCGTCCGCATTATTACTTAAACGAAGTATCTTAGCGTTTTGTCTTCTTTTGCATCCGTAATTTTGATTCTTCGTCTATATTCCAGGCACTGTTCAAACATCGATGAACTGATATAAGGCTTACAGGAAAGCTTTTAAAACTGAATACCTCCGGTGGTTCTTAGTTCGGGTATACGAGCCCCACAGCCTCTGTCCTGCCCAAAAGGACTGAAGTTGGTACCTAGCCATAAAGCTTATGCACCACTCCAAAAAAGAGGGTATAGAGCAGTGGCGTGCACTTAGTTATTTACCAGGGTATATACAGTTATATAAAAATTTTAGGGTAGGCAGTGCTTTTGTAAAAAGAACAAATATTTGTAAAGTAACAATTAACTAATGAGACCCGTATCATGTATGCCTGAGAGTTCTCCATAACGTTCTTAAAGGCGTGTGAAGTGTACCAATACTTTACACGAGCAGTTGGCCAGCGTGGTGGACTACGAAACAAATACTTCTCATTCTGCTAATAGTGTAATATGAATTGTATTACAAGCAAATAGGTGCACTGTTGATTTCGAAGCGGTGATAGCGCATTGGGTACGAGCGCGACCTCACTTTCGCGGGGGCCAGTTCCAATCCCAGCACGCACCTCTAACTTTTCCAAGTTACGTGCGTTTTAAGTAATTAAAATATAACTTGCTTCAACGGTGTAGGAAAACATCGTGAGGAAACCTGCATGCCTGAGAGCCAGTGGCGTGCACAGGAACTTGAACCAGGGTAAGCATAACGGAGTAAAATGGCAGAAAATGGCAAAATCCTCTTCCGTTGGCAGTTATATGAAAATGTTTGGGTATGCAGTGCTTTTGTGCATGTATGAAGTGCACGCTCCTGCTGAGAGTTCTACATAATAGTGTGTGGAGTACAACATACCGCATTGGCCCAGCGTGCAGGACTACGGTCTTTACCAGTGGCGTGCACTTCATACATGCACAAAAGCACTGCATACCCTAAAAAATTTGTATTACTCATAAAGGGGAGGATTTTTCCATTTTATGCCATTTTCCTTCTTTATGCATACCCTGGTCAAGAACCCTGTGCACGCCACTGGTCTTTACCCCTTCTCATTGTGGGAGGAAACCTGTGCTCTGTAGTTGGCCGGTTGTGCGTTGATGTGATAATGATGATTAAACGTAATTGCATACTAAGAAACACATAAAAAACAAACAAACGACACATTGAATTAAACTTGCACATTGACGCCCTTATCGCTAAAAAGCGATCTCTGTCATTAAATATATTTTTCATTCAACTTCTTGCAGGCGTGTAACACATACAATAATAGATGTAGCAGAAGCAGAAATTAGAAGTGAAATAAAAAGCTCATGTGTACCAGTGGTGCGGCCAGCATAGTTAGGTTGACAACACGTCGAAAGGTCAGACCAACGTAAAATGAATGACTGTTTCTTTTTACTACAAACAAGAAACGTTTAAGAAAGTTTTGTTTAAGAAACCTGCATAATCCTTTCAAAATTTTGACGGCCGACTGGCTCAGCGGGCTTTCTGAGTCCTAGGCCGTGGGTTCGATTCCCACAACTGGAAAATGTTTGTGTGATGAATGAAAAAACCATCATGGTTTTTCAGTGTCTGGGTGTTTATCTATTTATTATAAGTATTTATGTGTATTATATTTATAAAAATATTGTTGTTGTTTGTATTTTTAATATTATAAAAACGAAGGTGTGCTAGTCAATCCATCCTTTTGCCCTAACTAAGCAACCAACTTATTTAAGCCGGCAACGCATCGGTGGCTCCTCCGGTGTTGCAAATGCTTATGGGGGCGGTGATCAATTTACATCTGGTGACCCACTTGCAAGTTTGCCCGCTATTTTTTTAAATATTAATTTAAAAAAAAAAAAAACTTCATTTTGTGACTCCAAAACGAGTGACGTAAGGCCATTTTACTTTGACGGTAGGTATAGAGTCTGATATTATGCGAAATATCATTAAATTCGAAGAAGACAATATGGTGTGGCAACACCACATACTGTGGGATAAATGGAATGGGAAGAAGAAGAGTTTAATAAAATAAAATATGATAAAATAAGTATGAGAATATTCATAATGTTATTTACAAGCTTTTATTTATCTTGCATCATGGAATAACGGAGCAGCAAAGCGTAAAAGATTAATTACTACGATGTTTGCCTACCTACATTATACCTAACTATTTATAATGCCAAAAAAACTTTAATTAAGTACATTTAATCGGACGTTATGTTTAATCATTATGTTTAGTTAATATTCGTATACATAATTAAAGCTATAAAGATATGCACATAATTAGTAAACAATAGGTTGTTTTGTTTAATACTCGCGAGGATAAAATGCAATCGAATAAATATTGGAATCGAATGATTAAAGACACATTATATTTGTATATAAGTAGTATAAAAGTATGCCGTGCTCGTCTGAGTTCGTAACCCGTTATGTGCGTTTTTAGTAGATAGATAAATAGAATAGATCAAGTCTTCATTGCACAAATTAAAAGCGATAACAAGAAATAACAAAACAATAAAAATATATATATAAAATGCGCAAAGGCGGTCTTATCGCTTTAAGCGATCTCCTCCAGACAAACCTTTATGGTAAATTAAAATATCACTTGCTTCAACGGTGAAGGAAAACATCGTGACCTGCATGCCTGAGAGTTCTACATACCGCTCTTAAAGGTGTGTGGAGTCCACCAATCCGCACTGGGCCAGCGTGGTGGACTACGGCCTTAATCCCTTCTCATTGTGGGAGGAGACTCGTGCCCTTTAGTGGGCCGGTAATGGGTTGATATGATGCTGATGGTAGCCCGGTGGGTATTACCGCGACATCACTTTCCGCGCGACGGCCGATTGGCGCAGTTTGCAGCGACCTTGCATTCTGAGCCGAAGGCCGTGGGTTCGATTCCCACAACTGGAAAATGTTTGTGTGATGAGCATGAATGTTTGCCAGTGTCTGGGTGTTTATATGTAGATTCTAATTATTAATGTATATGTAATATATTATTCATGAAGATATTCATCAGTCATCTTAGTAACCATAACACAAGCTACGCTTACTTTGGGGCTAGGTGGCGATGTGTGTATTGTAGTAGTATATTTATATTTACATTATTTACTTTCGGGGGGCCGAGTTCGTATCCCAGCACGCCTCTAACTTTTCTTATTTATGTGCGTTTCAAGTAATTAAGGTCTACATCTTAGGATTCTACATTATGCTCACAAAGGTCTGTGTAGTCCACACACCTTTGATAAAATTAATTGCATTAATTGCCACTGCGGACAAACTAACCCGCGACCTCCAGTCATAAATCCACAGCGGTCACCACTGTGCCAGCGAGGTGATTTATGAATGTCGTAGATATAATTTCGTTATCTGGAGAACGGAACTCACTATCTGCTCGGAAGTTGATCTATGCCAAATGTCAAGTCAAAATATACTCGCTGGCTGAATGATTTGTTCAAAGCATTCTAATGAGTACTGCTTTTAGTTAAAGGCGGTATTTGCGTGCTATTCCATGTCAGATGTCATAAATGAGCAAACGACGATTCACGTTAATTATTCAGGGATCAAATGTACTGGACCAATGGGTCAAGAAAAAATAACGATTAATAACAGGTGTCATGGAAGTGTGTGTGAAAATGGGCTTTAAGATAAGCATCTCATCAATTGATGAATTCTCGTGACAAATTTCTCACTCCGCGCTCGTTTCGTTTTGTGTCCGTCCGCCTATATACTCTAACCGAAACTTCGTTTTCCTGTACAGAATAATCATCGGGTTGGCACCTTTGATCCTGAAATTTATCGGTCCCTAACAGATCAAAAAAAAAACATTTATTTCAAGTAGTGGATAGAAGTAGGCGTTACTTTGCGGTAATCCATGATAAATTATGAAAATTAAGCTTAATTTGCTATACTCCGCGAAAAGCAGGAGAATTTGTATGGTGTAATTTATAACTTCTTCAATCCTTATGCTCCATACAGATCTGTGGCAATCTACCCTCTACGCACGTTTCGTACCGAAACCGGAGCATCCTCAGAAGATGTTGACTTTAACACGAATAATTGTTAAGTCAACTTCTTAACAATTATTAGTTGTAAGACTGAGGTTTTGAAATATAAAGTGAAAAAAAGGCAAATTAATATAAAGTAGCCAATGCACATAGCTCGGAGAGCCGATGGGCGTTGGGGTCTTAAGGTGCTGGAATGGCGACCCCGCACCGGTAAACGCAGCGTAGGTCGGCCCCCAACGCGGTGGACAGATGACATCGGGCGAGTCGTTGGGAGCCGCTGGAGGCAAGCGGCCC
Source organism: Pararge aegeria (assembly GCF_905163445.1). Lineage (NCBI taxonomy): Eukaryota > Metazoa > Arthropoda > Insecta > Lepidoptera > Nymphalidae > Pararge > Pararge aegeria. The sequence continues at coordinate 1,419,383 of NC_053193.1, forward strand.
AGGACCGTGTATTGTGGAACTCCCTACAAAAGACCTATGTCCAGCAGTGCACGTCAATTGGTTGAGATGAAGATGATGAGTCAATGCACTGATCTGATAGTGTCGCATTGCGATAATGGCAGATGTTGGAATTGGCTGAATGTATAAAATTTCCATCCCACTTAAATTTTCACGCATTGATCAAATTATTCGCTGTCTAAGTTCCGTGCTGGGTTCTTTTGATGTTAAGTGATTACCGCCTCCGATTAATCTGCTGCACCAAAAGCAAATGGAACTTGTTTACCAGCCCATTGAATAACTATCGAAGCTTTGAGAGGACACCGCAGCAGGAGCTGGTGTAACATTTCGATATTTATTTTAAACATAATATTGCGTTTTAAATTTACCAAAGTGCGCTAATAGTCCAAATTGCAGCAACCGGCGAGACTCTCGTCTTTTTGGCTGTCATGGTTGGAGATTTAGCCGAATCTCTTCTTCTTCTTTCTCTTCTTTACCACCGAATATAAACCTATATGAACACACTATTTTGACTACCTCAGTAACGCAATCGTGAGAGCTGTGGTCTTATAAATGGAGGATGCAGGGCAAATTGGGAATTTATAATTTCTGAGTTTCCTCTGGTTTGGCCGTCGGCCGTGGGAAGTTACAGCCCTGCCGATGAATACGTATCGCTATGCAATTAAGCGTTCCAGTACGCTGCGTGTAGGAATCGATTAGTCGTATGGGTTTGGAACTGGCATACCACTAACAGGTTAGCCCGCTTCTATTTTAGGCGACATCATCACCCACAATCAGGTGAGATTGCATTCAAGGACTGAAAAAATAATAATATACTACGACAATGCACATATCCCCATCCACTCACAAAGTAAGCGTAGCTTATGTTATGGATTCTAAGGTGAGTTATGAATAATAAACATAAATACAAACTCAACACTGAAAAAAAATCATGCTCATAACACAAACATTTTCCAGTTGCGGAAACCGAACCCACAGCCTTGTATTCGGAAATCATGGTCGCTGCTCACTGCGCCAATCGACCGTCAAATTCGGCATTTATCACATTTTCTTGAGTAATTTGCAGTACCTAGTACAATAGTTTTTCTCACTCTGTAGCGTACGGCTCATTGGCTGTCATAAACCTGTCCGGAAAACATTAATATTGTTGTATGATTTGTTGAGCCGAGCCGCGCCCACTCCAGGCTAATTGAATATATTACTGTAATGGCGACCGTGTAAGCAATAACGCTTTCTCTTATTGCCCGCGCTTACAGTGTCCGTTTTATGTCGTTACAGTCGATTTAGGTGTAGCTCTATGATGTTTTTAAACGACTTCAAAAAGAAGGCCGAGGTGTTTATAATGATTGCTACTATTTTTCTTTTGTTTTGTGGACGATTATTGTACTACGTTTTTATTATGGGATGTTCTAGAATACACGTCTCAAGTAATAGTAGCTTACTGTGACAGAGCTATTTGTATTGCATAAAAGCAGGCGTTACGTAATCTGTACGAAACGTGCGTAGAGGTTACATTGTCGAGGATCTGTTATACTGTTTGTGGAGTATTAGGATTGAAGAAATTACAAATTAGACCATACAGACTCTCCTGATTTTCGCGGAGTATAGCAAATTAAGCTTAATTTTGATAATAGAGCTAGAGTACAGTACAATACTACCACTATAATAATTTCTACTGCTTAGCAGCATTGCTGTTATCCGGTCTAAAGAGTGTGGTTGCTGGTGTAACGGTGAAAAGATAGATTACATATTAAAAAAAAAAAAAGGTTTTATAATACATCACTGCAAGTTAACCTAGTAAGTGATGATACAGTCTAACATGGTAGAGGGCTAACCTTTTTCAGGTATGGCAGTTATATTTATTACTAATTACTACCCCTTATTGGTTTCTACGCGGCAAAGTATCGGAACGCTAAATCTAAAACTAAAACTTTGTCGGTACCAGTGAAAATTTAGAAATTATTAATTTCCAAATTGCTCTCACTTAAAAGACCGTTGCGCTCACCACTGTGCCGGGAGGTGGTCATAAGTCGTCGATTAGACCTATAGATTAACTACTTTTTATTTGTTATAAATATTAAAAATCCTCCATTTATAAGAACATTGCCTTTATCATTGGAGGATGCAGGTAATCTAAAAATTCTTGAATGCTTCATAAGTGCCTGTGATATGCACTTATGAAGCACTCACATTCACCGTGATCGTGGGTCTCATCCCACAATGAGAATAGTTTAGGCTGTGGTCTACCACGGTCAAGCGGGGATTGGTAGACTTCACACTCCGTTGAGAACATTATGGAGAACACTCCAACAGGTTTCCTTACGATGTTGTCCTTTATCGTTAAAGCAAGTGATATTTAAATTGCTTAAATTAAAAACGCACATAACTCCGAAAAGTTAGTGGTGCGTGCCGGGGATCGAACTCGATCTCTACGAACGGAAAGCCGTAGCCTTACCCACTGGGCAGTGGCGTGCATAGAGGATATGCACAGGGTATATAGATGATAAAAATTTAAGAAAATAAAGTAGTTACGTAATACGTAAGGGAAGGCTTTTTATAACTCTTACAATACCTATCCTTAAGTTTTTTATAACTTGTACTGGAGATTTTCTTAATTTCGTATCATCTGTATACCCTGTGTATACCCTCTATGCACGCCACTGCCACTAAGCTATCACTGCATTCATATTATACATAGGTATATAAGTTTGCGTAATTGTGAAGGTGATAACTACGCTAGGTTAGGTTCGATAGCTAGGAAGGTTCCGAATACCCTGGCCTAAGAAGAGCCCACAATGTACTTAGAATATAAATAGTTATTTAGTTTGTTTGCTAACGCTACGAAGGTACATACGTTTACGTGAGCGCGGTTCAGCTCAAACGCACTTGTGTGTAGAACCTAGATATAGGTTAGCTCGCACGCCGCCCTAGGCTTTCTTGCTTACGCACAGCCACAGTCAAGCAAGTGTACAGTTAAGAACTAATCTTATTACGCTGACCGCACAGGTTTTTCTAATAGAATCTTGATGTTATATGGATTTAGTAATGATACCTATTTATATTATTGTATTTTATTTACTAGCCGTGGCCCGCGTTCTTCGTCCAGTTTTTTACAAATCTCGTGAAAACCGCTTGTTTTCCTACGATTATGTAGCCTAGCAAAAATACTACGTACCTTCTCAAAAAGACGCTGCCACGGCACCACCACGGCAACTTCGTCTGCCGGCTAAAACGCTGTAGGTCTTACTTGCGATGGATGCGTTATGTTTTTTCGTAGGAGGCGTTCCTTTGCGAATTTCATGATATATTTCCAACAAGTTTAATTTATGAAAAACTGAAAAGTATTACTCGTAGGTCGGCAGTGAAAAAATTCTAAACAAAGTCCTTGTAGGAGTTAATATAAGATTCGAAACGCGAGCCGTAATGTTTATTAAAAAATAGCAACATTGTCAAAGATAATACAAAAAATATATATGGGGTTATTTTTTAACCAAAAAGCCGGAGCCAATACATCTTTAGAAAAAAAAAAAAGAAAGGGGAAGGCCAGGAAGGTTAAGGAGTGGAAAGTGTATTGTTGGATCACTTCTTAGTTCTAAGAGCATTATTAACTTAAGGACTTTGACCAAGTAATTGAATACTGGAGTTGAATAAACGAAGTAATATCAATAGAGCAGTGTAATATTACCATAAATATAAAGCTTAATTTGCTCTACTCCGCGAAAAGCTAAATAGCTTAGCAATTGTTTGGTGTGGAGTATAAGAATTGAAGAAATTATTAATGGTACTGTACATCTTCTCCTGCTTAGCTTAATAGCTTGATATCTGCTTTTGTATATCGAATCCCGAACGGAACTTGCGCATGAACTAATCCCGGAAGACTTGGAGGCTCTATTCAGTGTTGTGAGGATAATGTCCCAGACTTGCCTATCTGTATGGTAGCTGCACTGCGGCACGCATTAGCGACGCACCTCTCAGACATGCGACGCGTTAGCGGCAAATGTAATTGCTCTCTTGCTGCGTGTGTCGATGTACATCAAAGCAAATACTTCAAATGTTTGCTTGTTTACTTTGTTGGGTACCGCTGGCAGGACAAGAACGGATGTACTCAATTTTTGTAAGCATTTTTTTTTAATTCATGCAAGTATAGGCTATGGGGCTATGCCATGTTAGTCATGCTAAAACACACAACCAACAAAGGTTTTAATTTGAAAAAGTCATTTAACAGGACGTTTTTTTCCCATTTTAGTACCTACTTAGGTAGCCGAAATGAAGAGTTTGTATGTTCTAGCATACAGACCTCGTTTTTTATTTCCAGCACCTTGACCTTACTCTTTACTGTGACGTGTTTCTTGCATGTCCTGCGATTGCATGTTCTGTTTTTTTTATTCCACTACAAGTTAGCCTTTGACTGCAATCACACCTGGTAGTAAGTGATAATGCAGTCTGAGATGGTAGCGGGCTAACCTATTAGGGAGTTTGGTAGTCATAATATAATCGGTATCTACGCCATCGCACATCGCGACATCGCATCGGAACGTTTAGCGGCACGTCTTTGTCGCTAGGGTGGTAACCAGACCAGATCAGAGATTCAGAAATTATAAATTACCAAAATTACCTATATTAGACCACAGCGCTAACCATAGCCAATTCATATAGGTTGATATTCTGTGGCATCTTATTCAACTGGTAGGGATTCGGTCGAAATCTCCAATCCACGTTAATTCCTCCAAACAAATTATTCTCCTACTTAAATTCACAGCGCTCACCGTTGCGCCAGAGAGGTATTTAAAATTGTTTGATTACACACATCGCCATCTAGCCCCAAAGTAAGCGTAGCTTGTGTTATGGGTACTAAGATGACTGATGAATAATTATATGAATAACATACATAAATACTTATAATATATAGATAAACACCCAGACACTGAAAAACATTCATGTTCATCACACAAACATTGTCCAGTTGTGGGAATCGAACCCACGGCCTTGGCTCAGAAAGCAGGGTCGCTGCCCACTGCGCCAATCGGCCGTCAAACCTTTTAAAAAACCCATTTAAAAAATAGGCACATACAAATAAATAAAACAATATACTACCACAACACACACATCGATGAATGATGAATATTTTTATGAATAATATACCTACACAAATACTTATTCATGATCATCACACAATCATTTGCCAGTTGTGGGAATCGAACCCACAGCCTTGGACTCAGAAAGCATGGTCGCTGCCCACTGCGCCAGTCGGCCGTCAATATGTTTATCCGCTTCAGGTAAGCAATTTGCTTGGTCTGTATTAGTACTATAAAATACTTTTATTGTATACGTGAGATATATGAAGTAAGATACTTTTTTCTGGGCACAACTACACGAGGTGTCCGGTATCGCAGCGGTTGGTAAACCCTGGCTGCGATAACCTATCACCCAGTTCCGGCAGCGATAATGCTGTGGGAGAAACGCCGACGTCCGTATCTTGCGACTCTTAAACATGGGTTATTAGTACTTTCAAAGAACGCAGTCATTTAGTCGACGGATTCACTCATCTTTATATCGTCGTCATATAGGTAGGTAGATACACTTTATTGCACACAAATTCATTAAAAACAATACAAATACAATTAATATTTATACAAACATCTCTAGCTTCTCTTCCCAGCTTCGCACGGGTGCACGTTACATACGTTATTTGTTTGAGCGTATGTTATTTGTTTTTCGGGAGGGGGCCTGCCCCCCGCTTTTTAAATCTCTGATATCTTCTAAGATATTAATTTTAAAGAACCGTTAGACGGCTAATGTTTTTTGTAAATGTTACTTAATTTGCAATTTTTTTTATTTTTATCCAAATATTTTTCATAGAGAGGTCTACTTAACATTATCATATCCACCCTTTACCGGCCCACTACAGGCAGTGGCATGCATAGAGGCAGTGGCGTGCACTTCATACATGCACAAAAGCACTACCTACCCTAAATGTTATATATAACTCGTAAAAGAGGAGGATTTTTGCCGTTTTATGCAGTTTTCCTGCTGTATGCATACCCTTGTAAGAAATCCAGTGCACGCCACTGCAAAGAGGGTATGCAGATGATCTAAAATGAAGAAAATCTCCAGTATCCCTACTAATATTATAAATGTGAATGTAAGTTTGTTTGTTACGCTTTCACGCATAAACTACTTAACCGATCCTCATGAAACTTTGTACACATATTCTTAGAAGTGTTAGAAGTAATATAGGGCACTTATTATCCCGACATTAAGCTCGGTTGCTTTGGGAGAGGGGATGAGTATTTGACGATTTTACACCATAATTCCGACAAATTATAACCGATTTAAATATGTATAAACGCAGACGAAGTCGCGGGCAACAGCTAGTTAGTTATAAATACTTGAGGGTAGGCATAACTCTTACAATGCCTATCCTTAAGTTTTTTATAGCTCGTACTGGAGATTTTCTTCATTTTATATCATCTGCGTACCCTGTACATACCCTCTATGCACGCCACTGACTACACGGGCCTTTATATATTATACGGATCTTCTGCGACAATAAGAGGGCCGTATTCCACCACGCTGGCCCATATGACTTCTGTACCTTTCACAAACGATATGCAAATGACACTAATTTGTCATGTCCATTTCGATTATGACGGTTATTTATTTCCACTTTTCGTTTATGAAGAGTAATGTTATGTCTTACAAACACTACATTGTTATAAATATATTGTGAAGCTAACTTTTTAAGACAATCATTCAGTGCTGCCATCTCTGGAAAAAAAACAATAAACATACCGATGTTGATATAAATTTTGGAAGTCACAAAGTACTAGGCCTGCAACACATTGAAGATGTCGTTGGAATTGTCACCATCACATCACGCAATCCCACATTCAGTCATATTAAAACGGTGACAAGTAATAATTATATATAATTTTCTGTCGCACCGTCAATAGCTTAATTTACACTTCGGTGCAATTGTTCATTAAATACAATTAGTTAATTGCGCGGACCACTGCGCCATCGCAGACGACGCGGTTAGGGAGAAACTGACAGCCAGTTAAGTTAATCTTAATTAAAGATGATAATTCTGGGGTTTCAACCGTTGCGGACGTCATATTTTCAACTGACTTCCTAAATGAAATAGGCGGAGGTATTAAATTCGTTCGTGTAGCGGTGATAGCCCAGTGGGTAGGAGCTCGACTTCACTTTCGGGGGGGCGAGTTCGAATCCCAGCACGCATCTCTAACTTTTATAAGTTTTGTGCGTAGTTAAAATATCACTTGCTTCAACGGTGAAGGAAAACATCGTGAGGAAATCTGCATGCCTGAGAGTTCTACATATTGTTCTCAAAGGTGTTTGGAGTCCACCAATTCGCACTGGACAAGCGTGGTGAACTACGGCCTTAACCCCTTTTCATCGTGGGAGCCGACCCGTGCCCTGTAGTGGGCTGGTAATGGGTTGATATGATGATGATGATGATTAAATTCGTTGGGTTCTGTTTTCTTATTTATCGTATTATAAATAACATATGAATAACTTCACTCGCCTATGTTGCGTTAACAATATAATATAACTAATACCTTTATTTTTCTATAGTACCTAGGTGTGTAATTGCTCGTAAAACTTCATTAATAACTAAAGAGTATAACTCCTATACAAGAGTGTCAATATTAAAACAATACTGTTTTAAGCGATGGTAGTGAGCTTCCAAAAAGTCGTGTAACTGTTTTTAATTGGAGCGTAGAGTTAACAGTACGAGTCAAAGCGCTTTTAAAGCTTGTAAATGGCCTCTCGTGTGGTCCTCAGATCTGATAAAGTACACTTCTAACATGAAATCCTGTGCGAAAAATAGTATACAATTTGTATATCTATTAGTTTACGATCATAGACATTCTATCAATAACAAAATATCAATCAATAACCGTTTTATTAGGTGTTTAAGCAAGAATTTTTCAAATCGTTAAGGTAAACAAACAAACAAACTCTTCAGCTTTATATATTAGTATAAGATTTCCATGGACTAAGTGTGGATTTGTGGTCTTCACACGCCTTTTGGAACATAGCACAAATCTCTCAGACACACAGCTTTCTTTACGATGCTTTTCAAGTGATCTTCAATTACTCAAAATCCGCTCCGAAAAGTTATAGGATCTGGGCATCAAACTCGCTGCCCCTGAAAGGGCACTGAAGACCTAACCGTTGGACCTAACCTAAATATTACCGCTACATAATATAGATAACTAATTACTGGTGTAGCATATAATTGTAGAGGTATTGATAGATAATAAGGAAGTCTTTATTATTAAACCCGATATCGGAATAGTCCTATGGTTTCCTGGTACACGTGAGGCGAGTTGCGGGAGATTATAGGAGGGCGCTGCTTAGCAACCAGCCCTCCGGCGAATGTCAATACTATCTGTACCCCTACTCCACGGGGCAAGGGGCAAGGGCCCTCTTGACAGGTAGGTATTAAGGGTACGAAAGTTCTCGTTTTACCCTCGACAGAACGGAGCCTTGATTTGATTATGTTTAATTTAGTTTTCAGGTCGGTGACGGTTATCAGGAAAATACGTAGGTACTTTGCTCTGACCTAAGTTTGACGGCCGACTGGCGCAGTGGGCAGTGACCTTTTGAGTCAAAGGCCGTTGGTTCGATTCCCACGACTGAAAAATGTTGGTGTTATGAACATGAATGTTATACACTGTCTGACAATATAAGTATTTATGTATATTATTCTTACAAATATTCATCAGTCATCTAAGTAACCATATTACAAGCTAACGCTTAATTTTCAGCGCTGAAAAAGCCCGAGTATAGTTTTCATGAAAATGGGAATAAGCAAACGAACACCCCTACAAAACTTATACTTCCACCATTAGGCTCGTAACGTTTTCAAAAGCTTGAAACAGTATATAATCAAGAGACAATCTGTATTTAAGAGACTTGTTATTATTATCCTTACTTCCTTAGTTAATAAATGCGTAAGGGTGTATGTTTGTTATTTTTGGATATATAATTATTGATGGGATATATATATTTAGTTTAAAATATTACTAATCTTAAGTTGGTATAGTACGGTGCTGATACCATGCGTCTTAAACTTTGCCAGAACATTAACCATGTTGCATCCGTAACGCAATAAACTCACAACACACACACACGCACATTAAAGCCACATAAAAATATCTTTTCAGTTCCGTAAAAGCTAATAAAATATGAGAAGGGAAAATAAAACTCGTCCCAGTGGAAGTTGGCAGCTAGTTAAGAAGTCTGGGGTCTGGAACTCGAGGCGATTGAAGTTACCAGTCGCGGAGGTCCAGCATTGAATCGGGCAGCTCATAAAAGCTAACAACCTATTCTTCGTTGGCTTGCCGGTGTTACTTTACTGAATTGCGTGGGCAGGTACACTTCAGTAGGATTCTGTGTATTCTATAACAAATTTGTTATAGACTTGTGCTTTGACTGGGGGAGTTTACTTTACCCGATTGGAATATGAGGAAACTTATATGTTTGTAACAAATATTATATTGCTCATATGATCCCCTGGTAGTTAAAGCTTGTATCCTGATTAAAAGGTAAATAAAAAAGTATTTGTGTTGTGTTATTACTACACACGTAAGAAGTGAAACTTCTTTATTACATAAGTAATTCTTTTTTTCTATTTTCATTATATTTAAAACCATAAAAATGACTTCCTTATTTATTTTAGAATCTATTCAAAACAAAGCCAAAAAGCCAACATCACGCGGTGTTCCCAGGCGGTCACCCATCCAAGTACTGACCGCGCCCGATGTTGCTTAACTTCGGTGATTGGACGAGAACCGGTGTATTCAACATGGTATGGACGTTGGCGACAGTTATATTGAATAAGAATATGGCAACCTGTCAGATAATATAAATATCCATCAATGGTAGCGTTAAACGTTTAACGCAACCTTGTTGGAAGTCGCATTAGAAGTTTCACTTTAATAAAACCTTATTAAGTTTGGATCGTGTTTGAGACCTTTACAGGACTAATACAGGAATTATATACTACTTAGGCTATGATCTCCTGGTAGTTTTAAAGCTTTAGTCGATATTGAAAGGTCGTTCGTTCGAATTCCAAATGGACCTTCACTAACCTCTATATATATATCTCTTATATACATATACATAAAAAGCTGAAATTTTTTTTACTTGAACGCCATGATCTCAAGAACCGATTTTAAAAATTATTTCAACGTTGCATAGCCCATTTATCGAGCAAGGCTGATATATCATCACGCTAAGACCAATAGTTAGCACCTATGAATTTTTCGAAGTTGCGTTTTTTTTGGACAAAGCCGCGAGGGATCGCTAGTTAGTTATATTCTTATTCAATCGAGATTCGAATGAATGCGCCTTTAGACCACAAGGAGTGACTACGTTCCGTCTAACCTCATGTCATCTTCCAACGCCATCTAGTATCGGGTAGCTGCCGCATTACTTTTGACAACTGTGATAAAAATATATATGTACTTAATAGAATCTAAACTTCTAGCGAGTCTCTAGCTAAAAATTACTAGTCTCCTAGAATGTCAAAATAGCAATCATCTCTATTTATGTATCATCATCATCATCATCATCGTCACATCAACTCATTACCGGCCCACTACAGAGCACGGGTCTCCAACCACAATGAGAAGGGGTTAAGGCCGTAGTCCACCACGCTGGCCCAGTGCGAATTGGTGGACTCCACACACCTTTGAGAACATAATGTAGGATTCTCAGCCATGCACGTTTCCTGCCTCACGATGCTCCGTCACGATGTTTTCAAGTGATATTTTATTACTTTAAACACGCATAACTTAGAAAAGTTAGAGGGATTCGAACTCGGCCCCCCGAAAGTGAGGCCGAGCTTCTACCCAATACGCTATCACTGCTTACCGGTTATATATGTATACTAGTATGGAATTGAATAGTATACTTTATGTTTGTTTCAACGCGTTAATCTGTGCAACTACCAGTCAGTTAAGATTTTTTTTTTGCATTTGGTGTCCTACTTCTTGAGGAAGGTTATAGGTTATTTAACACTACGCTACGACCCTTAGGAGACGAGTAACGGGAGGGTGATAAGACGCGGTGGTTCGCAAAATAAATTGGCATACACTAATAGGATATAGTAGGTACTGATTGGAAAGCAAGATCAAACGCAATGTCGGTGGGTTTTAAATCACGTCTTTTAATTTTCTTTCGTCCTAATTTCATACTCCAATAAATTAACTACTCGATCTTCGAAAGTTCATAAGTTAACTTCGAATTATAACCAGCCAGCTAATTGGAAAACATAATTCAAAAATTAGAACCCCATTTGCTTTAACTTTTGGACGTGTAATAAAAAAAACACTTCTTAACGCGTTTATTTCGGAATACAAGCTTTATTGTTTATGAAGTTTGGGGTCAGAATTGGTTGTAAGCCTTGTTTGGTAGGAAATCAAAGCAATCTTTGTGCGTGGCAATATGCGGTCGGAACAGACAGACGGACAGACAAAAAACGTCATTGTTCCCTGCTCTATACGGAGGTGCGAGTGGGAATAAATTAAGTTAACCCATTTCAAAGTTTTTTATGCAGGTAACCAACAAGCAATACGCCTGGGAGAAGACATAGCGTAGCTTAGGCGGGGTGTACAGAAAGACATATACGTTGTTCGTCGTCTGCCTTGAACGTTGGGGATTTCTATTGTTACATAATATAAGCCTCTCTAACAATTAATGTATGAAATAATAAAACTGCAATTTTTACAAACCTAGTACTTGCAATCCCCTTCAAACGATGATTTCCTTTCGTATATATATATATATACGTATTTAGAGCATTTATCTAAAATATTAATAATGACACACATTATGCTGTAACAACTAAAGAGGTATGGGCACAACTCTCTTTAATTTGATTATTTGTATCTATAAGCTTATTTATGTGAGGATCGATCTGAAATATATTTCTTTACTCTGTCAGGAAGTCGAATTTGTTAAGTGATTTCGCTCTTTGGAACAATTCTGCTATTTTAGCTTTAATTTAAAAACAAACTTTATAATCATACTGGATGTTTGTGTAGTTAGTTGGTGCGTGTTTTGAAATAAGAAACGAAGATTTTTTTTATTGAATTTAGTTTCAGAGCGCGTTCCGAACCGGTAAGAGTTTTTTTGCAATAATGTAAACTTGACAAACGTACAACTTTCACTTTATTTTATCAAAGACATACATTACAGACGGCCATTAAGTTACTTGCACTGACTATCCTAAACTGTCCTAATAAATCGTATTCACATTTGTTGCCTTAACCTAATAGCTTGATGTTAGCCCTAGTCGGTCAGTGTTTGCTTCCGAGCTCCATATCTGAATTGGGCCGAGTGGTCCGATACTTTAACAGATGAGGTTTGAGTAAAGCTCTTCAACTCGAGGAGGGGTCGCGTTGCTTTTTGGCAGGTAGGGATGGGGCCCACTGCGGGACTGCCTTCTAAGAATTCCAAAGTAGATTATGCTTAGATAGAAACCGTCATGTAGAAATTCCATTTAGAATAATTTTGAAAAGGTTTCTACCCTTCTGGTGCAGCGACGTGAATATATTTACCAAACAAGGTCTAGATTCATTCAAGGTTAAATATTTATAACAAACGAATGCAGTAATAGCCCAGTGGGTAGGAACTCGACTTCACTTTCAGGGGGCAGAGTTCAAATCCCAGCACGCACCTGTAACTTTTTTAAGTTATGTGCGTTTTAAGTGATTAAAATATCACTTCAACGGTGAAGGAAGATATCGTAAGGAAACCTACATGCCTGAGAGTTCAACATAATGTTCTCAAAGGTGTGTAGTCTATCAATCCGCACTGGGCCAGCGTGGTGGACTACGGTCTCATTGCGGGAGGAAACCCGTACCGTAGTGGGCCGGTAATGGGTTTATATGGTAAATGCAGTACCTAGGTAGCGGAGCCGAATAAAGTAACAAACAAAAAGACAAGCTTTTATAATATTAATATGGATATTTATTATATTTATATTTATCGATAGTTGATTATAGTTGTATTAATTAAATATACCCTCAATAATTGTTAAGTCGTATATGCGACAATAACAATTATACATTGTAAAGTCAACATCTCCTGAGGATGCTCCGGTTTCGGAGCGAAACGTGCGTAGAGGGAACATTGCCGAAGATCTGTTTGGTGTGGAGTATAAGGATTGAAGAAGTTATAAATTACACCAAACAGATTCTCCTGCTTTTCGCGGAGTATACCAAATTAAGCTTAATTTTGATAATATATCATGGATTTTCGCAAAGAAACGCCTGCTTCTATCCAACGATTATAGTTGTTTATATTTGTATTATAATAGTTTGATTTATATTTATCAATAGTTTTATTGTATTTGTGTAGTCAGCTTTAAGTATTAGTATTTAGTTACTCGTATGTATGTTATAAACAGTGTACATATTTCCATTTTTCTTTTCCTAAGGTGACCTGGCAGAGATCGCTACTTAGTGATAAGACTTTTGTATCCTACTACATACTTGAAGATTTTGTTCTATTTTTTTGGTTTTCTGAACTTGACGTGCGATACAAATAAAGAGTATTAATAAATTAAAAAAAAAACCTAATAATAAATAACCTGTATCAGCGAAAAGTTTGCTTAAGTTACACTACAGCGACTGGTTAGAAAACATAGACACTTAGTAAACAAAGGTGAAACCGCGGGGTATAGCATCAAAATATGCAAAACAGGGTCTTAATTTAGAACCCCGCGTTATTAATTAACTCGCAAATTATTTAGTTTATTTTTATTTTTAAACCGTTATATTAATTTATTTGAATGACTAGGACTAAATGAATTGCTAAAAGCTTTCAAATCAATTTACATACATATAGTCAAAGAGTGGAGTGTAAACAATGGGACGCAAATGGGCTAACTTAAAAGCCTTTGCATGTAGTGTGTAATAGGTATGGAACTACACTATTTTGTTAACAATGTCATTTGATGTGGTGGTTTACCGGGTCAAGCTGCTAAACCGTGATGGCTCAACGGTTACTCACTTTCATCTCTTTAAGTAAGCATACCTTGTATCTACATTTCCTATCCCTACTAATATTATAAATGTGAATGTAAGTTTGTTTGTTACGCTTTCAAGCAAAAACTACTGAACCGATCATCACGAAACTTTGTACATATATTCCTGAAGGTATTAGAAGTAATATAGTATAATTTTTATCCCGAAATTAAGCTCAGTTCTCTTGGGAGAGGGGACGAAAGTGTTTGACGACTTTTAAACCAGGCTTAGCTTATCCTAAATATATAAAGTGCTGCCACATTTATGAGGCACATGTCTTTCGAAAAACCAAAACAAAAGCGTTCGAAGTCGCGGGCAACAGCTAGTAATTAATAAAACAATTAATAATTATAATACGACAATGCGCACATCGCCTTCTAGTCCCAAGTAAGCGTAGCTCGTGTTATGGGTACTGTTGTTTTTTTTATGAATAATATACGAAAATACTTATATTATAGATATAAACACCCAGACACTGAACAAAACTCATGTTCATCACACAAACATTTTCCAGTTGTGGGAATCGAACCCACGGCCTTGTACTCAGAAAGCAGGGTCACTGTTCACTGCGCCAATCATTTGCCCATTGCCCAATCAATGGGCAGTTATTGACGTATTTTCTATTGCTGTCAAGATTTTTTAAATATCTTTTTCATTCGTTATTAATTTTCCATTCCTTTGTGTTTTCTTCCTTATTAGCACTAAGAAAATTTTGCATTAATTTGCTACGAGAGCTAATTTTATTGACCTCTCAAATTAGCTCTCATAGCAAATAAAAGACCTATGTCCAGCTGTGGACTTCAATTGTTGTGGATTATTTAGATTAGATTTAACCCACTCTTTCTATTTATATTTAAGTGCTATTGTTATAATATGAAATTGTGTTCTGCCCGAAGTTCTACTGGAGTTGTAAGTACCTCTTTGCCTGGGAGAGGAAACCGCGCGTTTATATCATCTTAAATAAGATATAGTGATAAAAAGGTTTATGACGATGATGATAATAAATGCTTTTCAGTACGCCTACTTGTTAAATAATCCATTTCAGAAATTCTACCCACTACGTTATTTCGCTAACATAGTATTTGCATTGTTCGCAGGTGGTGAGGTGGTTCATCACGTGGGGCGATGCTGGGCGGGGCGGCGGGGGGCGCCCGCTCCCGCCCGCCCACTGACCTGCACCAAGGTATGTTTTCCTGGTACATCGCGCGGAATTACATTTGTTTTGCTAACTGGACTCGTTAGTCTTTTTAGTTTATTGGAAACTCCTCATTCATGCTTTCGGTTTATCATGTAGTTAGATTAGTTAGAAAAAACAGCTTGTCAATATAAAAAATGACTATTGACCCCGTTTAGTTCGGGCCTACAAGGAATAAGTTTTCGAATTAAAACTGTAATTGCAACAGTTCAAAATGGATGGATACGCCTAAATATAAAATTACAGATAAGCGCTAACCTTTACGTTAGTTTACTTGACAACACTAGGGATACAGTACTAGCTGGTCGTACTTGATAGCAAGGTCTTGGGTTCGATTCCCGGGTCTGGCCAAGAAGTATTGTGTAGGTATTGATATTAAAGTGGAGAAATTCTTGCGAAGAAATTCAAGCGTTGTTCCAACCGGTCACTAATTTCTGATAATAATTAAAAACCAGTATTAGATCAGGTGAAGCGGTGATTCGGGGGGCCGAATTCGTATCCCAACACGCACCTCTAACTTTTGTGCGTTTTAAATAATATAAAATATCACTTGCTTCAACGGTGTAGGAAATGCCCGATAGTTCTACATAATGTTCTCAAAAGAGTGTGGAGTCCACCAATCCGCGCTAAGCCAGCCTGGTGGGCTACAGCCTTAACCCCTTGTCATTGTTGGAGGAGACCCGTGCTCCGTAGTGGGCCGGTAACGGGTTGATGTGATGATGATTGGATCAGGTTGGTGATCAGGATGCTCTAAATCCGTGTGAGAGAGGTGACATGTACCCTGTAATGGGACTCTAAAGTCAAGGCCACTTAGCGTGCTTGCGAGCAATCAAACATTAAGACGCGCGCACGAAAACCCGAATTTCAACGCTATGATCTGGACTAAAGAATACAATTTCCAATCATCAGAGCTAGGAAGATCAAATCTGACATTTTACGTGTCAACGTTTTTCATAATTATTGTTATAATTGTTGGAACCAAGCTTATAACTTGCTCAGTTGCCACCAAATAACCTGTTAAATCAATATTTTGCATTCTGAAAAATTACGTAATGTTTAAAAATGGTTTGGGCGTTATTTGATGGCAACTTTCCAGAGCGGCTAGCTTGATGTGGTGTCGACTGAGATACAGAATAGCACTGCTGATGGTAGTTGGGTGACCATCGCCTATGAACAGAGCAACACTTCACAGTGACACTTTGTGTGCAATACCACCAGTATCGACGCCCTGGCGTAGTTCTCACCCGGATGAGCTATGTCACAAAAAGCTCAGTCAGAGGCAGTCTACCTCTATTTTTTGGCTTTTCGTTGAGTTTTAGGGTTTTAATTAACCTGTTTGTTCCAGGTGTCACGAGATTTCCGCTCTATTCCTTATTTCCTACGCACCAGGGTGGCAGATCTACACAAATACATAAAGGTGAGATATTTATGCATTACTGAATAATTTCCGCATGCGATTGCATCTGCGTGTAGTTTCTTTTCGCGCCATTTAGCGACAGTACGGTTTCCCAGTATGGTGACTAGAGGGCGCTGCTTCGTTACCATAAAAAAGAATAAGTAAACGAAGGTAGAACTTCCACTTGGCACTCAGAACGCATGTGGCCGGGCGTTAACTCCGTATTGGCGTGACAAGCGAAATTTGTGACGTCATGACGTGAGAGTGGCGTGCGTGAAATCTAACATCGCTTCTCGGATTTGCCGCTAAGACGCGAAACGTTGCGGCTATCATTGTGACACCGGAGAAAGGAAACAAAAATAAACATAACCATTACTTATTTTGATACGAGAGGGTGTGAGAGATTTTAAGGGGGTGTTTAATAAAGCCGTTAAGAAGAGACTTTCTGTATAGGGGTATTGGAAAGTTCCAACGGGGCTAAGCTGTCCGTCTGTCTATCCGTTCGTTCGCCTGTCTGTCCGCAAACTGTATTTCATGAATCTTAATAGGTAAACAGTTGAATTATGCATAGAATGTATATATCCGTCATAACAAAAATAATATAAAAAGTTTCCAACTTTCTATTTTTCTATGTTTTTCTTTTTTCTCGCAAAATCAACCTTATGTTCATTGTCAGAGCTAAGACCATACAGAGAAAATCAGCGCTCTGTGATCTGTACACTGTTAGAGACTTTGTTTACATAGTATCGCTAATAACCGACGTCGTTGACTGCGAAAAAGTGGTTGTAAGAAGGGTGCTTATGGCTAAAGTTGCAGTAAATCGTCTCGAGAAAATCAGGAGGCATCGAAACATACACCGCAAGACTAAAGTGTAATTTTGCACGCCTCCGAAACCAGAACTCTACAATCTCGTAAGCTCTCTAGAAATGATGCGTCGAAATGTGGTGCTGGCGTAAAATGTTAGGAGTCCAATGGACTGCGCTAAACACAAACGTGCCGATCCTGGAGGAGCTGAAGATCCAGATCCGTCTGTGTAGTCTATTAGCTCGAGGACAGCTCGCATTTTGCGGTAACGTCGCAACGAAACGCCTGATTGCTTAGCACGCCTTATTATTATTGGCCGCGTGGAGTTGAAAGAGAAACAGAGGAGGAGTACCGACCCGTAGGATCGACTGCATTTGTAAATGCACCCACGAGAATCCAAGGCTCATTCAGAATGGATCAAGATCGTACCTGGCGAGCCTTAATAAGTAAAGCTGGTATACACGGTACGGTACGGTAGTCACGGTCCTCAGCCATGAGGTCACGACGAAAATGAGTGAGAGAAATTTATGATTTATAAAAATGTTATTTTATATCGGGCCTCTCTTATTAATAATAAGCCTATGTGTCAGCGAAGATTAAGTTGGTGTCATATTCGGGGAAAGTACCGAATTACAAACTGCACACCTTTGTTCTACCACCCCTTCAGAACAGCGTACGCGCTCTCGTAACATAAGTTTGATTGACGCGGGCTTTATCAATACTTCAATCTTTTTATGGTTTAAGCGAACTTAAGAGGGATCTTAAGAATACATGAAATAAAATATTAAAGACATTGGATACGCTCACGGCTTAATTTCATGGCAATGGCAATATATGTCTCATGTGGCATGGGGTGGTTTATGTTTTGGTAACTTTTACCAAAAAAAATCATGTCACAGTTTTTTTTTCGCGATTGCTCTGGTAACCAGAGCTTGTCTATCGATATATTTTTTTAGTAAGTTAGCAAAGTTTTTTTTCATACAATTTAGCTCTGGTAGCGGACTAACCTTTTAGAGAGGCAGTTATATTAAACCGATACCTCTACTCGGTTTCTGCGGGGCAACGTACCGGAACGCTATATCGCTTGGCCGCACCTCTTTGTCAGTCGGTTGGTTACTAGCCACGACCAAAGCCTCTCAGCAGACCAGACCACAGAAGTAATAAACTCCTTCATTTCTCCGCCGGGGACCAAACCGTTTGTGAGGTCCCGCATCACAGTTTTAAAACCAAACCACCACTGCGTTAGGTCGTTAAAAAAATCCCATCTTGTCAGTTAACTGCTCCAACTCAGAACCTGAACTCGCTGGCTAAAGTTTTATACCTTACTAACTAGCGGTGATATAGCCCAGTGGGTAATAGCTCGAATCCCAGCAACACCTCCAACTTTTCAAAGTTATGTGCGTTTTAAGTAATTAAAATATCACTTGCTTCAACGGTGAAGGAAAACATCGTGAGGAAACCTGCATGCCTGAGAGCTCTACATAATCTTCTCAAAGGTGTGTGGAGTCCACCGATCCGCACTGGGCCAGCGTGGTGGACTACAACGTCTTCGTATTGTTTGAGGAGACCAGTGCCGTGAAGGGGACCGGTAATGGGTTGATATGATGATCATGACATATTGTTTAATGAATTGCTTAGTTAGAGCATGATGGAAACACAACCAACACACCAACACACCCTTCTACTAATATAATAAATAAATAATTAATTTCAATGTTGGATAGCCCATATATAGATGAAGGCTTTAAGTAATATATCATCACGCTAAGACTAATATGAGCATAGCACCAATTAACTATGAAGAATGTTTATAAAATTAGTAAAGAATCATAACTAGTAAACGAACATAGAATCTGTATGTTCTATATTAGCATAGCTTCCAGTTCCATGGAACAAAAACGTGGAAAAAATCATCACATGTTTAACCCTCGACGCAATAATGACGGGGTGTTATAAGTTTGACGTGTCTGTTGTATGTGTATGTGTGTGTGTGTGTTTGTTTTGTTTGAAAGGTAAATAAATCGTGGGTGTTCTTAGTAATGTTTGATGAATATTGGTCCAAGATGGCCGCCGCCACAAAATGGCGAATAACATACTTTTTCACATCTTCAATGTGAGTATAAAATTAAAGAGCTCGACTAGTTGCATTATGTACGCTATATTGAAAGTCGGGGGTTCTTTTTTGTGTTCTATGACGTCATGGCGTATATCCATAGAGCATAGAAACAAACCGGTGAGTGATGTAATCGTGGTTAACATACTCCACGTGTGCGAGACGCGGGAGTCGCAGTGTGGAGTGACGCGAGAGTCATTAGGGCCTCTTGGAGACGGCAGCGCTGGTGTAATGACTTACAACTGTGGAGGATATAAATACTTTTTAATTTTTATCTACTCTCGTATCGTAAAATTTGAATTGTGAATTTCAAATCTTATTTATATTGACATACTTTAAAACACAATAGCGATTATTTTTGTAATTATTAATTAGTAGCTGATACCTGCGACTTCGTTCGCGTGGATTAAGGTTTTTTTATTTCCACGGGAAATCTTTTATTTCCCGTGACAAAAGGTATCCTATGTTCATTTCCATGTCAAACGCTACATGCATGCCAAATTTCATACAAATACGTTCAGTCGTTTTTGCGTAGTTGATTAAAAATCATTTATAACATTAGTAAGTATACCTTAACATTTATAGCATTAGTAAGATTATGATTTACCTACGAGATGGCTATCTCCTTGGTATGTCGATTAGGCAACAGTTTTCAACAAGCTTGGCCAATTACTTGGTCCGTCAATTAATACTATAAAAGGTAAAAACTCTCCTACACAGTGTTGGCCATTGATTTAAAATGTTACTAGGTTTTGGCCTACGGATTTCAAAAAGGTAATTGACCGATAGCCTACGGGAGTCTCCTGTGAAGCCGACATACCGACCCACGTTCAGCGCACGGCGGACGGCGACTGCCGCGTAATCGTAAACATTGCTATGGCGACTATTCACGAAGCTAATTCTCACAGGTCTCTTTATTCTTTATGGCACCCTGGTACTTTGCGACGCGCGGTTAACTAGAGTTCCAAAGGTGTTCCAGAGGAAGGAGGAAACGCAACAAAATCAGACCTAATACATTAATTATGCTTTCTAACGTAATCTACTCCTGAATTCGAATCATAACTAAAAAAAAAAAATAACAATTTCACCTATGTGAAATGATTTATGATAATAGCTTTCCTTAGCTTACAATTACATTGTAAAATATCAAAATTGAAACCTTTTTCTTAGGTTTATTTTATTTACGATTTATTATTCGTTCATTAAAATAATAACCTACCATAATAAAACTAAATAATTATATCTAAAACATCTTCTGTACCGTTTTGAGTAAGCGAGAACTATTTGAACTGTTTACATACTTAATAAGAATATGTTTGAACAAATACGATTTTACACTAGGATGTGAAGTTTTATCATTAACATTATTGCAAAAAATAGTTAATTAAAAAAGGTTATTTAATTCTGAATTATAACGATGTAAAATTTGTTACCGAAGCTTACAATATAAAACTGAGTTCCTACATGTCCGAAATATTTATTCATGAAGTATTGATAAGATATTATTAAAACTGTTGTCAGGTTTGTCATCTTCTGTAATATAATAGTAAAGTTTATCAATCATCTAGATAAGATGATTGAAAATAACTTTTAGTTGAAAAATAAAATACATAAAACGCGTTATTGTGGGCTTATCTTAAAGAGAACATTTAGTATTGCATACGCGAATAAAACAATACGTTAGCGCGTTTTAATATAAGGAGTAAAGATTGTTTGTTTGTTTATTTGTTTGTACCCAATAGGCTTCGAAAGCACTGGACCAATTTAAGAAATTTCTAATCCAAATGAAAGCTACACGAAGTAAATTAGGTTATAATTTATTAAATGGAGAGTTTTAAGAAAATATAATGCAACACCAAGTAGCAAAATTATGCCTCTTGATGATAAAAACGTATATACCAAAATGATCAACGAACTCGTACCTACCAAAAAGTCCGGGAGCGTGTCATATATAAGTCGATATAGCTTTTGCGTTCTAAATTTTACAATTTTTCCTTTCCTCGTGAAGTAGTCCGTTAATAGGTAAGATGCATTAAGTAATCTCTCTCTCTCACAGTCTGAGAACGAGTCCTCACGTAATACTGTGAGTCGAATAGTACCAGGCTGCCATAACATATAAAGATATTATACGAAGCACGCGGGACTGCCAACGCAGGCCTTGATCCGAGAGAATAGATAATGAAGTAGGTGGCAGTACTCGTAGTACCTACCTCGTAACCCTAAGCGCCTTTTGTTTTTTAACAATGCAATTTCGTTGTAATTATTGTTAAATCATTACTAGGCAACGCTAATGTCAAGAGAAGAGTGAATAAGGGATATTGTAGTTAAACCCTTCGGATTCCATTTCCATTTATCGCTCTGGACTTTTATAAATTATTGTTTAGAGTAGAGCATAAAAAATATTGTTAAATCAATCTGCGAATAGTTGGCTACAGTGGTCTCACCTTCTTAACGGAGTATAATATTTTTATTTTTGTACTTGATATCAATTTAACCATAATAACATAACATTTTAAAGTTTGTGATTAATTGACATCTTCCATGGAACAAGCAAATCAATAACCGCATTCAGAGTAAAGTTTACCTATATTTTTAAAAACAGATATTGACTAGTTAGGTATAAATTTAACAGTCTGTTATTTGGAAATAAACGATGACGGTGAGTTAAAGTATCACGTAATACTGCGCGTCGCTAAGTACCAGGCTGCCATAGAGTCTTAAGAGATTTAAGAACAACTGCACGGTGAATAATAAAGGCACAACACGTGGGCGGGAGTTATCAACCACAGAATAGATAATACCTACTTTGCATCATTTAGGGAGTAACTAACTAAATAACCAAATAATTAAAAGACAGGTATAGGCTACATATAGAGTCATCATCCGCAGCCTTTTTTCTTCCCACTGCTGGGCACAGGATTCCTTTCACATAGGAGGGCAAAGACCCACCAGGCTGCTCCAATGTGGGTTGACGATATTATCCCAGTGATCATAACCGGGACAACGGCATAACGTGCTCTCCGAGGCACGGGGTATGCTACTAAAAATTCTTAACCTCCAACAGGTTACCATGATATCTTAGACTGCATCATAAAATATCACGCTGGAGCCAAGCTGTAAAACCATACAATTTCTCATCTGCATTTTTTCATATTATTACAAAACTACGTTCCCCGTTCCCCGTTCCCTCGTACGACTGTTTGTCTGATTGCGATTAACTCAAAAAGCCTCGTAACTCATTTTATTCATGAATACAAAAATAATTTAATTTGTCTATCTATGGTCACAAGTTGTTCAAAAAAAAGTTAACTCTATCACAAAAAATGTGGTTAGGGCTCGTTGCGGTGAGAGCGTGCGTATTGGTAGTATTAATTATTTGTACCCGAGCCGCCTAGGTAGGGCTCGCTGTGCATAACCACGTAATACTGCGCGTCGCTAAGTACCAGGCTGCCATAGCGTCTAAAGAGATTTAAGAACGACTGCACGGTGAATAGGTGGCGACGTTAATCATTCATTACGGTTTTCTGTAAATTGGCTGAAATATAAAAATAATCGTCAAAGAGAAATGAAGACGTCAAGCTGAAAGGACGCTAT
Source organism: Pararge aegeria (assembly GCF_905163445.1). Taxonomy (NCBI): domain Eukaryota; kingdom Metazoa; phylum Arthropoda; class Insecta; order Lepidoptera; family Nymphalidae; genus Pararge; species Pararge aegeria. The sequence continues at coordinate 1,442,566 of NC_053193.1, forward strand.
ACTAATTATTGATAATAAATTATTATACTACAAGTTTATAGTACTCATAATTAGTTTATAGTACCACAAATAATAAATTAATAGTTCAAAGAAACTAATAAACACGCAAAACCGAACAAAGTTCTACCTTTTAGTTTGGTTTATTTATAAAAGCATGATTTTATTTCTTCTTATACTATTATTCCTATTAGAGAGAAAATTAATCAATAACCCATTTACCATACAATATGTTAATATTATATAAATCGGGTAAATAAATATAAATTAACATCATTCCTGAATTATCGACTATAGATGAAAATTATATATATACATATATATATTAACAAAAATGTTTCTTATAAAATTAGTGTATTGTCATCGGTCCTCGATATATCTACAAAGTTTGAATAAATTCATACAAACACAAACAGACATACACACAAAAATAATAAAAAGCGTGTGAAAAATCCCCCAGGATATTAAGTCTTATTATAACAGTTAAGTAACGAAATTTGTTCAAATTAGTCAATCAAGACGAGGGTGTCGAAAGATGATAACATTGGTATCGTATTAATAATCCTTATCCAAATAAAAAGTTTCTTAATTATGTACGTAATTACTCTTTTTTACGAGAGAGAGTTACGAGGGGCACAAAAATGCTGAAACTAATATACTTCCGAACGTTGTTCACAGAAATCGTAAAGAAACGCTGCGGATGCATTTGGAATTGTTAAAATTCTGCTTTGATACGTAACTCAACTGTCCATAGGAATCGAAAAATATGCGATGGAAGGATTTCTTAAAACAGCATTTGCATTTCTTTCAATACTTTTTTGGTTATTAATCTTTCCTGGAACTGGAGTTAATTGAGATTATAGCACATAGTACGTCAATGATATATAATATTAACTTAATAATATGACTCCAAACATAAAACAAAACAACTGACCAATATATTGGGCGTACCAACATTCATTGAGTTACGATATTTTGTTACGCATGTTCCAACTTCAATTTTATGGGCATATAAATAAAGTTGAAAATGGTCCATAGCTAGGATCACTCAGTAGTTTGCAACGTTATATTACGCGTCGCAAAGTACCAGGCTACCATAACGAATAGAGAGTCTCACGGCCGCCGTTTCAGTTTTAGTATTGAACTGTTGACGAATGCATTTTGTGACGTCATCAAATATTATTAATATCTTGATAGAGAGAAACTATGCTATGATAAGAACTTAAAGGCGTTTCACATTTGAAAACTTTAGTTTTAGAGCCATAATGATTCCGCGGGACAACATTATAAGGTATATAGAATGCTTACCACTTACCTTCATCATCATCATCATCATCATCATATAAACTAATTACCGGCCCCGGACACGACTCTTCTCCTACAATGACAAGGGTTTAGGCTGTGGACCACCCAGTGCAGATTGGTGGACTCCACACGCCTTTGAGAACATTATGGAGAACTCCCAGGCATGCAGCCTTCCTCACGATGTTTTTTTCTTACCGTTAAAGCAAGTGATGTTTAATTGCTTAAAACGCTCATAACTTTAAAAAAGATACAGGTGCGGGCTGGGATCCGAACTCTGCCTCCCGAAAGTCAAGCCGAATTATTTATATTATTAATCTTGCTTTACAGGAAGAGATCTGAAACAAGAAGTAGCCAATGTGCGATAATAACATAATAAAACCATTGAGCTAATCTTATTTAATAATCCGATTAGCTCAGTACGGTTTTTTTAAATAATATTTCGCAGTAAACCTTAAACATATTATTTTCTTTTTAATTAATAGGTACATACAGTTCGTTGTTATTATAAAGATTTTAAAAATAAAGATATTTTATTCTTTCTATTCTATAAGTTGTGTTTATAAAATATGAAAACAACCAAACGGTCGATAACGGCGCGCGGCTGGGTGGGCTTGCCTGGTGGGTGTTTCGAACGCGGGACGGTAACGTAACACTGCGCGTCGCAAAATACCAGGCAACTATAACGCATTAAGACATTTGAAAACTGACCCAGTGAGTAAACCTCGCGGGAGACACCGAACGAAGGCAACTTCCCAGCTCACTTTTGATCCCGTACAATAGCAGATTTGACTAATATAATTTAAATGTGTAAAATTAATCATATTTGAATTCTAGAGTTAGTTGGAGAGCTCGCCAATCTATTCCGGCTATTTGTTATCTACCTACTTTTCCGGCCTCGAAAAATAATATAGGTAGTATTTATGGTTTGTAACATGGTGCGTGGCAGCAGTTTGTTCGACTAACAACTTTGTGGTTCTTATCTTGTCCTTTAATGTTCTTGAAAGTATACTTACTTATATTTTGAATTCCAAGAAAACCATATTATGACTTAGTCGGTAGGTAAGCTACAACACACCTACAACAATATTTTTACGTCCGCAGTACTAATTAATTTTCCTTACAAAGCTTGAAAAGAAAAAAGTAGGTATACAGAAATATTTTTGTAAGTATGTTTACATAATAATTAGGATCGATAAGACGAGGAGAAAATCAATAAATTTTTAATACAAAACGGTGCATAGATGGCACTTTTGATGCGTACATTTACATAAAATATGTACAATAAATAGTAGTAAGATGATGATGGTGGTAACTATAATCGTAATCTTGTCCGGGTCTGCTTTTTATTATCACCATCTCTCATTGCCTGATGTGAGATACTCTGACATTTAGGTAAAACTAATTTAAAGGCTTCCTGCTCAGAGCCAATCACATCCAAGCATTTTTATCGTTTATATGCTTTAATCCTTTATGCTCAATAGGACTTTTCTGCTTACGTTATACTAAGTTTAACTAAGACATCTCCAAGATGTCAACCGGTATTTTATTGTAAAATTTTACTTTAAATTGATTAATTGTGTCTTCTTAGTTTAGTATATCCACAGACAGTTTGTTTTTGCTTCTACATCGGTGGGTAACATATATTCATTCATATTGAAAGAGCGACGCGATTGGGCCATGTTTGGAATACCGTTGGTTCGTCACGTAATACCGCGCGTCGCAAAATACCAGGCTGCCATAACGCGTAAAGAGCTCTGAGGGCACACTGGAGATAATATTGTAATTTATTTTGAAGGTGATTCGTCTGATACATATCAGGGATTCTGCTTTTAGTTGAACTTAAACTAGGATTGTGCTGTCCATTTATAACTATACGATTCTTATAAGTATGATAGCCTAGTGTTTAGAGCTTTTGTCTCCCGGAGTTGCATTTTTATTTAAACAATTAAAATATCACTTTGCTTCAACGGTAAAGGAAAAAAAACATCGTAAGAAAACCTGCATGCCTAAGAGTTTTTCATAATGTTTTCAAAGGCGTGTGACTTCCATTCCGCACTTTGTCAGCTTGGTGGACTACGGCCTAACTGTGGAGTCGTGCCCTGAAGTGGGCCGGTAATGAGTTGATGATATGATATTAATGAATGATACTGATTGAACCGTTTGTCCTCAGTAACGGAGAGTTTGTATTCCACATCGCTGTCGACGTTCGGCGTGCCAACGCCGCCCCCCAACTCTCCTTACTCTCCGCTGCAGTTGGAGCTGCTCAACTGCGCGCAACGCGTGCTTCTCTCCGAGTAAGTTAACCTTTTTTTAAATCCAGATGTTCACATTTTATTTAGGGTTTCTGTCTCACAGTGGCTATCCACGCCATGTCGGGCTTTTGACCAGGTAAGACATAAATCATGAATGCCTATGTTTTTTAGATGCACATTAATTAAGCATGTAGTCAATGCATGATCTGACGTCTAAAATATTAATTGTAGAACTGTAAAGTGTTGCTAAAAATAAATAAAGCAAGATATATGAAAAAAAATCTTCCCGCTATACGACTTAAGAACAAACAGTCCTAACTTATTATTTATAACTAACTTATTATATATATATTACTAGCGTACCCAGCCCGCTTCGCCGGGCTAGATTTTGGCTAGATTTTGGGCAAAGAGATGTCTTAAATAGTTCAAAGTTTGTATAACGTAAGCAGAAAAGTCCTATTAAGCATAAAGTATTAGGTATATAAACGATAAAAAAGCTTGTGAATTATTGCTCTAACCAGGAAGCTTTTAAATTAGTTTTACCTAAATGTCAGTATCTCACATTAGGCAATGAGAGATGGTGATAATAAAAAGCAGACCCGGACAAGATTACGATTATAGCTACCACCATCATCATCTCCTTAATTACGCTTCTTTATACATATAACCCATCTGTGAAAATTGTCTAAATTTGTGAAAACCGGTTTTCGGAGGAGTTAGCAAATAAACAGACAGAGACGGTTGTGTTTTTTATAGTTCTATATTTGTTTTAAATATACATATTTTATTATTTTAATAATGTTGTACAGGGAGTCCAGCAGAATGGAAGAGGCTAAACTGGGCAAGTGTCTCTCCGAACAACTCTGCTGCCCAGACGCGATGATGCAACCACTCACAATCAAGACTGAGCAAGCCAAGCGGTCATGCAACACTTGCCTCACTAACTCGCCAAAAAAGGTGAGTTTTCTCAAAGTCAAACCCTTAACAATGACTTGCATTTATGCAGACAGGAGATTTAAAACTGGTTAAAAGTTGTTGCTTGTATCTATATACCTAATGAAATCATTGAACGTGATTTTCACCCCCTGATTTAATTTGCAACTTTACACACTTGTCAACGACCGATGACACAATAATTTTAGTGGTTTGTCCCGTTATGCTGATAAGGAAACTCAGGATTAGTCTACTTTTAGTTCTACAAAATAAAATATATCTAGGTAGTATAACAAACTGCCATAACACAATAAAAAAACTATTTTTAACTGTTTAAAGCAGTTTACTTTGAATTCAGATGGCGCTGAAGGGTATCTACTTCCTTACTTCCATATTAGTATTATAAATGCGAACGTGGGTTTCTTTGTTTGTTTGTCCTTACTTTACGCCCTAACTAAGCAAACAATCGACTTGATTTTTACACGCTTTTTATTAGCTTCACCTGTATTTTTGTAACAGACTCCCTTGAGCTTGATTTTGACCCTCTTCAAACGGTCTGATTTCGTTCAAACTTTGTAGATATATCGAGGACCGGTGACAATTACTAGTTTGAAAAAAAAAACCTTTTTTAAGATTGCAAAATAAGATTTTTGTTAATTTATTTAATTTTTATATAGTCTATAAGGCAGGAATTATGTTCAATTTAATATCCAACCATTATCTTCAGTCGATTTCTCTAATATTAACAAATTTTATGGTTAATGGGTTACCGATTGATTTGGTTCTAATGAAAAAAAATAGTTTAAGAATATCTTTTATAAATAAACTAAACTATAAGGTAGAAATAAGTTTGGTTTTTTATACTAAGCGTGTTATTCAATTTTTTTGATATATTAATTTTGGCATTTGGCTTTGGGCTTACTTTAAAAACTATTATTGGGCAATTTTTTTTCATATGGAAACAAAAGATTCCCACGGGATTTGTAAATAACCGTGGACTCAGAACGCGGGCAACATATAGTCAGCAAATAAGACCGTTGACAGTAGCTGTTCTTTTTATTTATTTATTTATGGTGATTCGATTCTAAATTACGATACTTTTGTGTCATAGGTGATGCACACAGACGGCGGCTGTAGTCGAACTAACCCCGTGACTTGGGTGGGTGTCGCCGGCCAGAACGTTCAGGTGCAGGTCAAACGTGAACCACAGCACATGCACGTCTCCGAACTAGTGGCTGTGAAGCTAGAGCAAGCTTCACCCGGGAATAAGCCGGAACCGCCGCCCGGTATACCTACAAGTATGAACAATGGTGAGCCTCTTGAATTTATGTTATCCTGGTAGTTGCGAGTCCATTAAAATGTCTCAAAATTAAAAATTAATTTATTTTAAATAAGCTCTCCTTAGAACTTGACTTTTGAAACGTCAAGTCTGTCTGTTTGCAATCTCTCCACCACCGATTAGGAAGGCGACAAGAAACTTAGCATTTACTCTTTTCCAACATTAAAATTTTACAGTCATATTTCTATCTTGCAGGAGATAAGATTGATTGATATTGATAAGAGTTGCTTCCAAGCTAAATTTTCATTGCAAATGAATCAATTGCATAGTATTAGTAACCTCGCTGTAATAGGTTTGATTTAACTCATTGCCTTATGGCAGGTCCAAAATTATCTTCGGAATTATGTTATAAAAACATCCCTGTTTAATAGTATCTTAATCATTGTTTATTTTGTATAATTAGTCTCTTTAGTATGTAGAGTAGTTAAACATAGTTCTAATTTTAATTTTAATCATAACTTCTTTTATAATAATAATTTAGTTTTTTTCCGTTTGTAACTGTTTCGGCTTTTGTTGTTGTTCTTTTTATTAGTTTTTATTGATTCTCTTTGAAAATTGTTATATCGAGGCGAAATTAGCATGTAGTGTTTACCTTTATATGGTTTTGCATACTCTGTGTAATATTTATATGATAAGTAATATTATTTTTATTTATGTAAAATCGCTGGTATAATAAATAAATAAATAAATATTGAAACCCAATTAGTATTTCTGCACTTTTCACAGACAATAATATAAAGATAGCACTAATTCAAGTAGATTGATAAAATCAGCTTTTCGTTAAAAATAAGGAAAATTTTGTTTTAGAAGCACTAAATTATTTTTAATGTATTCCGAAGTTACTGTAAGCGTATACCTATTTCTTTCAATTTTTCACGAAGCGATTCGCGTGATGTAATTAGTATTAGTAGACCGTAGACCGACAGAGGTCTTTAGAAACCATCTTCAGAACATACTTTGAGTCACCGTCGTCCGATTTTATTTTAAATACAGTGAGAGCTACTTCGATTTATGTAACCTTAGTAATCATGACCCACAGTAGATGCATGTCTCCAAACTAAGTTAGGAGGTAAATAAATATAGTAAGTAGTATGTATATACGTAAACAACTAGGGTAGACTTTACCCTGGACACTATATCGATTTCTCGGGTTGGATTCCCTGACTTGGGAATTTGTGCCCTCAAGCGGCAAAAATTCCCAAGCGTATATATATAGCGTTCCATAGCGTACCAGAACGATATCGCTTGAAAACCGATTAGGAGTATACCCCCTTACAGGTTAGTGAGCTACTATAAATAAATAAATATTAGTAGTGAAATAAAAAAAAGTCTATTATATACATACCTAACAACTACCAAACATTAACCAACATGTAAAGTTTAAGGAATGATCTTCTTTCTATTCTTTATATTGTCATAAAAGTCATTACGGGAGCTTTGGATTCAATCAGTATCCAGGAGGGACACTGATTGGATACAAAGCTCTCGTAACATTATAAATTCCTAAACTTCTGGACCAGTGAGCCGGACTCTTTCACGCAAAGGACCACATCACTAACAACTGAGCTAGGAAGGTTTATTAAGAGATTTATTAAAGAGGTCTATTCCGAAAAAATAATTTCAATAATTGACAGACTTAACAACTCTGTTGATAAGGCATAATAAAGATAGTTAGTAGTCCGACCGACCGCTCAAACAATAAATTATGACGTAAGTTACAACTGTAGGTTTCTTCCAATTTATGTTGTCCTAGTAATAAAAGAGACTCAGCTGTTTGCAACAAATTTCGCAATCGCTTTTGTTATAATGGACGTAACGTCCGCAAATACCTCTTGGGGTATTCTGAAAGCGAGAGTGTTCTCTCAGGTATGGAGGAAATAGACTTGTTATATTTACAATTTGCATGAAGTTCTCAAACTTTTTTTCCGAACAGGCAGACAGACGTCTATTTGTAACCCTGACTTAATGCTCCCCAAGGACTTTAATTATAATCGATGGTGTTCCCATTCAGTGCTATCTTTATAGTTTGTAAGAACGTATAATTTGTAAAAGTTAGTCCTGTGCCTTTAACCTGACGAATAGGTTTTTAAAAATATTTGCTGTTTGTGTTAGTAGAAATGAGATTAGGCTATATATAGGTGGATGTATAGTGTGGAATAAAACAAATAGTTCGTTATAATTGTTATACAAAATATACCGATAGCCAACACATTGTTGTAATCTACCTACAACCAACTTAGAAGTTATATGTCCCTGGTACTTGTAGGCAGTAAGATGCAGGTAAAGGTGTGTAAATTAAGGTAGGGAGGAGTTAAATAGACAGGTAGGTTTAGCACTAAGTTAAATAATAATTAATAATATGCCTAGGCATAGATTCTATGCCGATAATTATATACTATTGATGATTATTGGTTACTGAAGGTTTTCTCTTGTCTAAAGTGAATTTACAAGTATTTTTTTGTGTATACAGGTTCGATTCCCGTCGGAATAGCGGTGGCTCGGCAAAGGGTAGGCGACGCGGGCCTCCTTGCTGCGCTTTCACAGAAGGACAGTCAAAGGTTACACGATTTAGGTAAGTGTAGTTGGCATACTATATAATAGTTACTTACGATTATATCATATCCACTAGCTTTGCGCTGCGGTTTCAACTGCCGTAAATTAAAAAAAAGTAGATAAACCTTCCCCAATATCTAAAGGAAGAAAAAATATTTTTATAAATGGACTTCCTAAGATCAGATAATGAATAGACATTCAAACCCTTATTAGTACTCGGTATGGAAAGAAGATTTCCATATTAACTGACGTCTTCGGTAAATTATAGGTCAGAAGACGTGTTATCAACGGATAATCTAACGGACCACGGACAAATCAGTATTTTTTCTAAGCTTTGTTTTTTTCTGAGATAGATGCTAGCCCGTTTAAATATAAGCATTCGTACCTATAAGCTCTTTATCGGGCATTCTTTGAGTAATTAAAAGAAAATAACTTCGGAACACAAAATGTAATAAATAATGAAATTACAAATATTGGACACTTTCAAGTCGCAAAGAATATAGTATTCATTTTTCTCCTATTATTTATAGTTTCCTAGTAATGTAGTCTTCTTATTCATAGAACAAATAAAACCAGAATGGTTAAAGTTGAATATAATCAAATCAGAAATATTTATGGGAATTAAGGTAACTAAAATGACTGACTAATATTTAGAATAACTATTTCTAAAAATATACACTGTACAAAGGTCAAAACTGTTAAAAGTAAGCATCTAAAATTCTGATCTACGTCACTGTAACACTATTCCAATACATAATGTAAATAAATAACTGTATTGTATATATTTTATGTCGACACGGTTATGTGCGGTCACTCTACGTAATTGGTGACCTTATACGGTCCGCGCTGATAATTCATACGTCGCCAATGTTGCGTACAATCTCTCTGACTCTTCTGTAAACCTGGTACCACTATGTATAGACAACCGTTCGATGAATGAAAAACAACATACTAATCTCGCAAAAAGAAATGTAATATATAAAATATAGTATATTATGCATGTATCCATTTAAAACTATACTTTGGGTTGTTGGACAGAAGAACTAAAAGAGGTTGCTCCTTTTTTATTCGCATTACATTTATTTCCTTCTCATTCGCATTTTTATCGTCCGTTACTTTACGTCAGTTTTCATTGATGTAATTTAGATTGACAAAGCGTTATCTTTTCTGGGTACCTATCGAAAATAAACTAAAACATATTTAGGCATACAAAGTTAGTTAATGTTGTGTAATAACTAACTTAAAAAAAATTTGTAAATATAGGTTATTATTATTATATTAAAAATTCTGTTGTTTTATCTAAGACAACGCTATACGACTGTCTATAACCAGCCTGTATCTCTTGAACCGTGATAGTTAGACAGTTGAAATTTTCATATATGATGCATTTACGTGGCCGGTACAAGTTACAACAACAAATAGGTACTAAAGAACCGAATAAAGTAAATATTTAAGGGTGCTCCAATACAGCTAATGATTTGTTTGCCGTTTTTATAGATAGCTGTTGCCCTCGGCTTCTTTTGTCCTTTTTTCTGATTGCTAATAATATTTTGGGATGGTAAATCATATGAAAATAAAAATTTTAAGTGTGGGTCACCCTTATTAATCAGGGATTGAAAAAAAGATTATAACAGATTCGCAGACCTACCAAATATGCAAAAAAAAAATCACAAGAATCGCTATCTCGGAGGAGTGTGACCCCGAACACTATGACACGAGATTTTTATACACCTAGGGGGTCGGTTTTTATTGAGAATAATATTTGATTTTTTTTAATGACATGGATATTCGCAGCTACTTAAAACGATGATATAAACACACCTGTTAAAATATTCTTAATGCGAACCTCTATTGCAAAAGGTGCAATAGTTAGTTAAGTACATACTGGTTAACATTATTAATAGTATTAATAATACATTATTATGTAATAAAGTACCATTAACGGGAGTCCGCCGGGTGTTTCCATGATACATAAAGGTAAATAAGCATATAATTGCGGTTTTCCTCCACGTTTCCTTTAGCCTAGCTGTTAGGGCTGCCAAATACAAACATTATTCATGGGCATGCATGTTTTTAATTTTAGAGAGGAAGCTAAAATATATTATCAAATATCTAATATTTAGATAGTATAAAATCACGGAATGTGCAATCTTATACAAGGTATAGTAAAGTATTTACGGTAACCAAATTCTATGACATGCAAAAGAAACCACAGATACCTAATCTAACGACTGGCCGCGACATCTGCCTTTTAAAGTTTTTCGCCCATTAATATCCTAATAGCGAATTCTTATTTATTTTGCAACGCCATGGACACACAGCTTGATCTTTGCACCAACACTGCACAACTCGAATTAGAGCTCCAGAGGCCTGATGTCAATCTCGTTGGGGCCCGAAGTACGCTACGTTTACCGGGTCGCCATTCCAGCACCTTAAGACCCCAACGTCTATCGGTTCCCCGTGCTATGTGCCCTGCCCATTGCCACTTTAGCTTCGCGACTCGCTGAGCTGTCGGTAACTCTAGTTCTTCTACGGATCTTCACATATCTGATTTGTTCACGCAGAGATACTCTTAGCATAGCTCTCTCCATCGCCCATAGTGAGCGACCACGTTTAGGTTCCGTAAGTCATAACTGGCAACCAGTGGCGTGCACTTCATACATGCACAAAAGCATTGCCTACCCAAATTATTTAACTTTTATTTGAAGGGAATTTTTCCATTGATTTTTTCCATGTACCTGCCTTACGCATACCCTGGTCGAAGACCCTGTGCACGCCACTGCTGGCAACACGCACTGTTCTAAGAGTTTAGTCTTCAGCCACTGAGGGATTATGGACGAGAAGTTGTCACGAAGTTTCCCGAACGCTGCCCATCCGAGTTGGATTCGGCGATTCACCTCTTTCTCGAGCGAACATAGTTACACCAAATATAACTGGCTTTTTCCTATCAAAAAAAATGTCTTCCGCCCTTGCAGTTCAATGTCAGCATCACGATTGCGGTCTTTTTGCTATTGTGATTGTATTAACCCCAAGTTACGTGAACACAGGACTGTCCTGAAAGTGCCACCCATTTGGCAACACCGAGTGATCATTAATTCTGAATGTAAAAAGATCGTTAATGTACACGTCCGGCGCTCTTCCGAATGGGATTTATTGCTAAACAGCTGGAACAAACAATTATATGCTAATCGTGGCTTCGCATGGCGAGTGAATGTATGATACGTTGGATCCCGAGACCCGTGCCCTGTAATGGGTTGATATGATGACGCTATAAAGCGATAAGGCCGCCAAATTGTATATTTTATGTACTTTTTGTGGTGTACGATAAAAGTATATTCATTCATTCATTCACTCATATTTCGTAATGATACTAGCAAATTTCGTTTAGTTTAGGCATTTACAATAGTCTTGTAAAACAAGGAATAATCTAGTAAAATAAGAGTCACGTCATTACTTAGTCTGTACGAAATCGTCTTACGATGAGTATATTTGTGTACTAAGCTACCTACCTACTAATAGATCTTAAATAGGACAAAAATTAATCAAATTATTCAAAATTCATTTTTTTCAAGTAGGCCTAATTTATAAGCACTTTTGAAATGTCAAGTCAGTTTGTTTGTAGTGACTCTACCACCGGTTCGGATGGCAGATTCCACTGAGAAGAGCCGGTAAGAAACTCAGCAGATTGCTCTTTTCCAACATCATTTTAAAGTTTTTCTGTTTTGTGAGAGATGAGAGCGGAGTGGCCTGCTTCCAAGCAGCCTTGTCGTTAAGGAATTCATTAATCGTGTAGTAACCACGATTTGTTAAATGTGTTTTAATATATTGTTTAAACTTAGGTAAAGGTAGATCTAATATTACCTTCGGTAACATGTTATAAAAGCATATACCCATCCCCACAAAGGATTTTTGTACTATTCACAGACGATATGCAGATATCACTAACTTATGTCCGTTTCTAGTTAGTCGACTGTTTATATCGACTTTTTGTTTATAATTATGTACTTATGTTTTGTTTAATAAAACAATTATATTTATTTAAATTTTGCACGAAGGGATTCGCGTGATCTAAGTTTATATTTCGATCGCAGAGCTCTTTTCTGTAGAATAAATATAGTTTCTATATCAGCAGCTCTGCCCCAAAACAAGATCCCATACGACATTACACTATGGAAGTATGCAAAATAAACAAGCCTAGCAGTTTCAACATCTGTTAACTGCTCATTTTTCTGACAGCATAAGCAGCTGAGCTAAGCTTACCCGCTAGTGTCTCGATATGGGAACCCCACTGTAGCTTACAATCCAAGGTAACTCCTAAAAAAACTATGGAATTCTCCATTTTTAATGATTCTCCATTTATCATTACTTTTTTATCAAGTTTCTTTAGTTCAGTAATTTAACATAGATTCCTCGTGACAGACTTGCTATCTATTGCTCGTAGCTTTTGTTTGAAACATATTATCTACTAGCTGTTGCCCGCGACTTCGTCTGCGTTTGATTTTGTTTTTAAAATATTCTGTATCGCTAAGCCTTCAATGAGTATAGTAGTATATATATATATATATAACATGTGACTCAACTAATCATAGACAAATAATTTGCAACAAAAAAAAATTGCGACTATAATTAAAGGTAAGCTATCCTATCTCTTAAGTTGGACCAGACTGCTCACGGTGTACCAATTTAATTTGAAATCGGTTAAGTAGTTTAGGAGGTCATCGCGGACAAACATCGTGACAGGAGATTTATATATATTAAGATAGGGTTAAAAATTGTTCGTGAACTAGTTTACGTAATAACTATTACATACAAATTATTTTAATCGTTTCAGGTATGTAACATTTTTCTCCAAATCATATTTCGTTTCTATATCAAACATCACAAAACGAACTTTTGACGAAGTTATGTCGGTCACTAACTTTCGCTGAGCATACCTACTTTAAACTACGCTTGGCTTGCTTAAAACTTGTTTCAGCTTAAACAAATGACAGTTTGAGATGCTGATAACAAAAATAACACCCAGTATGTGGGCTTTACCAGGGAGCTTTTGGAACTCTCGTAGCTTACTATGTACCTGAATATTTTTTATGTAAAACAAGCTTCGAAATATTTGACTTTGACTTAGCAACCATGTTTTACAAAGCAAGGTCCTATTTTATTTTATAAGACTTCGACTTCACTTTTGGGTCGAGTTCGAATCCCAGCACGCACCTCTTAACTTTTCTTAGTTATGTGCGTTTAACCAATTAAAAAAGTTACAGATGTGTATTGGTATCAGTCCCCCGAAAGTGAAGTCGAGGTCCTACCCACTGGGCTATCACCGTTTCGGGTGGTATATAAATAAAATATATATATATATATATCTGCATGTAAGTCTGTCTGTGGCAGCGTATTCCCCGAACGAATCGGTCAAAGATGGCCACTATCATAAAATGGTGAATTACTTTTTTTCCACAACTCCCTCTTTTATAAGACTGTTCGCTAGAAGCGTGTTTACTTTGGCATACATTGCGTGTTTACATTAAAAATAGCTTAGCTTGAAATCCTCTTAAATTAGTTCGTTACGATAGTTCTAGTCGAGCATTACCCTGTTTCATTCGGGTATCGCGCAATCGTGACTGTATAGTGCACTAGTGGTTTTTATTATCCGCTTTATAAAATTAATTGAATCCGGAGAGCTTTACAATCCTCTCATTGCCCTTGCCGCTCTGGCTGAACACCCCTAGTGCGAGGTATCATCGTTTCCGTAAACGACGTTCGATATCGAGTTACTCTGCATCCTTACCATGAGATTTGTAATCCGGCAATTGAAGGTCATCTTCCATCTATATCCTCATATTTTACCATTACCGGCGCAATACAGGGCACAGGTCCGCAAAGAGAAGGGTAAGGTCGTAGTCGTAGTGTATCACTTGTTAAAGTGCTACAATATTGACATTACAAGTCGACATCGAAGAAAATAAAAATATATACGAGTCTTCACAAGACGTCGTCTGGCCGATGTGGCCGAAATAATTACAACAGGAATCAGATGTTGCATAATGAAAAGATAACGCATTTCAATCATAGTATGATTTTGCTTTCTTTGTAGGAGGCTGCACACTTTCACTTCCTGAATTAACTGTCAGACATATTTTATTGTTAAAAATAGTAACGTAGTAAACAATACTGTATACACACGTATGGACTACGTATAGTACATATAGCGTGGCGATGCGTCGCCACGGCATGTTTACATCAGGTTTACCCTCGCCTACAAATGTTTTACATCGAAAATACAGTTAGACACTAACTCAAATATATTTGAACTAAAAATTAATTTGTTGATTTAATTTGTTTACTAGCAAATACGTTTTAATTTCGTTGAAGGATGATGTAGCAGATGCTAACGTAATGCAAACTGCAAAGAAAACGCCACTCAGATTTTGGATGGATGTAGACTTATCGAGTCGTAGAGACTCAGAGACTCGCACTAGGCGAGAGCACAGATAACATCGTGAAAGCGGGCGGATGTACCTATCTAGCTCGAATTTATTTACACGGCAAAAACACCGGCCCGACCAATTACATGCTAATCAGAGTTTTACAATTACTATAAATTGCGCCAGCGGCCGCTTTTATGGCTTCATGAATATACACCGTCGCGTCGCGTCGCGCAAAATACGCATTTTTTAATTTTAATTATTTTGGAGCACGCTGTATGTGCGTGGTGTTAGATGACAATTGGACACGCAACGTGTTTCTACATAACTTGAAGAAGAACAGATTAAACCTTTGTTTTTCGGCAATAGTTAGGTACCTATCTATCTAGCAACTTAGACAATCTGCCCACTCTCCACTCAACTTTTGTTTTTCTTTAACGTAATTAGGAAAGGGGGGGGGGGGGGGGGGATGTCATAAAATAATTCTTAAAAAAATAATATAATTAGAAGAAGTAGGTCCCAAAGGAGAAGAAGCCAGTACGACAATAATCAAAGATCTTATAGTCTTGATTTCTTGATACTACAGCTACATTTTACATCACAACAGATGATCACAACGTTGTTGGTTCATTCCATACATAACATCCATAATTCCGTAAAAATCTACTCATCAGAAAGAAATAATATTATTGCAGTTAAGAACATAACATTATTATCTACAGAAAAAGAAAAATCGTTAATCTATCAAGGTCTACGTATCGCTCACCCTAAGCGACCCTCCTTTGTCATACTTGAACACTGCAATAAACACATAATTATTATTATATCGCTCAGTCCCTCCCTCCACTTCCTCCCTTCCTTTTCAATATACTTGTCAAAGCAATCTCTACCTAAATGAAGTTGACTTTCAAGTACTAGGGTGATATGAGTTAGAGAAGTATACTCGTTACTTCACTGAAACAGTGCATCACCATGTAGTTATCAAAGAAAAGTTATATTTAGAACAGTAGAGGTTTATATTGCTTGTATAACAACTAAACAAAAGTGAGTCCGATAGATAACAACGCAGCAAGTGGTCTAAAACATTTGGGGGCTTTTGACAGAAAAATAAATTATTGTTTGATTTATTTAGATACATTGTCTTTGAAATTGCTTTTTATATTGGAGCTACTTCAGCGTATGTCAAAGATAAATGTGAATTAAATATAGGTATGTTTACCTAGTTAGCTTAAAAATTATCTGCATTGACTGACACTACATAAGATAGTGCAATCTTTACGACAATTACGAACTATTTCAACCTACTTTCAAGATAAATATTGATTAGTATAGCATCGTATTGACCAATAATAATAAAATATTTTACTCGTAATCGTAAGTATAGGAAAGATATGCTAACGGACTACTTGACACATTAGGTAAATGTATCTAAAAAACTTTCACAACTGTTTGAATATTATTTTTAAACCAGGTAGGTATATGTGACAGGTATTGCGTAAATACCTATAGTCGCGCATATTTCGGACCAAAAATTAAAAAAAAAACACCTTACGTAATTTATTGACACACAGTTATTTCTCGTAAATTATATCGATCTCAGGAAAAAGTTTTGTATAATTTTTATGAGTATTGTAAAACACTATCTCAAAGTCATATCGTCTTTCGATGTAGTCTTGTTTTTTCCTACTTAGTAGTTATAATTGACGTACCAAGCACATGGCTCACCTGATGATACTCGTAAGTGGAAAACCATCACGTATATGAGAGAGATGCAAGAAACAGATTCTGCAACGTGCCGCACTGTCGTATTTTAATAATGCTGCTTTGGGGCAGAAATATTCATAGTGTAGTAGAACTTCTCCGGACGAGCTCTGTCACAAAAAGCTCTACTACTAAAACATACATTGTTTTGTATAGGTAGGTGGGTAAGTCCGTGGTTTAGTTGATATTTGATCGTTTTTTGTTCCATACAAAATGCACAAGCAAGCATTTGCATAAATTAACATGCGCATGTCACTTCGGGCAAACAGACTGAGATAAAAGATCAGCGTGTTGAATGAATCCAAATAGAGACAAGATGATGTCAGAAGCTGTTTTTCTTTTTTGACTTGTATGTCATAAAAGTTTTGTTGATTGACTAATATTGTCTTGGAGTATAATACTTGGTCAACTTTTAGTGTAACATTTAAAGTTATATTGAAAATACTTTGGCATACTGTAGTATAATAATAAATTCTATATCGTTACACATTAGTTTTCTGTAAAGTAATTTTTATTAGTAGAGGCTCCTAGAAGATTATTTCTAAGACTTTTTAGGGGTCACATACATGCATGCATACTAATATTATAAATGCGAAAGTGTGTTTGTCTGTTTGTTTGTCCACGCTATACGCCTTAACTAAACAACCGGTCCACTTTGTTTTTGTCAAAGATTTAGTTGGAAAACAAATTGTTCCACGAGATTTGTAAAAAAACCTCAATAAACGCGGCCAAAGAACTCGGGCAACACGAGTCGTAAAATAAATGAATACCGTAATAATGAATGCACACAGTATTGTAGTTCAATCCCGGTTTACTATCCCGCCTCACATTTTTTAATCTTCCACAACGAAACGGCACGGGAATGTGTAAAGCTACACAGACACCAGTGAGGACAGTGAAGCATTGTGTTATGAAAACATTGTAACCCACAAAGACAATTACGGTGGCCATTATTAAAAGTTATGAGTGGAGACCCCTACTACATTTCCAGTTGTTGCAAACATTTCTGCTAACTAAACCATGATATTATGCACCATTTACAAAAACATGTAGGCATTGATTAGGTACTTTTTTGTTTTCACCATGTTTGCAAATTGCACTTTGTCCAACGATATGTGAATATATGTAAATTTTTATTTCCTTTTTTTTTTAATAAATAAGTTTAATAAAAAATATACTAAGCCAATACACACATCGGCATATAGCCGAAAAGCGTAGCTTGTGTTATAGTACCTATAACTATAGAACACTGATGAATATTTTAATGAATAATACATAAATACTAATAATATACAGATAGACACCCATACACTGAAATGCATTCATGTTCATCACACAAACATTCTCCAGTTGTGGGAATCGAACCAACAGCCTTGGGCTCAGAAAGCAGGGTCGCTGCCCACTGCGCCAGTCGGCCGTCAATAGGTATGCCGATTCGCTAATATGTTTCATCGGCTATCTCAACTCTTTGTATAATATTTTCATTCATAACCTGCGTGTTTAGCAAACTAATAACTCAAGAAATAGTGTTATTCTCTTTAAAGAAATAGTTTTATATTACAATTTGAAATCCTTGCTAGGGACGAATCATTATCTATGTACTCATGCACACACATGTAACTTTTACGCCGAATACAGTGGTGTGTGCGGAGGGCCCGGCAGTGGCCGGTGCAGCGTAGAGTATTTCTAATCACGTCGCGCCAATTCAGGCCCGGCCGCCCGTCACAAACATTTGGCGTACTTCCCGCCGCAGGGCTGACTCTTAACTCCTTTTAAACGTTGTACCTATTTAATTAATTATTTTTGTTCGTTTTTCCATAATGCCCTCCACCTTATTTACAATTCAGTGCGAATTTTCGATACATGTACCACGATTCCATGATGGCCGATTTTCGATACGTTAGTTTAATATATAATAGCACGTTAGACCTTCAATTAAGTTTTGCATGTCATAGACTGTGACATAAACAAAACAAAAAATACATAAATACATAAACAAGACAAAAAGTATGTTACTATAAACGTGCATAATATGTTTTCAACATTACGGCAAATAAATGAATTTAAATTACTGGAATGTTATTGACATTTTGAATAAAGTGCTTTACTTGTGGAGATATTGACTTAGAGGTATTTAGTCTAACTTACTTTACTCCTGAATTATAAGTCATAACGCGACGCGACACAGAATTGCGTCGATAGTCGATACCTGTCAAATATCGTGTAAACAAACAGCCTAAGATAATTTATGTAAAATAGTAAATGTATATTATTCTAACCAAATCGTACGGTATGATAACATCATTATAGGAATTCGACAACCCTAACTAATCACAGGCAAGAGCTACAAGACAAAATTCTCCCTCAACGATGCGGCGACCCTCGGCCTGACGAGGGAGCGCGCTCTTCGCGTCGCTGCGCCTTTGGTACATGCCTTGATGTTTCTATCCACCCCACGAAGAAAATAGAAAGAAATAGGGTACAGGAAATCAAACTATAAATAATAAGAAGTGAGTGCTGACACAGCAGTCGTTATCTTTCCATAAGTGGTTAATACTTCGATCCACGCCTGGATCAACTTTGTTTTTCATAATTACTAAATTCAATTAGCTCTGGTCAGCTAGTTTCCGCCATGCGTCTTAACAGCAAGCCAGACTAAAGTTTGCCCTAAAGCAATTTTCGGGGATTAATATAACTGCCATATGCCTATCAAGTTACAGCACTTTCATCTTAGAATGCACTGTCACCTTACCACCGGTAAAGATACCGGATAAGAGGATATTTTTACGAAACGATATAAAACAAAATACAGAGTGTAAGCACTATTCAACGCTTACTTGTCACAGATTTTTCAAAAGTCACCTGGCGGAGTGTTATTTTCAAAATATAAGTAAATGAACATATAGGATCGGAAAAGTATAATTCGTAAAAACTGAACAGCTGCCTTGTCTATTATAATCAACCCTAACTATATTTTTTGCCGAGAACCATAACGGGGTTATCCGTAAAGGCGTTTATAACCTTACAGTACTAACATATAAAATCAATGTAACCTTACAACTTTACGAATTTGTTAATTAAAGTTTACAGAAACCACAATTCACGTGTAGACATCGAACTAACTGCCTTACAGGATTAGTTTTAGATCTACATCTACGTAATTAATGCATATCATTGTCATTAGTCATAGGTAACTCATGAAAACTTTATTTTATATGATATTCGCCAAAGAACAATTGAGAATTAAATTAAATTTAATCGTGATTATGTAAACACCAAAATAATTGAAACGTTTAGTTAAGGTTTGCTGCATACAATACGCGTTACCAGATATCTTACTGTTAACTGTAAAAACATTACCGCCTTCGGTAAACAATTTGCTTTACAAAATGTGCGCTGTAAAGTTTTCAATTTTGTAAATGCACATCTGAAATTTAGAAAATGAGCAGGGGCTGTAAATATTATTCCAATTTCCATCTTATTTCTTTGCATTAAGAGTGATTTTTGGTTAAAGGGGAAATGCTTGAGGGCAAATAGCGGCTTAGCTCACCCCATGAATGTTTGCGTAAAGAATTTACTATGATGTAGATTGTAGGTATGCATTGCATGTCGACATGTATTGGTGCAGATAAATTATTTTTCATATATATTGCCGGACTCGCAAATTTAATGATTATTTCGTAGTCACAGACCACTAAATAACGCCTAAATGGAAAACAAAAAACCGCGAACCGCAAAACTATAAAACATCATTTTGGGTAAAAATTATACATATACCTATTGTAGTAAAAAAGTGCTATACCCCTGGAATAAGTTACCCCAGAATAATAATTTGTGTTTGTTAATAAAACAAATGCTTTGCTGTTGAACTATCGCGCACGACATCCGTTCAAACAACGGCACCTCTCTTTCTCTGTTGCCTTGGTATTTTTTTTCGTGGCCCTCTCGCTTTTTATAAATAAAAATTTCACTTCCTTCAATATCCAAACTAACTTTCAACGATAAACTTCTAGTCATAGAGTTGAATGTTATTTAACAACATCACGGAATACAAACAAAATGTTAACGAATTAAATTCGTATGCCATCTCTCTCATATTATCAAAAACTCCACAACGCGCACGAATTTCATATATAGGTACATGTATTTATCATGCTATTTCGGCATAAAACATTTCTAGTAATACGATAGGTGAAATGTAAAATTAATAATAATTATTTTGATAAGTAATTTTAATGTTGCTATCGAATAGGATCGTTGCAGATATTGTATCAGTAACGCTATACTGGTTCGCAAGCGGCCGTCATTCTATTTACGCTACGCCTCGCTACACTGACCACGCAACGCGACGTAATTCTATTCTAGGATAGGGACGCTATTTATCTGACCTAGAATAATTCTCAGCGTGAAAATATTAAAACGATTCGCGCCGTATTGTAGATAAATAAACAAACTTCAAACGATTGAAAAACACAAAAGTGCAACAATTGTATTTTATCGATTTTTTTACCTATTTTTTCAGTACATTTTATTGGTTGATTTATCTAATTTATGTGGAAAACTAGCCTAGTTTTGTTTGGTCGGAAAATCTAGGGGCACGGAATGTCATTCGGCGTCGGATAAACCCTTTTCTTCAGCGCGCGTGATACTAGGCTGTCAGCGGTTACTAGGAGATATTACGAGTCGTCGTGAACGCTTACTTGCGAGTGCGAGCGAGATAGACTTATGCTTGGAATGCTGTTGCTGGAACGGTACCACGCAGTGAAGGTCAACTGATACGATACACAGTGTAGTTGAAATCAGAGAGCTTTGTAATTAATATATAATTTAGCTTACAGTGAAATAACAAAGCGTTCCTACTAGAATTATAATATTGGTCGAGCATAGCACCTTATTTATACATTATTGAATTTAAATTTGCTAGTAAATATTTTATTTGTTTAAGGAAAACCAATTTTAATGTCTAAAACTGCGATTCGATTCAGTTTATCATTAATGAGCTCTGTATTAACCCTGCTCTGTGGGATTACGTAGAAATAACAGAGACGGAGCGCTGAGTTAGAGAGAGATCGACATACCAGCACGTGCTTCTAGTTTCGTAATCATCTTTTTGCCTCCTCGCGCGCCTGCCGGCCGCTCCGATATTACATCTCATTGTGGGAATTTGTTTCGTGAGAAAACTTTTTTGTTTTTGTTTATTTTATTTGATCCGTATGCAAATTTCGTTAATCAAGGAAGCGTTTTGTCGCTGTGTTCATTTTATGCCTTTTAATAGCTTTCAAAATACTTAAGAAGTCACTTTCAATTGAAAAAAAAGCTTTGTTTATTTACTTCGTTTCCTAGAAATACGTATTCGTCATGAATAAAATAAGTTTTTCTTAATAACTTTTTGTAGAATTTGTGGTATTTATTTTTATGCAATATGATGTTTAATAGGTTATTTACCTATGTTGCATCTTACATCTGTCGCCTGTAATACAGGTTTTTAGCTAAATCAGGGACAGTTTTTAAATTGCACCTTTTCATACATTTATTGCATACTCATCAAAAGAATATATATGATACTAGCTGTTGCCCGCGACTTCGTCTGCGTTTGATTTTGTTTTTAAAGTATTCAGTATCGCTAAGCCTTAAATGAGTATAGTAGTATATATATAACATGTGACTGTCAATCAATTACAGACAAATAATTTGCAATAAAATAAAATTGCGACTATAATTAAAGATCTAAGTTATCCTATCTCTTAAGTTGGACCAGACTGCTCACGGTGTGCCAATTTAATTTAAAATCGGTTAAGTAGTTTAGGAGTCCATCGCGGACAAACATCGTGACAGGAGATTTATATATATTAAGATTGTACTGTGTAGGTGGGTAACTTTTTGTGAAAGGTATGTAACTACCTAAATTATTTATAACCATCGATGGTAAAAGTTTAAATCGTAAAACTATTTTTGAGGAATTTATTATTACTGTTAGCATCTTAGACTGCACCCACACGTCTTGGAACTAACTTGTAGTGGAATAAAAAAACGTGTTCACTTCTTGAGAATATTACCTATGTGCATGATGCAATAGTGACATCACACATAACAATATCACACAAAATTTACAATAGATATTCTAAATAGGTTTTCAATAAAAATTTGAAAATCGAAGACCATTACGAATTTTTCTTGATGACTTGTATTTTATCTATAATAAATAGGTACTTTTTAGTTTATTAACATGAATTATTTATTCTTCGCTAATTACATTAGCCATTTAGAATTTCGATTTCGTAACTTATATGAACTCGCTCATTTCAATTTATTATACATACCACCGACGTGTGTCAAGTAAAGTAGCGTGTGAAGCATGTGCATGTAGGACGGTTCTAATTTAAATCTTAACCGACATCGGGTTAGCATCGTGTCCGGAAATAAAACCGGTCCGGTCCGGTCACATTTCAAACCGGCGCAAATTGCTGTACCCGCGGGATTACGAATTACGACTCACGGCAACTGTACCAGGGTACCAGAATATGTGAATGATGTCTTATTTTTGAATAATCGGCCTATTAAGGTCGTCGCCGGGCGGAAAGTCAATGACGTCCCACAGACAATATAGTTTCCTACACACCATGCTGCCCGAGTGAAGTATTGTGACTTACTGTAGAGTGTTTTAATTCCATGTATTTTAGTTATCTTGAAATGAAGCTAGATTATCTTACAATAAATAAGTGGCGATGGATTAAGGCTAGAAAATATTAGTAACCCATCCCCAAAAAAAAAACACTAGTAAACCCTGCAATCTTAGAAAAGGCAAGATTCGAAGTCACAGTAAACTGGAACCTATGTTCTTCGATTTAAAGTCGAAAATTTTACTACTAATAGATATTTAATTTACGAATATCCCACTAGGAATGTGTGCGAACTTCAAGCTTTATAATACAAGGTGGATTTGTTTCATTTTACAGTGACGTTAAAGTGATTTTAATACAATAAATCGACTCCACAATTGCGTTACGAAACTCGTACTGAGGGCATTGTTTGCTACAAGAATCCGTTTCCACTCGCAGAAGTAGCCCTAAGGATGACGTTTCCTCGATGTAATCGAGTCCTTACAACATAAATCTTTATCAGAGCTTAAATTTTTCCCCCTTTGACATATATATAGTACCTAAGTAGTAAAAACAACGTCTCGTTCCCATTACACGGTTTGAAATCGTTATCGTTTTCGAATATCGAAACCATAGATTTAAGAACATACAGAAAACGTGTACACGACTAACTGTTGTCCGTTTGTTCGCGCAACCAATCTAAAGTGGAGATTTTAGATTTCGTACTATTTAGCAGTTGACAGTTATTAATTTAACTCTAATGCTCTAAGCGTTCACCATAAAATGGTAAAAAAATTGGGAGCAACATTCTGCGGGTGTTGAGTGGCGTTTTCACTGTTTTTGGACACAATGCACTGCATGCAATAATGGCTGAATGAGGATTCTGTACGCTCTTAATTCAATGATAATAACATTCTAGCTGAACACTGAAAAATATATCAAATAACGCTCGTTTTAAAGTCTGAGTTCCTTTACTAGCGCACAGGTAACATTTTATATCTACAGTCAATTCTCTCTCACACTACAGTCAGTCTCTGTAAATTTTCTAGAAATTAACTTAATCCAATTAATTTGGCAGCTTTAAGGTTTGCCAATATCGATTTATAAGGTAGATAAGGATAGGGTAGTTAGACGGCCGATTGGCGCAGTGGGCAGCGACCCTGCTATCTGAGTCCAAGGCCGTGGGTTCGATTCCCACAACTGGAAAATGGTTGTGTGATGAACATGAATGTTTTTGAGTGTCTTGGTGTTTATATGTATATTATAAGTATTTATGTATGTTATTCATAAAAATATTCATCAGTCACCTTAGTACCCATAACACAAGCTACGCTTACTTTGGGGCGATGTGTGTATTGTCGTAATATATTACATATTGTCGTAATATATTACATTACATTACATATTAGAGTTCT
This sequence comes from Pararge aegeria, assembly GCF_905163445.1. Lineage (NCBI taxonomy): Eukaryota > Metazoa > Arthropoda > Insecta > Lepidoptera > Nymphalidae > Pararge > Pararge aegeria. Next base: position 1,467,142 of record NC_053193.1, read on the forward strand.
TAATAAAAATAATTACTTTAGCAGGTAAGAGTGTAGCCAACAACAAAAAATTACATTGCATAAATTGTTTTTTAAATATGGGATAGAAGTAGGCGTTACTTTGCGGAAATCCATAATATATTATGAAAATTAAGCTTAATTTGCTGTACTCATAATTGTTTTTTATTTAGTTATTTTCTCATTGAGCTAGAAAAGCCCATTTGGCCTCAATAAAGAAAGTATCGGATCGTAAGTGTGAGGCAATTTGATCTTTATAACAAGTAGCATAGGTTCGATTTTACTCTGAATTCCAATACTCAAAAGCAACGCCAGGGTAAGTTGTTAGAGCACCAAATCTTAGTGTGCAAACACTCATTAATCCCGACACTTCCAGGGTTGCCAATATCTATTATACAAAGTCACTGGTTAAAATAATTTGCTTTTGCTGGAGAGGAAAGTAGTAGGTACCTACGTATAGTATGTTACCACTTTTATCTAAACATACCTATAATGAAATTGAAGTGTCTGTTTGTACATAATCGTTTTTTACTATATGTATACGAATATATATACGATACAAACACCAAAATTACATTTATCACACCTTTGAGAGAGAGCAATGGCGTGCACTGAGTTTCTAACCAGGGTATGCATACGGCAGGAAGATTACATATTAATTTTCGGGTAGGCAGTGCTTTTGCGCATGTATGAAGTGCACGCCACTGAGAGAGAGGTGTGTTATTTTATTATATGGTGTGTATATTTCAGCGCACGGGTTTCCTTCCAATGAGAAGGGGTTAAGGCAGTAGTCCACCACGCTGGCCCAGTGCGGATTGGGGGACTTCACACACCTTTGAGAACATTATGTAGAACTCTCAGGCATGCAGATTCCCTCACGATGTTTTTCTTCACGATATTTTTATTGCTTAAAACGCACATAACTTAGAAAGTTAGAGGTGCGTGCTGGGATTCGAACTCGGCCGCCCGAAAGTGAAGCGAGCTCCTCCCCACTGCGCTATCACAGCTTAGCTGCCACATTAATACAGACCTACATTATTGATCTATATTATTAAATAGTAAAATGCCTTTGCCACAGTTTCCCCATAAAACGAAGTGTTATATATTTTTAATGAGCGGTTCACAGCGCGTTCAATGCAGATATAAAACCTCATTGTTGTGATTGCAGACGCGGCGCAGGCGGCCATGACGGTGGGCGTGGCCAACGTGCTCTGCGACGACCGCCCCGCCCCGCTGGCGTGGCCGACCCCCGCGCCCGCACCCGCGCCGCCCCTCTGGCAGTACCCCGGTAAGACACACCTCCTACAGACTCATGCGAGCCTGGTAACTACGCGCCAACTGCATTGCGAGAGCGGCGTTTTAGCGTTGCCAGCGCTCCGCTCAAATGGAATACACCTCCTGCGGTGTCATGCTGCTTTGGTAGCGGCATTGCAACTGAGTTTGTCCGTTGGGCCTTTTTGCTTGTTTTTTTTTCAGACAGTGACAACACAGTATCTAGTATGAGACAGCCTGTTTTATTTGTACCGGTTATTAAAATTATTTAATGAATTTATTTGTAACGGTTTTTAATGTAACGTTATTTTTTTACAATCGCGGGTATACTTTGCATACATTAAAATTTTATTGCTTTCTTACTATAAAGAAAAAATAGTGTCTCATTTATATTGGTCGTTAGAGTGATGTCAGGCAAAAAACTTGTAACCCAGAATAACTTGAGCTGTTACGCACATTCGGACCCAAATACCGATTGGCGCTTGCAATTTAGCCGTCTGCTAAAATGATGTAATCAGCCTCCCACCACTTTGGGTCTAATTTGTTTTTTAAAAGGTTCAAATTCTCTTTTTGGGCCGACACTCGATACCGTTTATTACGGCCACCGGTTTCTTTCATCGAATCGTTTTATTTTCGTTTCGTAATGAACTAGCCGAGTGCCCACGCCTGCGGTTTTTTCCGTGACTTGTTTTTACGTTTTTTTGTGCATAAATTGTCGTTTTCTATGTTCAATTCAATAACGCCTTGTTAAGTTTTTGTCGCTTATTAGGTTATTATGGAATACGTGTTTGGAATAGAAATTTGAACACAGCTTGCTCGGACGCGTTTATTTATGATTCGATCAATTGAAAAATTTAAGTTTTTTATTTTTAATCATCTAATAGACTGTTAAAGTTATCGGGTTACGATGATTATTTTCTGTTGATTAATTTCTATCACGGTACAAATACCTTGAATTGGGTTTCGTTTAGTGCAACTAACTTCTTTATGTACGTGAATTTTTATTACATATTGTACTAATGTAGCAGTAGATTTATGGTGAATACTCTTATCTTAATTATGGGTTACATAAATAAATATAAAAACAATAGGTTGATATATTTATTTATGTAAAATTTTACATTTCTTTATTAAATAACAATAAATAACATGTCAGTTCATTAAAAAGTTTGGAATTTGACGTACCAACTTTGAAAAAATTAATGTGATACCCATGTAAAAAGTCTTTTAAAACTAGAGACTTTGCAGTTGGCACAGAATATAGTTAATGGTTGGCTCAGATTTAATAGTTTGTTTACGGTATAACGTTTAAGTCTAAATAACCTTTGTTTATTAAATCCAAAACTGAGGCCACTGCAGTCTCTATCATTTAAGGGTTTCTATCACAAAATCTTGAACTGCGCATAAATTAGACAATTTTGACAGACAGAAATATTTTTAAGAATTAATTATTTTTTTAAGTATAAATAATCTGTCTTTTAAAATAACTGAATCAAATAAAATAAAAACTCTTTTTGCTATAAGATTATTATTAGGTAGGTACTATTAGATTATTTAGAATTTAGTAAACCAAAATATTTCCATCGGCCAATGATTGTGACTGAATTTGTTATTGATGTCCGATGAGGAATCATCTATCGCCAAAGATAAATCATCTCTCAATGTCTACTGACTACAAAAGCGTACCGCTACACGATTCAGTGCGGTGCGTTGTCGCGTAGAAAATGATTAGGGGTATGACTACCATACTCCCTAACAGGTTAGCCCGCTACCATCTTATACTGCATCAGTACTTACTACCAGGTAAGATTGCAGTACCAGGGCTAACGTGTAGTGAAAAAAATAAAGTGTGTTTATTACTTCGTCCATCTTTAGCGCAGCAACAGCAACAAATTCAGGTTTTGTGTTTATTTTTTTGGAAAAAATGTATTGTTATACCTAAACGGTTAATTTCGGGATCGGGAAAGTTGACAGAATAATATCTTATTCTATTTTTTTGAAGCTGGTTTGAACATCTAAATAATTGACCCTCTTCTTGGTTAGGATATCATCATCATCATCATCTTCTTCTTCTATAGCCTATAACAGTCCAATGCTGGACTAAAGGTCTCTCACAACGGGAGGGTTTGCCCAAAATCACCACGCTGGGCTGAAGCAGTTATAGAAGTAACCAGTATCACAGAGAACTGCTTCCCGTTCTCCGTTATATTCCCATAATTGCTTGTTAATACACCCGTTTGAAGATAAGTGGTGGTAACAACTGTATTCAGATTTGCTTTTACCACACTTTAGGACATGAAAATGATGAGTGAGAAACTGTGAAAACTGTGTTTACAAATCAAAATGGTGAATTTCAAGTTCATTAAATATCAGCACCAATGTATCGATAACTGTATCTAATTTACCTAAGTATACCATGCGTTGAAAATTATAAAAAAACACATGAAATTTAAAAAAAAAGCACATGAAAATTATAAAAAAAACTGTTTGCTAATTATAATGGTGAATTTCAGTTCATTAAAGATCTGCCTTTAGTAGATACTATTCTGTATATAGTGTCACACTAATGTGATTGTATTGAACAGGTATTTTTTTACCATTGAGGTAAACACAAAATTTGGTATACTAATTTGCTAGTTCATTCATAAAGATGTGTCAAAACAAAACTACAAGGCATTTAAGATTTCCATTCTAATCAATAAGGCTAAATAAATCTGTTTGTTCCTGTTTGTTTGTTATGTTGTATTTTATGGACTATCTGGCGCAATGGTCTTATAAGTTAGAGGTTTGATCTTCGGAGTTAGGAGATTATCTTTGGTCATAGGAGTACTAATTACTGTTGACGAATGGAATCTTTGATGCAGAAAATTAACCTAATTAACTTAGAATATCTATCTATTGTTATTATTTCGTTAAAAGTAAGCACATAAGAAAAGTCTATTAGATACGTTACTCCTATAACCTAAGCGACCTACTTCAATCCCGAGCTTAGGACCGTTTAAATCGCTTATTTTGATATCCGCTACACTTTATGAAGCTCAGGTTATTCACCGAAATATTTAGCTACTAACTGTTGCCCGCGACTTAGTCAGCGTTAATTACTTTTTTTACAAATCCCGTGGGAACTGATTTTTCTGGGAAAAATAAGCTCTCCATCTTTCCATTTAACTCTATGCCAACAAATAAGTGGATTGGTTTAGTTAGGGCGCTAAGCAAGGACAAACAAACGTACTTTCGCATTTATGATATTAGTAAGGAATTAACCGAAAAACAAAATTTATCGATAAGTCCTGTTGTTGTAATACCCCATCTAATATCTATTATAGTTCTCTGTAGACAGTGGCGTGCAACGCGTGGTAAGGAACCCGTAAATTGCATAAACAGGACAATCATTCTCCTTCTATAAGAGTTACATATAAATTTTAGGGTATGCAGTGCTTTTGTGCATCATGAAGTGCACGCCACTGTTTATAGACATACGCTTTTTTGCAGCAAAATAAAGTGGCAATTTGAATTAGACATAAAGTTCGATAAAACAATATCTTCTCGCTTTGGATTTTACTGTAATATAGAAACACCAAACAACTGCCTATTTAACCAATTAACTATTAAGATACCATACAGCATGGTGGCTTCATGCTCGACGCAAAAAACTCATTGATAGCTGCTCTTTTGCTGCGTGAACAAACTAATAACAAATCAACACACTCTCGTACATTAAGAAGATTAATTAAAAAACCCACTATGAATTGTTATAAAGCAGATATTTAGGTACTTTAAACAATAGCAGTGAAGAATTTTCTGCTGTCTTTTGAGGATAAATTCTCCCAAATAAGCAATCAAAATAACCTCATCAATATTTCTATTAAATAATGTAATAAACCTAGACGGTACTCTGCTAAAGTTTAATACATATGGCGTGACATACCAAAAATATTCATGGAATTGCCTACTTAAAAAAAAAAAAAATTTTAACATTAAACTGTATTTACAATGTAGTTCAGTAACTCCTAATCCCATAAAACCCAAGAAACCATAGTCAACCCGCGCAGGGCTAATTCCATCGCTCACCACAATATCGCTTCCCACACGCCAAGCGGAACTCGTGTCACTCCCAACCCATAAATTATCCATCATCCGAAAAACAACATGCAAAAAATAACCGTAAAAAAACTCATTTATCGATAACTCTTGAACTAGGGACAGCCCTAAAACGTGTCTCCCGCCTTCTAAGCTCCGCCTTTGAAACGTCTCAGCCAATCAGGAGCTCGCTCGCTCCAAAGGCCGCACCTAATCAGTGACGTCCTCTCACGTTTTTAGTGTTGTGATTAGTTGTTGTTTTTTTAAACGATTATCGTAGTGAACGGTTCACGGTTAAGAATTTGACACCTCACGCGATAATATCGGGGATTAAAAAGTTAGTTTTTCGAATTATTAGCCCATTTTTATCGATAACATAATGCCTCGATAATTGTTGAGTTTGGATTGTCGATCTTGGGTTGAGGGATTGGATTAATTAGTGGGACGTGTGTGAATTTTTACTAGGGTATAAGAAGGGTTTTGGAAGTTACACTTCTTTAGCGGCGTTAGGAAAAATCATGGGAATGAAATTATACGATGTAACGAAATCAGCGCGCACAATGGCTACACGATTTAAACAAGATGAAGGTAGTTGCGAAACCAAGTGAGTGGGGAATACATCGTCCGCCAGCTCGCTTTTTACGATGCGCGCGCACACCGTCACAAAAATCCGACACCCTGAAGTTAGCTATACGGTTTGACAGTGTACACTTTCAATTGTCAGTCTGTGGACTCATTCCGGTGATTTAATTGATTCAATTGAACAAAAATCTCAAATTCTCAGTGCAACTCGGTGGTCCGATAAAACTTTCAATGTTTTAAATACATTTTTTCTATTGTTAGTGTCGTTTTCGACACAAACGTGGAATGAGGCGTAAGATAAATTTTTGGAAAAGATTTTTATCTTGTTACGCCAAAGAAGTATAACTTCTAACGCGTGTACATAAGTACCTGATGTACCACACATGATTTTAATTTTTCATGTGATGTTAGAACCTGTGTAGTATCTGATTTATTCAACTAAAAACTATGGCAGTGGTTTACTCAAAAACTATTAAGTTTTCGGTCTCACAGTTAGTCTCAGAGACGGTACGTAATCTACCTCTGAAGCCTGTGAAGTATTATTTTGGTGTTCATTTACACACTTATATTTATGGTATCATAAAGTTACAATATTTTTGATGGACAATTTATTACGTACGTACGTACTTAGTAGCAGTTATACCGAAAGCTAGTGTTTCAGGTGTAGGTACCTAACAGAACGCAATAATACGAGTATCATCATGTCTTCTGGACACAATTCTTCTGAAGGGGGTTTCAAATACCACGGTCTAGGGCTCAAAGCGACTCGCCTGATGTCATCTGTTCACCTTACTGGGGTCTAACACAGCTGTTCTTACCGGTGCGGGGTCGCCATTCCAGTATTTATGGACCCTAGAGACTTTACGATATATGACGCCTAACGTCGTAAGACATCACAGAAGAGTTTGTGAAACCTGTGTGTTTTGAAGGCCGCTTGGCGCAGTGGACAGCGCCCTGCTTTCCGAGTTCAAGGCCCCGCAAATCGAAAATTTTTGTGTGTTGAACTTGAATGCTACGGCGATCTAATTAAATTTTAGAACACAAGCGCTACTATTGTGAACTAAATATGGTAGTTAAATATATTCCCTCGCGAAATTTTTTGTAGGTTATAATGAGTCGGTACTTCAATCACGTAGTAGGTACATATTTTTTATGTATCATCAATACATTTTTCAGCGCACGCCAAGTAATGAACTTTATTACTTTAGGTTACATTATTGTTGATTTTTTAATAACAGCTTGACCGATTTCGATAAAACTTAAATGGGACCATCTGGAAAGTATGCCCTTTTAAACAAAAAAAATAACTATTCAAATCGGTTCATGCGTCTTCAAGTAATCGGGTAACATACCTACATAAAAAGAAAAAAAAGTTTCCGACGAATTGAGAACCTAATTTTTGAAGTCGGTTATAAAAGGCTCCACGATTGCGAGCGTGCAAACCTTGTGCTAAGCTAGCTCAACCTGTATATATTAAGTGGATTGCTGTAATTTGCTGAGTCGGCATCCCCTCATCCAAGAACCACTCAGTCAGCTCGCCCAAACATAGATTATGTCATATTATATGCTGTATTTAGGTAGGGCTTCTTAAGCTGTAGGAATTGGGTTTTTTTTTTAATATACTCCGACAATACACACTTCGCACTCTAGCCCCAAAGTAATTGTAGCTTGTGTTATGGGTACTAAGATTATTGATGAATTATTTTAATAATAATATACAGAAATACTTATAATATGTAAATAAACACCCAGATAAACACCCAGACACTGAGTATTTTTATTTGTCTCGACGTTGTCTGACGGCCGACTGGCGCAGTGGGCAGCGACCCTGCTTTCTTAGTCCTAGGCCGTGGGTTCGATTCCAACAACTGGAAAATATTTGTGTGATGAACATGATTGTTTTTTAGTGTCTGGGTGTTTATCTTTATATTATAAGTATTTACATGTATTATATTCATAAAAATATTCAACAGCTATCTTAGTACCCATAACACAAGCTACGCTTACTTTGGGGCTAGCTGGCGATGTGTGTATTGTCGTAGTATATTTATATATTTAGTATTTAATTTGTAATGAAATTTGTGTTTTTTATTTTTTCCTTTTAAACATTTGCACACTGTCTTTGGCAGTTGTTTGTGAAGGGGCTGTTTAATTAGGTAAATGTTTACTCACGATATTATCACTCACCGTCAGGTAAGTATGATTACAGTGTAGGGCTTACATGAAGGGAAATAAAAAAGGGGCCAAAGCCCACCAGACAATTTGAAAATTTTGAAATTATAAATTCCCAAATGTCGTTCGAATCCGAGACCTCCCACTTACCTATATGTCCACAGTGCTCACCTCTGCGTCAGGGAGGATACCTACCTACCTTCTGCTTGTAGACTTGGGTCTTTGCATTCCCGATTCATGAATAATCTGATTTAAAACTTCCCTAAATTCGTGGATAACGTATTCCTTACAACCCGTAGATAATGAGAACGCTAAATTATTCGATTAAACTGGAATCGGACTAAACAAGGGGCATTAATAAATAATTAATCGAGAAAACAATCCATACAAACATCGATTCGTATGCGACGCCGGCACATTACAAAACGCTTTCGGGCCGCTCTATGACTAAGCTGTACATATATTCGAGATTTACGGGAATGTCTCGGAACCTCTCGTATAGCTACTATATATATACGAGTATAATATATATACTACTACGATATCGCCATCTAGCCCCAAAGTCAGCGTAGCTTGTGTTATATGCACTAAGATGACTGTTATGAAATAAAATATCATAACACTAACAGTCATCGGTGAAGGAAACATCGTGAGGAAACTTCCATACCTGAGAGTTCTATACAATGTTCCCAGAGACGTGTAGGACGTGTGAGACGTGTGGGCACTGGGCCAGTGTGAGACTACGACCCCAACCCTAGTATGCGGGAGACCCGTGCCCTGAAGCGGGCTGTTACTATGATGTTGATATGATGATGATGATATGTCATGGCTGTTGCTCAAATCGGCGTAAAACCTATGAAATGTAACTGAATACGGGAGCTGTTAATTAAAAATTCAAAAAATTCAAAAAATTCAAAATTACAAAAGTTCTTTATTCATGTTGGCCTATCACAGGCACTTATGAAGCGATCTTCGATCGATTTCTTAAACTGCATCGTTTCGTATAGGAAAAATCATCATCACCTCGACCGATTGACGTCCGCTGCTGGACGCAGGTCTAATCCACGGTCCTGGGCCGCTAGTTTCCAGCAGCTTGTCTCTTTAACGTACATCTGACACAGCAAATATATTAAAGCAGTATAGAAAGTACAAACAAACGTACGTAGCAGCACTGTCACACGTACGCACCAAAGAGGCCCCGAAGCTAGTACCCCCGACTAAAAACCTGCGAGAATAGCTTATCATAATGCTATAATGTATTTGTAATGTGTATATAATGCTATAATGTGTTTTTTCTGAGCTATGTGCCCGCCCACTTCAGCTTGCCAACTCGTTGAGGTACGTCGATAACTCTAGTTCTTCTACGGATCTACAAACGGTCCCAGGGACTCCAGAACAAACATTAAAACAAATGGTTTAGAAAAGTCCTGAAAATTGAGGTAAAATATATATAAACCCTATCAGTAGTGTTGTCTCCTTTTAGCACACGTCGGGTTTAATTTAACTCTTTCACTCGTATCAAATATGGACGTGGGCGGAATAACCGGCCGTCTCGTATAGTAAGAGACAGACGTCAGATATCTCACTGAGTTAATACAATTCGAAACCAACTTTTTTTCAATTTGAAGCAGCTGGATTATGAGATTGTGGGAATAGAAAATGCGCCTATGTTTGCGAATACACTTTTTCACTATAATATCCACTCCACCTCCGTGGCCGAAATCATACATATTCATATACTTAACAATTGTAATTATAATTCTTCAAGGGCAACCTTACAGAATTTTAGACTAAAATAACTTTATCAGTGAGAATGTTGCGTGGGGTAAGAATCTGGGTTGTCATCTACGTACAAGTTGTAATCGTAAACTTGCTATGTGGTGTGCCGACTACTGATAGGGTTGTGATTACAACTTAGATAAAAAAAAATATAACTAATCTAAACCTTGTCACATAAACTCTTAAGTTGATCAAAAAAAATAAAAAATCTTGACATTCATCTGCGAGCTTTGGGGATTATGAGCGTGTGATGTAAGGATGTAATAGCATCACAGTCTTTATTTTTTTTATTCCACTACAAGTTAGCCCTGCAACCTCATCTGCTGTTAAGTGATGATGCAGTCATGAGATGGTAACGGGCTAACCTGTTAAGGGTATGGCAGTTATATGAAACTTATACCCTGATCAGTTGGTACCGAAACGTTAAATCGCTTAGCGGTACATCTTTGTTGGCAGCCTCCCACCAGACCATCCTATCCGGTAAGATGCTGCGATTATTTTGACGAATTATTGTTTTACCCATTAGAATTGTTACCCAGACTGGCTCTTGGACTAAGAATTTTAATTTTAAATGTTATAAGTATAACGGTTCAGTAATATAATATATAATCATCTTGTCAATTCGTAAGCAAATATTTTAGTAATAAACGGGAATTTAATCGTGATATTAGAGTTTTAAAGTAGCTAATACAGGCACGATTTTGTTTGGTACATAAGTTTTTTCTGAAAGATATCTACGGAAATCCAGCATGACGGTCCAACAGTATTTAATCCCAAGTCATTAGTCTTAGTAATATGACAATATATTTGGTCTGGTGTGAGGCTTTGGCCGTGGCTAGTTACCACCCTACCGACAAAGACGTGCCGCTAAGCGATTTAGTGTTCCGGTGCGATGTCGCGTAGAAAGGGCTAACTTGTAATGGAATAAAAAAAATAAATTTAATTGTGTGTGTGTGTTTGTTTTGTCCTTACTTTACTCCACATCTAAGCAATACACTTTATTTTTGGCACAGAGTTAGTTGGAATAACGGAGAGTAACATAGGCGACTTTGTATCCCAGGAAAAACGTCGGTTCCCACGGGATTTGCATAAAACCTTTATAAACGGCTACATTTATCCGCGTCAAATATTTATAAACGCGTTACAAATAGTAAAATATATACAGTAATAATGAAATACACTTTATTGTACACCAAATAAAAAAAAAAAAACCAGCATTAAAAAAATACACAATTAAAATAAACTTCTTAAATTTTTTAAAGCGATACCTACCAAATCAAATTCAATACATGAAGTTAAGAAGAAGGGTTAGGTGTACACAAAGTAATACTTAAATAATAAACATAAAAGACAAAAAGAAGTAAATAATAACAATAAATAAAACAAAATATACATACTTCATGAAAAAAATATATAATAGAATATTAAAACTAGACGACACCTACATGAAATATCATTATTCAAATACGAAATACAGCTGAATGGTTCCGATAATAGTGACGCGACACTTGTCCGTGGCATCAACTCGATGTATTCACTGGGCTGGAAAAAGTACGGCTGTCTCTTTACCTATAGAGGGTATTAGCGCACGATTATCGCGTTTCGTGTTTTGTTTTCACGCCTTGGTGATTTTTTCGGTCGGTGAGGACTCCGTGCTCGCGTGCTTTAATAATAATTGGTGGGTTTTAGGTATCATTCCTTAAATCTCTCAGTGCCTGAAGTGTAAAGTACTCGAACAGTGCGTGTTGCCAGTGGCCTCATAAGAAGGCTCAGAGTCACTCAGCGGGCGATGGAGAGAAATATGCTAGTATGCAAATAAGAAATGAGGATATCCGTAGGAGAACTAGAGTTAACGACATAGCTCAGCGAGTCGCGAAGCTGAAGTGGCAATGGGCAGGGCACATGGCTCGGAGAACTGATGGACGTCGGGGTCTTAAGGTGCTGGAATGGCGACCCCGCACCGGTAAACTCAGCGTTGGTCGGCCCCCAACGCGGTGGACAGATGACATCGGGCGAGTCGTTGGGAGCCGCTGGAGGCAAGCGGCCCAGGACCGTGTATTGTGGAACTCCCTACAAAAGACCTATGTCCAACAGTGGACGTCGATTGGTTGAAATGATGATGATGACGATCAGGTTTTATTTTACGCACATTCGTAAAGTGGCTCTTATTTCACTGTTGACATAACTTTAAAGTGTACCATTACTGCAGACTTTGCTATAGCGGTTTTACAATACTGGCTGGCAACGTGATATTTTTGTGTATTGTGTTACAGTGACTTTATAAAATGGGTAAATAATTAAACTTTAGATAACTAGAAGTTCACATTGGCCAGATATTTTATTGAATTGGTTAGGATTTATACAAATACGCTGATTATTATTATTTAATTATTAAATAGTTTCCAACAAACAATTCAAATTATATTTGATTAACAACCAATGTTCATGACATTGAGTTGGTGGGTATTTTTATATAAATACGGTTGCATTTTCGATACACCTCAGTCCTACATGGACTCGAACGATACAAAGATACCTCCCGGTGTCTTAGTCGTTTATCAATTGTCATCGGATATTTTTGGGCATAAGACCGATCGGCGCAGTGGGAAGCGACCCTGCTTTAAACAAATTTTTATCTTTAAGTATAGACAGATTTTCCGGAGTACAGTTGCGTCTAAAATTACCTAGAGCTAGGCGGCGCGGTGTTCAGCAGGAAAATTACATAAAATCAGCAGTGGCGTGCATTGGGTTTCTTGCCAGGGTATGCATACAGCAAGAAAATTGCATAAAATGGAAAAAAATCGTGGGCTATATTTAAATTTTAGGGTATGCAGTGCTTTTGTGCGTGTATGAAGTGCACGCCACTGGCGTTCAGCTTTGACAGGCTTATCTTCTCCCACAGCTTTATCAACTCCCAGAGGATTGGTGCACAAGTGGAAATAATATCTAAATTATATGTGTGTATTAATAAACGGGGGTAAACTTCTACTATTCCATGTTCAAGGTGATTTAGCCGGTGGACACGTTAATTATATCCCCTTATCAGGAGATATAATCAGGGGATATAATTTTTATCTCCCGCCCGTGCTAGCCTTGCTTATCAATTTGACTCTTATAAAACTATGTAATAGTTTAAGAAAAACTAAAAAAAAAAAGCTTTTGTACCTAAATAAACTAAACTGAAAGGTAGGCTTTTTTGCCCAAGCGTGTTTTTTATTTTGTGCAACTATTATTTTTCAATATACTCCTTAAGCTGTAGCTATTAAGTCTTTATAGCCATTGATCGAAGGAACCAGTTTAGTATCTCGAAGCATTAAGTAAAGTGTAGCCGATTACAAATAACTTAATAGGGAATGAGCTGGTATCAAGCTGGAATCCACCTTTCTTATTCCCATGCGTGCATTAGCATTCCACCTGGCTACCACCGGAAGCATGGTGGTGGAATACTAATGACGCGATCTTATGCGATGTTTATACGCAAGTGGTGTTCATAGTAGATAGAAGCAGGAACACTGAATTCCATGATAAACTATGAAAGTCAAGCTTATGATAAACGCCTAAGACACCGGGCGGTATCGTTGCATGGTTCGAGTCCATGTAGGACTGCGGTGCATCGATAATGATAAAATAATATCAAAATACCCACAAACACAATGTCATGAACATAAATATCTGGCAAATATGAATCTATGGTTATCAAAAGTTTAATTATTTACCCACTTTATAAATTTACTGTTACACTTAATTTGCTATCGGTACTCCGCGAAAAGCAGGAGAATCTGTATGGTGTAATTTATAGTTTCTTCAATCTTTATACTCCACAACAAACAGATGTTCGGCGATGTTCTACAAAGACCGTACAGATTGTCCTGCTTTTAGCGGGGTATAGAAAATTAAAATTAATTTTTATAGTACACAAGTGGTGTAGACGTGGCGCTGGTATGTGCCCAATCAATAAAGTTTTATTGAGAATTCGCCGTACGCGTCAAACGGATTTTTTGTAACCGTGCTACGAAGTATCCACAGTGGCGTGCACCAGGTTCCTTTCCAGGGTATGCATTCAGCAGGTCAATTGCATAAAAAGGGCAAAATTCACCTTATATACGAGTTATATATTAATTTCAGGGTAGGCAGTGCTTTTGTGCTTATATGAAGTGCACGCCACTGAGTATCCAAGTGACCCCTACATGCCGTGACAAAGCCGTGGTCTGTCAAAAATATTTATAAACTCTACTATACAAATTCTAAATCCAAAAAATTCTAAATTCATTAATTTAAAGTATGGTTAACCTATAACGCTATAAGCACTTTTGAAAAGTCAAGTATGTCTGTTTGTATTGAGTCTATCACCGTTTCGGAAGACAAATTGCCAAAAAGAAGCCGACAAGAAACTCAGCACTTTGCTCTTTTCTAACATTAACAAGTTGCAATTTAACATTCATTTTACCACTTTTTTTATCAACGTTTCTGATACGTACCGCTAAGATGTGGATCGCCCTCCCAGCAACTGTGTTTCCTGCCACGTGTTATTTGAGTACCTTCAAGGCTAGAGTGAATCGACTTCATCTAGACAAACGTGCTCCAACTTCATTATTGCTTTCTAACGGGCATGATTGTCGTCAAGGGTAAAAAAAAAACTGACTTAAGAAATAACATTATTCTTCCTTGCAACAAAGTCATTAAGAAATTAATTGTATAGTCACCTCGCTCTACTAAATGTGTATTAACTTGTTATTTAAACAAATTTCAAAGGTCCAAAATTACCTTACGAATCATATTATAAAGGTATATATGCCTACTCAAGCCAACGTTGATCGCAACCAAAGTAATTGCAGCTTTTGCGGCTCGTAGGAATGCATTAGATGGTATATAATTTACTACAAACGATAAAAAGTATTATTTTAGTATAAAGTATTAATATAGAAAAGTCCTATTATAGTATAAAGGACTACGTAATCGATAAAAAAGCTTGGGTGCAAATTATTGCTCTAACCAGGTTGCTCTTCTAATAATTTAAAATGACTTTGTGAGATGGTGATAACAAAAATAAACACCCGGCTAAGTTTTTTTGTGGGCTTCTTCTGTGACCAGGACGCGTTTGGAACCCTCGTAGCTTTAGTTTTAAGTTTACGAATTTGGTTATCGCCGTCATCTCACTACCGTGTAATTCTTATGTACGCATCAAAAGTGCCACCTATGGGTGGTGCCTACTTGAATAAAGATATTTTTGACTTTGACTTTTGACTATTTATGTCGGATCAGAACCCGATCAAGTAAGTGCCTGACGCGTTCCTAGTTGGCCTCAGTGCTATGTAAATGCTCCCTTAAGAACATGTTTTATGCACCTTGTTACTAGGAATTCATAATTTGCGTACATAGTATTTTTAAATCTACCAATACAAATGAATTTAAACTTTATTAAAAAGGTATAATGTTGATATTTCGTTGCCGCTGTTATTATAACACGTGATAATAATGAAATTCTTTTATTTTGTAGTGTAAATGGATTGTTTGTTTGTAGTTTCGAATTACTCGGCTTTGAATTGGTTAGTCACGGTTATGGTATTATTGATGAAATACTTGTACCCGGTGTACGGAAAGTATTTTAATAAAACAATGATTATTCCAAAGCATATGTCTTATATAACCACACTATGTTACCCCTAAAAAGTGCTAAAGTGAGTTTTTCCTGTTTATAAACTAAAATAATTGTTTCTTTCCAGCCCAAATGTCAATGGAAAGCATGATGGTTGGTGGTGTGGGCGGCGTGGGCGTTGGTTCCGTGGGCGGAGGTGTGTCATCCATGGGCGGCTTCCAGCTCGTCCGCGAACCTTCATCGGGTGCCCTATTGCTGCTACCCGCGCCTCCAGACCTGCCACACGCCGTTGTTTGGGGTGGAGTACCATACTCCTCCGGGCCTCTGCTCTTACCACCCGCTCCGCACCCATCACACCATCTACAACTTCTACCAGGCGACCTCCTCGCGTCTACTGCGACACTGCAACACACGCACACCCATTCAACGCGTCTCGTCACTTTAGCCCCAGCTCCTCAACCTCAACAGCATCCCCCGCATCAAGTAGACAAAAGAAAATCGATGCAACCACTTATAATGCCACACACGTTAATAAAAATCGAACCGGAGCCCCCGCAGGAGAAACCGCCGCCATTCGTACCCGAACCCGTTCAACAGCCAATTCTAACTACTCATCTTTACTACCAGCCCGATTACAACGACCAGGGGTGCAGAAGTCAAGCAACTTCTCCCGCGGCTCCGCCGACGCCACCTCCTGAGGCTTCTGAACTCCCGGCCCACAGAGATGCGTCCAACCAGACGGATCATGTAGACGATGAAGACGATTCCCCAAATCACGCAGATGAAGATGAAAGGGATGTAGCATGCGTTGGCGTTGCGCATTTTCCAGAAGAATCACATGTCATGCAGATGTCATGTCAATCACTACATCCGCAATTGATAGACAGTGCAGAAGAATCATCTTTAGAAGGTCTCGGTGGTTCGGTCAGTGCCGTGGAGAAAGCAATTGACGCAATGGAAAGAGATGAAACAATAGATAACTCGAGTAGCGTTGGTTCACATGACTTGGTTATAGATACGGCCAGGACGTCTACACCGACTCCGACGTTGACGCAACCGCAAACGAGAATGCCCGTCGATGTCAGTGGTTTGGAGCTTTTATCGAACAGCATTGAACAATTCGAACGAACTACACCCGGGAATATTAGTATGCCCAGCTTAGATCCTATGCCTTTAACGATTGATACGAGGACATCTAGCAAGTTAAATATTTTAATCAAAATGTCGCCAAAATCCCCTCCACGCATGGATCTAGAACAGCATAGAAGGTTCGAGTTCCCGGTTGTAGAACAATTGAATGAACAACAGAAACCTTCGCTCGATGGACTTGGACTGCTGTGTGCTTTAGCCGAACAGAGGTTTATGGAGGAAGTTGAGGAAAGTCCACAAACTAATCTGCCTTCCACCTCACGGCCGTTTATCAAATCCGAACTACTGAGTCCTACTACTGACAGAGAGAGGTCGTTGGAATCTAAAAAAGACAAACACAGACACAGAGACGACTCTTCTAGTGAACGGAGGAGAAAGAGAAGCGGTGATAGGGAGGAAAGATTGCGGCACAAATTAGAAAAAATGCGGCGGCATAAACGCGAAAGGAAGGACACTGACGAAGACGGCGGTGAGCTGGAAGCGAGTTTACGACGTGTGACAGCATGCACTTGTGGATTACCAGACTGCACTCACGGGCATGCAGTTCCTTCGGCTCAAGCACTCGTCAATGCTATTGAGAAAGACATGCGAGAACGATTACAGGACTTGCAACGCCAATGTGACGAAAAACGAGCCCAATTAAACGCCCTAACACCACCTTTACCACCAATTTCGACACCTCCAACGCCGTGCACTCCCGCTCTCTCCCCAGATTCAGATAGAGGGTCATCGAAAAAACGGAAGGTTGGCCGACCGAGGAAAGTTTCAAGCCCAGACTCAACCGAAACAATCGTGGCTAAGAAGCCCAAATCCAAAAGCACCTTAGTTGGCTACTTGTTAGCAAAAGGCAAACTGAAAGGCAATATTCTTTACTCGAAAGGCGAACCCTCGAGGGAAGAAATAAACAGAACAAGTAAAGTTCGTCCCAAATTGAAAGCCGAACCTATTGTGAAGACGTATTCAGAAGAAGAGGAACATGATTGGGGCCTTAATAGATCAGCAAGTTCTTCAATGGAGAGTTTAAATGAAGTTCGGCAGAAAAATCGGGAGAAAGTAGACCGACTGGCAAGAAAGCATTCTAGAGACGATATGTCTGAGATAGAACTGGCGATTAGAAGAGCGAGTGCGTCGAGTGATAGCGATAAGGAGCGACGGCGTGCGAAAAAGAGACGGAAGAGCACTAAATCTAAAGAAAGACCTGAAGAGGAAAATAAGGAAACGCCACCCGAACCCGCTCCGCAAACTCAACCTACAGCACAAACTCAACCTCAACCGCAACCGCAACCTCAACCAATTTCTAACTGTACTCTGACCGAAGACAAATTAGATTCATCCCCTAGGGTACTGACCGCGCGGGGTGGTTTGTTCTACGCGGGTAAACTGAGCGCAGTGCAGGCGCCGGATGTGTATGCTATAACTCTTGATGGCGAGAGAGGAAATAAACCGCACATATTGTCCAGAGAGGAGACTTTGAAAGACGCTGTAAGTATTCAAATAATTTAGTTAATTTTTAATAGAAATATCTTCCCAGAACGTTAGTATAGAACCAAAAATAGGCTGACTGAAAATATGTTGATAACGTACTTAGTTTGATGATACATAAGATTGAAATCGTTAGACACTTATTTTCTTATTGGATCATTTATAAAATGTATGTAAATTAGTTAGGTTCAATGAATATTATATGTCGGTCTGTGACATGCGGCTGTACTCAATGACTTTGAATACTTTAACTGATCAATGCCATTCACGGTAGTAAATAGTACCTTACCATTGCAGCTAACTATCATAAACCTAAACAAATCATAAGGTATCATTGTAGTATATACGATATCATATATTGATTATCAATACATAAACACGATAAACGCGATTTTTGGAGCATATAGCTCCAAAAATCATGTTTACGACCACTAACTCAGGATATAAAATCGAGCCTCTATCCAGCTAAATTCGACTTGCTCATCAAAGTCATGCGATTTAAATATACACAGCCAGTTTTAGGCTATGTTAATTAGTAAATCTGTGACAATTTTTCTGACCTTTTATTTTTTTTTAGATCCTGGAAGTGACTCCATCTTCGGTATCTGAACTACCATCTGGTGCCCGGGTCTGCGCATACTGGTCTCAGCAATACCGCTGCTTGTATCCTGGTACTGTCGCTGTGTCATCCCCAGACCCTCACGACGAGAAGTTTGTTGCCGTGGAGTTTGATGACGGAGACTCGGGGAGGATAGCTATCGAGGATATTCGATTTTTGGAGCCAAATTATCCCGTTGTTGGTAAGTTGGAAAAATGCTCCGCTTAAAATTCAGTTTTTAGCGACCAACTGCCCTGGGTTTAGGTGAGGCTTGGTGTAAGTTTTCAAAATAAAAACTGGAATTGAGCTGAAATTTAATCCAATTGGATTGTTGACCTTCCGCGGTATCAGTAGACGCTTACGTCTTTCGTAGGGATATCCAACAACTTGGTCATGTCTTTGGTGCTGTACGAGTCCAAGATCTTTTAGCAAATCGTTATAACATTGCGTTCGTCCACTTGGTAGCTGGGTCTACCAATAGCTTCCAAAGTATGAACTTGTCAAACCACCACTTTTTGCCGTTCATACATAATTAGTCGTTAAAGTTAACTCCAATGTCACGATTTTCATGAAAACTTACACTAAGAGGTTTGGTCTCTGTAATGCTGGTGCTTATACCCTGGTACTGTCGCCGTCTCATCCTCAGAGCCTCACGATGATAAGTTCCCTGCTGTGAAATTTGATGGTGGAGACTCGGGAAGGATAACTATTGAGGATATTAGTATGGAACCTAATTATCCTTTTGGTAAGTATGAATTGTTTAATTATTTTAAGCACAGCCGAAATCCGCTGTGGGACATCTTAAGCGTGAAAAATTAACCAAAAAGTGTAAATGATATCATAAGATTATAAGATCAAGTTATGAACTTAAAATTCGGTGACGGATTTCAAGGTCATAGAGAATTAGGCTCATGATCTGAAAGCCTATCATGACTTGCCTTTTGAAACGCCCAACACAAAAGGCTAAGCGATGCGTTATTAATTGTACTCTTTTATGATTTTGTCGATTGTTATATTGATGGTCATAGTGTCAGTTTAATTAATCCGTACTTTAATTTATTGCTGAATAAAATCGCAACAAATAGCGAAACGTAATCAAGCGTACTTTATCCTTATATCAAAATCACAAACTTCAATATTAAATATAGTAGCTTTATAGTATCTACTTCATATTATGTGACTTATTCAATTTTTCCTGTTTAATTACAGAATACGAAAACACATTGTTCACACTCGGCAAGCGAAGAAGGAACACAAGCGTTACAGAAGAGAAGAAGACAGCTCCTTCAACAAGCACTGAAGTTAAAACGGAACCTCTACCAAATCCACCGTCCCAGACGGAGAGCCAGAACGAGGAAGAGAGACATAGAGATAGGAAGAAACTAAAGAAGCTCCGTAAAGAGAAAATGAGAAGACTAACGAGCGAAGAAGACCCAGCATCGATGGAGTACGTGAAAAAGAAAAAGAAAAAACATAAATGCTGCGAGGAACACTGCAAGCATAGAAAGCATCATAAGAAACACCACAGAAAACACAAGAAGAGACACCATTCTGGATGCAAAGACCACTCATCATCGTCTGGTGATGATCAAAGACAAAAATCGTCATCCGATTACATAGACTCGAATAAATCTAATGAAGATTCCGTGGATTCAAATGATAGGTTATCAACTTTAATAGCAGTCGAAAAATCGCCAGAGGAGAAGATGAAAACAGTTATTAAGAAAGCAGTTTTGTCAAAGAAGAGTTTGGTTAAGAATGCAGTGTTAGATTTCAGCAATTTGAGCAAGATCGCTTTAAAGAAGGACACAGAAAATAAGGATAATTTGAAGGACAGTGGGATTGGGCTAGAAGAGGAAACACCGGCACCGTCTACTTCTGCCGTTGAAGCATCTAAAAAGGTGAATAGATTTTTTGGATTATTTTTAATATCTAGCCTAATTTTTATTTGCTTTATTGAGCTTCCTACTGATAACGCATATGCTATTTCTGTCGTAGTAAAAGGATATATAAAGCTTATTGTCAGTTCAATTATTCCGTACCGTAATTGATTGCATATAGATCTACAAGGACATAATAAATTCATACCTCTTATGTAATACTAAAATCTAGTTACCGGTTTTAAATCAACGTTGTTTAACTCAACGAAACTCCGTTTGCTGATAAAGTAGATTTATCTGCGGGGTCTCAAGGCCACACATTTCATAATCCTCAGAAAGTTTGACATTGTTTCAGAGCACTTAGAATTTAAAACAAATTGCCAGCCAATCGATTTATTTGTCCTTAAGCTGGACTCAATGATAATTACGAGTCTTTTAATTTCTCCAGAAGACAAAAAGGCGGACGGTTTCTTCGACATCATCCGACGGTGGTGGCGGTGGTGGGGTCAGCAAAATGGCGGCCTTCCTACCAGGAGGCGCGTTGTGGCGGTGGCACGGACCTGCCTACCGGCGTACCGCTAAACCAAGACTACGCAAGCTCTTCTATAGGGCTATACAACGTGGAGAGGAGGTTTTGAATGTAAGTTACTCTTGTATGTTTATAGGTTCCTAGTAATAGAAGGAGGTGGTAGGATAGGTTTATGGACGGGCGTCGAATAAGACAAGTTGAGGTTTCTGCCTCGTTCCATTACGAAAGTGCAAAACTTCTTGCATTTTAGTTAGGTACCTACTCTTTTTTTATATGATCCTTAATACGATATGAGTAGGTCATATTGGTGGAGTGATAAAATGACTTAACGCCTTTTTACATTAATAACGATATCCGTATATCCGTGTATGAATGGCCGGTTAGGGGAAAAATAATACAAATCGCTGCAACAAGCTTATGAGCTCCTAGTACTGCATTACTAGAACATCCGGTGAAACTGAGGTGGGAGAAATGGGCAAAATGGATGGTGGACCTGTCTCTAATCTTTGTTTGTTGGTTAGATTGGAACCTACCTTAGCGTTAGAGCAAGTTTTAATTAATTGTTTGTCACTCTTGATACAGGTGGGCGATGCTGCAGTATTCCTTTCAACGGGGCGTGCTGATCGGCCGTATATCGGTCGTATAGCGGCGCTGTGGGAAGCGCGTGGTGCCATGGCGGTGCGAGTGCACTGGTTCTATCACCCTGAGGAGACAGCTGGCTGCGAAAAACTACACTACCCTGTGAGTTATCATTTACTGTATATTTTGGACATTTTGAAATTAAAACATAAATCACTATACATCCTTATAGTTAATATTATAAAGCTGTTAGTTCGGTAGAACGCGCTAATCTCAGGAACTACTGGTTAAAATTGAATAAATCTTTTTGTGTTGGACAGTCCATTTATCGAGTAAGGTTTTATAATAATACGCGATTGAAGTTTAACTTTTATTATTTATTGATGAACGCCGCCATTTCATTTAATATTAACTATTTCATTTTATATTCTTTTTAAAATTGATTAATATTTCATTCAAATTTTATAAATGTAGTAGAAAGTTGAATGTTAGATCAGCACCACATGTCAATATAACCTTGTCATTGAATATTGTAGAATGTGGCAGTCGTCAGAAAATTTATTAATAATTTATTTATTACAAAAGTAATAAATAAACAACTATATTTAGAGATCTTCAAAACACTTTAGATTTTTTTTTATCTGTTGAATTTTTATTCCCTTTTGAATACAATTGATCCCTTTGAAAATATTGGAAATAAATAATCCTAACTGATTATGATATTTGCCACTAGCTGGCGTATAATTCAAGAAGCGTGGAGTATATGACATACTTACGACCAATCCAAATTATAATTTTTAAATAGCGGAAACTACACAGACGTCTGACGTGAGCGTTATTTCCGTCAGAAAAAAATCTGAGTTACTCGCTAGGCGCGCCTAAAGAAGTTTTACTTTAAAAATATATGTTTGTTCGTTTTTGTATATGCATCAGATAACAATGAAAATTTGTTTGTTTGTTCATTTTTTAATTTTCCGTCTCTTTCAGGGTGGTCTCTTTGAATCTCCACACACGGACGAGAACGACGTACAGACGATATCACACAAATGCGAGGTGCTACCGCTTCTGCAGTACAAGGAGCGCATGGGTGACGACCCGGTCAAGTACAGTACCGTGTACGACAACAACGACGTGTACTACCTCGCGGGACACTACGATCCAACGCAGCAATCCCTGAGAATGGAGTCAGACATACCGTTCGCGACAAATCCCACCTCTTAAGGAGTTATTGTTGCCTGGTACTGTGAATGCGTGTCGCACACGACTCACGAATCGCATGGCTGCATTTTTATACGAATGACGTCATTAGTCAAGGTGTCTTTTAAATTTTTATATCGGTAAACGTAGCACGGTGTTAAAATAAAATTATTTTGTATGTATATCATACAAAATGGAGACTTTGCACTGCAATGACACCCATTGTTGCCATAATGCAGTTGTGATACATAAACATCGTGTACACGTTTTTTGGCTAATAATCCCATAGAAATAACACCTAAGAAAAATTTTAGTCCGTGCGATCCGTGCTTGTGCGAATAGTTGGATTAAAGTGTTAAACTTTACACTATTATGAACGAATAAAACGTTTTGTGAATATGAATTTACATTACAAAACTTACAGTGCATTTGAACTGTCTTGATCATTGATCATTTTCTTAATTATTATATGAACTAGTAGTATTAGATTTCTATATTTTATATTAACGCAACTTATTAGTGTGTACATTGAATTAAATTTTAATTTAAAAATACGATATTGATGTAATTTGAGCTGCATTGATGTGTATTTAAATATTGAAAAGCAATAGTGTTTCAACTTTTTCATAAATCTCAGTGTTAGAGTGTTCGTCCCCGTAGATTTGTTTGTACACCACTTATATCGGATGTAGCTTTGAGAATCACTTATACAGGTCTTAAAGTACAATGTAGGTTTTTGAGGCTCAATACAATGTGACAATTTTTTTCATTGGCTCAGGCCGCACCGCATAACGCACGATACGTTTTGTACTGATCCTCTGATGTAATGTATTACGTAACGCGTTACGGCGCGGCCCGCCCCTTTTACGCGAGCATTTATCGTCACCTGCGACGATCTTTACAAACGTAGGTACGTGTTGAAGTTACCCTTGTTACGTTTTAGCGTGTCCTTTTTGGAATGTTACGTTTTCTTCTCCTCGATTTTAAAGCTCCTACACACGGTAGCAACTTCCACTCCAACTGTCGCTCCAATCTAGTTAAAGAAGCCTTTGTTTCCAAACTCAAATGTAGTTCAGTAATACAAGTTGTTTGGATTATCTTTATAACTAGAATTATATGCAATTGCTAACTGTTCTGTACTATTTTCCACACTAGTTAGTAATAACAAATAAGTTGGTGGACGTTTAAGGGCTATCAACACCTTCAACTTACGAGACATGAAGACTTGAAGATCGCGTTGTTTTCAGTAAAGTTAGTTCTGATTTGGGAGTCGACTAGTACATTAACTTAATTATTATTATTAACTAGGGAAGTAAGTAACTATAATGATAACTTTTGAGAATCACATTTCGTGTAACTAATGATGGACTGGCTAGAAAATCAATGCTTCTTCTAGGGGTAGCATATAGCTACCGATAGTTTTCTGTGCCTCAATCTTAAAAGTGCCACTGTTACTAGTTAAGAATAGTGTTTTTTTATCCACTTTATAAACTATTTCCAAACGTGCGATTGCATCCGCACAAGTGGGTCACGAATAACAATAACTAGGTTGGATCAAGTTGCATTGGATGTTGGTCCAGTGTGTAGTGGCTGTTGCACGGGCCGAGTTAGTGTGTGCAGTGGCGACAATATGTCGGGATGTGTGTCGTGGTTGACCACGTGATGCGACCGGATCGGTGATGATATGTGATTTATTCTTATACATGAAACGGTGTAATCTCAGTGTATAGCTAGTTATATATTTGATGTTTATTTTTAATTTAGATTCTATATGTATACCTGCTTAGGTTCTTCTTCATACGTAATATGTCTTGGAATGCAATACTACTACAGCTAGTCTCTCGTTTTGTTCAAAATTGACCAGTGATGATATTAGTCGTGTTGTCTAAATTCGGCAAAAATTTGACTAATATATAAACAGAGGTGAACGAAATTGGACCCAACTTACTATTAGGATCTGGAGGTAATAAATTTGGAAAAAATTCAAATTCTATCTAAATTCTAACTTAAAATATTAAGTATGAAACATGCCCTGTCCAACACGGGCCAGATTTGTTAAAAAACCACGTCCATCGCTTTTGTTTAAAAAAATCGGATCTGTTTGTTATATTATTGTTTTTCTTTAGTTTTTTATATTTTGGTTGATAATATTATGTTACTTGATGTATACCTTATATCGAAATGGTGCTAGATGCTTGACACAGTTCTTATAATTTTGCTATATTATGTAAGCTAAGATTGTAAATACATTTATTTCCAGTGTAGTGAGGTGTAGGTTTTGCCCCGTCTATGGCGATATTCTAAAGTTAATTTTAAGTATGCTTGCTCTGTTGCCATTTTTTTCACTCTATTCATATAAAGTATGTTCATTCAGCATATAATTTCAACAGGGTATGTTCGGAACCCGGTTTTAGTGGTAGACACGTATATGCAACGATATTTTAGAACACGTGCCGAAATCCCAGATGAACCAAGCATTCAGAAATAGCATTTCTGAATTTCAGATTAAAAATGGCGTCCGGAATTCCCATAAATCGCTTTAAGCCACGCTTACCTGGATGTTTGTTACTAAAATATCATTTGAAGCATCATATGTGGCGTGGTGTTTCGTGGCGTGGGGTGTGTTGCATATGTTTCTACCATTCTCTTTTTTTATATCGAGGTTGTATATGGAGGGACTGAAAAGACAGGGATATAGCTAGGTCGACCAAGGATAGGAATGTAGATAGGTTTTGTACGAATGGCCAAACAGTTTGTAATAAAATGTTTAAAAAAAAATTCAGCCGTTAAGATATCAGGCCCTTATTTTCAAACTGCAATTGCCGCCAAATCTCGATCCTTATTCTATATGACATAAAAGGTATCTATAAATGACGTCAAATTTGACAGTTCTTGACACTACAAAGGTTAAAGTCTTCAATTTCTGCAAAATTATGATTTTAATACGAGAGTTAGAGCGTTTATGCTGTATAGTATTAAACTTCATTACCAGGCGCAAGATTCATTTTCTGACGTCAAATTCTACATCTTTTGATACAAGAACTGTTAAGTTTGCAATAACGCGTCTCAATGAAATAGCGCGTAAGGATCTAGAATTGGTAACAATATAATTTTTTCTTAGTAATTTCTTATAGATTTTCTACGACAGCGTTATTTTAATAAAATGCAATAATTGTTTTTAATACATGCTTAAATAAATAATTTAATTATATATTGATTGAAATTATTGAAAAGAATGCGTGCTTTATAGCCCGGGTGCTTTGCGACATGTCACCCAGGCAGGCTTGTAACGCCACGCGTGTTGATTCAAATCAAGTTTTTGCAAATAAGCAAGCAAAACTAACACCCCCATGTAGCGAGTTGACGGATTTGAAATGCCGTATCAACCGTTGCGACGAATATGTTGGCGTGGCGTGATTATTGCATGGCGTGGCGTGTAACTAATGAGACCCGGCTTTACTTTGAAGTTATGAATGTTGGTAAAATAATTTGTTAAATATATAAGTAGAACTAGTAACCCCGCCCAACTCTTCCTTCTTCCAAGAAATGAAATGAAAATATAAAATAGAATATGAAAGGCTAAGCTCTCGACTAAATATTGTTAAGATTAAATAGATTTTCAGTTTTAAAATGACGTAAAACTTTTTAATTATGGATAGGATATAAATTTCTCCTTCCAATGTGAATAATTACGAAGAACGTGAAAAACTGATGAATAATCATTTGTCTATTATAAAATAATTTATGTGCGTCGTACTTTGTCTATATTAGTTTAGTTTTAAGTTTGATAAGTTTTGGTGTAAGTTAATTTGATTCTATTCACAAAATATTATTGGAAAAAAAAAATTATATGAAAGAGAAAAAAAAACAAAATTCAAATTTGAAAACACTATTCAGAGAATGTGGTATTTTTATATAACGGTAAATGTATCGATTTTAATTTTGAAAGTTGTATGAAATAAGTACAAATTTGTTGATGAGCGAGTCTGTACTCGGCCCCGAGTGTGTACTAACAGTTTGTTTATAATTCATCAAAATTGATACAGCCTTAGCGTGCGGTGAAATTTGATAGTTACTTCGCTAAGAGACTTGTTAATTTTATGAATTATCCTCAATTAGAGTGTAATCAGAAGGGAAAGCCATACAAATAATTATTAGATTTAAAGAGTAATAATATATCAGCATTGATAATATAAAGATTATAAATACGCTTAAATAAAATATTTTTGGCTGAACTTACGTGTTTTATTTATATTCACAATAAAAATAAAATAGTAACATAATATTATAACACCCCTTTAGATATAAATTAACAGTACGAAAAAATATTTAACAGTCAGTTGTATTTAGCCATTTTTATTCCGATAACAATGGCCAAATACAACCTGCCGGTTATAGTATATAATAAAATAAAATATGATATACAAAATATTAACAGAAAAAGAAATAATATTTATAGAAATAAGTACATTTAACCGTTTTCGTACAATGATATTAAAATATTAAATCTTAATCACCATCAAGTCAACCAATGAACGTCCAGCGCTGGACATATTATGTGTCATGCACGGAGTTCACAATACAATGCGCTTGCGCGGCTTGATGTCATCTGTCCACCTATTGGGGGTCTACCAACGCCCAGAATTAAGAACCTCCAGAAACCGTATACACGTCTATATATTTAAGCATCAAAAACCACTCTATTTTAGAATGATTTCTCGAAAAAACGGTAAGTCTCTTCATAGCATTTAGCAGCAGACAGTAATTATTACATAAAATGGGAAAGTGTGAAAAAAATTGTCCGCTACGTGTGCGGGGCGTTTTCACCGTTTTCACAATAATGGCTGAATGAGGATTCTGTATGTTATTAAGTCAATGAAGCACCTTGGGAACCCAACGTACATCAGTTCTCAGAGCTTTTTGCGCCACTCAATGCCATATCAGCTTCATCACTGTGGAGGTATGTTGGTAACTCTAGTTACTTCTGCGGATCTTATTTCTGATTTGATATTGTAGATACACCGAGCATATCGCATTTCCTCGCCCGCAGTGACCCTGAGTCTTTTTAAGATGCCCATGGAGAAATCCTTAAAATATCATCACCATCAGCGTATAATTAGTAATAGCCCACTTTTGGGCACAGATGCTTTTACAGAATCCCAGATTTATCCCAGGTTTATACGCATTTGGGTAGCTCTGCAGAGCTACCCAAATGCGTATAAACTTACAACTAAACATATTAAATATCTCTATTTATTCATTAACATTTTAGGAAGATAATTAAGTATTAATGGCGTAGACTATTTAAGTTTCACAATTACGAAATAAACTAAGGTATAATGTATGGAGGGCAGAGGTAAGGAGAGTCATCTGTGTATATGAAAAAGTGTCGTCAAAATGTATTAAATTAGGATGGCGCCACATTTGCATCAGGGTAACTCTTAAAAGAAGCGCCAAATATAAATATTGTTAGAGTAGGCTTGAAAAATAAACAAGGAAGTATGGAGATACAAGGAAGTAATAATACCTAAGAATATAACCTATATTTACCACAATATTTTGTACAACGTAAGTTGTTGAAATTCTCAATAATTAACTACTTTAGTCGATAATGACATTAAATTTTTTTAACTCGGCATACTTTAATTCATCTACGAATGCTACCTACATTCATACCATACCCTGTGCATCCACCAGCGCCATTGTGGAGGATTTTTGAACTGTTATTTAGCGCATACACTGGACACTTTTTCAACTTTTCTCCCATATAAGATGACTCTCCTTACCTCTACCCGCCATAGTATAATGTAAACACTAAATTTAATATTCTGGCAAACATTGACATCGTAGGTATGCCATTACATTTTCCATATTTACTTAATCTGTAAGTAGGTAGGTATACGTTATCTTTAGTACTTTTTTTTACACTTTCATTTAGACTTAACTAAAATGAATTAGAATGTAAATTGGCCCTTGACTGCAAGCTCACCTGATGATAAGTAATGTTACAGTCTAAGAGATAGAAGCAGTCTTAGGTTAGGTTAGGTTATACAGTTATATTGATCCCATACCATAATTGGTTTCTACGCGGCATTGTAGCGAAACGCTAAATCGCTAGGCGGCACGTCATTGTCTGTAGGGTGGTAACTAGCCACAGACGAATCCTCCCACCAGGACAATGCCAGATCGTGACCCAGCACTGAACAGATAATATAAATTGATCAAAAATATTCTACTATTGAATGATTTGAAAAAAATGAACATTATAATCGTCGAACGAGGGAAAAAACAACTGCATTAAAATATTACCCGATAATCTGCGACATATTTGCATGCGTTTTTTACCACAGATCCGAACGTATTCCGTCGCTTTTAAGCAATGACACAACCAACCACAAAGGTAATTTAATAAGAACTGGGCTGTCGGTAGCAACATTTATGTTTGTATACTCCTAGTATACTCTTTGTGATTATAGTCGTAAAAATGTAATAGGCCCGTTTTGACATTTGTCATCGTGACGTAACTAGTTATGAACCATAAGACTCTGTACTCGATACTCACGATAAATCAATTCAAGTTTGTATCAGTACTTGATAGATATTATTATGTATTGTAAAGTGTTCGTTCGTTCAAAGTATTCCTTTAACTTCACAACCAATACGCGTGACTGGCTGTTGATTAAACGTCCACTTTTCAACATGTTGAAACAGAGTTAGTACTATATAACAACAAACACAAAAATCGAGTCAAATCACTATGTTTAAATTAATGTCCAAAATAGAAGAGCCATAGTTAACGTAATAGTAAACAATAAACGATAAACGAGCGCACAGTCAACTTTACAAGATGAGGAACGAAAAACTGCGCAGTACGCGCGGGGACGCTTCAGTCATGTGCCGCTTGGTCAGATACATCAACTCAGACTCATTATTTAGAACCCATTTTGAGAATCAAGCTCATTCTTTGCAGTAAAGATAACTACACAATATTTAATTTCGATATTCAGTAAAAAATGGTTACAGCTCTAGTATAAAAAAAAAAGACTGAGAACGTAACTGTTTTCGGAACGTTTCTTAACAATTATAAATTGCATGCTACTATGAAGTAAGCGCAAAAAGAATACTCGCGATATATTCTTTCATATTATTTAACGTCCCAAAAAAATTTACGTATTTTTTAAAACACTGTATCTAATTGATTTTTATTTTTTTGTTTCTTTCAGTTTCGTTCCAAGTTACATTCTATGGTCTTGCACAAATGTCAAAACGGGCCTATTACATTTTTCCGACTATAAGACATGTTAGGAGTGTGGGCAGATAGAGTAACAATGTTTGGACGTGGAGGTGTGATCATTTTTACATTAATGTGAATATAAAACTAATGTGGGTTTAATTAATATAATACTACAATGACAAGGGTGAAGTTTCAAACATTTCTGGCGTTGTCCTTTAGGCACTATTACAATTTACAGACCGGTTTAAACAGGGCATATCTACAATCGAAATCTTTGCATCCCGCCATTTCAACACAATATCTCCCGTTTGCCATTGCTTATAATTTCATAGGTGTCGTCATCGATGACCTTGTAGACGTCTTGCCGGTAGCTCTGCAGGTTGTGCAGGAACCTGATGGAGCTCTCCTCCCTTATTTTGGTGATGACTGAAGGCAGGTTGGAGGTGTTCGCTTCAGTGGCCAGCGACGCGTAATACTTTTCCTGTAAGTAAGAATTTTTTTATTATTAAACAAAATTGTCCGAAAAAAGTAAATTACTTAACCTATAAATAAAAATATCGAAAGTAAGTTTGTTACTTGTATATCTGCACGCAGCAACGGAACAACGTATTTTACGTTCAAACTAGATTATGAGCTGGAGAGTGACATAAGCTACTTAAAAAAGAATAGGTTCATAGCAGGACCGATTTAAAGCGCAATTAATTACGAATTTTGGTGAAAATAGGGTTAAAGCAATCTTAGGTCTTGAAATTATTTTGTGGCGAACCGTTTAATGTACTTTGCACAGCCCTTCCCTCTCTTGTGAGCGTGGAATTTAGAGCTTAGACGACTCCAGGCTGCCACATTGCTGGTTGACGGGTTTTACCGTCTTTTTATTACATACTAGCGACTACAACATATGTCTATTTTTTAAGTATTTCGTCCGCGTAGTTTGACTTAACCTTAAAAACTAGACATATGTTGTAGCAGACTCTTTTTTAAACTTTTGAAGGGGTTTTTTTTTATTTATGATTTTATTGAAACTTGAACCGTTTTCCGCACACAGCGGAAGCTCTCTAAAGGAAAAATGGGGCTATGATCCTATTGATCTTAACGTGATAATATATAGCCTATAGCCTTCCTCGATAACTGGGCTATCAGAAACTGAAAGAATTTTTCTAATCGGACCAGTAGTTCCTGAGATCATCGCGTTCAAGTAAAAACACAAACTCTTCAGCTTTATATATTAGTATAAGATTATTAATGTACCCAATGAATGTACCAGGTATAAAAATTCTTGACGGAGACTAATTTCTAAAAACGTAAATTGTTAACGACGCTGTCTAAAAAACGGCGTTTATTTAATAAATAAAAGACCATCTCGTTTATTCTAAAGTTAATTAAATGAATTTATTGTTGAATGGGTTATCGAGTGCAATTCAGAAATAAACCAAAACAATATTTAATCTTGGACGCCTATTAAATACATATAAAATATTTTTATTTCTGCTTTAATTGATATAATGAACAGGGCACGATTGGAGGGCAATAGGTACATAACATTTCCACAAGGCTGGTATTTAATGATAACCCCTTTAGAAGCAATTGATCTTGAATGAGCCGTAAAAAGAACACTTGTTACAGTATAAACGTACTTGCTTATAAATAATGTACATAATATACCGATACATTGACTTACTGCAAAATGCAGTTACACGCTTTATATGAAAGGATCAAGACGTAGTGAGCGCAGCAATGGTGCGATATTGAATAGAAACAGTTTCGTGCGCTTTATGATTGCCTAGTACTTTGTTAAATTGAAGTTAAATATATATAACGTTATTTAGTAATTTTAGTATTTTAGTACATAAAAATTAATTATGTTACAATATTTTTTTTCCATAGATGTTTATGGGTACTTACAGAATGGGTATGTTTTATTTATATGAAAGATTTTGTTTTATTTATTTATTAAAAATGCTTTATTGTTGGATGTTTTATTTAGAACCCATACATTTAGTAAGTTAGGGTTTTTTATATAATTCCCACTGACGTTATATTTCTTATTACGTCAGTAATCATTCCTTAAATTTTAATAGAACTTAGGTTGCGTGCAGACCGAGCTAGGAACTGCTAAAGCTGAATTTTGAAACCAATGGATAATGCAGTACCTATACAGTACAAAAATAACTGAAAATTATTAAAACTTTATCCAATAATTATACTCATTATTTGGAGTAAGGTCTTTGGGACCATGTGAAAAGGGGTCTCTAGCGCTTTATAAAGAATCGTCAAAAGAGTTATAGAATCTACCGGTGATCAAAGGGGCAATGCTGACGGCATCTTAAGTACTACGACTCGCTGCGGTTATTTCGAAGACGTTTAAGATTTTATTTAGTTTTATTTTTGTACATAAGTTATTTTAGGTTAATTTTATATAGCTCTATTTGGATTGAATAAGATCGAAATTTATGCATCCGTGGCCGCTTTAGAGGTTAAGAATAACAAATCATTTAATGGCCGGCGCACACTGGACATTTTATATTTACGCGAAGTAAATTTATACGAAACTAGTGGTAACAATACAGAGATCGACGCAAAATCGTCAGAGGGATTTTCCCAAGTCAATAACTAAAGTTTGGAATCTGTATCTTACTATCATGTTACCACCAGTTACGTCCGAATTTAAGTTGCGTTGAAATAGCTGCCGTCGCCATGGTGCGTTTCAGTTTGCCCTAAACTCAATTTATACCATAGATCAAACGTAGTCATTTCTATAATAAAAGAACTGTAAATTTTAAAGTGTGTGACGACGACAGACAACATTTATTGACACGAGTGCCACGACACAATGCCATTCTCTCGTCTTAGCAGTTAGCTCATACAAATAGGAGGAGAAAATAGTAGAGATAATTATCTCTTGGCACGCTTACTAGCCCTGCCTGTTGCTATAAATTACGTTAACTCTGTTATAAATAATATATCAGTTAGTTACCGTAAACCCTATAGATATATTAGCTAGGTTGTTTTTTAAAATGTCACACGAAAATGGAGACAAACAAATAGAACGGAATAGTCTGTTTCCAAATACTGCCTGATAATTTTTCTAGATGATTCGAGCAATAGCATATTTAAAACACTTCGTTCTGCCAAGAGCTCTAGCTGTAAATTCTCTATAGAATATCTATAGAATAGCGTTATATAAAACATTCAATTTACTATGAAGTTTCAGCATTTCGATGCATGCTAATCTCGTACTAAGGCCACGCCAGTAACTTTCTTTGAAGTTCTTCACAGAAAGTTACTCCTTGTTCTACAAAATTTAGTTTTTTTAACTATCAATTTAAACTCAAACCTAATGATAAAGCTATGGTAGACAGAGCGTTGTTTAAACAAAAATGGCGAGTGGAGGGGATGTGGCATGGACATACTCGCAAATCGCAATATATGGATTAAATTGATTAAGTATTCATTTCGTTTCGATAATTGATTCTGGTATACGCGGATGTTATTGAAGCGGTAAGGAACAATTGTTTTTATATGTAAGTAATTTTTTGATTCATAAAGCATGATTTCAATAAATTCTCTATGTGATCTAAATTATAATGTAAACTTTTGATTATTGTTTATATTATGAGAGTTATTTATTTTACGCATGGTTGAAGATATTTGTTATTAAGGTATTGGAATAAATTCAATAAAAATAGAAAAACATTTTATTTTGTGGGTTGTACAATAATTCACAGAAAATACCTAATAGAACGAAACTTTTATGTCATAGGATAATTAGGTTAATAGGATTTAGGATAATTCCTATGGCAGTGTTTGTAAACTTCAATATTATTGTTAATCCTGAACTTTTTAACGTGATAAAATTACTTCAAGAAGTTAAAAAATAATTGAAGAATAATATTTTGTTTAAAGACAATAAATATAGAAGCGTCTATGAATTTTTTATTTACGCACATGGCAGGGATATATACTCAGTAGATAAGTATAGCTTGATAAAATTATATATTTTTTAGCTAAATAAAAGGTAATTAAATCATATGTATCTACGTATTTTTTTAACCGATTTTTAGTTCTTCTTGTTAGGAAAGTCAAGCAAAAGAATATTAAAATACAACTTTTGGACAGCCTCACTTTGTTTTTGTCTACATTATATTTGCACCGTTTTTGCGCTGTACGTGTTACGTATTATACGCATAAGAAACAAAAAATCTATAATATCTATTATACTTTCAATTTTTTATACTTTATGATTTCCTAGTACTTTTTTAAAATAAAAATTCGCTGTTGAATGAATGGTTTAAGCTCGATAACACTCGAAACGTTCGTGGTCGATGAGCTGATATACATCGTTCCTGAAGCTGGAGAGGTGGTCGAGGAACCGTTGGCTGCTGTCATTGTGCACTGCTGTGAAGACAGGGGGCAGGGGTGCGGCGCCGCTCTCACTTGCCAACGAAACGTAATACCCGGCCTACGTTTCCAATCATATTTCTAAGATGAAGTCACAGTACGACAGTGCTAAAACGGGTATTTTAAAGCACTGCATCTTTGAAGTGAAGGCATATTGATACTTGTAAAACATATATGATATTTTTGAGACCTTGAATAAGTTCTTGTCGCAGTTCAAAACACCATTTAAGCATTTTCGAGGCATAAAAATAAATTCAAATAAATCTGTACTTCATATTCCAAAGCAGTGTCCCTTTCTATGAAAAGTACAAGTTTTTTTATGATTTAATTTCATTTTTCCGACACGCTCTTCCTTGATTTCTTTTATGGATCAGTGCAACGTGAAAATTGCGGGCAAAACGAGCAGTCTTTAGTTTGCTCTTTGATGCTCTAGTATGTTTACGAGAGAAAATACGAACGAAACGAAGTAAGTTTTTTTGCGAAATTTCAAGACAAATTTGAAAATAGTTGTTACGGTAGTAAATGATGGCTCTTTTGGTGTAGGAGAAAACAAATAAAGAACGCATGATTACATACAAATCTCGTGAGGTAAAATGAACACAAAGTTAGTTTTTCTTTCATTACTATGAAATACAGTAATGCAAAATTTGTAATTAGAATTACCAAAAACGAATATCGCTGATTCCTTTTTTTTATAGATTATCTAACTCTCTTCTCTAACTCTTCGCAATGCTGCTAGCTTGGTGTAGATACAGCTAAAAAGTTTTAATTATGTTAAAAGTCGACAGATAAATAATGCAATATGTTAAGCATCCTCATAGCTCAAGTAACTAGTCCGAGCACATAAAACTGTCGTATACATCTAATACCGGAACTTGCAGCTAGCCTGTATATGGAACTAGGAAAAGTTCACTGTTCCATGCAACTAGTTAACATTGGTGATGAGAAAACCTGTAGCTAACGTTTCCTTTTACGTCATAGTTTTAAACGTCGTTTGTCTGTTTGCCTTCTTTGGATCTCATCAGTTCCGCATAGCTTTTGATTTGCAATTATTATCACATTAAGTTCACTTACGAGTACACTTAAGACCTCCCTCCGTTTTCATAAAACTAGGATCGAATGAAGAAGAAAGAAGTAGAGTACAGACAGATATTAGTTATACAACGTGTAGCAGAATTACGAAATAATATTGTTGGATGCATAAGTATATTTTATAAGGAATCACCCTGTAAAATTTTAAATCAAAAGAAGCATATTTATTTTTCGATACAAACGAATTCAAAACATTCTAAGTGTTTACTTATGGCAACCCTATTGAAGATAAAAGACCAACCCGCACATAGTACCTACGCTAAGCGACGCGTACTTAATAAAGTGACAGGAGTTACATGATTCTAATTTTGCACGTGATGTTAGAGCTGTATCTGATTTCTTTCAGTAAAAACTATGGCAGTGGTTTACTCGAAAACTATTAGGTTTTCGGTTTCACAGATAAATCTCAGATACAGTACATAATGTACCGCTAAAGCCTGTGAAAATAATACTTATTTCGGTTTTCATTTACAAGTATATAACTTGTTTTTCTTTTTGCAGACTTCACATGCATTTTGTAGCCTCCAGTCAAAGTACTAGGAATACATAAGTAATAAGAAGTATACCTGATCAGGCCCCATCATATGTGCCTGGCGCTTAGTGAAGCCTCGCGCCGCTCGGTCCTGTTTCTCATCCTCCCAATGCGCAGTCATTTCTTCCCGGGACGGTAGTTTGAAGGTCCCGTTCATGGATCGCAGGTAATATCGGACCTGAA
This sequence comes from Pararge aegeria, assembly GCF_905163445.1. Classification (NCBI taxonomy): domain Eukaryota; kingdom Metazoa; phylum Arthropoda; class Insecta; order Lepidoptera; family Nymphalidae; genus Pararge; species Pararge aegeria. The sequence goes on from NC_053193.1 coordinate 1,503,473, forward strand.
CAAGGAAATATATAGTTTCAAAAGGGTTTTTCTTAATGAGTTCTTAGGGTTAAGAACAAAAATACACTGGTTATTTAAAGGAAACAAGAAGAAGAAGGACATCATGAAAATTTTCGCTGAATGGTCAGTTATTTTGTGAGTTAACAACTGGATCGAGTACCATCATCAGGGATAATCTCAGCCTCACCAAGCGAATGTGTTATATGTCTTGGACATATCCAGATGTTATTTTGCAGAAGACCATGATATGCAGAAGGAGGGGGTGATAATGTTTGTGAACCTTTACGATCAATTCAGGTGAAGGGTTGATAGAGACAATACCATGTAGGCAGTATTGGTTGTGATAAGAAAGCGAAACTCCAAGCAAAACTAAATCACTTCACAACATTTATGATGGAGTACTTCGGTTAAAGTGATAGCCAAGTGGTTAGGACTTCAGCCTCCCTTTCGAGAACACCGAGTTCAATCCGTTTTAAGCTATTAAATAATACTTGCTTTAACGGTGACGAAAACAGCTTGAGGAAACCCCTATACTTGAGAGTTTTCCACAAGGTTCTAAAAGAACTGTAAATTTGAAAAAATCCGCACTTGGCCAGACTTGTCTTCCAATTCTGAGAGGACACTGTCCTGTAGTGGGCCGGTAATGGGTTGATGGAAGATGATGATAATTTGAGCTTTACCAGGAAGTTATAAAATGAAGAACAGGTAATACTTTACCTGAAGGTCAAACATCGAGTAGGCGCACACATAGTAGGGCACCCCGATGAAGCACATGGTGGGGTGTGAGATGTTGACGAGGTGCTTGTACAGCGGTTCAACACAGTTATCTTCTACCACAATGTCGCACGAAGCGTGGAGGAACGGAAAGTTGTAGAGGTAGCCTATAAAAAGTGGAGGTTTAGATATCTTCAGTTGTTCTGCTACACAAAATTGAAATACAAATGTTTTAATAAGCTTTAAATGTATGTAGAACTCCCTTGCGACTTGGTGAGCCTTGTGGTCTGACATGTGGGAATTAAGGAATGCATAATTTCTGAATTTTCCCATTCCTTTGTTCTGTTTTAGTCTTGGCTTCGACCTTGACTAGTTACTACCCTACCAAAAATTACAAACCGATTAGGGGTTTAGATAATATAACTAGCATACCTCAAACAGGTTAGCACGCTACCGTCGAATGCATCATCAATGTAGAATAAAAAATAATAATAAGCGGTGACATGGATTGAGTTTATTCCATTTCATGACAGAATACATGTGCGTGAATGTGGAAGACTCTAAACTAAGATTTTTATGTCAAACTAGCTGTTGCCTACGACTTCAAGCATAAGTTGTATATTGTTGTAAAAAAAATCGGGTGTAGTTTTTGAATAGAACTTTTCGATTAAGTTTTGTTCAGGTGTCCTTAATTTTTTTTAAACTAACGATTATATAACAAAAAAATTCTGAAATAAATGTAGCCTAAGTTACTCTTTATTACATCAGCTACCTGCCAATAAAAGTCCCGTCAAAATCGGTCCAGCCATTTCAGAATTTAGCCGGAACAAACAGACAGACAGACCAAAAATTGTATTTTGGTGTGTGTACTGTGTATTTATTCATACTTGTATATATGTTAAAACAAACGGTTATTTAAATGTTATTAATTTTACTATATGTATGTAGATAGAACTACAGTAGGTGAATACAAAATTACAAACGTCGAACTCACCAGTGCTAAGGAATACAACGTCGATATCTTCTTGACTGCCATCTTGGAATACGGCTGTTTTGCCCTGAAGTTTCTTTACGTCCGGCTTCTGCACTAGATTGTCCGGGAACACTGACCGCGGCTGCTCCTTGAGATGATGACTCAGGATAACCTTCTTGGTGACGCTGGTGATTTCGTACGCGATGTCCATGCCGGACGGACCGGCTCCCACCACCAGAACCCGCTTGCCGGCGAAGATATCCGGGACTCGATAGTCGTGGCTGTGCATCACATCACCTGGCGGTGAAATCGATAATGAGAGTAGGTTACAACAAGAAGTTTACAAAATGACTACAGTTACCAGAGACCCTAGCTTAACTTATCAAGTTAACAAACTTAGTTTTGGAATAACATAGTATGCAACTATATTTTTACGTTAGGTCCTTCATATAAAATTACGGAGCTACGCTAACCTGGGTATTTCCTTAGTTTACATGAAGAGATACAATCTAAGGCAACAGAAAATAAAAGTAAACGAAAGAATTTTTTTGGCAAGTAAAAACCGGCTTCGATTATAATTATACTGAGCTTTTTCGCAACGTCAAAGTTTAATAATCTTGGCCAGCCTACAGAAAATATGGATATAAATTCATACCTTCAAATTCCTTGAGGCCTGGTATACTGGGTATAAACGGTGTGTTGTAATGACCGTTACATACAAACAAATAGTCATACTCCTTGGTTTTGCTCAGCCCACTGGTGAGGTCCTTGAATGTGACGTCCCAAAGTTCACCGATTGGCCCTTGTTTGGGTATTATCAACTGGACATGGTGATTGAACTGAAAGAGATAGCAAGAGTCAAAAAGTCTGAATACGTATCTAATGTCCGTAGCTTATAACTCCCTAGTACCGAGATAACCTTTAAAAATCATCACTATCTTTGGGTTTTAGAACATATAATCACCACGCTGCATCAAAGCGGGTTGATGGGTTCTAAAAATAAGATATTATTACTCGAGAAATTATGAATAGAATGAAATAACTCTAATGTAATAATAACTACGAAGATCATCATTATTTTATGCAGTGCTTGGGTAAATAGGTTATGGAGCTATAAAATCACAAAATACGATCTTCTAGAATTTCTAGCAGCGACGGGCTTTTCTTCTCAGAGTAAATTCTAGGACATAGCCCAATTTAAAATTGAAATTTTCCGCGTTTTTATTTGTGTTTTTTTTTTAATTTGTAATTAAGTTATACCTACTAGTATTATCTATAACTAGTCTATACCTATCCCACATTTTAATGCGACGGCATTGGGTTGGGAAAGAATGTCGCACTATTTTACCATTTGGTAACGCAACACGATTTTCGCTTTCAATTATTATATACCTATAGATACTTGAATAAATATACTACGATAATGCACACATCGCCATCAAGCCCCAAAATAAGCGTAGCTTGTGTTATGGGTACTAAGATAAGTGATGAATATTTAAAAAAATACTAAATACAGATAAATACCCAGTCACTGAAAAACATTCATGCTCATCACACAAACATTTTCCAGTTGCGGGAATCGAACCCACAGCTTTGGACTCAGAAAGCAGGGTCGCTGCCCACTGCGCCAATCGGTCGTCACTTATGTCTTAAATAGGTAGTCTACAGTACTTTTTCAAGCCCGCATGTTCGTGAATTGTGAAAAAGAAATGGCGAACGTTATGCCATGTTTGAAAAAAGAATAAAGTTCTTCCTAGTAGTAGTAGTATATAACACATTTTTAATGCATAGTAGTATTGAGCACTTACTCGGATGTGCCTTGTGACTCCGTGCTTGTCGGAGTACAGCTGTAGGAATGCAAGCATGTCTTTCGCTGGCAAGTATGACTTCTCGCTATCAGGGATCGGGAAATCCGGAAAACCCATTATCTCCTTCGGGAGGTTCGTTCTGAAAGGAATAAAATATCAACTGTTTAGTTTTAAATTTTAATAGAGATAGTATTGAAACTGACTTCTCCGAGCTATGTGCCCCGCCCATTGCCACTTCAGCATCGTGACTTGTTGAGCTATGCCGGTAACTCTTTTTCTTCTACGGATCTTTTTATTTATGATTTGATCACGTTAAGAAAATTCCATAAGCTCGGAGGATCGATGGTCGTTGGGGTTTTAAGGTGACGGAATGGCGCAGCGTTGGACTTATCCCAACGAAGTGGACAGACGACATGAAGCGAGTCGCTGGGACAGCGACGTGAATCTTTAGGAAAACAATCGTCTACTTCGTACTAGACAGTTTTTTCATGTATAATCTAGCTAATCTTGTTATTGTAGCGCCGATAACGCGCTGAAGAGATGCCATGGGGTCACAGGCTATCAGAAACGTAAAGGCGTTATATCAAGCTCATTCTAAAAATGTTTGTTTGTTCTAGGAAGTCCATTTTTTTCTCTATCCACTACAAGTTAGCCCTTGACTGAAATCTCACCAGTGACGATGCAGTCGCAAGATGGTAACGGCCAAACCTGTTAGGGAGTATCGTAGTCATACCCCCTAATCAAGTTTCTACGCGATATCGCACCGGAACACTAAATCGCTTAGCGGCACGCCTTTGTCGGTAAGTTGGTAACTAGCCACGGCCAAAGCCTCCCACCAGACCAGACCAGAGAACCCGGGACCTCCTACTTAAATTCAAAGACCTCACATAAACACACTGCGCTAGGGACTCGACTCTTCGCATTTCCCTGTTTTGTCATCCAAATTGAGCCAATAAAAATACGGAGACGCGTACTGATATCAATATACTTTAAGATATAGAACTTAGAACAGGTTAATATCAACAGAATTAGCGACTTTTATATATATATATGTCTGTGTATATGCATGTGTTGTATATACAACGTGAAACCCAATTACGAAATAATGTTGAAGGATGTTTTAGTATATTCCATAAGGAATCACGCTTTAAAAACATTAAATCAAAATAATCATAGGTTGGGTTAGGTTAGGTTTATGTTGTTTTTTTAGGTTTTATGTTGTTAATCATATTTATATCTATATATATTTATAGGTTGTATTCAGAATAATTTTGAAGACTTGCATAGTGTTACATTAATTTTATAAAATGGATAAATAATTAAATAATCATATTTATTTTTCCCTACAAACGAATTCGAAATTTTTTTAAGTGTTTACTTATGACAACTCTATTAAAGTAGCCCCAAAGTAAGTGTAGCTTTTGTTATGGTTACTAAGATGACTGATGAATAATTTTATGAATAATATACATAAATTCATATAAAATACAGATAAACACCCAGACACTGAAAAAAATTCATGTTCATCACAGAAACATTTTCCAGTTGTGGGAATCGGACCCACGGCCTTGGACTCAGAAAGCAGGGTAGCTGCCCACTGCGCAATTGGCTGTCAAGTAACAAGAGTCACATGATTTTAATTTACCACCACTATCTACTATTCGATCTATTATCACTTTCCGTGGCTACCAATTTTATTTTGCTTTTTCTGTTTAACTTTTGTTTGAATTATAATAAAATAAAATATAAAAAATAATAATACAATAATAACTGTCACGAAATATATCGGTCTCAGATAAAATACTAACATTAGGCAGTTTACAGATAATCAAAACATCTGCTCTAATTTTGTGGCGATGTGAAAGATCATGTCGTTATTGAAGGACCAAAGTACAATTTCTATCAACACGTTTAAGAACGATGATAAATCTTTATGTTAAGTAGGTAACTACCTACTTTTAATCCACTAGAATAAGCTCGCGACTTTATCCACGTGAATTCTTATTTACCCAGAGGACTACCAATTTTCGCCAAAACCAAAATATTCTATTTATGTGTTTATTCAGTACAATATAGTATATCTCTAAAAAGCGACCACGGATTATACATGTATTAATTAGCTAGCTTCTGCCGCGACTTTGTGCGTGGACTTCAGAATTTTTTCTAAAGCTTCGTTCATTAACAGTTTTTAATCTTACCACGGGAAGTATTAAACTTATTAGAGAGATCGGTATAGAAATTACATGTCCTTTTCCATAGCATAGGTAAGATGCATACCAAATTTCAAAGTCTGCCCGAGGTTTTTATCGTAAACAATTTTCAATTTCCCCTCGGGAACTTCTGAAGGAATCGGGTTAACAGGTAGCCTATGTTCAATGCATGCCGAATTTCATCCCAATCCGTTGAGCCATTTTTGCGTGATTGAGTAACTAACATCTACGCGTTCACATTCATAATATTAAGTAGGATAGTAGGATAAATTGTTTTCATGACCATTGGGCTCGATTCTAACAGCTGGAAAATATTTGTTTGTTGAACAGAAATATTGCGTATGTGTGATTATCGGTATAAGTATTATAAGTATTTATGTATATTATTCATCATTCATCTTAGTACCCATAACACAAGCTACGCTTACTTTGGGTCAAGATGGCGATGTGTGTATTGTCGTAGTATATATTTATATTTAAGATATCAACATTGTGTAAGTGCATGCAGTTGAATCACTGCATTTACAGAAATAAATGAATATCTAGCCAGCCCGAAAAACAGGTAAATAACGGAGTTTCGAACGATCTGTTGCGTCACAATTACTTAATTAAGTACCAGTGCTGTTCTCTCGTTTGAACACATATTATCTGATGATATCACGTGCTGGTTGTTACTATGTATCGACTGTTGTTCAACACGTGTCTAAAGAATACAACTATGCAAAATAATGTATGTACTTATGCAATTATAAATATTAACGATATCAATAATTGCACTATTAAATAAATACTGGCCATTTTCCAGAAATATACGCAAGAAACTATAAATGAATAGAGCGAACGTAGTGATGGTAAATATTTTGCTAAATTAGCGGCAGAAGTCAGATTTTTTACTCTGTTACGGCTAAAGTTCGGTTAGTGATGCCTGAGGTTTTAAATGCTTACTTTCTATGAAGGTAGGTACAAAAAGTTCTTGGTCATCTGGAGAATGAAACCACACCAAGGCTAAGTTAATAGAATGTGGAATGACCGGGAGACCGTGGACTGAGAAAAGAAAAAAGCCCCCAAGCAGGAAAGGAACCAAGCATCCTTAACGAAGAAGAAAGTTTACTTATCCCGCTATTCCTATTTCTGCTAAATAATGGAACTGCAAAGGACATGTTTTAGTGAATTTTTTATACGGCTGTCTTTTGTTTACAGTTCTCAACTAGACTTTGTGATGAGATGAGTTGCGGCGTCTAGATGTCTAGCAGGACTTAATAAATTCCGTGGAGCTTTACCCATGTTGGAACACCCAGCAGCCTGACGGCACCTGCGCGTGCACATCTGTGGCGCAGGGCTCGACAATGAGGTGACGCGCGGCGCATAGTACTAGGACAATAGATATCCGTGGCGTTATTATTAATACTAACCTCAGGCTCTTGTACATGCTGGTGTGTATAGGCAGGCCGAAGTCATCATAGCCCACGTTCTCCGTGTACACCCAGGTGCCGCCCAGCTGGCCTGACTGTTCCAGCACGTCAACCTCTGTGACGCTGGGTTCTGCGATGAGGTGACGCGCCGCGCAGAGACCGGCCGCACCAGCTCCGATCACACACACACGCATGCTGGAAAGAAAACATGGTCGTAAATTACATTTAATATTTATGTAGTATCTAACGCAACCTTCGATAAATAATATTCTAGATTTATACGAAAAATACGCCGCGTGGTGACGGCAGATCAGAATATGGTTGTACCCACCAAGGGAATATAGCAGAGAACGCACTACTACCATCTACTTCGAACACCAACCGACCTGACCGTGATGAGTATGGACATACCCTCCCGTCCGGAGAGGCCGTTAGTCCAGCAGTGTACTGTTGAAGGCTACAAAGCATTAAAAATCAACAATTTGGAAACCTTTTTTTATTAATTGGCTAGTCAATCCAAATCAAATCGAAAATAGTTTATTTTCAAACTTTTCGTACAGTTTTCAAGATCAATCGACCAAGATTGGGTGTGTTAGACCGGAAAATAAGATGGAATATACATAAGGTGAAATCTAGATATCACAATTTACTTTAAGAACCGTCAAATACTTTTTCTCTTAGATGTATGGCTATATGTATGGACACATCTAGGACAATCATTGATGGAAGATTGTAACTGACTGACGCAGGAGACAGAAACGAGAAATTTGGACAAGGTATAAGGATGCTGTATTTGGGGTTAGTTCGATCGATCGATCCATTCCAAATAAGCGAAGGCAAAAGCCTAGGGGTGTTCGTATTTAGGAGATGCGACGATATGGCGAGGATACTGTATGAGCGAAAAATTTACAGCTTTCTGCCGATATACTCCAGTAGGTAGGGACACAAGAAATAGATGCATACGGTGGCAACTTCGTTATGTGCGGCTTCTCTACAGTTGGCGAACGTATTTATTGCCATCACCTCACAATTATGTATATATGTATGTATGAATCCTTCTGATCTATTTGTGTACACTAGTTTATGTATTAGTATGTAGTTATTCGCAGTCTATTCTCCTCTTCTTTTTTTCCTAATTCAAAGGTTGCCTGGCAGAGATCGCTATCGCTATCGAGAGCGATAAGACCGCCATTTGTATTTTACTTCTTTCTATATGTTTCCTTTTATATTATATTTTGTATATGTTAATGTTGGGGTATACAAATAAAGAGTTTAATAATAAACCTTCATAAGTGCCTGTGATAGACCTACACGAATGCATCAATTTTTACAGCATGTAAACTACAATATTCACAAAATTCTCTCTGCATGCATGTGCATGCATTTCATACAAGCACAAAAGCGCTGCCTACCCTAACATTTCCATATAACTGGCAACAGTGGAGGATTTTGTAATTTTATGCCATTTTTAAGCTTTATATATTCCTACCCTATTCCAAATTCCTGTACACGCCATTGTGCTAGTGGCAACAACCCGAACCGACGTTAACGACATGGAATAAAACTAAAACTAATGACACAACACACAACCCCAACTTTCGAGCTTTTTATTTTTTGGGACATGCTCATAACATTTTTTCACAGAAAATTCATATACACATATCAATGAATGGCAGAGTTCGTTTATCGAAAAAAAAAGGTGCCGTATATTATGAAAATTAAGCTTAATTTGCTATACTCCGCGAACAGCAGGAGAATCTGCATGGTGTAATTTATAATTTCTTCAATCCGTATACTCCACACCAAACAGATCCTCGGCAATGTACCCTCTACGCACGTTTCGCTCCGAAACCGGAGCGTCCTCAGGAGATGTTGTCTTAACAATTATTCATTGTAAACACCATACAGGTTCTCCTGCTGTTCGCGGAGTATAGCAAATTAAGCTAAATTTTCATAATATATTAAGGATTTCCGCAAAGTAACGCCTGCTTCTATCCAAAAAAAGGTGCCGAAATTACATTGCTTGCCAACAGCGGTCGTGCGACAGACGTACATTGAGGAAATGTTCGTAAAGATCTTTAACCTTCAATTACAAACAATACAATACAGATAAACTTATCTAAAAATGAATGTATTTTAAATTATATAAACAATAAACAATTGTTTAGGAAAGTCAACGCACTCTAACGCTATCGTTTTAATAGTTTAATATAATAATTCACGGATAATTAGAATGTTTATTTCATTGACCAAAATGTTATTGAAACCCGAATTCTGAAACGCTGATCTAATCAAACTGTTAAGTATTTAATGACCATAAAAAAAATTAAGAGTCTGTCTGTAACTACAATATAACCGCTTTCCACTAAATGTAATAGAATAGGTAAAGGATAACAGGAATATATCATTTTATAGACTACTTTTATTTTGAAAATCTACGCCTAAGCCTGCCTTGTTTATCGTAGTTAAGTCGATCGTCCTAGTAGGAGCAAAAATCGTTTTTTCTAAAATCAACAAGGGGTAAAACAGGGGTTAAAGTTAGTATGAAAGTTATTGAAGTTACGGCATTAAACTTACAATGGAAATTCAACAATATCTACACCTAATATTACTTCGTTGACTGGATAGTTTAACGTACGTGATACGTAGTAAAAACGTATTACGTGTCAGATGATAATTTCTTGAAGTAATCAACGGGTAGGTATAATCGGGTAGGTATCTGAGAAAACTCGCTAGATTTGCAGTACATGTACCCGTAATGAGATAACTATTATTGTCTACTGGAAAATTTTATTAATCAGTCCGTAATCATTTTAAAATAATTAAAATTCATTTACATATACTTCTTAAGTATATTAAATAGCTTTTTTAAGTTGGAACGCTGGATCTTGAGAGAACGAGTTTTTGAGATTAGTGATTTCAAATAAACAAAAACTAGTAAAATTCGAAAAGAAATTTTATCGCGAATATAACTTAGAACTTATAATGGAGAATGCCGGAACACGGTTTCGTGTCTCATTCAAATTGGTATCAAAAATGAAGTTTTTATTTTTAAAAAAAACCTCTCAAATCGCAAGCCTTAACTTCGACGGTTAAAAAAACTTTTAATGAAATAGATTAGTGGTTCTAATATATTGTGAACAGTACCATCAATAGGTAGATACAATAATCGCGTGTGTCAAAAATAACCTTAATTCTCGAAATTCATTTGCATGTAACTCCGAAATCCGGCGAACTAGAGTTTTAAAGTTTTTGGTAAAGTATTGTAATTATTAAACCCTTCAAAGGAAGATAAATTCCAAGAAGGCACCTTATAAGTACTATGTCAAACCAAATCCCATACTACAACCGGCATTCTCCTTTAACTTTACTTCATCCCGCAGCCTGTTAACACAGGTCTCGCCTCTTATAGGATTGAACTCGTCCCAAAACAGGTTGGTGGGCTATAAATTTGACGACTTCCCTGGCGCAACGGTGAGCCCTATGAAGTAGGAGGTCCTGGGTTCGATTCCTGGCAGGGGCTATTCGGGAATTTATAATTATTGTATTTTCTCTGGTCTGCTCTGGGGGGAGACTTTGGCCGTGGCTAGTTACCGAAAAGACGTGCCGCTAAGCGATTTAGTGTTCCGGTGCGATGTCGTATAGAAACCGATTAGTTTTATGACTAGGTACCATAGTCCATAACAGGTTAGCCAGCTACCATCTTAGCATCATAAATTACCAGGTGAGATTGCAGGGCTAACTAGTAGTGGCCTAACAGGTTAGCCCGCTACCATCTTAGACTGCATCATAAATTACCAGGTGGGATTGCAGGGCTAACTATTAGTGGAATAATATAATAAATAACTTTAGGTACTTATCGCGAAAGAGTATTACTTAGAACTTTGGTTAGCATTAAGGTTACCTATATATATCAAATATCTAGATACATTTCAAGAGGAAAGACATGCATTTTGGAACTGTGGAAGATAAGAAACTAGGTACAGTTAAGCATAATAACTATGTTTATCCGGATTTCATCAGAGGTCAGCCTATTGGTTATAAAATATAAAAAAAACATAATCACCACTGAAACTACTTTGTAAATCTCAGGACCGCAGTCTCAACATATTTATTACAACTTCAAGTAAATGGAGGAAGTAAGAAAAGAAAGTTGAATTTTCTTATCACACCAAACACTTAATGGACGGAAGCCCTGGGCTCAGGGTATATCCAGGATTATCTACCTCGTCCTTCTGATGGAAAGGATACTAAACTCGATCACGAATTATTTAGCTACTGGTTTTAATACTCTGTTTTCCGATTTCTATTATGAATTTCTCAGAACCACGGCTCACCTCGGAATTGTTGATATCGTGCCTCGGATAGCAAGTTAAGCTATCGTTTCCGGTTACTATCACTAATTTATGTTATTATACGTGAAAACAGACCACTACGCATTTGAGCAGATTGTTGGGTCAATGCTCTAAAACATTCCCTCTTCTGAAATGCCTGTACCAAGTAGGGGCTTCTACATCAAGGTAGTAAGCACCCACTGAACTTATACCGTCACTTCTATTCCCTGTATAAGTAGGGACACTTCTACTGGCAAATTTATGCTATTTCCTATTTCGCGCTAGCTGTTGTTTTATTAAGGTTATCACAAATCTCGTGAAAACCGTTTGTTTACCTGGGATACGTTACTCTCATTTTTAAAACATGTGACATTCACAATGAAAAAAAAAAATGTTTCTTTTTGTTTAACCACCTTTTTGATATTATGAAAATTAAGCTTAATTTGCTATACTCCGCGAAAAGCAGGAGAGTCTGTATGGTGTTAGTTATAATTACTTCAATCCGAATACTCCACACCAAACAGATCTTCGGCAATGTACCCTCTACGCACGTTTCGCTCCGAAACTGGAGCATCCTCAGGAGATGTCAACATCTAAGTAATTAAAAATTACAACACACATATTCTCCTGCTGTTCGCGGAGTACAGCAAATTAAGCTTAATTTTCATAAAATACTATGGATTTCCGCAAAGTAACGCTGCCATCCAACCTTTTTGATAGTTTAAATATACCCACAGCGTTGTCTACTAGTAAATTAACTGAACTATATTATAGTAGGTCCGTGCCTAAATGAGGTCATTGACCCTATGTAAGTTGTATAAACTATTGCGTGATTTTGGCTAAGCGTCAAAACGACGATCAATTAATATTTTTCTCACTTAATCACATCAACTGTTTTAAAATAATTTTCCCAGTTCAAATTTTAAATATTTTTCTCAGTATTACATTACTTAATTTTATTAAAAAAATCCCGTAAATCGAGCTTTTTCTTGCATATAAAAAAATAACTACTCATACTAAAAAAGATGAAAGAATGAATAGAAATAATAATTATTAAAATAGGTGGTTTAATATTGTATATGTGCAAATTTTTCTTAATATTAAAAAATTAAAAGCTTCATATTTAGAAAACAGAAAAAACTAAGTTAATAAATTATTAAGTTACTTACTTACTTAAAGTAAAAGCACACAAATAAAACAACTGAAAACTTTTTAAAATAAGATGTACCTGTCTAAACTTTGAATAAGCATTTATCACTTACTTGTTTTTTTAATTCCAATTAACTGAAGAAACTAAATAAGCACTTACACTAAGTAAATTCAATAACTAACTATTAACGAATGAATGAATTTATAACACTTGAATCAGTTAATCCCTTAGACGTACTAAGACTGCAGAACAGCACGTAACTTGTTTTGTTGACTTTATGAATGTAAATGATCGGTCGAGGTGCGCTCCCGCCGTTTTATGTTTGCCGTGCTAAATGCTACGCAAGAGTTTTCCTATTATATATAATATATATTATTATAAATATTTTTATACATAACTATGTTAATTTGTTTGTATTATAAATATTATTAAAAGTACAGTGTAACACTGTACTTTTAATTGTAATAAATAAACCCCAACGTTTTTGCTGTTTAAGAAAGGTGTTTTCCGAAAGGTCATAGTTTCAAAGCTATGCCTGTGATCGCGTGGACCAATGTCACATCGCTTAAACCTCATTTTATAGAGACGACCAAATATAATGACTCTAAACCAAATATGATGTAAGTAGGTAAAGTGGAATTTTAGCAACTTTTCATTCGACTATGAAAATCATCAACGCCATCATCTTTATCAACCCATAAGCGGCCTGTAACCCACTACCCCTGTAGTGGGTTACGGGTCTCCTCCCACAATGAAAGGCTTTGGCCGTCATCTGCTACGCTGGCCAAGTTTTGATACGGTTATGGAGAACTCTCAGGCATGCAGGTTTCTCCAAGACGTTTTGCTTTACTGTTAAAGCAAGTGATACTTAGATTAAAAACGCACATAACTCGTAAAAGTTGGGATTTCGTGACGGGGAAAGTACTCTGTCCCTTCGAAAGGGAAGCCGAATCCCTGACCACTAGGCTATCACGCTTCTCCCTCTTGACAGTAATTAATTGTATTCATTACGTTAACAAATAATAACTATCCAAAGAAATAAGTAATATATATGGGCATGAAAATAATAATACGAATTTATAACGATATTTACAGTATTATCAACCTGCGCCCTTGTACAAGGTTTATTATATTAATGAACTTACCGTCTTGGTTATATTATGTAGGTAGAACTAACAATGTATTATAAAAGCTCTTTATTCGCGGGGTATATGTACCGTAACTTTGCCGAGAAACCGTAAAAATAGTTTAATTTATATGTAAATAAATAAATAAATAAATATACTACGACAATACACACATCGCCATCTAGCCCCAAAGTAAGCGTAGCTTGTGTTATGGGTACTAAGATGACTGATGAATATATTTTTATGAATAATATACATAAATACTTATAATATACAGATAAACACCCAGACACTGAAACACACTTATGTTCACCACACAAACATTTTCCAGTTGTGGGAATCGAACCCACGGTCTTGGACTCAGAAAGCAGGGTCGCTGCCCACTGCGCCAGTCAGCCGTCAAATATGTATCTCAATAAATACTATATTGTACACTACGTACACTTATAATTATGACATAAAAATACTAAACTTAAATCTAGGTAAGTATGCACAAAAAGGCGGTTCTTATCGCTAAAGAGCGATCATTTCCAGACAAACTTTAGGCTAGGGAGATTTTTTTTTTTTATTCCACTATAATTTAGCCTACAAGGTAAAAAGTCTAATACGCCGTCTGTACAAACGACAGAAATAAAGTACGGCCCTGCTACTATAGTGTTTTTCACACACAAACGCATACGGAAAAATAACTGTTTCTTAGAATAGCATCATTAATGTTGATTTAAGAACTATACATTTTTTTGATAATAGTACCGTGGGCGATGGGGAGTGCGCTGGCGTGGGATCCAACCTGCGTTGATATGGGATGGGATCCAACCGAGTACGTCCCAAAAATTCACGGGTACAGCTGCGGAGTCTGCTCAAATTCTTAAGCGTAAATAGTCCGTTATTTGGAATGAGTACGTTTGAGACTCTGGGCCCATGGACACGAAAACTTTTATTAACATCGTGTCCCAAAAATTGGTTTTGACGTCTAGTGACCCAAGAGCTGGCGCTTATTGAGCCCAACGGCTAGTCTATCAATTTATACGGGCAATAGCGCCAGCATTTTGGATACCATGCTTATCTTATTTATTGCACCGCCTACCTCATTTCTATGTTTTTTCCTTTTACACCATTGGTTGCCTGGAAGAAATCGCTATGTAGCGATAAGGCCACCAAATTGTATTCTCTTGATATGTATTTATATCTCTGTAACAACTTTTTTTCTTTGGTGTACAATAAAAGTGTATTCATTCATTTATTCATTCATACCATGCCCATAAGTAAACAGTTATACGGCTTATATTTATTGTAAATGTGAAACACTGTACCATCTTTTACTGGAACTATTTAGCCGCATTTTCAGGCCCCTATTTGACGACCTGTGGATAAGACACATAAAACTGGAGTAGAATATATATACTGGAGTATATCCTTGCAATTTATATCCTTTCCCCGGGGAGATAATTGTCTCCTGCCCATGCTTGCCGTGCAGAACGCAGAAGTTTTCGTCATCCAGTAAGCTATAATCACATACTTAAAATCCAAAAATTCAAGTCTTTTGGTCATTGATGACGGCCGATTGGCGCAGTTTGCAGCGACCCTGCTTTCTGAGTCCAAGTTTGTGTGATGAGCATGAGTGTTTTTCAGTGTCTGGGTGTTTATATGTATATTGCTATTATTTATGTATATTATTCATAAAAATATTCATCAGTCATCTTAGTACCCATAACACAAGCTACGCTTACTTTGGGGCCAGATGGCGATGTGTGAATTGTCGTAGTATATTTATTTATTTATTTTATTTATTTATTTAGTTCCGAAGTTCAACCATAAAAGCGAAAGCAAAGTTTCGCATTTATGATTATGTGTTTACTAATTGGAATTCTATATGACCTAAATAAAGTTTCAGTTGAAGTTATTAACCGAATTGATTAATTATTATAAATGGCAGGTTTAAAGAATTTAGTAATTTTTTCTTGCTTGGCAGTTTTAAGGTTCGTAGGTTCGGACATATATTCAGCAGGGGCATTAGTAATTTGCCTCTTAAAAATAATACTTATTTCCACACATACGAGTAGATCAATTTTCATGAAGAAATCTAGTAGCTCATTAGCAATTCTCAAAACCTTCACAAAGATTTTTCAAATTAAATGTCACGTTTACAGAGCTACCGATATACCGTTGAGATCCGCGAACGAAGAACTCTTTTTCCGCGGGAATTGGGTCGCATTTTTTTTATCCGCGTATAGGGAAAGCGCGAATAAGGAGTTTTTACTGTATAGTTTTTTTTTAATCAATAATAGACGGATTAAGATGATACTGTAATTGCAAAGCCATCGCCTATAAAGGAGCAATAATTCACAGGTCATCGACACATTACCGGCCCACTACAAAGCACGGGTCTCCCTCACAATGGGGAGGGGTTAAGACCGTAGTCCATCACGCTGGCCCAGTGCGGATTGGTGTACTCCACGCACCTCTGAAAATATAACGTAGAACTCTCAGGCAAGCAGGTTGCCTCACAATGTTTTCCTTCACCCTTGAAGCAAGTGTTGTTTTAATGACTTAAAACGCACATAACTTAGAAAATTTAGAGGTGCGTGTTGGGATTCGAACTCGGCCCCCCGAAAGTAAAGTTGAGCTCCTACCCATGCGCTATAACCGCTAAAGTTGTTTACTGTAGATTAATTGCATCAAGGTCTGCTAAGAATTATACATATATGTAGCTACTAAAAATTATATAGGCTTTAGTAGTACCTACGTCTTCTCTGGGAGAAAAATACATTCAAGCACCTACAGAACTGGCCCTGTTCAATGCCTTTCCATTTTTTAGGGTTCCGTAGACGTAGTCTGTAGGGTAGACTCTATTATCTTTGAGGGTAGACCCTCAAAGATAATAGAAAGCTGCCGATTTTTCTTCCAAGGTCACTCTAAACGATTTCAAACACACACTTGACCTGTTGTGTTGTCACGCCAGGGTACGGAACCCTCTAGAGATAGCAGTATCGTTTGCTTCCGAGGTCGCTATACAGTCGTTGCACTGTAAGTATAAATGTTGCTGCTTCATATGAATTTCAGTGAGTTCGGGAATTGCCTAAGGTTGTGCCTAAGGTCATCACAAAATCACGAATGAGCTAATCATATAATTCTCTAAGCGGGCTACGAATAGAATAACAGGGAATCTAGTAAAGTGAAGAAATAAAAAATGTTATTTTGTTGATATTGACATGTTTTTATGCTTGTCTGGGCTGAAACTACGTCCAATTTTTCAGTTTCTCATAGTATGTCTGTTCTGAAATGAGATCAACCGAACTAATATTTATTAAGTAAATAAATATTTTTTCTATTTTTTTTATTTTTTTTTTTTTCTTGCCTGTGTATGTTTCATTGTTTGCACTGTCCCTCTTGTTTTCTATTATTACTTTCACCAAGGGTTGTCTGTAAGAGATTGCTTTTGCAATAAGGCCGCCTTTGCACACAACTGTATTTAACTTTTTTATTATTATTTTCTTTAAATAGTTTTTAATTTTACTTTTTTTTTTTGTTTTCTTGTGTGTTTCTTGTATTGTTTCTAAGTTAAATTATGAGTATTTTAAATAAAATAAAAATAAATACTCGTATACTACGACAATACACACATCGCCACCTAGCCCCAAATTAAGCGTAGCTTGTGTTATGGTAACTAAGATGACTGATGAATATTTTTATGAATAACTTTATGTGTAAATACTTATAATATACATATAAACACCCAGACACTGAAAAACATTCATATTCATAACACAAACATTTGCCAGTTGTGGGAATAGAACACACGGCCTTTGACTAAGAAAGCAGGGTCGCTGCCCACTGCGCCAATCGGCCGTTAAAATACACAATTATTCTAGTTATCTATTTACATACAGTTTCTTTCGTCGTGTTTTACAAATGCCGTGGGAATAGTTTCAATTTCAATTTCAACTTAATCAGCACAATACATAATTTTAAATTTATCATATAATATTTTAAAGAACGTATGTACACCTAGTTTGGGCGCAGCCATTTTTAAAATTAAATAATTCTATGAATTTCTAAAACACAAGTAAGACGTCTTAGAGTAGGGAAACCGAGTTTATTGCTGATGCTCAATATCATTCTCATAATTTATTTCCTGGGACAAAAAGTAAGCTATGTTACTCTTATTTTTTTCAGCTGACTATAATGTCTAAATTCAAGTTGATTGATTGCTTATGGCGTGAAGATAGCACAAACAAACACACTTTTACATTAATAATATTAGTTAGGATTTGGGAAACGAACGGCCTCAATAAAATTATTTCAATATGAATTGTTTATTTTTATTAGGTACACAAAACAGGTAATAACTAAAGGTCTAAATCTAAATATAAGTAATTACAAGTTTTGTTCTAAGCTACAACAAAAGGATGTGTACACAACTTAAACAAAAAGTAAAGATAAAAATTAAAGTTCAAACAAAAGATAATATATATATAAAATTTCCCTAAAGTTATGTGGAATAGTGCTTAATAATTTGATTTTTAAAAATATTTATAAATGAATACTATACCTGTATGTTAGACTCTTAAAACATTATGTGAATTAGGCGACAGTAGCCCAGCATGTTTTTCCTAGAAATGTCTCGAAAACAATGAAACCCCCATTTCCATGTAACTTAAATACAATTTGTTTAAGAAGACGTCCTTACTTGTCGTAAATATTGATTAACTATTGTTTTTAATTAAAAAGCTTATCGAATTCACTATGTTTTGTACGTTAGGGACGAAAACAAGTTGTTTTGAATCAAGTTACAAAAAGGTTAAGGTTCTTTATGAATTACATATGTACGTATTTCATACATACACTTTTCCTTCGTTTTTTAACCGATTTGCGTAAATGTTTTTCAACATTTTAAGGCATATTTTTATAGTTATAACTGTCGATTTCAAATAAAATAGCAGACTTTTATAGATACCAATAGTTTTAAGACGCAAAGCTAAAAGTAAAATTTTTGTGTCCCTATGCCAGACATCTGTCTGTTTGATGTTAAATTAATAATAATAATAAATGCTTTTATTTCGGGCAATGTATGACAAAAATTAAAACAAAAATACTGTAAGCATAAGCAAACAAATACTACGATATACTCGTAACTTCTGTGTGTGCCAAGAATGTTTAAATATGTACATAAATACCAAAATGTATTGATACAAATACATAGATAATTTAAATAAATAAACTTAATATATAAATATAAAATTATATAAATTGTGCTCTCTTGCTATGTATTTATATCTCTGTAACTACTTTTTTTCTTTGGTGTACAATAAAAGTGTATTCATTCATTCATTCATTCATTCATAAAATATACATAATATATATAAATATATAACATACATAATATATGAAAGTAGATTTTAATACAGAATTTACAGACAATAATAAAGCAATAACTTCAAATGCCATCACACAAAGAGAGAAAGTAGTCCTTCAGACGACTCTTGAATATAGGTAGGGATGGGAGATAAGATTGATGTCAGTACACCAAAAAAAACTAAAAATGCTATGATGCATAAGAGCTACATAGAAATGTGAGCGGTATGACGCAACAAGCGTGTTGTTTGCACTATCGCCGATTGCCAACGCTGAGAAATGCGTGCCGAGTGGGTGTCGGCACTCCGAAAGCATGCCGCATGCCGCGTGTAGGTGCTACTCACCTACACAGATACTCTGCATCTGTCCATAGCACAAGCACGCTTATTAATAATTCGAGACGGTTACGAATCCGGGTTCGAATCCCGGCAGGGTGATTACGTATCTCGCGACAGGCTTGCGACAGGTTCCTGGCTCCTTCCCAAGGGTCGGAGGTAGCAATAACGCTTTTCCACCACGCAAAAAAAAATGGCTTGCGACAGGCGAACACAAAAACTCTTGTCAAACCCCTGTTTGTTTATTACTGTATGGAAAAGTGAAGTTTGACAGCAATGATCGCAAACCTGTCCAAAGATAGGTAATCACCCTGCGGGCCCTGACAAAAATTGTGAACATTGTGTATCGTGGTTTTTCTGTTCGAGAATTTGCAATACAAAGCCCGGAGTTAGGTCAGGCAATGCACCATTAATCAATTACCTATTGGAATTCGGGCAGTTTTTGGAATTATATCTATTCTTCTCTTGTTAAAAATTGTTTCCAATATAACCAATAAGTAATAACGTAATGTATGTAATGTTACTGAAAATGGTCCGGAGTGCCAAGTGTGAATATGCCAATTTATGCCTACCAGAGATAGAGATTAAGAAGGTATATCAGGAGTATAAGCAGCCCGACTTGGCGGGGCCCTGTATCAAAATTAGTTGCGGAGGCCCAAATGAAGGGTAAGGAGTTCTCGTAAAGGAAAAAAAACGTATTTATTGATTAAGTCAAAATCAAGAATAACTTTATTCAAGTAGGTCCTAAGTAGGATCGAACTTATGATGCGTACATTATATGAATAATTTGAGCATAATAGTGAGTTGATGGTCAGAACCATATCTGTAAACTTAAAACTACAGCTGCGAGAGTTCCAAACGCGCCGTGGTCTAAGAAGAAGTCCACAACAAACTTAGCTGGGCGTTCTTTTTTGTTATCACCATCTCACATTGCCATTTTAAATAATTAGAAGAGCAAGCGTGAAGCAATAATTCACACCCAAATAGTACTTTTCTATAAGTTACGTTTCATACAAAATTTTATCTTTTTAAGAGACATCTTCCAAGATGTCAACCGATAGTTATCGTAAAATTGTATGCAATTTCCTTTAAACGAATCACTAATTTTATGAAGTTTACTGAATACTATATATATTGCAATACAAGTTTTTTTAGAAATATATGTTAACGTAAGTTGTTACGTAAGGTGACGTAAAAAATTCGGAATTTATATATTTTTTAGGGCGCAAGAACCTAAAATTACCAATCTTATAAATTATTTAATATTTGTTTCCATGGTAATTAAAACAAAACGTGCAATCTATTCTTTTTAAATCACAACGATTCTAAAGAAGTTTCATTTCGAGAAGCTATATTTTCGTCGATGTGATTTTCGATTCTTCTTCAGGGAAAAGTCCCCTTTCTTTACACTGGGTCAAATACACGAGTGATGTAATGTAAGCACCAACTTGCGTACTTTGCTTACCTATGTGAAACGAGAGAGAAACATTGTTTTGTTGCCGTTTCACTCACATGCCATAGTTTAAGGGCCCACATTAGGTTTTTAGTAATGAAATATCTATGCGACTATTTGTAATCCATTTATATCCATGTCTATAACTTGAATATCAATTAGTATAGTTTCGGTAAATATCTGTCTATATATATAAAAGAGAAAGTGTGTGGGTATGTTCCGTATAGACTCCGAAACGGCTGAATCGATTTCAATAAAACTTTCCGGATTGACTTGGCGAGTAATCCTGTAAAGTTTGGTGACGATCGGAGCACTCCTATTTTTAAACTGTCAAATACAGCTTTTATTTACTATGATGATTTTCTATTGTTGGGTGTACATGGGTGTAGATAATGATCTTCACCCGCTCGAGAAGAGAATAGAAGAGAATGAATACGGAGAGAAATAAATGATTTAATATATTAAATAACTTAAATTAAAAATTTAATGATGTAAGTTTATTGTTTATATAAAATAAAGCAAAAACTAGCCCGGCGAAGCGGGCTGGGTACGCTAGTTATACAACCGCGGGAGGTGGAGGGATGGTGACTACTGTATTCTGATCAGCCGTCATCCCATGGCAATTCTGATTGTTATTGTTTATAAGTAGAAGTAGAGCTTTGACAGAGCTCGTCCGAGGAAAGTACTAACTACCACCATGGTTCTACCTCAAAGCAATATTGTTGTATTGCTGTGTTCCAGTCCAAAGGGTTGCCGGTTTTATTAAATGCACATGAGGCTAAACACCTATGCCTCACGTTAAGGGATACAGGGCGACCTATTGTAGGAGTTCCCTGCATGCCCAGCAAAGTGTTGCTCTGTTTAAAGGCGACGGTTTTCTACTACCTGTCAGGTAGTTGGACAGATTCGTGAGTAGACCAATTATTATTTTATGTAAGACATTAGACATATTATCGCGCCTTTGCAGTAAAATTATCATGTATGCCGCCATGGCATTACGCTCTCGTATGTGTCGTCATACCACAAAATTATTAAAATGCTAAGGCGGGCCTTTAACATGCAAGCATTTGCCTCGTCAAACTCGTAGTGCAACAGTGTCACCTTTCTACTATCGCCGAGGCACCAACGTACTTGGACTAGCTAATGTGCATGACGCAATGTCAATACCGATTTACCTCTCTATAAAATGCTTCGTAGACATAATAGCTGAATGCCCCGTTGGTGTAGTGGTTATAATCTAAACGCCTCCCGAAAGCAGTGCAAGCAAGGGTAGGACTTCGAATTCACTTTCGAGACGGCGAGTTCGAATCCCGACACGCACCTCTATCTTTTCTAAGTTATGTGCAATTAAAATATCACTTGTGTCAACGGTGAAGGAAAACTGCGCGAGGAAACCTCCATAATGTTCTCAAAGGTGTGTGAAGTCCATCAATCCGCACTGCACCAGCGTGGTGGACTACGGCCTTAAATACATCTCATTGTGGGAGAAGACCCGTGCCCTGTATTGGGCCGGTATTTGGTTGGTATGATGATGACGAAACGAAACACATCCCGAGGTCTTAGGTCCGATTCTCGGGTCGGGCCAGCATTTGTTAGGTACTGGGTTTTGCTGTTATGAAATTCTCAGCACCCCAGCAGGCGGATTTCCTATCTCAGTTTATACCAAATTTAGCCACTGTGGAAATTAGCAACCAAATAACCTGTTAATTAAATCTATAGTTTGCATTCTGAAACCTAAATTTCCAACTGATCTCATTTCACCTCGGTTGGCAGGTACAATTACACAATCCTACATCATACTAATATTATAAATGCGAAAACTTGTATGGATGCATGGATAGATGTTCGCTCGCTCTTCCACGCAAAAACTACTGAATCATTTTGAATGAATCTTCGAATGGAGATAGATTATACCCTGGATTAACACATAGGTTGCTTGGAAAATGTACGGCTCCCGCAAGATTTATGAAAAACCAAAAATGACCGTACGAAGCCGGGGGCAACAGCTGGTGAATAATAATGGTTGAGGTCAACATTCCACAGTTACTAGCTAAATAAGCGGTCAACTCAGACCTGGCTGTTCTGTGAATCGGCTTACTGTTCACTGTTCTGTTCAGTTTCTGGATTAAGAGAATTGGTGGTGTCGGGCCTCGGAAATTCGGAAGCACGTTGAGCTGTCTGTCCCGGCTATTATCGCCAACGTGTAAAGTCCATGAACCCCCAGGTTATAGCTTCAGCGTGGTCGTTCCATGCTTGAAGATATTAAAAATTCTGATTATTAATTTACGGTGAAACGGTAATAACAAAAAAAGATTACCCGGATATTATTAGTTTATTCTTGGGCTTAAGGGTTTATTCGGGCGAGTTTGGAAACCTTGTAGCATTAGGTTTAAGTTGTCGAACGAAGTTATCTCCATCCCCTTAAAATTACGTAAACATATATGCATGAACGCTTCATAAGTGTCTGTGATAGGCCTACATGAATAAAGAAAATTTGAATTTGAAATTTGATTGTCAGCCCGGAGTTGCATAGGTAGTTAGCTTTGTAAATCTCCGTGCCTCGGAGAGCAAGTTGTGCCTTTGTCGGTCCTGGTTACAATGTGTCTTCTTGCCCTTCTCCTCCGTTATACATAAATGCGAGCTAGGCTTTAAAGGTACATATTATGGTCTGTCTCTGAGACTTATCTGTGTAACCAAAAACCTATTAATTTTTGAGAACACCACTACCTTAGTTTTTACTGAAAGAAATCACATACAGATATAACATCACATGCAAAATTAAATTCATGTAACTCCTGTCACTTTATAAGGTAGGCGCCGCGTAGCGTAAGTACTATGCGCATGTGGGTGTTTTATCTTCAATAGGGTTGTCATAAGTAAACACTTAGAATGTTTTGAATTCGTTTGAATGGAAAAATAAATATGCTTGAGTGTGTGATTCTTTTTGAAATGTACTGATTGCATCCTTACGGAAACGGGAGACGAGCAAGATGATTTTCCTTCACAAAGCTTATTTTAAAAATGCACATAACTCCAAAGAGCTAAGAGGTGCGGGCAGGTGGAACTCGGCCCCCCTGTAATGGAGGCCGACGCCTTTACCACTGAGTTATGATATACTTAACATTGATTATATATTATGGGTAACGACACGAGAGAAAATTATTGTTTTGTTACACAGGCGTTTTATCACAAATGATATGAATTATGCGCGTTTATTAATTAATTACAGATTCGCCCTTGATGGGTTACAGATCAATACGTTCAGCGGAAAAGCTGGGGACTTGTAGAGGCTGGTTGTATCTGCACGTTACACAAAAATATTGGGATCGATTCAATGTAACTTTCGATATCTTGTACATTATTCTACTAGTCAAGCTTTCACTTAATATTAAGCTAAATTGAAAAAAAAAATCCATATTGTGTTGGCGGCCATCCTGGATTTGAAATTTGTCATAGTGTTAATGATTTTACTGTTAGGTATTTAGACAAACGGGCATTGGTCCATATGTTTTTTTTAAATTTTTTATCTTTTCCTTTAATTAAAATACAAGTAGTCAATAGTATTTACTCAATTCAATCCTAATCTATTAAGCAGGTTTAGCATGAAAAGGTCACAAGAACCCTAGAGTAACTTAAATTCGAAAAATCTAGGCATTGTGTCTGTCATATATATGATTTGCATGTCATATATTATGACTAAACATGTATACCTACAATGTTTTATGCAAATAAAAGGATTTGATTTGATTTTGATTTGTCAACTGCCTCACTGACCTATCGGATGTTCAACTACGGATCACTGTGTTCGATTCCTGTGTTCCTGTGATTGTGTCCATCCCAGTGTCTTGGCGAGTATTTTAAACCGTCGCTTCGGTTCCTGCTTATAACTAAAATTTTATATTAATCTTTAAGCCCACCAATCTGCATTGGAGCAGCATGGCGGGTGTTTAACCTCTCCTACGAGAAAATACAGTTGTGCCCAGCTGAATACGTGAATATAAGCTTTGCGTGGTTAGGTCCCTTCCTAAAATAAGTTTATTTGGCCCACATTTTATGACTATAGGAATGATGCTTGACGTAAATACGTATGCACTCGTAAATACGTGACGTCATATCTTGAGTAAAACAATATTTGTTAGGGTCCGATAGTATGACTGACATAGATACTATATCTGACGTAGTATTGTCGTGATCTGTTATTTTCCCTCGGCATATATAAGTAGTAGGTATATGAGATTTAATAATTATATGGGTTTCTTGGTTCCGCACCCATACTCTGTCACTGTTGGCCATTTCGTTAGGGAAAATTACGTAAATTCAAGAAGGACGCATGGATATAATCTAACATGGGCGGCGCTTTGTTAGATGTTTTTTTTTTAAATTTTATAATAATTAATGACGGACCAAACACATGGCTCACATGATGTTAAATGGTAACCTATTCGCCTATAAACAGAGTAATACTTCGCAGGGTACGCGTGAGACACGTTGGTACGCAACGTGGGGATAGCCTAGTTAATGGAAGCGGCGACAACCTAGTGGGTGAAGCTTCTGCTTTCCTTTCGTGGCGACAGAGTTCGAGCCCACGCCCCACTGACTTTTCGGAGCTATGGAAGTTTTGAATTTGAGCAATTTAAATATTACTCGTTTTAAACGGTGAAGGCTAAACATCGTGAGGAAACCTGTATGCCTGAGAGTTCTCCATAACGTTCTCAAGGGCGTGTGATGTACCACTACCAAGCGTTGTAGACTACGGCCTAAACCCTTCTCATTCGGACCGGTAATGGTTTTATGATGATGATAATGATGTGCCGCTAAGCGATTTAGCGTTCCGGTACGATATCGCGTAGAAACAGGCTAGGTATATATATACCAGCATAACCTTCAGGTGATATTGCAGTCTGCGGCAATGGCTAACTTGTAATGGAATAAAGAATATATAAATTGCCCTCGACCTTCAATATCTATATCTATACTTACTAATATTATAAAGAGGAAAGTTTTTTGTTTGGTCGTTTGTACCCAAAAGGCTCCGAAAGTGCTGGACCGATTTTACCCATTTCTTCGCCAAATAAAAGCTTAACTATCACAAAGTAACATAGGCTATATAGTGGACCCCCGGTAGTCCGACAAACATTTTGCAGGGCAGTGTCGAACAATCGAATTCGTCGGATTACAGAGTACTGCCTAAGACCCCCTATAGTCCGGATTTTTTTACAAAAGAGTACCTTGTAATCCGACCACAATAGTGATGGTGCGTACTAATAGACCATGTCGGATTACAGGGGGCGCCGGATTAGACAGGGGCCGGACTACCGGGGGTCCACTGTAATTTATTTAAAAAGAAAAAATGGAGATCATTAAGAAAATTGCAATAAAGTAACCACAAGAAGCCAAGTTTTGCCCTTAAACATCAGTAAAACATATCTGTCCACTTCGTTGCGTTGAATTTTATGTCCGTATTATTTTAACGTGATACCAATGCAGTACCTACTTTAATTTAATTGACCATTCTGTTTACTACAACAGTATCGAGATATCAATGTTTTTAGTAACCCATTTTTATATGATATACCTACGTTATATGCCATTGCAAAAGAAACCTTATCACTGTCAAAATATTAACTTCACATTATGTTTTCTGTGGTAGCAAAACGGATGCTTACTACAGGTGTTTCAAGTTCGATAAAAATGCACTTATTTTGTAAACATTGCATCAATGTAATGTGATCATACTGCAATCTAGTAGGTACCTATCTACCTTTTTTTTCTCTTTTTTATAGTTATACTTGACGGACCGAGCGGATGGCATACGCGATGCTTGTAAGTGGGAAACCATCTATGAGTGGCAGAAATTAGCATGGCGGTACTTCCCATTTATACTGTTCCCATTACTGTTTATTATGTAACACAACTACATTACAAGTTTTACATTTCGTTATTAGCTTTAATGATTTCGAAATTGCTTCCTAATCAACAGTGCAAAACGAGTTTGAAACTTTGAACTCGGCTAAGCATAGACAAATACAAGACAAATGTTGCTAGTTAAATAAAATACAAAGTTGAATCGCCAGAAGCTCTATCACAAAAAGTAGAGTTTTTTGCTATTAAAAAAGCAAGGGTTGTAGGTAAACACTTGACACCTTTTATAACTTCCAACTTATATTAGGTACAGACCCACCTACTTTTTCCGATTATTTTATCCATGAAGGCTTTAAAGCTGAAGGAAAAACTGCATTGAGTGACCAGGTTTCTCTTTCTTTCTTTCATGTTATTTCTTTTTAATTTTTGTCTTTGAGACCTCTGAACATAGTGGAAAAAAGTAATTTATTGGTAATTTTAGAAGAGTCAGATTTTTCAAAAGTATTTCTTCTTCTTCTTCTTCTGCTTGCGGCTCAGGTTCGTCTGATCCCTGGTGTCACGTCGACCGGCTACGATCTATTGTGACGCCGCTGTCTAGATCTCTGTGTGTATGACGTAATCATCAAAACCGATTATAACCGCCCGTAGCTAATACAGAGGTTATCACAGCAAGTTTCGTTTCGCCCTATTTACTCCAATATATGAAAAATAAAATATCTGCAGCGTTTGAAGAGTTTTTATCGGTTTTATGGACAACGCTTGCTAAAAGTTGTAATTTAACGACTCTTAATGTCTTTACAGTTTAATATGCGACCTATTACCTAAATAGATGGCGCCACAAAGATCCTGCATCGCGATATCGAATTTTTATTCGTAGTACCTATATATAATGACTATGTATTCAACTTGTAAAGATGCATGGTAGGCCTTCGGTCCCCGAGCACGAACACCCAATCAGAAGATCTTGAATCTCCCTATTGTTATGGTCGAGCATATTACAATATAGCTGATAGCTCCCGTATAAATCGTTTACTAAAAACACATGCGGAGAGCACTCGTTTGGGACTGTAGATACAATTGAAAATAAACCTGTGTATATATTATATTCACAGTATACATCAATCTCATGGAAAGCATTCGGTAACGATGACGTGACTTTTGGTCATTTAAAAAGCTCCTAAAGAAGATAATATAGTCAAAGTCAAAGTCTAATATTTCTTTATTCAAATACGCACATAGATGGCACTTTTGATGCGTTAATTACGTACAAAATGTGATGCGAAGTCAGTAGTTTTGGCGATAACGACATTCGTATATATAATATACCCTACCCTAGTTGTTGTGCGGCTGTTAAGGTTTTCCAACGCAACGCCAGACCAGGAAAATAAAAAATCCTGTTCCGGAGACGCCATGCATGCATGGCAATACATTTGGCTGAGTAAGTGTGTCCACAGAAACAAAAAAGAAACCGACTTTACGAACTACGGAGAAAAATAAATGTTTCCTACAACACTTTTGAGTAGAAAATTTTAAAAAAAGTAGAAAAATTTGAAAATTACTAGGTACATATAGATATACGATCTATAGGCGCCTAGTAAATTTCTATATTTATTTCTCCTTCCCTTTAGTAGGTATAGTAGCAAGGAAAATATCAATAATTTTACTTATGTTGAAGAAAATATTTATTCTTTGGTTACTGGTTTTGTTGTTTCGTCCTGGCAAAAGATTAGATTTGGACGTAAATACGAACTAAACTGGTGAATTATGTGACTACCGATTACTGGAGCTATGCAATTACTTCTTAATGTTAATGTTTCTCTTGGCTGCATGCTCTACAATTATTTCATTATAATTATACTGACGTTTATTAAGCATCAGTATCCTGGCACACAAAGCAAGTAAAAAGTATTGGTTAAAAAAAAATCAAACGCCTGAATGGTAGAAATACATTATATTCTATTGCGATTTGCTCACATAAAATGTAAGGCGCTGCGTATTGAGCGACGCAATTGAAGAGTTCCTTGTTGCAAGTTGGAAAGAATTATTTATCTCCGATGCAATCTGATTATCTGTATCAATTACTGATAAAAACTCACTGTTATGAGATCGTTAATCATTCCTAAAATATCCAAACTATCGATGGTAACATAATCAATGCAAAATATGGCGAGGCTTAAAAAACCTGGAGCCCAGAGCCCTAGTGCAAGTTAGATGAAAAAAATATGACGTCGAACATCAATGTCATAATACTTTGAAATTTGACAGGTAACAAATACGGTGCAAATACGTAAACAAACAGGACAAAACAGTGCTAAACAATAAAAAAGTATGCGAAGATTATTTAATCACGCCAGTAATAGAATCTAGTTTATCACCACTACACAATGTATGATATTTCCAAGGTTTAAAATGGACGTCGATGATCCGAGACGACCGCTTTTGGGTGAGTTGATCTATTATTTCGCTTTCTTTTTGCTGTGAAATAATGATTAGGCCTATTATTTATTTGCAATACTTAATTAAGTAGGCACCTACATAAAAGTCGAAGCACTATTATTTAATTGCTCGTTAAATGCCCCTATTTATTGAAATGGATCTGTTCTTACTTTCGTTTGCTTTTGTAGGTACGAAATAGGTAGTTTACGAACTTTATTTTTAAAATATTATTTAGTGGTCACTAACACTACGTAAATATTGTAACTTATATTGTAATAACTTTGTTTACTTGAACGCAAAGATCTCAGGAACTCAGGGTCTTATTTGAAAAATTCTCTTAGTGTTAGATTGCCCATTTATCGAGGAAGGCTATAGGCTATATATATCATTACTCTAAGACGAATAGGAGCATAGCACCAATGTTTTATAATCAGGGGGTTTTCCTTTTGAGAGCATCCTCTGTGTGCATTACGTAAACAGTTAAATTTTCAATGAAATCATGTATCACAAAGTTTTTCATAATTAAATATATTGTAATACTAGTTTTCACCTGTGGCAATGTGACAATCAGATTAATGTTAATTTTGAAATGTTCTCCTGCCAGGTTACTATTCTCATTATCATTAGGTCAAGTATACGATGGGTTCCCTGGGGGTCTAGTAAAGCCAACAAGAGGGGCATGCTGTGATGGTTTTTAGTTTGGTTATAGAGTCCCTGATAAACTCTGACCTGCCCAAAAGGACAGAGAGCTTTTCCACCACAAGAAAAAAAAAGAAAAAAAGAAATTTTTATGCAATCCACTTTTTGAATTTGGATTTTTTAAATTTTTTGCTTTATGTTTGTTCTTTGCACTTAGTAAGAAATTTGCTTGCTCGCAATCATGAAGTCATTTTTGACTATTGATAAACTGTAATGTCAGAGCAAAATGGATTCAATATTACTTGCTTACTTTTATACTACTCTTGTAAGAGTAGCAAATTTTGTAATCATGTTTTTGTTTTTGCTAACATTACATGCTATAGTAGTTTTGAAAAATTTAACCCTTAATTAAAGTTACATAAGTGCTATTTTACTCTGACGGTACTGAACATCAAAGGTCAAAACTGGTTGGTCTAGGTTTAAGAGAGTACAAATCTCATATTTATAGGTGTGATATTTAATTTTTTTCCTTTTATGAGTTCAAGTTGTTAATTTAATTTTTTAGTTATCAGTGTAACGTTTAAATAAAACATTAATGTTAAAATTATAACTTTATAAAATAAGTAATAACAATATATGTATTTCAGTTACAACATTTATTCAACACACAATATGAAAATATTGTACTCTATAAAAGTAATATACCTATTAATTTCAGTGACAATGTAATAAGTTGATAACCTCTCGGCTGGCTGGTAGTTTAAATGATATGAAAGTAAACACAATTCAATAGCAAAAATTGATACCATAATTTTCTTGGTAACATCTCTCGCCGAAAAAGACATGTTGCCAAGCGATTAAAATGAAGCGTTCAAACATATATGTTTCCGTTATTGGGGCGCGGTGATGACAACTCCGTTCTCCAACTTGTTCCTAAAGCTACGAGGGTTTCAAACATGACCTGATCTAAGAAGAGCCCACAAGAAACTTAGCCGATTTTTTTTATCACCATGACATATAGAAAGACAACCTTCAGATATCCCATTACCCACGATCTGATTGTAGTTTTACATTCCTTAAAATATATTATAGGAATGTATTTTATTACCGTAGCAAGGTTTTGGTTTGACGGATTAAATCTTTTTAAACCATAAACTGTGTATACTTGTGGGATTTAAACTACTCAACTCTATCTTAATTGTATACTCGCTTAGTTCTCACTGCACACGTAAAGCTATGCTGTGCTACTCGTCCATTGTGCGACGAACAAGCGATAGAGCTGAAGCATAAAAGTATGTGTTATATTATCATCATAACAATCAACCCGCTACCGGCCCACTTCACCGCACGGGTGAGAGTGAGAAGAGTTTAGATCAGTGATTCCTAAAGTGGTCTATATCGACCCCTAACCTGCGAGGGGTCTACGTCAGCGAAAAAATATTTGGGGTCCATGAAATGAATAATAAAATAAAATACAAAGCCTTTTAATTCTTCCTTAAAATACATAGATAAAATTGCAATACATATTATGATTTTACGTGAAAACATTAAATACAAAGAAAATAAATAAAAAATAAACAGAAAAAGAAATAACAAGTGGTTCTAAATTGCGTTTAAGAGAATTAATAATTATTATCTGGTGTTATATAACTTCTAGCAAGAACCCCTCTCATGCGAGGGTAAAGGCCTCCTCCAGAGATGACCACCGGTCTCTATCCTGGGCTACTTGCATCCAGTTTATGCCGCCAACTTTAGCGATATCGTCGGACTAATGAATAATAACCTTTAAAAAATTCAACTATTTATAATTTATTATTAAAGCATCAGGTTCATCCTTCTCACTAAAAATATTGACATATTGCTTATGTTATGTTATATATAGTTTCTTTTATGTTTATTCTATGTTACGTATATTTTACATAACAGATATAAAATTTTATTTAGAGTAGTTTTAATTTAAATTCAATTAATAAATGTATAAATTAACATGTGTTTTTACTTTAAGTTTTAAACACTAAACTTCACTACAGTTAAAAATTTACAGGAAATCAATATCAGGGGGTCTACCCAACACGGAAAAACATGGCAAGGGCGCCACGACACAAAAAAGTTTGGGGAACTCTGGTTTAGATGATAGATGATCCGGTATAAGAAATTGATACCTTCAGTTTTTCATATGTGATAAAGTATAAATTATAGATATATGCTCATTGACATATTACGAATCGGTTGGCTAGTTTAATTTCGTGAAGTAGATATAAATAATTCAATTTATAATACAATTATTTAATACTCAACGCACGCAATTTACTAGGCAACCTATCTGTACATAACTAACAGAGCGACATAGTCACATTACGTGACTAAGCTCTTTAAAAAAAGAGGAAAAAAAAAAAAAAAGAAAACCTATTCGCAATATGTCAATTTAATATTTATCATCATCATAAAATCAACCGATTGACGTCCACGGCTGGACATAGGTCTTTTGTAGGGAGTTCCAAACTCCACGGTCCTGGGCCGCTTGTTTCTAGCGGTTTCCAGCGACTCGCTTGATGTCGTCTGTTCACCTGGTTGGGGGTCGACCAACGCTGAGTTTGCGGGTTGCCACTCGAACACGTTGGAATCCATACGTCCATCGGTTCTCCGTAACAGCGGCCATCTTTCGACCGATTATCATCAAACATAGCTAAGAACACACACACACACACACTCACAAACACACACACACACACACGTCAAACTTATTACAATTTTAAAAATAATAAAAGCGATATAAAACATATCATAGCTCTTTGTGCAACGCCATATGAGACCGACGACATATTATTTAACGTGTAACACGTGTCATCATTTAATTTACCATTAATACGACAGCCTAGCCGGTCGCGCCGCGCCACGCTCGTTTGTTGACGAATTGATATATTACCTAACTAGATTCTCAAGTGGGTAGTGATTCTCAACTGTATATCATTGCTAAAAAGGAAATAAAGAAATGAGTGAATCTCTTGGTAAGTATTTCTGTGCGACACTGGGGCATACTTATATCGCTTAATGCAATATTATTTTAAACTGACATACCTTAACTATGAATTATAATGATACAAGAACAGTCAACGATATAATACTGTTATAAGTGATGGTATACTTAGGATTCCTATCGCAGATATTGTAACACCATTGCCAAAACCTCAGATTGCGTAGAAAATATAAAGAACATCTCACACTGCCACTTAGACCTATCTGGAGCAATTCATACCTAAATATTTCGGCAATTTAATACTTAATTGAAGTGAATCTTCTTTAGCGACGTATGGGGAAATTTTATAGCAATGCAACGTTTTTCTGTTGCGCACCATCTTGTAACGTTTTTCTGTTACGCGCCATCTTCACTTCTAAGTTGCATTTTTTCGTTACGCGCCATATTTATTTCTAAAACATTCAACAGTCAAAGTGGCTTTTCTTTTTTTAAGTTATTACAGGTTAACCTCTTTTTTTAAAAAAAAAATGTAAAAAAAATATTAAAACTAGCAATTATTTTTTAATGCGACTGTTAATCTAGTAAACATAAATTAATTGTTAAACATAAGTTTAAAAAAAAAGATGTCATAAAGAAGTTTCACTTCTTAAGTGTGTACACTAATACACACACATGGGACTAGGACTTTTCTTATATGCTTACATTCAATAAAATAATAACAGTAGATATTCTAAGTTAATTAGGTTAATCTTCTGCATCAAAGATTCCATTCGTCAACAGCAAATTAGTAATCAGCTACTATAGTAGCTGCGATAATTCCAAATTTGTTGCCAGCCGCGCTGTCTGCCTAACGTTTCATTACAAAACACTTGATTCAACCTGGTGGTAAGTGGTGATGCAGTTTGAGATGCTTACCGGCTAAATTGCCGGCATTCTAAATCCGAAAATCCGATAAAAAGAGCTTCGTACGCGTCCATAGTATATCAACATGTACGTAGAGATGTCTGTGCGGTGTGTGTCTTGGCCTGTCCCGGTAGTCCAGGAGTTGCGATCCATAGTTAAGCAGCTTAACCATTAGAGCAATAAGGCAGTTATATTTAACTTTTGTGTCAGAAATAAAGATATAAAGTTATCTGATTTGTATTTCACAGGTTGCCCCCCAAAAAGCAAATGGCGCGTCGTAGGAAGAAAACTTTGCAACCTGGAGTCGTGGAGGAGACGGGTTCCCATAACCATCTGGTTGCCGAGCTACAGTGCGGATTCACTCCTGCGGGACATTATAGCAGGTAATCCCATCGATTGTGTTGATCATAAAACGTTGCTTCTTTAGCTTAGCCACAATGGCTATATCAAAAACGTTGCTCACTATGTATTTGGTTGCCTATTACCTCGGCAATAAAACCCAAAGGGTTTGCATTAAAACACAGTCTCTGCGTTAAAGTACTTCAATGGGTGTCCCACAAGGCTCATTTTTGGGTCCCTTTCTATTTTAAGTTTATATAAATGATCTTCGACCACATGCCAGTGGAACATGCGATATTTTATTGTTTGCAGGTGATACTTCTTTATTTTTTAAGACTGTAAGGAGTAAAGATAACTCTGACGAAATAAACCGTAATATATCGCTTGTTTCGTTCGGTGTACTACAAATAACTTACTTTTAGATTCAAAAATAAAACGAATTGTAACGAACAAATAGTTTACACCTGTTGGACACACAAATTAATCAGCGCCATCTCTTGAACACTCATGAACAATAATAGACCATGTACTTAGTTGTATTTTTGATATTAATTAAATACGTGATATTCTTGAACAGAACTGCTTTGCAAAAACACCCGATTACTCCTCGGAATCGCTTATTGAATACAGAAAGATTATATAGTTAGGACGTGAATACAAGATTATTTCGTGCGTGCTCTTTTAAAGTTTAGCACCAATGAGTCAATGATATAGCATTGTAGGAACGAAGTTCTTTAATAAATAAAAATTTGCGGTATGTGGTAACTGGTAGGACGTTTTTCTACGTCATACGTTAAGTAATATCATCAATAGCCTGTTATAGGCTGTTATAGACTAACAGTCCACTGCTCGAATATAGGCATCTTCCAAAGGGAGGGTTTACCTATACGGTTATAGGCAAACCCTCCCGCGCTGGGCAGATTGGCAGTGCTTCCCGTTCAAGGTCATATTTTCTTATTTGCCACGTGCGATACTCGTGGTAAGAAGAGGGGTGGTAACAAATGTATTCTGATCTGCCGTCACCACACGTCATGTAAGTAGTATACTGAATAAGTAATACAATTTGTCTCACGTTGGATATATGCATATCTGTTTCGAATATCTGACTCAACTGCGACGTAAGTTGGACGGATTCGGTTATTTGAGCATCGTAAACATAAGATAAATAATTCCTCTTATATTCTAATCTTTATTATCTCTCTATATTTTTTTAAATATTGTAAGGCCAAGGACAATATTAATATCTGATTAACCTACTTCCAAATGAAAGGGAAGATTTAATTGATATGAATGTTTATTTTTGGCGAATTACATCTGTATAAAATCATCGTGTCGTTTTAGATTTCACAGTTATAGGGAGTAACATGTTCAAATAATTGGCAATTATATAACCCTTGGTCTAAACATCTCTGTCACGGCATCATCGGTTTAATGTTTAGCAAACAAACAAACACACACAGATAATATCATCGTATCATGTTCGACTACAGTCTGCAAATCACGAGATTCTATATTTGATTTCCAGGTGGCGCCAACAATTTTTAAGTATTAGGTTTTTCTGTCGTAATATTCTCAGTAGTCCGGATTTAGGTAAGTTGATGTAATTTAAAGGCCTCGGAGACATTGGCATTCGGTTCATATATGTACAAAAGCACTGCCTACCCTAAAATTTGTATAACTAGTTCATGGAGAGGATTTTCCATTTCATGCCATCTTCCTGCTTTGCTCTGCCTACGCTGACCAAAACAAGCTCAGTAGGTACCAGTACAAGTTCGGAGTTAGGGAAATAGTGGTCTCTATCGCGTGTGCTAAATAAATAAGTGATGGTGGCCAGATATTAACTTCAAGACTAACAATTTTCAGTATGGCATTTAGATTTTTCAAGAATTAATAGTATTATTGAAGCTAAATACCTAGTTTCGGGTTTAGCGTAGATAAAGTACTGTAATTCCCTTTTTCCTAACACGTGCCTCAGATAGTTAAGCCTTCGGTAATGTTTTGCAAACGAACTTATTACTATAATCATTTGAAGCCCACTAAAGCGCATTGGAGCAGTTTCGTCTTTATGCTCTTAATCTTTCTCTCCGATTAGAGAGCTGTGAGATGTGCGCACCAGTGGGGCATTAAGAGACTGTGAATGATGTTACTTTTGTTTCTATGTTTTGAAACTATATTCCACGCAAAAACACATAAAAATAGCTTAACCTAAACAGAACAGGTAGCTGCGTCAACTAGACCAGTGGCGTGCACAGGGTTTTTGGCCAGGGTATGCATAAAAAGGAGGGTGCCATAAAATGGAAAAATCCCTCGCATTTATGAGTTATACAATCATTTTAGGGTATGCAGTGCTTTTGCGCACGTATAAAGTGCACGCAGTTGAACTAGACTTGACTTTTGCAAAGAGTTGCAAATTGCCAGAGAGTCGCTGGATCAAATCCAGTCAGTTCCGAAATTTTTATATGCATTTGAGAATTTATATAATTGATAGTTTGATAAAAATTGAAAATTAATTATTGTTTATTCGCAGGTGTGACAGTGGGCCTCACATCCATCCCGCAGGGGATAGCTTATGCTATGGTAGCTGGTTTGCCGCCGCAAGTAAGTTTCATTTAGCCCTCGGGCAGGGCATATAGCTCAGGTTACCTATGGAAGTTGGGGTCCCGAGGTGCTGGAATGGCAGGGCCAGACGACATCAAGCGAGTCGCTGGGAGCTGTTGGAAACAAGCGGCCCAGAACCGTGGATATTGAAACGCTCTACAAAATACGTATGTCTATCAACTGAAGTGATTATGAAGAGTTAGCCCTTGACTGCAATCTCACCTGATTTTAAGCGATGATGCAGTCTAAGCATAGTCGGGCTAACGGGGGAAGTTCGAATCCCAGCACCTCTGACTTTTCTAAGTTATGTGCGTTTTTTTTATGCAATTAAAATATCACTTGCTTCAACGGTGAAGGAGAATCGTGAAGAAACCCGCATGCCTGGGAGTTTTACAAAATGTTCTCAAAGGTGTGTGGAGTCCACCCATCTAAACTGGGCCCATAATACAAGCTACGCTTACATTGTGGAAAATTATGCAGAACTCTCAGTTTTCCTTCGCCGTTAAAGCGTGTGATATTTCATTGCTTAAATTACAAAGGCACATAACTGAAAAGTCAGAGGTGCGTGCCTAGATCGAACATTGTCCCCTAAAAAGGCTTCGTAGCCTTTTTTCACTAGAGTATCACAGCTTCTTTCCCATGTCATTAAAATAAATGTTTGTTCTAGGTGGGACTGTACTCGAGCATTTTCCCGGGTGTGGTGTACGCCATCTTTGGCAGCTGTAAAGACGTCACAGTTGGCCCAACTGCCATATTGGCGGCACTGTTGGCCAAATATGTCGCCAAGTCTGCGGACTTCGCCTACCTTGCGGCGTTTCTATCCGGCTGTCTTATTTTACTACTTGGCGTGTTGCAATTGGGTACGGATACTTTTGTGAACGTTACGGCTGAGGCCAAGGCTGTTTTGGCCAAGTATGGTTATTCCTATTATATTATAAAGGACTACGTAATCGATTAAAAAGCTTGGAGGTGAATTATTGCTCTAACCAGGTTGCTCTTCTAATAATTTTAAATGACATTGTGATATGGTTGTGGATAACAAAAAAAAACACCCGGCTAAGTTTGTTGTTGGCTTCTTCTTAGACCAGGACGGGTTTGGAACCCTCGTAGCTTTAGTTTTAAGTTTACGAATGTGGCTATCGCCATCATCTCACTACCGTGTAATTCTTATGTACGCATCAAAAGTGCCACCTACGGGCCTATTTGAATTTATGACGCTTAGTTTGCTAATTAATTAGAACTTTTATTCTTGGCCTATTCTTAGAATAGAGGTTTTTAGAGCATATAGCATATACCACGCGGAGATGGTATCGGGCTTACCTGCTATGAGGTATGGTAGTTATATGGTTTATTAATTAACACTCAATTCCAAGTAGGACTAAATTTGCTTCCCAACAATTTACCAGGAAATCGACTTATCTCTACAACATAATTAACAGTAAGTTAAATATTTATCCATTAGCATTTCATAATTGCAAAAAAGTGCTTACTGAGTGGTTGCATAAATTGAACTATTATGAAACGGAGGATTTGATGCAACAAATGAACGTATGAATTTTGCATCCCATACATTGTCATGAAAAGACACACAAGCACACGTTTATAACTTATACATCCATTCGTTTACACATACACTCACTTACACACATACAAACACAAACACACACACACACACACACACACACACACACACACACACACACACACACACACACACACACACACACACACACACACACACACACACTAACGCACCTCAAGTAGACACACATGTTGTAATTATCTTTGGTTTACCTTTATAACTTTGAATTATACTTAATTTTGATTTATATAACTTTGATCTACTTATTTATTTCAATTTGTATATGATGTTATGGAAGAGCGGGGCCGCCTGCCACAAGTGCTAGTAGTAATACTAGTAACTTACTAGGATGACCCCAATTTCAATGTATTATTTTGCTGTACGAAACGAAATAAATATTTTTAATTTTTTTTTTTTTTTTTTTATTAATTGCTTCATGTACATCTATAAGAGACATGACGTCTCGCCAGGGCATTGCAATATAATTTGTCGAAATTATTTTTATTACTTTACTGAATTTAAATTATTATGTCCAAATTAAATTATTATTATTATTATTGCAACTATTTAAATATTAAAATATGTCAAGTATACTTAAAACTAAAAAAGTAAAATATTAGTCAACTTAAGAATAATTTCGATTTACAATAATTAAGTATAGAATTAGGATTTAATATCACTTACACTATTATTTATAATTTATAATTAATAATTAAGATATCATGTAATTGAGGCCATAGGGTATAATAAATGAGTAATTAAAGCCATACCAGCCTTACTCGGTTTCTACGAGAACGCTATGTCGCTTAGCGGCTTTTCTTGGTAGGGTGGTAACTAGCCACGGCCGAAGCCACCCACCGGACAAGCTTTAGTAAGGATTTCCACTTTTCAGGTTTTCTCTTGGACTTCATATCAAAGCCAGTTATAAGCGGTTTCACGACGGCCGCTGCGTTGCAGATATCAGCTTCGCAACTCAAATCTCTGTTTAGGATTTCAGGTAAAGTTTATTTAGATAACTTTGGATAACTTGCTACATTCCTAGCTATGTTAATTGTTGGTTTATTATTTATGTAACTTCTTCGGTTGCTACACTTGGAGGCATTATCAATTTTATATATTTAAAATGCGTATAAAAATTATCGGCAATCGCGGCCTGAGCGCTTTATCCAATTAAGCTACGGCTCTCCTACCGTCGATGCCGAAATATTATATCTACCATTTTCTCATCATACATCTACGAGATAAGACGAGAAAAAGGATGATAATTATAATAATTGTATTTTAGTCCTATAGGGTGCTTAGCAACCCTCGCATAGCTGAAGTTTTATGTTAATATAATAACGAATACAAAGCGCCTTCATCAAAAGTGCCTTCTGTATAACGACAAGGCTGCTTGGAAGCAGGCCACTCCGCACTCATCTCTCACAAAACAGAAAAATCCTAAAGTTTGTTAAACTATAAAATGATGATGGAAAAGAGCAATCTGCTGTGTTTCTTGCCGGCACTTCTCAGTGGAATCTGCCTTCCGAACCGGTGGTAGAGTCACTACAAACAGACTGACTTGACGTTCCAAAAGTGCTTCTAAACTAGGCCTACTTGAGATAAATGAATTTTATAGTTTGAATTTTGTATGTCTATTTGCATAATGAAATGTTTTTCGTTTTTGCGGTTACCTCATTGTACATATTTTATTTGTAACTTATAGTAAAGGTAATTTTATATAACTTTATTGTAAATCTTCTGTATCTTTTAATTTGTGCACCAACCACTATTCTTTGCAACTTTCTATTTTCTATTTTCGTTTAGGTATAAGTTGTTTATGTATTATTTTTTTGGTAGGTGGGTAATAATAGTACATAGTGAAACAAGTGTGGTTACTTGAATTTTACACTCGAGGCGGTACTATTTTATTAAAACTCTTTGTTGGTATTAAAAAAAACGTGTGAGCCGTCACGTGACGCCTGGCAGATGTGAAACAGCGAATTTTTTTTCTGCAAGTTACTGCAGATATTGCATAATGAAAATATAAAGCATTACAAATTTGTTCCACAGATAAAAATATAAAATACAACCAAATGGATAACAACTCCTTTTTGTAAGTCCGTTTATAATGACTGTTTTATTACAAAATTAATATTCATTTTTATTGTTACATACGAAATACAAATATTCAATCATATAGCGTGGTCATGCGTCGCCACGGCCTGTGTCGCCACGCCAACAATCAGGTTTACCCTCCACATATAGATGTTTCACATCAAAAATAATCTGTATTAAATTAAAATAGGTCCATCTTTGCGCAACTCAAATTCGAAATGAAGCTTAAAATTCTGTCAAGTTACTTGTACAGGCTGTACTATTTTTAGCCGTAAAAAAACTTTTTTGGTATTTAAAGAATATCTGTATTACCCGGTTAAATAAAATTGGTCCATCTTCATACAGCTCAAATTCGAAATGAAGCTTAGAGTTCTCAGTGAAGGCATTTGTGTCCTCTTAGGCACCTCCGGAGGCACATTCATAGAGGCGCTGTCGAACTTCTTCAGCAACATAAAGACAGTGCACGCGTGGGACACTGCGCTGGGCGTGGGCACTATCGTTTCGCTACTTATCTTGAAAGTGAGTGTGTACGTATTATTAGGTTTTATATATCCTTTGCAATTTATATCTGCTTCGTTGGTGTATGCGGATACCATAAACCGACACATTTTTATTTTTATTTTTTTTTTACTTTTGGTGAAAAAGCTTTATTGCTACCTCCGACCTTTGGGCAGGACGGAGGTTATGTGGGACTCCCCCCTCTAAACCATCGGCGCGCGTCCCTCTTGATGGCTTTATCAGACGCTCGGGGAACAGTGGGCAGCGACCCTGCTTTCCGAGTCCAAGTACGTGGGCTCGATTCCCACAACTGGAAAATGTTTGTGTGATGAACATGTATGTTTTTCAGTGTCTGTGGGTTTACCTATGCATAGTAATAAGTATTTATTCATAAAAATATTCATTAGACATCTCAGTACCCATAACACAAGCTACGCTTACTTTGGGGCTAGATGGCAATGTGTGTGTTGTCGTATTATATTTAGTATTTTATATATATTATATATTGGATAGAAGCAGACGTTGCGCAATGAAAATCAAGTCTTAATTTTCATTATACATTTTTCATTACATAACATTGGAATAGTTACCCAATGTTTTGTCTTATTCTGTCATTTGAAAGGCGCCCTCAGTTGAAGTAATAAAACTCGAAATGTTATGTTCAACGTATAAAATTTACCTACACTAAAAAGTATACAAAAATACTGTTTACACTTTACATTATAAGATGAGTGAGGAAAAATTTGACTTCACTAATTTCAGCGTTCAGCTCATTGATCAAAATTTAAGAGAGAGTTAAAGCAGGCGTACCTTTGCCAGTTGTGTTTTTAAAACTGGTAATAAAAATTCCAAATTGCCCCTACCAGTTATTAAATGCGGAACCTCCAACTTATAGAGCACAGAGCACAGATCCCACCAGGCAGGTAGTAAAAGTTACTCTGCATTAGTATCTCGACGTTATGCCAAGTTTATTACTAAGAATCATAAAGTTTACGTACTAATTAAAGCGTTCAGCGCTCAAGACATGTCCAACGGATACCCGATGCCACATTGTCCTTGCCGCAGGTTTACCTAAGTTATTAAGGATTACGTAAATTATTAATATATATTTTTTAATCCGGAACGACCCACTTATACCACAGAGATCACCATTGTGCTTGGGAGGTAGTCAAGCTTACACTGCATGATTATCTCGACGTTATGCCACGCTTATTACTAAGGCCCATCAAGTGTACGTACTAATTACAGCGTTCAGCGCTCAAGACGTCTCCAATGGACAGCAGATGTCGAACCATCTTTGCGGCTGGGTGGTTGTACGTGGTTCGCGCGAGGAACGCCTTGGTGGTTCTCGTGGCGTCCATTTTGGCATTCGCCCTGTTCAAGAAGAGCATCATACCTTTTGCTCTGACAGGTAAGAACAATGGATTATTAGGACTTTTATCGTCATCATCACTTCAACCAACTGAAGTCCACTGCTGGACATAGGTCTTTTGCAGGGCGTTCCAAAATCCACGGTCCACGTTTGTTTTTAGCGGCTCCCAGCGACTCGTTTGATGTCGTCTGTCCACCTCGTTGGTGGCCGACCACCGCTGCGTTAACCATTGCGGTTCGTCATTCCAGCACCTTGGAACCCCAACTTCCATCTGTTCTCCGAGCTACGATTATGTGCTCCGCC
Organism: Pararge aegeria; assembly: GCF_905163445.1. NCBI lineage: Eukaryota > Metazoa > Arthropoda > Insecta > Lepidoptera > Nymphalidae > Pararge > Pararge aegeria. The sequence goes on from NC_053193.1 coordinate 1,545,950, forward strand.
CATTTCCACTTCAGCTTTGCGACTCGCTGAGCTATGTCGGTGACTGGTTCTTCTACGGATCTCCTCATTTCTGATTTGATCACGTAGAAAAACTCCAAGTATAGCATTCTCCATCGCCCGCTGAGTGACTCTGAGCCTTCTTATGAGGCCCAGAGTAAGCTTACTATGGGATTTTTTTTTATTCACTACAGTTAAAACGTCCCTTAGTACATTCGCATGTAAGCTGCTATACAGCTTACATGCGAATGTACTGGAGGTGCTGGGACAATTTGCACACGAGTGTATGCACTAGTAGGTTTTAAGTTATTTTTTTAAAATTGTGATTTAGTTGTTAAGGTTACATAGGTGGAGATGTATTCCTAACATGCCCACGAACAAAAAAAAATTTTATTATTATATTATTATTATCATTATCCCTTCACTGCACATCCCGTGGTAGGTATGGAGGGTTAAGGGAAAAAAGCACAGGTAAACGGCAATTCCACATGATCATAATTCTCAAGCACACAGTACCTTACAGCTTATGGTAAAAATATTTAGTTGTTTTATTAGGTAGCATTACATTGATGGTAGTTAAAACTAAAAAGTCATGATGCAGTCTCAGATGGTACTGGTAGCATATGAAAAAAAATATATATACTTATCGATTTTATTAACGAAACTTTTTTTCTTTAATTTAAAATGCATATAAAAAGTTTTGGAACCGACAGGATTTGAACCTAAGGCCGCTATTGATAAAATCATGTATGATAAAGTTGTACCCCTTTAAAAGTTCTAAAAAAAGTCAGCGACAGCATATGTCTATCTTTAAGTTTGACTTACACGCGGACGAAGTCGCGAGGGACCACTAGTATTAAATATGAACAGGAAAAGTCCCGTTACACTTTCGGTATTCCCTTCTGCTTTATTTGGGGTTTGACAATATTGTATATATTTATGTATTATTGATATAAATATATAGGTATATATTAATTATTATCAGTATCTTCTTATAATGTATATTTTGTTGTAAGTTTATTATATTTTATATATAGTTATATATGCATGTTTATTTAAATGCACCACCTACCTATCTTCTTGAGCTGTGTTTAACGCCTTTGGTTGCCTGGAAGAGATCGCTATGTAGCGATAAGGCCGCCAAATTGTATACTTTTTGCTAAATTTTTATTTATAATTTTACTATATGTTTATGTGGTGTACAATAAAAGTATATTCATTCATTCAAATGCGTAAGAAACTTTAAAAAGTAGAAATACTTGAAATAAAAATAAATAAAAAAATTATTTATATAATAATAAAAAAAATTATAGAATATGTAAAATAATATAGAATAAGTAAAATAATCACTAGTTTAGTCGAAGTCGATTATTTTTTGCATGGACGTATTCACAGGTAACTGCTTGTGTAACAAACAATACTTAGTGGATAAGTGTTATCAAATAATTCACTAAATACATAGAATGCTATTTCCAACTATCATCCACTTTCAGTTGATTATATATGATGAGTGCACTGACATAATTCAGGTATCAGTGGATTAATAGATTAAACTGTCGTTGGTAAACAAACGCCATTATAACGGACACAAGTTGTTCACCTTAATTTAGTATTTCGGTCATCATCACATCATCCCATAACCGGCCCACTACATAGCACGGGTCTCCTCCCACAATGTGAAGTAGTTCCACCACGCTGGCCCAGTACGGATTGGTGGACTACACACACCATTGAGAAAATTATGTAGAACTCTCAGGCATGCAGGTTTAGTCTTAGTCGTTACAGTCGTAACAGACTGGTCGTTGTCGTTATTTCGGTATTGAGGCTCGCTTTACAATCCGTCGCAACTCTTCCCTAACTGTGTGTGTGTGTGCTTTTCTTGCGCATTTGAATGAATGAATATACTTTTATTGTACACCACATAAACATATAGTAAAATTATAAATAAAAATTTAACAAAAAGTATACAATTTGGCGGCCTTATCGCTACATAGCGATCTCTTCCAGGCAACCAAAGGCGTTAAACACAGCTCAAGAAGATAGGTAGGTGGTGCATTTAAATAAACATGCACATATACCTATATATAAAATATAATAAACTTACAACAAAATATATACTATAAGAAGATACTGATAATAATTAATATATACCTATATAATTAATATAAATAATACATAAATATATACAATATTGTCAAACCCCAAATAAAACAGAAGGGAATAGGCGTGTTAAAGATCCGAAGTTTCAGACAAAAAATGATCTTTGACAAGTTTTTTAAAAATGATTCATGTAGAGGAGCCTCGATTGCGGCCTTCACTTGGTCCGTCCATTTCATCGGTGATCTACCGCGTGCTCTGGTAGCTTCTACTTTCTCTTGAACCACAAGACGCTCAATGTACATTGTCTGTCAAGAAACTGAGAATTCGCGCCTGAACTGCAGGCGCTGTTTGATGCTGAGTTCGTGGAGAATAGATTTATTCGCACATAAATATAACCCTAAAAGTTAAGTGCTGGGGTTGGAACTCGGCCCCGCGGAAGTTGGGTCGAATTTTAGGCGGACTTTGGATCATCATCAACACATACAGGGGTTGAGGGGGTTGATGTACAATGAGAAGGGGTTAAGGCCGTAGTTTACCACGCTGGCCCAATGCGGATTGGTGGACTCCGCACTCCTTTGAGAACATTATGTAGAACTCTCAGGCATGCAGTAAAGTCGAGCCATACCCAATGCGCTACCACCCCTTTGCTTTTGAAATTGGATAGTTAGTATAAAATACTCAAATTGTCTTTTTTAGGTAAAATCGAGGGGGGCGTACCTCACTTCGGCCCGCCTCCGTTCACAACAACGGTCAAGAACGAGACGTTAAACTTCGAGCGCATGCTCCAAGTGTTCGGGCCGGAAGGCTTCGTCATGCCACTCGTCGCCATATTGGAGAGTATTGCTATCGCTAAGGCTTTTGGTGAGTGGCGTGCACTTCATATATGCACAGAAGCACTGCATACCCTAATATTGATATATAACCCGTATAGGAGGAGAATTTTAGCCGTTGTATTAAATTTTCCTGCAGTATGCATATCCTGGTAAGGAACCCATTGCACGCCAATGTGATATCTACATATCGCCTGCGAAAGGTGCATAACTCCTTTTTGGGGTTGAGTATACGCTTTTACAACATTATTCCTAAGGTAATTCTGGACCTACCAATACATACATTACAAAAATGTGTAAAAACACATCTAATACTGGGTTACTATACATTTGATGAATTCGTTAATGTAAAAGTAGGTTGGAAGCAGCCAGCCTCTCTCTCATCTCCCGCAAGATAGAAAAAGAGTAACTACTGAGTTTCTGGCCGGCTCTAGAATCTGCTTTCCGAACCGGTGGTAGAGTCACTAAAAACATACATACTTGACGTTTCAAAAGTGCTTATAAACTAGGCCTACTTGAAATAAATGAATTTTGAATTTGGAATTAGATTTGAAATTTGTCGACCTCCTTGCGCAACGGTAAGTGATGATGCAGCCTAAGATGGTAGCGGGCTAATGTGTTGGGAAGTGTGGGAGTCATACCCCTTTTAGGTTTCTACGCGACATCGCACCGGAACACTAAATCTTTTAGCGGCACGTCTTTGTAGGTAGGGTGGTAACTAGCCACGGCCAGTGCCTCCCACCAGACCAGACCAGAGAAAATTCAGTTATTAGAAATTCCGTAATTTCTCCTGCCGAGTATACTACTTAAATTCACAGCGCTCCCCGTTGTGCCAGAGAGGTCGTCAAGATTTTGTTGATATGATGATATGATGATGATATATAAACTTAGATCACGCGAATCCCTTCGTGCCAAATTTAAAGAAATAGGTATACTTAAAGTTGCTTCGCAATATATCTATAATAATATAATCTTTATTAAAAAAAACATGACTAACTATAAACAAAAAGTCGATATAAACAGTCAACTTACTAGAAACGGGCATAAATTATTGATATCTGCAAATCTTCTGAGAAAAGTATAGAAATCCTTTGTGGGGATGGGTATATGCTTTTATAACATGATACCGAAGGTAATATTAGATCTACCTTTCCCTAAGTTTAAACAATGTATTAAAACACATTTAAACAATCTTGGTTACTACACGATTCATGAATCCCTTAAAGACAAGGCTGCTTAAAAGCAGGCCACTCCGCTCTCATCTCTCACAAAACAGAAAAATACCAAAGATTGTTAAACTATAAAATTATGTTGGAAAAGAGCAATCTGCTGAGTTTTTTGCCGGCCCATCTCAGTGGAATCTGCCTTCCGAACCGGTTGTAGAGTCACTACAAACAGACTTACTTGACGTTTCAAAAGTACTTATAAACTAGGCCTATTTGAAATAAATGAATTTTGAATTTGAATTAAGCCAAATAATGAAATGTTATTATTCCAGCGGGAACTAAAACTGTGGACGTGACCCAAGAGATGGTTGCAGTGGGAGCTTGCAACATTCTGTCGTCATTTGCACAGTGCATGCCAGTCACTGGCTCCTTCACTAGGACGGCCCTCAACCACGCCAGTGGAGTTGTGACCACCGCTGGCTCGTTATTTAAAGGTAACATTTTTGAACACCGACGCAAAATCGACTTGGTGAGTTTGATGTGTCTGTGTGTGTATGTCTGTTGCATCTTAGCACCCGAGAGGATGGATTAATTTGTTTCAAAAAGGTGAATAAGTTTGCAGTGTTATTAGCTATGTTTGGTGAAAATGCAAGATGGCCGCGATGCGATGGCTGATCAGTATAGCTTAAATTGCTTAACATGCTTAACTGTCCGCAGCCAGTCTGGTGCTGCTGTCGCTGACGCTGCTGACAGAGGCGTTCTACTTCATCCCGCGCGCGACCCTGGCCGGCATCATCATGGTGGCCATGATGTCCATAGTTGACTTCTCCGTGGTCAGGAAGCTGTGGATTAGCAGCAGTGAGTACTGCACCTACCAAGCGTGTTGGATGTATGTTAGATGAGCGCTAACTCGCCAACAAACTGATTAACCAGACCAGATGTACACAAACAAGAACAAATAAAAACGAACGACTGCTATTCGGAATCGCGCCTGAAGGGCTACGAGCCATTCTTACTAACATAAATACACATACACACGCACGCGCACACACACACACACACACACACACACACACACACACACACACACACACATACACACTCATACTCACACACGCACGCACATACCCGCACACACACACGCACGCACACACACGCACGCATGCACACACACAGACACACACACACAAACACAGAGAGAGACAGACTCTCTCAAACACAGTCACACACACACACGCACACAGCCACACAAACAAACTTTTATTATTATTTATATTTTATTTTGTCTGTAGTATAATCCAACATGGACATGGGACATCCTGGCACAGGTATATAACTTACTTAAAAGGATGTCCCAACAACTGATCAATGTTTTTTTTAAAACTTTTTATGAATAAGTCATTTTTCTTTTTAATTTTTCACATTAATTAATATTATAAATGTGAATATTATAATTAAACGCTTTCACGTAAAAACTACTCAAACGATCGTCGTTTAACTTTGTACACATACTCTTGGAGGTATTAAAAGTAGCGTAGGACACTGATTATTAAAAAAAAAAGGAATATTTTATACAAAATATAATAAAAGTTATTTTCTTTTGTCACTTACACACTTTGTACACTAAAATAACTTAGAGGTATACATCAGATGTAATATTATAAGCTAAAGAGTATTCCTGAACTGATTTTTATTGCAGTCCAGTACAAAAAAAAAATTACACTGGCGTAAGGGATGGTGACGGCACAGGAGAGCGTTATGCCATCTCCCGTGGCGGCACACAACAGCAGTTTAAACAAATGCAGGGCCGTAAAGCCATAACGGCATAGGATAGCGTTATACCATTTCCTGTGACGGCACACCTGAACTGTTTCAGAGTCGGAGCTGGCGATATGGGTGCTCACCCTGCTAGTGGGAATTACCGCCGGGCTGGAGTACGGCATCGCGGCGGGCGCTGTGGCCGACGCCTTGCGGGCCCTGACCGCTGCCGCCAGGCCGGACCTGCATAAACAGCACTTCAAGGTACCGTCAGGGACTCCAAATATTATATACGATTAACGGGAAAATACAACGGGTGGGAAAACTTTATATTTAAATAACAACAGTTTTTTCATTAACATTATACTGGTATTTGTATAAAACGTGTAACATAATTACAAAATACTGTTGAAGGGTGCATACGTATATTACATAAGAAATAAAATCTAAAGAAGCATATTTATTTTTCTATACAAACAAATTCACAAGTATTTACTTTTGACAACCCTATTGATGCTAAAAGACCGACACGGGCATAGTAGCTTTACTACGACACGTACCTAATAAAGTGGCAGGAGTCACACTAAGACTCTATAAATATTACCCCTGTTAAAAGCTTACTTTTACCTGTGTAAAATAAGTCGTTTTTACAACGTTTAACAGATTTAAGAAATAATATTGAAAGATGCATAAGTTTATTCAATAAGGAGTTAACCTGTGAAAATATTAAATCAAAAGAAGTTTATTTATTATTCCATACAAACGAAATTAAAGCATTCTTAGAGTATACTTACTAACAACCATATTGAAGAAAAAATACCTGCGCGTATCTAATTCTAAATCACAGGAGTCACATGATTTTACTTTTGCATGTGTTAGGGCTGTATCTGATGTCTCTCAGTAAAAACGATGGCAATGGTTTACTCGAAAACTACTAGCGTTTCGGTTTCACAGACGGCCGATTGGCACAGTGGGCAGCGACCATACTTTCTGAGTGTAGGCTGTGAGTTCGATTCCCACAACTGGAAAACGTTTAAGTGGTGAACATAATGAATGAATGAATGAATACACTTTTATTGTACACCAAAGAAACAAAAAGTAGTTACAAAGATATAAATACAATCAAGAGAGTACAATTTGGTGGCCTTATCGCTACATAGCGATTTCTTGACATAAATGACTTTTAGGGTCTGGGTGTTTATATGTATATTATAAGTATTTATGTGTATTATTTATAAAAATATTCATCAGCCATCTTAGTACCCATAACACAAGCTACGCCTACTTTGGGGCTAGATGGCGATGTGTGTATTGTCGTAGTTTATGCGAGTATTTTATACAGATAAGTCTCAGAGACAGTAAATAATGTACCTCTAAAGCCATTGAGTATTTCGGGTTTCATTTACACTTAGTAAATGCACCACCCACATATTTTCTGTAGTTCTGATTCGCCATTTGGCCTGGAAGAGATCGTTTTGTAGCTAGAAGGCAAAAAATATACGCTGCTTTGTTATTGCTTTTAGTTTTATGTACTTTTTGTAGTGTTCAATAATAGTATATTCATTCATTATCTTTTTGTTCTGTCAATTATTACTCTAAAAAGAAACTCAATTATTATTCAATATTTTTTTATCCCACTACAAGTTAGCCCTTGACTGCAATCTCACCTGGTAGTAAGTGATGATGCAGTCTAAGATGGTAGCGGGCTAACCTGTTAGGGAGTTTTGCAGTACCACCCCCAATCGGTCTCCATGCAACATCGCACCGAAACAATACATCGCTTAGCGGCACGTCTTTGTCGGTAGGGTGGTAACTCGGCCACGGCCAAAGCCTCCCAGCGGACCAGACCAGAGAAAATCAGAAATTATAAATTCCCAAATTGCCCCTGCCTGTAATCGAACCCGGAACCTCCTACTTATATTCACAGCGCTAACCGTTGCGACAGAGAAGTCGTCAAAATATATTCACACGCAATTTTTGGATGGATTGATATTTCCAGATCGGCAACCAAGAGTGTATCTCGCTAGCTCTGGTGGGCACGCTGGGCTACGCGAGCGCGGAGCACGTACCCCGCAAGATCCGTGCGCTCGACCACTGCAGCGCGCAAGTGTTTATTCTCGACGCCAGGCACTTGAAGAGACTTGACATTGGAGTTGTCGAAGTGAGTTTTACAATCTGACACTTACTCTATGGAGACAGGCTCACTCCCACTCACTCAGCTTAAAAAGGCCAAGTTACGATTAACTAACGCTACATTTGCTAGATGTGAAACATCGAAATTATTAATAATTAATACACTGAGAGATGTTTCATTATCTATACATATAATAAAATCGTAGACTATCCGTGTCTGTACATTAAAGATTTTTGCAAATAGATAAACCTGCGAGACGTTAGAAATAAACAGTAGTACGTAAAAATGCATGGACTTTTTGTCTGTTTGTCTGTACGTCTGTTAGTTTGTTAGCCTATCACGCCAAAACTTCTGAACGGAATTGAATGCAGTTTGGTGACTTTAAAAACAAAAACAAACGCAAACGAAGTCGCGGGCTAGACAGCAGCTAGGCTAGTCGAAAAGAAAAATAGAGTTATCAAAACGTTTTTTTTCTAAATTAATTGAAGAATATTTTTTTTAAAGTCCTATGTAATGGAAGCTCGATTTTATACATATATGTATATATATATTTTTTTAATTTATAACACGCTGGATTTGTATAAAAAATTAAACTTAAAATTTGTCTGTCTGCCCTGGCTAGTTTCCGTTAAAATGTAAGACTGAAGGTTGATTGCGACATAGTACATATGATACCCGTTAGATGGCGCTGCTCGCCAGCGGCGTATATCTAACTCGCGCTGGGGAGATTCCCGCGCGTTTGACGACCTCCGCGCCGGCCGGTTGTTAGAGCATACTTACCTGGCGTAGGGGACACCGTGATCACGAAGGCGGTTCCCCCAGAGCGAGGCCCTTCCATTGCACTGCGGTTGGGTTGACCTCTGCGATTATCCCTAATGCGGATAACTCGGACGCGTAATTTTTGGTAGTGGGGACTGCGTACGCGCCGTCCCCCTCGTATTAAAGGGAAATTCATACATATAATTTATCCCTTACACATCACCATATAGCTCGAGCCCCAAGGAAAGCATACCTAGATTGTATTATGGGTACAGTATTAAACGTTTAATTTTCAAAGTTTGTGTTAAACGTAAGCTTATAGAAAAGTCCTATTATAGAATAAAGGACTACGAAATCGTCTTCTAATAATTTTAAATCACAATGTTAGACGGTGATAACAAAAAAAAACACCCGGCTAAGTTTGTTGTGGGCTTCTTCTTAGACCAGGATTCGTTTGGAACCCTCGTAGCTTTAGATTTAAGTTTACGGTTAATATGGTTATCACCATCATATCACTACCGTGTAATTCTCATGTACGCATTAAAAGTGCCACCAATGGACCTACTTGAATGTAGATATTTTTGACTTTGATTACTGATGAATAATATATATAAATACTTATACATTAATGCTCACCACATGAACATTTTTCCAGTAGAAACTAACGACTATCTTCAACAATCATATATACAACGTGTAAATAAAAATCGAAATAATACATCACAGGCTTTAGAGGTACATTATTTATTGTCTCTGAGATTTATCTGTGAAACCGAAAACCTACCAGTTTTTGAGTAAACCACTGCCATAGTTTTTCTGAAAGATATCAGAGACAGCCCTAAAATCACATTGAAAATAAAAATCATGGTCCTTTATCTCCAATAGCGATGGCTTAAGTAAACACTAAATAAATAAATATACTACGACAATACGCACATTGCCATGTAGCCCCGAAGTATGCGTATCTTGTGTTATGGGTACTAAGATGATTTATTTATTTTTACGAATAATATGCTGTTACAGTAATTTTATAAAGCGGGTAAATAATTAAACATTGGATTACTAACCAATGTTCATGACATGGAATTGGTGGTTATTTTGATATAAATACGACTGCATTATCGATATACTCCAGTCCTACATGGACTCGAACGATGCAGAGATACCTCTTGGTGTCTTAGTCGTTTATCAATACATGAATACTTATAATATTCCTATAAACACCCAGACACTCAAAAACATCCATGTTCAGCACAAACACATTTTCTAGCTGATGGAATCGAACACACGGTCTTGGACTCAGAAAGCAGGGTCGCTGCCCACTGCGCCAAGCGACCGTCAAGTTTATTGGTTGCTTAGTTAGAGCGTGAAGCACAAACACACTTTCGCATATCTACTATTAGTAAGGGTGTTGTTCCAGAACATCATATCGGCGATACTAGACCTGGAGAAGAATCAGCATCGCTTCCTGTTGTGGAACTTCGATGCCAGCCATCAGAACCTCTTCGAGACCTTACACCCCGGCATGGCGTCGAGATTCGTCACTGGCCCTAGCATCGATCAGTTTGTATTAAGTAGGTTTTAAATTATAGTAGTACTAGATCTTTCAAATCACTATAAGTGATAAGGCCGCCTTTGTTACACAAATTTAATTGTACCTTTGTTGTTTTTGTCTCTTTTTTTTTTTCTTGTGTGCAATAAAGTATTTTTGATTCTTCTCTTGATCTTTTTGAAGTAAAACTTTTTTAGGCTAGGGAGTAACTCAGATCTTTTTTCTGACGGAAGTAACGTAGTAAGTCTGTGTAGTTTCCGCTATTTATAAATAATAATTTTGATTGGTGGGAACTGCTAAGTAAATGTCAAATACTCGCTTCTTGAATTATACGCCAGATTATTTATTTCCAATATTTTCGGACGGATCAATTGTGAATAGCAAAGTGAATAAAAATTCAACAGTTTTAAACTAATATTTTCTAATTTTTTTTATACGCGGACAAAGTCGCGAGGTGCCGCTGGTTACTTTATAAAAGGAATGGATTTTAAAAATCCTGTAGGAAGCTTTTTTCTCGGGATAATATCTATCTTATGGCCATCTCCAGGATGCAAATTATTTCTTTGCAAAATAGCACCAAGAAAATGTAAGTGGTCGAATTCGATAGTTAAACGCGTTTTATAAATTTTCTCTTTTTAACCCGAGTGGAATTTTTATCAATCCTGAAACATACATTATAATTTTTAATTTATATGCCAAAGACTAGTTTCCATCGATATAATTTTAAAAATAACGTACATTCAACTCCCTCAGGGGTCAAAATAAAAAGCTATAAAGCCTTCAACTAAAGTTGGGATATCGAAAGCAAGGATTTTTTTAATTTCAGACTGGTAGTTCCAGAGATCAGGGTTTAAAACAAACTCTTCAGCTTTATTACTAGTATAAGATAAAGATAATTAATTTAATATTATTCATAATTTGCAATTTTTTTCAGGTTTAGACGTTGACAGAAGATTTTCATCCCTAACGGTGACGTAGCTTCATTCTAGGCTAATATTATAATTTTGAATTGTTACTTATTACTTAACTACTATTATTAAACAACGTGTAAATGAAAACCGAAATAATACTTTACAGGCTTTACAGGTAGATTATGTAGTTTCACAGATAAATCTCATGATTTATCTGTGAAACTGAAAACCTAATAGTTTAGGCGTAAACCACTGCCATAGTTTTCCTGAAAGCCCTAACATCAGTTGCAAATTAAAAGCATGTGCCTCTTTTCACTTCATTAGGAACGCGTCCCGTAGCGTAGGTACTATGCGCATGCCGCTCTTTTACTTTCAATAGGGTTGCCATAAGTATACACTTAGAATATTTCATTTCATTTGTATGGAAAAATAAATATGCTTTTTTTGATTTAATATTTTTACAGGGTAATTCCTTATTGAATATACTTATGCATCCTTCAATATTATTTCGTAATTCTGTTACACGTTGTAAAAACTACTTAATTTACAGGGGTAATTTTGATAGGGTCTTTCGCACTTTATTTTGTAAAATGTGATATTTTTTTCTTACTTAGTTATTTCACCTAATTAAGAAACATACAGAAACCGCGTACACGACTAATATTGAAGACTCATAAACCAATCCACTTTAGTAGTGTTTCTCGAACAGGTGGTTAGTCACTTCTTACTATTTAGCAGTCAACAGTGATTAATTTAACTCTAATGTTCTATATTCGTTTACCATAAAATGGAAAAAAGGTTTGTGAGCTAGCAACATTCTGCGGGTGTGAAGTGACACCTACGCGGGGCGTTTTATACTGTTTTTGGACACAATGTTGTGTTTTGTACACAATGTTGTGTTTTGGACGCATGCAATAATTACTAAATGAGGATTCTGTATGTTCTTAATTCTGTGAGTTATTTTAAAATAATTGTGTAAAAGTTATTTTGTACCAAAGTTTTTGTACATAATATTAAATTTTATTTACACTTTAGTTGAGGACGTGAGAATATTTCTATAAAACTCCTAAAGAAATCTTCGTTTTTTAATTTAAAATGTGTTTATCTTTTTAAAAATGTTTTTGTATACCTCATGGCTCACAGTAAAGATGATTTCTATATGCGCATAACTGGGCTCGTTGGGCTAGTGGCTAGTTCAACTTTGGATCCGGGTTCGAATCCCGTGTCGGGCCAAACTTGTTAGGTATTGTGTATATTCAGTACCAGCCCGGAATTAGGAATTTGCCTTGGTTAGCTGCCGGTCTTGTTATTATAACTTATAACAGTTGTTAAACCACCAACCCGCATTGAAATAGGGTGGTGGGTCTTTGCTCTTATATGAGAGAGGAAGGAGGTTTGCGCTCATAAGTGGGACGTTAACAGACGAATCTGAATTATTAGATTTCAATTTGAAGTCGAGTTTCAGTGACAAAAAACATACTGTTTATTGTTTTTTGCGATTTTTTTATCAGCGTTTTTCTCAAATGCTGTAAATAAACATTTTTTTATTGTTAGAGTAATTAACTCTGTAAATGTAATTTGTATATAATGTTACTTGATTCGCATATAGAACATGGAAAATATTCTTACGCCCCTAATATGAAGATTTACTTTGGTAAATCTTTTTAGAAAGTAAAGAAATATTATGGTGCTATTCAGCTGGTGATGCTAAAGCAAGTCTTAATGTGTATCCGTCCTTATCACAATATTCCGTGTGGTAAATGACAGAATACCAGCACGTACCTCTAACTTTTCTAAGTTACGTTCGTTTTGTTTTAAACAATTAAAATATCACCTGTTTCAACGGCGAAGGAAAATATCGGGAGGAAACCTGCATGCCTGAGAGTTGTCCATAATGTTCTGAAAAGCATATGGAGGCCACCAATTCGTACTGGGCCAGAGTGGTGGATTGCGGCTATACATTGTGGGTGGAGGGAGAGCCATGTCCCGTGGTGGGCCGGTAATGGGTTGAGATATGATGAAAAGGCAGACGTATTTTTAGACCTAACAGTAACCGTTTATTGGTGTAGTGAAACTGAAAGTAACCGTTAATTTTGTAGAGACGAGAGTTTGTATTAATTTGAAAATAGTCGGTTATCAAAATTATCTCAGATCAACGATAATAGATTAAATAATAATGGACTTGACGTCTTACCTAGACCTAGGTCTTTCGTTCGGATTTCTAAGGTCTTTTATCCAGCGCTTTGATCAATAACGTACTAGGAGTGCATAAAAGTAAACAAATAAAGAACAAAGAGTTGTATATTTTTTGATAATCTCATATCTGTTGGATTTTTAAAATAAGATAAGATATTCATTCACTTTTATTGCATTTTTGCCGTTAAGCATGAACACATTGCTTCTTAACTCGCAAACTAACGAAAATAATTCTCCCACAACTGTTTGTAACAATATTAGCTACTCTAAGTAGGTACCTATATAATAAAAGAAAAGACAAATCTATGTTACCATAGCATATTATGTTATATAATTATATATTAATCTTAGGTAATGGGATAACGTATTGTACAGTGATAGATACATAGCTAATAAATAATTAATTTAATCAACTTTTGTTTTATTAATACTCTTACAGGTTGGCTTCTTTTTTGTTTGGAATAAGGTTATCCGCCATTTTGTTTTCTTTTACAAAATTCCAGGTAATATAAATATTGCGTACTAAATAAACTACGATCAATAATTTAAACAATCTTAATCGAACAGTGGCATTTTTTTGCACTGTTAGCTAAAAAATGTCTTTTACATTTCCTTAAAAATATATGTTTTTTTTCATTTCAACATTGCAGAGCGGGTGGGAGATCTTCAAATATTTTGGGTAGTATGTACAAAAAAAGCCAACATCACGCGGTGTTCCCAGGCGGTCACCTATCCAAGTACTGACCGCGCCCGATGTTGCTTAACTTCGGTGATCGGACGACAACCGGTGTATTCAACGTGGTATGGACGTTGGCATTGGATAAAATGAATTTAGAAAACGAACTGAGCATGTCTTGGAACTACCTTCGTATTTGAACTAGTTTCTTCTAGACAAACTTGCATTGCTGCTTATTTAATGCTGTTGCTCTTATCTATGAAGTCTAGTTCAACTTATACTTTACAAACAGACTTAAGATACGTTTTCTAAATTCGCAAACTTATTCGCCAACGTCCATACCATGTTGAATACACCGGTTCTCGTCCGATCACCGAAGTAAAGCAACATCGGGCGCGGTCAGTACTTGGATGGGTGACCGCCTGGGAACACCGCGTGATGTTGGCTTTTTTTGTACATATTACCCAAAATATTTGAAGATCTCCCACCCGCTTTGCAATGTTGAAATGAAAAAAACATATATTTTTAAGGAAATGTAAAAGACATTTTTTAGCTAACAGTGCAAAAAAATGCCACTGTTCGATTAAGATTGTCTAAATGATATACATTAAGTTACATTTATATTTAGATTAAGTTCATAAAGATAAATACTTGCGAACCAGCCATCCTCACCATAAACGCATAGTTTCTAAGTTCATTCTGGTTAGGTATGTAGTTTCCACGACATTCAGCTCATATTATAGCCGTTAAGTTGTTGTGATTGATTATTATTTATTTGGTTTTAAAATACTCTGTAGGTATGTCTTTAATTTCAAACTGGAAGTGTCCGGCCTTATCTATTTATAAGGCTTGCTGTCGTTGCCATGAATCAGTTAGAGTTGATTGCAACGTAGTTCATAGGGTACCCGCTAGGTGGCGCTGCTAGACAGCGACGGTTATAGAACTCGCGCTGGGGAGATTCCCGCACGTTTGACGACCTCCGCGCCGGCCGGTTGCCTAAGCATACTTACCTGGCGTAGGGGACACCGTGATCACGAAGGCGGTTCCCCCAGAGCGAGGCCCTTCCATTGCACTGCGGTTGGGTTGACCTCTGCGATTATCCCTAATGCGGATAACTCGGACGCGTAATTTTTGGTAGTGGGGACTGCGTACGCGCCGTCCCCCTCTTAATAATTAACAATGTATATGTCATTCCAATAGCATTGCTGGCCAACAGTTATTTTTCCAGGAGTGGAATGCATAAAATAAGGCTAATTTATGGGCAGAACGCAGGGTCGGGCTTCAAGCATATGGCGAAAGTATATCCTTCATATTTAGCGAGTAACTAGCAATTACTGCCATGTAAAATTACTTTTCGGCAGCTTGGTTGCTAAATTTTTTTTCTACTTGCAAAAAATAATTTGGCATTATACAAACGGTGATAGCGCATAGCGTAGGAGCTCGACTTCACTTTCGGAGGGCCGAGTTCGAATCCCAGCACGCGCTCTAACTTTTCTAAGTTATGTGCGCTTCAAGACGTCAACTCTGGTTCTTTTATTTAATGCCTTAATACGTTCTATTCTTGAATACTGTTCAGCATGCTGGAATCCGCAGTATAACGTGTACATTGATGCAATTGAAAGGATTTATAATAAATTTCTGCGTTATATTAAACGTCGTAATTTATTATGTGATCACAGTATATCTGCAACTGAAATTACTTTAAAAAAAAGACGCGATTTAAGAGATCAAATGTTGTTATATAAAATAATACATAATTTAGTTGACTCCCCACTTCTTCTAAGTAATATCGATTTTGCATGTCGTAGGTTAAATGCAAGGCGTAAACCTCCCTTCGCGTGGGCTAGATGGAAGGCAAGATATTCGGCAAATAACTTTTTATCTCGTGCGTGCAATGCTTTTAACAACAAATATTGTGAGACGGACATTTTTCATGTCAAAATTGGCACGTTTAGAAAATTTATTTTGACAAAATAAGTACTATAGCTTTAAAGTATTTGTTTTTCATTTTTGTTTTACTTACATTATTATTATTTTTTCTTTTTTTTGTATAATAATTGCTTGCTAGGTACTTACTCCTAAGCAATTGTGGTTAATGTTATCGTGTTATATGTATAACCAAGTTGTGGAAACTTTATTGGTCTATGTGATACAAAAATACGGCATTACTTTTATGTATAATTATAATTATTGTTTCCCTTGAAAAGCTAATAAATAAATAAATAAGTCACTAAAATATTACATGCTTCAACGGTGAAGGAAAACAGCGTGAGGAAGACTGCTCGCCTGAGAGTTCTACATAATCCTCACTTGGCCAGCGTGGTGGACGCCGGCGGCCTTGATTCATTGTGGGAGGAGACCCGTGCTCTGTAATGATGAATATATACAACGTGTAAATGAAAACCGAAATATTACTTCGTATGCTTTAGAGGTACATTGTTTACTTTCTCTGATACTTATGTTACGGTAAAAAGTTGGTAATTAATTAAACTTATGTTTATGACATTGAGTTAGTGGGTAATTTGATATAAACACGGGTGCATTTTCTATAAAATTCAGTCCTACATGGACTCGAACGATGCAAAGATACCTCCCGGTGTCTTAGTCGTTTATCATTTATCTGTACAACTGAAACACTAATTTTTCTTCATTAAACCACTGCCATAGATGCACACGCAAAATTGAAATCAAGTGACTTTATTAGTTACGTGTCGCGTAGCGTAGGTACTATGCGCGTGTCGGTCTTTTATTTTCAATAATGTTTTGAAAATAAAGGGTGTGATTCCTTATGAAATCTAGTCATACACCCTTCAACAGTATTTCGTATTTCGGTTACACGAACTTTAACTAAATGGTGGTGAAAACCGCATCAAAATCCGTTGCGTCGTGGTTTTGGAAGGAGTTAGCGGATGAACAGACAGACGCGCAAAGATTTTGGTTTGTAATATGTAGATATTGGTAAGTCATTGTCGAGCGAGACATGTGAACAACTTATAACAATCCCTTTTGTACCGGCGGCTAATAATATGAGTCGAACATCGTTGCAGCTGATGGCATGATCTCAGTTTACGACCCGGATTCAATTCCGAACCTCGTAAACCGGACGAATGCTATTTAAGGCACAGCTATTTCACTCGTTCTATTATCTTAAAATTGTATTTTTCCTTTTGTTTCAATTAGCCTAAGGTTGCCTGGCAGAGACGCTACCAAGCTATAATGCCGTCTTTTGTAAACTGTTTCTGTCTGTTTTTTTTATAAATATATCAAAAAAATTATCATCCATATTTAAGAGATTTGACCCACTACGCTGCTTCATTTCTGAGAGGTGGGTTTTAGCGATTATTATCACATTCGATGGACCGGCGGGTCAACGTGCTCTGCGAGGTACGGGGGCCTGTGGGTGAGCCTGAATCCTCATGATTAAAATCTCTTTGTAGACAAACTTTTGATTTTACATTTATCGCAAAATAAACAATGAAAAGCATCGCATATTAACTTGAGGCGTAAGTGTTAAGGCTCATCTGGCTGTAACTGCACAGAAATGCTGCTTGGCGGCTGAAATAGGCAAGGCAGTTATATTTCCGCAGACAAATCTATATGGACACTGGTGCAGCGGTGAGCTTTGTAGGGATGGGAGGTCCCGGGCAAGATTTCCAATTAGAGTTTTTTGATGAAGACAATTTTCGGATTTATAATTATGGGCCTACTTCAATAAAGATATTTTTGAAGAAGAAGAAGAAGAAGAAACACTTTATTGCACGTATAACATACAGGAAAAGAAACAGTAAGGAGTATACAGTACACAATGTAGACATGCAAAGGCGGCCTTATTGCTGCAAGCAATCTCTTACAGGCAACCTTTGTAGATAGGACTTACAGCAAGAGAACGGGATAGTGCCAAGAGTGTTGATAGATATACATAAATACCAAAATGTAAAGATACAAATACATATATAATTTTTTTGACTTTGGCTTTGACTTTGGCTTTGACTTTGACTTTGACTTTGCGTTGAATTAATTTCGGTATTTTCTCTGTTCTGGTGAACCCAACACGTTTAAACAGTAAAAAAAAGCCTAAACTATAATACCGACCTAACACAGTCTTCGATCACCATGTGGGAGGAAAAAGGACGATGTCGCGTAGAAACCTATCCGGGGTAAGTATTATCATCCCTAAGAGATTGTTGTCAAAACCTAAAATGCAATGGCATAAAATAAAATCCTGTGCAATTCGCACACGGTAGAAATGAAACTTCTGAAAAATATACTACTAGACATTGAGGTGGGTAGAGAGTAGGAACTTATCAGTTTTATTAGGCTAAATTTACGGTGTATTATTAAATACCAAGCTTAAAAATTTTTGAATATTTTAATGTAAAATATTGTATTACATATTATTCAGTTTTAAAGTCAAAGTCAAAAATATCTTTATTCAAGTAGGCCCATAGGTGGCACTTTTGATGCGTACATAAGAATTACAAGGTAATGAGATGATGGCGATAACCACATTCGTAAACTTAAAACTAGCTACGAGGGTTCCAAACGCGTCCTGGTCTAAGAAAAAGCCATGGTAACTAAAACAAAATATGTGTAATTCTACCTCGTACTTCTAAAAGAGCAATCTACTGAGTTTCTTGCCGGCTCTTCTCAGTGTATTCTGCCTTCCGAACCGATGGTAGAGTCACTACAAACATACTGACTTGACGTTTCCAACGTGCTTATAAACTAGGCCTACTTGAAATAAATTAATTTTGAATTTGAATTAAAACTCTACTTCTATTCAGCGAATGCTACGATAAGAATGTAGTAGAAAATCAGGGGGTTTTGAACATAGATCTTGGCCTTAACAAATCGTCCGAAAGGTCACAAAGTTTACTACTCACAGCGCAGGGCGCGAACGACTAAAGCACTTGCGTCGAGCACCGCTTATTGCTTCCTGAACCCTTAGTCTGAGTTTTGCATCGTATTATTATGTTCTCCTCGGCTCTACATAGAGTGCTACCCCAATCATACAAGCTCGCTTTAAAAGCCTAGCGGGCTGCCCAGGTTGCGTTGTGTGCATCCAGATATATTTTTGCGTTGGTTTTGAATTCAAGTTCATTTATTTCAAGGTTTAATAGAAGAACTTTTGAAACGTCTAGTCTCTCTGTTTGTAGTGACTCTACCACGGGTTCGGAAGGCAGATTCTACAGTCATAGTCTAGTCATTTTTAAAATAATAATTCCATCTTGTGTGGGATGAGATGAAAGCTAAGCGGTTTGCCAAGACCTTGGTCACCAGCATCAACAGTTCAGCGTTTTATTGAATTCTATTTTAAAGAAGAAGAAGAAGAAGAAACACTTTATAGCACGTATAACACAATGTAGACATGCAAAGGCGGCCTTATTGCTGCAAGCAATCTCTTACAGGCAACCTTTGTAGATAGGACTTACAGCAAGAGAACGGGATAGTGCCAAGAGTGTTGTTAGATATACATAAATACCAAAATGTAAAGATACAAATACATATATAATTTAAATAAATATACGTAATATATAAATTAAAAATATATATTATGTATATATATATATATATTTATATATATTATGTATATTTATATAACAAACATAATATTAAAAATTAAATATCATCCGTTAGCGCTGGCTGCTAAAGTGTTAGCGACCGCGTTTTAAACGATGGTCTACTTCAGTTGTTTATAGGATTCGCTATTCGAAAACGAGTTTATGATTGCGAGCGTGCAAATTTCATACTAGAGGTACCTACTGGACGATGACGTTCTTAGAATGAAATGCTCTAACCTGTAAGGAGTCTAGAAGTATGATAATCGGTTTTGGCATCTTAATGGAACACTTAATAACTGGCTGATACGTCTTTGCCGACAGGGTATCTAGTCTTGGCCGAAGCCTCCCACCAAAATTATATTATAAAGTGTATATGAATAGTGGTTGCACCTCATTAAAATGAGTTTTAAAATAAATGAAGGCATTTGTATGTTTGACTCATCGAAACATACCCGTGTTTGGAAGAATCTAGTTCAACAGTTACTATTAATAGTTTTTTTATAATATTGCTAGTGAAACCGTGGGGCATCGCTAGTATATAATAATCAGCTTAAATGATAAATATAAAGATACTAGGAATACTGAAAAAACTTAGAAAATAAGGCACTGGTTAACTAGGGAATACATAAGTATTTGTTGGTGAACTTGCCATAGCGCCACCCTTCCAGGCTCGGAGTTAAACGACACGGTGCGGCCTCGGCAGTCGACGGCAATCCCCACATTTATTTTAAATCGCAAATACTCCGGGGATAACGTCTTCGTGCTGCCTTTGAATCGGCAAGTTTACTTGATTAACGCACTTTGAGGCATGCCGCATGAACGGCAATACAAAACGTACTTTGACAAGTGGTAACTTTTGAAACGTCTATATTAAATACTCAAGAATGTGACCAAATAACCTGTTGTAAATAGCATATTATTCAACTAAAAAGTATATACACATAATCTACCTTCTACGAGAAACATTATATATTGATGAAAAATATATATTAGCGATTTCCCTCTAGCAGGTCGGTATATTGAATTCACATCTAAGATTCATTTGAAATGTATTCAGAGAGACAATTTTTGTTTAACGTATTTTTGTAGTTGTTTTTGCAAAATATACCCTTTCGTTTTACTTGTACAACTAACTATTAAGATGTAAACGACTCAGGGTACAAAATCCCGGTTAAAATTCAACGAGTTAAGCCCTACTGAGTAATGGGAGAAAAGCCCGGCGCGACATCTATAATGTTTCGTAAATAAACTAATAAATACAAGATAATTTATGACTCTGTAATCATTGTTGTACAAGACTTTACAATCTTTGCAGCATTATCTTGGAAAGTTTCTTGGGTATTTTAATGGAAATATTAACTCCTTCTTTGTTCTAAGCTCCTGGTATTTAAAACAGAATTGGTTTATTATTCTAAAGAAGTAGGTATGTTAAATAAATATACCTTGTTTTTTTAGGGGCCAGAATAAAATAACTATTTTTTTTTTGTATTAATTTACGGATAAGAAAGAATATGGCATATCTGATGGTAAGTGAATAAACATCATAATATCAACCCATTACCGGCCCACCGTAGGGCACGGGTCTCCTCCCACAATGATGGGTTAAGGCCGTAGTCCACCGCACTGGCCCAGTGCGGATTGGTTTACTTAACACATCTATGTGAGCATTATGTAGAACCCTCAGGCATGCAGGTTTCCCCACAATGTTTACCTTCACCGTTGAAGCAAGCGATATTTTAATTTCTTAAAACGCTATGTGCGTTTTAAAATAAAAAAGTTCGAGGTGCTTGCTGGGATTCGAACTCGACTCCCCGAAACTACCACTACGGCTATCACCGCTTCAAGTAATAATAATTCTAAAAAGTCCTAAAAATTACCCGTGTCCATCGCAATTACACCGGCAACCACGCCGTTCGAACTTGAACACAGTAATGCTACTTGGCAGTAGAAATAAGCAATTTTTCTTTATTCATAGTAATTAACAAATGAACGATCAGGGCGATCGCTCACCTGGTTTTTAAATGGACAATCATCGCTTTTAACGGATAAAGACTTCCCAGGGCATGCAAGGAACAACCTACAAACTGCCGGCCAGTGTCTATCAACCTGTATTATGTGCCTGTAAAACACCGGTAACCCTTCAGACTAGAAGACAACACTAACAACAAAATTCGGCGAGAGTTCCGCGCCCCACGCTTATAAAACCCCTTTTCACGAGTGTTTTAATACCCGCGAGTATTTACGCGGCCGTGCGCGAAATAAAAACGCGCGTCAAATATTCACGATATGAGAACTTGTTAGTCCGCCCACGTCGCGCGTAATTTACGAGCCGCACAACCAGCGGAAAACATGAACAGGGAACTGCGAAAACGCCCGCTTGATCGCTGCGAATCACTGCGGGGACCGGGGTTCACTACGCAGTACATTTAGTAACGTGGAATATTACAGCAGCTTCCATTTTTTTTATTTACAAGTTAGCCCTTGAATGCAATCTCATCTGGTTAGTGATGATGCAGTCTAAGTACCGGCTAACATGTAAGTTACATTAAACCCATATCCAGGTACGCGACATCGTACCGGAGCGCTAAGTCGCTTAGCGGCACGTCACAATTATGTAAACATATACATATAGTGATACCAACTGCTCCAGCTCATAATGATGGACAAAGTAGAGGGCAAACGACGTGTTGGAAGAGGAAGAAGTCATGGTTGTGCAACATCCGTGAATGGACCAATATTGTAAACGTGGAATCATTGTTTCGCTTGGCGCAAGACGGCGAGATGTTCGCTGAGCTGACGGCCAACCTCCAGTAGTGGAGAGGCACAAAAAGGGACAGAGATACATATATGTTTACATAATTATGAGTAAATGCTTCATAAGTGCCTGTGATAGGCCTACATGAATAAAGAATATTTTATTTTGAATTTTAATATATTTTTATGTCGGCGTAGCGCATGGCTACGTTATCGTAGCAGGCTTTTGCCATTGCACAAAGCATCGCAAATACTAATGTTTAAGCTCGTAAAAGGGGCATGCGTTGCAATATTGATAAAAATTGCGAATTCTACTTTCATGCGGAAAATATTAATCTATTAATCCTCGGCCGGGAAATTATTTTAAGCCTTTATGTCTATACACTATTTACGTTGCGAGCGGTGGCACACCGCGGCCACCATTTGCAATTCCACCATATAGGTAATGTTTAAGAACTTAATAATGCGCATCGATCTTTTGTCGAGGTTTATCAGTATTTGGAAGCTGAGTGGGCATTATCACATGATTTTATTTGAAAAATGTTGTAGCAACTAAATCAAATTCCTATCGCGATTAACGCTCGCTTTTATAACCCTTATCTAGAACGCTTTTTACTCGGAATTCGTAAACAAAATAAATGATAAAGAAACATTAACGTATTATGACTATTGTCGGAATTACTGCGTTCTTTCATCTGTGTTAGACACACAGTAATGAGGTGCACTCTAACAATGTCGCAATTGCAACAATGGAGCCCTGTCAAAGAAACGGCGGGTGCTCTGCCAGTCTCCCCATGTACGCTGACTGTAGTCTGAGTATGGGTGGAAAAAAAAGCATTAAGAATTGAATATGCAAATTTATGTTTACAATAGTCCGATGGGACGGCAGCTCCGTTACGACCGGATCAGGCCCAGGACCAACTGCTTTACGTGCTCACTGGGGCACGGGGGTGATTCATTGCCAATTCCTAAACTCCGGGCTGGTACTAAGGACACCTTGATAGACAGACCAAATAGAAAGAAAGCAAAACAAATTCCACAAATAGGTACCGTGTGATCCCAAAATGTGTTCACTCATTATATTTGTTGAGTCTGTTAAGACCCAGCGCTGATCTTCCATGAATCCAGACGTGACGTTTGGACGGTAGGCACTGACAGAACACCGCTTAATAACTTTTCATATCCACAGACCAACGCTGCGCTTACCAGTGCGGGGCTGCCATTCCAGCACCTTGGGACCCCAACGTCCGTCCTTTCTCCGAACTATGTGCCTCGCCCATTACCACTTCAGCTTCGCGACTGGTTAAGCTATGTCGGTAACTCTGGTTCTTCTACGGATCTCCACATTTCTGATTTGATCACGTACAGATACTCCGAGTTTAGCTCTCTCCATCGCCCGCTGAGTCACTCTGAGCCTTCTTATGAGGTTAGTCTTAGTTAGCGACCATGTTTCGGAGCCATAGGTCATCACTGGCAACACTAACTGTTCGAAAACTTTGGTCTTCAGGCACTGAGGGATTTTTGACGAAAAGATGAAACGAAGTTTCCCGAACGCTGCCCATCCGAGTAGGATTCACCTCCGGTAACCACCGGTTCACCTCCTTCTCGAAAGGTCGTTCGAGTAGTTCGATCGTTTGATAAGTTCGAGTCGTGTACACGGTTTCTTAATTCAGTGTACGAGTTTATACCGGATCCGCTGGGTGTGCGAACGCTCCTGGCCGTGGCAAGTTTTTGAAAAATATCGGCATTTTCATAAAAAATAATATGGTATCGGTTAACTGCATGTCTGTATGGTAACATGAATAACTGCGCACTAATCGAAACTGTTTCAAAGCGTTAATTTGATAAAAAGCGAAAAAATGCTGAACGGACTTTATCGAAGTTTTCCGAACTCAATTTTAGCAAGTTCTGGTTCGATTATGCATGTAACATTCCAATTTTTTTTAACAGTATTAATTGATGGACAAACATTTGGTGGACAACGGTCGCCTACAAACAGCAACACTTCACAAAGCAAGCAAGGAGCACGTCCTGCAACATGCCCTGTGTCCATAAATCTGACTAATAAAAATCTTAGCACATATTAAAACAAAAAACAAAAATTAAAACAATCTTACTGAAAAATTTTATTATTCCGTAGATGAGTACTTTGCTGGTACTTAAGGCCTAAATTAAATTCATTGTCATTATATAGCATCGCTGTCATAACTAGCTGTTGCCCGCGACCTCGTCTGCGTTTGATTTTGTTTTTTGATGTGGCATTCAATTTAGTTGTAGTTCTAAATAAATTTAAAGAATTCAGTATCGCTAAGCCTTAAATGAAGGGGTTGCTGCTGTCCGCTAAGGAGTTCTGTCCTCTATTTCCAACCACATTCATCAGATCTTCACAAAGTTTAAGCAAAATTAAATACATATTATAACCTCTAAAGTACACAAATAATTATATGAATCGGTTTTAATTTGTAGGAATTATGGTGTTAAATCTTCAAACACTTTCATTCCCTCTCCCAAAAGAACCGAGCTTAATGTTGAGATAAAAAGTATCCTATATTACTTCCAACACTTCCAGGAATATGTTTACAAAGTTTCATGAAGATCGGTTAAGTAGTTTTTTGCGTGAAAGCGTAACAAACAAAATTACATTGACATTTATAATATTAGTAGTGATTGACGTACCTAATCTAATTATGAATGATTTTTAATTATATTTAAGGTTAAGATTTGCATGGCTCTAAATGGGCTAAAACATTGTTCTGTATAATTTTTTTTTAACATCTTTAATTTCACATGTTTTTTGCAAATAAATTATTAATATGATTATTATGAGGCGTAGGTGTTAAGCCTCATGCACCTGTAATTACACCGGCCACCACGCCCTTCACACCGGAACAAAGCCATACTGCTTGACAGCAGAAATAAGCATGGCTCTGTTTATAGTCAACGGTTTCCTAGTTACCATCAGGCGGCTGCTTGGTCAGTCAATTATTCATCATCATCATCATATCAACACATAACTGGCCCACTCCAGGGCACGGGTGTCCTCCCAAAATAAGAAGGGGTGGAGGCCAGAGTCCACTACGCTGTGAGGATGAGGCCCTGTGAGGATTGCTGGAATCCACACACCTTTGAGAACATTATGGAGAATTCTTAGGCATGCAGGTTTCCTCACGATGTTGTCCTTCATCATTGTAGAAAGTGATATTTTAATTGCTTATAATGTAACACATAACTTTTTATAATGCAACCTAACTAAATTTCTTCCAGCAAAGAAAGTGCTGCTCTTCCTGAAGGCGACCAATGCTTGCTGGGAGATCTAGACAGCGGCGTCACTATAGATCGTAGCTGGTCGACGTGACACCAGGGACCAGGCGATCCTGAGCCGCAAGCAGAAGAAGAAGAAGAAGAAGAAGAACACATAACTTAGGAAAGTTAGAGGTGCTGGGATTCGAACTCGGCCCCCGAAAGTAAAGTCGAAGTCCCCACTGGGCTATCACCGCTTCACACCGCTTTCGGTGTACAATAAAGTGTATTAAATAATCCTTTTGGTCCTTCGAGCCGGATTCGAGTGGTTCACCTTAAGAACCTGCATTTTGAAGTCAGTTAAACAGAGTAATAAAGCGGCTCGCAGCCGCGGACTCTCGTAAACACGCCGCCTGGAAAAGGAAAACATCCCGAAATAGGAAACCCTAAGTAAAGTACACTTAACATCAATCTTGGGGAATAGCTTTAGTATTTACTTACATGTTGCGTGTGATTTAAAAACCACGCTATCACAGTGTTTATGTTACGGGTAAGGTTGGAAGTAGGAATAAACTTAGATTTACCTGGGTTTACTTAGTATTACTAAAGGTTTTGGGTTAATGTCCAAATAATAATGAAATAGCCTAGCATAACACCTATTACCTAACCTTTTTTTTCACGTTGGGAAATCCTCATGGATACCACCGCGCCACGGGGAGGTACGGTGATTATGTCGTACTCGTACCGACTAAAACCACACGGTGTTTCTACCAGTCGCCTGGTGGCTGGGCCACGGGAACGCTTTCGCACACATCCACGACCCAGCTAGTGGCGCCCGCTATTGCAGGCCCTCCTCTGGGACATACTAAAATGTCCCTACAATCGCCGAAGGCGCACCGGGAACACAAGGTGTAGTAGCCATGAAATAATATTTTCCCAAGCCGAGTATTGAACCTGAAACCCATTGCAAAATGGTTTTCACCTAGCACAAAGCTAGACATGCCGTTAAATTACTGTGCCACAAATACCACGTTGCAACTTAAACACGCAATTTAACCCTAAATCGCAACAAGAATGGCGGCAAGCACGGCTAGCTATGTTAAAAGCAAGAATACAGCGTCGTTTCGCATTACGCTGGCGATTTCCGGCGTGTCAAGTAAAATTATAGCGAGCGCTCCCACGACGGGAATCACAGCTCGCGAATAAATGCGGGGATGCTGCGGTATTCAAATATACGCTGTGCTCTGCTGACTGCTGGGAGTGCGGTGCTCGCTTAAAATGTTAAAAAAAAAACGATTTCTCGCAGACCACGAAAAATGGTCGGTAATTGATATGGTGATGAGGCTTAATAGTTAGTTCCACACGAGTTTCCAATGCGCGGAGAGTTGATAAAACTGTAGGAGATGGAGAAAAAGTTTTTCACACAATACCTTATTACAGAGCCTGGTATTGAAAGGTCAAATACGTTAATACATCACGATGGCTTAGCAGATAAGTCATATTGTACTGGAGTCCCTAGCGGCTATTATTTAATACTAGCATGTGGCATTCAATTTAGGTGTCACTCTACTGAAATTTTTAAGTTCTGTATTCTTATATAAAAAAAGTGAGTAAGTAATTATTTAAATCGGTTATCATTTGAGCGCGTTATGTTGTAAAATCGTCAAACACTTTCGTCCCCTCTCCCAAAATAACTGAGCTTAATTTCGAGATAAAAAGCATCCTTTATTACTTCTAATACCTTTAGGAATGTGTGTACAAAGTTTCATGATGATCGGTTTAGTAGTTTTTGCGTGAAAGCGTAACAAACAAACTTTCATTTGCATTTATAATATTAGTAGGGATGTTTTGAATAAGAAACATCGCGCACGTGTTATCTAAATAAAATCAATTCATTCTAATATCGTTATCTCGCTCTAACGTCCCAGTCACTCACCAGAGCCTATAAAGCGCGAACCATAGAGTATAGATTCTAAAAAAAACCCTCTAAAACTTTTTTTATTCAGTTCAGGGTTAAAGCTGCCTTAATTTTTTTTCTTTGGCTTTTCGTGTTTTTTTATAGCTATAATAGTAAATTAGTATGTAGTTATTCGAATGTATGTATTTTAAAATTTGTACCACCAGCAGTCTACTCTCCTCTTCTTTTTTATCCTAATTCAAAGGTTGCCTGGCAGAGATCGCTATTAAGCGATAAGACCGCCTTTTGTATTCTACTTATTTCGATATGTTTCTGTTTTTATTATATTTTATATATGTTAATGTTGTGGTATACAAATAAAGAGTTTAATAATAATAATAGTATACAATTTATTGTGCACAAGATATAAGCGGTATCAAATATTTTCTGGGATATTTAGAAAGTAATAATCTGTCAAAGTAACAACAGGGTCACAAGCCAGAAGAACAAAATGACACCGATGGAATCGGGATTTGATGACCTCCCTGACGCAGGGGTGAGGGGGTGTGGTTTTAAGTGGGAGGTCATTGGTTTGATCCCAGGCAGGGGTAATTTGGGAATTCACTGTTTTTCTTCGGATTGGTCTGGTGGGAGCGTCCGGTAACATGTCGAAAAACTGATTAGGGATATAGGTTTAACCATACTTACTGCGCCATAATTTACCAGCAGGTGAGATCGCAGGTGAAGGCAACTTGTAACCAGTACCGTGCATAGAGGGTATGTACAGGGTATTCAGATGATACAAAATGAAGAAAATCTCCAATACTAGTTATAAATCCTTAAGCTTTTTAAAACTATTATAATGCCTATCCTTAAGTTTTCAATAACTCGTACTGGAGATTTCCTCAATTTTATATCATCTGCATACCCTGTGCATACCCTCTATGCACGCCACTGCTTGTAACGGAATAAAAACATAAAATAAAAACAGTTCTTAAGTCAAAGTCAAATATTTCTTTATTCAAATAGGCACATAGATGGCACTTTTGATGCGTTATTATATACAAAATGTGTACATAGCAGTGAGGCGATAACTACAATCGTAAACTTAAAACTAAAGCTACGAGGGTTCCAATCGCGCCCTGGTCTAAGAAGAAGCCCACAACAAACTTAGCCGGGTGTTCTTTTTGTTATCACCATCTCACATTGTCATTAGAAAATATTTAACAAGCAACCTGGTTAGAGCAATTGTTTACACCCAAGCTTTTTTATCGTTTACGTAATCCTTTATACTATAATAGGACTTTTCTATGAGCTTTCGCTTAATACAAACTTTGAACTTCTTTAGTGACATCCCCAAGATATCAACCGGTAATTTAACGTAAAAATGTATACAATTTCCTTTTAAATGAATTGCTTATTTTGTGTAGTCTAGTGTACTGCACTGCAAGTTTATTTTTGCTTCTAACGTTCAAATTATTGCAGTCACATTTTCTTTTAAATTTTGATATATTTTTGTGAACATACATTAAATTTTCAAATATGTATTGGCTATAGAGTGTCATTATTTTAACATCTTTAACTCTCTCGGACCCATTTTATAGATCGCACGAACAGCCTTCTTCTGCAGCACGAAAATAGTGCCAATAGTGCTTATATTAAAAATATATCTCTGAAGTGTAGTTAAGTTACAACAGTTCGTGGCGGCAGTATAAGTTTGTCGGTAAGTTATACGGCACCTCATATATCATACGGAGCGGGCGCGTACTTAATCTAAATTTATTACGAGACACTGTTGGCGCTCTTCTACATCATACACACTGCGAGAAGAAAGAGTACTTGTTATACTGAACTAGCTAGTCTATACAACGTGTCAATGACAACCAAAATAATACTTCAGAGGCTTTAGGTACATTCACTGTCTCCGAGACTTGTCTGTGAAACTGAAACGCTTATAGTTTTCGAGTAAACCATTGCCATCGTTTTTACTGAAAGATATCAGATACAGCCCTAACATGACATGAAAAATTGTGGTGAAATTTAATGTAAAACATTGTTTGTATTGCATGCCATTGTTTGGCTGATTGTAAAAAAAAAAAAAAACGCGGAATAAAGGCGATTCATCGGGTACGTGGTGACGTTGCCGTTGACTTCCTTTTTCCACTTGACGTCTTATCTGGCAGAATTGACCATATTAGCGACGCTTCGCCAGAGAAATAAAATACTTCACCTGCTTTAGAGGTACATTATTTACTGTCTCTGAGATTTATCTGTAAAGCCGAAACGTTAATAGTTTTTGAGTGAAGCACTGCTTTAGTTTTTATTTATACATTTCTTACGATCTGTACGCATTTGGTTGTATAATTATTCTAATTACTTTACTTTACTTGTACATGTACCTAACTATGATAAATAAAGTATAATCAAGTGACCCCTGTCATTTTATTAGGTACGCGTCGCGTAGCGTAGGTACTATGCGCGTGTTGGTCTTTTATCATCAATAGGGTTGTCATAAGTAAACACAAAGAATGATTAGGTAAAACTTTGTTTGGAAAAATAAATATGCTTCAATTGATTTTATATTTTTACAGAGTGAAATATACTAATGCACCTTTCAACATTATTTCGTAATTCGGTTACACGTTGTATAAATAATAGGAAAAATTATGGTCTTCAAAATTTTCGAATTTATTTCACGTAGGCCTAAGTAATATAAGCTCTTTTGGAACGTCAAGTCTGTCTGTTTGTAGTCACTCTACCAATGGTTCGGAAGGCATATTCTACCGAGAAGCAGCAGCCAATAAACTCCGCATTTGTTTTCTTCCAACATCAACTATTTACATTTTACATATTAACATAAATTTTTCTATCTTTGTGAGAGATGAAAGCGGAGCCGGATTCTTCCGAGAAACCCAGTAAAATATACATTAATTGAATAGTAACCTCGCTGTTATAGTTATTTTCTGAAACCAAATTCTCGTATTAAATTAAGTTATCATACATACAGTAAGTATGCCCACCAAACTGCTCTGAGCCAGCAGTGGTGGATTACGGCCTTAACCCCTTCTCATTGTGGGAGGAGACCCGTGCTCTGTAGAGGGCCGGTAAGGGGTCGATATAAATAAATAAATAAATATACTACGACAATACACACATCGCCATCCAGCCCCAAAGTAAGCGTAGCTTGTGTTATGGGTTATAAGATGACTGATGAATAATTTTATGAATAATATACATAAATACTTATAATATAAATATAAACACCCAGACACTGAAATCGTTCATGTTCATCACACAAAAATTTTCCAGTTGTGGGAATCGAACCCACGGCCTCGGACGCCCACTGCGCCAATCGGCCGTCAAATAATGATTATGATGGTGATTGTGAGGTGATGGTGTTATCACCATCACCTCACAATCACCATAAATACATTCGTCAACTTGAACTTAAAGCTATTTTGCCCGTTTTCGCTAACGACGAACAAGGTAACAAATAGGTATGATTATTTAGGCATACATCAATCGTTCACCAATAGTTATAACCTAAGAGTTGGTGAAACGTTCTTTTCTTTAGACATCGTCTAAATCATTGAGCATTCGTATAACGCGATGCCTAGTTTAGTGAAAGCGGGCATTCGTGTTATGAGAAAGCTAATATAAAATATAATATAATGTTTTAAACCGTAACCCATTTTACATGTAATCTTTTTGGTACTTTATCATATCAACCTATTACCGGCCCACTACAGGGTACGGGTTTTCTCCCATAGGCCATAATGAGGAGGGGTTACGGCCTAAATCCACCACGCTGGCCCAGCGCGGATTGGCGGACTCCACACAGCTTTGAGGACAGTATGGAGAACTCTCAGGCATGCAGGTTTAATCACGATGTTTTCCTTTACCGTTTGAGTAAGTGATATTTTAATTGCTTAAAAACATTACTTAGAAAAATTAGAGGTGCGTGTCGAGATTCGAACTCGGCCCCGCGAAAGTAAAATCAAAGTTCTAATAAAAATATATAAATAGATCGTATAACCTTCCTCATTAGAGTTGTATAATGCAACTCATCGCAAACTGAGTTATTTGCAGATACTTGACGGTATTAAAGTAAATAAATTAAAACTGTATTCCATTCATTGCTGATGCAGAAATATAGTGTACAATGGTTTTATCTGCATTTAAAAAAATAATAAAAACTAAAGATGGACAGGAAAAATAAGCTTCACTGAACCAAAGCAATTTCCTATTAAATGAGTCCAATTGCTGTGTTTTCTTTTTACGTACCTATTTGCTATCACTGTTTCAATATCGCCGGCCGACTGTCGCAGTGGGCAGCGACCCTGCTTTCTGAGTCGAAGGCCGTGGATTCGATTCCCACACCTGGAATTTTTTTGTGTGATGAACATAAGTATTTTTCAGTGTCTGGGTGTTTATCTGTATATTATAAGTATTTTAACCTATATTATTCAAAAAAATATTCATCAGTAATCTAAGTACCCATAACACAAGCTACGATTACTTTGGGGCTAGATAGCGATGTGTGTATTATCGTAGTATATTATATAGTATATTAAGATTATTAATATCTTTCTATTGATAAAGAAACAAAAATAATTAAAATCCTCTTAATAAGGGAATGACAATGAAATCAATTTATAAGAAACACCTTAAAAGGAGTGCGAGTGAAACGACGCGGCGGTCGTTTCTAACACCATAAGAAAACCTGCTTGCTTAAAACATTGAATTAAGAACATACAGAATCCTTCATCATCATCATCATCTCAACCAATTGACGTCCACTGCTGGACATAGGTCTTTTGTAGGGAGTTCCACAATGCACGGTCCTGGGCCGCTTGCCTCCAACGGCTCCCACAGAATCCTTATTCAGCAATTATTGTATGCAGTGCATTGTGTTGCTGCCGTGTTCCACCACGCCGGCCCATTGCGGATTGGTGGACTCCGCACACCTTTGAAAACATTATTTAGAACTTACATGCAATTTACTCACGATGTTTTCCTTCGCCGCTGAAGCAAGTGATATTCTAATTACTTAAACCGGACATAACTTAGAAACGTTAGGGGTCCTGGGATTCGAACTCTCTTTCGGATTCTCGAAAGTGAAGTCGCGCTCCTGCCCACTGAGCTATCACCGCTTCTATACCAAGTAAGTATATATTTTTATCGTAATGATGGAGAATGTCGGGACACGAATCCCCGTCGCATCCGATCCCCGCGGCGCCGCGGCACATTGCCGCGTCATCTGATTAAGTTGGTAAATCGAGTGGAAGGATTGATGGATGGCCGCTCGTTAATTATGTTTTAACCCACCCACCTACGAGCAAGGCCGGGGTCGTGACTCGGGAGTCAATAATGTTACGAACTATATAATGTTACCACGGTTCCAGTAGCGCGTGCCAAAAATATTGTTACAGTAACTTTGTTACTACCAAATTCAAATTCAAATATTCTTTATTCATTATAATTCGATGGAGCCGGCTGCACGCACGAAAAAACATGACGTATGCGGCGTTACCTCCATCTGAGGCGTTCCATTCAAGGCTTGAAGTGCAAGAAAGCACAGTCGGCCTCCGCGTTCCACATCTGTCTCTCTCCGATCTCTGAGTGAGCGATGCGTCCGCGTGGACAGCTTCTATACAATAATACATTTACATGTTTTCGGCAAGGATGAAGTGCAGTGAAAAGTGAATGTGGTGTCAATTGTTTATAGCAACGATAATATCTATCAAACAAATAAAATTTAAATTTTCTTTTGAAAAATGCAATTATTCCGTCAGTATTTTCTTACGACGTTGTCACGTTCAACTATCGTTGATACCATTTGATTTATGTATGTGGGTATTCATCAAGAAAAATGGACAAAAACATTTAAATAGACTAGAAATAAATGTGTTAGAAACAACGTAGTGTTAATGATATACTCTTTGCATAAAAAAAGCCTCACATTTAGCTTAGATATAGCTTATAATCAACAATACTAGAACCAGAAGCCAGAGAGTCAATTGTAACTATATACTTTTATGCACAAGTGCATCAAATTGAGTTTTAGTCCGCCTACACTTAGCAAAAAGTACGACTGTGAGAGCATGAGAAGTGAAAAGATCTTTTGTGAGTAAGTAAAATATTTTTTTATGAATCAAAACGTTTGGTGCTATTTTAATATTAACCTAGTTGCTACCCTCCATAAGGGTTAGTTAAAAATTGGAAGTGATTTGTAGTTTTTTTTTTTTAACATTTCGTTCAACTTCTCGCATTCAGGCAACATTAATAACATTTAAAACGGTTTTATATGTTAATGTAAACACGATTTGCATTTAATATGTTGGCACACTACATCACGGGCACTTGGACACTCTCCCAATTGTGCGGAGTATAAAAATGTGACAGATAGCCCCCTAATGGCCGCCATAAAATAAAAGTGTATGAAACTGGGGGGCAGACGCAATTACACGTTATATATGGCTTTGTTAATTTGATAATAGAAAGAGAACCACGTAAGTATAACTTAGTTTAGGTTAGGTTTTCCCATACATGGTAGGAAGTAACAGGTTTTGGGAAACAGTTGTCTTCTACGAGGACGTGATGGTGCAAAAGGGGGTGGCGATGCGGTTGAGCAATGGTGTGCATAGAGGGTATGCACAGGGTATGCAGATGATATAAAATGAATAAAATCTCCAGTAGGAGTTATAAAAAACTTATGGATAGGCGTTGTAGTAGTTATAAAAAATCCTATCCTTAAGTATTTATAACTAGTACTGGAGATTTTGTTCATTATATAAGATGATTATGTAGAAATTTTTATTGCCGCACCAACCCGTTCCTTACAAAAACTACTATCGCTAAAGGTTGTCTGGGAGAGATCGCTTTAGCGATAAGACCGCATTTGCACACCTAAACTAGTTTTTTTATTATTTTTTGTTTGTAAATGGGTTTCTTTGTATTTTGTTTTTGTGTGTGCAATTTATTAATTTAATAATAATAATAATCTGCATGCCTTTATGCACGTCACTGCGGTTGAGAGAGGATCAAGTAGGCTGC
This sequence comes from Pararge aegeria, assembly GCF_905163445.1. NCBI lineage: Eukaryota > Metazoa > Arthropoda > Insecta > Lepidoptera > Nymphalidae > Pararge > Pararge aegeria. The sequence continues at coordinate 1,580,537 of NC_053193.1, forward strand.
AATCCTCTCCGCCGCAAAGAAGTCGGGTGAAGACAGCTGGCGCACGACCGACGTCTGCCTCCTTGAGAAGGACCTCCGACCTATATATATAGATAGCTACGGGGATTCTGTCGCCCGAAAGAGATAATTGCTCAAGTTGAAAGGCACACTCCAAGTTCCTGTTGGGCCTTAGATGGTGTTTAAGGATACTGGTGTAATCTCAGAGGAGGGTCTGCCTCGTTGGGCGCTGCTGGCTGGGTTGCGGTTAACACGCAGGCGTTTCGGTGACCCAGACGACGATTTGGAACACCGCAGGATTACTTTTTATGTGTTTGTTTGAAATAAATAAGTATAGTTAGTATGAAAAAAATTATCATCATCATATACCTACCACTATCAACCTTTTGTTCACTACAGCACGGCTAGCATGGGCAGGAGACAATTATCTCCCCGGGGAAAGGATAATAATGTATCTTCTCCTACAGCTTCATCAACTCTCAGTGCACTGGCGCACAAGTGAAAATAATATACGTGTACGTGTAATAATAAACGGGGATACACTTCTCCTATTCCATGTGCCACGTTAATTATATCCCCTGTCTGGGGATATTAGCGGGGGATATAATTTTTACCTCCTGCCCGTGCTAGCCCTGCTGTAGGCCAAGCACGGGCAGGATACATAAATTATATCCCCTTGACATAGGATATAATTAACGTGTCCACCTGCTAAAGCACGGTAATATGGAAATGGAGAAGTTTACCCTCGTTTATTATTACACATATATTATTTGCATATTATTTCAACTCTCAGGCATGCAGGTGACTCTCACGACGTTTTCCTTCAAAAAATCAAAATTCATTTATTTCAAATAGGCCTAATATAAGCACTTTTGAAACGTCAAGTTACCGTTAAACAAGTGATATTTAATATCTTCAAACTATATGCTTTTATTCTATCTATTTAATCTGAAAAGGTAAAGTGGCGTCCGGAGATTTAACTCGTCCCCACAAGTTCAAAGTTATTTACAAAAAAAATAATGATCAAATATTTAACCCAAATTTTAACGCTGATGTTTCATTACGAGATGTCTTTATTTTTTACAATAACTGAGCCTATCATAAATAACAATCGCGTGTTAATAACAAAAGTGTTAAAATATTCATTAAATAAATGGTAACAATTTATTCAGCGTAATTCATTATACTGTATTTAATTACCGTTTCATAAAGCTGATAGGGGTTATTGCATAATGTAATTACAATAGCAGTCGCTTTGTCAATCAAAAGGGTAATCAGAATTTATTTTATAATATTAGAAATTGTACATGGTACCGAATGTATCGAGCTATTGGCCTTGCGTTTTCATAAATGAAGATTTTAAGGTTAGAATTTTTTTTTCTGACAGAAAAAAAAGCTTCTCCGACTAAGTACCATAGCTATATTTATTTGTGCCACCAAGTAGTTCTGCTGTGTTCTATTCTGAAGGTAATGGTAGCCGGTGTAATGACAAGCTTATGTGGCTTATCTCCTACGTCTAAGGTAGATGGACACAGGGCCCAATGTTTTTTTTCCCATGCCCTGAAAATTGTTTGAACTGGTCTTCCACATCCTAATTTAGAAATATTGTCAAAAAATCGCAACTAAGTGGGTTGCGATTTCAAAATAGTCATGGCTAATTTGGATAATGATTGGCCTTTCAGAAGATTATAGTTAACAGGTTTAAAGATGTAATTTACTTTGATGTTGATTGTGATTGTGACTGCATTGCCCCACTTCCCCGGCTAAGTAGATATAAATAATAAATTAATATAATAAGCTTTATGTTCATTTCAACCTACTTTCGTTGTAAGCCATTCTACACTTACAATGTAGGTTCTGTTTAATGATCCTAATTTACTTTTAATGTCCTACTGTGTACAGTTTCATTGTGAGCTGTGTGTTACAGTAGTGAAATGTGTCAGGTTCGGTTCATATTTTTTTAGAGTGAAACTTTCATTACATCGTCTCAGATTTTTTCGACTGTGTGTTGCAAGTCGCGTGACGGTCAGCCACGGAGTAGGGATAAAGTGACAGGCGCCCGTCAGAGCAGCCGAGGCCAATATAACGGCGCCTAAAGTTCCGCATCAGCTGAACATGTAGTGTATAGACTATCACTCATTTGTGCCAGTGCTCCATAAAATATTGGTATCATATATAAACTGTGAAACTCATGATGAAGATGGAATTGATAATAGAATGATTGAAAATAATTGAAAAACGGATCAAAATGACTTAACGATTATAAAATATTGGTTTCAGTTTTTCAATATATATATGTATTTATATCATCTAAATAATTGTTAAGTATTATGTATGTGTCTAAGATTTTAATAATAATTATAATAAAGTTATAGAGAGTTCAATAAAAATATTAGTTGGAGACCTAGTCTACTTTTATTATTACACATTATCATTTCCATTTTCCAAGTATAAAATTAAGATTGATGAAGCGAATTTTATTAATTGAATATATAAATATTATTACGAAAATTTCCTTAATGATGTATTTATCCGAAATTTTTTAGTTAAATGTCTAAAATGTGAAAGAAAATGTCAAAAAACCCATACAATCCTTTTTTTATATAGTAGTGAGAATACTTTATTATGAGGGTCTTGGTATACAGTGTACTAGCGGTCAAGCGGTCCCCTGCGACTTCGCACGCGTGTTTGTCAACGTTTTAAGATAGACATATGCAATGCAGTGCAGAGATGGTATGCACAGGGTATGCAGATGATATAAAATATGTTATTATAATTCAGTAATAGTTATAAAAACTTAAGGGTAGGCGTTTTATAACTCTTAAATAAATAAATAAATATACTAAATAAAGAAAGCGACGCTTGTGTTATGGTTACTAAGATAAGTGATGAATATTTTTATGTATAATATACATAAATACTTATAATAGGTACAAAGATAAACAACCAGACACTGAAATACATTCATGTTCATGGCACAAACATTTTCCAGTTTTGGGAATCGAACCCACGGCCTTGGACTCAGAAAGCAGGGTCGCAGCCCACTGCTCGAGTCAAAAGCTCTACTACTAAGACAATATAGTAATTTCACATTCAAAATAATATATCGTAGTCCGCGTAAATGACACTTGTTTATTTTCATCCCACGCTGATGTCGTATTAGCTTAATTACTATAGAAAAATTAGTTAAACGGGAGACTTCATACAATAAGCTGGTAAGTGTGTTAGGCGTACAGGCTGTCCGTCCGTGCGTCACGACTCCCGTTCATCTCATAAACTAATAATCCCGTTATCCGGCCCAACCGCTCCGTATTAGGCCTTATCGGGTCATGAGAACGGCGTTTTTTGATTGTTTATTTTTTTTATATTGAGTTTTTCTTACCTATTATTTAAGTATTGGTTTTGTTTGAGAATCTAACTTATAACATATGTGTGGTGACGGCAAATCAGAATACAATTGTTAAACACAAATGAAAAAATGTAAATAGAAAATGTACCTAATCAATTTTTGTTTTCTGTATTGTATCCTAATCTAACCGAGTTTAATCCTAGCCCTAATGATTGCCAACCTTCGTAAGGAGATTGCAACCTAAGAAGAAAAATTTATAAGATCCATTTTTATGCTATAAAGTCGGCCGATTGGCGCAGTGGGCAGCGACCCTGCTTCCTGAGTCCAAGGCCGTGGGTTCGATTCCCACAACTGGACAATATTTGTGTGATGAACATGAATGTTTTTCAGTGTCTGGGTGTTTATCTATATATTATAAGTATTTATGTATATTATTCATAAAAAAAAATATTCATCAGTTATCTTAGTACCCATAACACAAGCTACGCTTACTTTGGGACTAGATGGCGATGTGTGTATTGTCGTAGTATATTTATTTATTTATTTATTATTATATTTATTTATTTATTTATTTTGTAATGGACAACCAACAGTAGATACATTAAAATTTGCTCTTTTTTTTGGAATGAGTCACATAGTAAATGTCCAACTATTTACAGGTTATCACAGCATGCATTAAAATGTAAAAAGTCATTCCTATGAATTATTTACAATTAATTGTAAATCTGTTAATATAAACCTTTATAAGTATAAATATTTAAAGCTAAGTTACAATGAATAATTTAAAAACATATACAAATAAATATCGAAATCTCTATCTGTGTGGGTTAAAAAATTAAAAATTCTGTGACAGCGGTAGACTTCCGACACCTTTTTCGATGTACGAGTTCAGTTCAGCACACACATCTAACTTATTTATTTATTTATACTCCTTATTTTCAAACTACAAGTTAAAAAACAGACGAAGAATAGAAAAAAACACAGATAGAAGCAGTATACAAAAGGCAGCCTTATCGCTTAAAAGCGATCTTTGCCAGGCAACCTTAGGATAAGGAAAAGAACAGGATAATAGACTGCAGGTTGTGAATAAGTAAAAAAAAAAAATTATTTGAGTTTTAAGCAATAAAATAGACCACAATTATTAAACTTAAGTGTACCTACTTTATTCGTCGCTTCAGATTTCATAGTAGCCCACTTGGTATAAAATTCGCACAATCAATGTTTCTTTTCGCCTGCTCAGTTAATTTTTTAAACATTGTTAAATGCTTTTGTTTTTTCTCCCTCCTTCCCATTAAATTTAAAAATTATCACGCTGGGAACGCAGGTTGTTCATAGCAGAGCTAGATTTTTCGCACCGTTATCGCTGCTGCCCGAAACCGGTCAGTGTCATTTGAACAGCCTAGCCCATTCAGACAGACTACACCTATGACGTTGGTAATTTGGGAGGTTGACCTACTAATTCATAATTCGTTTAAAGGAAATTGCATACAATTCTACAATTGACATCTTGGAGATGTCTCTTAAAAAGTTCAAAGTTTGTATTAAACGTAAGCTTATAGAAAAGTCCTATTATATAAAGGACTACGTAATCGATAAAAAGGCTAAGTTTGTTGTGGGCTTCTTCTTAGACCAGGACGCGTTTGGAACCCTCGTAGCTTTATTTTTAAGTTTACGAATGTGATTATCGCCATCATCTCACTACCGTGTAATTCTTATGTACGCATCAAAAGTGCCACCTATGGGTCTACTTGAAAAAATATATTTTTGACTTTGAAAAGACCTATGCCCAGTAGTGAACGTCTATTGTCACGACGACGATTTAATGCTGCTTGGTTTAGTATTACAATATCTCATTAGCGATCGTCGTTCGTTCGTTCTTATTCGCTGAATTTATAATATACCATTTCATATTTTATGACACAATTATGTGGCAACTTTTTATATGATAGCTGCAAACTTTCGTCTGTGTAAGTTACCACTCGCGACTTTTATGGCCGCGCGACAGCATAAAACTTTTACTAAACCATTTAACTTCGTTAGGAAGTCTTTATTTCATAGCCGGAGCTTTTTGCTTAATAGGAAATATTCATAACCTCATATTCCGCGCCGTGTTCGCCCCAGGCCCGTAGCGAACAGAAGATCAACACTTTTCAATTATTTAGAAGGTAATATTAACAGAGCCTTTGGTGTGAATTGATAAGAAAACAATGTCGCAACAGCATTTCCATAAAAAGCACGAAACGTCTTAAGTATATACCTATACCCGGATGATCAGGCGTGAGTTTTTCGTACGACAATACTGTTTCCAATTATTATAACTAGATGGCGCTTTTCGGTTCCTGACAAATCGTAGATAACTATTACACGATCGAATACGTTGAAAATGTTTTAACAGGCAATCTGTACTTTTCTTAAAGTAGATAATCGTTAGTAACCTAATCAGTCAGGCATCCTGAGTTGTATAGGCTACTTACTGTTATTGTATCCAAATAGGCACTTTTGGTTCGTGCACTTGCTTAGTGGTTTCTGGTCGAGACAATTTCGGCTTGGCCGTCGTTTATATGCAACCGCTTCAAAGGAAATTAAATTAATGTAATAAAGAAAGTAATTTGTGTTTGTTTTATGTGTTACTAACGTACCCAGCCCGCTTCGCCGGGCTAGATTTTGCTTTATTTTATTTAAACAATAAACTTACCTCATTATATTTTTAATAAAAGCTGTATTTGACAGTTCAAAAATAGGAGTGCTCCGATTGTCACCAAAATTTACAGGATTACTCGCCAGGTCAATTCGGAGATTTCCTGAAAGTTTCATTGAAATCGGTCCAGCTGTTTCGGAGCCTATACGGAACATACCCACACACTTTCTTTTTTATATATTATATAGAAGATACATGTAGCTTGGGGAACGAATTTTGATATTTGACAAAATCTAAAAATAAATAAATACTACTTGTATATTTTAATTTATCATCATCATTATTATAGTCATATCAACCCCACGGCACCCGCTACGTGACACGGGTCCCTCCCACAATGAGAAGGGTTCAGGCCGCAGTCCATCAATGGACTCCACACGCGTTTCAGAGCATTATGGGGACTCTTAGGCATGAAGGTTTCCTCACGAATTTTACCTTCATCGTTGAAGCAAGTGATATTTTAATTGCTTAAAACGCACATAAAGAAAAGTTAGAGGTGCGTGCTGGTATTCGAACTCGGCCCCCCGAAAGTTAAGCTGAAGTCCTAGCCACTAGGAATACAAGTTTTTTTCATACAAGTTCACCAACGCTTTTATTTTGAATACAAGTTTTTAAATTTATATATATTGCATTACCTATAATTAGTTTATGTTGTTTAGTTAAATCTAATTGAAATCATATTGAAATAAAATTATAAGTATAATTTTTCTGCTTGTTTCTGTTTCGGTTTGTTTAAATTCACTTTTATATTGATTAGGTTTTAATAAGTTTAAAAAGCATGTAGTGTCTACCTTTAAATGGCACAATATTATGTTGGACACTATTTGAACAAAATTAAAAATGATAAATAAAAATTTTGTATGTACACGAATATTTTTAATTTTAGACAATACACTACTTATTAACGCCATTTAATGTATCATGTTCGTACACGCACACACAATTACACGGTATACATCCTTCTAAACTTCCTATCCCTTTCTTGAATACCTGGGAGCAGCGAAGAAGACACTAATCGCACGCCACCGCTGTCAGTCGACTTCAGATCGCGTTGATAAAACAAACACCGTTCGCTAATCGCTTCTTCCGCTTAACCGACTTATTCGGGTCGACTCACACAAGTATAATTAAATATCGTAAACAATACCTCGCTCATATATAAAAAAAACACTTATTTTTTAAGTTTATAGATGAGCGTTTGACTGCAATCAGACCTGATAGTAAGTGATGATGCTTCAAGCTTTCCTAGACGATTCTCTCTTGATTTGAACGGACTCATATTGTAGGTACTGGTGAAAATGAAAGCTGGAATGGAATTCCAGATCCTTGCGGTGCGAATCAGAAACGAATATGAAAAGCGCTTCGTAAGTGTCCGGCACCTAGGAAGCCGTTCCTTACGGCACCTCGCGGTTCGATGGTAAAAAGGTTAGAGGGGAACTAGACCAAACAGTTCTTGAGCACACTCACCGAAATATATCTTATAGAATACCGAAATGCAGGCAACCTTGCGACGAAAGTACTACAATATAGGAATACGTAAGTACTAACAGGAGAGGTTTAAGTGTTTTTGTAGTGTTACTACATTAATAAAAAAAGCAGTAGGCGGTGGCTAAACATCATTGTACAAAGCATCTATAAAAGTCCAAATTATTAAATGCTACGGATCACATTTCTCGCAAGATATTTCAGCATATTCGTTGTCAAATAAATAGAAATATTTAGTAAATAAAAAGTCCCACAAGAACCAATTTGAGGTCTTAATTAAAACCCAACAAAAAATAAAAGAGAATTCCCTCTCAAATAAAGAGCGAGTAGCAATTACAAATGAGACGTGGAATAGCAATAATACGCTCAAAGGACCCAAGTTACCCTCCGCGATACAACTTTGCGTAATTTAGCAAACTTCTTACGCGCTGGTAGAGTCTCCACGATGTCTCCAATTATTCGGACGGAAACTTACGTAAGCCAACTTTGTATACTCATTGGCAGTAGCGGTGCGAAAGCAAAGGTCTTACCGCAAGTGTCGTAGGCAAAGGGCCCACACCGCACCCATTCGTCGCCCTGTCGGTCGGATTTCACTCGCTATGTATTCATTCAATATAATATGGCGATGGTATCCGAGCACACATGTAGTAATTTAACAAACTTCTTACGCCCTGGTAGAGTCACGACGAAGTCTCGAATTATTGGGATGGAAACTTACGTATTTAAGATTAAAACGCAAGTTAAGACTTGGTATTTCTCTTAGGGAGTACCGCGGCCTTACCGCAGGCATCGTGTGCAGATGGGGGACCCCGACTGTCCACATAGCGCCCATTCACCCCCTGTCGGTCGCATTTGAATGTGTACATTCAATAAAATATGGTGATGGTTTCCGAACACATACTTAGTAATTTAACAAACTTCTTACGCCCTGGTACAGTCTCCACGAAGTCTCGAATCAATGGGACGAAAACTTACTTATTAAAGATTAAAATGCAAGTTAAGTCTTGGTGTCCTCTTTAGGAGTGCCGGTGCGAAAGCAAAGGTCTTACCGCAGGCGTCGTTTGCATAGTGGCAACCCCCCACTGCTCTCCCGCGCCCATTTTGCCGCCCTGTCGGTTGGATTTGACTCACCTATTTGTTCATTAAATATATGGTAATGGTATCAAATTACGATTTTTAGTAAATAAACAAACTTTGAGTTATTGGGACCAAAACTTAAGTATTAAAGGTTAAAACGTTAACGTAACGGAAAAGATTTAAAAGAAATTTACATTCTTTGTATTCTCATTGAATATACCGGTGTGAAAGTAAGGCTAAATACATAAGGATAGTATCTGAACACAAATTTAAATTTAACGGAACGAAAATACTTCTAATAAAGAAATGTAATTTTATTATTAACCTTTCGTCATATTATTCAATCTATGGATATTAAGTATAAGAATTCAATGACTATTTGTTTTAAGCAATATTGCAATAATATGATACATTTGTGATCAGTTTTAGTGTAACATTATCAATTAAAAATATCATATTAAATTCGTTTTTCCCTTTCCAGTAAATATGCTTAAGTGATTTGCTCACTTTTGCAACGTCAAGTCTGTGTTTGTAGTAACTTTAACTGTCGAAGCGTGGACATTTCATATGTACTTATATTATAATCTTAAGCGTGGTTACCAAAACAAAAGTTTAGGAAATATGAAGAGAATTCGCAATAAAAACAATCGTAAAAAGTGGGAACGGTGTTTTTGTCAAATATTGCAAATATATGTAGTGGCAGGCTTGCGTGAGAGTTTTATGAGAGGCACTCGATGCCGTAACGCTCGCACCGAACACTACAATATAGGTGAATAAAGTGTTTTCTTTTTTATTTTACTTTACTGGTAATAGACTAGCATTAGATATTGGGTAGAAGCAGGCGTTACTTTGCGGAATTCCATGATATATTATAAATAAATAATAAATAAATATACTACGACAATACACACATCGCCATCTAGCCCCAAAGTAAGCATAGCTTGTGTTATAGGTAATAAGATGACTGATGAATAATTATATGAATAATAAATATAAATACTTAAAATATAAAGATAAACACCCAGACACTGAAAAACATTCATGTTCATCACACAAACATCGTCCAGTTGTGGGAATCGAACCCGCGGCCTTGATTCAGAAAGAAGGGTCGCTGCCCACTGCGCCAATCGGCTGTCTTCAATCCTTATACTCCACACCAATCAGATTTTCAGAAATGTACCCTCTACGCACGTTCCGTTCAACCGGAGCATCCTCAGGAGATGTTGACTTTACAATGAATAATTGTTAAGGTCTCGGACCAAAAGTAATATATATTTAACTTCGTGTTAAATGGTTAAAATTTAAACTCTATATTGTGTTGCGCCAATGAATAGAACCACAGAGTTAGTTAACCCGGTATTTCTTTATCTAACGCGGGGAATATTGGTACCGTAATTCGACCAAATATAAACGACTGGATTACGAACAATGATCAGTGATATATATCTATGTGTCTCTTTTGCCCTACAATATTTTGTCACAGACACAGAACATGTTATGAAAGATATATTCAGTAGTAGCAGAACCTTTAGTGACAGAGTTCGTCAGGGGAAGTACTACCAACATGCATAGTTCCGGTCTGAAAGGCATGGGTGCCAGTCGATGGACACAGGGCCTTAGCAGGATATGTTACTTGCATTACCTGTGATGTGATGCACTGTTAATAGGCGATGGCTATCCACTTACCATCAGGTGAGGTATCTGCTTGGTCCATCAATTATCTTCTATATATATATTATAGAAAAAAAATCTCCGGATTGACCTGGCAAGTAATCCTGTAAAGTTTGGTGACGATCGGAGCACTCCTATTTTTGAACTGTCAAACTGTCAAATACAGCTTTTATTTACTATGATGATATTCTATTGTTGGGTGTACATCGTTGATAATGATCTTCACCCGCTCGAGAAGAGAATAGGATATTATGAATACGGAGAGAAATATAAATGATTTAATATATTATGAGACTTAAATTAAAAATTTAATGATGTAAGTTTATTGTTTAAATAAAATAAAGCAAAATCTAGCCCGGCGAAGCGGGCTGGGTACGCTAGTTAACTATAAAAACAAAAATATCGTTTTGGTTGTATCATTTAAAAAACTTGTCACATAACTAACCCTCCAACTGAGTTGAAAATTCAAAAATATAGTTCAAAGTTAGCCCGTACCACTTGGCAAGGTTATAATTTTAATTAAAACCAATATTAGTAAGCTACTAACCCCATAATAGTTAAATAAAAAAACCCTGGGTGGCGCAAGCGGGTTAAATGTGAATAAAGTGTGACAATGTTGCGTGCGAGACAAAAATAATGAATGAATGTTGGATAGAAGCGGGCGTTACTTTGCGGAATTCCATGATATATTATGTACATTATGTTAAATTTGATATAATCCGCTTAAAACAGGAAAATTTTCACGGTGTGACATAACTTCTTCAATTTTTATACTCCACATTGAACAGATCCTCTACGCACGCAAGTGATTATTGCAACGTACCAATTCACCTGGTTTTTGAAGAATATAGCTAATGGAGCTGAATGCTCAGTGTATGTGTGAATCAAATATGAAATATACACTTTCATCGTACTCCACAAAAAAGTATAGAAAAATAGTAAAAATAGTAGTAAAAAAAATAATTCAAAATTCATTTATTTCAAGTAGGCCTAATATAAGCACTTTTGAAACGTCAAGTCTGTCTGTGTGTAGTGACTCTACCACCGGTTCGGAAGGCAGATTCTACCGAGAAGAAGCCGGCAAGAAACTCAGCAGTTGCTGTAACTCAGTAGTAAGTTTGACTTCATGTTGACCTTTGTTTTATTGCAAATCAATCGATTGCGTTGATGTGAAAGTCGCATTTAAAACTTTTTTAAAAATAAATATCTATCTACAGGTAGAAGGTACTTTGTTATCAAACAATATTCTTCTATGGTAGTAAAGTGATGGTGATAACTACATCTGTTAACTAAAAACTAAAGCCACGAGGGTTCTACACGTGGTTTGGTTTTACGAATCAAAGTCTGATGTGGAAGTTAATTTATCAGGAATTTTTCAGGTGTATGACGTTGGAAATTTGAATTCCGCCTTTACCTTACCTCTGTGCCTCCCCAATTATGTTAATCTTTTATTCACTAACTAGCTGTTGTCCGCGACTTTGTCTGCGTTTGTTTTTTGATGTGACAACTGACATTAAATTTAGTTGTAGTTCTAAAAAAAATTTGAGTATTCAGTATCGCTAAGCCTTAAATAAGGGGTTTGCTGCTGTCCGCTGAGAAGTCCGGTCCTCTTTCTCCAACCACAGTTTGGGCAAATTTAAATCGGTTATAATTAATTTGTCGGGGTTATGGTGTAAAATCGTCAAACACTCATCCCCTCTCCCAAAGAAACCGAGCTTAATATCGGGATAAAGAGTATCCTTTATTACTTTTAACACTTCCAAAAATATGTGTACAAAGTTTCATGAGGATCGGTTGAGTAGTTTTGCGTAAGCGTAACAAACAAAATTACATTGACATTTATAATACTAATTTGTATTAAGGTATAGTTACCAAGGATTTTTACCTACCAACGATCTGCAGTGTCCACCAATCTGCACTGGGCCAGCGTGGTGGACTAACGCCCGGGTCATGTAATGGGCCTCTAATACCTGTAATGAATTGATATGATGATGATGGTGACCTACCTAAGTCAATAAATAAACATGGCGTTTCTACGCACCTTTCATCTATGAAGGTAGAACTTTTGTATAGCAGTGGAAAGTCCTCTATCATACCAAATAGAGCTTCGACCCACGATGCTACTACTGTTTGCCAGGTTTTTTTTTTAATGCAGCGAAAATGCGAAATCCATCCCGTAACGGACTCGGCTGAACGTGTAGTCTTATCTAGGTAATACCGGTCCACTACAGGGCAAGGTTCTCCTCCCGCAATGATAAGGGGATAAGGCCGTAAACGCCGGCCCAATGCGTCTCCACACCTTTGAGACCATTATGGAGAACTCTCAGGTATGAATAATTGAATGAATGACCGAATGAATACACTATTATTGTACACCATAGAAAAAAAGAAGTTACAGAGATATAAATACATATCAAGAGAGTAAAATTTGGTGGCCTTATCGTATGCAGGTTATCGTATGCGGAAACCTGCAGGTTTCCTCACGATGTTTTCCTTCACCGTTGAAGCAAGTGATATTTTAATTGCTTAAAACGCACATAACTTTGAAAGTTGGAGGTGCGTGCTGGTATTCGAACTCGGTCCCTCGAAATTTAAGACTACCCACTGAGTTATCACGGAAAATGTTATTGACTATTTCAAATTCAAATTCAAATTCAAAATTCATTTATTTCAAGTAGGCCTAATACAAGCACTTTTGAAACGTCAAGTCTGTCCGTGTGTAGTGACTCTACCACCGGTTCGGAAGGCAGATTCTACCGAGAAGAAGCCGGCAAGAAACTCAGCAGTTGCTCTTTTCCAACATCAAAAATTTACATTTTATATTTTAACATTCATTTTTCTATCTTGTGAGAGATGAAAGCGGAGCCGGATGCTTCCAAGCAACCTTGTCATTAAGAAACTCATCAATTGTATAATAACCTCGCTGTAATAAATGTGTTTTAACACATTCTTTAAACTTATGGATTGGTAGGTCCAAAATTACCTTAGGAATCGTATTATAAAAGCGTATACTCAATCCCACAAATGACTTCTGCACCTTTCGCAGACGATATGCAGATGTCACTAATTTATGAACATTTCTTGTAAGTCGACTGTTTATATCCACTTTTTGTTTATAAAGACTAATATGTTGTCTTACAAATACTATATTGTTATAAATGTATTGTGAGGCTACCGTAAGTATACCAATTTCTTTAAATTTTTCACGGAGGGATTCATGTGATTTAAGTTTATATATTGACCGTACAGCTCTTTTCTGCAATATGAATATAGTTTCAATATCAGCAGCTTTGCCCCATAATAAGATCCCGTAAGACATCACACTATGAAAGTACGCGAAGTAAACAAGTCTTGCTGTTTCTACGTCAGTAATCTGTCTAATTTTCCTGACGGCGTAGGCAGCCGAGCTTAGTTTACCTGCTAGTGTATCTATATGGGTACCCCACTGAAGCTTACAATCCAAGGTCATGCCCAGAAAAACTGTGGAATCTTCCATTTTTAGTGATTCTCCATTTATTATTATATTTTTATTAACTTTCTTTACATTTGGTAAAATAAATTCCACACACTTAGTTTTTTTTTGCATTTAAAAGTAAATTATTGACAGTAAACCAGTGCGACACATGCGACATAGCACGGCTTACATCGTCAGAGTTGTCTCTACCTCTATCAGTTTTAAAAATTAGAGATGTATCATCAGCAAACAGTACAATGTCACAGGTTTCACTGACATGGTGTGGTAGATCATTTATATACACCAAAAATAGAAAGGGACCCAAGATTGAACCCTGTGGGACACCCATTGACGTAGCCGACCCCTGCGAATTAATGTCTTTTATGCAAACCCTTTGGGTTCTGTCACTGAGATAAGAGGCATTTAATACATTAACATTTCTTTAGCTTCGTTTAAAGAGGTTAAAAAATATAATTCCGCTCTTAAAGAATCCAAGAGCACGCAATGAAAGCACTCTAGCAACATTAAAGTGGCCTAAATCCCCGATATCAAAAATAGTGCAAAATGCTGGAAAATTTCCAATTAGCGCGCGAATCGATACTTGTTAGGCATTGAGTGTTACACAGAGAGCAGGGGCTATTCTGTGGGTCGAAATATAATTACATCAGTTGCAACATCGGATGTTACCGTTGGCTTTTAAACTATGGAAACAATGGCTCTTATTTTATTATGAAGACTTTCGTAACCATCATCAATCAACCAACAGACGCCCGTCTGTTGGTTGGTTGATTGGTTTAATGGACTATTGGACATTAGTCTTTTTAAGGGATTCTATATTGCATATCCTTATACAACTTGTTACCAATAACTTTTTGCATTTCATTTGATTCGTTTGATCTATATACCACCACACCACACGCAAACCATAACAACACCCACAGCTTACTCATACCACACCGATACCACAACACACCCACACCAGACCCTCGCCACCCCCGCACAACACCCACACCTCATTGACACCACACTCATACTCATACTCTTGATTTTCTCAGACTTTATACCCTGTGCCTTGATTTCTCTTGTCGAGATGAAGATGATAGTAAATATATATATATGAATAAATATTTAAATAAATACAACTATACATACGTTAATTAATTAAGGATAGAGATAAAGAAGGAAATATTCAAGGATTCTAGGCTTCGAACCTCTTTTGGCAGAGTATTCCATAACAGTGCAGCATTAAGTGTAAATGACTTCCTAAAACTTTGAACGGTTTTGACACTGAAGCTTATTATATGAACAAGAGGGCAAAGACATGTGACGATCCAAATATGTTATGGCTATGAAAGGTCAGGAAATAGATTGGGTACATGGCACGCTTGCTTATACTATCCTTGCTTGTAACCAAAAACCTTATTATTATTTTTTATAATTTTTATGAGTGTTTTTACCTACACTTGGAGGACCGAAAATTTTTATATGCATTTCAAATTTATAAAAAACCTTATTATACTTTTCCTTAATAATATTTGAAATGCGAAAGTGTTTTTGTTTGTCCTTTTTCGGCCGTGGGTTCGATTCCCACAACTGGAAAATGTTTGTGTGATGAACATAAGTGTTTTTCAGTGTCTGGGTGTTTATCTGTATATTATAAGTATTTATGTATATTATTCATAAAAAAATTCATCACTCATCTTAGTACCCATACCAAAAGCTACGCTTACTTTGGGGCTATATGGCGATGTGTGTATTGTCGTAGTATATTAGTATTATATATATATATTTTTTTTCACGCCCTAACTAATCAACCAATCAACTTGATATACAGTTAGTTGAAAGAACGGAGAGTAACAAAGGCTACTTTTTATCCCTGGAAAACAAACCGTTTCCACGGTATTAAAAACAAACAAATTTTACTTTATGAACAACAGATTTTAGGAATAGTCACCTTTTAATCGATTTCTAGAGGATCATAAATAAAACCAGCTCCACTGAATAATTGTTAAAGTCTTGCGGATTTATAGAAGTTCATTGATCTTAAAGTTGAGTGGTGGTCAAGGGGGGTCGAGCTGCCCTTCTCCCTACCTCCTTAGCGTGGTAGCAATGGCACTCGGTTGGGGCTGTTGATAGACGTCTGGGAAGTATATAACGGGTTCCCCGGACGTCTACTAAAGCCAACGAGAGGGACATGCCGTGGTTTTTACTTTAGGTAAACGAGTTCCACGTAACCAGTGTCCTGCCTAAATGGACAGAGATAGATATAGAGTTAAAAATCTCCTTTTAATAATATCTCCTTTCCTTTTCTTTCTCCAATTAAGCTACAGCTCGCCTACCTTCGATGCCGAAATAGGTAGGAGAGCAGTAGCTTAATTGGAGAAAGCGCTCAGGCCGCGATTGCCAGAGAGTCGCAGGTTCAAATCCTGTCGGTTCCGAATTTTTTAATGTGCATTTTAAATTTATAAAATTGATAATTCCTCCAAGTGTAGGTAAAAACACTAATAAAAATAATAAAATCATAGATCCACCTCGACAAAAAAAAGGGGTGGTAGGCACGGCCAAAGCCCATTAGACAAAAAAAAAATACAAAAAAAAGGCTGGTTATAGATTGCAAGATATCCAAGAACACATCCGATGTTGCAGTCGATTAGTATGTATAAATATTTCTTAGAGAATAAACAACATGAGAGACCATGCTGCCGCATACTAAAACAAGATCATCACATTTTTAAAGTGCGGTCTTTGCGAGAGCGAAATGTCGGAGGTGGCAAACTGATATTATGGTGTATATTATAGTACCAGTTTTGGTATTATGGTTCCAACGGCCTTCTGAGGGTACTTGTTGGCAGGACTGATTGTCAGTACCTGTGCCATTGCTGCATGGTACACGTGCTTTCCAATCGGGCATGCTCGAAGGGTTTTATATAAACTATTTCCTTAGGCTAAGTTTACTAACAACTTAACTTAATTTTAACTTTGTATTTTACTAACCATTTATGATCCAAGTCGGTCGAAATAAACGATTTTTTTTTTAATTTTTTTTTTTTTATTACGTATTTCTATTTTAAATTACCCGCACAGCACCGCACCTACGCTAGGTCGGCTCCCAACGAGGTGGACAGATGACATCAGGCGAGTTGCTGGGAGCCGCTGGGGGCAAGCGGCCTAACTCCCCACAAAAGACCTATGTCCAGCAGTGAACGTCAATCGGTTGAAATGATGATGATGATGGATTAAGGTAGACCTCACAAGCCTCAAGGTTTCCTCACGATGTTTATCTATAGACATAATTCCATATCGACAGTGATACGAGTATTTAGCCGGGTGTTTAGTTTTTTTTTCTTTAAAAAACGCACTTAATTCAAATAGTTAGTACCGGGAATCGAACTCGAAACTCTCGAAAGGGCAACAGTTCTAAACCGCTAATCTATCACCAATCTTAAAACCCTCCTTGGATTATAATTATATAAGTGTGATAAACATTAAGGTCCTACTGTAAACCTTTATCCAGACCAGGCCAAATAATAATTTATTGGATCAAAAATGTTAAACAGAGTATCAATACAACAGTAGAAAGATAAAGAAATACAACACAAAAAGTAAAAACTATTTCACATAAATTGGTAAAGCTGAATGCACATTATATTAAATAACATGATGATTACGATGATCATTATCATTATACCAACCCATTAACGGCCATCATACTACACGGGCACTCTCACAGTGAGAAGGACTCAGGTCGCAGTCCACCACGCTGGTCGAGTGCAGATTGGTGGGCTTCACTCGCCTTTGAGAACATTATGGAGAACTCTCAAGCATGCAGGTTTCATGCAGGTTTTCTTTCACCGTTGAAGCAAGTGATGTTCGAATTGCTTAAACGCACATAACTTCGAAAAGTTAGAGGTTCGCGCTGGGATTCAGACTCGGCCCTCTAGAATCCTAGCCTAGGCTTTCACCGCTACAAAATAATTGATAAACAAAAGAATTAAAATATTCCTTAAGTGCATCGAGGTTAAAAACCCGGGGCTTGTATTTCCGCAATTCTTACAGTTAAATTCGACCCAATCAAACCAATAAAACAAGCAGCTATCAAAGTACCATATCCGATTATTCGCAATCATTGTATACGGTTTTAAAAAGAGATTCTTGCTTCTTGGGGCGTGTTGAATTTTTAAAGAGTGCTAATTGGTTTACCTTTTAAAAGCGACATTGCGCTTGTCCCAGGTGTGCCCTGGATATTTAGTTATATATCATTCAGATCGTCTTCAAACAAGATAAACTTACTTAGAAGTTAAACTTATATCTATAGGTACTAATATATTATAGGCGCCGATAGTACTGGACCGATTTTAACCATTCATTCGCCGAAACAAAGCTAAACTATCACGAAGTAACATACGCTTTAAATTATCAAATAAAAATAGAGATCCTTACAAAAATTGCATCAGTGATAGCCCAGTACTTCAACTTCAATTTCGGGAGGGCGAGTTCGAATCCCAGCTCACATCTAACTTTCTAAGTTATGTGCGTTTTAATCAATTAAAATATCACTTGCTTCAACGGTGAAGGAAAACATCGCGAGAAAACCTGCATGTCTGAGAGTTCTCCATGATGTTTCAAAGGCGTGTGGAGTCCACCAATCTTCACTGGGCCAGCGTGGTGGACTATGCCTTTAACCCCTTCTCATTGTGGAGAAGAACCGTGCCCTGTAGTGGGCCGGAAATGGGTTAATATGATAATGATGAATAATTTTAACTGGAAAGAATTTTTGTTGGCAGGCTCCGAAAGTACTGAAACGATTTTAACCATTTCTTCACCAAAAAAAGCTTAACATACTAAAGCTTAAATTACAAAGGCTATATTTATATTAGGTCTGCCTGAAATAAATGAATTAAGGCGGGCGATGCAACGTGGTAAGTCTTAGAACGGAAGAAAAATTTGGAAGCAAACGAAGCCCCGGGAATCAGCGAGGTATATAGAAAACAGGTATTAGGTAATACTAGGAATGCCGCTATTTATCACTGTGCCGAATGACTGCGCGAGTCGGAGTCAAGCTCATTAACTCATTCACGCCATATTGGAAATTTCACACGTGGCAGCCCTCGTAATGCGACACATCAACTGTGACTGCTCACTGGCTAATTTTACATCGACTTGTAGCTCTATTGATTCACATGCTTACGTAATTCGCCTACGATGTTAATTTAGATTACTAATAGCGCATGTCTAATAAAATTGTTGTAAGTCTCTTTGTATACTCATTGGGAGTACCGGCACGCAGTCAAAGCTCAGGCGCTCTACCACCGGCGTTGCGGACATGAAAGAGTCCCACTCTTCCCCGCCCTGCACCCATTTTGTTGTCTGTGAGCGGCAGAGTTTACTCACTATACCGATAATTATTAAATAAACAATAATATCGGGTTCAAACGGTATCTCATACGACTAGACACATTTAATTATTTTTTTACTAGCGTACCCAGCCCGCTTCGCCGGGCTAGTATTTGCTTTATTTTTTTTAAACAATAAACTTACATCATTAAATTTTTAGTTTAAGTCTCATAATATATTAAATCATTTATTTATCTCCGTACGCATTCTCTTATATTCTCTTCTCGAGCGGGTAAAGATCATTATCACCGATGTACACCCAACAATAGAATATCATCATAGTAAATAAAAGCTGTATTTGACAGTTAGATAGTTCAAAAATAGGAGTGCTCCGATCGTCACCAAACTTTACAGGATTACTTGCCAGGTCAATCCGAAGATTCTCTGAAAGTTTTATTGAAATCGGTCCAGCCGTTCCGGAGCCTATACGAAACATACCCACACACTTTCTCTTTTATATATATAGATAGATTAGTTCCCGTAGAGGCCTGGTAGGAGGCTTCAGTCGTGGCTAGTTATCACCCACGGCCGAAGACGTGCCAAGTGATTTAACGTTCTATTACGATGCCATGTAGAAAGCGATTAGGGGTATGATTGGTAGCCGGAACATCCTCATCCTCAGCCTTTATTTAAAAAAAATTAGCACATGTAATATATCGTCATCATCCTTGTCCTGCGACTCCGTTGCATCGGATCACTACGTATATCGTTGTTTTATGCGCCTCCATGCACCCTCTGCACATAAATGAATAGAGTAATAAAAGGTGCGACTAATATATTCATTCAGAAATTCATCAATCGTATAGTAACCACGATTTATTAAATGTGTTTTAACACATTGTTTGAACTTATGCATTGGCAGGTCCAATATTACCTTGGGAATCATATTATTGTACATATGAAGCGTTCGTTGACAATGAAGCCAGTCCATGATGTACTTCAAAAATGCCAACGCGGAAGTGAAACGAACTATTCTACAGTGAAAGTAATTTCCGTTGTTTATCGCCCGGGGTCGAGCTGATTATCTTGTTCACGCAGTATTGGAGATTCCACACGTCGATACACAGCGCTGATGACTACCATCGTGTAATCATTCACAGGACTCACTTCCCCACCATCATTAATAAATGATAATAAATTACTACGATAATACACACATCGCCATCTAGCCCCAAAGTAAGCGTAGTGTTATGGGTACTAAGATGTCGGATAAATACTAATATGAATAAGATACATAAAATACTTATCACCTGATTGTACTCCATTAGGCGGTATATCTTTATACTCTTCATACCATAAACCTACTCACTATATCGTAAACCAAACAAAATATGTTTTTTTTGAAAAAGGACAAAAATAAACCACAGAAAAATTTATAAATACAAAAACGACGAAATAACAGATGATGTAAATAGCCCGCAATTCTAGCACTGAAAATAACGAATGAGCTGTCAGTAAAAGCTACTAGGAGTACAGTAAAGCCTACGTAGAAATATGGATTGTTTTCGAAAGCGACGTCAGTTGTCGATTACGAGTGAAGATGTGCTATGACGCTTCTAACGTGGAATACCGCCCGCAGGTTTGCCTCCGCGAACGTACACCGAAAGAGAAGGTAACTTTAAATGTTTGTTACTAAAATTTCGCTGAACAAATTTCAGGGGAAATAAATAAATAATAATCTAACATATTTTTTTTTGTATTAAAATAAGAACACTCTTTTAGATATAGAAATGCTAAACGATTTTAAAAATTCACTAAAGATCATGCAAGCAAACTTTTTTGAAATGTGTGTAGATTTTAGTTGCTGTAACTTCGTTTGCTAATGGGAATTTACCGAATAATTAACTCAATTTGATAAAAATAGGACTTATGCTTTTCCTTCTTATTAGTATACTTTGCTTATGTGAAGCAACTGGTCACTTGAAGTCTACAACTAAAATACCAATGACGTCATCAGCACAACATAACTCAATTAGCAATTCTGTATGTGCGAGTCCAACTTACTAGGAACTCAGTATATTCTAGGAGAGAGTACTAAATAGTTGAATCTTAATATATATAAATCTCCTGTCACTATGTTTGTCCGCGATGGACTCCTAAACTACTTAACCGATTTTAAATTAAATTGGCACACCGTGAGCAGTCTGCTCCAACTTAAGAGATAGGATAGCTTAGATCTTTAATTATAGTCGCAATTTTATTTTATTGCAAATTATTTGTCTATAATTAATTGACAGTCACATGTTATATATATATATATACTACTATACTCATTTAAGGCTTAGCGATACTGAATACTTTAAAAACAAAATCTAACGCAGACGAAGTCGCGGGCAACAGCTAGTAGTTTATATGGAGGTTGCTTGAGTAGGGTATAGTCATTAATTTAATATTATTCTACTGGATATAGTGGTGGTTTTAGTAACGTTATTTTGTTACTCTGAGCTACTAGGACAGCAGTAAATCAAAGGGTTAGTAGGATTTCGAAATAAATGGATTCTTTTTATTGAGGTGTCATGCGGATTGGTCTTTGAAGGATGTGTGGTCGATAAGGTAACTAACATTGCAGTACGTTACGTTAAACTGTTACTCAAAGCTACCAGGACCGCAGTAAATCCTAGGAGGACAAAATAAATGGATTGTTTTCAAGCGAACTGTCAGTTGCGGATTGCCGGTTAAGGAGTGGTCTGACAGAGCACCACCCGCAGGTTAGTTTCCATCGGAGACAGGTTCGCGGACGTACACTGAATGAGAACGTAACTTACAACGTTACTATTTATTGGAATGAAACTTCTTTAGAATTGTGATTTGAATCTCGGTTTAACGAAAATGCGTCACGAAAAATAACAGTCACATAAATGTTGAGGACAGAGTGAGATACAATAAATTACACATTTTGTTTCCTATTTTATATATATCATCATCATCACATCAACCCATTAGCAAGGGTCTCCTCCCTCAATGAGAAGCTATCACCGCTTTAAATTGACGGCCGATTAGCGCAGTGAGCAGCGACCCTGCTATCTGAGTCCAAGGCCGTGGGTTCGATTCCCACAACTGGAAAATGTTTGTGTAATAAACATGAATCTTTTTCAGTGTCTGGGTATTAATTTTTATATATTATAAGTATTTATGTATGTTATTGATAAAAATATTTATAAGTCACCTAGTACCCAGAACACAAGCTACGCTTACTTTGGGGCTAGATGGCGATGTGTGTATTGTCGTAGTATATTTATTTATTTAATTACGTTGGAATAGATGCTTCTTATAATTTATAAGAAGCATTTATTCAATCTAGAGTTCTCCATAACGTTCTCAAAGGCGTGTATCACCAATCCGCACTTGGCCATCCGCATACTAGAAGGAGACCCGAGTAGTGGGCCGGTGAGCCTTACTTATATTGTAAATGCGAAATCATGTTTGTTTGTTTGTCTTCGACGCCTTAACCTAACAACCAATCAACTTGATTTTTGGTATAGATTTAGTTGAATGATTTAGTGGCATTCAAATCAGTTGTAGTTCTAACAAAAATGAAAGAATTCAGTATCGCTAAGCCTTAAATGAGGAGTTCTGTCCTCTATCTTCAACCACATTCAGATTTACACTAAGTTTGGGGAAAATTAAACACATTTTATAACCTCTATAGTACAAAATTAATTATTTAAATCGGTTATAATTTGTCAGAGTTTTTGGTGTAAAATCGTCAATCACTTTCATCCACTCTCCCAAAGTAACCGAGCTTAATGTTGGGATAAAGAGTATCCTATATTACTTCCAACACTTCCAAGAATATGTATACAAAGTTTCGTGAGGATCGGTTATGTAGTTTTTGTGTGAAAGTGTAACAAACAAACTTACATTGACATTTATAATATTAATAGGGATAGGGATGTAATCTTTTAAGAAGTGGAATAAAACGGTGTATTTAAAATTGTTTTCCGCTGCAGTTTACATTCTGTTCCGTGACGACAGACGGATGTCCGGTGCACGCGAGCGAATTCAGTTTGTCAGCTGTCAATACCATCAGTTGTTTGCAGGGATAAACCAACTTTTTTTTCGGCATTCGGTCAGTATTTTTGCGTGTTCGTACGTATGTCGATCAATGACAATCTGCCGGGCACAGCGTTGTAAGCTTATATATAAGAGGGCAATTAAGGGATTTATAACTTCAAAATTCTTGAAACGTCAAGTCTGTGTGTAGTGACTCTACCCCGGCTATTTATATGGAATCTAGAGAGCGCCACCTAGTGACTATGAAGAAGAATCCATCCGTGAAAAATTTAACGAAATAGGTATCCATACGGTAGCCTCACAATATATTTATAACAATATATTATTTGTTAGACAACATATTAGTCTTTATAAACAAAAAGTGGATATAAACAGTCGACTTACAAGAAATGGTCATTAATTAGTGACATCTGCATATCGTCTGCGAAAGGTGCAGAAGTAATTTGTGGGATTGAGTATACGCTTTTATAATATGATTCCTAAGGTAATTTTGAACCTACCAATGCATAAGTTTAAAGAATGTGTTAAAACACATTTATTACAGCGAGGTACATACAATTGATGAATTTCTTAATTACATGATATGATGGTTGCTTGGAAGCATCAGGCTCCGCTTTCATCTCTCACAAGATATAAAAATTTTAAAATGTAAAATGTGCATTGTTGATTTTGGAGAATTCTCTTCTTCTGCTGAGTTTCTTGCCGGCTTCTTCTCGGTAGAATCTGCCTTCCGAACCGGTTGTAGAGTCACTACAAACAGACATACTTGACGTTTCAAAAGTGCGTATAAAGTAGGCCTAATTGAAATAAATTATATTTCAATTAAATATTAGAAAGACGAAAGATTTTTTATTTATTTGTTTGTTAGCCTGTACCGACGAATGGGCTTTAAAACCAAAGAATAGATTTCAACCAATTTTTACAAATTGAAAGCAAAATTATGACGAAGTAACGTAGGCTATAAGTAATTTCCAATAAACTTAGAAATCCTTAAGAAAATTGCAATAATTTCAAAAGAAGTTCCTAAATGTTGCCTATAAAAGATTTTATTTGGTGTACACTTTGGTGTTTTACATAATGTTGCACAATGATATGTACTACATGTTAAAATTACTCATTATAACGTCCAAAAAAAAATTGTAAGGAACTATATCAGACTACCATAGTTAATCCACAATAGCAGGTTTTGTGTTCTAAAATTTCACAAGAACGCCCGTAGAAACAATAGTTTCATATATTCCTAGTCAAATACTTACCTCTATTTTCCCGATCTTCGCACTAAATATAAACTTACGCAGGTGAAACCACGAGTCATTGCTAGTCATATATTAATAACAAATATCTTCCGAGTTCTCATAATATTATAATACTCTTCTTATATCCTACTATCCTAGTAAGAAACAATAAAGACTCCACAAAAAAGCGATAGAACCAACATGATGGCACAATACATCACAAAAAATATTCCCCGGCAGCTTTTGTATAGCTATTTATTCCCTCCCGACGATACAAAATCTTCTTTAACCGTGAAATACGTCGACTCTACCCTTAAGCATAATAAAATATGAAAATCTGAACAAAAAGATTCCGTTTACATTTTTACCGTACCAGATAGCGCCTGTTTATTTGAAGTAACTTTGAAGTAACTTTAAAAAGTATGATTCCCTAGTCCTCACTGACCTTTGTTATAACATTGTCTATGGACAGCATAGACAAATGACAGCTTAAATTGTGTCCTTATTTGAAACGCTAAAACGAACGATAAAAACGGGAGTTCGAAGTTTAAACAAAGGTAGGTTGTTAAAGGTTTGTTTGAACCATTCTTCATCATTATCATCACAACCTATTACCCACTACAGAGCAAAGGTCTCCTCCCGCAATAAGGAGGGTTAAGGCCGTAGTTCACCACGCTTGCCCAGTGCGGATTGGTGGACTCCACACACCTTGGGAACATTTTGTAGAACTCACAGGCATGCATTTCCTTCACCCTTGTTGTTTGAACAATTAATCATAAGTATTTGAATATTGTTTACTGCGTACATTGAAGATGTACAAGAAATTTAATATAAATTGACTGTACAAGTTTACATTACAAGGCAATATAAAAAATAGCCCTTTACAAGTTTGTTTCGATAACGACAAGGCTACTTGGAAGCAGGCTGCTCCGTTCTCATCTCTCACAGGATAGAAAGAATCTAAAGATTGTGGAACTGTAAAATGATGTTAAAAAAGAGCATTGGCTGAGGGCTTTCTCGGAAGAATATGCCTTCCAAACCAGCGGCAGAGTTACTACAAACAGACTGACTACGTAGTTATGATCTAGGCCTACTTGAAATAAATGAATTTAGAATTTTTTCACCATGCCTTAACTTTAATATTTAATGTACACAGCCAATAAATAGAATATACATCAATTTGTCACGTTTTCAGAAGTCATTCATGTAAACACGCATATATCAATAATATTAAAACATTCCAAACATCCGAAGCGTTATTTCCATTTAACCGCGCGCGAAAAATGTTGGCGAAAACCTCCAAACGAAAGTAATGTAATATTTGTGAGTAAAATATAATCCCACACGTCATTAAGTCCTCAAAGACGCGTGTCGAATCATGAACGCCTTGAAGGTTCATCAAAATATAATTTAGATAAATGAATGCGCAAACTAGACTGGCTTTTCCACGCTGCAAGAGAGTAAAGCTAAGTTATTAAACGACATACATAGCTAGCTCATGGTCTGCAACCCGCTTGTATAAATAAATGTTTTTTTTAATTAAAATAGTTTTGCTTACCTTAAACAAATAGCTAATCTTTCTTCTGGGGTTATAGCCTTCCGATAGTTAGTATCTTGTTTAGTAATATCTCCGATAATCAATGATAACAAATCATAAAACTGAACTCTTGTAACACGATAATATAACTGAAAATGTTCATCATCTAATTCGTAAAATAAAGTTCTGAACTCTCCACTTGCGTGCCGAGATTCAATGTGTTGACATATCCAAGGTCTAGAATGTCGTTTTCTTATATAATAATAATAAGTCAGTATTAATCTTTCTTCATCGGTTATATTCATAGCAAGCGCCTGACGTCCGTCTTAATTGAACTCCGCAACACTAACTGCGCTTTGGCTTAGCTCTTTGTGTGCACGCCATTTATTTATATCTTAGCTTAGTTTGGCTTAGCCTAGCTTCCCTAGCTTAGCTTTGGAATAGCTTAGTTTTCGGTCTGCAACCCGTTACATCCCTTTCAGCTAACCCTAAGCTAAGCTATGAAAAATAGCTATAACTTTTTGCAAATAAAATAGAGATTCGCTCTAATAATGAGACTCTCCGGACAATGTACGATCACTTGGATGTCACCTTCTTCCGGTATTGGTTCAACACCGCAGCGAGCAGTGTGAATCGGAAATGCACTTTGTTAAAATTTGTTATTGTAGTCTGATATTTATTAAGTTTTTAAATTTGATTTTTTTTTTAATTTTAATTTGATTTCACTTATAGCGTGGTCTTTATGTGCTTATTTTTACCGTATTTTTTTGTTTTAATTTTTGTTTTGTATTTGGGCTGAAATAAACGCATTTATATATAATTCTAAAGTTGCAAAACTGACTAAATAATTTAAATAAAAAAGTTATTTAATATTATATTTCTGCAAGTTAAGCTTCGAAAATAAAGCGATATTCAAGCACATTTGTGCCTATATACATATACATATATTTATACTTATAATTCATTGGTGTTCTAGAATACGCATTCATTTTGCATGTATTGTGGAATAAATGAGATTCTCGGTAAGATCTTGGTTCATATAATTAGGGATTTTAAACGTCTTACTTGTTGACATACCAGACCCTTCAGCACTTTTATTATTTTGCGTAGCTTTCTGCAAAGACTATAATGGTGAAATAATATTATGGTCTAGGATTCTCTCCACAATATTTCAATCATAATTAGTGACGTCAAAATGTAAGGCTCTGTAAAGGTCATTTAAAAACCAGATAGCAGAAATCGTTTTGTGCTGTCTCTATATTTATCATGATTATACAAATTTAAAATGTAAAACACTTCCAACTTTCAATTTTGTGTACATTATATTACTAGTCTAGCCCTTTCATTTGAAACTTATATTGTGGGAGTTGTAAAAAATTAGATGTGATTCGCCATTTTGTGGATGCTTTCATCAAAAATAGCTAACGACACTGCCGACTAATTCAACTTAAAAAAAAACTAAATCAAAATCGGTTTATTCGTTCGCACATACACACAGACATGTCAAACTAATAAAAATCAAGTCGGATTGGCGTCGAGAGGTAATAATGAATTAGGACAAGCATTTAAAAAGTACTAGGGCTTCAAGACTGTAAAGAAGTTTTATTAAGATTCCCTTATTCCCTTATTTTAGCTAATTAAAAAGTGACAAAACAAAGCAAACTGAAGTCTTGTGATCGCGTAGCGGACAATTATTTTCACAGGCAAAAGAGACAAAATAATGAAGGCATCCAAAAGATCCAAACTAACGGGGAAAATACGAAAAACATTCCCTGTTTTCGGCTAACGAATCCCGCCCCGTGTAATTCGGAACGTCAATAGCTGTAAACGCGCCGGCAATTGCGGAGCGTCCTAGCAACACTAAAAATCCTAGTTGCTAATTAGGGTTGCGGAATTCGCACAAAAAGGATGCATGCAAGTATCTCGTTTCTGTGTCGATCTCATGTAGCCTTAGTACAAAATTTGGAGTGAGAATTAAACTTTGTATAATCAAAGTGAAATAGACCTAACTCAGTCTAATTAGAGTCGCAAATCCTAAAATTTAAATTTTTGTTTTATAAACGTTCTATGGTCTTAGTACAAGATTTGCACGCTGGCAATCGAGGAGTTGTTTTCGTTTATCAAACTCTACACCGTCCAAGTAAAATGGACATCAAGGAGGTCGTAAAAACTTACTCAAACTACTATTTTGTAATATCAGTTTATAATGCATTGTATTACTTCACATAAGCTATTGCCGGGACTTTAGCTTTATTTTTATAGTACTAATTGACCGACCAATCAGATGACCCACTTGAAGTGGGAGTTCAAAGTCTATAAACAGAGAAACAATTCGCAGGGCATACAAGGAAACATGTTATGTATAGTGCCGCCCTGTGTCCATAAACCTGAGTTTATCACATGGCGGCAGAAACGAGCTCTGTCACAAAAGCTATACTTACTTAACTTTTGAAGTGACTTCTTTAGAATCGTTGTGATTTCAAACCGGATGCAACGGAAAAAACGACAGGTAAGAGACGAAAATACAAAAATGTGAAGGATTCAGCCGGCAAGAGAATGAGATAGAACACATGTGTTTAATGCGCCTGCGTATTATGCTTAACTATGCTGCGTATGCCTTACTTTCTAATACGCAGGCGCAAACACATGTTTTATATATTATATTAGAAATGATTGTATTAGAAGGTTATAGTATAAGTGTGTTGATTGTTGATGAATTATTATTTGTTTCAATATTTTCATCTCCTAGCTAAATTAATTTTTATAATTATGCCAAAAACTAGAGTTGAAAAAAATCGTGGATACTGGCGAGAAGAAAATAAACTAAAATTAAAAAACCCGCAAAAAGTTCTACGGAACCTGTCGAGAATTCCGTGCACGTCAAAAAAGTTATTATCACATGTACAAAGTAAAAATAATAGTTCTAACGTGAATGATAATGTGCCCGGTGTACCAAATAGTAAGTAAGTACTTGAATATTTTCTAATATTTTAATACAAAATTGAATAAATAATTTTTAATATTTAATCATTAAATTTCATTTTTATTTCTTACTACTCATAACCTTATTTATATTTCTTTTTTTTTGTTGATTTTCAAGGGAAAAGTGAAAAAAAACAAACATAAACCTTACCTTTATCCTCCTGATTCTCTATTTTATTAATTGACTATATCTGTCTCATAGTCTACCCCTGATTAAAAATGCTTATTGAAGAGTATAGAAAATGATTAAATTTGAATTGTTTTCAGTAATTCTAATTCTTTTTTTATGTACTTATGAATATATAATTTACGTGAAGCGACTCATCATTTTTCCAATAAGTTTTTTAATGAGGGACTTTTCATCTAATCAGAAGTTTCACTTCTACCGTGTGTGACTTGCACCCACACACACTTTTATTAATTTTTTTACAATGGAAAATTAAATCAAGTTGTCCGTTACTAGAAACTAAAGGAAATTAATAATTTGTTAATATATGTACCAGGAATGGATACTAGAAAGAAGTTTTAAAAAAACAAAGTCACTTCGAAGCATCGAAGATAGTATTTTATCAGCTCTAATAAAAGTTTAGCTCTTCCACGTTACCTAGTCTGTAAACTAAGGAAGCTCTAATTTAAATCTCAGTTTAAAATTGACGCCATTTATCGCCAACGCCGTGTGAAATTGGATCGCTTTAGTTAAATTGAAAACTTGTTCGCGGCGCGCTTTGTCAACTCACTTATAAATAGTTGGCGTTTCTTACTCAGTCTTTATGTATGTTTTATCATAAATCATTCAAAAACTCCAAACTAAAACGCAGCAATACAAGAGGTCTTAATAACTAGTCGAGTTAACATATTGTATTGAAAATAGACAGAATTAGGCGTTATGTCCACTTTATACTTACCCTACGATCTATTAACATTTCATGTTATCCTAGTACTCATTCTGTATATTTAGTCAAAAAAAGTGCATATCTTTTAAATTTAGTCTTTAACCAAATAGTATTTATCAAAATTAAGCTTAATTTGCTATACTCCGCGAAAAGCAGGAGAATCTGTGTGGTGTAATTTATAATTTCTTCAATCCTTATACTCCACACCTTCAATCCTTATTCAATCCTTATTCTCCTGCTTTTCGCGGAGTATAGCAAATTAAGCTTAATTTTGATAATATATCATGGATTTCCGCAAAGTAACGCCTGCTTCTATACAACAAATAGTATTTAATTAAAAGTTCTATATTGAAGATGACCTATTTTCTAATTATAATTATAATATGGTAAAATCTTTGAAAAGTGAACAATCGACTAGCTAGAAGTTGACATAAGTGACATCTGCATATCGTCTGTGTAAGGTACAGAAGTAATTTATGGTATTGAGTCATTGATTTTATATGTTACTACTGTATTGAGTACATGCTTTTTAAAATATGATTCCTAAGGACCAACCATTGCATAAGTTTGAGCATAGAATGAAAAGACGTTTACTATAACGAGGGTACTATACAATTGACTTATGATAAAGCTTCCAACGGTCCGCTTTCATCTCGCACAAGATAGAAAACTGAAATGTTAAATTGTAAATGGTTGATTTTGGAAAAGGGCAACTGCTGAGTTTCTTGCTTGCTTCTTCTAGGCCGAATCTTCCTTTCGAGCCAGTGGTAGAGTCACGAACAGACAGATTTGACATTTCAAAAGTGCTTATGGAATATAATCTAGTAATAAATAGTCGAAATAAATGAACTTAAAATTTGGACCTTCATACATATTATGGTATATATTAATTAACAGTATCTATATATTAAATTGTAAGTTTATTATTTGTATATATCATATATGTATATATAGGTATATATGCAAATATATATGTTTATTTATATGCACCATCTACCTCTCTTCTTGAGCTGTGCCTGGAAGAGATCGCTATGTAGCGATAAGGCCGCCAAATTGTATGCTTTTTGTTAAATTTTTATTTATAATTTTTCTATATGTTTATGTGGTGTACAATAAAAGTGTATGCATATTATTACAATTATTGCAATTAAAACAATGGGACACACGGCTAGCTAACACGGACGTGCACGTTGCTAACTTATATAGTATCCTAAATAGGATAGGGCAAAAAAATGTGCTTTAAATAAGCAATATTTTTTTTAATATACTGTGTGCTTTTTGCTTAAGTAGGTACTGCAACGAATTGCCAGGTATTTGCAATAATTGTCCGTTGACAAGGTAACCAAATTGAAAAGCTACAGAGGTCCATCTATTTGAATGAAAATGAACTGTCGAAATCAATTAAGATTGGATACTGATAAGACAGAAATGGGAAAAAAAAATCATAACGAATACCTCCACTTTTTTAATTCGATAGTTGTACTTATATGGAAAATATGTTAATTTAGTACATCTAGATGAATAAAGATAACTCACGTAACACACTTAATATACACATTTAAATTAATATATTCGTAAAGCTTTAGAATTCTTACCTATGTACCTACGAAAAACGTATATAAACGAATACCTATGTAAACGAATGCAACTTAAGGTCTTAAGGCACTCGGCAATCATGAGGTTCCCATAACGTAAATTCCATACATATGCTTTCCATAGCATTAAAGATATAGAGCTGATAGTATGTTTTGCTAAAAATGCTGGTTCTTACGTAAATTAAAATTCAAATATGGTGTATCTCGGAAAACAAGGATAACCTACACGTGAAAATTATATGGTGTATTGACTGTGAAAATTAAGTTATCATCCCGTGTGTTTCCAAGTCACCAGTTGATGAACGCGTATTTTTATTTCATGCTGTGTAGGTGTTCGGTGGTTTAAATGTTCGCCTCAGTCCAACATGGCCGACGGAGGCGGATGTATGGGGAAATTTCCGTCTTAATCCAATTCTACTCGCAAATTCCGGCCTCATGGGATATCATCACCGATATACATTAACCAAGATACCACATAATATGGCACTGATTCTGTATCATCATCATTATCACAGACAATGTGTGGGGCACATAGCACGGAGAACTGATGAACGTTGGGGTCAAAAGGTCCTGGAATGGCGACCCGCAAAGGTCAGCGCAGCGTTGGTCGAACCGCAACGAAATGGACAGACGACATCCCGCAAGTCGCTGGGAGCCGCTGGAAACAAGCGGCCCAGGACCGTGACGTAACTCCCTTAAAGTCACCTATGATTAGCAGTGGACGTGGATCGATGTATATGGTGATGATGATGATGATGATCAATATCACCCACTACATGCCTACTACAGAGCACGTGTCTCGTCTTTGAATCACCGCGCTGCCCAAGTGCGGATTGGTTGACATTACACGTTTTGTATAACTTTATGAAGTACTTTTAGGCAAGTTTCATCTTCTCACCGTGCTTTCCTTCATCGTTATGATCTATAATTATGAATGCCTTATAATAGTCCACGGCTTGACTAAAGGCCTTTTCGCCCGTCTTTGTCGCTAGGGATGTAACACAGCCGAAGCCTACAGACCATAGAAAATTATGAAGTTACAAATTCCCAATTTGCCCTTGCCGGGGATTCAAAGTCAATTTCAAAGTCAAAAATATCTTTATTCAAGTAGGCCTAGAGATAGCACTTTTGATGCGTACATTACACGTGAAAACCACGGTAGTGAGATGGTGGCGATACCATATCGGAAACTTAAAACTAAAGCTACCGATGTAGGTAATGTACCAGGTAGGTAGTGATTAAAACGCCGACGATCACATGGGTGACAATAATCGTTTTTTTACTAAATGAGTTACCGATGGAATGTACTTGACCATTACCATACAGGGTTTATTGTGAAGAGTCAGAAGATAGGCGTTTTCAAAGCCCCGCGCCTTTGAGAGCATTTTAAGCCCCCAGTGCCGATTATCATCATTAAAATGTGATTAAAATGTGTAAAAACCTGCCAGTTAACATTGGCGCAGAATGGAAGCTTTAAATCTCTCTTTTCTATGAGAGATACCTTTTACAGTGGGACGTTTATCGGCTGCAAATGACTGCATATCTTATATGCTGTATATCAGTGATCATTATGGAGATATACACAGCGCTGGCAACTTTTATATTCACCGCAGTAAGATAATGTGCTCTCATTTGTCATGTACTTACACTCTGAATGGGTTAATTTGGATTTTTATTGGTGTTTTACAAGTTTGACGTGTCTTTTGATTTTGTTTTTTTTGTTTGAAAGGTGATTAGTTGTTTAAGTGAATGAGTTTAATACAACTGCCATACTAACGTAGGGCTTGCCGTGCATCGCGACGGAAACCGTAAATAGTAGGTTATAATACAATAATTTGGGGTAATTATTATATTTTAATTGTATTCATTAATTGTATTATTTTTAAGATATTTTAAAATACTTTACTAGTTTTTAACTTAACGTGTATATTGCGAAGGGTTTTACCTGAATGAAACAAAAATTATTATTTTTATTGTACAACAAGTTAGCCCGCTACCATCTTATGCTGTATCATCGCACACCATTAGGTTACTTTAAGTCAAAGGTAACTGCAGTGGAATAAGATAAAAGCAGAAAACCCGCGAAATAAGTTGAATGCGCGTTTTGTGGGCCGTGTCATTATCTATGTAAAAGGTTAAAAAAAAACATGAAATTGTATTTGAAAAATAATATATTAGTACAACGTATCTTATTGTCTTAAAATATTGTGTAAAGAATAATATGCAGTTAAATTGCAATATAATATATAATTAGTAAAAGCAAAAGTAGCAAAATGCAAACCAAAATTGAAAACCGGCGCTATCTTTCCGGCTTTTGTGTATTTGAATGCTGTGCCAAAAAAAATCTGCAACTTGGTAGTCTTATGCCATTATTCACTAAACATAGGAATAGCCTTAAACAGATGCCTAAAGATTTAGGAGATTCTTAGAGAAAAAAAAACGGTTCACGAACTCTGATGTGATATCTTGGGATGTTATGTTAGGTCTAAAGTTACATCACCGATTCGGCGGATTGTAAAGTGCATTGCTGGTTTTACATCTTTATCGAAAAGCCATTCGGGAGTGTTCTCCATAATGTTCTAGAAGGCGTACGAAGTAATTAAATCTACATTTCTGCAGCGTGGTAGCCATTCTGAGGGGAGACCCGTGCCCTGTAGTGGCCGGTAATGGTTTGATAATGATGTTGATAGCGTGCTCCACCGAGCAAGTTCTGGATTCCGCAGAGCTGTGAAACCAGTCTATACTAGAAATTATATATTCAGCATTGCTACCGGACCATTGGGCAAAGATTCAAGGCAAGGCTAATACGCAGCCTCTAACCTGTGTCTGCTATGGCGTTCAAATTTCGACCAATCACTGGACATGTTTTAGCAAGAGCCCTCTGATTGGTCGCAGGGAGTGGACAAAAAATGCCACTGTTAAATGGACGTTGAATTAATTAGGTCCTGGTCTCGAAACCCGGAGACATGGGGGTTCTAATCCTACTGGTTCTTTAATTTTGGTTTGCCTTTTAAACTTATATATATGTTCGATGTTAATCAAAGTCTAAGTAAAAACACTATGATATATAATTTACGAATGCGCTTTTTCACTAAACCTACGCAACGCCTGAATCGAATACATAATTATTAAGCAACGTCTATAGAAAAAGCGTATCACCAACACTTAGGTGATAACTATTGGTGAACGGTTTATGTATGCGTAGGAATCTTCTGAAATTAGGCGTTACTTATTTAAGCATTGCCCTGTTCGTATTTAGTGAAAAAACTGGCAAAAAATTATTAATTATTTATCTATCTACTATAAAATTAACTAATAAGGTTCCAATTTAACCTAACATCCGTTTTTGGGTTTCATTATGAGCTCCATTGTCTTTGCGCTCGGAATCTTAAAATTGAGCGCTAGATAGAACAGAACAACTTTTACTTCCATCAAAGCAAATCTTGAACCTGAAAAAAATATTGCGTTTAATGTTTTTTTATATATAGTAAACGTAATAAATAAATATAACTAATACGACAATACACACATCGCCATCTAACCACAAAGTAAGCGTAGCTTGTGTTATGGCTACTAAGATAGCTGACGAATATTTTTATGAATAACATACATAAATTAAATACTTACGAGAATAATATACAAATAAACACCCAGACACTAAAAAACATTAATGCTCATCACACAAACATTTTCCAGTTGTGGGAATCGAATCCACAGCTTTGGACTCAGAAAGCAGTGTTTGTACAGCTGTGGACGTTGATATGCGATTTGTTTGGGTTCGTTCATGTGACATTCATATGTTGGGCATTGCATTGCTCAAGGTGGGCATCCAGCATAATTTAGTAAAAAAAGTAATAATACAAGTTCTCACCAAAGCAGATCTTAAGCCCTGAGTTCCAATCCCACCCAGGATCCATTTTTGGGTTGAATGTTAAAGGGGTGTGGTTTCAGCTCAATTGGATCGGTGGTCTTTGAGCATTTCACGATCCTAAAGTTATAAACCATATCGAAGATTATGACTTTCAGTTCCATTAGGGCAAACCTCGAGGCTGCAAACAATAACATTTCTATATAAAATTTTAACTCAGAATTAAGAACATATAAAAATCGCGTACACGACTAACGTTGAAGCATCAAAAACCACTCCACTTTAGTAGTGTTTCTTGAACAAATGGTGAGTCAGTGGCGTGCACTTCATACATTCACAAAAGCACCTACCCAAATTTTTTTATAGGAGGGCAATTTTTCGATTTTATGCCACTTTCCTGTTTTATGCATACCCTGGTCGAAAACCACGCCACTGTCACTTCATATAATTTTGCAGGTGAGAGTGAATATGGTCTCTAATGTTCTAAACGTAGACGACGTAAAGTGAGACGTGCGCGTGCGCACTGTTGTGTGTGTGCGCACTGTGTACTCATTCACTGTTTTTTGGGCACTATGCAGTGCATACAATAATGGCTGGATGAGGATTCCGTATGTTCTAAATTTTGTGTTTATTAATAAACTAGCTGGAAGCATTCTGCGTTCGAGTTTGTTACAGTTGTTTGTTGACAGATCCCGTGGGAATCATCCCGTTACAATTATGTAAACAAATATGTATGAACGCTTCATAAGTGCCTGTGATAGGCCTATATGAATAAAGAAATTTTGAATTTTTTTGAATTTTGAACCGCTTATTTTCCTAGGGTAAAAAGTAGCTTATGTTACTCTCCCTCCTTTTTAATAACTCTATGCCAAAATAAAGCCAATTAATAAAATAAAATATAAATATAAATAAATAAATATATTTCGACAATACACACATCGCCATCAAGCCCCAAAGTAAGTTTGTGTTATGGGTACTATGACTGATGAAAATTTTAATGAATAATATACATAAATACTTATAATATACAGGTAAACTCCCAGACACTGGAAAACACTTATGTTCATCACACAAACATTTTCCAGTTGTGGGAATCAAACCCACGGCCTTGGACTCAGAAAGCAGGGTCGCTGCCCACTGCGCCAGGCGCCAACGGGGTCAAATTAGGGGGGTTTATAGAATTTTTATTAAGCACTTTAATAATAATTTAAAATCGGTAGGTAAATTAATTATCTTGAAACTATGAAGAAGTCCAGAAGTATTTTAATGATGTTTGCGTTACCAATGCAATTCCGAGGTCCCATTCCGAAGGGCATATAGGTGAAAGGTTTCATGTTGTGCTTGTTCTCATCACTGAACCTTTCCGGGTCAAACTTGGTCGGGTTGGGGTGATACTGCGGGTCCATTTGAATGGAATTCACTAGGTTGTAAACAATGTCACCTGGCTTTAACTGGAAAGATTGGATAATAAAAATGATAGCACGTTGCAGGAAACATAAATAATAATACACAACGTGTAAATGAAAACCGAAATATTACTTTACAGGATTTAGAGGTATATAATTTACTATCTCTGTGAAACCGCTGTAAACGATAATAGTTTTTGAGTAAAATACTGCCATAGTTTTTACTGAAATCAATCAGATACAGCCCTAACATCACAAGCAAAATAAAATCAAGTCCTGTCACTTTATTAGGTAAGCGTTGTATAATGTAGGTACTATGCGCGTGTCGGAGTTTTATCGTCAATAGGGTTGTTATAAGTATAGATTAATAAATTGCTTCTTTTGATATAATATTGTCACGGGGTGATTCCTTATGAGATATACTAATAACTAATGCACCCTTCAACAGTATTTCGTTATTCGGTTACACGTTGCATAAATTAAAAATAAAAAATAAATCAGGACTTTCTATGTTGTTTACATTATTGTACTAGTCAAACACTTCCATTTTGTACACATTTAAACTCATCACATACGAGACCTAAAAGCTAAAACCTATCTATTTAACCTTAAAGTAGGCCTACCTAGTAAACCTACCCAACAAAAAACCATATTAATACGCCAAATTGTATTCGTTGTTTTGTTATACTTTTCTTTTTGTTCTATGAAATGTTTGTGATGTGCAATAAAAGTATACTCATTCATTCATTCATTCAATAATTAAGGATAGAAGTTTTCACATGGTTGTTAGGTCGGATACAGAAGGCAGTAGACCTTGAAACGGCACGTATTGCACTCTGGAGCCCTAACCGTCGCCGTTGCTTGGGTAAGCCCCGCCCGCGGAGGTGTGAATTTTTTAACTTCATTTTAATAGCGTTTTATTTATAAGTACCATTCTTTAGAAGAACAAAATGTAATGAAATAAATGATAGGAAAATTAAGTATTCAATTACACAGTACAATTATGTCTTAAAGTGAAGTTCTAGCTTCCATTTTCAATTCTAATGGTAATTCTTTTTAATTTCTTATTATGCTTGAGTTTACTTCGAGTTTCGTTTAGTTTCTTAACGAATGTTTATTCTTGTACAATATCCTTAGTATATATTATGATAATTGGTATTTATTTTTTCTTACCCTACTAATATTATTTTACAAATCTATCAAAACGGTTATAGCGGATTGTATATTGGTTATAGTAGGAGCTCGACTTCATTTTCCGGCGGCCGAGTTCGAATCCTAGCACCTCTAAGTTTTTTTTTATTTAAATGTCATTTGTTTCAATCGCGAAGGAAAACATCTTGAGTAAACCGGCATGCCTGAGGAATCTACATAATGTTCTCAAAGATGTGTGGAGTCCACCAATCCGCACTACGCCAGCATGGTGGAATATGGCCTTAACCCTTTCTCATTGTGGGATGAGACCCATGCTCTGATAATGACCAGATGATGATGATGAAAACCTATCTCGTTGCTCCAGTGAGGTTTTGCGGGCTATAGCTACTAGCTTAAATTAATTTGCCTAATAAGATCCCAGACTTTTTTCGTATTGTTATAAGTTCGTCACCTGCGCTAGGATCTTAAACTAACTTACGTGCACTGGCTTCCCTCCTTCCCTGGGCGGGGGTAGTACATAAGGCTTATTGCAAACCCTGTCCATTATAAGAGCCGCAGCCCATTTCCTCTGCGTTTCTGGAATTAAATTTCACGAATAATTTGTACCTAAAAGTTATGTAACCAATACTAAATAGTCATATATTCATAAATATTAATATCATACGTCACATAGTAATTATTAAATAATAAATTATATCATGCAAATGTATATCCCTATCCCCATCCCTATCCCTATCCCTGCTAATATTATAAATGCCAATGTAAGTTTGTTTGTTACGCTTTCACGCAAAAGCTACTTAACTGATCCTCATAAAACTTTGTACACATATTCTTAGAAGTGTTAGAAGTATTATAGGATACTTTTTATCCCGACATTAAGCTCGGTTCCTTTGGGAGAGGGGATGAAAGTGTTTGACGATTTTACACCATAACTCCGACAAATTATAACCGATTGAAATAATTATTTTTGTTCTATGGAGGTTATAATATGTGTTTTATTTTGCCAAAACTTTATGCAGATCTGATGAATGTAGTTGGAGATAGAGGACAGAACTCCTGAGCGGACAGCAGCAAACCCCTCATTTAAGGCTTAGCGATACTGAATACTTGAATGCCAATTGAATGTCAATGCCACATAACAAAACAAAACCAAACGCAGACGAAGTCGTGGGCAACAGGTAGGGAATTCATAAATTCATTATAATATTATTGTATAATATCAAATAAGTAAAGTCAATCTTCGCAATATTTTACTTTCCAAGAATTCATTATAACTGTAGAAAGCCTTCTCGACAAGCCAAGTCTTCAAGCTTTAGTTTTAAGTTTACTATTTTTTTTTTTTCGGATTTTGTGTAGCTGATTAACCCTAATGATTTTAACAGCGTAACGCGGGCTTGTTGGCGAGCCTCGGAATGGGGCTCTGCCAGGAAGAGTTTGAACCCTAGGGCTCGAAGAAGCGAAGGGATCGTCGGCCTGAGGGCGCGTCATGTGAGGCCGAACCTCGGCTCAGGCGACGATTGGAGTGAAAGGGTTACAGACGGTGATTAATCCGCACGCTTCCGAGAACGTGGTGCGAGCCCACGTCCGGTTGACGTTAGAAGTCGGGGATTTAAGTTTACGAATGGAGTCATCGCCATCACTCTCACTATATCACATTTTGTATGTAAACAACGTATCAAAAGTGCCGTCTGTGTGCCTATTAGAATAAAAAAATATTCGACTTTGACTTTGACTTTGAAAACAGAAGACAGACAACACTTAAAATTAAAGATTTATTAAAATTAAGAATGACAACACTTAAAATTAAA
This sequence comes from Pararge aegeria, assembly GCF_905163445.1. Classification (NCBI taxonomy): domain Eukaryota; kingdom Metazoa; phylum Arthropoda; class Insecta; order Lepidoptera; family Nymphalidae; genus Pararge; species Pararge aegeria. Next base: position 1,620,152 of record NC_053193.1, read on the forward strand.
GATTTTAAGTGTTGTCATTCTTTTCGCATCTTATATAATCAAAATCTTTCAATAAATTAACAAAAGTATAAGAGTATTTGAAATTTAAGAAATTATGAAAACCTTTAAAAGTTCGGTTCACCAAAATAATCAGGAATAGAAACTAATAAAGAAAAAAATATTTAAAATTTATTCCCGCTTTTTATGTTTGATCTCAAAGTCAACCTACGTTAAACTTAGAAACAGATATATTTCCCAAAAGGCAGGATATGTTGTTGCGAGTTAGTTTCCCGTACATTCCTCCTCAATCCTTCTGATCTCCTAGTCTAATTTTTCTTGAAGGCTTTGCGAAATTCTTTTTCAGACGTGCGTTGTTTTAACTCTTGATCCAAACATTGATTTATTATGTTCCAAAATTGAACATGTAAATTTTCTTACTTTTTTACCCACTAAAAATAATTAATTTCTCGTAAGACATCCATTGCAGCATTCAATCTCGTACGTTTTGTAATAATTAAGGTGCCGAGTACTCAATATAATAAGATTAAAACTTCAACTGTACTTTTTAGATCTTCGAAGCGAAAATTGCAAATTATAACGTTGTATAATACATACATACGGTCGTATCACGATCTTAATATAGGAATTCAGTGAAGCCAAAACTTTTACTTTATTGCTTATTTTCTTACCGTTCAACACACCATCCAAGTATTTCAACGTGGAAATATTTTCATAAGTTAATTGTTCGTGTTCCTCCTTGAAGCGTATGATCTCCTGGTACAATTTCTCCTGTATATCAGGATTGAGGGCGAGTTCGTGGACGCACATTACTAGGGCAGTAGCGGAGCTTTCGTAACCGGCGACGAAGAAAATAAACACTTGACCCGCTAGTTCAGTTTGAGTCCACTCTGAGGACAAAGTTAACGTATACTTACGAAAATGTCTCATTGTTTGTTTGTTTATTACCTATACTCTTCTCTCTCTTGCAAAAAATATAGTTTGCAATCGGGAGATGCTTATAGAATACGGTTTATCTCCAAAATCGTTAATTTACCTGACTGAGGAATTAATTCGGAAACTTTCAATACAAGAACTGTTATTTCGAATAATACGTTTTTTTCTACGGTAATATTGAAATCAAACTTTCCTTTTAAGAAGATTATGATGGTCAGTGTTAAGCGGTGATAGCCTAGTTATAAGGTCTTCGGCTTCCTTTTTCCGAGCGATCGAAGTTTGATGTTCGGCAGGCCTCCAACTTTGGTTCGTTTGTTTAATTTAAATATTACTTGCTTTAACGGCGAGGAAACCTGTTTGCCTGAGAGCCTCTCAATAACGTTTTCAAGAGGCATGAGAAATCGACAGATCGCACTTGGCCAGTGTGATGGACGACGTTCTAAGCCCTCCTCGTTTTGAGAGAAGACCCTAAAAACCTATTTTAAAGCACATTTTTTTAAATATTGATTGTATTTCCACAAATTACAAACATATGTTAATTTATCTAATCTTGGAACTTATGTTATAAGTTGATCCGATGTTGATTAATTTTAAATGCCTATTTGCATTCATTACCTACGTTCTAGATAATAGGTAGGTAGTAATGTTTTATTGCATATTACACACAATTAAAAGATTACATTAGCACTCTAAACATAGTGCAGTCAATCGCGAATGTATACATTACTTAATCATATCAATAGTTTACTGCCCCATGTTTTATACATTCCTGATAAACTGCAGCGTAGTACAATGATATCATCACATCGTCATTATTAAAACAAAAGCAAACAGCTCCTACTAATCACTTTATTATCCGTATATGTTGGAGTTAAGTCCTTACTTAGACTCCTTAGTCTAGTAATCTAAAGACTTATAATGTGAACGCCAGCGCCACCAGGCGGATAAAAAGAAAAAAAAAGATGGCGGCCGGCGTGAAATTTGTCATGGGTTCTAAGTGGAATATTCTGTGCTGGGCAGCGAGTTCTGTGTGTCGAACTAACATACTCAAAATTGCGTCCCCAATAATAATTAACTAAGACGTGTAAAATATAATATGATCACTATATAATAAAGACGATTTCTCAGCCTTTCCGTTAGTATAAGGCAATTCTAAGAGTCTTAACTTCGGTGATAAATCGCTAACTCAGGGAAAACTATACAGCTTGGAGCATCACCAGCACAACGTTACCTGTTTATTGGATTATACTTTTTTTATTACTCTCTAGCGTTTTCGTTAGCCCTGGACTGCAATCACACCTGATAAGTGATGATGCAGTCTAAGATGGTAGCTGTCTAACCGGTTGTGACAGTTACAGTAAACCCACACCTACGGTTTCTACTTGGCATCATACCGGAACGGTAATTCGCTTGGCGGCACGTTTTTGTCGGTCTTGTGGTAGCTGGCAACAGCCAAAGCCACCAAAGGACAGATAATCTTCCGAAATCATAAATTACCCAATTTCGCCTAATTTACCTACCAAATTTTGGTAAACTGCGTCAAGTCTTCAATTCGCCCATACCCCAATGCCTAAAGCCGAAAGTCTTTAACGAATGTGTCCTGCCTGTAATGAAATATGGAACGGAGACGTGGACACTGACAGGCGACCTGATCCACAAATTTAAAGTCGCACAACGCGCTATGGAGCGAGGTATGTTGGAAGAACCAAGGTCACACATAGCTCAAAGGATAAGGAAGTTGAATGGCAGTAGGCGGGTCATGTCTGTCGTAGGAAAGATGGCCGTTGGGGCAGACGTGTTCTGGAGTCCGCGAATCGGTAAGCGCAGTGTGGGACGTCCTCCAGCGTGCTGGAGGACGTCCCACACTGCGAGATGACCTTAAAAAGGTGGCTGGAAGCGCCTGGATGAAAAAGGCTGAGGACCGTGTGTTGTGGCGCGCTCTTGGAAAGGCTTTTGTTCAGCAGTGGACGCTTGTGAGCCCAGCCGGGTATCGAACCAGGGACTTTCTTATGCGCTAGGGTTAAGAGCGATAAGAGTAACTTAAAAGCTCTTGTTGGCGTAGCCCTATAGACTATTTAATAGATTATTTATCATTTATCTATATAACTTACGTCTTTGTACTGTTTTCGGTTTGAAGGAGTCGTCAGTAGGAGAGCTGGTAGTATCGCCTGCATCGTTGTCTGCCTTCAATGCACCTGTTATCACAACACACAATTAATTAATTGTATTTAGGCCTAAGCGGTGTTAGCCCAGTTATTAGGACTTCGGGTTAAGATTCTAACTCGGCCCGAGTTCGAATCTTAGCACGCACCTCTAATTTTTCTAACTTATGTGCGTTTCGAGTAATTAAAACATCACTTGCTTCAACGGTGAAGGAAAACAGCCTGAGAGCTCTCCATAATGTTCGCATTAAAACCCTAAATCTGTTAGTATTCCACTGCTAAAATGACCTCCATAATTTTTCATAGTATGTCAAAGATGATGAGCTTAGACCCAGCACGCTGCTCCAATGCAGTTTGACGGTCTTAAGCGATTACTGTCTGTGTAAGTTATACTTACAGAGACCGACGGCTTAGTGTGCTCATCAAATCACTGGGGTGAATAGCATCAATTTTGTAACTGCGGGCAGGCACTGCGATTTTCTTGGCATTCCCTATATTGATAGGCTCAACCGGGGAATCGAACCCATAGCCTCGTATACCATAGTCAAATATACCAGCCCAAAGATTAATCAGTTAATGATATTTTCACTTATTTGTACACCTACCTTAGAATATAATTATCATTATGAATATTATGGCCTTGTTAAGAAAACAAACTAGTCAATTGAGTTTTTCAACTACTAATTTAGTTATTTTTAATTTATTTTATATAATAAATATACTACGACAATAAATCGCCATCTAGCCCCAAAGTAAGCGTAGCTTGGGTTATGGGTACTAAGATAGCTGATAAATATTTTTTTTTATGAATAAAATACACATAAATACTAAGAATATACAGATCAACACCCAGACACTTAAAAAAAATATTTAGTTCATCATGATATGTCGGGAGACTCATGCCAGCCGTGCTGATAGCAATGTACCTCTGGAAGCCTCCATCAGCAGCTGTATCATGTCGGGCCTTTCTATTTTGTTCTTTTCTCGGTGTTCCATTGTACTGGACACAAGGTGGTTGAAGAAGTCCGTTGTTTCAGCGGGAAATATCTGGATGCCGATTTTCTGTTTAAAAAAAGCTTAGTAATAAATAAATAAATATATTACGACACACACATAGCCGTCTAGGCCTAAGTAAGCGTAGCTTGTGTTAGGGGCTCGATGACATTGGGGGAATTAAAATACCACTTGTTTCAACGGTGTAGGAAAATATCGTGACAAATCCGGATGAGAGTTCTCCATAATGTTCTAAAAGGCAGGGGAAGTCCAAATACTAAACAAAAAACTGACGTAGAACCGAAAAATTAAGTGCGTCCCGTGAATCGAACTCGTTCCCCCCGAAAGGAACGCCGAAACCCAAACTCCTTGGCTATCACCGCTTTTTTAGAGCTTTCCTTAGAGCTGTTTGCTTTTTATGAACTCCTGGTTACAGGTACACACAGGTAGTTATAAAATGTTATTTTAATGCTGTTGCCCGTTTGCTTTTATTACGGTTTTTGATAAATATCGTGGGAACCGTTTGTTTTTCAAGGATAAAAAGAAGCCTATATTACTCTCCGTTCTGTCAACTGACTCTATGCCAAAAATCAAGTTGATTGGCAACCAAGCAAAGTTAGGGTGTAAAGGAAGGAGAAATAAGCTTAATTATAATAATTCTTATTTTAAAGATACCTCCTGTTCTGTTATGGAATCCTCTCCCTGTTCAAAACAGGCGTGCGTCTTTACCCATTTTCAAACAGCTTCTTAAAAAACGCTTTTTACGACCGTACTATTTTATTATGTGTATTTATTTATCACTGACTTTTTTTTTCCTTTTTTCCTTTCTGGCTTCTTTATCTACATATAATATATACTTATAATACATTGTATATATTATAAGTATATTCTACGTTTCTTTTCTTTCTTTCAATTATGTTTTTACTGCTTTGTATTTGGCGTACAATAAAGTGTACTTGATTGATTTGATAAACAAGCATACAAACAAACACATAACGCATTAATAAGCATGTAGAGAGGATTCATAGAGTGCATCCCTAAAACACAACAAATAAACTTTTTCAAGAACATAAACCTTGTGACCTTACCTTTGACAAGTTAGGGAACACTGCAGTGAAGAAGAACAAAAATCGTTGCCAGGCGTTGAAATTGAACAGATTCTGGCCTGCCTTGTAGAACTTGTTTTCCTTGTCCTTCACCGAATCGACTTGCAACCCGAACGCCGCAGATGCGATGACGTCACTCGTGTAGCGACGAATCAGATCCTCAACGTCGATGTCTTCATCGATACGCCCTATGGAGAAGCTACTTATAGCACCATTATCAATTTAATAAGAGAAAAGATTTTTGTGTTTGTTTTTTTGTACCTAATATTCTCCGAAATTACTAAACCGATTTTAACAATTTCTTCACCAAAAGAAAGCTAAACTACCACGCAGTAACATAGGCTATAAATATTTTTCAAAAATATTGGCAATCCTTAAGAAAATTGCAATAATTTAACAAAAAACACAGTAACTAAAGGCCGTTTAAAGATTAAAAATTTTAAAATTTATTTCAAAGCTGATATTTTCAAAATTATCGCATACATTTTGCGAGTGCAACTGTAAAAATAGTACATGCAATTTGTAATACTAACAATTGAAGGGCCTAGCAGGTTCACCTGATGGTAAATGGAAAATCTTTGCCTATAATCAGAACATTACTTCGCAGGGCATGCAAGGAACCCGCCCTACAAATTTCCACCCAGCTACCCGATGCCTCTTACTACCACACACACATGTGGCTACCTTAAGCCACATGTGTGTGTGGCTGACTGAAAGGATTTAAATTAAATTTGGTATAGTGGTAGCTGATATCTCGGGTCAACATATAGAATACTTTTTAACCTGATATACAATAAGTTTCCTCCGGGATATGGGATGATTTTTTTTATCAATTTTACTTCATATCTCCGTTAAATTTGTACCGATTTTAATCATTCTTTTTTTATTCGACAGTGTGTACTACCAAGCATATATTGTCTAATTTTAATGTCGATCTGATGAATATTGTCGGAGATCAAGGACCTAATTCTTTACAGATAACAGCAAGTCGGATAACGATCGAATGCAGGCGTACCTTCCTACTAATATTATAAATTCGAAAGTTTGTGACAATAGATATATCGATGGATGGATGTATGTATGTATGGATGGATATTTGTTGACAACGAATGAACTGATTAGGCTAAAATTTGACAGAGATACATATAATATAGTCTGGCATAGCTCATAGGCTTCTTTTTATCCCGGAAAAGCAAACAGCTTCTACAGATTAGCTATTTTTTCCGCATTTGTCTTTCAAAATCAGCGCAACGCAGTTTTAGATTGACGTGGTTTTGTAGATAGGCATAATTGACTTTTTTTTTTTAAGTCGACTTATTCGCGGACGAAGTCGCGCGGGTCCGCTAGTTTTACTAAAATACTAAAAAACCCAAATCAAACCTTAATAACGTAATGAAACGTGTCAGTGTGTTGACTTGTACACAAGTGTATGTTTAACCATCAACATAATTGCGTCGTAACGGACCGGGGCCTAAAGCACACACACACATAATATCCCGCTTGATAAACATTCACACTTGAAGTTTAATTGGATTTAAACACCATTAAAAGTTACTATGCGCCGTTAAATTATGTTAGGCGAAGAGCTAGCTGTCGCATATCATTTATGTAAGATGCACGTCTTGTGCAACTAAACGTATAAATATTAAAAAAAAAATTGCTTTTCAAAGTCAGATATTTAACGTCGCGTGTTTTAATAGTATACGTAGAAGAAGCTATTTGTCACACAACTTGTCCAGGGAAGTACTAAGGCCGTGGGTACTGGTGTAATTACACAGGAACTTTTTTTTTTAAATTTTATAGACGAGTGCTTGACTGCAATCACACCTGATGGTAAGTGATGATGCAGTCTAAGGTTGAGCGCGCTTGCCTAGAAAATGCCTATTCACTCTTGAAGGTACTCATACTGTAGGTGCTGGGGAAAATGGAAGCTGGAAGGGCATTCCTGATCCTAAAAAGCACATATAAGATACCAACATCCCATGGTGCCGTTTACTAACAGCAGATCAATATACAGTTTCCACTAACCCTTCTCTGCCCGCGGTATAAGGTTATGAGCAGTTAGCACATATACATAAAGCAACCCATGAAATAGCGTGAAAGAAAAAAACAACCACATATAAATTAGTACGTACATTGTATACCGTTCACTATAGTAGCTAGAAAAAGGGCTAGTTATCTTTACATTTTACTTAGCACCGACTTAAATTTTTTGTAAAAAATATTATATTAAATTCAAAAATATTTTATTCATGTAGACCTTATTACAGGCGCTTATGAAGCGTTCATACATTTAACAGGTTAAACTAATGTTATACTAATGTTAACTTCAAACTAAAGCTAGGAGGGTTCGAAACGCGTCCTGGTCTACGAAGAGCCCACAACAAACTTAACCGGGTATTATTTTTGTTATCATATCTGTAGCTTGCTCTTATTCTATACGTAACCGAATCATGGATAACCCTTTACAAGCAATTTCTGGCAATGTTTGATTAATTTCGCAATAGGTTCCTTTGCTGATAATAAACCGCGATTCCTGCTTTTATTTCTATACGAAATAACTTCTGTTGAATTTCAATGTTTTCAGTTAGCTTTAGTGATGCTAATTCTGTAGTATCTACTCGTTTGAATTAATAATTATAGGCGCTTTTCTCTAGAAATTCAACATTCATTTATTTTAAGTAGGCCTATATAAGCATTTTGGAAGTCTCTCGGTTTTTATTGACTCTACCATCTAGCGTGGACGCTTATATTCAAAATGGCTGAACCAATTGGGATGACGTTTTTTTATATGTGCGCTGAGATGAGCTTGAACTTTGAAACTTAAAATGTCGGTCAATCAACTGGAAAATGTTTCTGTGATGAACATGAACGTTTTTCGGTGTATTTTTTGTCTTATGTATACTATTCATAAAATAAATCATGAGCCATCTTAGTAGCTAGCTATAACACAAGCTACGCTTACTTTGGTGCTAGATGGCGATGTGTGTATTGTCGTAGTATATGTCTTTATTTATCAGTGTAAAAAAAAGTCTTTACAAGTAATAAATATATAATTTACTTTTTTTCTATTCTTCTATAACTGTGACCCCTTGAGATGGTAGCGAGCTTAGCTGTATCGCATCCCCCTCGGTTTCTACGCGGCATCGTACCGTTGTCGTTATCGTGGTAACTAGCCACGGCAGAAGCCTCCCAGACTAGACCACACCAGTAGGGCCAGGGAGTTCGTCAAAACTTAATTTAAATAAATTAATATTATTTAGACGGCCGATTGGCGCAGTGGGCAGCGACCCTGCTTTCTGAGCCAAGGCCGTGGGTTCGATTCCCACAACTGGACAATGTTTGTGTGATGAACATTAATGTTTTTCAATGTCTGGGTGTTTATCTATATATAATAAGTATTTCATCATCATCATCATCATCATCACATCAACCGATAGACGTCCACTGCTGGAAGACCTATGGTCTTTTGTAGGGAGTTCCAAGTTCCATGATTCTGAGCCGCTTGGATCCAACGGCTACCTGCGACGCGCTTAATGTCGTCTGTCCACCTCGTTGGGGGTCGACCAACGCTGCGCTTACCAGTACGGGGCTGCCATTCCAGCACCTTGGGACCCCAACGTCCATCCTTTCTCCGAACTATGTGCCCGGCCCATTGCCACTTAAGCTTCGCGACTCGTTGAGCTATGTCGGTAACTTTGGTTCTTCTACGAATCTCCACATTTCTGATTCGATCGCGTAGAGATACTCCGAGCATAGCTCTCTCCATCGCCCGCTGAGTGACTCTAAGCCTTCTTATGAGGCCCATAGTTAACGACCATGTTTCAGAGCCATAGGTCATCACTGGCAACACGCACTGTTCGAAGACTTTCGTCTTCAGGCACTGAGGGATTTCTGACGAAAAGATGGCACGGAGTTTCCCGAACGCTGCCCATCCGAGTTGGATTCGGCGGTTCACCTCCTTCTCGAAATTGGACCTACCTAACTGGATCGTGTGTCCTAGGTATACGTATTCGTCAACAATTTCGAGTGCAGTGTTCTCAACGATTACTGGTTGAAGCGGAACATGAGCATTAGACATAATCTTCGTCTTGCTCATGTTCATTCGTAGGCCAACCTGTTGAGAAGCTCTGCTGAGGCCATCGAGCATCGTATTTAGGTCTCCCAGAGTCTCTGCCATTATGACTACATCGTCGGCAAACCGAAGTTGAGTGATGTACTCGCCGTTAATGTTGATGCCAAGTCCGTTCCATTCCAGAAGCTTAAAGACGTCCTCCAACGCCCTCAAGTAATAATAAATAAGTATTTATGTATATTATTCATATAATTATTCATCAGTCATCTTAGTACCCAATCCCATAACACAAGCTATGCTTACTTTGGGGCTGGATGGCGATGTGTGTATTGTCGTAGTATATTTATTTATTATTTATTTATGTAACAATGTCGTATAGGATACAACTCTAAAATTGCTCTCATTTAACAGTGATTACTGGTTTTGATTGGCCAATGATGTCACTAACGTCCGTTGGTTTGACCTTGCGTGCGATATCAATTGGGCAGACCGCTATTATTGTTTTTATTATATTTAATGAGCATGAGACACAGACAGACATTCGGTAAAGAGATTTAGAGTCATCATCATCAACACATTACCAACCCACTCCGGGGCAAAGGTCTTTTCTCAGAATAGGGTCTTCTCTATTATTTGGTGGGTAGCTTCGGCCGTGGCTAGTTAACGCTTTACAGACCAAGACGTGCCTCTAAGCGATTTGGCGTTCTAGTAAGATGTCGAGTAGAAACCACTTAGTAAACGTAATTTGGGTATGTGTTTAGAAGAACTGCAATAAATACTACTTAAAAGGTTAGCCCTCTACCATCTTGGACTGCATGACCAGGTGAGGTTGTCGAGGGCTAACTTTTAGTAGTAGTAGATGTTTTCGTTCACCGTCCATAACTCCGAGAAGTTAGAAGTGCGTACCGGAGATCGAACTTGGTCCCTCTAAAGAGAGGCCGGAGCCTTAACCTCTAGGCTATCACTGCATTTAGCGTACCAGCCCAGAAAAGGGAGTGTCGCTGACCATCCCCGTTCCTCAGAGAGCAATTTGAGCAATTCACAACGGTTGTCTATCATCATCCGCAACCTATTAACGTCCGTCTGCTGATCACAGGCGTCCTCGCATTTTCAGAGCTACGACCCACTACGCTGTTCCAATGCGGGTTGGTGGGCTATAACGATAACTTAGTGATACTAACTGGGACCGACAGCTTAACGTGTTTTCTGATGCAAGGGGTTGTCACCGCTAATTTTCTAACCCCGGTTAGTAATGTAAATTACGTTAACAGCATCACAATACCTAACTATTTTTAGAATAGTCTAGCTATTTTTAAAAGCCTAGCTATTTTTAAATATAATTTTTTGAATATTAAACGTTAGCTTCTAGAAAAATCCTATTATAGTATTAAGGACTACGTCAACGATAAAAATGCTTTGATGTAAATTATTGCTCATACCAGTTGCTTCTTTGATAGTTTTAAATGACAACTCGAGATGGTGATAACAAAAATAAAACGACCAGCTAAGTTCGTTGTGGGCTTCTTAGACAAGGGCGCGTTTGGAACCCTCGTAGCTTTAGTTTCAAGTTAACGAATTTAGTTATCGCCATCAACTCACTTCTATGTCATATCATATTTAGATGTAATGTACGCATCAAAAGTGCAATCTATGTGCCTATTTGAATAAATATATATTTGTCTTTCGCTTTAGCCTGAGCCTGCCCAGAGATTCAAACCTAGGACCTCGTGATCTGTGGTTGAACTAACCATCATTAAATAAGCTTACTACCTACACTTGGAGGTAATGCAGTGTAAATCGCTCACAAACTGACATTTCTTGAGGGATTGTAAGGGCGTCTGTCACAATTATTTGTTTTTTAGAATTGATACTAGCCTAAGTTCGTTAATTTCCTCTAACTTTAAACTACTTTATAAAACTATAAAACCCTACTTAAACGGCATTAAAATCATAAATACCTTTCAAATGGTTAACGATGTTGCTGCTGATCTCCGTCATAAACGGCAGCATCTTCCTCATCTTTGAGCCGGTGAAGGCGGGGCTCAATGTAGTGCGCATATCGTGCCATCTTTCACCTACGAATAATGCATATTAAAATTGATATTTCTTTACGAAATCATCATTATTGTCAATCCATTATCGGCCGACTACAGAGCACGGGTCTCCCCTCAGATTGAGAAAGACTGAGACCGTAGTACAACACGCTGGCCAAGTGCGGATAGATACTTCATACGCCTTTGAGAACTCTATGGAGAACTCTCTGGCATGTAGACGATGTTTTTGTTCACGCTTAAAGCAATTTTTAATCGCTTGGAACGTATATGGATCTTCCTCTATTCACGTCACGGGACCTCACTTCCACGTCCACCAATCAGTGGGCCAGCGTGGTGGACTATGGCCTAAACCTTTTTCAATTTTGGAAGAGACCTGTGTTCTGTAGTGGGCCGGTAATTATTAAAAAGAAAAACTGTTTCAATGATCTGAAATAACTGAGATGCGGAAAAGGAAACCACCTTTCATCATAATCAAACTGCCTCCAAACAGCGGCTCCACCTCCTCAGAGAAAAACTCCTTGTGGTCCACAAAGTGATCGAAGTCCTTAATCGTGATGGACTTTATCAGCTCCGGATCTCGTATTATTAGAATCGGCATTGTGCCCTCTATGTAGCCCACATATCTGCAAAAGAAAATATCTAATTCTCAAACATGCTTGGAAATTTGAGCATTATTTTGACAACCTGCTTCGAGATAAATCTAAATTGCTGTAAAGTCCATTCACTTAGATACGGTCGCCTTTGTGCCGTGCCGTCTTGGCCCGTTCCGCATTTTGTCAAAGGCGCTGCTGTGCGTATGCGGCGCGTGCGGCGTACATCCGCAGGAGAATTTGGCGTTTTATATCGAAGTCCTAGTGAAAGTTACTGATTGTTGACTTTGGCAGAAAATGTTTTTTCGTACTTGATTTAATAAATTGAACAGATGTTATGCTAGGCATTGATACGGAATGTAATGACGTTGTATCTTTTATTATAAATACATAGAGGTCACAATAAGCCCAACACTTCGAGTGATGAATAATACAGTCTATTTTACTATCGTTTATCTAGTCATATTTTTCATTTAAATTTTCCTTTAACTTGTCTTTATTATTTATATTCGTATTATAAAACTACGGCGACCAGTTCTGTTGTAATAGACCCAACCGGGACCGGATATCATATACAACGTTTAAGGGAATTAGAAATATTGTTGAAGCTAAGGAATCATCTACTATAAATCAAAAGAAGCATATTGATTGTTCCATACAAACTAATTAAACACATTCTAAGTGTTTACTTATGGCAACCCTATTGAAGAGAAAAGACCGACACGCACATAGTACCTACGCTAAGCGACGCGTACTTAATAAAGTGACAGGAGTTACATGATTCTAATTTTGCACGTGATGTTAGAGCTGTATCTGATTTCTTTCAGTAAAAACTATGGCAGTGGTTTACTCGAAAACTATTAGCGTTTCGGTTTCACAGAAAAGTCTCAGAGACAGTAAATAATGTCCTCTGAAGCCTCTGAAGTATTATTTTGGTTTTTAATTACACTTTGTATACTAAGGAGCTTAGATAAAAAAAAAAAACAAAAACATTTCAATGTTAAACTGTTTATGTCAAAAGTTATGTCAAAGGTCATAACTGTACAAGATTAGATTATTAACAGTAATTTAATGCTTTATATGATTGTACTAGCTGTCGCTCGCGACTTTATCCGCGTTAGTTACGGTTTTTCACAACTCCTGCGGCAACCGTCAGTTTTCCCATAGACTAAATTTTTCTTACTTTAGGCACAGCAAATACAACGTATAACCGAATTACGAAATACTGTTGCAGTGTGCATAAGGAATCACTCTAAACTAAACTCAAAGTCTATCAACCTGTCTACCAATCATGGCCAGCGCGTGGTGGACTACGGCCTGAACTCGTCTCATTCTGAGAGGAGACCCATACCCACTAGTGGGCCGGTAATATGATGAAATGATCAAAGAGATAAAAACATGAATAACAAAACTCACCTCTCTCCTGGAAATGCTTGATACACCCTATCCAGATCATCAAACAGATGATTCCTCAGGAACGTGGAGTTCAAAATGTTTCCAAAAATCGGTACCCCGGGCAAATACTTTATTCCCCTTTTGTCGAAATAGTGGTGAACCCATTTGTACAGGTACAGGAAATACGCAAGGATGGCAGTCAAAAGGAAGACTATAATTTCGACGATCATTTTGTTTGGATGACACTGCTATACTAACTACTAAATAGGTACGAGTCGTATCGCCGTGGGGTGTATGTTTTGTGTAGTTGATAATATCTGCGCAGTTGTAGTTTTTAAGTTATAAACGATGGGCGGACGAATGACGAGGTATTGCAATCGCAACTTTCAATTCCTGACCTCAAACTTCACATCACCTTGAAGAACATTTAGTTAAATTTTTGTAACGTCAAGTCAGTCTGTTTGTAGTGACTCTACCACCGGTTCGGAAGGCAGATTCCACTGAGAAGAGCCGGCAAGAAACTCAGCAGATTGCTCTTTTCCAATATCAACTATTTACATTTTACATTTTAGAAATTAATTTTTCTATCTTTTGAAAGATGAAAGCGGAGTCGAATGATTCCAAGCAACCTTGTCATTAAGAAATTCACCAATTGTATAGTAACCTCGCTGTAATTAATGTGTTTTAACACATTATTTAAACTTATGCATTGGTTGGTTCAAATTTACCTTAGGAATCATATTATAAAAGCGTATACTCAATCCCACAAATGACTTCTGTACCTTTTGCAGACGATATGCAGATGCCTGCCTGCCTGCCTGATAATTTATGACCATTTCTTGTAAGTCGACTGTTTATATCCACTTTTTGTATGTTGCCTTATAAATACTATATTGCTACAAATATATTGTGAGGCTACTGTAAATATACCTATTTCTTTAAATTTTTCACGGAGGGATTCACGTGATTTAAGTTTATTTGCACGACTCATGAAAAATTATTTTTTTCGCCTCATTTCGGCGGCTATTTTTATTATTATAGCCTTGTTAGTTCACGGAATCAAGATATTTTGCATACTATTGTCGAGATAATTTAATGGAGATTAATTCCATACATTTAAAAAATTGATTTACTGCATTTGAAAAGAAGAAATGGAAAAAAACACCAAAATAGGTCAAAAAAAATTCCTGTCCGTCATGTGTGAAACCCGAAAACACTCTAACTTGTGAAAAAATCCATTATTTGAGTTAAATTTTAAAAAAAAAAAATCTAATCGACGATTGTAGGTCACTGAATGCGAATGATTAATTAATTCAGTGTAGTTTAATTGCAATTAATAAAAAACGAAAACTGCAAGACTGTATATCTATATTTATCCATTTAAAATTAACATGGATGGTGATATATCTATATCTATAGATATTATGTACATTTTATTCCACCAGGGGCGCCTGTGCATCACTTTCCTAGTACAGCTGTTTTAATTTTTTTTTTTTTTTTCTATATTTGATAATTAAATGAGCATTATGAGTCGTCCACTTTTGGATTTTCCTAATTTCTTTTTATTGATTTATATGTAGCCGCCATATCGGTGGTTTGTTCGGCTTTTCTTTTTTGCTGTGCGTTTGGTGTGCGATACAAAATAAAAGTATATTCATTCATTTTCTCAGTTTGTTAATTCATCTTTCGCTTATGAATTGGACCACTGCTCATCTTTTATTCAATTGAAGAAGATACTACTAATGTAAATTGGGTAAGTCATAGACAGCGTCCTCTTGATCTGTTAATATGTTAAGTGTTTTGTTTTTGACACGGGATATGTTTGCACTATTATTGCATTAATGTTAGATGTTAATGGTAGTTTTCCTCGTTAGTTTAGTAGCTGTCATCCTCATCGATTGATACCGAGGTCTTTTGTACGGACCGGGCATGGGTGATGATACAGCTCTTCAAGTATTTAATTCTGATTGACAAGAAACTATTCTATCACTCAAATTCCGAGCTAAAGTTACTGTTTCTTCTAAGCGCATTCTATACTTTATTAATGAGAAAAGGAAGGCAAAAAAAAATTGGTTGCCTGTAAAGTCGGTATACGGGCGAAAGTTTTACGTGACAACGATACAGCTCTTCAAGTATTTAATTCTGATTGACAAGAAACTATTCTATCACTCAAATTCCGAGCTAAAGTTACTGTTTCTTCTAAGCGCATTCTATACTTTATTAATGAGAAAAGGAAGGCAAAAAAAAATTGGTTGCCTGTAAAGTCGGTATACGGGCGAAAGTTTTACGTGACAACGACTTTGAGTGGTAAAATAATTTTAATGTGAATATTCATTCGTATAGTAGGAAGAAGGATGAAATAATAGTAACAATTTAAAACATTTATTTATACAAAGAATTATATTTAAAACATTAATTTATACAAAGAATCTCGCACTGAATTTCATATTAACAAAATTTTATTTTTACCTTTACACATATACATACGTATTTATATACAAATATACATAAAATAACTTGCAATACATTTGCGTACAATGAAACAGCGTTTACTACAAAGGGACGCGTGCCTTTCACTTTTTATGTCTGTCTCTCTCGCTCTTAGGCGGGCGCGTGCCTCTCACTCGCTCTCATTGTGAGCGCATAACGTGAGCGGAGCGTAACGCAGTTTCTTGAAGTGTCACCCGGCAAACCAATTTATAAGACGTTGTCACGTCAAAAAGAATATTGCACTATACTAGATCACCAATAGACAAAGGATTACTGAATAATCCAACGAGAGACATCAAGTGACAAACCTAAAAGAATAAATATATCACAACATAACTACCTTCAAATGCTGTTGAATGACTGAAGTACAGATAAGTGACTTTAGAAAGCGATCTAAACAATTTAGGTATGAATCTCTCATATATATTCCTTCAAGTAAAATTTCACTAAATCTCCCGGGAAAAGCTTTGGTCAAACTTACTTAATAAATGCTGAATTTAGACTAAAGTTCCTCTCAAACTTATGATAACTATACCAGGACTCACATGAAGCAACATTTTGCAGTCCTATCTGCTGGTTGCCTAAAACATCAACACTTTTCGAAAAGCCCTCAAGAGAAAAAAAAGTGTGCGTGCAACCTTTACGCGCGATTGAAGTAAAACTTCCTTGGCGTTGATTCGTGAGAGCGAAAATTAGCATTTATCATTTATTTAATACAAAAGTAATAAATAAACAAGTATATTGAGAAATGTTCAAAAAACTTTGCGTTTTTTTTTTTAACTGTTGAATTTTAATTCTCTTTGCTATTCACAATTGATCCGTTTGATAATATTGGAAATAAATAATCCTAATTGATGTTGATACTTGCCACTAGCTGGCGTATAAGTCAAGAAGCGTGGAGTATATGAGATATACTTACGACCAATCCAAATTATTTTTTTTTAAATAGCGGAATCTACACAGACTATAGTAAGCGATACTTTCGTCAGAAAAAATATCTGAGTTACTCCCTAGTCGCGCTTAAAGAAGTTATACTTCAAAAAACAACTTTAAAACAGTCATTTGATACCAGATGATCAATTTGGTTTCAGAGAGAATTATTCAACTAATGACCAAACACATACAATTATCAGTACCATAGAAAAAACTATTTAAAAGTATTATTATTAAAATCAGGAAAGTGCTCCACAAAACATTCACAGATATTGAGTAAGCATACACTACACATAGAGCATTTAATTTAATACGATGCCTACTCTAAACTTGAATTTATAAACATACAAGCTGGAGTCCTGCAAGGTAGTGTTATAGGCCCAGTATTAAAGCTAACATCAAGAAGAAAAAAAGAACTTGATTTTCTAAAATACAAAAAAGATGGCTCAATTTATGGCTAAACAGGCAGACATTCCTCATTGTGAGTACATAACAAAAGCTTTTTTAACCTTGGTATTATGTATTATATATATTACCAAAAGAGTAACATCCAAATCATACAAGGGTTTAAAAACAAATAATTTAGAATAGCTAGGCTTGAAAATTTAATACGTCAAAAAAGCGGAACTGAAGCTGAAACCAGAGCTGGTGCCCACGAACATCGGAAGGAAGGACAAACAAACAAACGAACTAACAAACAATATTGCATTTGTAATATTGGTAATGATTTTAGAAGTTTCGAGGAGTTTAGGAAACTTAATTGCTAATTAGCTACACTCTAATAGTATTAAATTGTATACTGTGTGGTTACTCAAAAATTACCCTATTGGTAATTTGTACTAACAAAAATAAAAATCTGATTGGTACGGACACAATTGGATGAAAACAAATTACTTCCTGGCTACTCAACGGTAAACGTCAACACTTCAACGTGTTTCTGTATGCGGTACATTTGTTGTAGGGTTGATAAAAATATGAAATGCCCCAAAATCAGCAAGCAATGGATGTGTGGGAATTGTATAGACTGAGATACCATTGGGTTCTGGGTAGAAGTTTGAGTATGGAACGGTGTTATCACTCACCGGCGGGGCTCCCATAGGAAATAGAGTCTGTAGGTACATGCATACCTACTTTATATCAACATACAAGTAGCTAGGTACCCGTGAGATAAGTTTAAACTATTGGTTATTTTTAACCCCGACGAAAAAATAACGGTTGTTACTAGTTTGACGTGTCTGTGTGTGTGTGTGTGTGTGTGTGTGTATGTATGAGCGTATATGCTGTGGCATCACATTGACCGATTTTAATTGAAATTCAGGTGAACTAATCGGGAGTGCTTTTAGCTGTTTGAAATCAGTCTAAGATGGCTGCCGCCACAAAATGGCAGATTACATATTTTTTGACAGAAATCCCACCTGATTGTAGAAGTCAAAGTCAAAGTAAAAAAAAACTTTATTAAAGTATGCCCATTAGGTAGCACTTTTGATGTAACCTTTGTCGTACATTACATGGGGATTACATATTCGTAAACTTAAAACTAAAATGCTACGAGGGTTCCAAACGCGTCCTGGTCTAAGATAAAGCCCACAACAAACTTAGCCGGGTGTTTTTTTTTGTTGTTACCATCTCACACTGTCATATAAAATTATTAGAAAGAACAAACTGGTTAGAGCAATCATTCACACCCAAGCTTTTTTAATCGATTACGTAGTCCTTTATAGTATAATAAATACTAAAATAAATGTTTATCCTGTTAGAGGTGTGACAGTTATATTAAACCAATGGGTCTAATATAACTGTATACACGGCATGTACCGGAACTAAACCGTTTGTCTTCGTCGATAAGGTGGCCAACCCAAAGCCGAAGTTCTACCAGGTCAGAGAAAATTCGGACATTATAAATTTCCAAAAAGCCCCCTCCGGAGATCAAACCCAGGACCTCCCACAAGACTACAGCGCTCACCACTGCACCAGAGAGGTCTTTTATAATTTTTGACTTATGTAACTAAAGTCCTAGGTGTAACAAGAACCAACCGTTTAAGAGAGGCATCAGTTAGTGCGATACAGCACTTTATATTTATAAGTCTTTCCTGTGAACTCTCTGTATTATCTTAACCTTCTCTCCGTTTTCTCTATGATCGTAAACGGTGCACATAAAGTGCAAGAATACCTTTATGAAACACTTATGAAGCTAAGTAAATACTAAACAGACTTTACACTCGGTTCTATAAAGTAATGTTAAAATAATACTTTAAACCTTGTAGAAGAAGCCTTTTGTGACGTCCTCGGAAGTACTTCCACCATGATTGGATAGAAGCAGGCGTCACTTTGCGAAAATACATGATATATTATGAAAATTAAGCTTAATTTGCTATAATTTGCGAAAAGCAGGAGAATCGGTATGGTGTAATTTATAATTTCTTCATTCTTATACTCCACACCAAACAAATCTTAGGCAATGTACCCTCTACGCACGTTTCGCTACGAAACCAATGAATAATTGTTAAGATCATTAACAAGTATTCATTGTGAAGTCAACATCTCGTGAGGATGCTCTGGTTTCGTGCCGGTCATCAGTGATCGGAAAGCAAACTACTCACTTAAGTCGTAATAAGTGCCCGTGAATAACGATTCAAACGAAATATTGATTGCCTAGCGCGCTCGACTAACAGATGTTGATGCTTCTACTACCACGGTGACTGAAGCTCCCATAAATATTTTATGCTCGCATATCTTCGTCGGAAGCGGTGATAGTCCAGTGAGCAGGACTTCAACTTTTCTTTTAAGTAACTTTTTTAAGTAATCTGCGTTTTAAGCAATTAAAGTATCACTTGCTTGAACGGTGAAGAAAACACCGTGAGGAAACATACATGTCTGAGAGTTCTCCATAATGTTCTCAAAGGTCTGTGGATTCCTAAAATCCGCACTGGGCCAGCGAGGCGGGTGGCGGACTATAGCCTTAACCCCGTCTTATTGTGGAAGGAGACCCGTGCCCTGTAATGGGTTGATATGATGATGATGATCTTTCTCGATTATAAAGTTCGCTTCGTTACTATCTACACAGAAACTTAACAGTTTGTTTGTATGTCTGAAACTGTCAATCCAAAATTTAAAAAATCTGCTCAGCTATGTTGAGGAAAGTTGTACGTAGCAATATGCTGCGATCCATAATTGACGCGGGTGCAAACCGCGGGTGAATAAATAAAATAGTTCTGCCGATATGGGGGTTGATGTGCGATCAGCATAAGCTAAGTTATCCACAAAAACTAGTAAATAACAAAATCAGCTGCTATCATGTCACTAGTCCATATATAATTTTGATTTATGTTACTCCCCTCGCCCTCGCCGCGTCACCCCGGGGGTAGGGTTGGAAAAAATTGTTTTCTGGAGGAGATAAATATGTCTCGTGTCGACTGAAGCCGGGGAGACATCGATCATAATATGATTACAAGTCATCCATGGCGCGGTGACCACGGACTTGGGATGTGTCGGATAGTCTTAAAACAGTCAGAAAATTGTGTGTGTCCGTGAGTAATCAGGACTTTGTGATGTGCAGTTTTACATAGTTACATAGATTTTCAGAGAGAAAATAGGATGTAAAGTAAAAAATTATAGTACTTATATTGGGCCTACTGATAATAAATGAATATTGAATTTTGAATTATTTTGAATTTTATATTACCATAGTGATCATTAAAAGCCTTTAACATTCCACTGGTGGACTAACGGCCTCTCCGAACGAAAGGGTTTGCCTTTTATCACCACGCTGTCCGTTCTACTTTTTATTAGTTTGCAATAACTAAAATGTTTTACTGACTGCCTCTTTGGTTTAGTGGTTAGAATGTTTAACTACGCATCACGAGGTCCTAGGTTTAAATGTCGGATCTGGCAAAAAATTTTTACAGGTGTTTAGTTTTCCTGTTAAAGAATATTAAGTACCAGGCGGGTGTGATTAGCGTTGTCAACCCCTGTGCCTCGGAGGGCACGTTGAACCGTCGTCTCGTTTAAGCCCACCAACCCACATTGAAACAGCGTGGTGTGTCTATACTCTATAACCGTGTTCCTATGATAGAGGAGATCTATGCCCAGCTGTGGGACGTTAATAGGCTGCGGATGCTGATTACCAAAATGTACGTCAATTGAACAGGGTAGTTTGTTGAGAAGGTAATTTAAAGGGTCGGTAGTTTAAGATTTGTAGCAAAAATATGCCTTTTATTAGTGATCGATGGTTTTATATAAGTCTTATAGCGACTGTAACGCCATTTTATTATCCAAAGGTCCATATTACAATTGGTACAATTGGTACAATGAGACGTTTGAAACAAGGGATGGCACATTGCTATTTTTAAAAAACTTAACTTAATTTTTTTTAGTATTTTACCTCCACTTGAAGGAATTATAAATATGATAAATTTAAAATGCATATAAAAAATTTCGGAAATGACAGGATTTGAACCTGCTACGCTCTGGCAATCGCGGCTTGAGCTCTTTAACCAGCTACCTGTCCGTCTATTTTCCAATATCCAATTCCAAGTTAGGGAAACTTAAAGTTTAGCGATAAGACCGCCTTTTGGTACAGAACTAGATTGAAGTTTTTATGTCATAATCAGCGAGTTGCTAAGCTGAAGTGGAAATGGGCGTAGAACATAGCTCGGAGAACCGATGGACGTTGGGGTTCCAAGGTGTTGGAATGGCGACCCCGCACAGGTAAACGCAGTGTTGGTCGGCCCCCAACGAGGTGGACAGACGACATCAAACGAGTCTCTGGGAGCCGCTGGAAACAAGCGGCTCAGGACCGTGGATTTTGGAACTCTCTACATAAGACCTATGTCCAGCAGTGGACTTCAATTGGTTGAAGTGATGATGTCATAATTGTAAATTTCTGTGGTGCAAAATAAAGTACGTACATACATACCTACACTCTGTTTTATACTATGGTGCCATGCGGTTGGTTTAGGCCTTGGTAATTTTAGTAGTAGCAGTGGCTTTTGTGACAGAGCTCGTCCGGTGAAGTACCAGGTTTATTTCTGCCGCTAAGCAGCACTTTTGCAATGCTGTTTTCCAGTCAGGAAGGCAAGGGTCCCGGTGTAATTACAGGCGCATGAGGCTTAACAACTACGCCTCCAGGATGATGGTAACCAGGTGGCGAGTTGGAGGACGTGTTCCTTGCTTGACCTGAAAAGTGCTTCTCTGTTTAAAGGCATTTGCTTGGTCCGTCAATCATCATCATATGAACCCATTACAGTAGTCCACCACACTGGCCCAGTGCGGATTGGTGGACTTCATACTCGTACGTCTCTGAGATCGTTTTGGAGAACTCTCAGGCATGCAGGTTTCCTCACGATGTTTTCCTTCACCGTTGAAGCAAGTGGTATTTTAATTGATTAAAACGCACATAACTTAGATAAGTGAGAGGTGCGTGCTGGGATTCGAACTCGCCGCCCCGAAAGTGAAGTCGAATTCCTGCCCACTGGGCTATCACCGTCAATCATAAATATAATAAAAAAACCTATTTTGTCTGGAATAGTCATTATAATTACGACTAGCTATGTCACAGTACTCATCACAAAATCTGTCTGCGACGGGAGGAAAATATAGGGTAAGTCAATGTTGATAAGGAAAAACATTGTGAGTCAGAATGACGTGGAATAGAAGCTGTTTACGCGATCAGATACGATGACGTTATTGATGAATCCCTCATTGCTGGCGTTTTGCTTGTTAAATAGAGATTTGTCAAGCGTATACCGTATACATTTCCAGATATTACTCCAGAAGTCTCCCAATATTCGATATGTCAAATTAGCGAGATATGATATAATAAGAATTTCCGATAAATATATTTGTTACGTAAGATTTATTGCTTAAATTATATTGTATCTTTTCGATACTGAGTGAATATTCAGACGATCGCTCTAACTAGGTATTTTATTTGTAATCCCATATTTTGCACCGCCCACCACGCTTGCCAAGTGATTGGTGGACTTTACAGATACATGAAACATTAGGGAACTGTCGGGCATGCAGGTTACCTCACGATCTTTACTTTACCTTTAAAGCAATTTTTTTTTTTAATTAAACGACAATTATGCCTGTTGGAAAACAATAATGAGGTCAATAACAACAATAAGTTGGAGCACGCAAAATGGCATAAATATATTTCAATGCTTAGATTAAAAACGCCCTTATTTCAGTGATGTATGCCAGATCGAACTCGAAATTTACTATTGCTAAATAGTAAGCAATACTTAAGAAGAAATGTGCGTTTTCAAGGCAATTTTGAAAAGGGTCTACTTTGCTAATAATATAACCCATTACCGGCCCACTACAGGGCACAGGTCTCCTACCATAATAAGGAGAGGTTAAGGCCGCAATCCACCACGCTCGCCCATTGCAAATGGGTAGACTCCACACACCTTTGAGAACAGTATGGAGAACTCTCAGGCACTCAGAATTCGTCACGATGATTTCCTTCACCGTTGAAGCAAGTGATATATTAATTTCGCTTAAACGTTTACTAAGAAAAGTCAGAGGTGCGTGCTGGGTTTCTAATTCGGCATCCCAAAAATGAGGTCGAAGTTCTACACACTAGGCTATCACCGCTTCTATTATATATATATCAATTTATTAATTAATCATTACAGTATGAACAGTGCGTGTTGCCTTACGGATCGGAAACGTAGTCGTTAACTATAGGCCCCATAAGAAGGCTCAGAGTCACACAGCCAGTGAAGGAAAGAGCTATGTTAGGAGTATCTCTACGTTATAATTTGTCGGAGTTATGGTGTAAAATCTTTAAACACTTTTATTTTTCTCCCAAAGGAACCGAGCTTAATGTCGGGATAAAAAGTATTCTATATTACTTCTAACACTTCCAAAAATATGTGTACAAAGTTTCATGATGATCGGTTAAGCAGTTTTTGCTTGAAAGCGTAACAAACAAACTTACATTGACTTTTATAATATTAAGTAGTGATAGGGATAGGGATATACCTTGATGTAATTTGAAATGATCTATGTACCAAAATTGAACTAAATGAAATCTAAAACGTCTCCGAAACGGAGCATAGTGCCTGAGATACTGGCAGCATTGCCACTTAGCGAACTAAATCTGGGAACTAAATCTAAGCCTAGTTAGGGAGAACTAAGGGTCCCCACAGGATTTAAGCAAAAACCTGGAAAAAGTCGCGGGCAACAGCTAGCTAAAAATAAGTCCGCCTTGTAATTTTTACATAACCTTCGGTTTGGTAAGCTTCTTTTGCCCGTAAATTTTGCCCTTCGTCCTTACATTATTATTACTGGTAATAAGAACAGGTTGGTTTCCGAACGGTATTTATTTTAAATAACTCGGTGTTTTCGATCGTAATACTTCGTGTCGCTACGTACCAAGCACCCATAAAGAGTAAAGAGACCTGAGAACAGATACGATGAAAAAGTAACCGCCAAACGCGGGGTCTTTATACAATCAAAAATTCTATTGTGCTTTCGAGTACAGGTATTGTTATAAGTTTTTTTTGTTATAATATTAATTGACAGATCAAGCTCATGGCTCACCTGATGTTAAGTGTAAAACCATCGCCTAAACAGCGCCCCCTGTAGTAAAATTACTTTAGTCATTGTAGATTATTTTGGACGATAAAAAAAAGTGGAAGAGGTCTTCAATCCGTTTATACCTTATTAAAATTTTTAATAGCCCAAAAAAAATAAAATCAATTTCTATTTATAAAAACACTTTTTTCTAAATAGAAATTGATTTTATAAATATTTAATTGATTCTAACTTTTCTAAGTTACGTGCGTTTTAAGTAATTAAATATCACTTGCTTCAACGGTAGAGGAAAACATCGAGAGGATACCTGCAAGCCTGAGAGTTCTCCATAATGTTCTCAAAGGTGCGTGGAGTCCACCAATCCGCACTGGGCCGGCGTAGTCGTCCACGGCCTTAACCCTTGCCCTGCAGCGGTAATGGGTGGATTTGATGATGATGTTGATGTTGGCTTGTGTTTTATAATATTTTAATTATATAATTATACAATTGATTACTCTTAACGAGTTCTTAGTATACTGGAGGGGAATTGCACTGTTTTATTCTGGCTACTAGCTTAGACAGCGATAACTTTAAATTTAAGGATATAGCAACATGCTTAGTAATTAAGAAAATCACAGATGTCTTGTAAATTGATGCCCAGAGTGAAAAACAGTTTTTTTAAATCTCCAAAAAGTAGCCCCCAATAATATTCCAATCTCAAACCCTCATTATAATTACAACGGATAGTACAATTTCTAAAACAAAACCAAACCAATCATTTTTTTAGTAGGTGTGGTTCGGTGAACGATTGATTGTTCGGTTGTGACACGTAATACTGTGCGTCGCAAAGTACCAGGCTGCCATAACGCATAAAGAGGTTCTTACATCAGTATAAGTTACTTTTACGGCGAATACAGCGCCTTTGCACACAAAAGTAAATGTTTAGGTGTGAATTTCGATCAACAGCTGTTTTATAATAAATATCTATAGTAACATCTAATAGGAATGTTTTTTTAAAAATAAGAATTGGCTATTTTAATAACTATAGATAAGATTATCATGTTTGGGAAAAATATAAGTTCAAATTCAAAAATCATTTATTTTAAGTAGGCCAAATATTCTTAGCACTTTTGACTGTTTCTAGTGGTTCTACCACTATTTAGTGTAGGTTATATTATTATAAACTGTCTGACTATTCTATTTATTCATCTACAAGTAGGTAAGTGATGATGCACTTTAAGATGGTAAAAGGCTAACCTGTGAGGGGTATGGCAGTTATATAAAACAATCCCCTAATCGGTTTCTACGTGACATCGTACAGGAACGCTAGATCGCTTGGCGGCACGTCTTTGTCGGTATAGTGGTAACTAGACACGGCCGAAGCGTTCCACCAAACAAAAACTGTGACGCCCATAACCTGTGTTTGACGTGCACCATACTTAAAGCTTTAAGTTTTGGGCCATTTACAATAAAAACTATAAAGGCATGGGCCCACAACATCTGCTTAAAGAATGACATAATAATTATATAATAATAATAGCAGAAACCTGGCCATGTTTTGAACACGCGGACTTTGTCACGTAATTCTGCGCATCGCAAAGTACCAGGCTACCAAAGCATATGAAGAGATTCAAGAACTGACACAGTAAAGGCGAAGCGACTTTCTAAAAGCACAATGGTAGACATTCGCACTTCATGTTTTTAACTTTTGTATAGTTTGTTGTGATAAACATAGTCAATAATTTACAGAACTAATAATTTCCACGATCTTACTTTAGGGTTCAGATTTTAAGTACAACAAATAGGGTAGGTAAAGACCGCCACTGATCGGTGTAGGAATATCTTTATTTCTGCGCAAAGAGGTCTCATGTATTATCACCTGTTTAACAACTCATTAAGAGCATTATAAAAATGAAAATGAACAAAAAAAAATCGGAGGTGCGTAAAAATACCCAGTTATGTAAAGTAACTATGCATTAAAAACTCTCGTAACTGAAGCTATAAGTTGACGAATTTACTTCTTACATCATCAAAAGTTCGCTTTAAATAAATTAAAAAACAGTACGGGTCTCCTCCCACAATGAAAATGGGTTAAGTCCACCACGCTGGCCCAGTATTGTTTGGTGGACTTGTAGAATATTATGGAGAGCTCTCAGGTATGCAGGTTTCAGAAAGCAAGTGATATTTTGATTGCTTAAAAGTGCGTGCGTAATTCGAACTCGCCCGCTCAAAAGTGAAGTCGAAATCCTTACCACTCACAAGTTAATAAAAAAAAAAATCAGATTTGCGTGCCTGATCTTACTCGGTCCCTCTAAAATGGAGGCCAATACTCTAACCACTATATATCCTATTGTGTAGGTATACGCTTTAACCTGAGCGGGGAAAAACCTGAAACTATGAAAATAGCTATCGAAGTTATCGAATTTAAACGCTAATAAAACGTAAAAGGACGTCGATGTTCGGTGTGGATGGATTTAAAAGTGCGATTTAACGGCCCCACACCTCCGAAATGCCATCGGAATTGTAATATCGAGGTGCAAAAAGGAACCGCCGTCCTGGGATAGGTATTACCCACCGCCCTAATGGCGTCTCATTGCTATGTAAATGCCTTTACGACCGAATGAGCGGGCGGAATCGTTTATATTGATTCATCGTCTAAATATTTCTGGTTAGGAAAATAAAAATTAAAAAAGTATTGCTATATGATAGACCAGTGGTTGTATATTGGATAGAAGCAGGCGCTACTTTCCGAAAATCTATGATATATTTTGAAAATTCAGCTTAATTTGCTATAGGTACTCCGCGGAAAGCAGGAGAATCTGTATGGTGTAATTTATAATTTCTTCAACCCTTATACTCCATACCAAACAGAGCTTCGGCAATGTACCCTCTACGCAAGTCTCTCTCCGAAACCGGAGCATCCTCAGGAGATGTTTACTTTACAATGAATAATTGTTAAGAAAACAATTTTCCCCTACTTTTAGCGGAGTATAGCAAATTAAGCTTAATTTTCATATTATAAATTGCCTAAGCCTATGACAGTCTACTGCTAAAGGTATCTCCTAACTGGATTTCACGTTTATATCACGATGAATTTCCTTACAAGGTTACCTTGAAGCATCCGGCTCCACTTTCCGCGGCACAAGATAGCAAAATGAATGCTAAATTGTAAATCGTTTATTTTGGAAAAGAGAACTGCAGTGTTTCTTGCCGGCTTCTTTTCGGTAAGGTCTACTTTCCAAACTAATGGTAGAGTTGCTGCAAACAGACAGACTTAACTTTTCATAACTTGTCATAATATAATGACCCTACTAGAAATAAATCTATTTTGAGGGTTTCTGCATAATTATCAAGTGCGTACGACAGCCGCGGACAAAGCGGTGGTGCCAACGATATTCTAATCTTCCATCGCCAAATGGCACGTTGATTACGTTTACCAAACATGGGTTTGCGAAAGCATTAACAGTACTGTCTAAGCAAGTTTAAGCTTGAGTTGAAGTTTGAAAAAAAAACCTGTGTAATCTGAAGTAGGATACAGAACTTCTGTGTAAATTCTGTACCACTCCATCCACTGCCATCGGAGGAAAGTTATATTTGACAGCGCTTGAAGATTATTCGAACGGAATAGAATGTGATGATTTATTTTAGTTAGCCTCTACCGAATCCACGTTAAGCAACTTAGTTCGAAAGAGATCTACTATGGAAATCTGAATTAAAGTAAGAGTCAAAACTTTATTTATTCAAAGCGATTTTTTGATGATGTAAGAACTAAATTCGTCAACTTATAACTTCAGCTACGAGAGTTTTCAATCCACGCTGGTCTAAGAACAAGCCCAAAACTTACTTAACCGGGTATTTTTATGTCATTATGACAGTTTTATGGCTTTTGGTTTGGTACTCTCTTGCATCCTTGATCCAATTTGGTCTATGGAATGTATACTCTTTGCATAACAAATAAAAATCTGTTTCGATTGTTAAAAAAGTCCTATTATTTAGATGCGAATATTCCACAGCCATCAAAAAAATCCTCAAAATGCATCTATCATATGCGGGCGTGACGTCACTCACGTTTAAACCGCAAAACTATCCAGAGTTTGGTCGGTTTTTCGTTTTTTCACGCCAGCTCGTTCGACCGACGCTGTCGCTGCCTAAGTTTAATTGGACTATGGTGAGAATTTATCGCGTGTTGGACTCTATTTTATTTTAGACGTTGGAATAATGTTGCACGTTATGCAAATTTTATGTTTTCAATATAAGTTTTGGTAGCTTTAGTTCAAAAAGTATGGTTTGGTTACTTTATTACGAATAATATTGCATGAATGAAAGCTGGAGCAGGATTTCCTATGCGTCTTAGTTTTATGTTGTATTTTCAACAGACTTAATACAAATGTTTTCTTTTTATAAATTTGTGTCGCAATTATGAACCGATTTTGATGATTATTTCTTTGTTTGGTAGGTTATATCACAGAGGTGGTTCCATTCCAATTTATGAAAATAAACTTTATTTTGCTATACTTCGCGAAAAGCAGGAGAGGATCTGTGTGGTGTAACTTATAATTTCTTCACTGCTTGTACTCCACACCAAAGAGGTTCGGCAATGTACCCTCTACGCACCCTTCGCTCCGAAACCGGGAAATGTTGACTTAACAATGAATAATTGTGACATTAACTTAACAATTTTTCATTGTAAAGTCATCAGTCTCCTGAGGTGAGACAACATCTCGTGCGTAGATCTGTTTGGTGTGGTGTATAAGGATTGAAGAAATTATTAATTACACCATACAGATTCTCATGTTGTTCGCGGAGTATAGAAAATTAAGCTTAATTTTCATAATATATCATGGATTTCCGCAATATAACGGCTGCGAAAGGTACAAGGGTAATTTGTGGGATTGAGTATACGCTTTTATAATATGATTCCTAAGGTAGTTTTGGACCTACCAATGCATAAATTTAAAGAATATGTTACAAACATATTTATTTCAGCGAGGTTCCTATACAATTGATGAATTTCTTAATGACAAGGTTGCTTGGCAGCATCCGGCTCCACAATCATCTCTCACAAGATAGAAAAATGTAAATTGTTGATGTTGGAAAAGAGCCACTGCTGAGTTTCTTGCCAGCTTCTTCTCGGTAGAATCTGCCTTTCGAACCGGTGGTAGAGTCACTACAAACAGGCAGACTTGACGTTTCAAAAGTGCTTATATTAGGCCTACTTAAAATAAATGAATTTTGAATTTTGATTTTTTTTTTTAACAATAATAAGTGTTCGGGTTGCAATTCGATTGTGTTCATAATCAAATAAGGCAAGTCACATTTAAGTGAAGAAGGTGAAGTGTCGGGAAAACTCCGCGACCAATTACGCCTCAGGTTCAGGAAAGAATATTTTGTGAAAGGTTATGAGCAGTTGATGTATGTACGCTTAAATAATAGAAAATCTAGCCTCTTAACGGCGTAAAAAGCAAGAAATAAATATTTTCTACAAAATACGAATCCCAGCAGGTAATTGTATATAGTAAGTTTGAATGTGCGTGTGTGTGTGTATGTGTTTGTGTGTGTGAGTGTGTGTGTGTGTGTGTATATGATGATCCGATGAACCGATTTTGATTGTTTTATAGGTGTATTAATCGATTAGTCGGGAGTGTTCTTAGCTATGTTTAGTGAAAATCGGTCCAAGATGCCACCACAAACTTTTTATTTACAATTCCTTCAATATAAGCTTAGGGCATCAGATGAAAGAGTTTGACTAGTAAAATACTACGAGGGTTTTTTAAATTCATATATTATATTGTTATGAAAGAAATACAAAAAGGTCTAAGCGGTAACCGCATATTGTAATAGCTCATGGCGGACGGTTCGTATTGTTTTGCGATACCTTTTTGTATGGTAAAGCCGCACGCCACTGTACCCAACGGGCGGAAATATGCTCTTCAACGGCGTCTATTGACGTCAACTCCCGGATATGATGCATAGGATCTGCTGTCATGTGTTTCAAATAGAGTAGGGGTATTCTTAATATTGGATAGAAGCAGTTATTTTGTGAAAACTTGCTATAAACCGCGAAAATCAGTAAAATCTGTGCGGTGCAATTATAGCTTTTTCACACTTAATACAGAAACCCAAACCCGACTTCCGTGGCGCAGTGATGAGCGGGGTAGTCTTATAATAGTAATATATAGTAGTAAGTGGAGTACACGGGTTCTATCTCCGGTAGGAACAATTTGGGATATTATAATTTCTTAATTTTCTCTGGCTTGGTATGGCAAAGACGCGCTGCTATGCGAATAAGCGTTCCAGTACGATGATGCTGGATTTAATATGACTGCCAACCGGTTAGCCCGCGTTCATCTTTTCGGAACACACAAAATACTTCAGGTCTAGTCCGATTTTGATTTCCATTTCACGATTTTCACCTTAACAAAGAAAATTGTGTGTAATACCCTATTTTCATGTAACCAGAATTTTCATATTTCTTATCAATTTCATTTCATCAGTTCAGTTGAGTGTTTACGTGACAACAGAATCTTCATCCCTATATGCCACTGTTGACTAAAAAAGTAGGTTATACTAGTTAGAAAAATACTTACTGAAGTCATACATACACAAATTACTTTTAAGACTAAATTACATCTTAATCAATAGGCATAAATTAAGATTACCCAAGATTACTTCTACTGTTACTCTTTACTGTTTCTTTTTCTGTATGTTATACGTGCAATAAAGTGTTTCTTCTTCTTCTTCTTCTAGAACTTAGTATGGCAGTAAAACTATACAGGTTGAGGGAGCACTACTATACAATAGTCTACCCAAAGAGATTTTTTGCGAGAAATCTTTTAAATCATTTAAAAACAAGTTAAAAAAGTTAAAAAAGTTGTTTACATTTTTTATAAACGCGCCACCTTTTGTATTTTTGTGTTTGTTTTGTTTTTGTATCACACTAAACTAGATAATATATTTCTTTATGTTAATTTTTAATTTCTCATTAAGTAAAACTGTTTCTTTTGAGAATAAATGTCTTTAAAACTAACAATGCATTCTGTTTTTCTGTACCAAAATCAAATTCAAATTAAAAATTTATTTATTCATGTAGGACTTATGTAGACATATACATATTTGTTTGTTACAATTATGTAAACATATACATATATGTTTACATAATTGTAAGGTGCTGATGATAACTTCGTCCGCCTACCTAAATCTAAAACTACAAGGGTTCAAAACGCGCCCTGATATAAGAAGAGCCCGCAACGAACTTATCCGGGCAAAGCTAATGAATTGATAGATAACTAACTAACTAGATAGATAAATAGATTTGTATCTATTAAAATACTCTATTAAAATACTGTTTCTATCGAGGATAGTTAAGGCCCCAGGATCTTTTCATCAATATAATGACTAGGACATCATAATGGCAGGTAAGTTCTTTATAATGCGGTATTATTACATGTCGCACGCCACCTGCGCTTGACAGCCGGATATAGGCGCCTCTCCGGTTTCCATTTACGCTATCATCCGGATATGACGTTCGAGCCTTCTATGTAACGTGGTAAAATAGACATTTTTGCAAGTATTCTTTTGAACAATAATAACAAAAAATGACTTTTATGTTTATGAAATCTATTAAGAAGGATATAACGGAGAACAACAGCTTCCTCTGTGATATTTTCTACTGCGATCACCAATCCTTCTGTCCTGTTATAAGCTATGGATGATTAGTGGAGTACCTGTGTAATAAAAAAAAGTGTGTTTCATTTAATATTCACCATTCGCTTTCACCACTCCGCCATTTCATTTAATATTCATTATTTCATTTTATATTCTATTTAAAATTCATTAATATCACTTTCACATTTTATAAATATTTTCATTTGTTAAATAAGTAGGTACTTCTCGTAAGTCAACTGAAATAAATAATATAGCTTATAATGATAAAGTAATACAAAACCCTACAGAAATATGTTCTATAATAAATAAATATTTTATTGAAACATCAAATAGAGTACTGAGCAATTTTGACAATTCTGTTACAAATTTAAAAACCCACCCAAATAATATGTTTTGCAGCCCAACCGATCCCTACGAAATAAAAAAAATTATCATGAATCTCAGAAACACATATTCAACAGGATACGATGAACTTAGCACGATTTTATTGAAAAAGTGTGTTAACTTTATTTCATTACCTTTAGTTCATATCATTAATCTTTCAATAGAACAAGGTATATTTCCTGAAAGACTTAAGATGTCCGTTATAAAGCCACTTTTTAAAAAAGGTAATAAGGATGAAATTGGAAATTATAGACCAATAGCTCTAAACCCAGTATTATCAAAGATTTTTGAAAAGGTTATATTCAAAAGAATGTATAATATATTGCAAATGTTTTTTATAAACTTATTTAACGTATTTCAAAGATCTATATTTTATAATCTAAGTAATTATTGAGTGGATGATAAGTACTTTTTTTTTATATCAGTTCTGAAAATGATATAAACTGATTAATGCCAACTCAGATGACAAACGATGATGGTTTAAAAAGATGAAAATGTCTAGTCTGAAAGATTCAGTCCATCTCAAGCGTTTTCTACTGAGTGTAATGGAATTCTCTTGAAGTACTTACTATTTCCGAGAGATTTATCTCACCAGGCTACTAGGCACTCAGGAGTGCTAAGGATTCTATCCAATCTTGAGGTAGTAAAAAAGCAAATGGGAATGATAAAATAAATAAAATAAATTGTGTCTTTTTGTATTCACGAGAAGTGTAATCTTGTGTTCCGCGGATACAATGGCAATAAGACTAATTCAGTAAGCCGTCGCCTCCTCATATTTATCCTCCCCCAGTTGATGTTGCACGCGAGTTGAATATATTAAGATAAGAATTATGTCACTCATTTTTGGCGGTTCTGTTCTTTGAATAAATGCTTACGTATTAATGATGAAGTCGAAAAGAAAGTTGTTGCAAATTATGTTTTGTAGGTATAAGCGCAAAATTAAAAAAACTGTTTGTTACGTAATCCTCCTTTATACTTATTTTTATTTTTATTTTCATTATAGTTTGCAGTATCTTTTGTATTTTTTTTAATTTATCGTTTTAGTTTTAGGTTCTGTATATTGAAGAACCTTTATATTTCATGATGCATGCAGAGTTAGCCTGTAAGTGCGGTATACAATGTAAAATTCAGAATATTACTGTTAAGTTTATAATAATTTTAAGGCATTGTATATAACGTTGGCTTCCTAAATACATAAATAAATAATAGGCTACAGGTCAGTCTATCAGTCAGCTTTTATCGCTTGAGGTATAGTTACGTAACTAGCTATCCACTGCAGTTTCACTCGCGTGAACTAAAGGCATAGTAACGTAATGTTCTATTCGCCATCTTTCTATTATTATGGTTCAACTAAGATAGTTAGATATAGATCCTAACGGATGTTTTTGCAGGTTACAAATTCTGTCTAGTGCCATTACAATTAATTATAGGTCTATACAGCATTATCATTATTATCTCCGCTCAAATTATAAAAAATAAAAACTAAAATAAGTATTAAACCAAAAACGATTATAAATGATAATGTAAATATGAATTTAACTGTTAATGTTAAATTAAAAATAAAAATAAAAATAAATATATGTTATTATTCATTTTTCATTCAAAGTAGTAAAAATGTTGTAATTATGAGAACTTTAATCATAATTTGTATGTATTATCCATATTTTTCGCAGAGTAAATTTTATCGTCAAAAATTTGCCAATTTTCATCAAACGTAGCTAAAATAACATGTCCTATCAATTCACCTTGCAAACAAGAAAACAAAGCTGCCAGTGTTTTACAACTTAAAGCAAGAAATAACTATTTTCTAGAATATTTTTATTTTTAAGTCGGTGCCAAGTAAAATGAAAAAAAATAACATCGTGCTTTCCTTGCATATGAAATGGAAGGGAAAGGAAAGAATGCATCAACAATGGCGACACAAACTTTCATCCTAATCAATAACCTTAACTTGTTATAGATAAAGCATAAATTCGCGTAATTGGAATTTGAATATTTATAAAAATCAACAGAAATGGCCGTTTCTACATCACCGAGGTACCAGGAAAACACGAAAGCGGAGCGGTTTCTACACCGAAAATCGAGGCAGATATTTGGAATCGACAGAGGTATTCAATTGACCGTTTTCACAAGAGCTATCGCGTCCGAAACACGTCTCTGTTCGCTGGAAAATTTATGTAGACCGTTGAGAAAATATTGAATGTCCTTAAAGGGATCCTTTTAGAATTAATGCTATTGTAGAGAAAGAGTACTTGAAGTTATATGTTCCTTGTATATTCTACTATAAGTAAGTCGCTTATCGCTGTCTGTCTGCCCCTATGTATGCTTTGATCTTTAAAACTACGCCACTTGTTTTGACGCGATTTTCACTAACGTTTTTACTAGCGACGGACAAGGAAATGCTTAATTGGTAACGCCTCATCTAAGGAGATTAATGGGCATACATCAACCATTCTCCAATGATATGGTGAAACGTTTTTTTTTCTATAGACATAGCCTTTAGGCATTCGATTTGACTCAAGAGGAGGGTTTGTATGTATACTACATGCATTATATATACGAGAAACACTGATAATTTAAGGGAGGCCTAATGGGACGTCGTAAATAAACTTTTTTTTTTGCGCTTGCATTGCAAACTCTGGCTGAACCCAGATAGTGATTGATCATAATTATGTACAATAAGTCCGCAATTGCCCGCTACGTTTTACAAAAATAATATGTGTTATTTACAAAACCATTTACAAAAATGCCATTTCCTTATCCAATTAAATACATATACACCTTTACTGTACTGTAAGTGAGAGTGTCGGAGATAGCAATAAAGTTTTTCCACCACGCCAAAAAAAAGGCTATCACCTTTTTCATTAGCAAGGCAGAATTATATGTCACACACTTAGATGATAATTAATTCATTAAAAGTGCCTAGGTACGGAACCCTCAAAATAAAAAAACGGAAATTAAAGTTACGTGTGACTATGACGCATTATACTCCAGTGTACAAGTCCATTAGTTACGTTGTAATTAACAATATATGCTGTGACACGGCACGTGAGGATTTCGCGCCAAATTTATACTCGCCAAACGGAGCCGCCATGATGGATGGCGCCATTTTGAATGTTACTCTTGTAAATAGTACGGACGTTTGCCTGACACTTTTTATCCTCTATGGGTCAAGCTTTATGTGAATTTATTACAACGGCAAAAAGGTTTTTATTTATTTCACCATATTTCCTGCTTAGCGTATTGTATGCGGTGTGTGTATTTTTTTTGGAGATGTAAAAAAGGCTTTCAAAAATTGTATACAGTTTTGAAAATAATTGAAATTGTGATAGTATCACTCAAAGAATGAACTAAGGATTTATAAATTTTTGACCGATTTACATTAATTAATTATTATATTGTTCAGAAACATGGTCGCTAACTATGGGCCTTATAAGAAGGGTCAGAGTCACTCAACGGGCGATAGAGAGAGCTATGCTCGGAGTATCTCTACGTAAACACATCAGATATGTGGAGATTCGTAGAAGAACCAGAGTTACCGACATACTCGTAGCTCAACGAGTCGCGAAGGTGAAGTGGCAATGGGTACATAGTTCGGAGAAAGGATAGACGTTGGGGTCCCCAGGTGCTGGAATGGCAGCCCCGCACTGGTAAGCGCAGAGTCGGTCGGCCCCCAACGAGGTGGACAGACGACATTAGCGCGTCGCAGGTAGCCGCTGGATCCAAGCGGCACACGACCGTGGATTGTGGAACTCCATACAAAAGACCTATGTCCAGCAGTGGACTTCTATCGGTTGATATGATGATGAAGTAACTAGTAACATTTTATTATATTAATCTTTTTAGTGTTCTTTTATTATTTTCAGTTAGGCACGTCCGTATCACTTTAGTTTGCAGATGCTACGATAACATACGAGATGTAACGATTTATCATCAAATTTTGATTAAAATTTTGATAAATGAGGTGTTTGCCTCCAGCAGTCGGGTATCCATAGCCCAAAATAATGTCGCCACAACTTCAATATGGCGGAAAAGATAGATAAAGCTACGCAAAGAGGAACAAAATATGTATTAATATTTATAAAGTGTGTAGATAATGAAAATATCTTAGTTTTGTATTAACGGCCGATTGGCGCAGTGGGCAGCGACCCTGCTTTCAGAGTCCATTGACTCTGTGGGTTCGATTCCAACAACTGAAAAATACTTATGTGATAAACATGAACGTATTTCATTGACTAGGTGTTTATCTGTATATTATAAGTATTTATGTATTTATTCATAAAAATATTCATCAGTCATCTATGTACCCATAACACAAGCTACGCTTACTTTAGGGCTAGATGGCGATGTGTGTTGATGTAGTTTTATTATTTATGAAGTCAACAGTTTTTTTTTTGTTTTTAGCTAAGTTACTTTAGTCATAATTACGCCGCTAGTGGTGTCAATTTGTTGTATATGAAAACATCATAACTTATTTAGAAAAATAGAATAAGACTTTATAAGTATAGAACCCAAAATAATTAACTGCGAAAATTAAACCCCCTTGTTAACATATGATGATGAAACATAATACACCGCTGTACAAGTCCATTAGTCACGTTGTAATTAACAAAATATATGCTGTGACAAGGCACATGAGGATTTCGCGCCAAATTTATACTTGCCAAACTGAGACGCCATGATGGATGCCGCCATTTTGGATGTTACTCCTATAAATAGTACGGAGGTTTACATCACACTTTTTATCCTCTATGGTCAAGCTTTATTTGCATTTATTACAACTAAACAGAGGTTTTTATTCATATTTTTTACTTAGCATACTGTGAATTTTTGTTTTTGTGTATTTTCCGTTGTAATCGTGGATGCAGCTGGTAGAAGAAAGCCAAATATAAAATTCGAATTCATAGCGTCAACTTAACATCATTACAGTGCAAAGAAGAGCATAAAGTTGTGACAACAGTAGTGTAATACTTACAGCGATACTTGCGTATATGTCGTATTTTGGATATAAAGAAAAATATGGATAAAGAAATCTAAATTATACGTAGCATCCAGAATTGTCTGTTGGTCAAGGGATAAGGAAAATTATGATTAAGCTTTATTGTGCATCATGGGTAGTCAATGAATGATATTAATTAAAGCAAATGCTACCCTGTTGGCGTAGTGGTTAGGTGTCATACATTTGGATAAAAAAGACACATAAACTTTATTTTTATGTTATTATCTATTCTGATTTAATAAACGTGAAATGCAGTTACTACCATATGAAGCGGTGATAGCCTAGTTGGTGAGGCCTCGCCTTTCCTTTTGTGGAGACGAGTTCGAGCTCCGGCACGCGCCACTGACTTTTCGGAGCTATGTGCGTTTTTAATTCAAGCAGTTTAAATATCACTTGCTTTAAACGGTGAAGGAAAGTATTGTGAGGAAACCTGCATGCCTGAAAGTTCTCCATAACGTTCTCAACGGCGTGTGAAGCCTAGCAATCGGCAATCCGTACTTGGCCAGCGTGGTAGACCTAAACCCTTCTCAATCTGAGAGGGACCCGTGCCCTGTAGTGGGCCGATAATGAGTTCACAAATAATGATAATGACGAATATCAACGCACCAAAACCGGCGGTTAGGAAATTGGCGGTATCACCCACGTACCTCCACTAACTTGTAAACAATAGTAGTTAAATGGAAACAAGTCGGGTGGTCGTGGTGGTTTTAGGCTTTGAAAAACCTTCTCTCGAGAAAGAAGACCCATCATCGGGACTCTAGCAGGGCTCAGTAAACTGATTTAGATAGATTTTGAAGACCTCCCTGGCGGTGAGCACTGAGGTTTTAAGTGAGAGGTTCTAGGATCTATTTCCGGCAGGGGCAAATTGGACATTCATAATTTCTGAATTTGGTGGGAGATTTTGGCCGTTGCTAGTTAACATCCTACCGACCAAGACGAGCCACTAAGCTATTTAGCGGTGCCATACCTCTTAACAGGTTAGCCCGTTACCATCTTATACTGGAACATCACTTGCCACCAGGAAAATTGCAGTCAAGGGCTAACTTGTAGTGAAAAAAAAAATAAAAAAAAGATATGCAGTACGTAAAATGATATGTACCATACAACGTCTCAGAAAGCATGAGACCCTGACATATAACTACAGCGGTGTAATAACTTTCTGTCCGTGTGTCAGGCTCGTGACAGATTGCGATGGGGGAGCCATCTATCGGAATGCACGACCCACTTTCCTAACAAATGTGCGTGGCTTTTAGATGTTATTCATAATATTTTTTCCGTCAGCAATTTTGGAAAGTAACACTATTACTTTATACTAGATTTTACCCGCGACTTCGATGATGACGATTTCGATTATACGGCCTATACGGTAACCGTATAAACGGTTGTTATGTTAGGAAAGCTATAGTTCCGATCAACTATACAACGTGTAAATGAAAACCGAAATAATACTTCACAGGCATAAGAGGTTGTTGTTGTTGTTCTGTCTCTAAGACTTGTCTGTGACTATAAGTAAGTATTTACTATGAAACTTTGACAGGCGCTATATGTTAATAAAAAAACAATTGTTAGGAAAATATTTTAACGAAATCGTAAAATTCATTGATATCTGACGCTTTTCTTTGTATTCACACAACTACAAAGCTGTACGCCGAATTTCAACTTTCTAGGTCATCTTGAAGCAGGTGAGGTTTAAGATTACGGAATATGTCAGTCAATAGAAAGAATGCTGATTTGTAGACGTTAATATCTCAATAACCGTTGGAGCTGTAATTATTAGTTTGGCGGCTAGTTGATCTAAGGGTTTCATGTGTTTATGTTGAGAGTTGAAATAGATTTAGAGTTATTAAGTAAGCAGTTGTGAGAGTTGAATAGATTTAGAGGTATTAAGTAAGCAAAAGTGGCTCTAAATGGTGCGTGTAACATACGGTAGCTGTGGTATGTTATTCTTTTGTGGTTTGAGTTATCAATTAAAGATGGAAGCATTTAAATAAACAATTTTTTTATTCGTTTCTCGTTGTTAATCACTCGAGTCCAGTGGCGTGCACTTCATACATGCATGAAAGCACTGCCTTCCCTAAAAATGATATATAACTCGTATTGAAGGAGATTTTTTGCCTTTTTCATGCAATTGCTGAATGCATACCCTGGTAAGGAATCCGGTGCACGCCACTGCTCGAGTGCCATCTAGAAGCACTGTCTGAACTTTAAAGCCCATTTTTGAACAAAATAAAATGAGTATTTTTGCTATAAAAATTTCAAAAGCAAACTTTTTGCTATGGAAATATGTTTTCTTCTCCTTTTTGTATATCTATAATTTACCAGGAATTCATAAAATAAACTTTAGGCTCTACGAAAAACAAAAACTTTTTTGTAGTCTTGTTATTAGAACACTGAATAGTTAGCCAGTTTGTTTACGGGCTACAACCAAAGTCTCGCAGTAGACAATACATGCTATCACTAGTTAGTTCCAAGGTGCCATGGTGCACAAATCAAAGCGATCGGGCGCAACACGTGTATTGCCAGGTCGCACTCTCAAATTACCCCACGTTGTCGGTCCACTATTTGCAATTCTCCCCGCTCGCGTCTTTTTCTCCCCTTTTCCCAGTGACTAATGTGCGACACGGCACGTGTGATTTTCTGGTATAGCGATCGGTGATTTCAAACTAGGGTTGGCTGCATTACATTTTCTTAATTCCTGGGAAATATTTGGGCATTTGAACTTCAGCAAAAAACGGTGATAGCCTAAAGGATAGGATTTCGACTTCACTATTGGAAAGCCGAGTTCGAGGGCACGCACCCCTAACTTTTTTAAGCTCACCATCATCATCATTTCAACCGATTGACGTCCACTGTTGGGCATAGGTCTTTTGTAGGGCGTTTCAAACTCTTCCAAACGCTTGTATCCAGCTGCTCCCCGCGACTGTCCACCTGGTTGGGGGTTGACGCTGCGTTAACCGGTACGGGGTTGCAATTCCAATACCTTCGGTTCTCCGAGCTATGGTTTTTTTTTATTCCACTAAAAGTTAGCCTTTGACTGCAATGTCCTGGTGGTAAGTGATGATGCGGACTAAGATGGTAGCGGTTAGGGAGTATGGTAGTCATACCCCTAATAGGTTTCTACGCGACATCGCACCGGAACACTAAATGATAGTTTCATGAAGATCAGTTAGGTAGTTTTTGCGTGAAAGCTTAACAAACAAACTTGCATTCACATTTATAATATTAGTAGGGATATACTCACTTTAATATTGGTTTCGTTTGCCGTGGAGACTCTGGGGCTATGGAGTCTAAGTGCAAAAAAAATCTTGCGACACATCGGTTGCCTCATCTGATCTGATTAGGTACATAAGGGCTGACTGCTTTTTTCGCAGATTAGTTTAGTTATAAGTTTCATTATAACTTTATCAATTAAAATTTTATAACAGACAAGAATAATAATGGGAGATAATAATGAAATAATTTTTGTTTCAGATCAAGTGGCAGCCCTAATCCCCACAGGTGACTAGCGGCGGGAAACACAATTTCCCACAGATAATATAATTTTTCCCCTAACGTGTTTGTTAGTTGACTTTGACAACTCTCACATCGATTTGTTATTGTCAGAAGTGTATCCTATGTATTGAACAGTTTGAAAAATATATCGTAAAGGTTCTGAATAAAAATAAAAATTAATTAGTAATAAGGATTAATTGAAGTTTAGGTAAACTTTACTTTACGTTTAGGAATAATAAAAACTAGGATAGCTTTTAGATATCAGCATAAACCTCTGGAAACAAAGCTTTTAGTTTTGCGGTTCATTAATTAAAGGTATTTTGCAATGAAGGAAAATGACGTGTTTTCACTTCTTTTGTCTTACAGATACTGTGAAGGCTTGATGTGGGATTGCAGTTAAGGGCTCACTTGTCGAGGAATGTTTGCGCCAAATTAATATTAGTGAGGGTAGGGTTCTTAAGGTGCTGGAATGGTGACCCGCACCGGTAAACGCAGGTGGCCTCCAACGAGGTGGACAGGTGACATCAGGCGAGTCGCTGGGAGCCGCTAGAGGCAAGCGGCCCAGGACCGTGTGGAACTCCCTACAAAAGACCTATATCCAGCAGTGGACGTCCATTGGTTGAAATGATGATGATGGTGATGAAGGATATTTGCACTGTGGGAAGTTGTTGTGAGACACAAACTGTAAATATACAGATACCACTTTCCTAAACTCGGGGCCAGATGTACACAAAATGATAATATAAAAACATTACACCGCAAGATACCGGCACCTTAGCAGTAATCAAAACGAATGACATGCGTGTAGCTCGGATAACACCGTGCCAGATTACACTACGTGGACAAAATTATGTGCACGTAACACATTATAATAACTAATCTTATCATACTACTAAAATTAAGCTTACTTTGCTATTATATGAACGCTGTGATTTATAATTTCTTCAATCTTTATACGCAAAAATACGAGTAATACCAAATACGTAGTATACTGCAAAAATGTGTATATACTGATATATCTCATTTATATTATGTGTATTAGAATTTATGAGTAAGTAGTTTATTATAATTCTTTTATCTATTATTATTTTTATATATTATTTCCGGATATATATGTATATATATATACACGCAGACTGCCTTTGCACGCTCTATTTTCTATACTAAGTTTCTTCTGTATATGTGTTTACTTTGTATAAAATATGTGTGTGCAATAAAGCTTTCAAACAAACAAACAACGCACCAAACAGATCTTCGGCAATGTATTCTCTACGCACGTTTCGCTCTGACAACGGAGCATCCTCTGGAGATGTAAAAATTATAAAAAGGTAATTTTCTTTGTAAAGTAGTTAATGTTCATCACAAAAAAAATATTCCAGGTGGTAAAAGGTTTCCATGGACCGTTAAAAATGTTTACTTAAATTTTCAGTGTTCAATTTTTAGTGCACACTGTGTATCAGGTAGTGCGGCCTTTTATTTGTTTTCCTACCGCGCTGATTATGAGCAATGCCGAACTTTATTGCATTGCTACGGATAAATGTGGGAGAATTATCTTTTGTTATAATATATTTATTTTAATATATTACGTGTAAGACAGTTGCTATGGCTTTTTAGTCCAATGTTCATGGAGTGAGAAAGCTATCGCAGAAAATAAGTTTTTATTTTTACTTGTAGATTTCGTTTCTAGGATTTGATCAGGTAGGGTTTTGCTCGCTTTATCTGAAATGTAAAATAGCGCGTTAATTTTTACTGGGATCGGAATTATTTTTACTTCTTCACTTTTACACTGTACTACTGAGAAGGCACGATGCGAGTAACCCCTCACTGGTTAAAATGCCGAATGCCTAATTGTTAGTTGGTGTTTGTTGTTAGTTTTAAGATATGTTTGTATAAATAGGGTATAAATCTACCATATCAATGCACATTATCTCAGCAGAAGATTCTGAAGTTTTATTACGTACACTAAAATTGTTAACCCATTTGCTAGCCCACTTATTTCCATTTCGAAATGGAAAAAGGCATGACATATACAAAGAATCTCAAATCTAGATCTTCATCATTTGAGTAATATCCAATAAACTATATGCGCACGCTTATATCCACGGAAGTTTCTAGAGGGTACCTATTTCCAATTTTACTATTCACCTGTTTACATAGCTTAATTTTTTTTTTATTTATAATATGCGATGTAAGTTTATAATAGCATAAATATATATTCTAGTATATATTCATTTATATCGGTATTTTTGTAGTTATTATGTAAATTTAGTGTGTGTGTTCATGTAAGTTTATTTTATTTTTTGTTACATACTTTATGCACCATCCACTTGCCGCCTTTTCATCGGCTTCGCACGCTGAAGTTGCCTTTAAAAGATCACTTTTAGTGATAAGGCCGCATTTGCACTCTAGAACTAAATACTATTACTGTTTTACTTGTTTTTTTCCTATTCTGTTGGGTTGATATAAAGTTTTCTATTCTATTCTATTCTTTTCTTACTTGGTGGTTAGTAATGCTTTCTAGGACGGTAGCGGGCTACCCTGTTATGGGTAAGGCATATAAATTAAACGTTTATCGGTTTTCGTAGATGGGGTGGAAATTCCAAGCCATAGAAGGAAGAAGAGGAGAAGCAAAAAGATTATTTTGCGAGTGAAAAATCTTATCTTAGTTATTTACTGATTTTTCATAAGAGTACATTTATACGATTATTTCAATTAGTGCGTAAAAATAAGAGTGAATAATTTGTGAAAAGGTATTTTCAAGGCTGGTACGCTTAATCTTAGGCTGCCTCATTATTACTATCAGGTGAGAACAC
Organism: Pararge aegeria; assembly: GCF_905163445.1. Classification (NCBI taxonomy): domain Eukaryota; kingdom Metazoa; phylum Arthropoda; class Insecta; order Lepidoptera; family Nymphalidae; genus Pararge; species Pararge aegeria. The sequence goes on from NC_053193.1 coordinate 1,663,760, forward strand.
GGTCGAGCGCCGGAGGGTGTTTATTCAAAAATAAGTGAAGTGCAAGCGGGAAAATGTAGAGTGGGTTTCCGGAGCCAAACCGTAAAGGATGCCGATAAATAATTCGTACCGGAAGCCGGAAATAACAATAATTAGAAACACTAAAAAACAAAGATGTTTTTTTGGGGATTGGCAATATTATATATATTTGTAGGTTATATTATATATTCATTATCAGCACCTATCTACCAGTTATACTAGCGGACCCCGGCGCCATCTGTCGGGCTGATTTGTGAATCTAAACCATTCAGGGTACCACCCAAAAGCATACCAAAAAAATTCATTCAAATCGGTCCAGCCGTTTAGGAGTTCAGTGACATACACACGCACACAAGAAATCTATACTTATAATAAAACTGTAACTGGAAGATTTCTGTACATTTAATATATTTTAAACATTTTGACCTTTATAATAGACCAGATGCTTTATAATAGACTATCTGTTGCCCGCGACTTCGTCAGCGTTTGATTTTGTTTTTTGATGTGGCATTAAATTTTGTTGAAGATCTAAAAAAAAATTAAAGTATTCAGTATCGCTAAGTAAATGAGGGGTTCTGTCTTTTATTTCCAACCACAGTTTGGGCAAAATTAAACACATATTATAACCTCTATAGTACAAAAAAAAAATTATACATAATGCCTTTAAGAGATTGATATGTAGCGATAAGGCCGCCGAATTGTATACTTGTTGTTAATTTTTTTTTACAATATTTCTATATGTTTATGTGGTGCACAATAAAAGTGTATTTATTCATAAAAGATTTCTTGTAAGCGTATAACATCTTCTATAACAGTTTCTAATCAATTCGTTGTGATATTTAAACGTATGGGAAGGCGTATAAACAAACAGGCGTCTGACTGATAGACACGCAGACATGAAGAATCGCTTCCCGGTCCGACTACGCAACCCTCAAAAACGGCCAATATTCCCTCATGTAAAAATATTTCCCGCGATAAGCCACCGCGCGATGACGGCCCCGGATTTACGGTAATCCCGGGACAATCCCGGGCGTCCTGGGGAATTTGAACGGGATAAGGCCTCGCACCTTGGGCTGTAATTTATTTTATAGGACCCCCACGTGCTGAATACCTAATTGGTATCTTACGGCCAGTATGTGATAGTTGAAATATAAGTTACATTAAACTTTAAGTTAGCCCTTATTAATATAATAATAAATAACAAACATACTACAACAATACAAACATCACCATCTAGCCCAAAAGTAAGCGTAGCTTGTGTTATGGGTACTAAGATAGCTGATGAATATTTTTATGAATACAATACACATAAATACTTATACAGATAAACACCCAGACGCTGAAAAACATTTTTCCAGTTATGGGAATCAAACCCACGGCCTTGGACGCAGAAAGTAGGGTCGCTGCCCATTGCGCAAACCGGCTGTCAAACATAAATTAAACGAAATTAAAATCATAAGTTCCGCAGGAAATGTAGAACTATTATATAACAAAACTAAAAAAGAGAGTATACATAGACACATCTTACCGCGGGTAATTCCCTGATCTGTTCATCTGCTCTGGGTTGGCTCATTATCTGGCTGTTCAGCGCAAAAATCTAGCCAGCATTCTTGGCACCATCCCACGCGCGCATGACCTTTACAGTCATTAGTTTATTTTTATGTTTTGTTGAAACATCCCTACTTCCCTATCCCTACTAATATTATAAATGTATGTTTGTTTGTTACGCTTTCACGCAAAAACTACTTAACCGATCCTCATGAAACTTTGTACACATATTCTTGGAAGTGTTAGAAGTAATATAGAATACTTTTTATCCCGACATTAAGCTCGGTTCCTTTGGGAGAGGGGATGAAAGTGTTTGACGATTCTACACCATAACTCCGACGAATTATAACCGATTTAAATAATTATTATTGTACTATAGAGGTTATAATATGTGTTTAATTATGCCCAAACTGTAGTTGGAGAAAGAGAACAGAACTCCTCAGCGGACAGCGGCGAACCCCTCATTTAAGGCTTAGCGACACTGAATACTTTAATTTTTTTTTAGATTTAAAACTAAATTTAATGCCACATCAAAAAACAAAATCAAAAGCAGACGAAGTCGCGGGCAACAGCTAGTTATAGATAAAGATACTTAACTAACTCATTTATATATTGAGCTCAGCGAGAGTCAGATGCTAGGTAGTTTTTTTTTATTTTTTAGAGGCTTGTAAATAAGGTTTTTTTACTTCCTTTTCGGTGATGATAGCCTAGTAAAAGAACTTCAGCTTCCCGGGGTCGTGACCGAGTTCAATCCACCAGGGTACGGGTCACCTTCTAGAATGAAAAGGGGTAAAGGCCGTATTCCACAACTTGACTTTGGACGTGGCTAGTTACCACCCTACTCACAAAGACGTGCCGGTAAGTGATTTACTGTTCCGGTGCTATGTCGCTTAGAAACAGATTAGGGGTATGACTACCATACTCCCTAACAGGTTAGCCCGCTACCATTTTAGACTGCATCCACATTTACCACCAGGTGAGATTGCAGTTAAGGCCTAACTTGTCGTAGAATAAACAAAAAATAATAAAAAACTTAGATTGTTACCAGGAAAACATAACCGTACAAGAATGCACCTCTACATTTCTCTATGACAAGTTGACAAGTCTGTGTGGGTATTAGCTGGTATTGCGACAATTTTTAAAGCTTTCCCCCTTATTCCCGACACGCGCCTTTCCCGAAGGAAACTTAGTATTCATTTGCCGTTGCGACATCAGCAGCGTCATAAATTCAGATTACAGAGGCTATTATGTACGGGACGGTACCCTGACGTACTTCTCACTCCGAGGCTTGATTATATAGCAAACCACTCTTACAAAACATAGAGTTTGTATAAAAATTCAATTAACAATTATTGTATGAATGAATGAATACACTTTTATTGTACACCAAAGAAAAAAAGTAGTTACAGAGATATGAATACATATCAAGAGAGTACAATTTGGTGGTCTTATCGCTACATAGCGATTTCTTCCAGGCAACCAATGGCGTAAAAGGAAAAAATACAGAAAAGAGGTAGGTGGTGCAATGAATAAGATTTAAAATTATACAAATATATAAATAAAATATATATGAATATAACTACAATATATATATCATATAAATACAAATAAAATATATAACATATAGCATCCTCAATTCATATGAAATACATAAATAATTAAAATGACACACTTAAAATGATCCGCTTCAGCGATGTTCGGCTGATAGAGACAAATAATGATCCTTCACTAGTTTCTACTAGTTTCTAGTAGTTTATCCCTACGTATACCTACTTTAACGAAATAATCTTCTTGTATTCCAACAAAATTGCCATTATTGTCATCCCATTTTCAGCCCACTACAGGGCGTAGGTTTCCTTTCGGAATAAGCAGGGCTTAGACTAGTTCTCCACGCTGGCCAAGAGCGAATCGATGGATTTCTCAAGGCTTTTCTCACGCCATTGTTAACATTATGAATTTTTTTCAGCCATGCTGGTTTCGTCCCGGTGTTTTATAGTCATCATTATCATCATCACATCAACCCATTATCGGCCCAATACAGAGTCGCCCACACACCACGCCCACCCACAATGAGAAGGGGTTAAGGCCGTAGTCCACCACGCTAGCTCAGTGCAGATTGGTGGTCTCTACACACCTTTGAGAACATTATGGAGAACTCTCAGGTATGCGGGTCACGATGTTTTCCTTCACCGTTGAAACAAGTGATATTTAAATAGTTAAAACGCACATAACTCAGAAAAGTTAGAGGTGCGTGCTGGGATTCGAACTTCGCCCCACGAAAGTGAAGTCGAACTCCTTTCCAATGCGCTGTCACTGCTTCTACAGACACTATTCACTGTTTAATAGCACTTAAATTAAAAAAACGCACATAACACTCCGAAAAGTAAGAGTTACATGCCAAAGCCCTAATATCGCGGATAATTGAATTTAAATGGCGCTAAATTCGTCTATCGATCTAAATCGTCGATAGACGTCCACTGGATATAGGTCTTTTGTAGGGAGTTCTCTTTCTTCTGTTCTTCTTGTGCTGGGCTGCCATTCCAGCACCTGGGGACCCCAACGTCCATCCTTTCTTGGAACTATTTGCCCCGCCCATTGCAACTTCAGCGTCGCAACTCGTTGAGCTATTCTTCTCTTCTACGAATCTCCACATTTCTGATTTGATCACGTAGAGATACTCTAAGCATATGTCTCTCCATCGCCCGCTGAGTGACTCCGAGCCTTCTTATGAGGCCCACAGTTAGCGACCATGTTTCCGAACCGTTGATCATCCTTGGCAACACGCAAATTAATTGACTGTAATTAGTATTTTCAGTTACTGTACGAGCTCGAGTAACCGTTTATGTCTATAAACCACCTCTTATCGCACTAATGCGAGTAAAAGCCAGTGTAATCTCTCTTTCAACGGTGTGCTTGGTCTAACCTCAGCTGCCTTACCGTTAGTCGCTAACGATTCGGTTAAACTTATCACCTACCGATTTAATTTATCAGCTGCCGAGGATTTTAACCCTTACGTCGTTTGTTTTACAGAAGAAAGTTTCGTGAGGGATTGGAACGCTACGGACCTCTACGAGTGGAGCTATGAAACTAGCGTTTGACGACATCTTTTACGTCAGCATGAGAAATGTGGCTATATAAGTGGGCGGTTCCCGGCTATTACTTTCTTAAACTGCAGCAGTGTTATTGCCAACATTTTATTTTGGTATAGTAGTTATACCCTTTAGGTTTCTACGCAACATCGCTCCGAAACACTAAATCGCTTAGCGGCACGTCTTTCTGGATAAGGTTGTAACTAGCCATGGCCAAAGCCTCACACCAGACCAGATCAGAGAAAATTCAGAAATTATAAATTCCAAAATCACCTCTGCCGGGAATCGATCCCGGGACCTCCTACTTAAATTCACAGTGCACACCATTGTCCCAGGACGACAGAAGAGGACGTTTATACGCGCTATTAGTAAGCACTCTATTTGGAGCAGCCTTTAACATCAGGCTTGTGGTAAATTTATTTATAGTATTTCAAGAGAAGTTGCTAAACTTTATTATGTAACGACTTCAGTTACGCGTATTGAAACTATAAACGTTGATATCGCGACTTGAATGGCTCCAAATGGATCCAAAATAGAAACTTGCGGCCAATTAAAAGTTTTTAACAATTAACCGGCGGCAGTGACGCATTGTTCGAGGCTGCGTTCTACTCCGCACTCCGCCCTCCGCCCTCGGCCCGCCGCCCTCCGTACTCCGCACTTCCCACTTACATCTTCCGCAATGCACTTTTCTATATAAAGAACTGGAACAAACGCTTTGTTTTTTTTTTAAATTTAATTCGATACAATAAATTTTTATTATAGACTAGCTTTTGGCCGCGCCTTCACTCGTGCTTATGAAGAGATCATCAATTGATTAGGTCTCATAATCGTTTTATATAGTTAGATACATCCAAACATCACAGGTCAGTTTTTAAAAATTAGTCACTATGTGTTCTTGTATTAATACTCTTTAAAACCCTTCAACTTGCATTGAACTAGCGTGGTGGGTCTGTGCTCCGAAAACCGTTCCCATGTCTATGCCCAGCTGTGGTACGTTATATGGGCAGATCATTACGATGATGGCATATTCTTTGTATATCTTTATATTTATGTGGAAGGTCATAAAAATATATGAAAATCAGTAGTAAGTACAAACTTGCAACTTGGTCATTAAAACAGTAGTAAGAATAAACTTGCAATATAATAGGTTACATAAAAATAATAATTCGATGAAAGGAAATCGCATACAATTTTACAATGAACTACCTGTTGACATCTTGTAGAAATCTCTGAAATAGTTTATTTACTCCCATGCTTAAAATCCTGTATAAAAGTTTCTTAAACAGTTAGCTTTTTGCCAACATGGAAAACCCAATGTCATAATCATTTTATATTATTATTTCGCATACGCATCAAAAGTGCTACCTATGGGCCTATTTGAATAAAGATATTCTTGACTTTGACTTTGACTTTGAGTGTAGCGCAAGTACTTTAAAAAAGATAGCGTTGTTTATAATAACAACTTTAATTATAATCTCCGACATATTTTTTATTATAATAATATAATATTTGCTCAATTTGATACTTGAGCAGACTTAAAATCAGCGCTGAGCATTGTTGCCAATGCGCAGCATAAGGCTGAGTTTGCGGCCATTTGCCATATTGTTAGTTAAAAATTGTTAATAATATTGTTCAAGTTCTTGTAACAGTAGAGCATGGCATTATTTATATTATTATTATTATTTTATTATTTAATATAATATACCTAGTATAACATACTTAATAGTCGCCTTTGTTGCTGAAGTAATGAATGGGCTTTGACAGCATTTTTGCATATATCTAGTGACTGCCTGTTTTCTACTTTATTGTTCTGCAATTGCACAGTATTCTATTATTGCATGGTATTTTTTCAAAAAACGGAGTATTCGAAACATTTAAAAATCAAAACATCGGCATCCAAATTAACTTTCCACTCTGGGCAGGATCGCAATTTCCTGTTTTCTATTTGGCCTTTGAAAAAAGTGTGGAATGGAAGGAATTCGGGCCGCGTCAGGAATCAACCGGCAGTTTAAGTCCATGGTATTATTGTTGCTGTTACGGTTCAAGTTGTAAGATACCAGAGGTTCTTACACCATGTTTTATGGCCAACCAAGCTTCAGTAGGAATTTTTGGATTGAAATCTGAAAGATTATTGGTTTAACTTAGCAATTGGGCATAGTTCCGTCTCCTGAGGATGCTACGGTGTCCGTGCGAAACCTGCGTAGAAAGTGAATTTTGGTAGATCTTTGTGGAGTTTAAGTAATAAAAAAAACTTTATATTCTAAAAGATTACAAAAATCGATTGCTAGTAATCTCCACACTAAGTAGCTTTAATCCTACAAAGGACTAACATATTTCCATTTGTGATCCAAATATTTATAGCGTACTATCTTACTAATATTATTAAAGAGAAAGTGTGGATGTTTGTTACTCAATCACGCAAAAACAGCTCAATGGATTTGGATGAAATTTGGCATGCATGTAGCCTTTGACATGGAAAAGAACATAGGCTACCTTTTATCACGATTCCTTGAGAAGTTCCCGAGGGAAAATTGAAAATTGTTTATGATCTAAGCCGCGGGCGGGCAGCTTTGAAATTTGTATGAATGTCACCTATGCTATGGAAAAGGACATATACTTTCTATGTCGATCTCTCAAATCGTTCCTATGGTAGGCTTAAATTTTTTTAACGAACTAAGCTTTAGAGACAATTCTGAAGTCCACGCAAACAAAGTCGCGGGCAGAAGCTAGTAGATCATAAAATGACGTCTCCCAGCAAAAGAACGAAATAAGGTGTATAAAGATTGATGTAATTATACAATGCTGCGTGCAGATTGGTATCTGAACAAGTTTTGATCTACGCGTTTTATTTTTACAAGCTTTTATTTAATTAGTAATTGTGTTTTTTAAGTAATTGTGTGAGTTTTAAGCCAGTTTTGGTTTGGATGGCAATGAATGCTTGCTAACATTATACAAAATCCAAATATGGTGAACTCTCAATGATCACAATCGATTAGCGATTTTAAACAACGCTTTATCAAAATATTTATCTTAAAATTAATTGATGAAAATATGCCATAAGAGATATTCAACTTGCTTTGCATTAAGCTGCACCGGTCCCTATTTATTTTTCGACACCATGGTAGTAGACCATAAAGAAATGCGGATGACGTCAGCAGCAAAAGCAGCATCCGCTTATCGTGGTAAATCCGCTATCGCTTGCGCTCCTTAATTACTAGGGCATCATAACATACGCAGTAATCTACTGAAATGGCCCAAAGTCTCATTGAACTTGGCGGCAGTAAAAATCTGATGGGGTCTAATGACAGAGATTTTGCCGCGTTTTTTACGACCTCCAAGTGCCGGCGCATCGGAATTTGCGAGAGCAATAAAATTAGACGTCTCAAGTAATTTTGCTGTGCAAAAAGGAGAGTTTTGTACTCACTTTATTTTATTTCGAGCCAAATCGTTTTCTTTCAATTCCGATTAATCTTTTGACTACAATATCAACTGATTGGTAAGTTTCTTTCGAATAGCATTATATCAATTACTATAAGACATTAAATCAAGGAGATCGCCGCTTTTTATAGAATGAAACTGCTGTATCCTTATATTGTTTGCCATATAGGGATATAGCCGTTTTAAATGTATACCCTTATAATAAACCATAATATATACCTTTATTATAAAGTCATCAACCCTTCTCTTCCCGCGGTATTTTGCGAGGCGACTAAAAATAGAAGGAATATAACGGAGAACGGGTAGCATGATCCATTGTGCTACTACTATTACTGCGTTTACAAAACCGTCTGTCCAGCATTGTGATAATAGGCCAACACTGCATTTAGCCCAGCAGTGGACTATTATAGGCCATATACCTTTTAAGTGAGCACATTCTATCAACATTACGCTAAAAATATAAAGGAGAAACTTAAGACATTTTTCTTTCAATATAATAATAAATAGCTGGAACATCCTGTGTGTGTGTGGAACTGGTTGAAACGCGATCATTATTTTTAAATTTTTGTTTTAGATCTACCCGTCATATTTTGTATGTAGCTTTAAAATACTTTACCTACTTCTAATTCCGAGCGCTGAACGATGAATACCGGTGTACGGATAAACCCGATTGGGTTTATGTTACGCCGTAACAGATATCATTATGTTAACATAAAAATGTATATTTTTCATTAAATAATAATAATAGTAATAATAACATCATATACAATATTCCCCGTTAAGAAAATTGCATAAGGTTTCAACTGACGCCTTAGGTAAAATGTTGTTGCAAAATAAATAATGAATTTGAATTCGACTATCGTAACGAGCTTATAACCTACTTGTTATGAAGTGAAACATCTATAGGCGATTAAACGTGATTGTTGGTATGGCGATACAGGCCGTGGCGACGCTTCGCCACGCCATATGATGGCATATATGTACTATACGTAGGCTATAGGTAAAAGTGTGTTGGTCTTGGCGCCGCGATGAAATCTTAGGTGCTGTATTTATTCGGTACGTTGATAATTATATGTCTAATCTTTCCGTAACATATTTAAGCTATCATCGATGAATTGTCACAGTAATACCGTCAGAGGCAACATCCAATGTAACTATTACCGAAGTAACTAATGAAAATAATTGAGTGGTCACGATTTTAACGGAATTTTTGAATTATAAATGTTTGTATATAAAGAAAATAAATGTAGGTATGTTAAATAAAGTCCTTCGTAACATTGTATTTTCGATGTAAAACTTCATTAGGCGCGACTAGAGAGTAACTGTTGTTACTTCCGTCAGACGTCTGTCTAGATTCCGCTATTTAGAAATAATAATTTGGATTGGTCGTAAGTATATGCCATATACTCCACGCTTCTTGACTTATACGCCAGCTAGTGGCAAATATCATAATCAATTAGGATATATTATTTCCAATTCTAACGGATCAATTGTGAATAGGAAAGTGAATAAAAATTCAACAGTTTTAAAAAAAATATTACCTATATTAAACTATTAAATTGCAAAGTTTTTTTCAAATCTCTAAATATACTAAAATTTAAATTATTAATAAATTTTCTGACGATTGCAACATTCCATAATATTCAATGACATATGCTGATCTAATGACGAAATATTTAACAAATGAAAATAATTATAAAATGTGAATGTGATATGAATGAATTTTAAATAGAATATAAAATGAAATAGTGAATATTAAATGAAATAGCAGAGTCCTAGGAAAATTTTACTATTTCATCAATAAATAATAGTAAATGTTTTACTTCAATCGCGCGTAAAGGTTACACGCACACACTTTTTTTTTATCAAGACATCATATTTAGTTGCTGTCATAATATGTAAGTTTGTGCCTATTACTTATACAAAATAATTTCGATGTTTCACATCTGCCAGGCGTCCCGTGACGGCTCACATATTTTCATTTTATATTGACCTTTATAATCATATCGTTAAACACAGCGTCTTTAAAGTTTCGGTTTTCCTTTTGTTGGGTCAATGGTTTCATAGCTGTGAGACATTAACGCGATTAATATGATAAGGTACATTAATATAAAAGCACTATGCAAAGATTTATTGCAGCTGGGACCCTAGTCCATGTGAAAACAATGGAGTTAAGATTTAAACATTATGGGCTTTATTATTTAACGTATAATATCGAAAGAGTTTTGCAGTATTTTTTTCAGTTTCACATCCACTGACAGCACCTTTCGAAAGTCGAGCGTGACAAAACACTGCGTAACTATTCAAACGTTATGCCACGTTTAAGTAAGTAAGTAAGTAATACTTACTTACGTATAAGGCTCTTTAAGTGTAATCAAGAACGTGTACCTCTTTAATTTTATCACGAGTATTATCAATACGAATATTATGTAGTTGTTGGTGTACCCTTCTTTCACGCAGTAACGGAGCAACAGATTGAAATCAAAAATTCAAAAATTCTTAATTCATGTTGTCCTATCATAGGCACTTTTTAAGTGATGACGATTACTATGTTGGTTAACCTTAATCCAAAGCTAGGAGGGTTGCCAGCGACATTCGAAGGGTGCTAGTCTTAGACGAGCACACATTAAACTTCGCAGGGTTATTTTTTTTATTATCACCATCTCCCAGTCGAGTAATATTTAGTTTCTATAAAGTAAGTAATAATACTTACGAATTACTTACTTACATAAAATATACCAAGAAAACTGCCCCTAATTTAACCTCACTTAGGTATTCTAAAGATATATTTTGTAAGCGCCGTGGGAAAATAGTTTAATTACTTTACAATAATGATTTATTGAGATCTTATAAGTACTGATATCGGTATTTACGATACAGAAACTTAATTTCGTGACGTTTATCAGCTGGGGGTGTAACTCAGTGGTAGAGTGTCTGCTTCGCATGCTGAAAGTCCTGGGTTCAAATCCCAGCACCTCCAAATATTCTTTTTTATTTTTTATTTTTTATTTCGTACAGTTTATGTAAGTAAATTTACGTAGGTTTTTCAATGGTCTAGATCATTTTTTGAAATACCGGCTATGAAGCGCGGAAATTTAGCCAGAATTATTGGCAACGCAGGCTTGAATTGGATATTAATAAAAGTTTGTTATGATAACGAATTAAAGCATTTATATAAGGACCATTAAAAAAAAAAAAGAAGTAAAAGATTTGACTGCGGCTTTGCCTACATGTTATGTACCTATCCTTACATCACCAGTTATATTAAAAAGGCAAATGTTGCTAGCGGGGAAATCCTTGTGTTAAAAGGGATTCGGTTTCATTTTCGGGGTGCCAAGTTCGTATCCCAGCACGCCTTAAACTTTTCTAAGTTATGTGCGTTTGAAGCACTTGCTTCAACGGTGAAGAAAATCTTAAGAAAACCTACGTAAACCATACCTGAGAGTTCTCCATAATGTTCTCAAAGGTGTGAAGTCCAACAATCCGCACTGGGCCAGAGTGGTGGCCTTCGGCCTGAACCCCTTCTCATTGCGGGAGGAGACCCGTGCTCTGTAGTGGGCCGGTAATGGGTTGATATGATGATTGGGAATTCCCACACTCTGCCACAATACTGTCTAATTTCAACTTTCGTTGTGTATTTTTTTGCACTGCTTATTTGTATACATCCCTTCATCTTAAAAAAAAAAGTAAAATAGTCGTTGCTTTTAATTAACACATATGCATACTAACAACAGGTCCTTGACGCGAACTCGGGCAGCCTGGCCCCAATAAACCCGCGGACTAAAACCCGTGTCCCGGCGATCGCCCCGCGATGAAATTAAATCATCCGACGACACTTCGCACCTGCCCAAAAACCGATTAAAATGATGGAACGGTGCGCGGATTTTTTGACGGCGATAAGAAAACCTGGAAGGGACATCCATAATCATTCTTAATATAGCAATTCGTCATATTCTAATCTGCCGTGTGCTGAAGGCAGATTAGAATAGAGCTGTCACCACCCTCTTTTTTACAGTAATAATTGACAGACCAAGTAGATGGTACGATAAAATCCATCGGCTATAAACAGGGCAACACTAAGCAGGGCATGCAAGTAACACGTCCCGCATCGTACCGCCCCGTGTCCACCAACCTGTTGCGTAGGTGTATAGCCCCGTGCGCCAGTGATTACACCGGCAACCAAGCCCTTTAAACCAGAACACAGCATTGCTACAATGCTGTTGTTGTGTTTTGCGGCAGAAATATACATAGCGGTAGTACTTCCCCGGACGAGCTCTGTTACAAAAAGCTCTAATTAATACTACTACTGTTTCCCAGTATTGTAATTAGATGGCGCTATTTCGATTCCATACAAATCGTAGTTAACTTTACAAACCTCAACTGTAACTAATACTATAAAAAAAAATTTAAATTTAGAACATGTTCTTTAGATAAAAACAAATGGATCATCCAGTAGAATAGTATCGCTGTTCTTGATTTAATCTTTCATTCCCGCCGTATTGCCGGCTGAAATTTTTCAAACGTCACGCCGGGTTTGACAAATGCTCCGGGGAACTCCCCGCAAATTACAATCCGGCAATTTCTCTCGCGCTTCTTTTTAATTGGTGCAGATGTAGGCCCGGGGTGTTTAGGGATTTGTGCGATACTTTCAGCTGATTTTTCTTGATTTGCCTATTGGTGATCGCACATTACAGCATATTTTTTTTTATAGTATTGTTTTATCGTAGTTTACCTGATTTTAGATGGAAAACCATCGCCTTTAATGACAGCTACACTTCGCAAGGCATTAAATAAACCTAAGTTGATAAGTATAAAAGCTAATTGCAAGTAGATAGGCAAATAGCAGACTGATGCTGTAGACTCGGTGGATCGTCGCGCCAGAAGAATCATCGGCAACGAATCCCTTACCCATTTTTAACAAAAGGATAAACATTTTTTTCAAATATAAAATTATAAATTATAGCTACTTAGCGATAAGGCCGCCTTTTGTATCCTGCTTCATTCTTCATGTGTTTGTTTTTTTTTGTCGTTCTTCTGAGTGGTGTACAAATAAAGAGTATAAATAAATAATTACAAATAAGCTCTATTCCACATAATCTTTAGGAAATCTATATGTACTTTATTTTTAAATGTCTCTTTTATGTTTTAACTTTAATTTTTTCTTTGCTTTTTTTTTATTTAATTCCAAGTCGTGTACACATGCTTTAGGTTGCAGCTTAGAACAAAACTTGTTATAACTTATGTTTAGATCTACTTTGAGTTATTACCTGTTTTTTGTACCTAATAACAATAAATAAATAAATAACTCAGGCGAAACTACACAGCTCGCAGAACCGATGTAATGTCGCCTGCCTGGCGGTTTGTTACAGGATATACTTTAGCGAGTGTGCTCGGGAACTTCATAATCTTGTTCCTCCCACACCATTCTACCAACAGCGAGACGCCGTGAACGGTGGCATCCTTATGTGGTTGACATACAGGCAACACGCAAGAAGCGCTTACGTGTTCACAAACCCATAAATATAAAACAACTTTTATTAAAAAAAATTGCCTTTTTCTTGGACGGCACGTATACAATAAAATAAAAAAATTAGTATTTGTTTATCCTCTTAACAAAATTAAATGCAAAGAAGAAGTAACTAAGTACTTGTTTACATTGTCCTATAACGAAACTGAAGAGTTATTACAATTCTTGAAATAACTTTGCTATAAGGTATATTTTTTGAGACAACCTTATCATTCATTTTGCATTTTTCATTCATTCTTTAACATTCGTTTCTTTAAATTTCTCACATCACAGACGCACATACAAAAACACACACACAAAATAAATTCAACAAACCAACATATGCACACTAGACACACACCACTATAATTACATTTTGTATTGCTAGTTATTAACCTAAAACTATACCTAAACATTTGTTCACTGTTATCATATAGATAATTATAATTATGTAACTTTTCTTAAGTGTTGCACTTGAAGAGCACTGCCTCCTATAATACAGGTTAAATCCTAGTATAGGGGCAGAAGTTTTTCGCTTCCTACATTTCGATAATTTTTTATCTAACCACAGATTGCTGTAACAATTGCTTAGATCATTGAACTGATAACTAATGTGTCTTTTTGTATACAATTATAATTGTACTTGTTTCTTTGTGCCCAATAAAGTATATTATAATAATTACGTACGTTACGTATTTGTTAAGTATTTTTAATTCTTAATGTTCCAAGTTCTCCAAAGTCACTTCAGGAGCGTTTTAATCTACTAAGCTCACAAGGCCGTACTCAACTTTCCTCTAATGCAGATATTATTTATTTTATTGATATAATTGCCTTTCCAAAACACAACTCGAAGCTGTATTCAGATTATTTTATGGTTACTGCGATCAAACTTGAACGCACTACCCAAAACATACGTCAAGCACGGCCATTAGAAAAATTCAATTCTATGTAAACACTTTTTGGACCTTCAAAATTCTTCATTAAAGTTATTGTAGGTTAGGTATGCATAATATGTATATTTGTATTATATTATTATTTTTTTTTATGTATTTAATCTTACTATTTGTTTATTGTATGTGTTAAATATTACGTTTCCTACTTTTATTTTTCTTTTGTTTTTTTGTTTACACATCTCAAAATCTTACATCTCTTAAGTTTTCATCTTTATCTTTTAATCTTGTATTATCTATCTACGAAAAATTATTAAAACCCTGTCCACATTACCAAAGGTTAGACTTGTATGAAATGCCGACATGCAGACATTAAGTTACGTTTATGTACATATTATTTAAACAAACCAAACCTTTCTAAGATCAGGAACAGAACTCAGGAGTGATAAGCTGTATCCTCTGTATTAAAATAACTCAATGGTTCCCCTCATATGTGACTCGTCCACGTGGCTTGCCTTGTAATGTGCGAACAGCATTAATTGTTGTAGAAGCACTCTGAGGTGTTTGGGGAATTGTGCAATATTTTCAGCAGATTTTTCATGATTATGCCTTAATACAGTTCTGATTGCATCAGTCGTTATGGGTTTAACATAAATGGTAGCCCTTTAGTACTAATTTCGTCGAGAAAAATGAGTGTTCGTGTATTATTAAATCACAAATGAATACAATGTTACCCGTACCGTATAGCGTGAGGTGTTATCTATAGAATTAAAAAAGCAAAAAATGGTAAAAAAAAGTATTAATACTAATAAAGACTCTTTTTTTACTTTTTGGATTTTAAAAACCATTTTTGACAAAGGTAATTTTTTTCCCCCTTTTTGACAAAGGCTATTTTATATCTCGCTTTGGCCTTAAGAAATCGGATGCCTTTCTTAGAGTAAGGTTCTATTCCTATATCAAGTTATCGCAGTACGTCGCGGAAACCTACCAGTAATTATATAAAAAGTGCTAATAATTCCTTAACTGCCGTACATACATGTCAAATTTGCCATTTTCACCATGCGCCATTTTGTGGTGGCGGCCATCTTGGCATAGGCATAGTCAGTGGCGTGCATTGCATATATGCAAATAAGCAGTGCATACCCTACCATCAGGGTCTTAAAGAGCCTTCAGATAGGACCATTAAAGTTTTGTAATTAAAAAAACACTAAGTAAAAAATATATGAAAGCGCCATCTAGTAATGAGCGGCCAAACTTCTAGGTCAATTGTCGCTAAACAGGCGACAGCGCAACCAGCACGCGCGAGGCGTATAGCGTACAAAATAAAATCTACTACTACTATTTAAATCTCATGTTATCGATTGCAGGGTACGTACGGTGTGCGTGCAAGTTAGTAGTGTGTGTCGTGTAATGTTATAATCGTGCGCTTGTACTCACAAGATTAGCATCGGTCTTGTTTGAACAGTTTCATTCATATATTCTTTAAGTATGGGTGTCTATAAGCACTGCTTACTGAAGTGGATAATCAATTACGTGTTTGATTTTTTTATGAATAAAATGATTTGCTTGGTTTGTTATTGTTGTTAACGGTCATTATTCTTTTTTAGAATTAAAAACATTATTCACAAATGTAAATACCTTTTAGTGTCTTTTAAGAAAATTAAGGAACTAATATTATCGGATTAGTCTTTCGTTTTGAAAATAATCTATGAAACCAAACGCTGTCTAAATTTTGAAAAATGAATAATTTAGGTTTTCCAGGAATCATTGGAAAGTGAGAGTGTTAACAATAAATATGGTTTCTATTTATTGTTTACATATCAAAATAAAATAGCGTTCGTACCCATACTTACAAAAAATGAAAGACTATTTTGACTAATTTCGATTGCAATATTAGCATATTCAATCGCCATTATTGTTTACCTTCGAACAATGCTGTATGGCGTTGGTGATAAATAAACGGTTCAAGTGCATAACTTCAGTAACTTATAAAAGTTTGAGTAGTGATAGTTTAATGTGTTAAGGTTGATTTATAGTTTATTCATTCATTTTATGATGAAAGCATATTCGTGCGGTCTTTGTTTGGGTTCAGTGTGCTTGGAAAAAGTACTTAGAGAAAACTTTAATTTCTATCCCTATATCGTAAAATTAGAAATCATTCGCAAAGTAAGGTTTTTTACCAATGTTACAAATATACTTAAAGTGTGGAATGATAAAGGATATTGTGATCTTAATAATTTTCATATAGACGCTAAAAACATGATATGTTGGAAAAAAATATTATTATCATCAGTGTGCTTAGAAAATGCTGCCGAATGGTTTGTCATAATTTTGTGACGTAAATCAGGGTATGTACTTTTATTGAATTAGCAGTAGATATTCGATAGTATTAAATCTAAATCTAAAAATAAAGTAATTTGATTATAAACCGACATATCTTAAATATAAATTTTAAATTTACTTTATGTTTGTGCTGAATACCTTGTGCATACCCTGGGCCCTAGGGCTATGCACGCCACTGGGCATAGTGTATAGTATTCTACCAGACAAGCACTTTCATTCGATACCCCTATTGCGGAAGTTGTAAAAAATATGTAATCCACTATTTTGTGGCGATTTCCACAGATTTTTATCAAATATAGGTAAGAGCTATCCCGACTCATTCACCTTTCAAACAACATCCATCCTTTTGGGTAATACTATGCCAAAAACATAAGACATACACACACACACACGCACTTTCTGTCATACACAAAATCCAATTTAAATTTTAATCTAACATATCAAAGTGCCAAAGCTAATAAATAATTTAAAAAGAAACGCGTTAATATCGACACAGGCTGACAAAGAAAGTAGATCAAATTCATGGTTCTCCCTCTTTTTTGTGCTTGGGGTCAAAAAGTTCTTTACCATTCGTCGAGGTGCCACTACAATTAGTATCTGCAAATAAAATATTTTATTTGGAATGTGATGAGTCCCTGAGGGTCTTTGTTTGTTCTTCAGACATCCCAACTTCCTACCCAGCTCATTTTTTTCCTTATATGTATCGCTTTAGCTTGATACGTATAGGGGGGAATGTTGGTTCATGTTTCAACTGAAGCGACTATATTGGTGACAAAAAAAAGGAAATTGAGTAAGTTCTTTAAAAATCTAGTGTTTTTTTTGAAAAACTGACCGTTTTTACTATAAACCTATGACAAAATTTTCTTTTAAAGAGTAAGCATAAACACCTCTTTAAAACAAACATAAACCCAGCGAATTACAATCATCATCATCATTATATCAACCCATTACCGGCCCACTACAGGATACGGGTCACCTCCCGCAATGAGATGGGGTTAAGACCGTAGTCCATCAAGCTGGCCCAGTGGGGATAGGTGGACTTCAGACAATTATGAGAACATATGGAGAACTCTCAAGTATGCAGGTTTCCTCACGATGTTTTCCTTCACCCTTGACCCTTCACCCTTGCAAGTGATTTTTTAATTGCTTAAAACGCGCATAACTTAGGAAAGTAAGAGATGTGTGCTGGGATTCGAACTCGCCTCCCGAAAGTGATGTAAGAGTCCTTCCTACTGGGCTAATAACTGGGCTAACGAATTACGATAAATAATAATTATGTGTTTATGGAAAATAAATGACTTTCCTAATTATTTGGTAATAATCATTAAATTTTCGTGAATGTTGCCCAGTCACAAGGTATAATATTAATTTGACTAAGCACGATTGTTCTCGCCACCTTTTATCAAAATTACATCGTTTGTAGCAACTTGGGCTAACTTGTAGTGGAATAAAAATGTAGCACTTGACTGTAATTCAAGACTATACTTGACTGCAATCTTACCCTAAAAATTAATATATACAAGAATTGCTCGTTTAAAGATATAAAATATAAGATATATATTTAATTTTATAACTGCTTCTTGTGTACAACCTAACCCTAAAGTCTAAGTGTTTTTATTTTCCCTTTTCTTTGTTGGGTTGCCTGGCAGAGATCGCTTTTTAGCTATAAGGCCGCTCATTGCATTTGGGTTTAGTTAGTGTTGTTTTTGTTTTATAATTTCATTTCTGTTAGGTTTCCAATAAAGTGTATTTTCATTTAATTTCTTACCGGCTGGTAAGTGATGATGCAGTCTAGGATGGTAACAAGCTTACCTATATTAAACCCATACCTTTAATTAAGGGTTGCTGGGTAGAAACCCTACGCGTCTTTGTCGGTAGGGTGTTTTCCACCAGACCAAAATAGATGACCTGATTTTGATATAATTTCGGTTCGAAAATTGCAGCCGACTTGTTGGCATATCTGTAATGGCGTTACACTTGTTTGCTTATCATTACGCCAATCTTTTAATTGATAAGAGGTCGAGTCATTGTTTTCGCTTCATCCAGCAGTAATTGGCAACTGAGTTAAGTGGGTACAAGGAAACAAGGGTGTTTATATATAGGATAAAATATATATAAACACCCAAACACTGAAATACATTCCTGTTCATCACACAAACATTTTCCAGTTGTGGGAAGCGAACCCGCGGCCTTTGAGTCAGAAAGCAGGGTCGCTGCCCAATGCGCCAATCGGCCGTCAAACAGTACAGTAAACCTTTACATTATCTGCTTGTCCATCGGTTCGTCCGCCAGTGTCTTAATACTTTTCAAGTTTAAGTTACAACACGTACAGAACCAGGAGGCCAGAACTTCATCTGCGTAATATTTCTGATTACCAGTACATTATCAAATTGTCCAGCAGCTCCTATGTCCGTCTCCAGAATTAAGCTACAAAGCTAAGAGCAAATGAATGCAGAGTTTGACGGCCGAGTGGTGCAGTGGGCGGCGACCCTGCTTTCTGAGTCCAAGGCCGTGGGTTCGATTCCCACAACTGGAGAGTGTTTGTGTGATGAACATGAATGTTTTTCAGTGTCTGGGTGTTTATCTGTATATTATAAGTATTTATGTGTATTATATTCATAAAAAAATATTCATCAGCTATCTCAGTACCCATAACACAAGCTACGCTTACTTTGGGGCTAGATGGCGATGTGTGTATTGTCGTAGTATATTTATTTATATTTATATTTTAATGCCGAAATACTAGGGAAATATTGAGAAAAATTAATTATGTACTTTTGATAAATAGTCCTTAATACTTACTTACTTACTATATTATACTACTTTATAGTATTATACTAAGCTTAATAACCGGCTAAGTTTGCTGCGGGCTCTTCTTAGACCACCCACGTAGCTTTAGGTTTAAGTTGGTGAACGAAGTTATCACCACCCCCAAACAATTATGTAACCATATGCATGATCGCATCATAAGTGCCAGTGGCCTACATGAATAAAGATTTTTTAAATTTGAATTGAATTTTGAATTTAATAGAATAGTATTGCTTTTTAAACGATAGCTCCTTCATTCTCAACGTTTACCATAAAATGAGGAAAAGGGTAAAAGTTTGTGAGCTAGCAACATTCCACGGTTGTGAAGTCTCCTCTGTTTTTGGACACAATGCACTCCATGCAATAATGGCTGAATGGAGATTCTGTTCGTTCTTAACTCTGAGATTTAGTAGTAGGTACCTACTATTAAAGCCGCACTATTCAGTTTTCACGCGACATCGCACCGGAGCGCTTAATCGCTAGGCGGTACGTCATTATCTTCTAATCATTTATTTATTTATTTATACTCTTTATTTGCACACAAATATAAATACAGAAGAAGAATAAAAGAAAACACAGACAGAAGAAGTATACAAAAGGCGGCCTTATCGCTTTGTAGCGATCTCTTCCAGGCAACCTTAGGATAAGGAAAACAAAAGAAAATCATGAT
This sequence comes from Pararge aegeria, assembly GCF_905163445.1. Taxonomy (NCBI): domain Eukaryota; kingdom Metazoa; phylum Arthropoda; class Insecta; order Lepidoptera; family Nymphalidae; genus Pararge; species Pararge aegeria. The sequence continues at coordinate 1,684,070 of NC_053193.1, forward strand.
CATCATCATCACATCAATCCGTTACCGGCCCACTACAGAGCACGGGTCTCCTCCCACAACAAGGAGGGATTAAGGCCGTAGTCCACCACGCCAGCCCAGTGCGGATTGGTGGAATCCACACACCTTTTGCGAAAGTAGAACTCTCAGGCATGCAGGTTTCCTCACGATGTTATCCTTCACCGTTGAAGCGAGTGATATTTTTATTGCTAGAAACGCAGATAACTTAGAAACGTTAGAGGTGCGTGCTGGGATTCGAACTCGCCCAAGCTAAAATGAAGTCTATATATAAATAGTCTAGTGTCAATATTGTTTACCACGTTTGTAATCTTTAGCACTCTTTCGATTCCATACAAATCGTAATAAACTTTTACGCGAGCGGATAGAGAGAAAATCTCACGCAAGGACTTTTGTGCGGCTCACCAGGTGGACGTTTAACGTGGAACGCCTGTAACAAATAAACAGGCAAAGTCGCATGCCTCCGACAGCGGTTGCTGAACTAAGTAATGAAAACTCTGTAAAAGCACCGACCGTAACTGTAAACTGCAGCATCCATACTCCGTGTATCGCGAGAACAAATATTTAAAGTGGTGAACTGTTTTAAATTAAGCTAACATGAAAATGGGCATCGCTACATTATTTTCCTTCAAGTTTTTATATTTTCAAACACTTTAATATTTTTCTTTTAATTAGAGATGGACCGAGTACTCGTTTATTACTGAGTAGTCGGTGTACTCAGCATATTTTTAATTACTCGTACTCGGCGGAATGACTTGGTTCAAATACCGAGTATACGCTGAAAGAAGGCAGATTAAAAACCTATTGCGCAGTATATTAAGCTTACGGCCTTTCTATTTGATTGATACTTAATTGAAACAACTATAATTAATTATAGCAAAGACAAAAATATTTTATAACAAAAGCAATGGCTTCACCAATTTAATAAGTATTAGTGTATATTTATTAGTGTTGTATGTAATAATAATACACCCCACCAATCGGTTTCTCTTGGTTTTCCTATTCCTAAGGTTGCCTGAAAGAGATCGCTACTAAGCGATAAGGCCGCCTTTTGTATCCTACTTTTTAAGTTTCATCTTGTACTGCCTATTTTTGTCTTTTTGTACAAATAAAATTTGTTAATAAATAAATAAAAATGCGGATGGCGGACGATTTGTGATTCCAAAAATCACTTATAACTTGACTCTAAACATTGGAACAGTGTCATAGATTTTCGAGGTCAGACATTACCTGCCTATGAATCTTTGAATAACTCCATATTCATATCCAGTTTGAATAATCTCAGTCGTAGATCAGTTGTTGGTATTGTTACTGTCGTGTCTAGGGCTTAGACCTTAGGACTAAATTTGTAAGTCATATTCAAGTATTGAAACACTGTAAGGTCAGAGTGAAATGGAATTTACAAACTTTGATTCAAGGCTCTAACTGTCGACATACCTCCCTGGCGTAACGGTGAGCGCTGTGAATTTAGGTAGGTCCCAGGTTCGAATTATTATTATCTTTATTTGTATACCACAACATGAACATATATAAAATATAATAAAAACAGAAACATATCGAAAGAAGTAGAATACAAAAGGTGGCGATACTCCCGAACAGGTTAGCCCGCTACTATCTTACACTGCATCATCATTTACCACCAGATTGATTGTGAGAGTGAGATTGCAGTCAAGGGCTAACCTGTAGCGATATAAAAGAAACAACTTAACAGTTGGCTCTACTGGTAGACCTTTTGCAAAAAAAAAGTAGTGAGGAAACTGTAAAACTATTTACATTCGTTCAATTTTCAACCTGAGGAGTAGATATTGAGCCTCAGCTGCCCGTAATTACACAGCTGACGCCTGTTAGACCGAAAAACAGCAAAACTTATTTAAATTATTATAACTCTTCTTGACGGAGTTTTTGTCCTATAACGAATTAATTCTTAAAATAACTCTGCTATAAGGTATATTTTTTTTGAGACAACCTTATCACACATTCTTCACTTATCTATCATTCGTTCCTTTAAATTTCTCATAAACACAGACACACATATAAAAAACACACACAAAATATACTAACACGCTCATACAACACACCAACTTATGCACACTACACACACCTTTACAATTTAATTTCGTATTGCTATTTATTAAACTGAAAACTGTACCTAAACCGTTACCGTGTTCACTGTTATCATAAAGATAACTAGCTGACCCGTGCAACTTCGTCTGCACCAAATCTGTGATTACCGGAAAAAACAAATAAAATGTCATTTTCTAAAAATGAATCTAGATCGATTTATCGCCCCCGAAACTCGACTCCAACGTTTTTCATGAAATTTAGTATACCCCTGTATACTAAATTTCATGAAAATCGTTGGAGCCGATTCCGAGATTCCAATTATATATATACAAGAATTGCGCGTATAAAGATATAAGATTATAATTGTTACTTTGTGCCTATAACTATATTATTATTATTTATCATTTATTTTTATATATTTTTTTTACCTATTCTAGTTACCATGGAAACTAAATAATAAACGTAACATTAATCCTAATCGTTCTGATACTCTACATCCAATTCATTCTCTCGTAGGCTACTTTTCAGAAGTTACACTTCTGCCGTGTGTGAATAAATTGCACAGGATTTTTTATCATTATATTTCGCTAAAGTGAAATAACTATGGCAGAAAGGGGGGGGTTTTAGATAATATTGCCGGAACATCTAACAAACACGTGGATGCAAGATATGTTATAATTCATGTATTATATGCATGAGCATGAGCGATTTGTATTTATTAAATATTGCATAATTATCGATGTAGTGTGATGTATAAATACATATTTGAGAACAACACATAAAATAAGATATTTAATCCAATTTGAATTATAAAGCGCATCCACGTAAAATAGACAATTTCTAACCTAACCAAAAATAAATTTTTGTTTTCGATGTCTATAAACTCCTTCAGTTTATTATGATTTATTTTATGAATAATTTTTAAGTATTAATAATTCAAGTCAATAATTCGATAATATTATCTGAAAAAATCATCCATATTTCTTGATTATAATAATGTTTTTATAAATTTTTCTTTCATAAAGTTATTTTTTAGCATACTTAAAAATTTTTTCATGTACTATTTATTATTGTACATAAAAGATTTTGTGACATAATTATCTTTTTGTAACCATATTTTGTTAGTTATTTTCATGAATTTGTTAATTTACCCTTTCATATTGTGTTAATCTTTTTTCAGTTAAATAAACTCTTTTTGCGTATGACAATCGTAATTAAGGAGTAAACTCCAGTCGTGCGTCGGAGCTGACACATATATTTTAATTTTCAACAGTGAAATTATAAAAGAAAAATAAAAAACACTATTAGAAAAATTAAATTTATAAAAAAAACGAATCCTCCGCTTGCGGGGCTTTTGAGTTCCCGAGCAACCGGCGGTCAGGGCTCCAGAGTGAGGACCTCCTCACAATACGCGCCGTTTATTATTGTTATTATTATTGCAATTTTCTTTACTAAGTTACGAGTAAGTGTCAAAATTTAATTTATGTCCATGAAAATATAACAAATTTTTAAAAGAAAATGGACTGTAATGAATTAATATTAGAAGCAAAAATAAACTCGTTGTGCAGTTTGAATGAATGGCTCTAACTTCATAGCTTAATATAAATAAACTGTGAGATGGTGATAACAAAAAAAATAATTACCCGGCTAAGTTTGTTGAGGGCTCTTTTTAGACCAGGACGCGTTTAGAACCCTCGTAGCATTAGATTTAAGTTGGCGAACGAAGTTATCACTATCCCCTTACAATTATGTAAACATATATGTATGAACGCTTCATAAGTGCCTGTGATAGCCTACATGAATAAAGAAATTTTGAATTTGAGTTTGAATTTGAATTTGTTTAGTAGATATTCTTCAAAGGTTCCTTGTTTGACTACGGAACCCTAAAATGTATGTCTTCTAGTTTATTATACCCTGTCAGGAATTAGGTTAGTGAAATATCAATAGTGAGTTAGATTCAGAAATAGAAAATACTTTGTCAGATTTCGTGACGATATTGTGTATTGAGCACTAGGCTACGGTTTAAAATATAAGAGACAGCAATTAAAAAGAAAGAAAGTAATAAAAGTTTTTTTGTTTATTTGGTGTTTTAAAGAGTTTTCATTGTACTAGCCTATAACAAACAGTGATTTTATAAATAGTAGCATATTAAATCAATAAAAAATAAAGGAAAATTTTGGTGGCACTCTTTAGAGGGCAAATAAAGCTACATTTACCTTATGATTTATCCCGCTTACGACTGTGTCTTAGAGCATTCTTGAGTCGGTATAAACAGTGTCCCGTGCTAACACAGCTGCTTTGTCATTTGGTGACAACGTAAATAAAGTTTCAGTTTCTTCGCTGGCCGCTGGAGCTTATGATTTACTCCGCTTACGACTGTGACTTTGAGCATTCTTGAGACAGTATAAACAGTCGTGTCACGTGCGAACACGGCGGCTCTGTCACACGGTGTCAACGATACTGGTTTCAGTTTTCGAGTTACTGCCGGAGTGAAGTTACTGTGATATAAAGGATTTCCACCCCGGTAATGCTTATATAACCGCCATAAGAACTGTATGTGACGAGAAATTGAGATTCTCCCCGAGAATGGGAAAATGGGAAGTGATGCGGGTAATTTTATCTCAAGATATTATTATATTTACAACTTTATTTTATGCTCGGGTCGCATTGTTACGATCCGGTTAGTTTTTCGGGTTCCCTACCAAAAGGGTGCCAATAGAAAAAAGGTTTTATTTATATTTATATATATGTATATATATATATGAACATCTAATAAAGTAATATATAATATTAGGTCTTGGAATAATACGAAGGATATTCTTTTTATCCAGAATTATTGACTAATATTATAAGTGTGAAAGTTCGTTTATACTCCGAATACATAGGCGCAAAGCCGCTGACAGTTTTAGTTTATAACTAACTGGTGGTTTTCCTTGACATCATCCACGTACAACTTCTAATAAGTTTCCTATACAAACTTTATATAACGGCTTGCGCTATTATATCGTTTGTTAAATCGTGTGCTAAGGAGCCGCTTAGGATAGAAGTGTAATGGCGAAATCCTTAAGACCTACTTAAAGAATAATGCTATGAAATGCTAAAATATCTTTTTAAATACGCCTGATAAATCTAGAGGTTGGCGCGTAACATTTAATACAGGTATAGTACAAAAAAAAATGAAATACGACTTGTATTTCTAGAGATAAGTACGTTCAAACAAACAGTAAATCAAAAATAAAATAAAATTTCAGCTTCGTTCTAAGTTAAGATATTTGTGGGGAATTATTAGTGATAAACAAGTAAACTTGGTAATATTTCTTCGGCAAGTGCGTTTCGAATTTAGTTCGAGTCTAAACGAACAAGCATTCGGTCGTAGTTTAACTAAACAACAACTAAAATCGAATGTCATAACTCAATTATTTACCTAACATGGCGGAATATTCTCCGTACTTAGGACTTCCGTAGAATAATGTTTAACAGAGTGTCCAGTTTATATTTCACAGAAAAAAAAATGAAACGTAAGTCTGTCTTTTCATAGTGTATTCGGAAATCAGATTCTACCGAGATGAAGCCGACAAGAAACTCAGCAGTTCTTTTTCCAACATCAATATTTTAGAACTAAACAATTATTTGGCCTGTCTTCAATCAATAAATGTGTTTTGACAGCCGGTTGGCGCAGTGGGCAGCGACCCTGCTTTCTGAGTCCAAGGCCGTAGGTTCGATTCCCACTACTGGAGAATATTTGATGAACATGAATGTTTTTCAGTGTCTGAGTGTTTATCTGTCCCTATACTATAAGAATTTATGTGAATTATGTTCATAAAAAATAGTAATCAGCTATCTTAGTACCCATTACATAAGCTACGCTTATTTTGGGGCTAGATGGTGATGTAATTTTGGCACAAGCATATATAAAATGGATATAGAGTTTAGATCCACCACTCTGCTCTAATACGGGTTGGTGATTTAGGTAATCGAGTTTTTTTTTAAATGTATGTGCAGTTTTATATTCAAAAATCCTGTTGTGGGCATCATTTATTACTAGTGTTCCCTTTTTGCATAAATAGACTTTAAATATCTACATGTAATGTAAGCAATTGCGTTTTAATTTAAGCAATTTAAATTTGACTTGCTTTAAACGGTGAATGAAAACTGTGTGGAAACCTGCATGCCTGAGACTTCTCCATAATGTTCTCAAAAGCGTGTGAAGTCTACCAATCCGCACATGTCCAGCATGGTGGACTACGTCATAAACCCTTCTCATTCCGAGAGGAGACCCGAGCCCTTTAGTGGACCATCATAACCAATTTTACTTTTCCCTATGGAAGTACTTGAAGCTCTGTTCTGTTCTAATCTGTGGCCACTACATCGAACTCGGCCCCTAGCGCGCCCTCACGCTACTCTGTCCTATTGGCTTATTAATGAGCTCGAAGATTACGTCTAATGTATTTTGGCCTCCGTGCACGAAGCCTCCACAGCAATCAGCGATTGGACACCTGCTTGGTATTTGAATGCTCGTAATTTTGATTGATTGCTATTCTGTCTGTTGTGATATATTCTTATGCGTTCAAAGTCTCAAAACATGTACTTGGATACATGTTTTGGGGTATTACAAATTTACTACCATCAAAAAATTCTAAATTCAAAATTCAATATTCGTTTATTTCAAGTAGGCCTACTTTATAAGCACTTTTGAAACGTCATGTTTGAATGTTTGTAGTGATTCTAGCACCGGATCGGAGAGCAGATTCTAACGAAAAAAGCCGGCAAGAAACTCGGTAGTCGCTCTTTTCTAACATCAACAGTTACAATAATTTTTCTATCTTGCGGGAGATGAGAGCGAAGCTGCCTGCTTCCAATCTACCTTGTCATTAAGAAATTCATCAAATGTATAGTAACCTCGCTGTATTAGATGTGTTTTACATTTTTTTTTAATGTATGTATTGGTAGGTTCAGAATTACCTTAGGAATCATGTTGTATAAGCGTTCTGCACCTTTCGCAGACGATATGCAGTTATCACTAATTTATGTCCGTTTCTGGTAAGTCGATTGTTAATATCAGCTTTTCTTTATAAGGAGTAATATTTTGCTTCACAAAGACTATCCCTATCCCTACAAATATTATAAATCTGAATGGAAGTTTGTTTGTTACGCTTTCATGCAAAAACTACTAAACCGATCATCACTTAACTTTGTACCATATATTCCTGAAGATATTCAAAGTAATATAGGATGCTTTTTATCCCGAAATTAAGCTCAGTTCTCTTGGGAGAGGGAACGAAAATGTTTGACGATTTTACACTAGGCTTAGCTATCCTAAATACATAAAGTGCTGCCACATTTATGAGGTACATGTCTTTCGAAAAGGAAAACAAAAGCTGACGAAGTCGCGGGCAACAGCAAGTATTATTATAAATATATTGCAAAGCTGCTGCAAGTATACCTATTTGTTTAAATTCTTTACGAAGCGATTCGCGTGATCCAAGTTTATATATTGATCGTACAGCTTTTCTTGAAGTATAAATCGCTTCAAGCAGTATAATTTTAAAACTAACTAGCTGATATTATTTTTATTACGGTAGTTTGCAAAACCCGTAGGAACTGTTTGTTACTTGTTATAAAAAGTATCATATGTTAGTCTCCATCTTTTGACCTAACTATGTGCCATAATCAAATTGATTGGTGGCTTTGTTGGGGTGTGAAGTAAGGACCAGCTTAATTTACGTAAGCTTATAAAAAAGTATTATAGTCCTAGTATAAAGGACTACGTAATCGATATAAAAGCTTGGGTGTGAATTATTGCTCTAACCTGGTTGCTCTTCGAACAATTTTATGTGGCAATGTGAGGTGGTGTTAAAAAAAACACCCGGCTATGTTTGTAGTGGGCTTCTTATTAGACCAAGACGGAACCCTCGCACCTTTAGTTTTAAGTTTACGAATATGGTTAATCGCCACCATCTCACTAACGTGTACACATTTCTCATGTACACAATGTAACAAAAGTGCCATCTGTGACCATATTTTTGACTTTTGACAAGAAAATCAACAAATGCAATTACACATTTTAAGGCTATATTCATTATTTATATATATATAAATATGTGTAAATATTTTAAAAGTGTTAATAGTAAAACATTGCCTATAAACAGAGTTTCACTTTGTAGGACATGCAAGAAACACGTCGTTTGCATGTTTTATATTATTAGAAAGAAATTAACGTTATTTTTCCATTACCGTGCATAGGCTTCCTCTTTCGTAGAAAAATGGTTTTGGAGCGTAAGCCCACCAAGCTGCTCCAACGCGGCTTAGTGGATTTAAATAAAAATATCCCGTTTTATTCACTTCATTTGAGGTACAGACTGCAGAAATAAATGTTTTTCAATGTGTTTTTTACTAATAAATACGAAGCCATGCTGCCTAGTATTTTGAATTCTTGCCCACTTCACTGTATGAGTGTTTTTAAGTTTCGAACTCATTTAAAAGACAAGCATGTGACCAAATCAATCCCACTTCTCCGATGTGAGATGTAGGTCAAGAATGAGCAAATACTGCCTAGCGAGCAAACAGCATCCTGTCTTTTATATATGTTTCTTTTATAGTCCCTAATTTACTTTTATTTAATCCTGCTTTATTATAAAAATTCAAAATTCATTAATTTCAAATGGGCCTGGAATATAAAAGCACCTTTGAAATGTCGAATTCTATTTGTAGTGACTCTACCACGGGTTTTTTTTTTGTAAAACATTACTTTGGCTTGGCTGATTCGACGATTTATTTCATTTAAATGATCCAGGTCCGATGTAAAATAACGGCCTACGTACTTCAGATTTTATACAATTATACAGTAGGAAAAAATGGTAGGCGAAAATATTATATTTATATCAATGTTATTTTTGTCAGCTTCTATTGAATAAACCAACAGGGTTAAATGAAGACACATCTGCTCGTGTATCGCGGTGTTTTGATAGTGCATGGAATCATATCATTCGCGACGGTTATTGCTTTAGGTCGTGATTTTCCTCAATCGTTGCGGAGTGTGAGAGCTGTAGCAAAACATTAATACTGTAATTGGCTCTACATAATATTTGTAGTCATTGATTCAATATGTTACTATCGTAGTAGATATATAAAAAGGCGCGGCAGCTATATCTATCTATACTAATACTAGCTGTTGCCCGCGACTTCGTCTGCGTTTGTTATGTTTTTTAATGTGGCATTAAATTTAGTTGTAGATCTAAAAAAAAATTAAAGTATGTAGTATCGCTAAGTCTTAAATGAGGGGTTTGCTGCTGTCCACTGAGGAGTTCTGTCCTCTATCTCCAACCACAGTTTGGGCAAAATTAAACACATATTATAACCTCTATAGTACTAAAATAATTATTTTTATCGGTTATAATTTGTCGGAGTTATGGTGCAAAATCGTCAGACACTCCTCCCCTCTCCCAAAGGAACCGGCTTAATGTCGGGATAAAAAGTATCCTATATTACTTCTAACACTTCCAAGAATATGTATACAAAGTTGCATGAGGATAGGTTAAGTAGTTTTTGCGTGAAAGCGTAACAAAAAAACTTACATTGAAATTTATAATATTAGTAGGGATAGGGATTATAAAGAGGAAAGATTTTTTTGTCTGTACCGAATAGGCTCTGAAAGTAAAGGACCGATTTTAACAAATTCTTCTTCTCGCCGAAAGAAAGCTAAACTATATCAAAGTAACATAGGCTATAATTTTTTGTTAAAAAATTATGCAAAGAAGCTTCTAAAGTTTACGCAAAATTCACGCCAAGTGAGCTGAAAAAGTTATTGCTGATTTATAAAAAAAATGCAACTCTATGTATATATATTAATTACCTACAAAAATACTATTATAAATGGGAAAGTATGGATTGATGATGCTCCACCCAATCACACTAAAACGGCTGAACAAATCTAAATCAAATGAAGCACAGAGACAGATTATATACCAGGCACTTTAGTGGAGTACAGCTTAACCCCTTGTCATTCTGAAAGGAGACTCGTGGCCTGTAGTGACCCAATGAGTTGTTATTGATGATGCGTTTCATTTTATAGCGGAAAGGTAAGGCGGGAACGCTGTTACTGCTTTAAGTCTGTAAGAGCCTGCCCAACGAATCAGCAGGCTCATGTATGCCCGACTTACCAGTCATAAACTAATGTTTTAAATGACAATGTGAGATTGTGATAACAAAAAAAAATTAACAACCGGCTAAGTTTGTTGTGGGCTTCTTCTTACACCATGGCGCGTTCGGAACCCTGGTAGCTTTAGTTTTAAGTTGACGAATTTAGTTATAGCCATGAACTCAATTCTATGTCATATTTTACATGTAATGTACGCATCAAAAGTGCCATCTACGTGCCTATTTGAATAAAGAAATATTTGACTTTGAATGCGCAAAATGAAGGTATAAATGAAAATTGTAAGTATAACTAACTTTTCAGAGCTATGTATGTTTTAAGCAAATAAATATCACATGCATTATATCGGTAAAGGAAAACATCGTAAATAAACCTGCATGCCTTTTTTTCTTCTCTGTTATTTATTATCATCATCATCATTTTCATCATCTTCATCATATCAACCTGATTATCGGCCCGTGCACGTGTCTCCTCCCACAATGAGAAGGGGTTAAAGCTGTAGTCCACCACGCTGGCCCAGTGCAGATTGGTGGACTCCACATACCTTCGAGAACATTATGTAGAACTCTCAGGCATGCAGGTTTCCTTACGATGTTTTCCTTCACCGTTGAAGCAAGTAATATTTTAATTACTTAGAATGTATATACCATAGTATTTACAATATTTCGTGTATTTTTCTTATTTTTGCAATTTGTGTCAATATTTTCGTATGTAGATAGTTATTTGAATGTAGGTTCATACTAATTTTACACAACCTATCTATTGTTGCTCATTTTGTCCTAATCCTTAAGTTGCCTGACAGAGATCACTACTAAGCGATAAGGCCGCCTTTGGTATTCCATCTCTTTGTGATTCTCTTTAATTTTCTTTATTTCCCTTACTAAGTACAAACAATGAATATAAATATAATAATGTCTGAGAATCCAACTTTAAAAATGCACTCTCTACACAACTTTTAAACGTGCGTAGAGACAACACGTGCGTAGAGGTAACAAATCCTATTGTTTTTAGCTTGCGGGTAATTATTACTAGCAGCTTAATAACAGCTCGAAGATGCGAGTTACATGAGTGCCAAATTTTATCAAGATCTGTTCAGCGGTAATCCCAACATAAGTATCAAACAACCAAAGAAACGGACACCCTTTGAAGTTCGTAATACGGCATAAATACTATCCCATACCAGTCTTTAGTATGGAAGCTTTATGTGCGCCAAATTTCATCCAGATCTGTTCAACGGTAAACAAACCATAAGTAGCAAATAAAGACATAGAAGCACTTTTGCATTTATATTATTAGTTTGGGTTATAAGCTTAGTTCTACGAGTACAACCAATTACTTTTAAACAATCGAGTTACTAGAATCGGTCATTTGTGATATCTGCATACAGTCTGAGAAAAGTCACAGTTACAGAAATCCTTTGTGAAATGGGTATATGCTTTTATAAAATGATACCGATCTTTAACTAAGTTTAAACAATATATTAAAACACATTTAACAAATCGTGGTTACTACACGATTGATGAATTCCTTAACGACAAGGCTGCTTGGAAGCAGGCCATTCCGCTCTCATCTCTCACAAAACAGAAAAATTCGAATGATTGTTAAACAATAAAATGAGTTTGGCAAGAGCAATCTGCTGAGTTTCTTGCCGGCTCTTCTCAGTAGAATCTGCCTACTAAACCTGTGGTAGAGTCACTACCAACAGACTGACTCGACGTTTCAATCGTGCTTATAAACTAGGCCTCCTTGAAATAAATGAGTTTTGAATTTGAATTTTTTAATTTACAATGAGAATTAATTTAAATTACTACTACTAAGAATTGACTGAATTCATTGTTATTATTTTTAATGGTTCACTACACTATGCTTTTATCGTCAAAGAATACGCTGTATACACACGTTTGACCAATATCAGGCTTTGCAATGCTGTGGTGTGAACTCCAAATCTCTATTTATCATCGGCTATACAAAATAGCGCCTGCTTCTGCTTCTATCCAACAGCTAATGGATAAAATATTTTCGTTGTTGAAAGCAATTGCGTTTTAGTACATGTAGGCAAACAGTAAAACGATTACTGTTGATTTACGTGAACAGTGCTCACATACATAAACGCTCCTCGACCCGCAACAGTTTACGCTGGCGGGCGACGTGTACGAATGTATATTTTAAACCATAAACCAACAATTGTATGGGCGAACACATGCATATATTCATGAGGACGCTCTCGGATATTTTGCTTTAACTTGGACGTGTTCCTTTAATAAGTATTACCTACTTGCTTTTTTAAAATACCTCTCATAGCAGGTCCAGTATATAGCGACTTCAATAATCTTAATAAAAGTTCCACTGTTCGTCCGTTACAGTCTAGTTCGCAGCAGTAGTAACACAAAGGACGCTGATGAAGAGAAACAAACACATAAATATATGGGACAGAGTAAGATAGAAAACATTATACATTTTTTTACCTATTCTAGTTACCATGGAAACTAAATAATAAACATTACATTTATCCTAATAGTTCTGATACTCTACATCCACCTCAATCTCTCGTAGGCTTCTTTTGAAAATTTACACTTCCGCCGTGTGTGAATAAATTGCACAGGATTTTTAACCCTTTCATATGGTATTAATCTATATTCAGCTAAATAAACTCTTTTTGTGTATGTTTCGACAATCGTGCTTAAGGAGTAAACTCCAGTCGTGCGTCGGAGCCGACACACACTTTTTTTATAAGTCTTGGGTTAATTTCGTACTATTCATTAATTCATGTCGATTAGTTCAGATGGGCGGCTTCGGAAGCGGGTACTTACTCCATCTCTATCTAAAATTTAACGTTCCCGTTACTAATACATGATAAATTTTATGAGCATTTCCCTCAGACCTACTAGGAATACATGAAGCGGCAAAATGTCGAATATTGGACGCTACGTGGTGTGCAATGTCCATACGTGATGTCCATAGGATATTGCATTTATTACAAGAATATTTTAAAATTGTATGTAACACTATAAGACGTTGAAACTGCTAGGCTTGTCTATTTTGCGTATTTTCATAGCGTTATGTCATATGGGATCTTGCTTTGGGGCAAAGCAGCTGACATAGAAACTATATTTATATTACAAAAAAGAGCTGTCCGATCAATATACAAACTTAGATCACGCGAATCTCTCTGTGAAAAATTTAAAGAAATAGTTATACTTACAATAGCTTCGCAATATATTTATTACAAATTAAATCTTTTTAAAAGAAAAAAACATTAATCTATATGAAAAAAATCTGGATATAAACAATGAACTTACTAGAAACGGTCATAAATTAGTGATATCAGCATATCGTCTTAGGAAAGTACTAAAAACCTATGTGGGGCTCAGTATATGCTTTTATAAGTAGTATTAGATTTACTATTACATAAATTTAAAGAATGTATAAAAACACATTTAATATTAATTTAATACATCGAGGTTACTATACTGTTGATGAATTTCTTAATGACTAGGTTGCCTGGAAGCAAACCGCTCCGCTTTCGTTTCACACAAGATAGAACAAAGGTTGTTTAATTGTAAAACGATGTTGGAAAACAGCAACTGCTGAGTTTTTTGCCGGCTTCTTCTCGGTAGACTTCGCCTTTGGAATCGGTGGTAGAGTCACTACAAACAGACATACTTGACGTTCCAAAAGTGCTTATATTAGGCCAACTTGAAATAAATGAATTTTGAATTGAATTATACCTATCCTTTATTCTTTTCGACTAAGAAAACTATTGAACTTTATATTTAAATTTAAGACTCTTTTTTTCCCTTGTACCCTGGTACTTGTGAATTCATGAACATCAGACCTTATTGGGACAAAAAGCTTTAATAATAATATAAATAAATAAATGAGCTTCCCATTAGAAATATCTCTGAGATTATGAACTACGTTTATTATACACTTACGTTTCCTAACTATGCCAGAGTATTATTAACCAACCTTAAAAGATAGATATATGTTGTGGCGGACTTATTTTAGGATTTTTTAAAGGGGAATAATTCTGGGGTACATAAATTTTTCCCTTTCTTGTAACACTTTTCATTGATGATTTTCTTCTATTCGGCGTATGTTATATAGCTTATATCCTTCATTGAGAAATGGACTTTCCAACACAATTTTTTTTTAATTCGAATCAGTAGTTGTTGGGTTTAGCGCGTTCAACTAAACAAACTTTCAGATTTTATAGTATTTGTAAAGATTTTATGTTTAACCTCAAGGAGTGCCACAGATAATTAAACTATGAGTTTTCTTTTTAAGCTTTTCTAAAACTCTCTAACTTACCAATAGCAAATCAATCATTCAATCAATCAATCAGTTTTTATTATGCTTGAATGTCAATTATAAGTGTCACATGTCCTACCAAGATTGGCGTGCAAAAAAATGCTTTTAATAATTTCAACAATTTTCAACATTAAATAACGATAAGAGAAATCACATTTAAATTAATTACAAGTAAAAAAATATAATAATAATATAGAAAATCACAGATGCATTAATAAATACAATGAATTAATAAAAAAGAATAAAGTATTTCTTGACTGCATAATTTTTGGTTAGTGAGTGATAGATCTTGTTACAATAGCGAATGGCAGTCAATTCAAAATTGGCATCGTATTGATATAGTCAATAACCGAAACCGTTTCGCTTCTCATGCAAGCCTGGTACTCGATCCGGTATCGGTAGACATGACAAGCGTTTTAGTTAGTGCTTCGTTGTCAAACAAGCCTAGGTAGGTCAGTGTTACTCATACCATATTTTTTTTTGAATTCTACTACAAGTAAGCCCTTGACTGTAATCTCATTTGATGGTAAGTAGTGAGTCTAAGATGGTAGCGGGCTAACCTATTGGTGAGTATAGTAGTCATACCCCAAATCCGTTTCTACGCGACATCACACCGGAACACTATTCTAACTCCTAGCGGTACGTCTTTGTCGGTTGTAACTAGCCACGGCCAAAGCCTCCCACCAGACAAGACCAGGGAAAATTCAGAAAATATAAAATTCAAAATTGCCCCGGCTGGGATTCGAACCCTGGACCTCCTACTAAAATTCTCAGCGCTCACCGATGCACCAGGGAGGTCGTCAGATAATATAAACAATATTAAATTATTGTTCTGGCCGGAAGAGTAGGCAGTTGCGGGACGAGAAAATTTTGAAGGCTGAGCCGTAGGCGAGTATTTAAATGTGCATTATTATCGTGTATAAGTATCGTGTGGCGGCGGCAAGCGCCTCGGATGAGAATATATTTGGCATCCTCGAAAGCGGCGGCCATCCTGTGATACTTAAACCATATGATGCATTAACTTATTAATTAAAAAATAAATCGGCCCAGACAAGGCCAATTTGGGAATTTATAATTCTGTAATAATATAATGTTTCCTCACTTAGAGGTGCGTGCTGGGATTCGAACTCTGTCCCCCGAAAGTGAAGCTGAAGTCTCAACCACTTTCATTGGTCGCAATGGTTGCCTGGTGGAAATCAGTATAAGGCCGCCTTTGTTACACACAAATGAATTGTACCTTTATTCTCCTATATTTATTTCTTGTGTGCAATAAAGTATTTTTGATTGATTGTTTGATTAGTTTTTATCTAAGAACTAGGTCCAATGACTTAGCTTAAGGGTGGCTGTACCCCGATATACCGTTAGTAGTTGCATTATCTTCGCGACGAGAAGCCTGTTGTGACACGTAGTATTAAAGCTAGATTTAAACAAAATGGGTGTATACTTTTTAGATCGTATAGCAATTAAACACAGAAGTCGGTTTATTTTCTTAAAAAAATGCCTTTATCCAATATCTTTTTCTTCTTTCAATATGGGTTGTCTGGAGGAGATCGCTTCAAGCGATAAGAGCGCCTTTGCGCATTTTTATTTTTCCTGTATTTCTGTTTCCAATATTTATTATCTTTAACCCTTAATTATGTGCAATAAAGACTTTATCTATCTATATATCTCTATTTACCATCAACTGTGAAAAATAGCGCCTGCTTTTGCTTCTTTCCGACAGCTAATGGATAAAATATTTTGTTGTTTGACGGCCGAGTGGCGCAGTGGGCAGCAACCCTGCTTTCTGAGTCCAAGGTCGTGGGTTCGATTCCCACAACTGGAAAATGTTTGTGTGATGAACATGAATGTTTTTCAGTGTCTGGGTGTTTATCTGTATATTATAAGTATTTATGTATATTATATTCATAAAAAAAAATATATTCATCAGCTATCTTAGTGGCCATAACACAAGCTACGCTTACTTTGGGGCTAGATGGCAATGTGTATATTGTCGTAGTATATTTATTTATTTATTGTTGTTGAAAGCATTTGCGTGTTAGTACATGTAGGCAAACATTAAAACGATTACAGTTGCTAAAGAATTTGTCTATCTATCTATTTATCTATCTTTTTTGTAATGAAACGTTCGTATGCGGTGATAAAAACTTTCATTAAGTTTATTAAAAGTTCCTGCCCTCGTTCTGCGAGTGTGTCACCTAGACCGCCAATAAACTAGGAAAGTCTTAAACTTAATTTAAAGCGGAGCTCAAATCTTAGTTTAATATGAGATGCCATTTATAGCCAGCGCCGTGTAAAATTGGATTGCCTTACTTTAATTGAAATCTTCACTCGAATGAAACTGAATTTCACTAATTTTATTTATCGCAGACTCTGCTTTAAATGATCCCGCCTGAATCAGTTCGGCAAACTATGCTTGGTATTAGCTTAAACCTCGTGTTGATGGAGCCTTGGTACTTTCCTTAAGACCATTCTACCTTCACTGAGCTATGGCATCCATACTAAATTTTTAATATACCATGATACACGCGCCTTCGTTCGCGTTTAAGGTTTTTTATTCCCGCGGGAACTGTCTTATTTCCCGGGATAAAAAATAAACCTATGTGCTTTTCCAGACTACAATCTTTCTCTGTAACAACTTTCAGCCAAAACGTTTCAATCGCTGCGACGTGATTTAGCTTCTGCCCGCGACTTCTGCTTGGACTTTAGAATTGGCTCCTAAACAAAAAGAAAAATGTGAAAGTAATAAAAAAATAAAAACATATTTTGCCTACGGGAAAACACGTTTAGAAAATGACACTTTATTAATTATACTTTTCATACTTACTTTACTTATTTACTTATTCATAGCATAGGTGATATACATACCAAATTTCAAAGCTGTCTGCCCGCGGCTTAGCACGTAAACAATTTTCAAGTTTTCCTCGGGAACTACTAAAGGAATCGGGATAAAAGGTAGCAAATATTCTTTTCCATGTCAAAGGCTACATGCATGCCAAATTTCACCCAAATCCGTTCTGCCATTTTTGCGGGATTGAGTAACAAACATCCACACTTTCACATTCATTAATGTTATATATATATATATATATATATACAAGGATAGTGGGATGAAAAAGTGTGTTTGTTTGTACCGTAATAAACGCGGACAAAGACCGTGGCAACCGCTAGTACTGAATATTATAGTGTACTCCGACCCTCTTGTTCTTATTTACATGCAGCACAGTTTTCCACATACATAAAAACTAGAAAAATGACTACATTTTTCTAGTTTTTATTTTCAGCTACAAGTAAGACTTTTGATTGCAATCTCGGCTGGTGTTATGATCGTCTAAATAGGCGGGTAGGGGTATTTCAGTTACATAAAGCCTATACCCATTATCAAAATAAATAAATAATATACTACCACAATAAACACACTGTTAAGTAAGCGTAGCTTGTGTTAAGGGTGCTTAGATGACTGATGATTATTTTAATGAAAGATTTACATAAATACTTATTATATACATATAAACAGTCAGGCACTGAAAAAAATTCATGTTCATCACAGAAACATTTTCCAGTTGTGGAAATCGAACCCACGGCCTTGGAGCCAGAAAGTACTGCCAATGTGCCAATCGGCCGCCATTTTTACACCAATTTACAATTTACAAAAAACCCCAATACTCGATCCGGAGATCGAAGCCAGGACCTCGTGTAGATTTTTACCACTAGATTAGTGCAGCAGTTATACAGAATGATATTTTAATAACATTTATTTGTATAGTTATAGATTAAAAACGTTTGGTGCTTTAAAAAAATGTATTATATATTAAAATGCTACAACATTTTTAGTACGTTCAAACAAATGCACCATTGTTGTCGAAAATTTGAAAATTGCTGTGTATTTGCCGAAACTCATGGTTCTACACTCAGAACGATTGGTTGAGGTTTTTCTAAAAAAACGTTTACTGCTGGCCGCGCGGGCAAAACACTGTACGTTGTTTTTGCTTTTACGTTTACTTTGATAGTAAAAAGGCCAAATAATATATGCGATACCGCTAATAAAACCACAAGATGATACGGAAGGTGCTGTATGAAACTCTCAGTGCAGCACACAACACGCTTACTTTTGGGTAAGATGACGATGTGTGTAAATTCGTAAAAAAAAACAATGACAGTGATTCGCCCCATGCCACGTAGAGTACGTAAAGTTCTCGATCCTACGTACGACTTCTTTCCGGTCGTGTTGGAGCTGCCGTCCCATGGAACTAAGAGAGAGAGAAATAAGAGTACACTTGTGTTAGCTCACACACTTGTCATCATCAAATTCAAATTCAAATTCAAAATTCAAAATTCAAAATTTATTTATTTCAAGTAGGCCTAATATAAGCACTTTTGAAACGTCAAGTCTGTCTGTTTGTAGTGATTCTACCACCGGTTCGGAAGGCAGATTCTACCGAGAAGAAGCCGGCAAGAAACTCAGCAGTTGCTCTTTTCCAACATCAACAATTTACATTTTGCATTTTAACATTCATTTTTCTATCTTGTGTGAGCTGAAAGCGGAGCCGGAAGCTTCCAAGCAACCTTGTCATTAAAAAATTCATCAATTGTATAGTAACCTCGCTGTAATAAGTGTGTTTTAACAAATTCTTTAAACTTGTGCATTGGCAGGTCCAAAATCACCTTAGGAATCATATTATAAAAGCGTATACTCAATCCCACAAATGATCCCTGTACCTTACGCAGACGATATACAGATGACACTAATTTATGACCATCATCATATCAACCCATTACCGGCCCCACTCAAGGCACGGGTCTCCTTCCACAATGAGACGGGGTCAAGGCCGTAGCCCACCGTGCTGGCCCAGTGCGGATTAGTGGACTATATCACTCCACACACCTTTGAGAACATTATGGAGAACTCTCAGGCATGTAGGTTTCCTCACGATGTTTTCCTTCACCGTTGAAGCAAGTGATATTTTAATTGTTTAAAACGCACATAACTTAGAAAAGTTATAGGTGCGTGCTGGGATTCGAACTCGGCCCCCCGAAAGTAAAGTCGAGCTCCTACCCACTGGGCTATCCCCGCTTCCTCATACACACTTGTGCACTATAATATCTCCTGCGCAGTTGGGAAAACTCTTTGGAGACCAATCAGGGAAACTGTTCGTTTGATTGTCCGTTTTTCTATGTTGTGATGATGGTCATTGGTTAGTGCTGATTGATAATTATACATAAGGTCACTAAATAACTATAACTATTAACTACTAATATTATAAATGGCAATGTAAGTTTGTTTCTTACGCTTTCACGCTCAAACTACTTAAGCTATACTCATGAAACTTTGTACACATATTCTTGGAAGTGTTAGAAGTAATATAGAATACTTTTTATCCCGACATTAAGCTCGGTTCCTTTGGGAGAGGGACGAGCGTGTTTGACGATTTTACACCATAACTCCGACAAATTATAACCTATTTAAATAATTTTCTTTGTACTTTAGTGGTTGTTATATGTGTTTAATTTTGCCCAAACTGTGGTTGGAGATAGAGGACAAAACTCCTAAGCGGAAAACAGCAAACCCCTCATTTAAGGCTTAGCGATACTGAATACTTTAATTTTTTTTAGATCTATATCTAAATTGAATAACACGCCAAAAAACTAACTCAAATTCAGACGAAGTCGCGGGCAACTATATTTAGTTATAAATATAAATAAACTACGACAATACACACATCGCCATCTAGCCCCAAAGTAAGCGTAGCTTGTATTATGGGTACTGAGATAGCTGATGAATAATTTTAGGAGTAATATACGTTTTACATTAAAACTCATAATATACAGATCAACACGCAAACACTGAAAAGAACACATGTTCATCACAGAAACATTTTCCAGTTTTGGGAATCGAACCCACGGCATCAGGAACTCAGGAAGCAGAGCAGCTGCCCAATGCGCCAGTCGACCGTCACACAATATCGGTCTTATTATACAAACAAATCTTTTGACCTTTATAAGTTTATAGTCTAGGAGCTACCCGGTGAAGATTGCCCCTTGGGAACAATTTGGAACAGTAGCTTTTAAGTTCCTTCCAACGTCTCGACTTTATTTTAAGTGTCCGAAAGTGCAATCTTTTTGGTGTGTTCTATTTTGTACCATTTTAATATCGGAGTGGTAATTTTGTAATTAGTCTTGTCGAATGCAACGTGAAGTTAAATCTTGCAAACAGAATACCTACATCCGGCATATCATTAGAATATAATAAGTTAACTAGAAAACTAAAATAAGCATTTTTTTACGTCTACAAAAGTTATACTTTCTCGTTTATGGGATGACTATTTAGTCAGGAATAAGGTCAAGAATGACATATAGTTTTTGCTTAAGAAGAACTTCATAAATTTCATCATAGATAAACGTTTAGTCCTTATTTAGACTACTCATCATCTTAAGATATCATTCTTAACTTCACTTTCGGGGGACCGAGTTCGAATCTCTAACTATTCTGAGTTATGTGCGTTAGAAGAAAATAAAATATCACTTGCTTCGATGGTGAAGAAAAACATCGTGAGGAAACCTCCATAATGTTCTCAAAGCTGTGTGGAGTCCACCAATCCGCACTGGGCCAGCGTGGTGGACTGCGGCTTTAACCCGTTCTCATTGTTGGAGTAGATCCATGCCCTGTCGTTTGCCCGTAATGGGTTGATATGATTATAATGAAAAAAAAAAAAAGAAAATAAATAAATACCCACTGAATAACCTTCTCCCATTGAAATAGAAATACTCCGTACACGTCTCCAAGCTTTTGATGGAATATCCTTTGAAACACCCGGATGCCCGGCATCCGAAACTCAAATACATTTACAAGACAAAAACAAGTTTGCGGTGGTCCCTGAATTCTTTATGAAAGAACTCATAAAGAATTCACCCGCTTGACCGTTGACGTCCCGAATCCTGAATATTCAGCGAGCTGTAGATTGAAGTTTTATTTGTCTTACATGGATATTGGTTTTCCATTACTTAATCAATGTGTAATATTGTCAATACGTCAGCCGTAGTCAGTCAGCCATTTTAATTGAATTTATGTCAATAGAAATAAAAAAACTGTGTACTTATGTACACGCGTTAGAAGTTATACTTCTTTGGCGTAACAAGATAATAATCTTTTCAAAATGTTTATCTTTCGCCCTATTCTACGTTTGTAGACATAGAAAAAAGGTATTGTTTGAATTATTGAAAGTCAAATGTCAAACCTTTTTTAGAAAAACTAAAATGTTGACTATAGCTAACTTCAAGGTGTCGGTTTTTTGTGACGGTGTGCGCGCGCATCGTAAAAATTTACTCTCACCATTTTTCCCTAACGCGCCAAAAGAAGTATAACTTCAACAATAATAATATTTAAAAGGAAAATGATCTATGACAATATGAATATTAGAAGCAAAAATAAACTCGTTGCGCAGTTTACTAGGTTACATAAAATTGCTTATTCATTCAAGGGCAATATTATTTCATAACAAATTACCGAGACATATCCGTCTCTCAATAAGATCAAAGTTTATATAAAACGTAAGCTTACAGAAAAATCCTATAATAATGTTAAGGATTACTTTAACGATGAAAAACCTTTAGTATGAATTGCTTCAAAACTTGATATTAATTTACTGCGACATGGTGATTGTTCAAGTTGAAAAAAATTGCTTAATAAATTCTCGTGCACCCTTCAACAGTATTTCTCAATTCGGTTATACGTTGTATTAAATCTGATAGTGGTAAATTAATTGCCAGAATTATGTGGCCTGTTCGTCCTACTTCCGACCACTCTATCCAAAAACTCTTGCTCAAACCAAACGTCCGTCTAGGTGCTTTGTTTTGGTCTTGCCGTAAAATTCAATTAAAACGACGTAGTGCAGTGTGGAATGCACCGAAAGCGATTCTACCGATTCTTCAGTGCAGAACACTTCGCAGCCGCTCGGGCACAATTACAAAATGGGAGCTTTCTTTTACTTATTTAAAAGAGTCTCGCGGATAGCTTACACAGCTCCGCGAGAAAAATTGATATCGAAAGATCTCTGCGATGTTTAAAATAAGACCAAGTAGACCACTGAGTCTGGGCTGTCGTTGGGAAAGAACTACGAAGGGTTTTGTGATTCTTAAAAGTATTTTAGGCTAGCTATTGTTTACTCAAGCTAATGAATAGCTATAGTAGCTTGTTTCAACGTCGAAGGAAAACATCGTAACTTGCATGCCCAAAAGTTCTCCATAAAGTTCTCAAAGGCGTGTCAAATCAACCTCACCGCACTGTGCCAGCGTGATGGACTACGGCCTAAACCCTGCTCATTGCGGAAGGAGATCTGTGCTCTGTAGGTGGATAGTAATGAGTTGATATGACCATAATGATGATGATTATTCGTTACTTTCAACTTTTATAGTATCCAACAATTTACGGACCAAGCTGACACACCTGATGTTAAGTGGAAGAACATCGCCTGCGGAGTATGTGTTAAGCGTCATGAAATAAAAAATATTTTATTCACGTAGACCTTATTACAGGCACTTATGAAGCGTTCATACATTTAACATGTTACACTTATGTTAGTGATGGTGAATACATTCGTTAACTTAAAACTAAAGCTAGGAGGGTTCCAATCGCGCCCTGGTCTAAGAAGAGCCCACAACTAACTTAGACAGGTTTTTTTTATCACCATCTCACAGTCTAGTTAATATTGAGCTTTGAAGTTAGAGCAATTCATACCCAAGCTTTTGTATCCTACATGTAATCCTTAATATTATAATAGGATTTTTCTATAAGCTTACGTTTTATATAAACTTTGAACTTATTGAGAGACAACTCAAGGATTTCTTCTGGTAGTTTGTTATAAAAAGATATACAATTACCCTTAAATGAATTTCTAATTTTATGCAGCCTTGTAGACTGCAGTACAAGTTTATTTTTACTTCTAATATTAATATTGTTACAGTCCACTTTCTTTTTAAAATTTGTTATTTTTTTATGTACATAAATTAAATTTTCAAATGTGTATTGATTATACTATAATGTTATAATTTTAGCTGCTTTTAATTTATCTCTTAAAGACTCTCTTGGGCCCATTTTATATATTGCTCGAACAGCAGTACAAAAATAGAATCAATACCCATAATAATATGCCGTAGGACATAATGCTGTGAAAGTAACTAAAATACACAAGCCTGGCAGTTTCTACATCTGTCATACTACGTACGTCTTTTAACCGCGTATGATGCAGATGCTAAAGGAAACTAATAATGTATATGCGATTAAATATAAGAATTTGAATGTTTGGATGTTTGTTACTTAACACGCAAAAACGGCTGAACGGATTTGAATGAAATTTGGCATGCATGTAGCCTTTAACATATAATAGAAAAGAACACAGGCTACCTTTTATCTCGATTCCTTAAGTAGTTCCCGAGGGAAAGTTGAAGAAGCTTTCAAATGTGTTATGCTATTGAAAAGGAGATGTACTTTCTATACCGATCTCTTAAATAGTTCGTGTGATAGGATTAAAAATTGTAAACGAGCGAAGCTTTCGACCAAATTCTGAAGTTCTTGCAGACGAACTAGCGGGCAGATGCTAGTTATATATAAAAGATGTATTTCTGAGGATTAAATTGATGATTGGAATATCAATAACGATATAGAACTAGATCCGTTAAATACAACTTTTATTACAATCATACAATGCGAGTGTTCAAAGGAAACACAATGAAACATTTCCGAGTTAAAATTTATAAAAGTCCTTACGCAAACCCCTCCTCACTCCCACTTATTCCTCCTTATTCAGCAAAGTGGTTCTCAACAACAACAATGCAGACACTCGCGATAACAACAAAGTGAACGCTCAACAATGGAGGGTAAAATGCTACTTTTATCTGCTACTCTTTGCTACTATTGTGTGTAATGAAGAAATGTTGGAATTGCACACTCGGCGACACTAAGATCGATTAAGCGGCTATATTTATATATATATATTATATAATATAATGTATATATATATATATAGTTTATATATACCTACTTACCTTTTAAATCAGAGATAAACGCTTCAATTTTATTCATTTATGTGCATGTACTTTAATATATATATATATAAACAGGTAAAGATGAATGTATATGAAAGGCAGTGGCGTGCACAAGGTTTATGACCAGGGTATGCGTTAAAAAGGAAGATGGCATAAAATTCACCTGAAGGATAAGTTATACAAAACTATTAGGCTAGGCAGTGCTTTTGTCGGTGTTTGAAGTGCCACTGATTCAAGGTATGGTAATTACTGAGCGAATGTATTTAGGGTATTGCAAATCTAGACTATTTTACTACCAGACTTCTAACAGATCTTCGGCAATGCAGCCTGTACGCACGTTTCGCTCCGAAATTGGAGCATCCTCAGGAGATGTTGACTTCACAATGAATAATTGTTAAGTGAAATAATTGTTTAGTGGGGAGTATAAAGATTGAAGAAATTATAAATTACACTATAGGTTGCCCCGTGGGGCGTAAGTGGAATAAACTAATTTCCTGACCCATGCTGGGTTATTTGGTACTGAGTATAAAACGCAACAAGTTAACCCCAAACCGGTAGGAATGCGGCCGAATACCGACCCTAAACCCTAACTTTCTAAGTTATGTGCGTTCAAAGGCGAATGAAAACTTGCGTTATTGGTAATAGCCGGAAGCAGTGGTTTAAATGTTGAATCCCAAGGGCGAAGGTGAAGAATACCAATTTCCTAACTCCAACAAGTTAACCCCAAACCAGGAATCGATACCAGGACGTAAGAAGTAAGATATTTTTAAAATAATAGTTATAAAACTAAATAAGCAACAGTTATTTAAAAAAACGGTCCGACACTTGAGTTTTATTTATTCTTTGTATAGAATACTCGAACGAACGGGCGTCGAAGCGAATTTAGCTTAGCGCTCTACAAAAAGTAGATTTAAATTTAAAATAGTTTTGTACTCTGTTATAAAGTTTTTCAGCGATACCTATGCCCAGTAACGTGACTTTTTCTTGCTTATATGACAGCTTTAGCCTTTTTTTCTTAATTTTATGTCAGAAGCCGTAATGGCCTATTGGTTAGGGCCCCGGTTTCACTTAACGGGTTTCGAGTTCGAATCCCAACACGCACCTCAAGTTTTATAGTTATGTGCAAACAATTCAAATATCACTTCTATTAACTAATTAAAATATCACTTGCTTCAACGGGTGAAGAAAACATCGCGAGGAAACCTGCATGCCTGAGAGTTCTTCATAATGTTCTCAAAGGCGTGTAGTGTCCACCAATCCGCACTGGGCCAGCGTGGTGGACTACGACCTAAACTCTTCTTTTTGTGGTAGTAGATCCATGCCCTGTATCGGGTCGATACATTCGATGTAATTATAATATGTCTAGTAGGAATAGAGCATTTCATGATAGAACTCGTCCAGGGAAGTACTCCTTCTTCTTCTGCTTGCGGTTCAGGTTCGCCTGGTCCCTTTTTTTTTTTCTCGTAGGGAAATCCTCATGGATACCACTACACCACTGGAGGTGCAGTGGTTATGCCGGACTCTTACCGACTAAAACCCCACGGTGTTCCAACTCATCGCCTGGTGCAACCCAGCCAGCAAGTCGACTGGTTACGGTGTACTGCGCCGCTGTCGATCTCCCAGCAAGCATTTGTCGCCGCCATCAACAGCAGCACTTTCCTTCCTGGAAGAAATTTAGCAACTTCTGGTTTTTACTTCTGTTTTATACTAATAGCGGCCAAACGAGCAAGTGGGTCACCTGATGTTAAGTGATCACCGCCGCCCATGAACATTTTCAGCACCAGAGGAGCCACCGATACGTTGCCGGCTTTTAAGAGATTAGTTTATCCGCCCCTTGAATAACCCTAGATTGTATTTTGGAGGAAACACATCATAAGAAGAAAAACACTTTATTGCACGTTCAACATAAAGGAACAGAAACAGTAAGAAGTATACAGTAAAAAATGTATTCATGCAAAGGCGACCTTATTGCGTTAGCAAGCAATCTCTTACAGGCAACCTTTGTAGACAGGACTCCGGAGGGAGATCAGATGGGTTGGTTCCATAATTTGCAAGGTAGGTGGCGGTACAAATGATCTGGTATTGCGAACAGTAGAAGTATACCAGGCATCCAGAGGGCGAGGAGGTAATTTATTTCCACGGCGTGAGATGCGGTCAGAGAACAGGAAAGGATGTATCAATGCAAACAACTCTTCAGATCACTACACATTATAGACTCTAGAGAGCTTTATGGTTGTTGGTGATCTTTTATAGGTAAATATTTATTCTAACGGTTGTTGGTTATCTTTTGTAGGTGTATATTTATTCTAATGAATACCTTCTACGGGATACATGAAAAGAAGTAGTCCAGAGATAAATCCGTTTAATATTCGCACGGTAATAGGTACACAGTATCACAAGCACACAAGTATGTGTGTAAGTTCGAGTGTGAGGAAGTAGGCTACAGATTTATAAATCTACTAGCGTACCCAGCCCGCTTCGCCGGGCTAGATATTGCTTTATTTTATTTAAACAATAAACTTGCATCATTAAATTTTTAATTTAAGTCTCATAATATATTAAATCATTTATTTCTCTCCGTATTCCTTCTCTTCTTTTCTCTTCTCGAGCGGGTAAAGATCATTATCTTCACCCATGTACACCCAACAATAGAATATCATCATAGTAAATAAAGGCTGTATTTGACAGTTTGACAGTTCAAAAATAGGAGTGCTCCGATTATCACCAAACTTTACAGGATTACTCGCCAGGTCAATCCGGAGATTCCCCGAAAGTTTCATTGAAATCGGTCCAGCAGTTTTGGAGCCTATACAGAACATACCCACACACTTTCTCTTTTTTATATATAGATTCTTTAATAGCGCACATTCCTTAGGTTACCTATTCAATCTATGTAGGAGCTTCACACAATCCAAGTAAGCGGGTAGCTGGTGTCTGTATTCATAAGTTAATCAGTTATCAAAGCAGTGTCTCACATTCGCATGGTAATGCGTATAGAATATTCATATTCCCCACGTCGCTGTCTCATTTGCATCTCTCATAATCGCAATCAACACGTACTAGCCTTAAAACTTAGAGCGAACCATTGTCTCCCTTTGCCTTACTCCCTCTCTTACTCTACCTTTATAGTTGCAATTAGCTGGATATAACAATTTGCGCTTATTAAAATTTTAAACTTTGATAGTATTTTTTTTTATTGGAGGCGGGCGTTACTTTACGGAATTCCAATTTAAATATATTATGAAAATTTAGCTTAATTTGCTATGCTCCGCGAACAGCCGGAGAATCTGTATGGTATTTTTTTACAATTTCAATCCTTATACTCCACACCAAATCTATCTACGGCAATGTATCCTCTACGCACCTTTCGCTCCAAAACCGGGGCATCCTCAGGAGATGTTGACTTTACAATGAATTAAGTCAACATTGTTATCTTAACAATCTTTTTTTTTATTTATTTATGAGTTTCACCAACAGATTGTACACTGAAACTAGCTTAGGAACTACAAAATTGAGAAACGTGTGTAACGCGTGTAGTGTAAACCCAATTACTGTCAAATAGGCATGCTTTTCTGAAAAAAAACACAAGGGTTCGTTAGTTAACAATGATATTATAATCTTTTAATAACATATAAAAAAAATTAAATGCTTTTCTATTATTTATTAATTTTAGCATCTTTATTGCGTAACCAGTCGCTGGTAGACGGTGGATACAAGCGGCCTGGGTCCGTGAATTTAGGAGCTCTCTGGGACATCATCGGTTAAAGTAATTATGACGATATTGCATAACATGAAAATATACAATGGACAAATATAGGCGTAGAAGGCGACATTTTAACTAAATGAGATTTCTGCCAGGCAAATTAAAGGAAAGGAATATACAATGTGTAATTTCGGTACTGTGTATTATTTCATTTATTTATTTATTAAGGGCACTAACAATATCCATTTTTACCATATACAGTAATAAACTTGTACAATATTTAACACATTTCCATTATATGTACATCTATAACAAGTTACCATGACATTCACAAAAATTTATTATAATAAATAATAATGACATGTAAACACAGCAAAACTAAAATTAATCATAAAGATAGGAAGGAATAGGTGTTCTGTATGTAATATCTATCTTAAGGGAGGGCTCAACGATAGGTAAGCGATAAGTTTTTTTTAAATACCGGGGAAGAGTTATGAAATATGTCGATGCCAGGTAATAATCGTGATATGACGTTGTATTCAGCACATATACGGGCTATCGGAGCTTGTTTACCAAGATGCGTCCTAGCGAAATGTATATGAACGGTTTTTCGTGTTGGAGTTGTACAATAACGGAGATGTCTACTTGGGACAGAAAGATAGATCCGTTCAAGTAAATTAGTGCACTTTATTTTATTGTGTATTATTTTATACAAAAAACACATATATACAGAGATAACATTTTAAACTCTGCCAGTCTATGGCTGTAAGGCTGTCTATGTGATATACCAGTTGCATGGAATGCAAGATGTCTAGTAAAGGCGCGTTGTATACTCTCAATACGCTGAGAATGGATGTTATATAAATGATTTCAGATTACACTTGAAAACTCGAGACAGCTTCTTACAAGGGCATTAAACAGAACCATTTTTGTATTGCGGGAGAACCCCTTTAAAAACTCGTTCTTATCTTAAGGAGAAGTTTACTTTTCTGGAAGTGCCATCCGAGTTAAAATCGTGTCGCGCCCTGACTCTGAGTATGCCTTTTCATAGAACTTAGTTCTATGAGCACTCGTTTACAGTGAAAGCCATAGCGCTGTGGAATGCGCTCCCAATCGACATAAGGCAGTCTAAGTCACTTTGTATTTTTAAGAAAGCTGTCAAAAACTACTATAATTTACATTGAAGACGACTTGTAATAGTATTTACTGTTGTTAATGTATTTATGTTATGTTATAGTATATATTAGTTTTTTAAGTTTCTATCATTTATTATTTTTCTTTTTTTTTTTAAATTATTAACAATGCTTAAGAATAAATTAAAAAACACTATTAAAAATTTATAAAAAAAAAAAACTTCCACCCTCCGCTTGCGGGGCTTTTGAATGCCCAAGCAACCGGTGGTCAGGGCTCCAGAGTGAGAAACCTCCTCACAATACGCGCCGTTTCAAGGACTACTGCCTTCTGTATCCGACCCTTGATCCAACAACCAAGCGAAAGCTTCTTTAGTTTATTATTATTATTATTTTTTAAATATTTATTATATTATGTATTATTTTATTTGTGTAATCTAGTTTAAGTATTAGTATATATATATATATATATATATATATGTAATATGCACAACCTGCAGTACGTTATCCTTTGTTTTCCTTATCCTAAGGTTGCCTGGAAGAGATCGCTACAAAGCGATAAGGCCGCCTTTTGTATACTTCTTCTGTCTGTGTTTTCATTTATTCTTCTTCTGTGTTTTTATTTGTGTGCAAATAAAGAGTATAAATAAATAATAAATAATGAGGGACGTACATACATTTTTGTTTATTTTTTCTCTGCGGGCACTGCATCCGGTGTATAAACGCCTTAGTCCATACATATGTATCATTTGCATTGCTCATAATTGCAATCAACACGTGTCGGCTTTAAAACTTAAAGCCAACCGTTGTTCCCCTTTGTCTTTTCCCCCCTAGTTTTAATTGGAGGCATCAAGCGTTGTGTGTTTAGTAAAGAGCTTCATTATCTTCAACTGTAGTTAATACCCACCCAGTTTTATACAATCCAAAATAAGACGGCCATTTTGACTTTAATTTCTGTGGAATATGGTTTTTTTCCCAACTGACGACGTGCGTATTGGTGGTTGATGGGCGCAGTGGACAGCGACATGGCTTTCTGAATCAAAGGCCGTGGGTTCGATTCCCACAACTGGAAATTGTTGTCTGATGAACATGAATGGTTTTTCAGTGTCTGGGTGTTTATCTGTATATTATAAGTATTTATGTATATTATTCACAAAAATATTCATCAGTCATCTTAGTACCTATAACACAAGTTACGCTTTCTTTCAGGCTAGATGGCGGTGCGTGTATTGTCGTAGTATATTTATTTATTTACTGATGCTTAGTTCTGCTAAAAGGGGACCCATTTTTTTGTTTCAAAAGAACAGTAAATCCTTATTATTTATTTGTATAATACTTATTCGATTCTTATCGTAATGGGTCGCGGTAGCCTTTTTATATAAATAATAATTCAGGCGATGTATTTAGAAAAAAAAACGTTTCACCAATTTTTAGATGATAACCATTGATGCACGGTGGATGTTTGCCTACGGATCTCCTTAGATTAGGCGTCATTAGTGTCAGTCATAAGACTTATAAAAATAAATAAATAAATATTCTACAACAACACACATCGCCATCTAGCCCCAAAGTAAGCGTAGCTTGTGTTATGGGTACTAAGATGACTAATGAATATTTTTATGAATAATATACATAAATACTCATAATATACAGATAAACACCCAGACACTGAAAACCATTCATGTCACACAAACATGTTCCAGCTGTGGGAATCGATCCCACGGCCATTATCTAAGAAAGCAGGGTCGCTGCCCACAGCGCCAGGCTAATATTCGAAAGGATAAGATAAGTAAGGAGTCTGGGTTTTTTGAAGATAATTTAAACTCCTATTAAAACCGACGCTTATCGTAAATGCAAGCGAAATGTGGGAACCTGTACCACGGCGGTAAAGTTAGGTATTCCAGATAGTGTTAGCTTGAAGATTTACTGCGGCGAGCTATTCGGGTCGCGAGCACGGAACGTCCCGACGAGAATAAACTTAACGGAAAAATGCGAAACAGGCGCATGCATCATGCATACATGCATGCTAGTAGCATGCAGTGCTTCTAAACACTGACACAGTAACGTAATTAAACATCGTTGGGTTTTTATACTTGGAATCTAAAAAGGTTTTTGTTGCAATATTACATTCTCTGAACACTTTTATTTTTATTCCAGTACATATAAGCCCTTTAATAAAATCACACCTGGAGGATAGTGGTGATGCTGTTTAAGATGGTAACGGGATAACCTATTACCGGGACAAAAAATTCTACGCGGTATCGTAACGGAGCGTTAAATTGCTTAGCAGCGCAATCTTTTGGTAAGGTGGTGGTTTTATATAATCAAAATATGGCTACTTCATAATACCCAAGAAACTCCCGCAATTTAATGACAGGATTGCGAACTTTGTCGCCTTTAAATCCTTACTAAAAACTGTAACCCGACTATTTAAGGAACTTTAAATAAATGTTCAATTGAAAAGAAGACAAGCCAAGTGCGACTCGGACTTGTGCAAGCGGGGTTCCGTATCATCTATAAAAAAACGGAAAAAAAATTTGGTCTGTTGTGTGGGGTCCCTTAAATTTTATTCTGTTTTAGTATTAATTTCTGAATTGTAATTGATCTGGTCACAGGCTTCGGCAGTGGGTAGTTGCCCTAAAACTGAAAACATTTTTGAGGGTAACATAAAAAAAACATTACACACATAATGTTCACCACACAAACATTTTATAGTTGTGGGAATCGAACCCACGGCCTTGGACACTGCGCCAGCCGGCCGTCAGTTAGCCCGTTACCATCTTAGACTGCTCAACTGCTTGGGCTGGTGGTAACTGATGACTGCTTGGCCATAACTTACCACCTTGTCAGATTGCAGCAAGAACTAACTTGTAATGAAAAAAAAAATGATAAATACTTTACATACCGTTACTATAAATACCGTTAATAATTCAATATAAAAATATGATTATAGAGGAAGTTATTGTATTTAAATTCTTAGGTATGACACTAGACTGCCATTGCAACTGGAAGGCGCACCTGATAGAGTAGATAAGTTTGAAGTCAAAGTCAAAGTCAAAGTCAAAAATATCTTTATTCAAGTAGGCCCCACAGGTGGCACTTTTGATGCGTACATAAGAATTACACGGTAGTGAGATGATGGCGATAACCACATTCGTAAACTTCAAATTAAAGCTACGAGGGTTCCAAACGCATCCCGGTCTAAGAAGAAGCCCACAACAAACTTAGCCGGGTGTTATTTTTTTTTTTTTGCTATCACCATCTCACAATGTCATTTTAAATTATTTGAAGAGCAACCTGGTTAGAGCAATAATTTACACCCAAGCTTTTTTATCGTTTACGTAGTCCTTTATACTATAATAGGACTTTTCTATAAGCTTACGTTTAATACAAACTTTGAACTTTTTAAGAGACATCTCCAAGATGTCAATTGGTAGTTTATTGTAGAATTGTATGCAATTTCCTTTAAACGAATTATGAATTTTATGTAACCTAGTATATTGCACTGTAAGTTTATTCTTACTTCTAATGTTTAAATTATTGCAGTCACATTTTTTCTTAAATTTAGAAATGTTTTTATGAACGTACATTAAATTTTCAAATATGTACTGACTATACACTGTTATTTGTGTTTGCTATTAAAAGATTAAGACAAGTGTCTAGCAGAGAGGCAGTTTTATGTGCTTACCATGGATATGTGTCTTCTGTGCTCAGGTATGGTATAGTTATGTGGGGAAATTCATTTTATGGACAGCTACAAGCCTTTATTCAAGGAATTGAAAATATTACCTGTACCTTGCATTTATATAAAAGAAGTTTGTTTGTAAAGGTATCCTGAGTACTTTAAAACTCGAGGCCAGCATGTTGACAACGAACCAAGGCATAAGGATCATCTTCTTGTAACTAGGATTAAACTAGTCTTATATAGAGAAAATGCATTTTGTATGGCTATTCGAGTATATAACAAGTTGCCAGAATCCATAAAAGGAATGAATCTTCCTTTATTTAAGAGAAAATTGCATGAGTGGCTATTATTTAAGTGCTTTTCCTCAATTAATGAATATTTGACTTTACTTAATGTTATTATTTTCGACAAATTTTGTATGCATGTATTATCAACAATATAATGGAAATTATTCAAGGATGACTTTTTTAATTTCATTAAAATATACTTGTATTTTGACTTAACGGCTTATTTCCATTTCATTACATGATTTTTACTATCGATATTATAATTTATATATTTTTGCGTTCAAATTGTGGTTGTAATTTATTTTTTAATGTTTTCTTTTTATGTTTTTATTTCATATAATATGATTGTAAGTTGCACGCCAAATTAATGGTAATACACTGTTTCAACAACAAAAGCTAAATTTATAACATCTGATTATCTACGTGTATTTATGCAATAAATCTAATAAATAATTACAACCAATTTAAATAACTAAAAAAAAAACTAGGACGTAGTTGTAAAATATTTCACCATCCTTGTTGTTGGTATTGTGATACAGCATAAGCTAAAAGGTGTTCATTTACAATAGCTACGTGATACTGTATTCTAGAACTTTCCCAGTGCAGCCTTGTATTTATACCTAACTGCGGATCGTTGCAATGGGGTACCGGGGTAGATGGTACGTGCCGAACGACTGTGGTGAATGGACACGTTCTGACCTACATAAATGCATATATACAACTATACATACATACCAATATACACCCAATAGCTTAACACATAAGGTATAGTTTTCTATGTCTGTATTAAAAATTTACGATGTAAATCTTTTGGTTGAAGATATCGAATTTACTATTGAAGCTCCAAACAATTTTAAACTTTATAATTCGGTTGTTAAAGTTCTATGTTATATGACAGCGGTTCGTATATAAGGCTTTGCTTTATGTGTTTGAGTATGAGAGAAACGCGGTTGCATCTGTCACCAACGTGCATGCAATAATAAACGGTATTGCATTCATTATAGTGGCGATAATTGTGTTTAATATATATTTTTTATATTGAAGACATTAATTAAATATTTATCCTACTTTTTTGCTACTGTGCAAATGGGTTAATTAAAAATATTCTAAAGCACACGGTCAGGTTTTCCGAACAAGTGGTCTTATTTATCTCGTACGGATTATTATTCATCAATGACGATAAACAGAGATACAGTATTTGTCATTTTTAACCGACCGACTCTAGTGTAGCGACTCTATTGTACACGACGTTTATTGTTTGCTTTATATCCAAGATAAAATTGTATTTGCCGTCGAGTGAACCCAGGATCTCATGTTTTTAATGCATGACATCACTCACACTACTAATGGGAAGTAGCTAGGTGTTTTGTGTCCTACACTCTTCAATGACTGTCAGCACATTTCAAATGACAGCAAGCGTCAAAACACTGCGTAACTACTCCAACGGTAACCCAAGTTTGAAATGGGGGGTTAAAGTTATAGTTTTTGCTGCTTTCAAAAAAGAAGGTTCCCACTGTGCGTTTTGTAATCTGTTTCTACCTCTTTGTGCGGTGTGCAATAAAATGTTTACGTACATATAGCTCCGAAGGGCCGAGCTCGCAGTTTATCGGCACAACAAAACTGTGAACCTCACAACATTCCACCAACTATTATTAAATAAACTGTAAACCACAGCTTAGCAATCCAACAGTTGAGGTAAAGTTTAGCAAATAGAATATTTTATCCACAAGTACCAATTTGCTGCTGAATTTACGTAAAATAAATTTTGTCGCCCACTAAATGGCGGGCTATGTTCCACACGTGCCTCATTAAAGAATTCAGCACCGGCCAGGTTGCTGACTACGGTGGAACCGCCATGCATGTTGGTAAGTCAAAACCCGAAGGGATTACGCAAGTACATCTCATTCTATCTCCTATAGGTCAAACACGAACACACAGTAAGAATTTTTTCTTTTAAATACTCACTATGACTATTTAAAAGAAAAAATAGAAACTTGCTTATTTGTTAAGAAAAATACAGAATTATTTGCAATAAAAACTTTTTATAATCGCAACCAACGATATAAATAAAAATTTAACATACCAGCACAAAGTAAAGCAGTAAGCACTGGCATTGTATAGACGAAATTGCTATTGTGTGGCTGTGACGTTATATAACAAACTCTCTGACGATATAAAAGGATTACCTGTACCTAAATTTAAGAAATAACTGTTTACTACCTACTTGACCAATGTTTTTACAATGTTATTGAATTTTTCAGAAAAATGTAGGATACATAATTTTAATGAAATAATTAGTAATAAATAATATCCAGTAATTTTAATAATTAATTATAAATTGTAATAAATATTATTATAAAAAACTTGGACGCCATATTCCTATGGCAAATTGTGAGCATTTTAAAACGAACACCAAAACTGTACCACATTTAGCAAATAAAGATGATTTGATTTGATTTGAGTACAAGCCCCACATAACCACTCCTTTTTCTAAATGGAGTGGTTATGTGGTGCATTTTCTCTGTATGAAAAAAGCACTTAAAACAATCAAAAGTGAAAACTATACTTAACTCAGAAAGTCTTTTTGTTTAATTCTCGTACAGTCAAAAGTACAAAAGTGAACTTGCCATGAGACATTTGTAAGACTCTTTTGTATTCGAAAGCCTTACCCACTGTATGATAACCAAACTGTGCCTGTAACACGATAAATTTTCGGCAGGGTCCAATTAAACTTTGGCGGTATGGCGATGCGCGAACTGGCGGGAAAAAACGACCGGACTCGAGATAGCTTTGTGGTTTGTGACGTCATATCCGCATGCGATAGACCGCGGCACGCCAAAAACGAGATCGAGGTTAGGTTAAGATACCTACTGAGTAAATAATAAAAATAAATATTGACCTGGATTGGATCCCAGGGGTTAGAAAATTTGGCTCTAAGTAAAAACGTATTTATTTTGAACTAGCAGTTTCTGTGAATTTCTGTGTTCGCGCTGAATTTCTTAATTCCTTTCCTGTGTTACTTAGAATCTTTATGTGACAAAAAATATCTATCAAAATGGATTGTCTTCCAAAATGTAACCTAAAATCCTACTTTCGAAAACCTGATTGTGGAAGTCCAACAGCAATAGTTTCAGAAGATTGCCAGCCCGGATAAACATACAGACAAAAATAATGTTTAACAGACCAAATGCGTTTAGAAGGCTTAATTTAAGAAGCAACCAATTTGTATGATGCTATCGTTTTTTTATTATTATTAGCTGAATATTGTTATTTCAAAATAGCAAACAGTACCTCCAATCAATATATAGGTATAAAATTATAAAAAAATGTTATATTCTTAATAAATGAAATAACTGTTATATTGTTAATAAATTTACTTCAAAGTTGAATTTATTAATTTCAAAAATATCTTTATTCAGGATGGCACTTTTAAAGCGTACATTGCATAAATATTTTTTTTTCTACGACAATACACACATCGCCATCTGGATGACTGATGAGTATTTATGAATAATACATATACATACATATATACTTGGAATATTCATATAAACACCCAAAAACATTCATGCTCATTACACAAATATTTTCCAGTAATGGGAATCGAACCCACGGCCTTGGACTCAGAAAGCAGGGTCGCTGCCCACTGCGCCAGTAGGCCGTCAAAAATAATATGTACTTGATAGAGATATGATGGTTAGTTAAAGTAAACATATATGTATGAACGCTTCATAAGTGCCTGTGATAGGCCTACATTAATAAAGAAATTTCGAATTTGAATTTAGAATTTAAACTTAAAACTAAAGCTAGTAAAAGTAGGGTGTAGCAAGCGTGTTACGAGATATTCATCTCTACCCGTTACTGGTATTTTTTTACATAGAGGAGAATGGTGGTTAGATACAACTTCCACGTGGCCTGTGCGGTAGAACTAATGGTTTAAGAAGAAGCCCACAACAAACTTAGCCGGGTAATATGATAAGGTATACTAGGGGCAATGTAAGTTTCATGGAAACTAACGTCACAACCACGTTAGCGTAAATCTGTTATTGTATATGAAAAAAAACGTGTGTGTACTTATGTACAGGTGATGATAGGACTGTGTCTGATTTCTTTGAGTACAAAACTATTAGCTTTTCGGTTTTACGGATAAGTCTCAGAGACAGTAAATAATTTACCTCTAAAGCCTCCTAAGTATTTATCTTTTTGTATCTAAGACGTGTCTTGCAGATGTTAATCGGTATTTTTATTAAAGTACGTTGCGAGCGAAAACAATTATAGTATTTTTAAAATCGACTTTCTAAAATTATAATATATTTTTCCATGGGAGTGGTGCTATCGAGCCCTTCTTTAGCGTAACGAGTTAAAAATCTTTTCAAAAATTTTATCTCACGACTTATTCTACGTTTGTTGAGGGAACAACACTAACAATAGAATAAATTTATTTAATATATTTATAGTTTTATTATAACGCATTACCTGGTTATCTTATTATCGGACTACCAAGTTTCACTGAACATTAAAATTTGAGTTTTTTGTACAATAGAATCAATTAAATCACCAGAAATTTGTGGACTCCACACGCCTTTTTAGAACATTATATATAACCTTCAGGCATGCAGTTTTTCTCACGATGTTATCCTTTACCTTTGAAGCAAGTGATATTTTTATCGAGAAAAACACACATAACTTAGAAAAGTGAGAGATACGTGCGTGAGTTCGAACTCGGCTCCTCGAAAGTGAAGACGAAGTCCTTCCCACGGCTATCAACGCTTCATTAATACATATATATATTTTTTTATTTATTTAAACCTACCTTTAAATATGTACATTCTTTTTTAAATATATAAAATATTTGTCTGTTTCTTGTTTTTTTTTTTCATATTTTTTTTTTTGGTTTTTGCTCTTTTTTATTTTTATTAATTAATTGTTTTTTCTTTCTTAAAATATTATAAAAGTTAGATATCACGGCAGATGGGGGCAAAGACCCCCCTCTTAGTGAGTCAGTGACATTTATACAGTTGTTTAATTTCATTTTGCATTGTACCCTTTTGTGCCTAGATAGTTAAATTTACTCCTGAGCTCTAGCCGGCAATTCTTAATAGGTTTTTATCGGACTTTCCAAACTTTAACATTGAAAAGGTACTTTTAATGGACTTGTTTGAACTTAATTGAAATGAAATTCCGTTAAAGGAGATGTTTCGAGGAGTATCGGCCCCGGTACTTTGTAAAATAACCGGGGAAACATAGAGCAGTTTTTGACTATTAACTTTCCTGCCATTTCGGCGAAAAAGCCAAAATTTTAGCATCAATAAATAAAGAAAAATTTCAAGCGGTGATAGCCTAGTGGGTAGAACTTCTACTTCACTTTCGGGGATGGGGGAAAGTTCGAATCCCAGCACGCAACTCTAACTTTTCTAAGTTATATGAGTTTTATTTTTACGCAATCAAAATATCACTTCATTCAACGGTGAAGGATAACACCGTGAGGCAACCTGCTGTTCTACATAATATTCTCAAAGATGTGTCCACCAATCCGCACTGGGTCAGCGTGGTGGACTACGGCCTTAACAGCTTCTCATTGTGGGAGGAGACCCGTGCCCTGTAGTGGGTCGGTAATGGGTTGATATTATTTGAAGTAAAGAAAACTGAACTCAGTTTCAATATAGCCTAAAGTACCTAGCACGATATTTAGATCGATTTAAGTTTGAATAAAGCCTAAATATATTCACTTTAGATCGATTTCCTTAGTGCATTGGTGTACGCTATCTCATAAAAGTTCCCAGGTTCGTTCAGAGTGATACTTAGGTATATGGATTTAATATAACTGCAATACCCCTAACAGGTAGCCTCGGAGACTTTTAGAAGAAAGCAATGAATATGCTGCATTAAGAAACATCCCGCAGCAACTGTGACAGACGCAGCATGGTGACGTCTAACCATTCCGGTAATCGACTCTAGCAGAATGTTAAAATAGGTTCTTAATTTGATAGGCAACTTTAAAACTCAATCAAATTAATATCATATCTGTAGTGTATGTGATTAAACTGTGTCGCGTGTGTTTCTGAGCAATGTTACTACGTCAGTATTACCCGAGCCGCAGGCGAGAGTAGAAGTGTGACAGTTGGTTGTGAGCATTGCCGAGCCAGTGACTAGGGGACGCTAATAGCAGATCCTACAATATCAAATAATTTTTTTATCCCTATGTATTTTCCATACCATTTCCTGGCCCTCATTTTGGATATCGACTAAAGTTATATACAGGGTAGAGTGGCAGTCATCGTCATCATTATCGATCCATTTCTGGACAACTAAAGGGCACGGGTCTCTTCTCTGCATGTTCTCATTCTGTTTCGGTCGGATTGGTACTTCTTTGGACTACCACTACTACATCGGACTTCACACGCCTTCGAGAATATTATGGAGAGCTGTCAGGTTCTTATGAATCCTGTATCCAGGTTTTCTCACTATATTTCGTTTCACCGTTGATGTAAGTGATATTTTACCGCTTAAAACGCACTTGACTTAATTGGGTGGTTGGGATCGAAGTGGGTTCCCAGTTAAGGGATAGCTTAGCAAACTAAAACTATACCCGTTTTCACAAACGACGGACACGGCAATGGCTGAGTAAGTAACGTCAAAGAAGATAACTAGGCATTCATTTATCTTTTACCAATCGATT
Source organism: Pararge aegeria (assembly GCF_905163445.1). Classification (NCBI taxonomy): domain Eukaryota; kingdom Metazoa; phylum Arthropoda; class Insecta; order Lepidoptera; family Nymphalidae; genus Pararge; species Pararge aegeria. Next base: position 1,724,140 of record NC_053193.1, read on the forward strand.
TCCACTAGGCAACTCATATAACCTAACTTATCCATGGTTACCTTGTTCTCGTAGTATTTTGTGTTTGTATTATCATAGTTTTCATTTTAAGTGTGGATTTAAGATTATTAAAAATTCAAATTCTTTCTAAGTACGAATTTAGGTTGAGCTATAAACTTATTTGCTTGTTAATGTATTCCAATAAACGACCGGAGATTCAAGTTGGACCGCACCAGGAAATGAGACCGGCCTAGACAATACCCTGTTTATGAACGCCTTCCTACGTCTTATCGCGCTGATTTATTATAAGATGTTTGTCACGTCTAACTTTTTTTAAGAAACAAATGAAAATAATACCGTGACTATCTGAAGAGAAATATCCGGGAAATGAAAACCATATCAATATTTCGTTAGCTTCTACTAAGACCTGGTAGCGTTTGGAAACTGCTCTGCTCTCTCATGTTTTACTCAAAGAATAGGTAGAATACCACTAGGGGGTCCAAAAATATGCGTCACAATGAACATAAGCTAAATTTTTATAATTTTTATTAGTGTTTTTACCTACACTTGGAGGAATTATCAATTACAGTCGCTATAAGACTGATGTGAAAGGCATATACTAATTTCGGCATCGACCGTTCGTTCCGAAAATTTTTATATGCATTTTAAATTTATAAAAGCTAAATTATTGTCACACTACCAGACCTGAGATCATGATGTCACTCCACTTAATACTTTATTATATGAATATAAATGAAACAGTGGTGTGCATAGAGGGTATGCACAGGGTATGCAGATGATTTAAAATGAAGAAAATCTCCAGTATGAGTTAAACATACTTGAGGGTAGGCTATTTATAACCGTAACAATGCCTATCCTTTATTTTTAAAACTTTTACAGGAGATCTTCTTCATTTTATATCATCTGCATACCCTGTGCTTAACCTCCATGTACGCCACTGGCCCTGACCTGGACTTCACCAACTTTTTTCCCAATCAGATGCGAGCAGTTTCGACTAATAATTAACACTTCCAAATGCTTTCCCTCGTTGACCGCCTGTGCATTACTGATATGACTTTTCTACAGAAGCTCTTAAATGGTGACTTGGAAGCTCCTGAACTTTTGCATACCCTTTCATTGTCTGCTAAGAAAATATTTGCAAAACTTTTTATGTGAACAGCGGTAGAACGAATTTAGGTAGGAATGCCGCTCTTAATCGCTTAAGTCGTGTCTATAATGATCTTGCTCGCGGAAATAACAATATTGATCGCTTGTCAAAAGCTAAATGATTTTAAACGTGCTTCGTCAAGTAATCCGGACTGCACTTTTGGTTTGTAATTTTTAATTTTCTTTTGTTATTTCTTAGTTTTTCTTATTGTAATATTACTTTGGTTTAACTTATTTTTATTCCATTTTGTACTAAATGCTGTGCACACCTTTAAGTGGCTAGTCACACTTATTAGAAACAAATATTTGTAATTTTCCTTTACTATGTATTGTAAACAAGCCGTTGATGTTCCTTTAGTAAATAAATAATACTAAATAATAGCGCCGTGATACTTCATCCGAGTAAGTTTTGAGGCGTCACGACTTATCCCAACATCGTCCGAGTCAGATGACTGTAATTATAATTTGAAGGCCGAGTGGCGCTGGGCAGCGACCCAGCTTTCTGAGTCCAAGGTCATGGGTTCGATTCCCACAACTGGAAAATGTTTGTGTGATGAACATGAATATTTTTCAGTGTCTGGGTGTTTATCTGTATATTATAAGTATTTATGCGTATTATATTCATAAAAAAATATTCATCAGCTATCTCAGTACACATAAAACAAGCTACGCTTACTTTGGGGCTAGATGGCGATGTGTGTATTGTCGTAGTATATTTATTTTATTTATTTATTTACAGCAACGTAGTGCTAGCGTGTAGCGGAACGCTACGAATCGTCGCGCTTCTGTAGTACAACCGTGCGATGCAGTAGTCAGCTGCTATGCTCATAATTGCAGCTGACTGTAGATAATTGTAAACAACTGAGAATGAAATACAATGCAACGCGGATTGTATTTAATTTAAACAGATAAAGTCTTTGTTCATTTTGTACATCCGACAACACCCGAGAGGGTTTTATTGTGTAGGAATTCCTGAATAACTGATTTTTTCACTTAAGGAGGTTTCGCTTTCAGAAGATCCAGGCCTATGGGGTACCTACGCAGCATCGTACTGGAACTGTGAATCGCTTGCTGGAACGTGTTTGTCTGTAGAGAGATAACGCTCGGAAGCTCGGACGCTAGCGTAGGAAGATCGCTACCAGTAGATCAGAAAAAAAAACGTGTGTGCCGTTATGTACACGCGTTAGAAGTTATACTTGTTTGGTGTAACAAGATAAAAATCTTTTCAAAAATGTTATCTTTCACCTTATTCTACGTTTGCAGATAAAACGACAATAGCAATAGAAAAAAGGCATTATCAAGTTAAATAAAGTTTATTTAAATATCACAAATAAAAACATATCGTGAATACAGTTATCAGTTCTCACGCAAACATACGTAGAAGTCTTTACTTTTACTTTGTTGACTTTACTTTTGGCTAACTTCAGGATGTCGGTTTTTTGTGTCGGTGTGCGCACGCATCATAAACATTTACTCTCATCATTTTTCCCTAACGCACCAAAAGAAGTATTGCTTCAAAAATCAGACAGACCAAAAAAGAGGTGTACAGACAGACCAAAAAAGGCTATTATCACCACAGTAAACTCTAGCTCAGTTCACTGATCATTGACTTATCGTTTTAAAAATAGTCTCGTTAGTCGGAACCGTAAATTGATATTCGATTAAATATTATTGTTAGCAATTAATTATTCGTTAATTATAATAATCGCATATTAAACATTATGTCATAAACACATGATCCATCTCACCAGTTATCACTACAAATTAATTGTTTATTACAGAGCGATATAATTTTGATATTATACTTCAACCTACTTTAAAGCCATTTTAAAACCTTTCCGCCGATTAATCGGATACCCACAGCGGAGCCAATTAATTACACGGGCAAATTGAAAATCCGCCGTGATTGGTTAAAATGCGGTTTTATTTAATTGCTTATTACTTATTATATTATTCGATACTGTACTAATTCCTTATTGGAGATTTTTTTTAATGGTGAAAACGGACTGTTTTTCGTAGAGAACATATAGGAGTAATTTCACAGCTTCTAACTCTTATTGTTAACTCTTAACGTCCAGTCAGATTTATGTTTAAATACCAGGAGCATAGAAGTTTGTAAGAGATTAAAATAGAACTAGAAGAAGTACATGCACGATTTGTAGTAGAAATAGAAACCGTTATTTATTTTAAATGCCACTTCTAGTTAGCCCTTGACTGCAATCTTACCTTGTAGTAAGTGATGATGAATTCTTAGATGGTAGCGGGCTAACCTGTTAGGGAGTATGGTTGTTATACCCTTACAATGTCTCCATGCGACATCGCACTGGAACACGAAATCGCTTAGCGGCAGGTCTTTGTCGGTAGGGTGGTAACTAGCCACGGCCAAAGCTTCCCACCAGCCCATACCAGAGAAAATTCAGAAATTATAAATCCACAATTGCCACTACGGGGCGGTCGTTAAAATTTTTCCCGGGCTAAAAACTATCGTATGTCCATCTCCAGGATGCAAACTCTCTATGCAGCCGTATATAGGCGATCTTTTTTTATATCCCCCGGGAATGTTACCGGGATAATAAGTATTATATGTCTATCTGATGGTCTGTATATGTCATAAAACCTAAATCTTGTTAAAATTCTTGTTATTTTTGACGACCTTTGTGATGATTTGTTCGGAATTGGTTTGTGTTTAATTTATTGGCAATGGTTCAGATCCGATGTAATGCTCTTGTTAAGTACCAGGAACATAGAAGTATGAAGAGTTTTCTAGGGCAGCTTTCTTACTACTATCACCTAAAGCAGGTGGCCTTAATTTGAAATGACATTTTAATTGACAGACCTTAAAGTCCTACAAATAAGAATTATAATTCTTAAAGTCGTGGATTTAAGCCGTGTAATAAAGCTGGCTCTTTAAATTTCAAGCTTAATTGCATGATCTCACAGGGTGATAAAAAAAACATTCTAAAAAAAAAGACGACGTAATATCACCCTAGTCACCAGGGATGTAGAAGTATGAAAGATCTTCTAGGACTAGTCTTTTAGGTTCCAAGCTCACCTGAAGCCACGTTAGATATTTTTGTTTAGCGCAACATATAAATCAGTGATATTAACAAAAGCCGTCGCGCCGTGACAATAGCTCGCGACTGCGACACGACAGCGCGACGGGGACAGATGGTGTGACGTCACGAAGTGTGCCCGACAACCGATCAATCACTCGCCGAATTAGGGCCAGACGTCTGCTGAAATTGGACGGTTTATTAGATTATTCCTCCGTAAAGATCGGCTTTGTTGGACGTTTGATGCGAAACTATTAAAGGAACCGTCGGATCGGAAAAATCGGTACAAATCTCTGAAGAGTTTTCGCAAGAGTTGAGAGTATTAGAAAAGCAGTATTCATTTTGTCTTACAAGAAATACAAATTTTCCTATTTAAAGTTTGCGCGATATTTTATTTGCACTACATTATTTTTCCTTTCCTTTATTGGTTATTTTGATATTCCATAGCGTAGATTATGTTGCTGAAAATGGTGACTTTTCACAAATATGACAACTAAACAATACAACAACTGTGCTTAAACAATAAATGCTATGTTTTTGTCATTATTTTTCTACTTGTAAATCACACAATTGTACTGCACAGTGATTTTAAAATTATAAATCAATTGTAATAAACAATAATAACCAACCAGGTCTTCGAAACCACCGCAGTGAGGTAACGCCAAAGTAACTGCCCGCTCAAGGATCACCGGTAGTTTATGAACAAAGCTTTAAGTACAGTATGTTTCCGTGAGATAAATAAATCAAGATATAATAAATGCCTAGGAGGCGTAAATACGAAAACCTGGATAGCAGCTTCATTTTTGTGCCTTTTGGACTAGAGACTTTGGGACCGTGTGGTCCGAAGGCACGTGCTCTTTTCAAAGAACAATCGAAAAGGGCTATCGAGTCTACCAGTGGTCCTTGAGCGGGCAGTTACCTTTGCCAACGAATTAGTTTGGCCATCCAAAGGGGCAATGCTGCCAGCATCTTAGGAACTGTACCTCGCGGCGGTGGTTTCGAAGACGTTTTAGATTTTATTTAGTTTTAAATAGTTTATTTTAGGTTATTTTTATAAAATAATTATTTTAAAGAATAAATAAATGCTAAATTTTCTTCATTAGAAGATATAATAATAATAATGATAATATAATCCACATGACGATAATCTGGTGAAAGCTGAAAAAGAAAAAGTATCTAAATACTTGGACCTTGCTCACGAGATTACCGCCATGTGGAGTGTAGAGTCCACCGTTATAGTTTAAATCGTCGTTTGAGTCAATGGTCTTCTCTCGAAGCTTTAACCAACATCTCAAGAAGCTTTAATAAAGGGTCAATCACGGTTCAGTCCGGTCACGGTCAAGGGTCAAAGAATCAAGGGTCGGATACAGAAGGCATAGTCCTTGTAACGGCGAATATTGTGGGGTGGTTCCTCACTCTAGAGCCCTGACCGCCAGTTGCTTGGAGAATTATAACTATTCAAATTCACTTACTGCTATGACAGAGTATCAGTGACGCGAAATCACAAGATATTAAACAAAAAAATCAAACACGTAAGTTATACTGTCTTATCAATAAATTAGTGTGTGTAATATGCATAATAGATAGTATGCGTCGCTAGTCTTACGCAATAAGTCGAGGCATGTCAAGGTTATTGGTGACGCAAACCCATAAGTTCTTCCCGCACCAATAATTAATATGAAATAAAACGGGGCTTATTGTATATTCATACTAATACTTAGATACAGCTATGTAACAGGCGTACCGCGTACTATAAGCTTTATAAGATATAATAACCTTAAAACAGCTGAAATAGAGCCTTAACTCATAATTTTAACTTTCGTGTTAGTTGGGATCAACGTGAATAACTTTTAAATTAGATATTATAGAAGAAAGTATTTCATTTCACAGGAAATTTATATTTCTTTTCTGATTAAAAGTTTTCGACGTCGTTTATTAACAGATTAGCCTTTCTGCCACCCTTTATTAAAGTTTTAGTGCGCAATAATAAGCTCGTATTTCAGTGGTGTAGCAAATGAAAGAATAAAATTATAGTAATGTAACAAACAACATGTCACTGTATAGAATCAATGATGATTTTGTGACGCGAGGTGACCTCAGATCACAATACAGTTGTCACTTATCCTCCTCTTCCAGTGTCCTCTGTGCTACTACTACCATATTCTGTGATTACGAACCTGTCTGTCTGTATTGGGTTGATATGATGATGATGATGTTGTGTATTTACTGTTAAACAATTTTCAGTACCAGTCCAGAATTAAGACTAGGCGGCGTCAATCCCGTGCCTCGGGGAGCACGTGCATCGGTACCGGCTATTATCACTTGTAATAATAGTCTTTAAAGCCCATCAACATCGTCGTCTCTCCTATGAGAGACGACGCTGCGCCCAGAAGTGGAATGTCAATAGTCTGCGAATGATGATATCTCAAATAATAAGTATTCGAGTACAAGCCCTTCTTGTCTTTTCGTAATTTAATTACAGCCTTTTATCTTTTTTGCCTTTCTTTATTAAAGTTTGTATAGTTGAATATTACGCTTTAGTGGCGTGGACGTCAGTCAGTATTCTTTGCAAATGACAAAAGATAGACCTTGTAGCTCGTTCATTATCTAGACGGCGGGCAAAATGTTTTACGACTCGGTCTGGACTGAAAAATAACGACTTAATGGCTTTGCACTGAAATATACAAGAAATAATCTTACAAGAAGAATGCTGAGTTAACTTTTGAGAAAGCGAAACTATATCTTGAGACAGGATTTGTAATTTGTTTCGTTGCTTTTAGAGCATGGTTTGTTTTTGAGATTTATCTGGTTTGGTTCTGTCCAAAATGTTTTCATAACATGTTGTATTTTATATACTATTACCTATGTTAGTTTTAACTATTAACTAAGTTTACATCACACATGCTTGTAACTGGACCTTATTAAATCAGTCATCATCATTATCAAATTAATCGACCCATTGACGACTGCTGGGCATTTCTTTTGTAGGGCGTTCCAAACTCCACGATTCCTCACGACTCTTTTAATGTCCACCTCGTTGGGTTCGACCAACGTTGCACACCTTGGAACCCCAACGTTGATCGGTTCACCGAACTATGTGCCACTTCAGCTTCGCGACTCGTTGAGCTATGCAGCTTTAGTTCTTCTACGGATCATTTCTGATTTGATCACGAAGAGATACTCCTAACATAGCTTTTTCCATAGCTCGCTAAGTGACTCTGAGCCTTCCTATGAGGCCTATAGTTAGCGACCACGTCTCAGATCCGTAAATCATCACAGGCAGCACGCACTGTTCGAATTAAAATAATACGCGTGTTTTTTTAACTTGTATTTTATTTATGATTTCTCGATTAAATGAATTTGTAACTCACTGCTCGACCGACGAAGACGTATCACCGAGCGATTTAGCCTCTCGGTACGATGCCGCGTAGGTTTTGTGTGAAGTGATGGTGATAACTACACACGTTAACTTAAAACTAAAATGACATTGTGAGATGGTGATAACAAAAAAAAACACCCGGCTAAGTTTGTTGTGGGCTTCTTCTTAGACCAGGACGCGTTTGAAACCCTCGTAGCTTTAGTTTTAAGTTTACGAATGTGATTATCGCCGTCATCTCACTACCGTGTAATTCATATGTACGCATCAAAAGTGCCACCTGTGGGCCTACTTGAATAAAGATATTTTTGACTTTTACTTTGACTTTGACTAAAGCTAGGAGGGTTTTAAACGTGCCCTGGTATAAGAAGAGCCCACAACAAACTTAGCCGAGTTTTTTTTTGTTATCTCCATCTCACGGTAAATTAATATTTAGCAATAAAATTAGAGCAATTCATACCCAAGACTCTTTTATACTAATCTTTGGTATTATAAAAGGATTTTTCTCTATTATATCCTTATATTTCTGTGTACGGATTGCGTAATTTTAAAATGGCCGCGTCTTATTAGTTTCAACATGTTAAAAGAGCACCAACCTGGTACGGGATAATCTGTATTGCCGATTTTAAAGTCAAAATTTAGCTATACATAGCCGTTTTAACTAGGTTATGAATAATACGAAGTTTATTTTTTAATCTGTGATAGTTCATAAATATTCTAAAAGATGGCGCTAAATACTTTAGAATACAATTTGAATAATAAATGATTTTTTTCTATGGTTAAGTAAAATTGAATATGTAATAACGTGAAATGAAATTTCAATGAATTAAATCGCTGTTGTCCGCGACTTTCGTCTCCGTTTATTACGGTTTTTTACAAATCCCGTGGGTAGCGTTTGTTTTTCCTTTAGACGTAGTTACACTCTATCCTTTTAAGTAACTCTATGCCAAAAAATCTAGCTGATTGGTTTCTTAGTTATGGCGTGAAGGAAGAATTAATAAGTACTCAAATCCAGTTCGTTAAAGAACCGGGACTACATAACGCATATAATATTAATTTTTATAATATAATATACATTTGACGGCCGCCTGACGCTGTGGGCAGGGCTTCTGCTTTCGGAGTCCAAGGCCGTGGCTTCGATTCCCACAACTTGAAAATATCTGTGTGATGAACATGAATGTTTTTACTGTCTGGGTGTTTATGTGTATATACTCGTAATAAGTATTTATGTATATTATTCATAAAAGTATTCATCAGTAATGTTACTACGCATAACACAAGCTACGCTTATTTGGGGCTAGATAGCGAAGTGCGTATTGTCGTAGTATATTTATATCTATTTTTTATACATGGTGAATCTCACAGAAACTTTACGCCAATAAAATAGCAAATCATTGAACTGTTGCATAACAAATAAACATTTCGCGAAATGAACACCCGCCTGTACAGTCGAGTGGTCAATTCCGTTAAACAGGTTTCCACGGAAGCGGGAGTTTTGCACAAATAATCGCAATAAGCATTTTATAGAACTGCATTGGTATCGAATGCATTCGACTGAACACTATCGTTTTATTAGAAACTTAAAGTACCTGTGATAAAAAGTAGAGAGATATGATTTTTTTCCATTTTATTTGAAAACAATAATTTATGTGGTTCTAGTACTTATACTTTTTTTGAAGTTCATTCGTTTTATCATTATCATCTTTATATCAACCAATTACCGGCCCACTCCATGACTAGGGTATCCTCCCACAATGAGAAGGGGATAAAGCCGTAGACCACCACGCTGGCTCAGTGCAGGATGGTGGACTCCACACGCTTTTTTTAAGAACATAAAATAGAACAGGCATGTAGGTTTTTTCACGATGTTTTCCTTCACCGTCGAAGCAAGTGATATTTTAATTTCTGGGAGTCGAACTCAACCCCCCCCCCCCCCCCCCCCCCATCCCCGGAAAGTGCCCCGCTCCTTTTATTCGTTGGTTAAGTAATAATCGATGCGATTCATAAATTACTTTCCTACAATGCAAAAAGGGGAAATGCATAAGTTAGTTTGTGCGCTTTGTTAATAGGTCTGTTTGCGTTGTTCATTTAAATACATTAATTTGGGAAGGATTTAGATATGTTTTATGCTCTTACAACCTTTTCTTATGAGAGACGGCTTGTCCCAGCAGAGACAGTCATTTTATAGGTTTCAGGCTAATTATTAACGTTACAGGCTACCAAGGTGCGTTAAAACGATTGTTTACGTCGTTAATTTATTATTTTTCATCTTAATAATACGAGATTATAACATACTTACCCGTAAATAGTCCATTTTCCACAGATTCCTCGAGTTTTTAATAAAAACACGTTTTCGCATTTATAATAACGTTATAGAATTTTACGTAGACATTTGCTACGAAGGTCTACGACGATGTATACGATCTTATGTGCAGGAATATTTTTTGAAAACGCTGTTCTATAAAAAACACATTGAAAGTAAAGCGAGAAGGGTTTTAAGTTTTACTCGTCGTCAGATTCTTTGTAACATCGTACCGGAACGCTAACTCGCCACGCCACGCCAGAAATTTAGTCTAGCTTTTGCTGGTAATTTTACAAGCCATTGCCTAAGTGCCTTCAAAATCAAAGCAAATTCAGAAATTGCTATGCTGGGCATTGAACCCGGGAACTTCCTACTAATAATACCACAGCACTTGCCATTCCTTCATGTCACGGACGCTATGTTAAGCTATCGTCCCAGTTCTGGACAAGATATGAACCCAGGTGGTGCGTATTCAACCATACGTACCACTGCACCGACGAGGTCAGGTTTAAAACTACAAAATACAAATTTCATTTCACACGAAATTTTTCATTCGCACTTTAGCTAAAAATATAAAAAGCAAAAAGGCTATTCCGTAAATAAATGACGCGGAAAAAGCGTATTAGGAAAAGGGATTTAAATTTTTATGCGCGAAGTGATAGTAGGTACGGGGTACTTCGGAAATGATCGGGAATTTACATGGTTCAGGGTGAATTGAGACAGAAAATTTTTCTTTGTCGCCTTTTGATTTGATTTTTGAATTACATTTAACATTAGGACGTAACGGACACAAAAATAAAACGTTTTTTATTTTATTTTACTATTAGTGTGCCCTTGACTGCAATCTCACCAGGTAGTTAGTGATGATGCAGTTTAAGACGGTAGCGGGTCAACCTTCGAATTATAATTCGATTAATATTATGGCCAAAAAGAATGAAAACGCCCCGCGCACGTCTCACTTTACACCCGCGGAATGTTGCTAGCTTAAAACATTTTCCCCTTTTTCACATTGTATGATGTATACCGCTTCGCCGGGCTAGATTTTGCTTTATTTTATTTAAACAATAAACTTACATCATTAAATTTTTAATTTAAGTCTCATAATACGAGTATAATCATTTATTTATCTCCGTATCATTCTCTTCTATTCTCTTCTCGAGCGGGTGAAGATCATAATCTACACCCAACAATAGAATATCATCATAGTAAATAAAAGCTGTATTTGACAGTTTGACAGTTCAAAAATAGGAGCGGTCCGATCGTCACCAAACTTTACGAATTACTCGCCAGGTCAATCCAGAGATTCCCTGAAAGTTTCATTGAAATCGGTCCAGCCGTTTCGGAGCCTATACGGAACATACCCTCACACTTTCTCTTATATATATATATATATAGATAGAATAGAAGACTAGCGTACAACATTAGAGGTAAAATAATTACTCTCATCTGCTGAATGGTATGAGGTGACTAACCGTCTGTTCGATCTCTTTCGACTTCGTTTCACAGATAAGTCTCAGAGACAGTATATAATGTACTTATAGAGCCTGTGAAGTAATATTTTCATTCACACATCTAGGCCACCTCGTCAATGGTGGGTTCGGCTGCTACCGGTGCCGAGCAGGCCAAGAGACGTAAATATGAAAACTTTTGGAGTAGAGACTTTGGGACCGTGGGGTTCGGAGGCAAGAGCTCTTTTCAAAGAATTATCGAAAAGGGTTATCGAGTCTACCGGTGATCCTAGAGCGGGCAGTTACCTTGGCCAACGAATTAGTTTGGCCATCCTAAGGGGCAATGCTGCCAGCATCTTAGGAACTGTGCCTCGCTGCGGTGGTTCCGAGAACGTTTTAGATTTTATTTAGTTTTAAATAGTTTCTTTAGGCTATATTTATAAAACAATTATTTTAAAGAATAAATAAATATTTACACGTTGTTTGTATATCTATAAATAAATTAACAAACAAACTGAAAGACACATTCTGGTATTGACAATAGGTTATACTGTTATCTGGGAAGGAGATACAGTTTATTGAAGCTGTAACCCTAATCAATGTGCATGTATTTCGTAGATCAAGCCACTGCACACATATCTAGCGATATTTGCATGAACGATTTCAAGACATTTTGACTCTCCGTATAACTCGGTACATAAACGAGATACCAGCCTTACCAATAAACGTTGTATATCTGGTGATTAGTTACACGCTAATATCTCTATCACTGTCAAAGTTTGGTGGTACTACAAAGGCTCCGCAACGTTGGGTAGTGAAGGGGTATGCTCGTAAAGTTAATGGAACACCGTCTGCTACAGACACGAATGGGTTCCAAAGGAAAACGTCTTATTTTTAACTAAAAAGTATATGTTACTAGCTGATACCCGCGAAATCGTTTGCGTGGAGTTCAGAATTGGGTCCAAAAAGAAAAGAAAAATGTGAAAGTAATGAAAAATTCCCGGAAAAACACGTTTAAAAAATGATACTTTCATACTTATTATACTTACATATTACTTTTCCATAGCATAGGTGACATCCCATTTCAAAGCTGCCTGCCCACGGCCTAGCTCAGAAACAATTTCAAATTTTCTCTAAGGAGGTTCGTAAGGAATCGGGGTAAAAGGTAGCCTATATTTTTTCCATGTCAAACGCTACATGCATGCCAAATTTAATCCAAATCCGTTAAGCCATTTTTGCGTAATTATGTAACAAACATCCACACTTTCACATTTATAATATAGCTGTTGCCCGCGACTTCGTATGCGTTTGATTTTGTTTTTTGATGTGGCATTAGATTTAGATATAGTTCTAAAAAAAATCAAGTGTTCAGTATAAGCCTTAAATGAGGGGTTTGCTGCTGTCCGCTGAGGAGTTCTGTCCTCTATCTGCAACCACAGTTTGGGCAAAATTAAACCCATATAACCTCTATAGTACAAAAATAATTATTTAAATCGGTTATAATTTATCGGAGTTATGGTGTAAAATCGTCAAACACTTTCATCCCTTCTCCCAAAGGAACCAAGCTTAATGTCGGAATAAAAAGTATCCTATATTACTTCTAACACTTTCAAGAATATGTGTACAAAGTTTCATGAGGATCGGTTAAGTAGTTTTTGCGTGAAAGCGTACACATAAAGGGATAGGGATGGGGTGTATGTGTATGTATATATATAATATTGTAGTAGGATTCTTGAACATATTTCTCATTGAAGTTATTTAATTATTGAAACGAATATGTTAAGTACATTTTATAATTAAATTTTTTTTATGGGATAAAATGAAATAATACTAACTATCATACTAATTATTTTTAACTGAAATATCACTCGCTTCAACGGTGAAGGAAAACATCGTGAGGAAATCTGCATTCTCCATTCTCTATTGGCAATTTAGAGAATAATTTTATTTTATTTTTTAATTATTATCAGCCTGCCTATATCCAATGTGCCTAATAGTTCAAATGTTATGTTTCAAATAAGAATTTAATCTAATAATTAATGTGACAATTTATTAATCTAAGTGTTATTATTATATTCTTTTGACATCAATTAGTTGGGCGGTTGTATCTATTTTGTAACATTGCATGCCAAATTACTGGCAATACACTTTACCTTAAACCAACATGTAAAACCTTATTGGACGTGTATTTTGCAATAAATGATTATGATTATGATGTTGTTAAAGGCGTGTGAAGTCCACCAACATGCACTTGGCCAGCGTGGTGGACTACGGCCTAAACCCTTCTCATTGTGGGAGGAGACCTGTGCCCTGTATTGGGCTGGTAATCTGTTGATATGATCATCATACTGATATTTCTCCTAATTGTAGGTAAAAACAATGAACTCGGCGACTCCTAAATTGTATCAAAATTGCAAAAAAAAAAAACATACAAATTGCTATGTTGCATAATGAAACCGAATCGGTCATATATCTTAATATCGTATGACATAAAGCTCACTTTTGAGTGCACTAATTTGAGTGGAGTTGATGACGAGTCGGCGGTACTCATTTACCTCAAAGGCTTTTTTTTTTAAACTTTGTAACTAAGCAATATCTTCAACGGTTAAAATGAGGAAGTAATACAAAAGTCTTTTTAGGATTACATTTCCTATTACCAACACTCCGCTGTCCATATGTTTGTCTGTCTGTCTATCTGTCGGTATGTCTATGTGTCTGTCTGTCCGTCTGTCACCAAGCTGTATCTCATAAACCGTGATAGTTAGACAGTTTAAATTTTCACATATGATGTATTTCTGTTGTTGCTATAACAACAAATGAATAAAATATTAAACAATTAAATAAAAATATTATGTCAATACACACATCGCCACCTAGCCCCCAAGTAAGCGTCACATATGTTATGAGTACTAAGATGACTGGTGAATATTTTTATCAATAATATAAATAAACACTAATAATGTACATATAAACTGGGTGTTTTTATGTACGATATTATGAGTATTTATTTACATAAGCTACGCTTACTTTGGGCACACTGATAAAACGATCGTGTTCATCACACAAACTTTTTCCAGTTGTGAGAACCCACGGTCTTGGACTCAGAAAGTAGAGTCGCTGCCCACTGCGCCAACCGGCCGTCGAATCGGCTGTCAATTCCGTATATCATTATTTCGAGAACTAGGTTCAAGTACTGCAACGCCAAACCAGAAATTAGTCGGGCACTAAACAATCTGGGTTTAAATGCAATTCGGGCCAGTCATTGCGAGCTTGACGGTCCCATTGCAGCCGTAGAGAGATAGCGGTGTACCGTGCACCGTATATACTCCGCAGTAGTGCGGTCATTGCCCTCTTAACGACTACCTTATGGTAGCCTACGTACCAGCTTTACAGTAAAGCACCTACTTATGATGTACTAGTTTGTTTTGCGTTATAGATACCAAAGTGTGTATTACGTTTTATCACAATTCACTTATTAATACGTGTAATACACGTACAAGCTTTTTGCACGAAAAATGTTAGTCGAAGTCAAATATTCCTTTATTCAAATAGGCACATAGATGGCACTTTTGATGCGTTATTGTATACAAAATGTGTACATAGCAGTGAGTAGTGATGGCGATAACTACAATCGTAAACTTAAAACTAAAGCTACGAGGGTTCCAATCGCGCCCTGGTCTAAGAAGAATAACAGCTGTTTATGCAACTATTTGTTTTTTTACTCGAGTGCTATTGTTTTCTATTAAGAACTGCGCGACAATGAAATGTCGGACACATTTGAGTGGGTTTTGACGGCCGAGTGGCGCAGTGGGCAGCGACCCTGCTTTCTGAGTCCAAGGTTGTGGGTTCGATTCCCACAACTGGAATTTTTTTTGTGTTGAACATGAATGTTTTTCAATGTCTGGGTGTCTATCTGATATTTTAAGTATTTATGTGTATTATATTATTAAAAAAAAATTTCATCAGCTATCTCAGTACCCATAACACAAGCTACGCTTACTTTGGGGCTAGATGGCGATGTGTGTGTGTATTGTCGTAGTATATTTATTTACTTATTTAAAATCTCTTTCGACTTGAAATTTTTCTCAGTGTTGAATAGCTATCGAGGTAGGCTAGAGGCTATAAATCACCACTTTGTCGATCCAATGAAGAATGTTAAAAAAACGGGATTTTTTCCATTCGAGGGCTTCCGCTACGAGCGCTGCGTAAACGGTTACAGTTTCGATTTTCCTTTAAAAGTTCTACTTTTAAGTTGACTTATACTATACGCAGATATTATACGCGGACAAAGTCGCGAGGGACCGCTCTTTATAGAAATACTAGCTGTTGCCCGCGACTTCGTCTGCGTTTGATTTTGTTTTTAAAGTATTCAGTATCGCTAAGCCTTAAATGATATATATAGTAGTATTTATATATATATATATATATATATATATATATATATATAACATGTGACTGTCAATTAATTATAGCCAAATAATTTGCAATAAAATAAAATTGCGACTATAATTAAAGATCTAAGTTATCCTATCTCTTAAGTTGGACCAGACTACTCACAGTGTGCCAATTTAATTTAAAATCGGTTAAGCAGTTTAGGAGTCCATCGCGGACAAACATCGTGACAGGAGATTTATATATATTAAGATTCATCAGTCATGTTAGTTCCCGTTACACAAGCTACGTTTACTGGGGCTAGATAATTATGTCTGTGTATTGTCGTAGTATATTTACTTATTAGTTTAATATTCTATTTATTTGTTGTTATATTAACAACAGAAATACATCATCTGTTAGAATTTCAACTGTCTAACTATCATGGTTTATGAGATACAGCTTGCAGTGCAATATACTAGACACATAAAATAAGTAATTCATTTAAAGGAAATTGTATACAATTTTACAATAAACTACCAGTTGATATCTTGGAGATGTCTCTGAAAAAGTTTTAAGTTTGTGTTATAAAAAGAAGCTTATAGAAAAGTCCTATTGTAGTATTAAGGACTACGTCAACGATAAATTTGCATGGGTGTAAACCAGGCTCTATTTTAATAGTTTTAAGTGACAGTGTGAGATGGTGGTAAAGAAAAAAAACAGCTACGTTTGTTGTGGGCTTCTTCTTAGACCAGGGCGCGTTTTGAACCCTGGTAGCTTTAGTTTTAAGTTAACGAATTTAGTTATCGCCATCAACTCATTTCTATGTTATATTTAACATGTAACGGACGCATCAAAAGTGCCATATTTGTGCCTATTTGAATAAAGAAATATTTGACTTTGACTTTGACTTGACTTTGCTGACAGACGGACAGACAGACAGACAAACATACATACAGACAGACAGACAGACAGACAGACAGACAAACATACATACAGACAGACAGACAGACGGACGGACAGCGGAGTATTAATAATAGGAAATGGAACCCCAAAAATACTTAAGTATTACTTCCTCTTTTTAACCGCTGAGTATATTGCTTAGTCACAAAGTTTAACTTTATAATTTTAGCAAAGCTTCAATCGTTGACTGGAATCTTCACTAACGTGTCATAGATACAAGGCATGAAGTAAATAAAATCTCATAAGATAATATTAATATCGAGCTGTCAGCTTGCGCAACGGACAGACGGAAATGAAGACGCTAGTCCTCCGTCCTCGATACACAAACACGGTGTTTACTGAGACACCCAGCCAATATGACGATCCAATATATATAAGATTAGAGAATGCAAGCAACTTCGTCTGTAAAGAATATCGAATATACCATGAGATTAAGAAAAGTTCCCGTTGTGTCTATACCCGTCTCGATAAAGCAAGCTACAGGCAAAGTTAAAAAAAATAAAAGACAAAATACGGTTGGATATATTTTGGGGTTGGATTTTGATGGGTATAACCTTAAAAAATGAATAAATACTAAGACAATGCACACATCGGCATCTAGCCCCAAAGTAAGCGTAGCTTGTGCTATGGGTGCTAAGATGACTGATGAATATTTTTATGAATAACTAGCTGTCCCGGCGAACTTCGTACCTCGGATCTTTTTTATTGATGAATGTTATATTTTAATATTTATTGTCCTATTCTGGACTAAGCGAAATCCAAAAAATTAATATCATAAAAATGGTCCAGCCGATCTTGAGTTATAAATTGTGTAACTATCACAACTTTCTTTTATATATATATATATAGATATACTTTAATACTTATAATATACATGTAAACACCCAGACACTGGAAACAATTCAAGTTCATCACACAAACATTTCCCAGTCCTGGGAATCTAACTCACAGCCTTGGACTCAGATAGCAGGGTCGCTGCCCACTGCACCAATCGGCCGTAATGACTTTAAACAAGCTTTTGTGTCCTGTATCACCCGTTTGGAGGTTGTATTTTATATATTTTTTTAATAAATACGAAATCCGTTTCTTATATTATAATCAAATACCATAATATCAAGTTTTATGGATATGACTTGAGAACCTGAAGACTTTCTTACTCGTTTTAGCTGTTTTCTTTAAGGGTAGAATTAGAAATAAAATCACCTACTCCTCTAGGTCACTCAAAACATATTTTCTCAGTTGTTTTAGTCTACGCTCAGCCGTTTGGGCTGCAGTTTGTCTGTCACTTAGTCAGGATGGGACAAAGCTGAATTTTCTCTGGTCTGGTGGGAGGCTTCGGCCGTGGCTAGTTACCACCCTACCGAAAGACGTGTAGCTAAGCGATTTAGCGATTTCGCGTTGATACCAATTAGGGGTACGGGTTTAATATAGCTGCTATACTCCTTTCAGGTTAGCCCTTATCATAGATTGCCTCATCACCTACCAGCAGGGTAACATTGCTGTCAAGGGTTAACTTGTAGTGAAATAAAAAAGTATATATATATAAATATTTGCCGTTGCCGACGACTTCATCCGTGTTTATTTTATTCCCGGGCAAGAATAGTCTAATACATGCCAGTATAAATGTCAAATTACTTTAAGTCGAGTTTATTATTATTGGCTTTGGTTCCAAAATCGATCTGAAAAATACGATTTTTTTTATTCGGCCAATAAACGCTCTCACTTGCTTATCAGTTTATGAACGTAAGTATCAAAAGCATTTCTTGACTTTCATTTTGTGGCTTTGACTTTGGACGTGTTTGTTACATTTTATCGCACCCTTTTTTAAACAAAACCCCCACCTAGGAATAACGAATAAATCTCCGCCTTATAAAAATATTTGTGACGTAATAAAATTTATTATGTAACTAAATCACAGAACACTGGCTTAACAAGGAGCCGTCAGTTTTCATAAATATACAATCCAATTTATTGCCCCCTTAAGTGGTTTTTTATGATAATCCACGTCTCTGCGCGAGATAATTTCTCATTCATGGTCCAAATCGAGATTTAGCAGAGAAATACATAGATATATAAAATGATTAAGAAATGTTATGTTGTCGTGCTTTTCGGTGTCAACAGATCAGCATACAGTTGTTAGCAAACGTCGAGGTTCCGCAGGTGCCGTATTTTGTCTGGTGGGAGGCGTTGGCCGAGGCTAGTGACACACGGTGCGATGTCGCGTAGAAGGATAGCCCGCTACTATCTTAGACTGGATTATCACTTCCAACCAGTTGAGATTGCAGTCAAGGGCTAACTTGTAATGATTAAAAAAAAATAAAAAATAGGAGAATAAGGTATTGTAACGGAGAACGGGCAGCAGCGTCCTCTGTGCTACTACTAGAAAGAAAAGAAAGAAGGAAAATTTATACGACACCACGTATGTTATGTGTGGCACAACCTAGAAAAAAGGTACTACTATCTACTGCGTGATACCAACCCGTCTGCCCAACTTGGTAACTATGGGCAAACCCTCCCGTCGGGAGAGGTCTTAACTCCAGCTGCAGTGAACTGCTATATGGTACTTACTATTCATTTGATTATTATCAGAGTACTAAAAACTAAATATATGAACGAATAGACTATATACAGTGTTATTAAATTTAATCATAAGAACGCCTATCATATATGCATTTTTGAGGATTTATGAAAAAAAAATACTTTTTTTTAACTTTTCTGTATCTGCAAGTGCGTAAAATTAAATTAAAAAAAAGTAGCATTTTGCATTAAAGAGAAATAGAATCTTTTCACAAAATCGACTTTAAAAACTACTAAAAAGTTAAAGTCACGTAACTATATATTCTTGTTCTTATTTAACTCTCAGTTAACTATTATTTTATGTAGGCATACGAGGATCATAATTAACTTATTTTACTGAATACCTAAAGATTTTCGGGCTATCCTTGTTATTGTATATCATTGGTAAAATCTGATAAATTTGTACATTATATCTCTTTACTTCATTTTGTTGTTCTTTTAGCCCTATCAAGTTTTTGGAGTCTCTGCCAAAAACATAATTACTTTCGTCCCTTTTACGAACATATCTATGAAAATTAGTTTGTAGTTGTTTGGTGAAGAGCTTTTTCTGACAGAGCTATTCCGAGAAAGTACTAAAGCCGTGCTTATTTCTGCCGCAAAACAGTAGTGTGGCAATGTTGTGTTCCATTCTGAAGGGTATGATTATATACGGTACGTGAGGCTTTTCACCTGCGCCTCAGGTCCATGATAGGTATAGGACGGAAAGTTGAAGGAAATCGCCTGGCCTAAACCGGGATTCAAACCCAGAAATTTGTGATCTGTAGTTAAACATTCTAAATACTAGACAAACGCGGATGTCAATATATCACCATCATCATCATCATCATATCAACTCATTACTGGAGCAGCCAGTTTAGGCCGTAGTCCACCACGCTGGCCAAGTGCAGATTGGTGGACTTCACACTTTTTTTTTATACTATGACAATACACACATCGCCATCTAGCCCCAAAGTAAGCGTAGCTTGATGGGCCCATACCCAGATGGCTGATTAATATTTTTATTAATAACATACATACATTAGAATATACATATAAACACCTAGACACTGAAAAACACTCACACCAACATTTTCCAGTCGGAATCGAACCCATGGCCTTGGCTCAGAAAGCAGGGTCGCTGCAAACTGCGCCAATCGGCCGTCAACATCATGGAGAACTCTCAGGTATGCAGGTTTTCTCACGATTCTTTCCTGCACCGTCGAATCATGTGATATTTTAATTATTTTAAATGCGCATAACTTAGAAAAGTTAGTTCGGCCCCACAAAAGTGAAGCCGAAGTCCTAACCTCTAAGCTATTACCGCTTCTTGTTCTTGTCAGTATACACTAGCGAAACCCGCGCGACTTCGTCCGCGAATGACCCGACTTATAGAATTATTCGTATGTTGTCGCGGACTGTTTTATAGAACTTTAAAGAAACAACAATTCCGACAACTCCCATATACTTACTACATACTTCCGTCGTTTAATGTAACGTTTACCTTTCACGCATAGCACGCATCAGAATCTCTCAGAAAGGATATTTTTTGCAGTTTTTGCCCGAGATTCCAATATAAATGAATCCTAGATCGATTTATTGCCCCAAAACCACCTGTATACTAAATTTCATGAAAATCGTTGGAGCCGATTCCGAGATTCCAATTATATACATATATATTTATCGATAAAACACGAACAAAATGACATTTTCTAAAAATGAATCCTAGCTAGATCGATTTATCGCCTCCGAAACCCCCTGTATACTAAATTTCATGAAAATCGTTCGAGCCGATTCCGAGATTCCAATTATATATAATATATATATATATACAAGAATTGCTCGTTTAAAGATATAAGATAAGAGATAAGATTTGGTATTTCAAATTTAAACACAATATAATTTCAAATTTTTGCCGATAAAATTTACTTTTTAACTTTAAGTTTTTACACGGATTTTATTCACTTAATTACGATCCTCTTTTTCACTACAGTGAGTAGGCAGAACATATTGGCTTTACGTAATTGTATTTCCAAAATTACGAAGTCAAATAGTACCAAAAATATCAATTTTACACAACAATCCCTTTTGATTTACGAGCTTAGTGTATTATTTGGAAGCGGAATATAACCTAGTTTCATTCATCGTCCCATAAAATGGAGAATTGCGTCGGAATTTTGACTAAAATAGCCATAATTTGAGGCATGGAATTCATAATCGAATTCTATCCCGATATCGGAACTGTGCATGAGGAATAAAAATAAATATCATGACGTCGATTTTAAGCCATGGTGCCCTAGTATTTAATATGCGTATAAAATTCATTTAAAGTGCGTTGCTGTTCCTCTAATTTATGGTTTTAAGCATTACTTATGATTTGATATGTATAATAAAAAAAAATGACATTTAAATACCGTCTTTCTTTACAACTAAAAATATTTAATTTCAAAACGGTTCATAAATGACAGAGTTGCGAGGTTAAAAAATAATTAAGAACCTTTTTTGCCGTTCGGTATATACTTTTAATATACACCACACAAAAAGTACACGTAACGGAAAGCAATACAACTTTTGATCATAGCTTGTGACCAGGATTTAATAATTATATAATTAGTATCCTACTAATATTATAACTGTGAAAGTGTGGACATTTGTTACTCAATCACGCAAAAACGGCTGAAGGGATTTGGATGAAATTTAGCATGCATGTAGCCTTTGACAATGTAAAGAACATTAGCTACCTTTTATCCCGTTTCCGTAAGTAGTTCCCGAGCAAATTTCAAAAATTGTTTACGAGCTAACCCGCTTGCAGACAGCTCTGAGAACTGGTGGGCATGTCACCTATGCCATGGAAAAGGACATGTACAAATGTACATGTATGTAATGTATGTACAAATCATTAGGCGTCCGGTTTCGGCGTTCCTTCATTTTAAGTTTCCTTAAGTAAAATGGGTGTTAGTCTCATTTGAATTTCTTAGAACTGTGGGATTAAAAGACGAACTAGTAGATCCTAACGCAATGTAAATGCAAGTAAACTCTAACATGGGATATGTTTTAGAGTTTGCTTTGTGCTACCTATGATGTCCTAGTAATACACCAATATATTCATCACAATGCATCCAAACATAATCCTATCCAAGAATCAAGCCTTAGTACAAAATTTGCTCCCTCGCAATAGAGGAGTCGTTGTCGAGTATAATACTCTGTATCGTCAAAGTAAAATGGACTTAACGTCACTCGTTTTAGAGTCGCAAATCCTTTTGTTCTGTTTTTTGTTTTACAAACGTTCTTTCAAAGCCTTAGCTAAAGAACTGTAGGCCAATTCTAGCTTTAACACATTGCAAATATAAAATGCAAAGTTTGATGAAACCATGAAACTATGATTTTAGGTTTTCGAATAAAAATAAATAAATAAGTGTTTCACAAATTTTAAAAATTCCAACTCCATAAAGGCATCGAATAAGGAATGAAAATTTATATGAAAGTTAAATTAAACTTAACGTGAGCGAAGCCGAAGGCAAAAGCTAGTTGCAAATAAGATCCATTTTTATCCGATGTCCAAGAATTTCCAAACTCGAAAACGACTGGTCGATTGCAAGCGAGTAAATCTTGTACTATGGCTACAGATTGCTGAAAACTATCGTATCTCGGTAGCTTTGAATAATCTGATTGGTAGAACTGACGTTTGGAATTGCGTTAGTGCCAAATAGGCTAGTGTGTATTAGTTCTGCTCTCTCTTCCCCTTTTCTTGCCGTTATCCCATGTCATGAAAGGACCGTGAAACATCTTTAAATTTGTTTTTTACAATTTATACTTCTTTTGGCACGTTAAGGAAATTATGAGAGTAAATTTTTACGATGCGCGCGCACACCGTAACAAAAAACAGACACCGTGAAGTTAGCTATGTTTGACAGCGTACACTTTCAATTGTCAAAGTCTGCGGACTCGTTCCGGTGATTTAATTGATTCAATTGTTCAAAAATCTCAAATTTTAATATTGAGTGAAACTTGGTTTTCTGATAATGAGTGCATTATTTAATTATGTTTATTGTGTGATATTTAAAAAAACTTTATTTAACTAGATAATACGTTTTAATAAAAGTTTAAATTTATTAGATACTATGCTTCTATTGCTAGTTTAGTTTTTTCTACAAACGTAGAATAAGGCGAAAGATAATATTTTTGAAAAGATTTTTATCTTGTTTCGCCAAAGAAGTATAACTTATAACGCGTGTACATAAGTGCACACAAGTTTTTTTATTTTTTTTGGTATATTTGAAAACCCCCCTGGCGCAGTGGATGATCCAAGATTCGATTTACGGCAGGGCCAATTTATGATATCTGAATTTTCTACGTACGGGTCTTATTGCTTCACGGAGGCTTTGGCTGTGGCTGGTTACGGCCTTACAACCGTAAAGCGATTTACCGTTCCGGTGCGCACTATGTCGCGACCGATAAGGATATGGGTTTAATCTAACTGCCCAAACAGTTCTTCAATACGTCTCATTACGTCCTAAAATTATGGTACCGGCCGCCGGTCATCAACCCTCCAAAATGTATTATTAACACGATCACTCAAAATTTCATCACTTCATCATCTTCATCATTTGATCAAGCATACAACTTCATACTAAGACACCGTGAGGTAAGAATCTTTACTTTGTCAAGAGAACCATACAAGACTGAAGTGTATCGAAAATGTACCCGTATTGTTATCAAAATACCCGCAAACTCAATTCATGAAAATTGGTTGTGAATCAGATGTAATTTTAATTGTTTCTTGTAAACTATTTATTAATTAAATAATAATTATAAGTGCATATCTGAAATATGAATTAAAATATAAAGTTATCAAAGGTTTAATAATTATTTACCCACTTTATATAATTACTGTCATCATATACAACCCTTTTACCGGCCCATTACCGGCACGGGTCTTCTCGCACAATGAGAAGGGTTCAGGCCGTTGTCCACCACGCTGGCCCAGTGCGGATCGGTGGACTCCATCACCTTTGAGAAAATTATGGTGAACTCTCAGGCACGTAGGTTTCCTCACGATGCTTTCCGTCAACGTTAAGGCAAGTGATATTTCAATTGCTAAAAACGCACATCATTTAGAAAAGTAGGAAGTGCGTGCTAGGATTCGAAGTTCTCCCCGAAAGTGTAATCGAAGTCCTACCCACTGCTGTCACGCCTACTTATGAATATTTATGAATAACTAGCTGTCCTGGCGAACTTCGTACGACGGATCATTTTTTTTTGAATGTTATGCTTTAATACTTATTATCCTATTCAGGTCTAAGAGGAATCCAAAAAATCAAATATCATAAAAATTTGTCCAGCCGTTCTTGAGTTAACTGACAATAACTTTCTTTTATATATATAGATATACATAAATTCTTTGAATACCCAGATAAACAACCTGACATAGAAAAAACATTGAATGAATGAATATACTTTACTCACAAAAAGTACATAGAACAAAAATAAAAGTATAACAAAACAACGTATACAATTTGGCGGTCTTATCGCTTCATAGCGATTTCTTCCAGGCAACCAATGGCGAAGATAAAAAAACAACAACATTCATATTCATCACACAAATATTTTCCAGTTATGGGAATTGAACCCACAGCCTTGGACTCAAAGAGCAGCTGTCGATTAGCGTGTTTGAATTAAAAAAACTAAATCCTCAGCTTTGCTTTTAGTAGATTAGATATTCAGGTGTATATGTTTCAACAATAGCTACACTGTCTTTACGCCCATAGCATATGCTATTCACTGTGCTCCGGACAAAGGCTCCTAGGACAATTGGCTCTGATTACGCATTGACCAATCAAATCGTGATGCGACGCCGGATGCGAAACTTCTGAAAGGAGACGTGTCAAATATTCACGAAGGCTATTGATACTGTGTTCCTTTCTCTCGGTTTTGGGCTTCACTACATTATTTTCTGCAAGCCTAGCTTTACCCTCTTCCCTTTCATCTCTCTACTTTACTTTTATGACTTTATGAAAATTAATCTTTGCTATTCTCCGCGAAAAGCAGGAGAGTCTGCACTGTGGAATTTATAATTTCTTCAATCTTATACTCCACACCTAACAGATCTTCAGCAATGTAAGGTATATTATGCATGTTACACTCTGACAACGGAGCATCTTAAGGAGACGTTTTACAATGAATAATTGTTTAACTTAACAATTAGTTTGGATTAATCGCTGAACCAATATTAACGTTAAGTACGTAAGTAAAGAATACTTTTAAACCTAAGTAGTTTAAAAAAAAAAAATATTTACTGCATACGTGCGCAGCCGCGGGCATACCTAGTTTATATTATAAATATCGATATCAGGCACATTTCCGTTACAATTTTTAAAGTAGATAATAATTTCACAGTGCAATGCAGATTTCAAGCCGGAACCCAAACTTAAAAAGAGAAAAGAAATCTTATATTTACAGCACGGCCCGTAATAAAACGTAAAAGGCAAAGTAACGCGTGGAACATTCGGCGTACTTTAATTGCGGCGTATCGAGCAACCTGTATAATTAATGGAGGCAGATAGCAGGAGCTAGCGTGAAATTTGAAATATGGCAATTTGACCTGCATGTGCGAAAGCTCCGGTGGCAATGTGGTATTTAGTCACGAGGTGAGAGGTATGATAGGCAGTGGCGTGCATAGAAGGTATGCACAGGATATGCAGTTGATATAAAATGAAGAAAACCTCCAGTACGAGTTGTAAAAAAGTTAAGGATAGGCATTGTAAGAGTTACAAAAAAGCCGACCATTGAAATCAACAGTTCTCGTCAATACTTACAAAAATCGGGAACGGTGAACGTCTTAATGAAAGTGAAATATCTATCATTGAATCTCGTTTTTATTCCGTAGCAGAAGCTGCAACTAAGTGTCCTCAAGGTATACGATTATTTAATACAAATTACGCAGTCACTGAGTATAATAATCGAATATTAAACTTTTATTCAGAAAAAATAATTTCAACTGCCAATGATGTTTATAGTGGATGTACTACCAAGGATCAAGAGACTTTTGTGCACCAAAAAAAAGCCGACCATTGAGTATTTATGACTGGTATTGGAGATTTTCTTCATTTTATATCATCTGCATAACCTGTGCATGCCCTCTATGCACGCCACTGATGATAGGAGGGAATGATAATATAATAGGGAATTGCTAAATTCAAAAAATTCAAAATTTAAAACTCATTTATTTCATGTAGGCCTAATTTAAGCACTTTTGAAACGTCAAGTCTGTCTCTGTGTAGTGAATCTACCACCGGATCGCAAGGCACGTTCTACCGAGAAGAAGCGGGCAAGAAACTCAGCAGCTATTTTCCAAAATCAACAATTTACGTTTTAAATTTTAAAATTCATTTTTCTATCTTGTGAGAGAGGAAAGCGGAGCCGGATGCTTCCAAGCAACCTTGTCATTAAGAAATTCATGAATTGTATTGGAACCTCGCTGTAATAATTGTGTTTTAACACATTCTTGAAACTTATGCATTGGTAGGTCCAAAATATAGTAAACTCATTTTTTTTTTACGAACGCACGGACGCTATTGACCACTCTAATTGCTGCTGCCACACAGCATCGGTGTGTTCTGAAGGGTGTGGTGAGATGTTATGTTTTATATGCCGGTATAAAAACGGGCACATAAAACTTAACATCTACTTGGTCCGTGAATAATTGTTACTATAAAACAGGCTACTATATAAACTAACTAGACGGCCGATTGACGCAGTGGTTTCGATTCCCGCAACTGGAAAATGTTCAGTGTCTGGGTGTTTATTTGCATATAATAAGTATGTATGTATATTATTCATAAAAGTATAGTAGGAGTGAGTATAAAGTATATTATTCATCATACTTTGGGGCTAAATGTCGACGTGTGTATTGTCATATATATATAAATTAACTATTTAAACTATGAAACTAAATATTATTACAATTATTTATCGACCGAGCGTCCAGTCGTAAGTGGGTGGTCCTGGGTTCGCATCCCATGAAGGGCAGTGTCGCACTGGCGATACTTTTCCACTTACCATACAGTGGACCATCTGCATGATTAAAGACATAAAATAAAGTTATCCAGAAACACACATACATTGAAAACATTACACTGCTTTTTTGGTAGCCGTGTGTAAATAACTAGGCATTTTTAAACATCACCACCACCGTTATCAACGTATTACTAGCCCACAGCGGGGCATGACTTGACGTTTCATATGTGCTTATTAATTAGGCCTACTTGAAATAAATGAATTTTGAATTTTGAATTTCATTTCATCAAGGAGACCCTCCTTTCAGAATAAGAAAGGGTTTGAGGCCTTAGTCCACCACGCGGGCCTAGTGCAGATTGGTGGACTTCACACGCCTTTGAGATCTTTATAGAGAACTCAGGCATGCAGGTTTCATTGCGTCGTTTTCCTACATCGTTAAAGTACATGATATTTGAGTCGCTTGAATTAAAAAAGCTCATAACTCTACATTCATAACATAAGTTAAAGGTGCGTACGTGTCTAACTCTGTCCCACCGAAAACCTTATAAAGTACCTACATAAGTAAAAAATATAAAGAACGTACATTGCACGTTATAAATTGCTCCTATTTGGATTAGTACACCCGTTGTTATTAAAACAAACTTACACTCATTTATGTTATGTTACAGCCAAGGAAGTTTTGCAAAGTTTATCAGTAAACTTACGGCAAACTCAACCGAGTCTCTTAGGTAAAAAACATGTATTATTTTGATAAATTTGTAATGCGTTCAAAATAATATATAAATTAAAGATTTAAAAACCTCTGACTTTCAATAGAGTGTACATCATTCCACTAGTCAAGCCCCTTCATTTGATACCCATATTGAGATTGAGTTTGAATAAAAAAACTTTTTTATTAATTCGCAGTTATATAGAAGCCATTCTGGATTTGAAATTCGTCATAATACATAGTATTCTACTAGTCATGCCCATATATTTGATATCCATATTGAGATAGTTTTGAAAAGATATGTAATCCGCCATTTTGTGGCGACGACCATCTTAGGTCGATTTTCATATAACATAGGTAAGAACATTTAAAGCAAATTCTCCTTTTAAACAATAAAAATTTAAATTCGTTCGGTAAATACGATGCGACATACATACTCACACATACATACGCACACACGCAAAACACACACGCACGTACGTATACACGTCGTTTAGCAAGGGGGCTAAAAACTAAATAGGAAATATGGGGCGTTGTGATACCACTGATATTCGTAAGGCATTTTTCAGCACCCTAAAGCCAGGGCCTTTTGACGACCTCCCTGAAGGAGGAGGTGAGCGCTTTATCGCAGTAGTGAGTCTAATAGTACGAGCTTGCAGATTCGACCCCCGGTATTGGGAATTTTATCTCTGAATTTTCTGGTCTCTGTTAATTGCTCTGGTCGTTGGAAGGCTCTTAGGTTGGCTAGTTTACCACCCTATCAAAAAGTCGCGCTGCCAACCGATTTATAGTGACAGTAATTTTTTTTTCGGGAAACTTCGGGACATCTTTTCGTCCAAAGTCCCTCAGTGCCTGAAGACCAAAGTCTTCGAACAGTGCGTGTTGCCAGTGATGATTTACGGATCCGAAACGTGGTCACTTACTATGGGCCTCATAAGAAGGCTCAGAATCACTCAGCGGGCAATGGAAAGAGCAATGTTGGGAGTGTCTCTACGTGATCAAATCAAAAATGAGGAGAACCGTAGAAGAACCAAAGTTACCGACATAGCTCAGCGAGTTGCAAAGCATAAGTGGAAATGGGCGGGGCACATAGCTCGGAGAACCGATGGACGTTGGGGTTCCTAGGTGTTGGAATGGCGACCCCGCACAGGTAAACGCAGTGTTGGTCGGCCCAACGAGGTGGACATCAAACGAGTCGCTGGGAGCCGCTGGAAACAAGCGGAACAGGACCGTGGATTTTGGAACTTTCTACAAAAGACCTATGTCCAGCAGTGGACTTCTATCGGTTGAAGTGATAATGATGATGATTTTTTTTTTAAGTAAATGTGTTTATATTATTTTGTTATCAAACGGTAAGACGGTTGTTTACATTATAAAACAATTTAAAAAAATAGACTATACCGTTCTACAGCTAGCGGTCAAATATCAAACTAAAACGAGGTTTTACAGGTTAATTTTGCTTTTACGTCAAACACTCGACTCTACTACATTAGAACTCTATGCCACATATACACTAAAGATCGGTTCATTATCTGTATTAAAAGAAGCCACATCCAATATTTTTCACTTCCCAACAGAGACTCCGTATGAACATAATAAAATTATTAAGGTATTGTATCACCAACACATTATTCGGCATCATATTTACTTTAAACTTTTTTTTTTACTGTAAATAAAACAAATATTGGTTTTGAGAGAGGCAGCTTGTTTCCAGCAGTAGATCTTTTTTTATAATAATTTTTATTGTGCCGTGTAGTGCCTTCTCTTCCCGCGGATGTCGTACGACGCGACTAAAGGAATGTAACGGAGAGCGGAGAGTAGTGTCCCTGTACTTTTATCTACTGCGATCACCGCGAAGCCTTTAATCCAGCAGTGAACTGTTACAGTAGATGATAATAATAATAATTTTAAACTTTATTCAGCTTCCACACATAAGTAAACTAATGAAAACTAATTACTTATTACATTAAAACTAATTATAGACTATATTGTAAACTAAATGCCTTATCGAAAGGGGCTTCAGCTGAAAAGGCTGCTACCTCAGCATGCTGCTGCAGTATTTGACTACTGCAGCGGTGATTTTCAGGTATAGCCTTGATTGGCGTCACGGATTTGCCGGGAAAAAATTAAGAAGATGCGTAGTGAACTTGACAAGCAAAGGGAGTATACGGAAAAATAAAGTAAAATAATATGTACAAAATTATCAAACGATAGAATAGAACCAACACCACATAAAATAAAAAATATACATTTAAAAAGATGTTACGCGTAAGCACGACAACAAGCAATTAGTCTGAAAGATCCGGAATGTCTTTTTATTGATAAGTTTTCTGATTATCCAAAAATACCTTTTTAATGGCATTCTTGAACGAAATCATTGACTTCATCATACGGGCTGGAGGTGGAAAGTCATTCCAGACCTTACAGGCAGATGATCGTAGCTTTAGGTTTAAGTTGGCGAACGAAGTTATCACCATCCCATTACAATTATGCAAACATATTATATGTATGATGAACGCTTCATAAGTGCCTGTGATAGGCCTACATGAACAAAGAAGTTTTTAATTTGAAAAAAAAAATGAAATTTGAATTTGATGGCCCACTTTGTGAAAAGTGGCAAATTATCGCTAATGTACAGAGCAACACTTCGTAGGGCATGCAAGGAACATATCCTAAAAATTGGTACACATTCTATGAAAATTTCAACGTATTACCTATTACAGTTCATAAGACACCGCCCGCAGACTGACCGACAGACGTACAGCGCAGGCTTGGTTATATGGTCTCTTTGGCACCGTTCGGGTACAGAACCGTAAAAAATGTTGGTCTAGTAGAAAACACGTGCCCTGTAGTGAACCGAAAATGAGCTGTTACTGATGGTGCTACCGAGAATTTAAGTTACAAATTAGTAGCCAGAAATCGGGAATCCTAGATATAAAAGCCACATCCAAGATTTCCATTTCACCAGACTCAGTATGAACACAATGAAGTTGTATTGTATCCGCAGTTATCATTTTTGGCATCCTATTTGGTTTGAGCTTTTTTCGACTGAAAATAAAACAAATATGACGTTGTTGTGTTAAAATATTGACTTTGCTTTCGGGTATAATACCATATTTATTGTTACAATTCCTACAATTTGAATAAATCGGTTAGTTCGCTAAACCTTTTTTATTGTACAATTTAATATAATATTATGAATCGTTTAAAGGCATTTTCCTTGTATAATAATCTTATTTTGTTTTTACTTAAACGCATTGTATCTGTCTTCCTATTCATCATCAATTCAAGCGATTGACGTCCACTGCTGGACATAGGCCTTTTTAGGGCATTCCAAACTCCACGATTCTGGGCCGTTTGCATCCAGTGGCTCCCCGCGACTCGCTTGATGTCATCTGTCCACCTGGTAGGGGATCGACGAATGCTGCGCTTATCAACCAGATTCAAGGTGTGTGTGTATATATGCACAAAGCGTCAATATTGTCTTGGCTCCTTAGCCCAAGCATGTGTAACAAAGGTTTTATGGTAAAAATACACACAAAACGTAAATCAGAAGCAGAAGTTATTCGGTTTGCAAATAACTATATCACTTCTTTTTGTTAATTATTAAAAAAAAATACATTAAAACAGACGGTATTTAGATTATTATTTAATCAAACCACATCCGCTCAAAGTCAATAATTAAATATTTATCGTTACATTTAATAATGCATAATTCATTTTAGTCAAATTTGTCAAACTTATACCCCGAATTGGTATATATATATATATATATAGGCAGCATCGTAAAGTAGGTCCAGCTTAATATCTTGTCAAAACTATCAAAAACTATTAGTATTATAAATGCATGCAATGTTTATTTATTTCTTACTTATGTCCGGATCAAGTATTTTATGTTTTGACAACCTCCCTGGGGCAACTTTGAGTAGGAGGTCCCTGGTTTGATTTTCTCTGGTTTGTTCTGGTGGAAGGCTTTGGCTGTGGCTAGTTACCACCCAACTCACAAAGACGGGCCGCTAAGCGATTTGTTGTACCAATGCGATGTCGTGTAAATCCCGATGACTACCATACTCCCTAACAGGTTAGACCGCTACCATCTGAGAAAAAATAAAATCACTGCATAGTTCTCGATGAAACCGATGTAGCCGATGTAGCTTGCTTTTTAAAGACAGACAGGATATTGTTTAAGGGTTGCAAACTCTTCGAAAAAATTGTTTATTATAAGTATCGAAAAGCAATTCGATCTGATAGTTTCGATTCAATTATTAAATCACATTTTAATTCCGTGAGTGACATTTAAGGTTTAGTTGAATTAAACGACATTAAGATGATTTGAATTATGCATTATTAAATGTAACGATAAATATTTAATTATTGACTTTGAGCGGATGTAGTTTAATTAAATAATAATCTAAATACCGTCTGTTTTAATGTACTTTTATTTTATAATTGACAAAAAGAAGTGATAAAGTTAATTGCAAACTACAAGTTAACTTCTGCTTCTGATTTACCTTTGTGTGTATTTTTAAAATAAAACCTTTGTTACACATGCTTGGGCTAAGGAGCAAAGACAATATTGACGCTTTGTGCATATATACACACACACCTTGAATCTGGTTGATTTCTTGAATCCCAGGAGTACAAAAGGTTCACATCATCCTATTACCGGCCCACTACAGGGTACGGGTCTCCTCCCACATCGAGAAGGGTATAGGCCGGAGTTCACCACTACTAGCCCAGTGCGGATTGGTGAACTCCACACACCTATGAGAATATTATCGAGAACTCACAGACTTGCAGGTTTCCTTCTCCGTTGAAGCAAGTGACATTTTAATTTCTTAAAACGCACATAACTTAGAAAAGTTAGAGGTGGTGGCATTGGAGAGAGGCGTGCTGGCATTCGAACTCAGCCCCCGGAAGGCGAAGCCAAAGTCCTAACCACTTGGCTATCACTGCTTCTTCTTAGCAGCACGTTATTTTGAGGCTCATATCACGGGCATCAGTTATTATAAACCACCCATAACCCACTTATAACTCATATCCCATGCAGTTTGGTTCAGCAAAGAGCGCCTTTCAGCAATAATGTTTCTTGGTGTACAATCAAGTATATTTTTCTTTCTATTTTTTAAATCTGTTTTCCCATTACTTTTTTAATAATTCTATGCATGCTACTTCTCCAAAACCTAGCCTAATGAAATAGATAAACAAGGAACTAAAAAGCAATTACAAAACAAGATCATCTATACGATTATATTACAGACAACAACAACAGAGCGTCTTGAAAATAAGTGATAACCCTATAAACCACCCAATTCCGCCTATATTTTTTCATTCCGGGGCACCTAGCACGCACTCCGGGGGGTGGCGAATACCCGCACGGGGCGAATAAACAGTCACAAATGACTCCACTATGGTCTATTACGAACGAAAATTCCGTGGAAAAGCAAAAAACACAGACAACAGCAATGACATTTATCTAATTACGGGATCGTGATAAGGGGTGGGAAGGCAGGGGGTGAGGCAGGGTAAGGATGCTGGCCCTCAGTCGGCTGGCAGCATCCGCGCGAGACAGACGTGTACCACCGTGTGTTATATCGCGCTGAAACATTTTTTTTGCGTAACTTCGTAACGGATTTCCTTCGAAGTAAACGGCATAGTGTAACCGAATGGAGATTTCGAATTTCGTGTAGCCAAGTGGAATTATGGGAGGTGGTCTATGAATTTATGATGTGAAATGATAAGTGAACGATTTCAAGTTTTTGAGATCATTTAGCTCCTCTCAAGATGACGGTTCTTCTTGTCTTCGCACTTTTCATCGGTGAGTGGTTTTTAAAAGTTGAATGATGTTTAAAAGTTGAATGATGTTTAAAAGTTCTGCAAGTATTCCTTATTACTTTATATGATCGAGTTTCATTCTAGCTTCTAGTAAACTTCGTGAAATCAAATTAAACTTTTTTAATTCAGACTGTTTCTTTTTACAGACTGTTGAGAGTTAAAAATTGTTTCATTTGTAAGGTGTCGATGATAATAATTTTAAGTGAGCTTTAATTTAAAACGAAAATTACGAGTGTGAAGTATTATTTTGTTAAGTAGCAAACATTTTTATCACTTTAATGTGACCTGGTTATGCCTTTACTTATCTTACTTTCAGTACTAATCTTTGGTTTGTTAGAAGAGTTGGTTTGCGATTTTTATTTTGTAAAATTTGTTAGCATAGCTGTTATTCTGTAAGAATAAAGATATAAATTGTGAAACTGAAGAAACTCTTTGTTTTGTAATTATAATTGTCGAGTAGGTATGTTATTTGATAAATTTCCATCAGGCTTACGTTTAATGACTTCGACCTACTTATGTTAATGACTTGCCAACATAATTTCTCATGGAGAGAAAATCTGTAGGTAATATATAAAAGGAAATGGTGACTGACAGTTCTATCGAAGCATAGCTCAATATACTTGACGTGCCAGATATTAGTAAGAAAGCTACTATGCGAAAATTTTGGACATTTGTATGAAAGTGATTGGAACAAAAAGCGAGCGCGGGCCAAAGCTAGTGGTACTATAAAAGAGATATTGAGCTATGTCCTGCGTCGAACGGGTTATGGCTGATCCATTACGTAGCGGCTTTTAGACTTTGTATTGTCGGATACGCCACTTCGTATACCGTCGACAGAAATTTCACAAGGAATTATGACCTAGATAAAGTCTCGAAACATCTTCTGATTCTTCTAAAAACTTATCTGTAGGACGGCGTCAATGTACCGTGATGTACGTAAGATCAGAAAACACCCCTCCCCTACGAGGTGACTAAGGGAATATAATGGAAATAGGGTCGCAGCGTCCTTTGGGTTCAGCGTTTCTTGGGTATCACCAACCCGTTAGCCCAGCGTCGAGAGTATGGGCGAAGCTTCCGTTAGGGGAAGCCTTTAAGCCAGTAGTAGACTCTTATAGGCTATTGATGGATGGCATCGAGGAGGAGGAGGTCCCCTATTGTGTAACATTGCATGCCGAATGATTGGCAATACACTGTACCCTAAGCCAATATGTTACCACCTATTGACGTGTATTTTGCAAATAAATGATTATTATTACTAATAATACTTATTATTAAGAATATAGCGGCATTTCATGTCAGTTTATTTAGACAAGTCTAGCCTATGATGATGCAAAGAAGCTGATAGTTAGAAACTAAAAAAAATTTCGTATAACTCAGAATATACCGCCGAACGTCGCTTGCTCCCGTTTTGAGGACCTCTGGGCATCACCCAGAGGAATGCATGGAATCAGTCACCAAGTTTAAATTCAAATATGTTTCAGTCATGTAGACCTTATCACATGCACTTAGGTAGCGTTTACAATTTACACTAATGTTAGTGATGGCGATAACTGCATTCGTTAACTTAAAACTATAATAATAATGATATCTTTATTTTATAAAAAAAACATATAAATTTTATGAGTGTGAAACCCTGTCTCCTGCGGTAGTTTAAACTGTGTTACAGGAGCCAGTATCTTCCCTATATCTATGGTCGTATTAACATACGTTTGACAATTTAACAGGCAAAATTATATAACTAAAGCTAGGAGTGTTCCAAACGCGCCCTGATATAAGAATAGCCCACAACAATTTTTTTTTGTTATCACCATCTCACAGTCTAGTTAATGTTGAGCTATGAAGTTCATTTTTTGATCTTTAGAGCAGCTTTGTTATATACATACACCTGTTGTTTTATTTAGAGAAGCGGTATCCAAAGTTGAGATAGTCCTAACGATTGCCTGCCTTCGTAAGGAGACGGCACTCTAAGAAGAAGACACCTGTTGGGGAAAAGTCGTCGGGTTGAAAGGCACATATGTTGCCAGTGCAGGCTTCGGTCCTAGAGGTTGATTTACCACGGCAGACCTGCTGGGTTGTGGTTGTATGCGAAAGTGGGCGGTTGGTGGCCACCAGTCGACAGGTTAGTCACCGTGAAGTTTTAGTCAGTTGGAGACAGTCAAATTAGACGGAGAAGCATGGTACCACCCATGATGGGTGTATTTTTTTTTAAATAACACTACAAGTTAGCCCTTGACCACAATCTACTGGTGGTAAGTGATTGGGATGGGAGGGAGTATGGTAGTCTAATCGGTTTCTACTCTTCATACCCGGAACACTAAATCGCTTAGCGGCACTTTGTCGATAGGGTTGTTTTTAGCCACAGCCGAAGCTAACCAGACCAGAGCAATTGCCTCTGCCGGAAATCGAAACCCGGAACCTCCCACTTAAATTCGCATCGCTCACCGTTGCGTCAGGGAGGTCTTCAAAGCCAGGAAAAAAGCGTTAGACCCGACCGTTTCTTTGGTTATTGAACTTATACATGTTTGAATAAATACATAGTTCGAATCCCAGCACGCTGTTCACGCACCTCTCACTTTTCTTAGTAATGTGCGTGTTTTAAGCTATTAAAATATCAATTGCGGTGAAGGAAAACATCGTGAGGATACATGATGTTATCAATGGTGTGTGGAGTCCACCAATCCAGACTGGGCCAGCGTGGTGGGCCTTAACCCGTTCTTATTGTGGGAGGCGACCCGGAGGAGAAGGGACATAATTAACGTGTCCACCTTCTAAAGCACGGAAACATGTTAAACGAGAAGTTTACCCCCGTTTATACATTCACATATTTTATTTGGATACTAGCTGTTGCCCGCGACTTCGTCTGCGTTTGATTTTGTTTTTTGATATGGCATTAAATTTAGTTGTAGATATAAAAAACTTTAAAGTATTCAGTATCACTAAGACTTAAATGAGGGGGTTGCTGCTGTCCGCTGAGGAGTTCTGTCAATCACAGTTTGGGCAAAATTAAACACATATTATATATAACCTCTTTAACACGAAAATAATTATTTAAATCGGTTATAATTTGTCGGAGTTATGGTGTAAAATCGTCAAACACTCATCCCCGCTCCCAAAGGAACCGAGCATAATGTCGGGATAAAAAGTATCCTATATTATTTCTAACACTTCCAAGAATATGTGTACAAAGTTTCATGAGGATCGGTTAAGTAGTTTTTACGTGAAAGCGTAACAAACAAACTTATATTGACATTTATAATATTAGGGAGGATTATTTCCACTCGTGCGACAATGCTCTGGTAGACGATACAGCTGTGGGAGAAGATAAATTTTTATCCTTTCCCCGGGGAGATAATTTTACTCCTGCGCATACAAGCCGTCCGGGAGTGGGCCGGGAATGGGTTGATATGATTAACTTAACACCTAGGAGGCGAGACGAGTTCCTTGAATGCCCTGCTTAGTTGCCTTTAGGCGATGAGACGATGGTCAAAGTCAAAGACAAATATTTCTTTGTTCAAATAGGCACATAGATGATGATGATGATTTTGATGCGTTGATTACATACACAATGTGTACATAGCAAGAATAAACTTACAGTCCAATATACTAGTCTACATAACATTCATAATTCGTTTAAAGGAAATTGCATACAATTCTACAATAAACTACGAATTGACATCTTGGAGATGTCTCTTAAAAAGTTCAAAGTTTGTATTAAACGTAAGCTTAAAGAAAAGTCCTATTATATTATAAAGGACTACGTAACCTGAATTATTGCTCCAACCAGGTTGCTCTTCTAATAATTTTAAATGACATTGTGAGATGGTGATAACAAAAAAAAACACCCGGCTAAGTTTGTTGTGGGCTTCTTCTTAGACCAGGACGCGTTTGGAACCCTCGTATAGTTTTAAGTTTACGAATGTGGTTATCGCCATCATATCACTACCGTGTAATTCTTATGTACGCATCAAAAGTGCCACCTATGGGCCTACTTGAATAAAGATATTTTTGACTTTGACAGTGAGAAGTGATGGCTATAACTGCATTCGCAAATTTAAAACTAATGGTACGAAAGTTCCAAACGCGCCCTGGTCTAAGAGCCCACAACAAACTTAGCTGGCTGTTCTTTTTATTATCACAATATCACATTGTCATTTGAAAATCTTTAATAAGCAACCTAGATAGAGCACGCCCATGTTTTTTTATCGTTTACGTAATCCTTTATACTATAATAGGACTTTTCTATAAGCTTTCGCTTAATGCAAACTATGAACTTTTTATAGATATCCCCAATATATCAACCGGTAATTTATTGTAAAATTAACTTTGTCAACTATCACTATAAAAAAATAAAAACTACTCGTCCTTATCAAGCTGTTCTGGTCCGGGTTAGGGTTTAGGGGAATCCCGCACTGTACTTTACAGAATCATAATGAATTTTTACAGACTATTGTTCGATGAATGCTCCGAAAAATTTAATATTTTTTCCATAACAAAATTCATACTCGCGCAATGTTTCGGATTGGACGCCATTCCTTTGTTTATAATACAAAGGTAGTGCAATATTAAAACTCTACAAAATCAAACTGTAAAAGGTTTTTTTGATTTTCCAATAAGACCCACAAAATTTTCTTTTTTCTCATTGCACTGTCACAGGATTTCTTTTTAATATGGTGCTTAAGCCCACCAGGCTGTTACCTTTCAGGCGAAGGTGAGAGTAAACGTAGGTACAAAGTTTACTTATTACATAACGAAAGAAAGCATTTGTTAGTTGGCCATTGTACTTCAACAGCAATATCATCTTACTTCCTCCTAATATTATAAATGTGAATGTAAGTTTGTTTGTTTGTTATGCTTTCGCGAAAACTACTTAACTGATTATCATGAAACTTTGTACACGTTTTCTTGGAGGTATCAGAAGTAACATAGAAAGATAAAAAAATGTTTGTCAAAAATCTCATGTATGACTATAGGTGTAGACTATGTAGCAGTACGCTGCGTCCCGAAATGTACGCGGGCGAAGCCGCAGGGCATTTCTAGTATATTATAAACGTGAAAATAGCGACGTTTGTTACTCAATCACCCAAAAACGGCTGAACGGATTTGGATGAAATTTGGCGTGCATGCAGACTTTGACATGGAAAACATAGGCACTCTTTTATCCCGATTCCTTGAGTAGTTCCCGTGGTAGGGTTAAACAGGGACAGGGTGATGCGAGTGGCAGGGTGTTTACGTATCGCACACCAGGCTTGCGACAGGCGTAAATAACGCGATCATTGCTATTGGAAGTCACTTTTGCATACGAAAAAAATACATAAGTGACGTTTGACAGCAAATATTGCAAGATGTCGCAAGCCTCGCGTGAGATACTTATTCACTCTGCATTTTAACTGTTGATCCGTGAATAAGTTTCGAAAAAGTAGCAAATAAATGCACACATGGATTGGGATATCCTTACGGAATGTATTCAAAGGTAGAGTCAAAAATTCCGGCGGATCTAGGCGGAATTTCCGGAAGAATTGGAGCACTCAGTCGGAAATCAATCGTCAATGTCAAAGCGGAGCCTTTGTTCCAGGAAACTGTTGGAACTTTTGTCTTTGTGGAAGTTTTTGCGTCTAGGAGTTTTGCAGACAACCGTATTGTCTGCACGTCGGGAAAGATAATTGCTTTTTTGCGCTGTCAAAGATTTGAGCGTTTCGGTGGATTTAAATAACTTCGTAAAGGAGTTGGCGTGATCTGTGGCACAGTAATACAATCTTCATACCCGAGCGTCCTTAGCGGATGTTATAACGTACACTTGTAAGGACCTTTGTCACTTACTTTGAAAAACATCAGAATTTACATTGTATTCCCATTTCACCTTTAGGGGTAAAGGTGAAATGTAAAAAGTAGCTTACGTTCATCACATCAACCTTTTACCGACCACTACATAGCACGGGTCTCCTCCCACAATGAGAAGGGGTTAGGGCCCATCACGCTGGCCTAGTGCGGATTGGTGAAGAGCTTACGTTACCTCCTCCGTAATTTTCCCTTCTCTATCTGTCTGTGAAAGCTCCGTCAAACTCCAGCTATTTTAGAGATGAGCCAAAGTAATTATACAGCCTGAAAGAGAGCCCTCTTACGACTTCAACAGGCGATTCTTCTGACTTCTTTTTAGTGGTCTCATAAGTGGGAGGTCACGAATTTGATCGCCTCCGAGTGTAATTCAAATCAATCAATCAATCAAAAATACTTTATTGCACACAAGAAAAAAAAAAAGAGACAAAAACAACAAAGGTACAATTAAATTTGTGTAACAAAGGCGGCTTTATCACTAATAGTGATTTCTTCCAGTAATTCGTGAGTTTATAAATTATTATTTTTTTATGTCTGGTCTGGTGGGAATGCTGTGGCTATGGTTAGTCATCCTACCGACAAAGACGTACCAATAATCGATTAAGCATCACTTGCGACGTCGAGTACAAACCGATTAGGGAGGTGGTTTCATTTAAACTGTAGCCCTAACAGGAATTAAATGAATTTCTTAATGGCAAGGCCTGGAAACAAGCCGCTCCGCTTTCATCTCACACAAGATAGAACAAAGATTGTTAAATTGTAAAACGATCTTGGAAAAGAGCAACTGCTGAGTTTCTTGCCGACTTCTTCTCGGTAGAATCTGCCTTCCGAACCGGTGGTAGAGTCACTATAAACGTGATGTTTCACAATTGCTTATATCAGGCCTACTTGAAATAAATGATTTTAGATTTTTTTGAATTTTCAGGCTAGCCCGCTAGCGCAACATGTAACACCAGGTGAGATTGTGGGCTAACTTGTAGTGGAATAAAAAAAATCTACTTCATCTCGTAAACGAATTCACATAATTCCGTCGCTGATTGCGTCTATTCACCTTACCCATTATGTTATTTCAAATTTATGTAATGTGAAATTTCCTTGATTTGAATGAGTTTTTATGGCTTTTTACCATCATAAGAGCTTATATAAGAAACGGTTTGTTTGCTCCAGCGTTTACATGTTATTTAAAAAGGCGTTATTAGTAACTTTATAGTTAACTTTACATATGATAAACGACTAAGACACCCGGAGGCATCTTTGCATCGTTCGAGTCCATGTAGGTCTGAAGTGTATCGAAAATGCACCCGTATTTATGTCAAAATACCCACCAACTCAATGTCATGAACATTGGTTATTAATCAAATTTGTTCAAATCGTTCAAATCCTAATCAATTTAATAAAATGTCTGCAAAATATGAATTGATAGTTATCAAAAGTTAATTAAGGAATAATTTACCCACTTTATAAATTTACTGTAACACTATAATAATATAACTCCGCAACCAATAATAAAATCCAATAGCGTATTTCCAAGGTTGTTTATTTTCGTGTCAATTTTACCGGTAAAATTAGAAACAGTAACCCGTGCACGTCCGTACCGAGGCAGATACCGGTAAATTATGGTGTGTGTGCTACCGGAATTACATATACGTGAGATAATATATCGTTGGCTTTAGATTGAGCTCATCTTTCACCTACGAGACTGCATGAAGCCTTCGCTTACCTTTTTAAAACGAGGGGGTGTTATAAGTTTTACGTGACTGTGTGCGTGTGTCTGTCTGTGGCGTCGTAGCGCTCCAACGGATGAAATGATTGATTTTGATTTTGTTCAAAGATATGGATTAAATGTAACAGCCACGACCTGTCTGGTTAGCCTATTACCATCTTAGATTGCATTATCACT
Organism: Pararge aegeria; assembly: GCF_905163445.1. NCBI lineage: Eukaryota > Metazoa > Arthropoda > Insecta > Lepidoptera > Nymphalidae > Pararge > Pararge aegeria. The sequence goes on from NC_053193.1 coordinate 1,765,644, forward strand.
TACCACCAGGTGAGATTGCAGCCAAGGGCTAACTTTTAGAGCAATAAAGAATAATCATAAAATAGATATTTCAGATTTGGATGTATAGTTTTATTATGATGGATGTAAAGTTTGTATTAAACGTAAGCTTATAGAAAAGTCCTATTATAGTATAAAGGACTACGTAAACGATAAAAAAGCTTGGGTGTAAATTATTGCTCTAACCAGGTTGCTCTTCTAATAATTTAAAATGACATTGTGAGATGGTGATAACAAAAAAAAAAACACCCGGCTAAGTTTGTTGTGGGCTTCTTCTTAGACCAGGACGCGTTTGGAACCCTCGTAGCTTTAGTTTTAAGTTTACGAATGTGGTTATCGCCATCATCTCACTACCGTGTGGTTCTTATGTACGCATCAAAAGTGCCACCTGTGGGCCTACTTGAATAAAGATATTTTTGACTTTGACTTTGACTTTGACTATTAATTCAAAATGCATATTTGCGAACCTGCGCCTTTTTTGGCAATCACGGCTTGAGCGCTTTGACCACTAAGCTACGGGTCTCCTTCTGCCGAAATTAGTATATGCATTTATATCATTCCTAAAGCGACTGTAGCGCCATCTAGTAGGATACATTGCAGTTCCGATCTACTTTTCAAAGGTCCATATTTAAAATACACTGAGACAAGAGGTGACACAATACCTTTTGATAATTTTATAATTTGATGTTTTACTTTAGATATTTATGATACTAGAATATATATTGGCATAAACTAAGTCAGTTTATTTCACTGGCAAATATTTGTTCAAACATAGAAGCCAATAGGATCCCAAACGCATAAAAAATCCATGTAATCAAGATTCTCATTAATAGCATAAACTCAGTGCTAATCAAATAGATACGTAGCTAACCCGGTTTGTGCCAAACCCATATCGAAGTCTTACCAATTTCCAAGATGGCTTCATTTCTCTGGCTCGGATTCAAGGAAATTTTCTTACATAATTTATTTAACAAGAAAATGATTAAATGGCGTATTCCGATCGCGATATCAAATATCAACGGGATAGAGTTTTATTAAACTTTTCCCCTTTTTCTTTTATTTTTTTCGAGGAAAAGTTAGCGACTGCGATTTCTTCTTACGTGACAATGCATAAGTGACAAGTTTTATTTATTTATTATTATTAGGGCTAACAACAAAATTTCATGTATTTTAGTAATGGATAAATCTATCCTTAGGTTCCTAATGACACATAATTTCACTTATAGGTAGTCACAGACGCACTGGTTAATATGTACGATAACATAAGTTAATACAAGAATTTAAATGAAGGAATTTAACTACCTCAAATATATCACAAATAACAATAAAAGATATTTATATATATATATATATATATATATAGATATGTCGGAGAAAGGCGATTCTTATCGACATCGCCGTTATCGTTTACGGTTCTAGTGGGCCTCATTAGGGTTAAATACAAGCACTAAACAATATTCACCGTTTCCTACAATTTAATTCGGCAGTAACTATATGAAATTGAAGTACTAAACAGAGCAGCGGGTTCGCGACACCAACTTCACTCCACTATTCTAAAAATTAGCAAAGAACCCGCAATGTTCCACCTCAATTCAAAAATGCATGTTGCACCAACCAGTTTGTCAGCCACACGACACTCAAGATGGCGCCTCGACCTCGATCTGTGCCTACCTACACTTTGATTGGACGATAATTTTGACACAATTTAGTTATTTAAAGTTAATCAATAACTTTTAAACCTTATAGTATAATGTAATAAACAAAGTGTTTTTAGTTAACAACCGACATTTCGCGTAAAACAATAAACAATCTACTCTGTTCAAACTACTTCCTCCGACATATATTTATAGAATTTAATTAGAAGTAGTAACTTATATAACCAACATTTATATTTAAAGTACTGAGAAAATAAAGTAGGATTAATCTTAAAATTCGAATTTCGAATCACCTTCTAGCGAAGTGCCAAACCTTATAATAATTCTAGTTTTAAATTTACCAAGTGGATCGTTTAACAAAACAATACTTTTGGCACTAAATTCCCTTACTTGTGAATGTAGCTTTTTTGTAGTAGTGGAGTCTTTTGTGACAAAGCTCGGCCGGAAAAGTATTACCAACATGCTTATTTCTGCCGCTAAGCTGCTCTGTTGAAATGCTGTGTTCCGTTATAAAGGGGGGGTGCCGCTGTAATTACCTACTACACGTCAAACTCATAACCCCGTCGTATTTGGGTGGGAGGTCAAAAAATTTACGTTGACGAATGTAAACCTGTTATTGAACAACCTACCTGATATAATACTTGATGATGAACGTTTATCATGTCGGTCACATCACTACAACGCTAACAGTTGTTGCATAAACACATATACAAAAATGTATAAGTTCATTTACTTAAAAAATTAAGCGGTGATAGCGCATTGGGTAGGAGCTCGACTTCACTTTCGGGGGACCTAGTTCGAATCCCAGCACGCACCTCTAACTTTTCTGAGTTATGTGCTTTTTAAGTAATCAAAATATCACTTGCTTCAACGGTGGAGGAAAATATCGTAAGGAAACCTGCATGCCTGACAGTTTTTCATAATGTTTTCAAAGGTATGCGAAGTCCACCAATCCGAGCTGGGCCAGCGTGGTGGACTACAGCCTAGACCCGTTCTCATTGTGGTAGGAGACACATGCTCTGTATTGGGCCCGTAATGGGTTGGATGTGAAGAAGATAAGAATAAGTAAATATAAATTACCATAGTTTTAGTTTTACCATTTATATGAAATTAATAAAACCTAATTAATACTCAAAGCGTCATGATTTTGTTTGTACTAGGAGTGCATAAAAGATTAAAGAGCAATTATTGACTGCTAAAGCTGGCGAACCGTAACGCTAAATTTAGGACGTGATAATACTGGCGCACTTGCAAGGAAAGCATTGTACAGTTTACGTACAATGAATTGGAAAGGCAAAAGTACCCAATTTACTCTGTATAGAGTAACGAAATTTCCCAATACAAAGTGAGATTGCTTCTTAAGCGTGCAGCCGGAATGCTTCCTTAATACTTTGCGGCTGAATTTGGCAAGATGTTGGATACGAGCCAGGTGCTTACCTTTCTGCCTAAATGGGACCGACCTATTCTTCATAGAGCTTAGTCCCACTGCAATTCTTCACTGTGAGTTTGCGGGCTTGGAAAGATCGCTCACGGGTGATGATTAAAAAAAAATTGGACACTGAAGAGACATCGTACTGGAATGCTAAATCACTTAGCGGCACATCTTTGTCGGTAGAGAGGCAACTAGCTACGACCGAAGCCTCCCACCATAAAAACCTTGAAAGGATATGTACATTATATACCGATTGGAAAGCATTTTCATTAAAACGTCTTCCAGCAAAACTTAATTCCGAATGTCTTAAACAGTATCAAGCGTGTCTTATTACTTAAAGTTGCAGGTATATTTGTTATGCAAAGCCAGCTTAAGCGCGGGGGCGTGCTCTCAGAATACATCTGGAATAAGCTAGGATTAGCGGCGACCGCTTGATTAACGCCGCCGAGCAAGTCAAGTGTAACAGCGGTTTGTTTGTAACGATTGCAGAGAGCGTTGAGGTTAATGTACCAGCTTTTAGTTATGCTACCCTGGTACTTTATAAGTAAGTGCCCTATTATTTTGAAAGAAAATTATACACTAAGGAGAAACATATTTTTCTGGGTTACATACACATCTTTTACAAAATATTACTTGTCTATCAACTATATTCTATACTCGCAAACATATAAAAAGTAACGCACATTAGAAAGGTATATCTTCTTAAATAACAGCCGTATTAATCTAAAGAAATTTGAATTACCGACCGTGTGGTATCATAATCCCTATCCCTACTAATATTATAAATGCCAATGTAAGTTTGTTTGTTACGCTTTCACGCAAAAACTATTTAACCGATCCTCATGAAACTTTGTACACATATTCTTGGAAGTGTTAGAAATATCCCAAAATTAAGCTCGGTTCCTTTGGGAGAGGGGATGAATGTTTGACGATTTTACACCATAACTCCGACAAATTATAACCGATTATAATATTTACTTTTGTACTATAGAGAATATGTGTTTAATTTTGCTCAAACTGTGGTTGGAGATAGAGGACAGAACTCCACAGTGGACAGCAGCAAACCCGTCATTTAAGGCTTAGCGATACTGAATACTTTATTTTTTTTTTAGATCTACAACTAAATTTAATGCAACATCAAAAAACAAAATCAAACGCAAACGAAGTCGCGGGCAGCAGCTTAATAAAACCCTTTAATTATATACGCGTCTACGCGTACATTAGGAGTTAGTTACACTTTCTTCACTGGACAAAGGGCGTCACGTTGCAGTACGTGTTCCTGCGAATTTCCTGCGAATTCCTATTTATAGTCTTGGTTTTTCGCTTAACAACTTACAGCGACTTGCTTGATGGCGTCTGTCCACCTAGTTGGGGGGTGACCTACTCTGCCTTTACCAGTGGTCTGCATTAAGGTTACGTAAAGAAACTCCTAGCATAGCTTTCTCCACTGCCTTTTGAGTCACTCTAAGCCTTCTTATGAGGCTCATAGTTGTGAGGGTGGGTTAATAATAAATATTGTATGAGGTGCATAGTTATAAGAATAAAGTCAGTACATGCCTAAACGTCCTCGGTTTAGAACTTTTTTCTTCAGGCACTGAAGACTGAAGGGTTTTGGATGAAAAGATGTCACGAAGTTTCCCGAACGCTGCACATCCGAGTTGAATTCGGCGGTTTACCTCTTTCGAGTGGAAATTTTAGTGGGTGGGCGTATTATACACACAAAAAATGTTTTAATTGTTGACAAAAAAGCTCCTATGAAATCCGTACGCAGAATAAGTAACCGAATTAAAATGCGGAAGTATGTATCTATAATGATAAATCGTTTAAAATATTATAAATGGGTAAAGTAATCAACGTTGATTGCTTGGTAATCAGTAAATTTAATATCGCTTGATGATTGCCAACGGGTATTGAATGTGTGTAATTTGATCATCGTCATAATCATTGGATATTGACGAAGTTATTACATCTGGATAGGTTTTTAGATTACTGAAATGAATTGAGGGTGACGTCACAGAATATAAATACCTCATTCCGGTTGATGCCATGGTTTATCTTTATACAAGTTAAACCTTAATTTAATACAACAAATAAGTGGAAAAACTAAATATACTTTGCCTTTAATATATACAACTATCAAGTATAAAATATACAGCTGAATAGTCAATTATCTTTGCCTGTCCTGAAGGGGAAAAATTAAAAAACAACAATTAAACATAGACTGCGATCTAACCTGTTAGTGGGCTATGACCAGTCTAAGATAGTAGCAGGCTAACCAGATATATTAAACCTCTGATCGGTTCTTACGCGACATCGTATTGGAACGCTAAATCATCACTCGAGGCTAGATTGCAGACAAAGGCTATTTTTTTTTCTTTTAAAAGAAGAAGAAGAAGTTGATAACATGACCCTGAAAAGCAAATAATAACAATAAATCAGAACAAAGTACATGATACGCGATCATAACATAACATCGAAATAGCAATCTCCCAAGAACAACTATCATTAAATGCTGTAAGGAGTCGATACTCTTAGTATTCGTCTCACGGACTGAGCTAAGAGCCAATTGTTGCGAAAGGTCACAAAGGATTGGATTCCCGAAGCATTTGAACCGATTTCGAGGAAAAGGGAGGTATTTATTTACCATTGTCTGTAATAAACTAAGCCGATTTATCTTTGAATTCACGTTTTAAATAATATTTTATTCTGCCGGTATATTATTTGCATTTATTTGAGTACTCCTATTTGCTATAGACTCTTGCAAACTAAAACCTAGAGCTATTAACCTACATTAAAAAAGCATTAGCTTGCTGATGTAACTAATCTCTAAAATAGATCTGTCCTAATTGACATACAACCTACCACATAAACTCCTAGAAAGTAGAAATTTTAATAGCGTATTCTTTTAAAATTCTATCCCTAAGGGAATTAAACAGGACATGGAATTAAAACCTTCTTACTCTCGGAGGAGATCCGTGCACTGTAATGGACCGTTATGGGTTTATAATTAATTATGTATTTCCAACATCATCATTATATTAACCGATAGACGTCCACTGCTGGACATAGATCTTGGACCCCAACGTCTATCCTATCTTCCTGTTATGTGCCGGCCCATTGCCACTTCAGCTTCGCGACTCGTTGAGCTACGTCGGTAACTCTGGTTCTTGTTCGGATCATAGTTAGCGACCATGTTTCGGAACCGTAAGGTCATCACTTTGTATCTGACACGTACATATATTTTTTTTATTTCCTAAAATTTTATGGCCTCACTCGTTTTTCACGCACGTCTGGCTGGTAGAAAATGCTTTAGCATTAAGTCCGCCTTTTGTGAATTAACAAAAAAAAAGTATTTATTTGTACCATATTCACATTCACATAAATTGTACTCTCTCTCACTATGTTTATATCGCTGTAACTACTTTTTTTTCTTTGGTCTACAATAAAGAATAAGATTCATTAATTCATTCATTCATATTAATAAACGAAACTCCTCAAGACGTGGTAAAAAAGTGTATAAATAACAATTTCCTTAATAAATATAAATCATATTTATGATAAACGATTGGCATTCTCAAGATGAAAGCTGAATAAAGTTTTGAGTCCGAGGAAAGTAAAAGGAAAACAAATTTTAGCGAACGCGAACACAAAACTCTAAATTAATTCACCATCTTCAAAGGAAATTTTCTAAATGGTTTTCTTTGTGTTTACGCTAATCATCTGGAGGCATCCAAATTATTCTTATGCCTTCTAAACTAACACAAGGGGTTTATCAATAGCCTTTAACAGTGCTGGAATAAACCTATCACAACTGGAGAGTTTCCCAATACCCACCATGCTGGATCGAGGGGTTGGTGATCGCAGTACGTTGTAATTATAATAGTGGTCCCGCAGTGGTCAAAATTCGACCTTCGAATTCGATTCTTACGGTTCTATTTCAAATAAATAAATATACTACGAAAATACACACATCGCCACCTTGCTCCAAAGTAAGCGTAGCTTGCGTTATGGGTGCTAATATGACTGACGAATATTTTTTTTATAAATAATATACATAAATTCTTGTACTGTACATAGAATCATCCAGACACTAAATTCAAATTCATTTATTTCAAGTAGGCCTACTTTATAAGCACTTATGAAACGTCAAGTATGTATGTTTGTAGTGACTCTACCACCGGTTCGGAAAGCAGATTCTACCGAGAAGAGCCGGCAAGAAACTCAGTAGTTGCTCTTTTCTAACATCAACATTTACAATCATTTTACTATCTTGCGGAAGATGAGAGCGAGGCTGGCTGCTTCCAATCTACCTTGTCATTGAAGCTAAAAAAAAAATCCTGTTCATCACACAAACATTTTCCAGTTGTGGGAATCGAACCCACGGCATTGAACTCAGAAAGCAGGGTTGCTGCCCACTGTGCCAATCGGGCGTCAAAAAACTAAATCTAAATCTAAATCTAAATCTATACTTCTATTCTATCTAATCGGTGATAGCCCAGTGGGTAGGACTTTGGCTTCACTTTCGGGGGAGCAACTTCGAACCCCGGCACGCACCTCTAACTTTTCTAAGTTATATGCGTTTTAAGTAATTAAAATAACACTTGCTTCAATGGTGAAGGAAAACATCGTGGGGAAAGCTACATACCTGAGAGTTCTCCATAATGTTCTCAAAAGTGTGTGAAGTTCACCAATCCGCACTGGGCCAGCGTGGTGGACTGGCCTTAACCATCCCTTCAAAATGTGGGAGACTCTTGAGATTCTTGAGACCACTGAGGGGAGAGATTTCGTTAAAATTTTGTAGATCATCGAGGACCGAGATTTTTCTTATTTATATATATAAAAGGCAAAGGTGACTGACTGACTGATCTATTAACGCACAGCTCTAACCCGAAATTTTGAACACAGATAGTTATTACAACGTAAGAAAGGAAATTCTAACTCTAAAAGATTTAAATGGGGTATAAAAGTTTATATAAAATCCTTCATTTATCAATTTATTTTTCAAGTTTGAATCCATTAGACTTTGATTTTAGGTTTTCGATTAAAAATAAAGAAATACACGTTTCCCAAATTTTAAAAATTCTATTTCCAAAAGCATCAAATAGGGGATGAAAATGTATATGAAATTTTCTGATTTTTTAAGAAATTTACGTTCATATTTTCCTTTTAGGCAGGAAGACATTTTAAATTTACCATATCAAAAAATTAACTTAACGTGAGCGAAGCCGCGGGAAAAGTTTGTTAATATAATTTTCATCTATTATCATCTGTTAGGGAGTATACCCCTTCAATCTTCTAAATGGTATATAGTGACTAACCGATGGTTCGAGAAGCAATACTAAAGTGGAGTGGTTTTTGATGCTTCAATATTAAATCGTGTACACGGTTTCCGTATGTTCTTAATTCTGTGAACTGCACCTTAAAAACCGTTCGAAATTTACTGCAGTGGATTTTTTTTTAATGTAGTTTTATGGTTCTTTTTTTCTGACAGGGAATTTGCGGCGGTTCGTTTGGTTGGCGCCGTGGTAACGAGGGTGGGAGTACAATATAAAAACAACACGGATTACGTTCGTTGAAAATGTATAAAATGTTTTTAAAGAAAATCTCTCTTCCCTAAACAATACAAGCTGCATAGTAGAGAAGATAAAGAAAAAAAGAAAATATAACTAACAAATGTGCAAAGTGTAACCGAATTACGTAATACTGTTGAAAGGTACATAAGTATATTATATAAGGAATCAGCCTGTAAAAATGTTAAATAAAAAAAGAATACTAATATTTCCATACAAACGAATTCTATACTACATATTAATTAAACTAATTATTGTTGAAGATAAAAGACTGATACGGGCATAGTACCTTATACTTCACACAGAGGAACATTATGTACTGTCTCTGAGAGTCATCTGTGAAAACGAATTTTAAGTAAGCAACGGCCATAGTTTTCACTGCAAGAAATAAGATACAGCCTCAACATCACATATAAAAGTGAAATAAAGTGAATCCAGTCACTTTATTAGGTACGCATCGCGTAGCGTAGGTACTATGCTCGTGTCGGTATTTTATCTTTAATAGGATTGTCATTAGTACTGCACTTGTGACAAATGTTTTAAATTAGTTTCTATACAAAAAAAAACAATGCTTCTTACGTTCTAATATTTTTACAGGGTGATTGATTCCTTATGAAATATGCATAAGTAATGCATCAACATTATTTCGTAATTCAGTTACACGTTGTATATCGGATTTGGGGTATGGGTTACATATAACTGCCACACTCCTTAACAGGTTAGCCCACTACCATCTTAGACTGCATCATCACTTACCAACAGGTGAGATTGCAGTCAAGGGTCAACACTACAAACAGTCCGCTGAAAGACGAAGAATCGGACATCGGTAATTTTAATAATAGATTCCTGTTAGCACCGTTTGCGTACGGAACCTTAAAAAATACACTCAGAACTGAGAACTTTTTTTTAGTATTCAATTAAAAAGAGCTTGCTTTAAATTCCCTTTAGTAAATAATTTATCTTTAATGAGCGTGCGGTTGAATAGGCCTAATTTCTGTTAAAGTTATAACAATGAGGCCATCTTGTCCGGGCAAAGTTTAAGACGTCCCGAGCAAAAACTCCGGGAAGGATCTAAGGACGCATTTATTCGGATCATCTATATTCTTGTACTTACAGGAGTTTGCACATCCTCGTCAAGACTGTCTTCGGTTATGGTCACATATTTTTTTACATTTTGAATTAGTTACAAGGTACTTTCTTATGGATTCATTTCCAAAGATGCTAACGAAACCCTATTTATAAGCCTCCGCTGTCCGTCCGTCCGTCTGTCTGTCTATCAGCGAGCTGTATCTCATGTTAACGGCCGATTGGCGCAGTGGGCAGCGACCCTGCTTTCTTAGTCCAAGGCTGTGGTTTCGATTCCCACAAAAGAAAAATGTTTGTGTGATGAAAATAATTATTTTACAGTGGCTGTGTGTTTATCTATATATTTATGTTGTTTATATTACGTTTATACTTAAACTTTAGTATGTAACTTCACAATGCAGTGTAGTAAGCCAAAAATAAAGATTTCTTAAATGAATGTCTCCGGTGTGCGCACAGATTTAAGTTAGCGATAAAAATAAATTGAAGAATCAAAACCTCTGTAAGGGTCGAAAGAAATATATTGTACATTGTAACAGATGACCCTGCAAATGTAATGTGCCTGACTTTATCAATAATATTATTCTCTGTGGATAAAATTTTTGGTTACCAGTGTGAATATCCCGAACATATATTATGGCGACTTTTTTATTAGTTTAACATTGTCAGGCCTTCAATCTATACAATCATTAAAGTTACTATCAAAAAAGATTATAGTTTACTCAACTAATCTTAAAAATAAAGTATAGCATTAAATTGAAGAACTAAGCGTCTGGCATATTACGTGGACCTAGGATCTAATCCTAGTGATGATGATGACTTACATCATCATCATCATAAAATTCTAAATTCTAAATTTATTTATTTCAAGTAGGTCTAATTTATAAGCACTTTTGAAACGTCAAGTCAGTTTGTTTGTAGTGACTCTACCACCGGTTTGGAAGGCAGAGTCCACTGAGAAGAGCCGGCAAGAAACTCAGCAGATTGCTCTTTTCCAACATCATTTTATAGTTTAGGACATATCAATCAACATCATATCAACCCATTACCGGTCCACTACGCACGGGTCTCCATCCACAATGAGAAGGGGTTAAGGCCTAGGTCCACCACGCTGGGCCAGTGCGGATCGGTGGACTTCATACACCTTTGAGAATATAATGGAGAACTCTCAGGTATGAAGGTTTCCTCACGATGTTTTCCTTCATCGTTGAAGCGAGTAAAATTTTGACTGCTTTAGAAGCGTAGATAGCCCAGTGCGTGACTATATTGGTGGGCTCGTGCTACGTCCGCAATATTCCTAGGGCTGCGATATTTAATTCGCGCCTAAAGAAGTTTTCACATAAATATCAACATACAGTCTTAAATAAAACCTCTTTTTAGTAAATAATTTGTTGTTAATAATTCACATGCACTTGTTTTTATTCTATTTTTATAATTTAATTTACACTCAAGAGTAACGAAAACAGTGTATAAATTATAAAACAAGTAATAAAAAAAATAGGTACGTAAAGATTGGTACTTCTAATTTTTCTTTTCTTTTTTTTTAGTTGACGAGTGAAAATTATTTGGTCAAATTATACTTAGCATTGCCTTTTTCGTTGTTAGTCAAAACGGTCATCAATCACATTAAGAAAACAATCTCAGTGGCCGAAAAATCTTGTTTATGAATAGATGATTTTATGTTTAATTCAATGATACTAAATCGCAAGGTAATATAAAAAATATGATTTAAAAAAATTATGATTTACACTTACTTTCATTTCTATATTATGTTCTATATAACCCCCATGCGCCATCTTATTTAAAGGAGCGTTTTTCCTTTCTTGGCTCTAATATTGAACAGCAAAATCTAAGATCGTGTTCTGACAATCGTTTACATATCCCAGCTAGTCACACACGATACTATAGTAATTCATTTACCTGTAAGTCCGCCAAATTGTGGAATAGCCTTCCCTCTGAAATTCGCAATTCCAAATCCCTACCCATCTTCAAAACCAGATTGTCTAAGTATTACCTAGCAGATTGTGTTTATGAGTAAATAGTATTAGTACAAAAGATTGTATTACTATGAGGTACATACATTTGTTTATTACATCTATTACATGTATATGTATATGTATATATATATATATATATATATATGTATATATGTTTATTTTATTATATATTTATTTTATTAATTCTGATATGTGTATGTTATATAGTATGTAGTATATATATATATTTTTAATTTTTTTTTTTTTTCTCTTGCCTGTGTATGTTTCATTGTTTGCACTGTCCCTCTTGTTTTCTATTATTACTTTCACCAAGGGTTGTCTGTAAAAGATTGCTTTTGCAATAAGGCCGCCTTTGCACACAACTGTATTTAACTTTTTTTTTTTCTATTTTTTTTTTTTAATTGTTTGTAATTTTACTTATTTTTTTTTTTGTTTCCTTGTATTGTTTCTAAGTTTGTGCAATAAAGTATTCTAAATAAATAAAAAAATGATACCTATATTTCTATTATGAAAATTAAGCCTAATTTGCTATTTTTATTCTATTTTTATAATATAATTTACACTCAAGAGTAAAGAAAACATTGTAAAAATTATAAAACAAGTAATAAAAAAATAGGTACGTAAAGATTGGTGCTTCTAATTTTTCTTTCTGTGAAATTTCCTTGAAGCAAGCGAAATATAATGTAGATAATAAATTTTCGCAACACGTATCCAACACTTTAGATCGTATCGCAGATCAAACAGCGATCGTATCTTTAAATTAAACTCTGTCGGTTGCACTCTCGTCGGCGACGGAAAATGCTACAGTAACCATTAAAACACGTTCAGCTTAATCTACTAGGCTTATAATATACTAGCTCCGTCTTGCGGTTTTGGCTCAGTGGGAATATCGAGAAAAAAGTAAAAGCTATATTCCTATCAAATAAAACTACGTAATTGAATAAGAATTTGAATACCGAGGTACCGATGTTTATTTATTTATTGAAACAAAACTATAACATATAGGTTCTTCGCATCTGGTGGGAATGAAGTGTTTTGAGATCTGTAATATTTTAAAGTAAGTGGTCTAGTGGTGTACATCCTACATAGTAGTATGTAATACTATATATATACTAATACTATAAATATAAATAAATAAATAAATATTAAATATATACTACGACATTACACACATCGCCATCTAGCCCCAAAGTAAGCGTAGCTTGTGTTATGGAGACTTAGTTGACTGATGAATATCTTTTTAATGAATAATATACATAAATACTTATAATATACATATAAACACCCGGACACTGAAAAACAGTCATGTTTATCACACAAACATTTTCCAGTTGTGGGAATCGAACCCACGGCATTTGACTCAGAAAGCGGGTTATATTAGATATATTTTCTCGTCTTTTTTTGTAGATTATAATGAATACTTAAATAATGTACTAAATTATTTTCTATGTATCATCGAAAGTTTTCTCAGCGCACGCCGCATAATTAATTCCATGAACAAAATTTTGCTACTTAGTTAATAAATAACTAAGAAAAAATTACCTACTCTAAATTTTCGTTGTAGCTAACTTTGATAATTTTTCTGAGACAGTTTTACGGAATTTTATAAGGTGGACAACCATTTAGTCAGAAATTTGGTTAAGAATAACATATCTTTAGTTTTGCTGAGATAAAGATCTACAAAGATTATTTATATTAAGTACTTCCAACCTCGTTTTGCAGCACTCAGCATCTTAATTTGTAGCCCCCGCGCGTTGCACATCATTTTGTTCGGAATAGCGTTTCTCTATATAATTCAATGCTTTTAGCATTACCAGTATTGCAGTATATTCTATTGTTATATTTTAAGCTCACAGTTTGAGTTGTTTACGAGTTCGCCTCAAGCTATTGAATAAACCATGCCACGAGTTGTTTGTTCTATTGCCTATCGCCCAATTTTGCGGATTTAATGAAATTTACCGAATCACTTAAAATTTCCACGTTGAAATTGTAAATACGAGCAGAGTTTCAACAGTTTCGGCGTGTGGCGTGTCCGAGTCGATAAAAGTTTTCGAAAATTTTAAACTTAAACTGCAAAAAAATGTGTTGTGAGCCAAATTGAATTTACGAATGCGCACGACAAGTTTAAAATTTGATTACATGTGTATTTGTTTTTATAAAACCTTTTGAGCAAGAAGTACGTACTCGAGGACTAAATATCAAAAAAAGTTCGCGCTATGCTTTGTTGTCCTGGGCTACAAGTGACAAATGCACTAGTGAGTAATCTTTTTTCGTTCGATTTTCAATTGACTTTTTTATTATTTTTTATCACACTTTTCGTTTTATGCCTTTTTCGTGTGCGTATTATAACGGTTTTTTTTACAAAACGCATGGGAAACGTTTGTTTTCCTTTGATAACAAATTATCGTTTGATTGGCGCAGTTTGCAGCGACCCTGCTTTCTGAGCCCAAAGCCGTGGGTTCTATTTCCACTGCTGGAAAATGTTTTTGTGATTAGCATTTTTTTTTTCAGTGTCTGGGTGTTTATATGTATATCATAAGTATTTATGTATATTATTAATAAAAATATTCATCAGTCATCTAAGTACCCATAACACAAGCTACGCTTACTTTGGGACTAGATGGCGATGTGTGTATTGTCGTATTATGTAGTATATTTATTTAGCCTATGATACTCTCCGCCGTTTCAACGAAAACTCATAGAATTAAGAACTTACAGAACCCGCATTCAGCCACTATTGCATGCAGTGCATTGTGTCCAATTGTAATAAAAAGCCCTTCGCACGCCTCACTTCACACCCGCGGAATGTTGCTAGCTAACAAAGCGTTTTTAATCCTTTAATATTAGTCGTGTACACGGTTTCTGTGTGTTAGGGTGTAAAGTAAGGACAAACTAACGAACACACTTTCGCATTTATACCATTCAGTATGCATTAGTATGTATGTAGTATTATGTAGTAACAATTAATTGCTGGTGGGTCTTATGAATAAATAAATAAGTATTTTTTAATCACAGCCAATGTTCATGACATTTTGCCGTTGGGTACGCGAAAGTGATGCCGAAGTCTTACGTACTAAGTTACCACCACTATGATATATAATATATTCACTTCTATATATATGCTTAATTGGTCTAATTGGTATGGTAGGTATTAAAAAATAATTATAATAATAAAATATAATTAAATAAATAAGTTTCTGCACTGCGTAGCCGGTCTAACTGGAATAGCACTTTAACTCTTTCTGCTAATTGGATCATACTATAGAAAAATTCTCGCTAACCTGCTACTGAATCTAAATAGTCTAATGAGGCCTAACCTCATTAGAGAATTTTGATTCACTACGCAGAGGTCCCGGATTCGATACCCCGCAGGGAGACAACCGTTTTTGTATGGTGATTAAGTCCACCAAAAATTGTGGCGTATATTAATAAATCATATGTTGCATTGCTTATGATCTCTATATTACAATAGTAATATTACTTTTACCACGTCCGGAGTGCTAAGAAATTGACGCTTAAAATGTGAACCTTAACAGCTAACTAGCGTTTTTTTCTGAGTACGTAGGTCCTATTGGACATCAAAATAGTGTACTTTTCGGTTGCGGAATTGTATTATACTTGAACAATTCATTTTTATAATATTTCAAATAAATACATGAAAACGAGTACAATTTCTTTCATAATAATTTCATGTTTAGGTTAGATTTTAATATAATATTTATCCCGTTTACTGTTATGAATTGTTTGCATTTTTTAAAATATAATGTTTAATAATAAAAAAACTTTTGCTAGTGGATTTTTAAATGTATAATAAAGATAATATGCAATTTTACTTTACCCGGTATAAAAAAAAAAATATTCATAATATTAAAGATGCAAAAGTAAACCGAAAAATAAACATACACGAATCCTCTCATAAAAATGCAGCTAGCGTCGAAGTAAAACATCAAATACCGGAAAAGCAAGGCGAAATAACAGCCCCGGATAAAAACAGATATGAGAAACGGAACCTTTTTTCTCGGCTTTACGGACTTTAATGGATTTGAATAAAAAAGAACGGCATTGTGATAATAATAATTTTGTTTTAAACATTTCCTATAGGTTCTTTATTAACGCCGTTCGTTTAATTAAAAGTGAACTTATAGTAAATTATAAGCGGTTTATATTATTACTAAGAAGGTATCTAACTATCTAGAAAATAATAATTTTCTTTTAATATTTGCGTTGGATACTTTTCTAAAACCGCTAGTTTTAAAGTGAATTTATCTCTTATACTAAAATTAAAAGTATCTTTCTGTTTAGGGATTTAGATTAGTAATTATAATCAAGAAGCTATCTACATAATAATAACTTTATTATAATATTTGTGTTAAGTATTTATCTATCTGACTTTAAGCGTTTTAAATTGATCTTATTTCTAAAAAAAAAATTATAAGATACTTTAAATTTGGGATTTAACTATCAATTCACACCCAAGCCTTTTTATCGTTTAAGTAATCCTTAAAATTATAATTGGATTTTTCCGTAAGCTTACGTTTTATATAAACTTTGAACTTATTGAGAGACATCTCAAAGATTTCGGTCTTCGGTAATTCGTTATAAAATAATACACAATTGCCCTTGAATGTATTAGCAATTTTTCAGTCAGATTTTTTTTATAAGAATACACAGCTTAAAAATAAACTTCTATTTAGTAATATTGGTTTTACATCTTAACACCAACCCATTATCGGCCCACCACAGAGCACGAGTCACGTCCCACAATAAAAAGGGGTTAAGGCCGTAGTCCACTACGCTGGACATCGGCCTGGCATCGGCTGGTTTTCTTAAGAACGATTAGGTTTTCGGTCTCACAGATGTCTCAGAGACAATAAATAATGTACCTAAAAAGCCTGTGAAGTATTGTTTCGGTATTCATTTACACGTTACGTTGTATTGTGAAAAGGGACGCTTACATCAGTAGGTATACGCACTGTACCGAACCCAGTCGTCATCTGTCACTACATTATGCCGTTGCCCGTGTTAAGCGATGTAATACCAGCCGACGAGCTTCCGAGTGTTAACTAGACCCGCCTAAATAATAACTGGGCCTTTATAATTGAGAGTGAATTATAATACACTTCTCAATACAGCATACAATTCGTATATTGTGGAAAGGCCTACTTTTACATGATACTTAAATGTCAAATCTGTCTATTAGTAATTTGAATCCCAAAAATTACACTTAACTATACGAAATACAAACAGCGCCATCTAGCCTCAAATTAAGCGAAGCTTATATGCAGTGGCGTGCATAGAGGGTATGCAGATGATATATACCTACTTAATGGTAGGCTTTTTATAAATATTACAATGCCGAGTTTAAAAAAAAGTAAGGATATGTTTTTCAACTCGTACTGGAGATTTTCTTCATTTATATCATCTGCTTACCCTATGCATAACCTATGCACGCCATTGCTTATAAAGGTACTAAGATGAATGATGAATACTTCTATGAACAATATACATAAATACTTATAATTTAATTTAAACAAACACCCAGCCACTGAAAAACATTTATGTTCACAACACAAACATCTTCCAGTTGTAGGAAACAAACCTTGTCTTGCTCCTTAAATTTCGCATGCTTTATAGTACAATATGAAGGAATGTTATATTGTAATAAGATCCTATGCTCATGTTCAGCGAATAAATTTCATTTCATTTCAACCCACAGCTTTGGACTCAGAAAGGTCGCTGCCCACTTCGCCAATCGGCCAAAAATCTTAGTAAGAACTCAGCACATTGTATTTTAACACATCACCATCATCAAATGATTATCAGCCTACTACAGGGCACGGGTCTCCTCCCACAATGAGTAGGGGTTAAGGCCGTAGTCCACCACGCTGGCCCAATGCGGATTGGTGGATTCCACACACCTTTGAGAACGTTATCGAGAACTCTCAGGCAGGTTTCCTCACGAAGTTATCCTTCACCGTTGAAGCAAGTGATATTTTAATTACTTAAAAAACGCATATAACTTAGAAAAGTTAAAGGTGGGTGCTAGGATTCCAACTCGGCCCCCCGAAAGTGAAGTCGAGTTCCTACCCACTGCGCTATCACCGCTCAACACCGCGTTGTCTTAGTAGTCAGCCATAACATATAATAATATGATATAATAATTGTTTATTGATCAATAAAAAATAGTTACAAGTTATATTATATCTGCACAATAGGTATAACTTATATAATTCTTATGAATTCCTTGGATATATGTAAATCAACTGTCCCTAAGCTAGATATAAACCTGTGTTATAGGCGACGGTACTTTCCTTATAAATATGGCTCGTTTAAACCAAAATATAAGTAAGTAACCTTACGAAATGCGGTAGTAAGTTTAAAAACTTTGTTTAAACCTTTGTATTGGCATTGCCTTCCTTATTGGCATATTTGCCAATGAGAAATGCAGCACTGACGCTTAAAAATCAGCAAATTACGCGGATCCGTAGCTCTCGTGACGTGATCATCATATTTTACCGCGATTGCAGTTAATTATTCACACGTTGCTAGCTCCATTTTGAAAATTACGCGATATGACGTCATCAATTATCACGGTATCACCATTCCAGATTAAAATTTACCTTAATTAGCATGTTTTTAGAAAGTAGACCTATAAAATAAATAAATATACTACGACATTACACATGTCGCCATCTAGCCCCAAAGTAGGGGTAGCTTGTGTTATGGGTAAGTACTAAGATGACTGATGAATATTTTTTTTGAATAATGTACATAAATAATTATAATATACAGATAAACGCACAGACACTGAATATCATTCATTTTCATCACTCAAACATTTTATAGTTGTGGGAATCGATCCCACGGCTTTAGACTCAGAAAGCAGAGTCGCTGCCCACTGCGCCAGTCAGTTCACCTTAAAATGCGAGAATGGTAAAAAAATTGTGAGCTAGCAACATTCCGCGGGTGTAAAGTGAGAAGTGCGCGGGCGTTTTTCTATTTTTGGACAAAATGCACGACATACAATAATGGTGGAACGAGGATTCTGTATTTTCTTAATTCAATGGAATATAATATATACTAGCTGTTGCCCGCGACTTCGTCTACGTTTGATTTTGTTTTTAAAGTATTCAGTATCGCTAAGCCTTAAATGATTATAGTAGTAGCATGTGACTGTCAATTAATTATAGACAAATAATTTGCAGTAAAATAAAATTGCGACTATAATTAAAGATCTAAGCTATCCTATCTCTTAAGTTGGACCAGACTGCTCACGGTGTGCCCATTTAATTCAAAATCGGTTAAGTAGTTTAGGAGTCCATCGCGGACAAACATCGTGACAGGAGATTTATATATATTAAGATTTCTTAGGTAATTATTAACTTACTCAGCAGATGACCCAAAGTTATAAATCAAAGTCAAGTATTCCTTTATTCCAATAGGCATATAGACGGCATTTTTAATGCGCACATAACATTAAAAATATATACATAGTAGTGAGAGGATGGCGATAACTACATTCGTAAACTTAAAAGTAAAGCTACGCGGGTTCCAAACGCGCTGTGGTTTAAGAAGCCTCATATACCTATCACTAAATCTGAAACATTCAGATCTGAACATAGCTATGCTGCTTGGGCAGAAACAAAAAAGTACACACCTCATAATCTCATTCATTACAATAAAATTGAGATTATTTGTAAAAAATAAATAAACTACATCTAATTATACCGTGAAAAGTAATAGTCTTCTAATCCTCAAAATACTGAAGTATTTCGCTCGTTATCGTGACCACAAGACACGGGATCCGCACACACAGACACACGGACGTCCAAGACAGAAGTTTTTTAAACAATTTTTTAATTACATAGTTTAAATAATAAAGTGTTAAAAATAGTGTTATTTCTCAACATTTGTCTATTTATATTCACTTATAAAAGCAATAAAGAATAAAAAACCTGACATTTTAAGTTGGAGAATCACTCGGTGTGTGTAAACTGACAGTAATACCCACACACGCACACGCACACGCACACGCCCATGCACACTCACACGAACACCAACAAGCACACGCATACGCACACGCACGTACACATACCATAATTGCATCGCACTCACACTGCATGTTTTACTCGCATGTTACAATTTTTTTTTTTATCATAATTTATCATTATAATTATCAATCCATAAACGTCTTACTACAAGGTACGGCTCTCCTCTCAGAATGAGAAGGTTTTAGGCCGTAGTCCACCACGGAGATTGGTAGACTTCACACTTATTATCACTTAGTATGCGATAAATAACTTTCAAATACAACTCAAATGTTATAGATAAAATTGTAAAGGCTTTAAAGCAATAATTTTAATGATGGATGCACCTTTAGAGTTAATGGACAGATAATTAAGTACTTTTTTAGTTATGTAACAAGTACTTTAATCCGCAAATTAAATTGAATATTCATTCGTGAAATACCATTCAAAATCCTTTGAAATATCCCCTTACTTATGTTATTTACAACAGTTGGAAAAGTTTGCTACAACTGTACACGGAAAAACTCTAAATGATTTTGTTTTCTCGTATCGGAGTTGGTCGTTGTATGTGACACTAATATACACAATCCAAGATACTTAGTTTAATCATAATCAATGTTCCAAATTGAAGGTTGTTCGGAATTAATTAAATATCCTACCTAGCAACCTTTAAAATTAATAATATGGTTTGAAATAGTTTTCGTTGAAATTAATTGTAATATCAAAATAAATTATTTAAAAACACTTTGAAACAAGTGACAACGTTAAAGTAAAGCTCTTTAGAGTAAGAGCTTCAAAAATTAATATTAACATTCATCATCCATCATCACTTCAACAAAAGAGAGTTCCAAAATCTATGGTCCTGGGCCGCTTGTATCCAGCGGCTCCCAGCGACTCGCTTGATGTCGTCTGTCCACCTCGTTAGGAGCGACCACCACCACCACTGACCAACACTGCGTTTACCTGTGCGGGGTCGCCATTCCAACACCTTGGAACCCCAACGTCCATCGGTTCTCCGAGCTATGTATTAACATTATTAAAGTAATATTTAAAAGTTTTTGTAGTGCCGGTGTAATTACAGGCACATGACGCTTAACTTTTTTTTAGTAGGACGTTTTCTTTGCATGCTCAGTGATGGTTTTCACTTACCAAGAAGTAGGCCAATTGCCTGGTCTGTCAATTATCATTATAAAGAAAAATAAAATACTATGTCGTAAATTTCTCAATCCAACGAGGCGCCCGCGTTGGTGCATGGTAAAGTTTTATTAGATTTTTTGAAATGTGTCATCTTTATCGTTATATCAACCCATTACCGGCCCACTGGGCACAGGTCTCCTCCCACAATGAGAAGGGTAATTTATATTGAAATTTGTATTACATTTGACGAATAAAAAATATTAGATATATTTCGTGTCTGGTGAGCCAAGCGCTGGCGCTTATTTCGCCCAACGGCTAAGTCTAGCAATTCAATGGGGCTGGCATTTTGGGGAACCGTTAGACGGCTTATATTTTATGTCAATACGAGTATTATGTATGTTTGTAATTATTATTATGTGTTTTCGAATTGGAATTATAATAAGCCTACTTGAAATAAATGATATAGAATGCTTTAATAAAAAAAAAAAGAAAAAATTATTACCGAGTTAAATTACAAAAACTTTATTTAAAAAAGGTGTTTGCACTTAAACCGTCATATTGCGATGTAGAAAGCCTAAAATAAACGCGAAACTTTTCCTGAAATTCCAGTGTTGATCTCTGATTACTAATATCAATGTCCATCTGCTTTTTAATACTCACTTGATATTTTACTCGGGAATTTTCAGTTTCCGTATCCTTTATACGCACATTACTTTTTTGTAAAGCAATTTTGTTAACATTCTCTATAATGCCTTGAACAGTATTTCCCTTTTATTATTATTTTTCGACAGTCTATGCATCTTGCTAATTAAAATTTCACTTTGAACATCCCTTTGGAATAAAAACTCTTGACGTTATGCAATTCCGAACTGTGATGCTCCATGCCTTCTGCTTCCTTAGTATAATATAAAAGGAGCATGCTTGACCACGGATGACGAGGTCCTAGGTTTGATTTCGAATTTATGTAGATGAAAGTGCGGTTGTACGCTAAAGGTCAGGACTTTGACTTACAAACTTCTTTTTTATAGTACCTACACTCGATTCTTCTTTATAGTACATACACGGACCAAGCTAATGGTCCACCTGATGGAAAATGGAGTACCGTTGACTATAAACAGAGCAACACTTCGCAGGACACGCTAGGAACCACAGAATTAATACTATACAGAATCCTCCTTCAGCCATTATTGCACGCAGTGCATTGTGCCCAAAAACGGAAAAGAAGCCCCGAGCACGTCTCACTTCATATCCGCTGAATGATGCAAGCTTACAGACTTTTCCAATTTTCCTCATTTTATGAATAAACGTTTAGAACATTTGAGGTAAAATAGTTACTGTCAACTGCTAAATGGATTAAGCGACGTCGATAAACTTCTAAAGTGGAGTGGTTTTTGATGCTTCGTAGTATTCTTGTACGCGGTTTCTGTATGTTTTTGAATTCTGTGCTAGGAACATGTCCAATCGTGGACGAATACACTTTGTCAAGCTATTAAACCCTAGTCCCCTATTTTTATCCCACTGATGGAATCAGACCACTCATCTCTAATTGTCTGATTCCAGCAGTGGGATACAAATATGCTTAGGTGTCAATTTGGACTAGCGTAAGAATAAAAATATTGCCATTTCTTTCATGAATTATTCCCATTATGCCGCTTTGACATTTGTTCCCACAACGGCTTCACCACTACGGTAGTTTCACTACGTCGCTCTCACATCTGTTTCTGTCCCCACACGCTACTTCTCCTATTAATGCTTTTAGTAGGAAAGAACAGCAACCATTGACATTCATAAGGTTTTAGTATAATAGAAATAAAAACAAAAACACGTTTCTAACGGTTTTTTCTCAGTCACTTTCTATTTATAAAACCTATTGTTACGGTCAATCTTGAAATACGGAAACATAAGGACACCATAAGGAGTATAAATTTATTGTTAAATAATATTCGCCAGGACATAATTATACATATCCATAGATTTTGTAATGTTCTTGCCTTCACAACATAGCACCTGTTTAATATTTTTTTATGATTTACAATGTACATTCCATTTTTATCTTCTTAAATTAAGCCGAAAATATTCATGAAAATTTTCTCGTTTTTATCCTCAACGGTACGGAGACGGCAGATTGTTTAAGAGGTTGTATTGGTACATATTGTGTGTGCGTGTGTGTACCTTTGATCTCTAGCATTATTTTAAAAACTCTATTGGACAAATTTTGTAATAGCAACTCAAATACAAATAGTTGACTGATTTATACTTATCTAGCTGTAAAACACGTTTCTAACGGTTTTGCGAAAATATCGCAGGAATTGTCAGTTTAGCCCAGGGTAGAAAGTTTCACATATCTGTCTTCAGGATGCAAACTATCCCTATGCCAAATTTCACCAAAATCGGTTTAGTTGTTAATCAAAAGCAACAAAACAGACACAGTTTCGAATTTACAATATTAGTAATTATAAATAAAATGTCGCGAAGATGAAGTGGCAATGGGCAGGGCACATAGCTCGGAGAACCGATGGACGTTGGGGTCTTAAGGTGCTGGAATGGCTACCCCGCACCGGCAAGCGCAGCGTAGCTCGGCCCCTAACGAGGTGGACAGATGACATTAGGCGAGTGCCTGGGAGCCGCTGGAGGCAAGCGGCCCAGGACCGTGTATTGTGGAATTCCTTACAAAAGACCTATGTCCAGCAGTGGACGTCGACTGGTTAACATGATGATGATGGGTTTTCCGTGGGGATTTCCACTTTCCTCAGCATTGTGTCAAGTGACCCGTTTGATGTCATTTCTGCTCATAAGAATAGCCTTATATCATCTTCATCATTGTCATCCTATTACCGGTCAACTACAGAGGTAAGGGCGAATTGGTAGACTTCACATGACTTTAAGAACATTATGGAGAACTCTCAGGCATGCAGGTTGCCTCACAGTGTTTTCCTTCATCATCATCATTATTTCAACAAATTGACGTCCACTGCTGGACATAGGTCTTTTTTACGGAGTTCCACAATCCACGGTCCTGGGCTGTTGCCTCCAGCGGGTCCCAGGGACTCGCCTGATCTCATCTGTCCACCTCGTTGGGGGTCGACCAAAGCTGCGGTTACCGATGCGGGATTGCAACTCAAACACCTCCTAACCCCAACGTCTATTGGTTCTCCGAGCTATGTGCCCTACCCATTGCCACTTTAGCTTCGCGAATCTCTGAGCTATGTTGGTAACTCTAGTTTTTCTATGGATCTTCTCATTTCTGATTTGATCACGTAGAGATACTCCTAGTATAGCTCTGTCAATCGCCCGCTGAGTGACTTCTTATAAGGCCCATAGTTAGCGACCACGTCTCAGATCCTTAAGTTATCACTGGCAACACGCATTGTTTGAAGACTTTAGTCTTCAGGCACTGAGGGATTTCCCTAAATGGATCGTTTGTCCTAGGTATATATGGTTGCTATGATGGCTTCATCATCATAGCAAATATTTAGTTACCTAAATTTGAAAAAATAGAGTAGCTTCCCGGGTATCAAACTTGGTCCTATCTCCACTCGGTCCTATATTAAGTGAGGCCAATCACTATGTTATTTAAACTTGAAGATAGCTATTAATTATTAGTTTGATAATCCACTTTATAATTCTAAATTTTCCGTGTTTCTATAGGTAAGTCTGAGTTATAAATTTCATCAAATTTAAAATTCTCCATAAATTTACCTGGAGTGAACCTGTGTCTTAAGAAGTTCCCTCTAAAAGACCTTATGTTTTGCTCCATGTAATATTCAGGAGGCTGCGGGCTATTTCTTCGGGCCGAAGCTTTTAACGCTCATTTGTACATAAAGAATTCATAAAGCGCCTTCAATGATACACTAAGGCTGAGATATATAACTTCAGATTATAAGAAATTTATTTTACTTACGTAACACAAATTTGTTAAGTAAAATTTGTAATATAATACATTTGAGTTATTTAAAAAAAACACTTATTTGTTTAAAACTTCACAATTTGTAATGAATATGGACTTTAGCTAGCAATACTTTTAAAATGACCTATTTCTAAATTTCAGTTTTAAATTTGAAAAACATCGGACTCTTGTAGAGTCTTTCTACCCCAAATTCACCACTTTAGGGGTAAATTTTCAAAAAGATTCATGTGCTACTTACTCTCTTTATAATACTCTACAATACCTAATATACCTACTTTCACATTATGCTTTTAGTAAAAAACACTTCTTTGACGTTACAAACAGACGCTTGAATTTTTCTACCACTACTATTTCAATTACGTACGAGTATGTACGTTAATGAAAATTATTTTGTCAATAATCCGCTAAAGGCAAGAAAATTTGTGCAGTGCAATCATTATACTCCACTCCAAACAGATCTTCCAAAATCGACTTCCACGTTTCGCTTTGAAGCCAAAGCATCCTTCAGATATGTTGACTTTACAATAAACGACTGCCTAGACTTTCACTTAACAATTGTTCAAAATAAAGTACACTTTTCCTAAGTTATCGATTTTCCTGGTTTTCACAGATTGTATTAAATTAAGCTTAATTTACATTATATATCATGGAATTCCACAAAGTTGCGCCTGCTTGTTGGATACAAGCAGGCGTAACTTTGAACAAACTAAACAACTAATCTTATCTGCTTACCTTTATCTGTATATTTTTCCAATATTGTGTGCCAAACTTTAGCGATACGACATGAGATAAATTTCTTAATTGGATCCATAACTCGAATATCCAAGGACCAACAATACCCTCGCTTTTCCACGTTTTCTCTTTATTTTGTTTCGAACAATCTATACTCATAATAATGAATGAATTAATTATTCTACTTTTGATTACAGTATGAGAGCGAAAGTGTATTTACTGCATTATTGATCTTAGGGCATTCAACAAAAAAATTTGTTTTCTTTTTGAAATCACACATCTTGGATTTTGAATATCAATATAACAAACCTTTATAATGGAATTAAATTTCGGAAGCGTATTGATGTGAAGCCTAATTCGGTGATAAGAATGAAAAAAAAACAAAAAAGCCATGGGTTCGAATCCCACAGCTGGAAAATGTTTGTATGATTAACATGAATGTTTTTCACTGGCTGTTTATATCTATATTATAAGTATTTATGTACCTGCATAATC
Source organism: Pararge aegeria (assembly GCF_905163445.1). NCBI lineage: Eukaryota > Metazoa > Arthropoda > Insecta > Lepidoptera > Nymphalidae > Pararge > Pararge aegeria. The sequence continues at coordinate 1,791,697 of NC_053193.1, forward strand.
ATAAAAAATATTCATCGGTTATCTTAGTACCCATAACACAAGCTAAGCTTGCGGGCTAGATGGCGATGTGTGTTTCGCCATTTCGATTTCGTCTTCTGATAAGTACATTTTTCTCATACAAACTTTCATCCGTTATTCCACCACCCACCGATGATGAATACAATAATCAATGTATTGTAGTCCTGAGATCCACTGGCCAACTGCATGTGTACATCGATTTTCTATAAGTCTCAAGGCGTGTCCAGCTCTCGCCACCTTCCACTTTAGTTTGGAGCATGTTTGAAAGCGTCAGGAAACTTTGTCTAGTGCCGAATGTCTCTGCTTTTCATTTTCTATAGGTATACTCCGTAAGACCAGTTTGTTCTTGTTTGTTCGTTTTTAAATATCTTAAGTTAATATATCCATGTTAAAGAAATTCAAACGTGTAGTGGGCCAGTTGTTCTACGAAATAAGCTCATAGTTTTCTGGTAAGTAAAAATAAACTTAAAAAGTATTATCGTAACAAAACTGTGACTAACCAAATTAAGTTCGAATTAAACTATTGTTGGAGAACGTGGGGATAGGACTTGGAATTATACATTTAGTTGTAGGAATTATGCAATTTAGTTGTAGTTCTAAAAAAAATTTATGTATTCAGTATCGCTAAGCCTTAAATGAGGTGTTTGCTGCTGTCCGCTGAGGAGTTCTGTCCTCTATCTCCAACCACAGTCAGATCTACACAAATTTTGGGCAAAATTAAACACCTCTATAGTACAAAAATAGTTATTTGAATCGGTTATAATTTGTCGGAGTTATGGTGTAAAATCGTTAAACACTTTTATCCCCTCTCCCAAAGGAACCTAGATTAATGTCGGGATAAAAAGGATCCTATATTACTTCTAACATTTCCAGGAATATGTGTACAAAGTTTCTTGAGGATCGGTTTACTAGTTTTTGCGTGAAAGCGTAACAAACAAACTTACATTGACATTTATAATATTAATATTATTATATCTATTTGCAAAACATGAAATATTTAGACAAGTATTATTACGAAATATATAAAGCAAAATAGAACTATTAAAGCAGTTCTATATTAATTAATCTTGTAGTGACGTCACAACATGTTTATGGCGTAGCGTAGGTAGCCAGGGGGGGAACCGCTAACACTTTTGACCGCCAGGCATGCAGATTAAAGTGGTTTAAGATTTTCTGGAGGCTTTGGCCCTGCCTAGTTAACACCCTACCGACACAGACGTGCCGCTAAGCGATTTAGTGGTCCCGCGCGTAGATACCGATTAGGGGTATGACTACCATACTCCCTAACAGGTTAGTCCGCTACCATCTTAGATTGCATCACTTCACTTACCACCAGGTGAAATTGCAGTCAAGGGCTTACTTGAAGCGGTATAAAAAAAAAAGCCTCTCTACAATATATTATGGAACAACATCTCATCACGCTATAACATAAGCATTCACCTACATAATTTTGCTACGTCTTGGCTTTTAACAAATTCCTTATCCGGGTTAAACCCGCGCTTACACTGGTAATTACTTTTGCATGCAACGGAGCGTAACTTTGCCCATACGCGGCTTAATTTTTCGGCTTTTGAATTTGTATATAGTCAGTCTTCAAGTAGATAATAATATTCTATTATAATAATAATAAAATAAGCCTTTATTGAACATACTTAAAAAAAAAATATATGAAATTTATCCTAATCTAAAGTTACTTAATAATAAACTTAAATATTATATAGTCTAATTAATAATAATAATAAGTTTATTTCAATTAACAGTTACACAGTAAATTAAAAATAGTACAAAATAAGGCAAACAAAAGGTAATGTGTAACATGGAAACCAAATTCGATAATACTGCTATAGTGCAAGACTGAGTCGCAGCTATTATCGCCCGTCTCTGGAGCGAGAACCATAGAATTAAATTAAATATAGTGAGATGAATAAAAATAGAGATTCAATTGCAAGCAGTGATAAACTCTATTTTTTTTTTCTTTTTCTATATTGACATAAATACATCCATAAGATTTTTTTTTTTGTCACCGGTTTTAAGATTGTCTTGCGTTTCTGCAAAGCCCTCCCCTAGAGCTTTCCAAATTTTGCTGTTATAGGTAACACCAGCCATCTTTCTAATATCATCCTCCCATCTAACACGCTGCCTCCCTTTCTTTCTTTAATTTTGTCTGGAACACCATTCGGTTATATCCTTCTATTATTTTTGGGGTAAATTTCTACGTATAATCTTCACCATCATAATATCAACACATTACCGACACATTAGTACATCAACACTCCCCTCTCGCAGGAGACGAACCAGGCGCCGGAGAGCAACCAATGACCTCCGGCCTCCATGAGTTGTAGGCCGGCGGGTGGCGAATTAGAGGGGAAGTTTGTCACCCAACTAATGACAGGCCTAAGAAGTTGGCGTGTAGCGCACGCCTCTCTGGAGGATTTGGCAGCGATCAGGCCATTGTGATAGGACCCGCCATGCACTGGGGGGTGAAAACCTTGGCGATAGTGCGGTGAATACGCAAGCGAACCCCGTGCTCTCACTTATAGGTCTATCGAGGGACACACAGAGCTTTTAGTGGGTGCAAGTCCCACATAACTACTCCGTTTCCCCCAACGGAGTGGTATGCGTCAGGCATTTTCTCGGTATAAAAAAAAAAAAAAAAGATATGGAGCTTTTTATGACAACGCCCGTCCAGGGTAGTACTACCACCCAGTGACGTGCATAGAGGGTATGCACAGGGTATGCAAATGATATAAAATGAGAAAATCTCCAGTACGATTTATAAATGTTAAAGTAATTTTATAAAGTGGATAAATATCTAACCTTTTGATAACTATAAATTCATATTTGCCAGATATTTTATTAAATTGATTAGGATTTTACAAATACCCTAATAATTATTAATTAATTCATAGATAGTTTTCAAGAAACAGTTAAAATTATATTTTATTAATAACCAATGTGCATGACATTGAGTTGGTGGGTATTTTTATATAAATACGGGTGCATTTTCGATACACCTCAGTCCTACATGGACTCGAACGATGCAAAGATACCTCCCGGTGTCTTAGTCGTTTGTCATAAGTGAGTCATTGTAAGAGTTATAAAAAGCCTACCCTTAAGTAAGTATAACTCGTACTGGAGATTTTCTTAATTTTATATCATTTGCGTACCCTGTGCATACCCCCTATGCACGCCACTGCTACTGCCATGCTTATTTCTGCCGCTTAGCAGCATTGTTGCAAAGTTGATGGACACAGAGCAACACTAGAGGATGTTTTCCTTGGTTTTTTAAGTTGTTGCTGTTGCTGTTTGTAAGGTTTATCAGGTGGACTATTTTCTTGGTCAACCGAGTGTTCACTATAAAAAAACTGCAGATTATGTATCTCATGACAGCCTTGTCGCGATCCCTGCTGTCAAACATCACTTTTGCATATAAAAAATACAAAAGTGGCGTTTGACGGCAAAGAACGCAAGATTTACGCCTGTCGCAAGCCTGGCGTGCGATACGTAATCACCGTCGTTTATCCCAAAATTAAAGGTCACCACCACACCACACGCATTTGAGAGCACTATAGAGAACTCTCAGACTTGTAGGTTTACTAACGATGTTTTCCTTCACCGTTGAAGCAAGTGATATTTTAATTACTTCAAACGCACATAACTTAAAAAGAGGTGCTAGAGGTGCGTTCTGGGATTCGAACTCCGCACCCCAAAAGTGAAACTGAAGCCTTAACCAATAGGCTATCACCGCTTCCACTCACAATACTTCGAACTTATACGAACGTATGCTACGTATTTTAAGTTTTATATGTCTTTGTAACATCCGTCGCTTGTAGTAACAACCACTTTCATCTTACACGAGATAGAACAAAGATTGTTAAATTGTAAAACGATGTTGGAAAAGAGCAACTGCTGAGTTTCTTGCCAGCTTCTTTTTGTAGAATTTGCCTTCAAAACCGGTGGTAGAGTCACTACAAACAGACTTACTTGATGTTTTGCTTATATTAGGCTAACAATAAATGAATTTTGATTGTTGCAATGTTAAGCGCGAAGTGACGTGAAATGGCGTAGGATGATATTGGACGTATGCCACTGTCACCATACCTGCTATTTTTGGGAAGCTGTTAGTGTAATTTGTTACACTGTGTGTCAACTTTATGTACCTCATAGCTATTGCATATTGGTAAACAGCTTGTTTGTAACGAATCACATTACATCTTTATTGACTTTGTGTACAACCAATTTTTAAGGCTAGAGAGATATAAATTTTTCGTTTATGTGGAAAATGTATGAGGTGGTTTGGCTGACCTGACTATAGTAACTGGATGAGATCCTCACATAGGTTTAAATCATTACTAGAATCAGAATTAATATATGTATAATCATCATCATAGTATCAGTATTCTGCTATGGACCTCATCTTCACTAATTTAATCTTTCGAATATAGTTATCTATTGCCAAAAATTTAATTAGCTTTTTCTTTGTCCAGTGATAGTGACGGCACACAACATCACCTACCTGGAGGTGCCCCAGTACGGCGACCCAAGACGCGACGGTGACCTCGTCTGCCACTACGTCAGCGAAAAGGGGGACCCGGCACTGCATTCCGTGAAGTGGTACCGGGATAACAATGAGATATTCCGCTTCACGCCTGGACAGCAGGTATGTTCATATACCATAAGTACCAACCAACAAAATCACCTGTTTAAAGCGCTGTGTGATAAAGATCCTCGACGACACAATAAAAACTAGTGTATTCGGAATTGCTTTTCAATACTAGTGTTCGTTCTTGTGACACAAACAGCTATTTGTGTGAATTCGATTTTCGAAGTTGATGTGAAAAATTTGCCGCGTGCAGTTTAGCTGTAAAAAGCTATTCGAATGCTGGCCCAACGCTGAAAGGCTAAATGCTTTATAAACGCATGCTGAAGAAAACTTGGCTTATTCGCATTCGGAATACGAATAGTTTCTATTAAAAAAAAGTAATGTTAAGTGCAATATGAAGCAATTATTTATTTGCTTCTGTTTAGAAACAAATCTTACTCTTTTGGTCGAATGTGGTAACGTTTTCTTAAGCACTAATTTGTAACACATTTTCTCTAAACGCACTAAACTCATCTTGTAGGATACATAGATACAAGAGAACTGAACATAGATGAGAGAATAAGTAGGTACAGTGTGAGACGCTTTCCGAAGTGAAGTAACCGTTGTTTTTGCTAGGGATAATAATAATTTACTAGGTAAATACTAATAGAAGGGGTGATAGCGCATTGGGTAGGAGCTCGACCTGGCTTTCGGGGGGCTGGGTTCGAATCCCAGCACACACCTCTAACTTTTCTACGTCATATAAAATATCACTTGCTTCAACGGAGAAGGAAAACATCGTGAGAAAACCTGCCCGAGAGTAAGATATAATGTTCACAAAGGTGTGTGGAGTCCACCAATCCGTACTGGGCCAGCGTGGTGGACTACGGCCTTAACCCCTGCTCATTGTGGGGGGAGACCTGTGCTCTGTAGTGGGCCGGTAATGGGTTGATGTGATGATGATGATGACTACTTTAATCATTTAAAATACTTAAAAACGATTTGATAGAATATTGGATAGAAGTAGGCGTTACTTTGCGGAAATCCATGATATATTATGAAAATTAAGCTTAATTTGCTATACTCCGCGAAAAGCAGGAGAATCTGTGTGGTGTAATTTATAATATCTTCAGTCCTTATACTCCAGACCAAACAGATCTTCGGCAATGTACCCTCTACGCACGTTTCGCTCCTCGCATTTTATACCTTAACTAGCTGTTGCCCGCGACATCATCTGCGTTTGATTTTGTTTTTGATGGGGCATTCAATTCAGTTGTAGTTCTAAAAAAAATTAAAGAATTCAGTAACGCTATTCCTTAAATGAGGGGTTTGCTGCTGTCCGCTAAGGAGTCCTGGCCTCTATCTCCAACCGCATTCATCTGAGCTACACAAAGTTTGGGCAAAATTAAACACATTTTTTAACCTCTATAGTATAAAAATAATAATTATTTAAATCGGTTATAATTTCGGAGTCGGAGTTATAGTGTAAAATCGTCAAACACTTTCATCCCCTCTCCCAAAGAAACCAAACTTAATGTTGGGATAAAAAGTATCCTATATTACTTCTAACACTTACAAGAATATGTGTATAAAGTTTTATGAGGATCGGTTAAGTAGTTTTTGCGTGAAAGCGTAACAAACAAACTTACATTGCCATTTATAATATTAGTAGGGATAGAGATAGATAAGGTATAGAAGGATAATTTTTCACTTTATGTATAAGGTATAATATAAGGTATAAAAGGCGACACATTTGCCTAATTTTTCACTTAATAATCATTCATTGTAAAGTCAACATCTCCAGCGTCCTGCGTTGTAAAGTCAACAAGTCATTATATGCGATTCGAAGAGCCTCTGAAACTACTCCGACGCATTGGAAGCTGAAAATATTATCACAATTTCCCCGATATCATTAATTAAACCGCAGATGCCACCCACCTCAAAACTCATATCCAAATATACATTTAAAGCCCTATCTCTGTAATTTATTATATTATTTGCGGTGCACACGCAATAAATCAAAGTGTCGAATAAATTAATTGTTATTCATGTATTCTTAACAAATCGCCCACCTGTTGTGCGAGGGCGCTTCAAACGGCGTGAAACGATATGCTTAATGTGTATATATCTCACTTATAAAGGTAGCATGAGGGAAATGTAGTCTTACAACTTTTCAACGGCGATTACACCGGAAATTTAACCGTATATATTTTTTCGTATGTCGATGAAATATGAAAATAAATATTTCGGTTCCTAACAAAGCGTTTTTAACTAAGAACATTTCGCACAATACGTCATACCCTATCCTTATCCCTACTAATATTATAAATGTGAATGTAAGTTTGTTTGTTACGCTTTCACGCAAAATATACTTAACCGATCCTCATGAAACTTTGTACACAAATTCTTGGAAGTGTTAGAAGTAATATAGGATCTTTTTATCCCGACATTAAGCTAGGTCCCTTTGGGAGAGGGGATAAAAGGGTTTGACGATTTTACATCGTAACTCCGATAAATTATAACCGATTTAAATAATTATTTTTGTACTATGGAGGTTATAATATGTGTTTAATTTTGCCTAAACTGTGGTTGGAGATAGAGGACAGAACTTCTCAGCGGACAGCAGCAAACCCCTCATTTAAGGCTTAGCGATACTGAATACTTTAATTTTTTTTAGATCTACAACTAAATTTAATGCCGCATTAAAAAACAAAATCAAACGCAGACGAAGTCGCGGGCAACAGCTAGTATTAAAAGTTTAAATATGTAGTTATTCCAAAACCCGAACCATAGCGGTATTAATAAAATAAATAAAAAAATATACTACGGCAATACATACATCGCCATCGAGCCCCAAAGTAAGCCTAGCTTGTGTTATAGGACTAAGGTGACGAATGAACATTTTTATGAATAATATGCATACTTATAATATACTGATATATACCCAGACACTGAAAACATTCATGTTCATCACACAAACATTTTCCAGTTGTGGGAATCGAACCCACAGCCTCGAACTTAGAAAGCGGGGTCGCTGCCCTCCGCGCCATTCGGCCGTCAAACATGTCTCGTAAATCCGAAATTGTGTTAGTTTGCTCGGGGTGCATAGTATTTAATTAATTTTTAGTAAGTTTCACCTAATGTAAGGAAATTCCTAGGCCTACCTTTCACCAACCGCGCACGGGTCCCTCCCACAGTCTCTGTCGGGTCTCTGTAGTAGGCCGTTATGGGGTTGATGTGATGATGATGATGATGTTACTTTTACGGACCCGGATATACCCCTTTGACCTGGTGAACATTGTAGCCGTCAGAACAAAAATATAAAAAGGTAATGTAATAGTAAAATGTTAAAATAAATTCCGCCTTGAAAGTAAAATTATTAAAGGAAGGTGTACTAAATATAGAAAGCGGGAAAAAATATGAGAGAGAAAATAATTTGAAGTGTTCTACAGAGGTTCTATATTCTCGAGTGGGGGCTGTTTTTTCTAAATACGAGCGAAAGCCTTTGGTTATTTTTAATTTTTGAAATTGCTTCCTCTTATTTAAATGAGATGGGTCTGCACGCAGATACTTGATTGCGGAGCTGTTTTATTTATCTGTTGGCTAGGCTGCTTAGTTTTTTAGCAATCAAATTCAAAATTCATTTATTTCAAGTAGGCCTAATATAAGAACTTTTGAAACGTCTGTTTGTTGTGACTCTACCACCGGTTCGTAAGGCAGATTCTACCGAGAAGAAGCCGGCAAGAAACTCAGTAGTTGCTCTTTTCCTCCATCAACAATTCACATTTTACATTTTAACATTCATTTTTCTATCTTGTGAGAGATGAAAGCGGAGCCAGATGCTTCCAAGCAACCTTGTCATTGAGAAATTCAATTGTATAGTAACCTCGCTGTAATGAATGTGTTTTAACAAATTCTTTAAACTTTTGCATTGGCCGGGTCCACAATCATTTTAGGAATCATATTATAAAAGCGTATACTCAATCCCACAAATGACTTCTGTACCTTTCGCAGACGATATGCAGATGACACTTATTTATGACCATTTCTTGTAACTCGACTATTTATGTCCACTTTTTGTTTATAAAGACTAATATGTTGTCTTACAAATACTATATTATTATAAATATATTGTGAGGCTACAGTATGTATGCCTATTTCTTTAAACTTCTCACGGAGGGATTCGCGTGATTTAAGTTTATATATTGACCATACAGCTCTTTTCTGCAATAGTAAATAGTAGTAGAGATATATGTGATTTAGCTCGTCTGGGGAAGTACTTATTGTCTGGTGGCAGGCTTTGGCGGTGGCTAGTTACCATCCTAGCAACAAAGACGTGCAGCTAAGCGATTTAGTGTTCCGATGCGATGTAGCGCAGAAACCGATTAGAGGTATGACTACCATACTCTCTAACAGGTTAGCCCGTTAAAATCTTAGACTGCATCATCACTTACCACCAGGTGAGATTGCAGTCAACAGCTAAGTTGTTGTGGAATAAAAAATTGGCGACATCGCACCGGAACCTAAATCACTTAGCGGCACGTCTTTGTCGTTAGGGTAACTAGTCACAGTCAAAGCTCCCACCAGACCAGTTCAGAGAAAATTCAGAAATTATAAAATTTCGGGAACCGAACCCGGAATCTCCAAGTTAAATTCACAGCGCTCACTGTTGGGCCAGGGAGGTCGTCAAAAATGTGCGAAATATTGCACTGTTTATATGCCATGGTTTCTACTTAACATGAGTTGCCATCAGCTTGATCTGTCAATTATTTCAATAAAAACGCTAAAAGTTGATTTAAGTCATAGCTAGACAAACGGACGGACAAACGGACTTAGCAAAATTATGAGGGCTTTTTGGCTAACCCTAAAAAAATATTATCTTACCTCCATTCAAAATAATATCATAATTTATAGAGAAAAGCAAAAAGGGTCAAGCGTTGTAAAAATTAAGTTAATTACTTTACTTATGTAACTAAGTTATTCGGGGTCCCGTCCCTTCATAAATTATTACACTTTAGCAATTTGGGTAATGCCGAGACGAATATTTCATAAACTATGCAGATAATTACGAGGAAGATAAATTATTTATCTACTTAAAGCACCTTTCCATCCAGTTTGTACCATCCCCGTGTACACAATAATAAATAAATAATAAATATACTACGACAATACACACATCGCCATCTAGCCCCAAAGTAAACGTAGCTTGTGTGAGGGGTACTAAGTTAGCTGATGAATATTTTTTCCATGAATGTAATACACATAAATACTTATAATATACAGATAAACACCCAGACACTGAAAAACATTCGTGTTCATCACACAAACATTTTCCAGTTGTGGGAATCGAACCCACGACCTTGGACTCAGAAAGCAGGGCCGTTGCCCACTGCGCCACTCGGCCGTCAAAATGTCCCATGTCTACCTCGTTGGTCTACTGGTTAGCATTTCCACAAAGGATCCCGGAGTCCTGTGTTCTACTCCCGAGTCGGTCCAAGTATTATAAGATACTTTTGCCCGGGACTTCGTCTGCGTGGCCTTCAGAATTGGGTCTTAAGCTTCGCCCGCTAACAATTTTTAAACCGATCACGGGGACTACTTGAGAGATCGATATAGAAAGTACATGTCCTTTTTCGTAGTATAGGTGACGGCTTAGCTCGTAAATAATTTTAAATTTTCTCCCGTGAACTACTGAAGGAATCAGGATATAAAGTAGCCTATATTTTTTTCCTGTCAAAATTCAAATCCGTTCAGCCGTTTTTGCGTGATTGAATAACAAGCATCCACACTTTAACATTTATAATTTTAGAAGGATTGGTGATATCGAGTTTCTCTACCAGACTGTTATCATCATCGTCAATTGTTGGGCATAGATCTTCTGTAGGGAGCTTTAGAGACTCCCAGGGAGCAGCTAAACCTAGTTGGGGTCTACCAACGTACCTTGGGACCCAACGCCAATCGGTTTTCCGAGCTATGTGAGCTATTTGCCCACCTATTGCCGATATAAGTTGGTAGTATATCTTTTTGCGACAGTGCTGGCCTGGGCATATGCTACCATGTTTTTTTCTGTTCCGGTCTGAGGGGCGTGGGTGCCGGTATAATTACAGGCATATGCGGTATGAGGCGTAACACCTACACCTTAGGTTGATGGACACGTTGCAAGACGTCTTTAGTGACCTGCGAAGAAGAAGAAGAAGAAACATTTTATTGCACGTATAACATACAGGAAAATAAACAGTAAGGAGTATACAGTACACAATGTGGGCATGCAAAGGCAGCCTTATTGCTGCAAGCAATCTGCAAAGAGTTGTTCTTGGTCCGTTATTTAAAAAAAAATTAAGCTTCGCGACTCTAGTTGAGCTATTCGGTCTCTAGTCAATCGTGCTAGTAAATCTTGTTAGTAACTCCACGGATATCCCGATTCCTTATTAACGCTGTTTCATCAGTGTTGGCAGTGGAATTACAGGAGATTTTTAGCACGCTTTACCCCGTTATCGCTGTCAGAGCTATGAATAGCGGGCGCTAGGGCCTGTGGTTTATTTATGCTTCCCATCAAAACAATCGGCACTTGGTAGGCCATTTGTGCAGACAATTCTGAGATCAACCATCACCAACCACCAGCTGTCGGAGCCTCGTCGGTTGGATGGCAGAGTGAACTAGGGATAGGTTAAGTTGGAAATTTGTTTACTGGCAACTCTACACCCTCAATTATGATCCACGTGTCCATTATGTGTTCACTGACCTCTATTATACTACATAGCATAATAGTATACTAGAAGTATTTAATTTTGATGTGGTTACTTTTTCAATGGTTTTCACATCGGTTACCGATGCCTAACGGATGCCAAAACAAAGCTCTTTATATTTCATACAAAACGTCACGGTTTTACCAGCTACAAAAACACATGGGCTTTTTACACCACTTTTATAACGGCATAGTACCGGAAAATGTTTTATCGGGCAGTCCTGAAACTGTAAAAACACCACGTTGCCACGATTAAAAAGGATTCTAGTATTTTATCTATAGATAAAGCTGATATAATTTGAACATTTCTTTATAAAAATAAAGTTTTTCATATCTTTATTTTTTTAAAGCGGGCTTCGTAGTAATTACCGTATTACCCACTCAAAAAGTATTTTCACAATTTAAGTAAAACTGCTTTTGATTTATAATCTTAATCCACTTGAGCTTAGCCTAAATATATTAAAGATTACATATATGATAAAAAAGCATGGGTATGAATTGCTTTAACTTCATTTCTAAACATTAACTCGACTGTGAGATGGTGATAACAAAAAAAATACCAGGCTAAGTTTTTGTGGGCTCTTCTAGATCAGGGCGCGTTGGAAACCCTACTAGCATTAGTTTCAAGTTAAAGAATGCAGTTATCACCATCACTGACATTGGTGTTAACATGTTAAAAGTATGAACGTTTCGCTTCAATTTCTGAATTTTTGACTGCAATCTCTAGTGGTAGCTGCATCATCATGCAATCTTTGATGGTAGTGGGCTTAACGTGAAAATTAAGCTTAATTTTCATTGTAAAAATAAATCATTTCGAATTCCGAAAACTACCGCCTGCTTATATCCTGTCCAACGGCAACAATGACGCGCGCCCTCCGCATACTCAATGTCATATCAGAGCAATGTGATTTGTATTGTTGCGCTCTGAGTGAATTTACAAGGATCGCAATGTGAATAGATAATTAAATATCATAGGATATAGCATAAGCATGTTTAGATTTTTTTTTTTTAAAAAGCTACACTATCGCATTAGGTTTAAGTATTCTGTAATAATAGTGTTAGAATATAAATAAATAAATAAAAAAAAAATAGAATATGTCAAAGATTTAAGTTGTATGAAGTTTTTATTTAGTAATTCCTGATTCTGTTATAGTGCTTTCAACATTCATATTTATCATCCATCAAGTCATTACCTGTCCCCTTTAGAGCACGTATCTGATATGAAAATTAAACTTAATTTGCTATACTGCGCGAAAAGAATCGCGGATTATAGCAAATTAAGCTTAATTTTCATATCATGGATTTCTGCAACACAACACGTGTCTCCTCTCAAAGTGAGAAGGGTTTAGGTCGTAACCCCACACGCTGGCCAAGTGCGGATTATAGAATAGAACATCATGGATAACTCTCAGGCATGCAGGTTTCCTCACGACGTTCTATTCACAGTTGAATCAAGTTTAAAAAAAAAATGCAGTATAATTTTTACACATGTTCTTTGTTTGATCAGCCTCCAACAAGAGCCTTCAACACCACATCCGGGGGCGTATCTCGCGGAGCCTGCAACATGCATAGCTGTGCCATCAGCGTGGCGCTTCCCAAGAAGGTCAACACCAGGATCTCGTTCACGTGCGAGGTCTCCACCGAAGGCCCGCGGTTCGCTGTTGTCAACCAGACAAAGTATTTGTCTGTGGCTGGTTAGTGGAAAACCTTCTTACGAGTAAAATGTAGACTACGGGAAAAGCAATCAATGACACTTTTTTTTTGTTATCTGAACGTCATCTCTTGGGTGCATTGATTTTGAATACACAGATATAAATGATTAAATTAAAATGTCAAAAATTCAAAAGAAAATGTTCGTATTAACGGGTAGTTGCACAAATATTACCGTTATCACAGCACAAGTATTATCAAAAACATAACACTAAAATAAGACTTAAAGTGACATATAATTTACACAGTAGAATTTTAATTTTTTATTGATAATAAACGTAGATTTGAACTTATTCCAAAATTTAAAGTAACTCAAACAATACTATTATTTCATCTCTAAAGAAACTGCAGACAAAAATACTATTTATGTTACTTCAAGTGCAAATTTGCACTACGGCTTTTCAGTTATTCATCAAAATATAAATATATTCTTCATGTAGGGATTACTGATTATCTTGATTATCATAAGTTTTATTTTTAGTATTAAAATGATGGCTTACTTAATAAGTAAATATCTAAAAATAGTGTTCATTGCAAACAATTTGAATAAAAAAAAAACTATTTATTTCAATACAGTCACGCTGAAAGAAGATCCAGTGATAACAGGAGCATCTGGCACAGTTCAGCTTGGTGAGGACGTGCTGTTGAACTGCTCAACTAAACCCGCCATGCCAGCTGCCAACATCATGTGGTACGTCGATGGGAAACCGGAAAGGGTAACTACATTTTTAGATGATGGACATTAATTATTTTAAGTGTAAATAAGACAAATATTTATTACACACTGCATTGACGTTTACATACAAAACAGCACTATTTGTTAGTGATGTAATGGATATTAAAAATTCCTTTTACACTAGTGGTGTAAAACGGTAGTGCCAAGGGTCCAAAACTTTTTCTTCTGTGATTGAGATTTGAATCTCTGACGAATGTAGCGTGGAAACCGAATATGTAATACAAATAAGCCCCTATTCTAAACTAGTTGTTGCCCGCGACTTTGTCCGCGTTTTTTTATTTTTTTTAAGTTTATTCTTGTAAAAAAAATCGGGTGTAGTTTATACACCGAAACCTGTTGACTTCACAATGAATAATTGTTAAGCCTTAATATAAATAATCCGTTTATGTATATTATGGATTTCCGCAAAGTAACGCCTGCTTCTATCCAAATATTAGTAGTCCTCAAAAGCACAACTCACCAGACCAATGTTGGTAGTTGCTGAATCTCTAATGTATGTCTTCCTCCAACATTTTCAGTGTGTGATATAGAGGCCCATTGCTTTTGTTGATATCCTTTACTCCGCTTACCATGTCTAGGGTACCAGTTGGGGACAATTGGGGGTAAGGGTTTAATATAACTGCCATACTAACAGGTAAGCCCACCTACCATCTTAGACTGTATCGTAACTTACCACTAGAAGAAGAAGAAGAAGAAGAAGAGTAAGAAGAAGAAGAAACAATTGCACGCAAAACTTAAAGAAAAAGAGAGAGTAAGAAGTGTACAGTAAAACACGTTGTAGGCAAAGGAAGCCTTATTGCTGCAATCTCTTATAGGCAACCTTTATAAATTGGACTTATAGCAAGAGAATGGGATAGTGCACATAGTGTTCTAATATATACAAATATACCAAACTGTATAGATACAAACACATAAATAAATATACATTCTATATATAAATATATATACAATTAGATTTTAATACATAATACACATGCAATAGTAAAGCAATAACTTCAAATGCTATCACTCAAAGAGAGGTATTAGTCCTTCAGACGACTCTTAAATATAGGAAGGGAATTACACTACTGCGGATTTCATCAGGGAGATTGTTCCAGAGCATGAACTACCGAAGGAATCCGTTTTCAAAAAGGCAGTACCAGACGGTTACTAGGTGGAATCAAAGGTTAAATCGAGAAGCAGAGAGTTTGCAAAAAGAAAATTTATAACTCCAATTTTCTCAACAGCTTTTTTGTCCACAGTCCGACCCCTGGATGAGTGACAACACGGAAGTATCCGCAGCAGACAACTTCGGTCTCCGCTCCAGTTGGCGTCCACTTCGGGTCCGAGTCGCCACTGGCAGAGGGTTCATGGCGATCCGATGTGAAGCCACGCAACCAAGCAGGCCACCATACACCAGGTCTACGAACGCGAGCCTCGAGGTCGCCAGGTCCCCCCATTTGTCTATGTACACTGCATTAGGTATGTATACTTAAAAACCTGTAGCCTTGGTACGGGAAACGGTGATAGCCCAGTGGGTAGGACTTCTACTTCTCATTCGAGCGGCTGACTTTTCTAAGTTATGTGCGATTTAAGCAATTAAAATATCACTTGCTTCAACGGTGAAGGAAAACATCGTGAGAAAACCTGCATGCCTGGGTGTTCTCCATAATGGTCTCAAACGTGTGTAAAGTCCATAAATAAGCACTAGGCCAGCGTGTTGGGCCATTAGCCTCTTCTCATTGTGGGAAGAGACCCGTGCCCTGTAGCTGTGGCCGGTAATGGGTTGATATGACGAAAATGATGATGAATTTCTTGTTCTTCAAAATTTTTGTTTTACAATCGTTGCGCCAGAGATAAAGATTTGTAGGCAAATTTAAGCTTTAATACAACACAATAAGTTTAATTTTACTTCGATGTTCAAGTTTTTCATACTCGATTACGTGTCGTCGATTGCGAGCGAGCAAATCATGCACAATGGTGGGTCACCTTGGTCCGTCGGGGGAAGTACTACCGATGTGCTTTTCTTAACCGCTAAGCATTGCTGTGTTCCGGTCTGAAGAGTGTGGCTGCCGGAACAATTACAGGGACATGAGGCTTAGCACCTATGCCTCAGGTTACTTTAAGGTGTTTGGTGGAACATGCTCCATACATGCCCGGAATTTTTGTCTGTTGCACGCCTCATAAGCAAAGCGTTGAGGTGGGTATTACTGTCAGTTTACGCACACCGAGTGATTCTCCAACATAAAATGTCACTTTTTTTATTCTTTATTGCTTTTATAAGTGAATATAAATAGACAAATGTTGAGAAAAAACACAATTTTTAACACTCATGATATTTTTAAATCTCTTTTTATTATTTAAACTAATTAAAAAATTGTTTTAAAAATCTCTTGGACGTCCGTGTGTCTGTATGTGCGGATCCCGTATCTTGTGGTTACGATAACGAGCGAAATACTTCACTTATCAAGTTGGTTTTTTTTATAGGCTTCAGTATTTTGAGGAATAGAAGCCTATTACTTTTTACGGTATAATTAGATGTAGTTTAATTATTATTTACAAATAATCTCAATTTTATTGAAATGAATGAGATTATGAGGCGTGCAGTTTTGGATTTTCCAACTATTTATTGATTACTAACTGTTGCCTTCATTCTTCGTCCGCGATTGTGACGGTTTTTTATAAATCCCGTGGGAACTCACCGTCCATTCAACTAGCTCTATGCCTAAAATCAAGTCGAGTAGTTGCTCAGTTTGGGCGTAAAGTAAGCACAAACAAACGCACATTCCCATTTATAATATTAATAATAGTACAGATTGTTTTCCACTTAGCATCAGTAATTGTTTCATATGCATTCATCATTACGTAACAAATCATCATTTGTTTTAAGTGGTGTTCTAAACAGAGTTGGTTATAATTTGCTGATCAGCATAGCGTCGGCTCATCTGCATTAGTTTGTACGTCTGTTCTTTGTCCACAGGTTCCAGCAACAGTAATGCGGCGGTGGCGCTAGCGACGTGTATCGCAGTACATATATTTTCTAAATACAGTGCCTTGAGTAAACTCTAAGCGGGGATAGGGGTTTGATAATTGTATAAACGATAGTTCGTAGGTAGTTCAAAACTTTCCACCCACTCTTCTCGTGTGACGTTTAGACTGGCCGCACATTGGACATGGCGAGCCGCGTCCCCTTAAAAGTTATCGGCAAATCATTGCTGTTAGGAGTAATATGCATGTGAATTAAGTAAAAGGTATCTTTTAATAAACTTTATTTCTTAAGAATTATGTCTCCATTAATATTGTTAGTTTTAATAACTTTTTGGGTAATAATTATTATAAAAAGTGCACCTTAACTTCTGGAATAACGACATTGGTTCGACAACTGTGACGAGATAGTTTATGACAACAAAATGTCAATAAAATCGAGTGTATAGTAGTTAGGTGTTACACTTCTCCACTTTTATTGGCTGTCATAGTCTATGACGACGCCACACAAATCATTCAAAAACGTGCGTTTTAGACGTTTGTGCATTAAATTACGGTAAAAACAAGCAAGATAATGCTGAGAAAAGCTATATCTAGTTTAGTTTTGTATATAATAGTAATAGTAGAATGATCTGGGGTAAATCTATGTATGGAGATGCATCCAACTATAAGCTACAGATCCTGGCGGACTGAAGTTGACTCATGGAGACGTTCACGTATGTACCATATACCATTGAATTCCTAAAAAACTTTATCTCCGCTGCTACTGGTGATTTAACTTCATCGGTCGCCCGGTAATAATCAAATCTCTCTTTCTTCAAATTTATAGTGCTTATTGTAATGGCTATTAAAGTGTGTCATAATAACACTGCTATAAGCAACGGCATTAAGCCCATAGTACTATGGTTATTTATTATTACGCCATTGCATTGTACTTTTATTTTTTAAATGGTTTGTTCTTCATCGCGTTGCTGGTTTGACCGATAGGTTGCACTGAATGGCGTGCGGTCATAGGGCATTTGATCAGCTGGTAGATTAAATAATATAGGACATTTCTGCTCCAGTACGAGTTATAGCCAAACTCTGCGGTAGACCGTGCTTTAACGCATATACGAAGCATTCGTCTACAGACCACTACTGCAGTAAGATATTCATCTCAAGTAATAATATGGAATATACAAATTTATGTATTACAGCTTTACAACCTGGTTAAGTTTGTTGTGGGCTCTTCTTGGACCAGGGCGCGTTTGGAACCCTTCTAGCCTTAGTTTTAAGTTAACGAATGCAGTTATCACCATCACTAACATTTGTGTTAACATGCTAATTGTATGAATGCTTTATAAGTGCCTGTGATAAGATATACATGAATAAAACATTTTTGAATTTAGAATTTTTGATTTTGACATATAAATGATGTACAATAACGAAATAGTTATGCAGTGTTTTGTTACTTCAACTGAGAGCACCTTTCAATTTTAAGAGCGTTGTTAAATCGAGTTTTGTTAAAACAGTGAATAACTGTTCGTATTTCACGTTTATTGGATAAACCCTAGTCTGAATACCTAACGCATCCGGATATACGTGCACACGTATCTTAGTCAATACAAAATTTTTGCTCAAGAGGTTGTTGCCGATGTGCGACTAGTCCAAACCTTTAGGTTAATATAAATTAATGTTTGCAATTTAATTTTAATGAATTACGTACCTACCAACTTTTAAATTAACTTGTAATTCCATGACATAATGTAAAGTAAAGAAAATGTTGAATAGTCTTTTATTTTACACCTCAAGTTAACCTTTATGCTTGAGCAGTTTCGAGTTAATATAAAAATAAACGCGGAGCGGAATTCAACTAGGCTTTAAAATGTGAAGTTCTTATGAATAGATATGAGTAAATTAACCCACTTAGATGATATTAAAAAACTATCACAGAAAAAGATCGACTAACTTTCTTTTATCAAGTCTAATAAAAAGCCTGCTTTACCATTAATGGAGTCGATCCCCGATAAAAATATAAATAATGTTTTCAAAAAGTATTTTCAGAAAGTAGAAGAATATTGATATCTTATTCTAAGAACAACCTGTATATGTGTGTATAGGCTTCTGTGTAGGCGGTGGGACTGCATTATATGGTGCAGTATCTCGACCTGCTGGCGGTGTATTTATTCACCTACCCGCTTAAATTTTATAATTTTGTTCAACATTACAGGACTGTGCAATGTCCATACAAACTCAGAGGAGTCAACTCTCAACTCAGTTTAAGTCACCTGTATACCTACATACTGATTCTAAGAAATTAAAATAAATATATAAAAGAAAAAAGTCTCAGAAGATAATTTGAGGTAGGACACGGTTTACACATAATCAAGACTATATACTTATTTGTCACCGAAATCAAAGCATGCCCTAATTAGCCGAAGACTTTATTATGAGAAACAAGACGTTCGAAAACTTTAACGAACGTTATTGTTTCTCATAATAGTGATCTCTTATTTTAAAAAAAGAACTGTATTCAACAGCGACGTCTGCTTATTTAAAATCGTAATTAAGTAACGTAGTAAGTCTTAAAGTCCTCGCTCCTCAGTATAAATTTGTTACTTTTATTATCTTGAAAGGCTTTTACCGGAAGCCTACGGCTGTGCAAGACAAAGGCACTTTCTGGATCAACCCAAATTAAATTATATACTTTTTGGGAGTCATCTTTAGTTCCTTCTCAAATAACAAAGGCTATTATTGTAAAGAACAGAAAATAAAAGTTTCAATCTTGAATTATTATCCATGTCGGAATCCATCACGGAATATGCTGCGAAATGTTTTTATAAATAAAATTATCGCGTCACGGTGTTTGTGGTCGCGCTCTTTTGTAACGGCTCGACCGATTATTAGCAAACTTTTTATATTTATTCGGTAGGTATGAGGGAGGTCGTAAAGTGTATTTCATACCGCCAGGTGATTAGGGTAAATTTTATCGAGAACTTTTTTATTATATTGACTTTTTTTTGTATTATTTTTTTTCACTTGTCATCAAAAATACCTGAAACCTAATGGTACCTGAGCGGTATGTTACTAAAGATTAAAATACAATATTGAATGTGGCGCTGCTATTCCGGACAGGACGATATTTCTGTGAGGAAAGAATATTCCACTTGTGACATAATTTTTTTATTTTACCTGCATGCTTAAAATTTATAGAAATATGTAGAATTCTATCTATAATTGCAGAAAAAATTGTAGTAAAATGACGTAAAATCTGTAGTCAGTGAAATCAGCAATATAATCAGTAAAACGTGTTTAGATTTCTCGCTAAATGATCATTAAATTCTTGAAACTGTAATATGTTTTCAATTATAAACTTGTTCTGTTCGTTCTTAAAATCTTCTCATTTATTTCTGTATTATAATAATATTAGGAATGTTTTCCAATGTTCATGTCTACATATTACATCGCTAGACTTGTTTAAGCGAATAAAGTTTTTCAATGATGTGCGAGAAGCGTGGGTGGAAACGTCAAAGTCGTATAAAATATTATATTATATTATTGTATAATTGAGAAAATTCTATAAATATAGCCAGCACTGAATTTCGATGTTTTCTTACACGTAAAGTTTGTAATTATATTTACATATGTTGTGAGGCAGAGCCGGAGTTGACAAAATTAAATATCTGTAATGTAAAGTACTCGTAAATATGAATGTTGTTTAACACAATTTAATATCTACGTTGACGTGAATTCTGTCATACGAATTCATACAAATTTAATGCGGAATGAGCGTTTCGCATGCTGAACATTTGCTACATTTACTTATTTCTTCTTAATTAAATTTATTATATTAGATAAACGATGCTTAGATGTTCAGCTAAAAAATAAATTGGTTTGGAACCCTTCGACGGCAGGGGAAATTTGGGAATAATGCGTCTTGGGTTACCATACTACCGACAGAGACGTATTAAAACTGCTATTTGTCTTCTCTAAATACCAGCTTAGGCAAAATTTACTAAACGTTTCACACAAAATATATTTCATATTAAATTTGTATGGATCAATTTATGGCAAA
The DNA here is from genome assembly GCF_905163445.1 of Pararge aegeria. NCBI lineage: Eukaryota > Metazoa > Arthropoda > Insecta > Lepidoptera > Nymphalidae > Pararge > Pararge aegeria. The sequence continues at coordinate 1,812,506 of NC_053193.1, forward strand.
TCACATAATATAATTTTAAGAAATTTTTCTTTGCAACGAAATATTTATATGATTATCGACTTTCAAGGCCTGTATGTGTTGGAACAAAAATAGTATAATAGCTTCAGTAAGTTTTAATTTTTCTTGTATTGAAAAGTGCATGTAAAAAATAATGTTTGTTTTAAGTTTGGAGTGATTTACTAATAATTAATTGGTTTAAAGCAAAAACAAAAATAACGTATGTTATTTTGCCAACGAAAACTTAGGCTACAGTCACACTGGGCGTACTTTGGCGGTTGATTATATACTCGCTTAATCAGAGTTGCGAGTCGGTGGCTTTTTTTCAAAGATGACAAGTTAGTGCTTAGCGATATCAACTAAGCTGTAGTATTAAGTAACTTATTTACAGTTGCTAACCAATTGCGATGAGTTTACAAGGTCGAGCATAAAATTGCAACCGCGAGAGGAATACGACAATATAACCAAATATTGCTTCTTGTTTGCTATATTTGATGATATTTGAATATCATAGGGTGGTCTAAGATGCAAAAAGTTTGCAGATAATTCCAACTTGACTAAGTTTTTATTAGAAACATGTGTCTAAATACGTGTGTCTCTTAACACACATTAAAGCCAAATGAGTATACTTACTTATTTCAATTCGAATATCAAACAAGTGAGCTCATTTATATTAATTTGAATGTAAAATTGAGTGAGCTCACTTACTTCAGCTCAAATATAAAATAAGTGCGCTATGAATAAATATTCGTGCTGAGCGCTAACTCAAGCAAACAGTTGCCGCAAACTATCCGCCGAGTGAGACCGTGACCTTACGCTGAAATTTTGACTTTCGGTCTTATAGCTCAATTGTTTAACGAAGGAACCCGCCTCTAGATATCATTTCGCGTAAGTACTGCCAATTATTCTTAAGTGTCGTACAATTAACTTAACTATTTTATTATTCTAACCTATAAAATCTTCATCTTAGAATTAAAACTGGTACACTCGGTCCATGTTTTACGGCTCTCGAGCGGTTTTATATACATTTTATTTTAATAATTCATACATTAATCTCGATTTTTCCGTCCGCAACTTTTTTTCGCATCAAAGTGAATGGATTTTTTATGGTAAAAGTTTGGGGTTTGAATTTTTTAAGTTTGGAACAGCCGTTTGGTTTGACGAATGAGGTGTTTAGGGAGTTCTATAATGACTTAGAGCTTTTACAAACGGTATAATTTATACGCACAGTAACAACGCGTCAACATCCACCAACGATTTCCATCGAAAATATAACATGCCCTAACACTTATTGATATTGATTATAATGCAGTCCTACTCATGTTGTCCTAGTACTAAGCGGTAATACCGCATTTTTTTCTTTAGCTTCTTTGCTTTTTTTTTTCTTTGTTTCCTTAATTTGCAGTTATGAATAAATTAGGAGTATAAAATACAAGGAATAATGGTAATATTGTAGTAGCTAGAGCTCCCCGGCACACACCTGTAACATTTCGAAGTTACGTGAGTTTTTATTGAAGCAATTAAAATATCACTTGCTTTAACGGTAAAGAAAAAATGGTGCGGAAACCCGCATGCTTGAAAGTTCTTTATAATGTTCTCAGATTTGTGTGAAGTCTATCTAGCATGGTGGACTACGGTCTAACCACTCCCCTTAGTGGGCCGGTAGTTAGTTGATAATCATGATAAAATATATAAATAATATATAGTTTTTGTCATATCAACATTTTTGCAGAATTCGTTTACATTTTTAACGAAGCCAATTCTTCACAGAACGTGGGTTTGTACGTTTGTTATTTTATAGAATGTGGTAGCGAATTCCGTTGACATTTCTGACAACAAAATAACTACGACCCGTGTTCGTGTACGGTTTATTCAAAGCGTCACTGTTTTTGAAGGCCCACCATGTATAAGACTAAGGTGACTCTATATTTTAAATCTTAATTCAGGACATTATTCAGGACTGTCTTTGAGATTAAAGCGGATTATCACTCTTACTCCATCGAACCGAAAGATGGTGTTTATTCTACTAACAAAAACATTCCTAAGGTGGGTAAAGGTCAGGCAGGCGGTCGGTCCTTAAAAAAAATCCATTTCCACTTCGGCTTTTCTACTTGCTGACTTTAAACAAAACATTTAAAAAGCCATAAATTGGCACCTTTGCAAACAGTCGCTTGAAAAGACTATCCAGTAAATAACGGAATTGTTGGTGTTCTGACTTAAAACTGTACCAAGTAATTGCTTACTGAGAAGAAAATCTGCTGTAAATGCTGTACAATAAAATACGGTGGAGCTACATTTTGGAATCCCACTGCATGTTGCAGATATTATTGTCAGCGTACATGTGTGAGTTCTTTGGTGCATTTGAGATAGCGTTTCATTCGTTTGCTATAAAATGAATAAAGCCTAAAGTAAAGTCAAGAAGGTTAACTTGACAATTTCGGAAGCATTGGCATTAACTACTTTGCGTAATTCCATGATATACAAATCAATCCATGATAAATGACTTAGCAATTCTTCATTTTAAAGTCAACATCTCCAGGTAATAATTTGGCGTGCAGCACAAAGATTATAAATTGGTTTAGTGTTCAATGTGAATTTGGAAACTTACATCTGGGATTTCTACCGTCGTACCTTGTACCTTGGATGTTGCATGATTGTGACGAAAGTTGTCAAGAAGATTTAGTCGTAGGTCGAGCTGCCTGGCTTTAATTTTACATTTGCCTTATCATTTTAAAGGATGTAGATATGTCTAGCGAATTTCAGTGACATGTATATAGTCACTTCAGTCTTTTTTTATTACTACCCTTGGCAGGACGGAAGCTATGACGCCCCCCCCTTAAGGGGGGTATACCTAAACTAAAAACCACCACGGCATTTTTCTCTTGTTGGTTTTATCAAACGCCCGGAGAACCCGATGTATACTTCCCGGACTCTGGGGGCTGGGGCTCCCATGCTAACGAGGAGGGACCAGGACTAAAAACCCCCCTAAAAAGGAGAGAGGCTTGTATAGTGACGGGTAGCTAGTCCAATAGCTCGCTCTCTAGTGAGAACCGAGCATCAGCTATGTTATTAACCTTTTCTTTTCAACGGATTTCTTCATGTCCTAATAACGTGCAGATGATGCAAGCATAGTTCTCATCATTGCATTTTCAGTTAATTTGAGCTTTCTAATTAGGCCCTATGATAAAATGGCCCACTAAATTTTTTTACAGTAGTAGATTTTTTAAAAATGTTTTATACTTTTTCGAAAATGCTGAGTCTATAATAAGTTTGTTACGATATGTATTAAGTTACTTCTACGTAATGAATGTTTTTGCCAAAAAAAAAAAAAGAAATGAGTGCGCTCATCCACCCATCTGTCAGTGTCTGTCAACAACTGATATATTTAGAAGCGATCATCATATCAACCCATTACCGGTCCACTACAGGGCACAGGTCTCCTATCACAGTGAGAAGGGGTTAAGGCTGTAGTCCACCACGCTGGCCCAATGTGGATTGGTGGACTTTACAATGTTATAGTTTTTTATGTAGATCTAGGGTTCATTTTTTCCAGAACATGATTCTTCAACCAAAGGCCGTTTGGAGGAGATCGCTTAAAGCGATAATGCCGCCGGAGCGCATATGTATTTCTGTTTCGTTAACCTATTTTTTCTATCTTTACCTATATACTCTATACTTTATCTATCTGTCGATGATTGAAATCCTTGGTTTGTTCCATATATGGAAGCTATTCGTCGCAGAATAGCTACGCGCAAAAGCTATAAGCTATTAGGTTCTAAGAATGAGGTCTAATCAAAGATGTCGGATCTTTAGCCCACAATGTTCAACCATAAGATTTTCCAGCCGGTTTCTATACTTTTGCTGTTACCATTACAATTTCTTAATGAATCTCTGTAAATCTATGACAGTTTTGTACTAATAATATTGTACTGAACACGTTTGTTATAATGTACAAACGTTAATTAATATTAAACAATTTCCAACCATTTCTTATTTACTCTTAATTTAGATGTACAATACTACACGTTTTAATCCTTATGTTATCCTGGGTGACACTCGCTATTAATTCAATATGGCGGCGGTATGACGCCATATTGAATTCGCAGTTGTGATATTATTTTATTTAAAATTATTATTTTATCTATTAACATGGACCGAGTAAGTCAATGAGTCGTGCCAAACTGATTATAAGTAAATAAAAAAAAATTGTTACGCTAATATAATTTATTACTGTGTAAATATATGTAAACTTAATAAAAAAAATAGATTATAAAATGTCTAAACTAATTGTAAGTATAAAATCTATTGTCTGTTCGTTTAATATAGTTTTAGGCGAAATGGAGATAAATTATTAAAACAATAGGATTTCATTTGACCCAATGAACAGACTGTGTTACTCACAAATTACTTAATTTAACATATAAAGCTACACTATCAATAAGGGCATACTTGCTGATCTTAGTCTACGTCTTCGATTTTTTTTGCTTTTTTGCTTGCACTTCCGACACAACATCCTGGCTATTCTGCATCTCAGTTGAGACCAAATTTAGATAGCCACTGTGAATAGTTGCCATCACAGCACCCAAACCATTATTAAACCTAACGTAACTGTATCTTAAAAAAAAAACGTGCGTGTACTTATGTACACGCGTTAAAAGTTAAACTTCTTTGGAGTAACAAGATAAAATTTAATTTTTCGCCTTATTCTAACGTTTGTTGAAATAACACACAATAGATTTACAATAGATTTAGCATTTAATACATTTAAAGTTTTATTATAACGCATTAACTAGTTGTCTCATTATTGTACAACCAAGTTTAAGTCACATTCAAATTTAAGATTTTGGAATGAGCCCGCAGACTTTGACAATTTAAAGTGTAGGTACACTGTCAAAACTTTCTTTGAAAAACTAAAATGTTGACTATAGCTAACTTCATGGTGTCGGTTTTTCGTGACAGTGTGCGCGCGCATCGTAAAACTTTACTCTCATCATTTTTTGTCTAACGCGCCAAAAGAAGTATAACTTCAAAAATTCGGTTTCAGAATGCAAAATATGAACTTATAGGCTATTTTGTGGCAACGATAGCATTGTCGTGACTATAGCAGAGCCGCCATTCATCAAGGTATTCCAGATACATGTCATATATCTAAGTGAACAATCTTATTTAAAAAGTTTATCTGTCTAACTTGAACTTAAGCATTGCAAGATTGTCTGACTGCATCGGTATTCTACAAGACATATTTCGGAGAGTTTTCTCAGGAAAAATTTGATCTGGTTCCACCCGCCCCTTTTTATCATCGAACTGCGAGGCATTTTAAGGATCTGAAATAATCGCATGGAATCGTACACAGCGCTTTGATTTCTCGTTACTAATACGCGACTTTAATATATGGAATAATCCTAGAGGCTCCCATTTTTCCAATAACCGCGCACTATAACGTGTAGTAGCTTCATCACGTGTCATCAGATGTAATTGCAGTCAAATGCTAACAGCATATTGAAAAACATGCAAATAAACGCAATTTAGCAAATTTCGAATCATTCATTTCTTTGAGTATGAAAAAACTTCCAGACATACCTATATTACAAAAAGACAAAAATATTTGATTATGTTTTTTCTTGAAGTAATAAAAATGAAATGTACACGTTAAAGTGGCATCATTAACGTTATTTCAACTCATTAGTTTCATGACAGAAATAAAATTTTATTTAAACATGGCATTAATAAAAAGTTAAATTAAATATCTAGACTGTTCATGTTGGATATGTCTTATGAGTTATATTATTTACTGTGAGCGGTAAAGGTCAGCGTCTTTCAATAAAAGTGTCTATTAAAGCTAAAGTCTATTACGCCGAAAACCCGATCTTTCTACCAAAAATTATAGATAAAATCTGCCCAAAAAAACGGAGGTAAGCCGGAGAAACTAGTGGTCGAAGTTCGAACATTACATATTTACTTAAAGTTTTTAGTTACTCTGATTTAATCTTTTGGCAACCCTATTTGTCGTGTTAATCCTGAAAGTCCTTAGATACCTTTACGGTGGCGGCCAGTCCAAGTACAAAACAATCGAACTAATGGCATGTATAATAATACTGTGACTGAGCTGGTAAACTATGTTGTATTCTCGTTCCAGGAGAGTTAAATCGAGGTTTGAAACGGAATGACTTGGTGAGTTTCATATGGAACTTCAGATATTCTTTATAAAAAGGTAGCTTTATGCTAATATATTTGATGTATGAAATACCGAGAACAATCTTTTCTCGGTATTCCTAAGGCAATATTTTAGTAGCCGTACAATATTTACCAATATTAAATATTGCTAAGAATATAATACGGAATATGTTGTGATAATATTGGCAGTTTGCTCCGGGGTTGTTTTAGGACTTGACCCGCAACTGTAAACATTAGAACGAGTATGCAAACATTTATTTTAGCCCCATACGCCTTGGGTGCCATCGTGTTCTTATCCCATGGCGGATCTTTAATAATGGAATCAAATTTAAAACTTATGAAGATATTTTGCTTTCTAAAGTAAAACGGTTTTATATAAAAAACGGAATTAGTCTAGTGGTTAGGATTTCGTCCTCTCTATACATATGTAAGGTATGAAACGGAAAATCAAGAGCTGTAGCGATGCGAACTAGAAATGTGGAAGTAAATAAAAACATAGCGTTCAACGGTTAACACAACGTTACCTAGCATTTCAAAGGTTTCTAGGTAGGACAAGAGCTAAATTATATAAACTAAATCTATATTTATATTTATGGTTTAGTCTGGAGTCTTTGAACCTAACTGGTACCACTCTATCGATAAAGACGTGTTGCTAAGCGATTCGGCGTTCCTATACGAAGTCGCGTAGAAACCGATAATTATAGGGGTAAGGGTTAATTATAAATGCCATCCCTCCTAACAGGTTAGTTCGTTACCCCCAAAACCTGATTGATAAAGTTTTTATTATCTTGCTAAAATGATCCTTTACTATATTGTTGCGTGAGAAGGACAAGCCAACAAACATACATGCGTATTTATAAAGTACAATGGAATTAGCAACGTGGCTAGTTACCACCCTACCGACAAAGATGTGCCACTTAGCGATTTTGCGTTCCTGTACGATGTCGCGTAGAAACCGATAGTTATTGGGGTATGAGTTAAATATTACTGCCATACCTCTCAACAGGTTAGCCCGTTACTATCTTAAACTGCATCATCAATTCACATACCACGAGTTGCGATTGCAGTGAAGAGCTTATAATGGACTTATAATGGAATAAAAAAAACTCAAACTCTTTTGTTGCTTTTTTTTCGAGTATACGTGATAAAATCGACTTAAAGATTTCATTGGAACTTTGGTTTCTTCCGAGCCGTTTCTTTTCCTTAGCGGAAACTCTCAAAAGGGTTCGTAGATTATTTACTTTGTTCTCAGAGCAAGCTTCAGAAATAGACACTATTTAGATTATTTTGATCAACTTATTAATTTGAAAGTGAGCTTTATGAATAGTCAATTGATATTACTTACATATTTTTAATAATTCGTCTCCGTTGTAAATGTATTGGTGTTCAAATTATTTGTGTGTCCCGTCTCTTGGTTTTTCATAATATTGTGATCGTCAACCTTTTGAAGCGTATGGTCAATTTCTAGCACTATCAAATTATTCTGTGATACATGTGTTTATTAGTTTGTACATTTTTATTGTATAATCAATGATGTTGTAAGTGGAAAGAGGTGGTGGTTCGTATACCTAATGGTAAACGAAACGATCATAGAATACTCTTCGCTGAAGGAAAGGAAGGAAAATTAGAACAAATTGTGTAAGGAATGCGTAAACATCACTTGGAAGATTGTAGATAGATAGATCTTTATTTGCATAATACACACGTTTACATAGATGTCATTAAAATATCAATTACGAAGTCACAGTGTATTGCCATTAGCTGGCGTGCTAATATTACAAGCCATTGGTTGCAATTAACACATATAATCAATTTAAATACATGCAAATATAACTTTAAACTTTGCAGTAGCATTTAGTTGGTTTATCTAGTGAAGCCAAACCCTTTTCGCCAGCAACTGTTGTGTTAATACCATATTGTATATTCGTCAATAAATAACAGGAGTTTGTTGACTCTCTCTTAACTCTTAGATTTTAACCTAAATAAGTATAAAATAACGGAATGAAAATAAGTTTGTGATATATATGTTAACTTACATAATAATAACATTAACCATGCATACCATTAATTCACTAGATGAAAGGTATAAATTTCGTGGATGCACTTTCTGAACGTGATTCTTAAAACGATTGGTTGCGACTCAATGCTGGACACAGGTTGGCTAATTAGCAAAGTTGTAACGTGCTGCTCTTAGAGCGCATAAACCAACTCGGATACTTCTTTCACTTATATCATCATTGAACATGCTTCTAACAGACACAAACCAACTTGGTTGGCACCATTTCACATTTCAGTTAGACTAACGGTGTTGTATAGTCTGTGGAGAGATTAAGATTATAATGAGAATTAGTCCCAACTAAGTTTGTATGTCTGTGGATAGCATTAACGATTATTATGTATTATATTATTATAATATTGTCATTGGGTGTCACGTTCTAAATGGCGGCAAATAAACGTAAAATAAATGTTGTTGTTTTTATTTAATAAATCCTGTTTCTTCTTTTTAGCACTTACAGCAGTGAAGTCAGTATTTATCCTGCAAATTTAAAACAGAAAAACTTTTGTGTACCCCACTCAGAAACCCGAGATAAAAAAAGAACAAACACATGAAGAATGAAGCAGGATACAAAAGGCGGCCTTATCCCTACATAGCGATGTCTGCCAGGCAACCTTATGATTAGGAAAACTAAAAAGAAAAACGAATAGGTATATACAATAATCATAATTGATGGAAGGCCCCGTGTGGTGATGGCAGATCATAATACAATCGTCACCACCCCTCCTCTTCCCACGAGTCTCGTACGAGGCGACTAAGAGAATATAACGAAGAGCGGGCCCCAGCGTCCTCTCTGCTACTACTACCATGTACTGCGATCACCATCCCGTCTGTCCAGTGCCGTGATTATGGGCAACCTCTCTTATTGGGAGAGGACTTTTATCCAGTAGTGGACTATATAATTAACCGACCTAGCCGACAGCTCACGTGATGGTAAATAAAAAAGTATTGCCTTTAATTTTGACAACACTTCGCAGTACATGTACATCGGCACTTTTTAGGTACATATCCTAAAAAGTGCCGATGTGTCCATCAACTTGGGGCGTAGGTTTAAGCTTTCATCATCATCGTACCTCATAGAGTCCTCCCACAATGCCAAGGGGTTAAGGCACCACCACGCTGGCCCAGTGCGGATTGGTGGACTTCACACACCTTTGAGAACGATATAGAGAACTCTCAGGTATGCAGTGGTAATGCAGCAAATGATATTTAAACGATCATAACTTGAAAAGTTAGAGGTGCGTGCTGGGATTCGAACTCTGCCCCCCTCATTTCATTTCATTGCATTTCATTTCATGACATAAAAAAATAACCTAGATATAACATTAAAATATTGACAAAACTTGGGTTTTGTCGTCATTGTATAAAATAACAATGACGACAAAACTTGGGTTTTCCACTTTTACTGATAAAATTAACATCGAACTTATGATCGATCTGAACCTTTAATCCTTATCCCTGGCCTAAAAGGAATTATTACCTCGGGCATTGTCTCTACGGGCAGCAATTGGGATTAACAGTTCCCAGTATTCGAGAGACTTAAAAGCCTTGTGTATGAAATAAAAGTTTAACTACCAATTATTTGTGAGATCTTCTAATTATTCTTTAGGCGTACTACTGACAGTAGTCAATTGATTTTAATAGCAAAGCACACAATCTTAGTTGTGACCTTAATTTGACCTGTATTCTAACCCAAAATTCGCAAATAAATAAATAAAAGATTATTCACAACATTATGCAAAAAAACCACGCCGATCTCTTTCTCTGTGAAAAAAATTCAAATCTTTACCACGGGATCCGATTTTTTTCTGGAAATTAGCCTGTGCCTATATCTGTGCTAAATTTCATTAAGACACGTTAAGTCATCCGGGCGTCATTGAGTTACGAACATCCATTTTTATTTATAACATTAATTAACTGGGAAAGTTTGGTAAAATTAATAATACAATTCCGAAGTATGTTAATTTGATCTATCTCGCAGGCATCTCGCATTTAGGCAGCGCGGCGTTTACAATGCATGCGCATAAAAAACATGACATCACAAATTTGTTACGACATAACATTACAAATCTATGAATTTCTTTGCGTTTCTCTACAACAGTATACATGAATACTAGATATAAACCTTCCTCAAAAAAAAAAAAAAACTGTATTAAAATCCGTTGCGTAGTTTAAAAGATCTAAGTGTACAAACATAAGAAACAACATTTGAATTATACTATGTAAGAGTGGTGATAGCCTGTGGCTACAACTTCAGCCTCACTTTCAGGGGGCCGAGTTCGAATCCCAGCACGCACCTCTAACTTTTCTGAGTTATGTGCGTTTTAAGTAATTAAAATATCACTTGCTTCAACGGTGAAGGAAAACAACGTGAGGAAACCTGCATGCCGGAGAGTTCTAAATGATGTTCTCAAAGTATGAGTCCACCAATCCGCACTGGGCCACCGTGGTAGACTACGGCCTAAACCCTGCTCATTTGTGAGAGATCCGTGCCCTGCAGTGTGTTGGTAATTTGTTGATATGATGATATGATGATGAAAGAAGTATAGTATATATAGTGATACGGACCCATCATTGTGGGAATTTGAAGCAGAAGATCGGCCGCGATGGAGACACTCCGTAAATAAAAAAGTATCGGAGTTTGAAGTTAAAAGGCTTGCAGAGCAAGATGCTAGGCGTAATGAGATAAAGGCCAGACCAACGCCGGCCATATATTACAATAAGTATAATTGGTGGAGTACTGACGAGCTGTCAATGTGATCGCACATTTAAAACAAAGAGTGGTTATGCCAGTCACTTGAGAGCACATCAGGTACGCGCATAATAGCTAGGAGTCGCTGTAGTCGGATACGGCCAGGAGGATATTTATATATTAATGTTATAGAAAGTATGGATAGTAAAAGTTATATAATGGAAAGTAAACGTAATAAGTAAGTTTACTTGAAAACTACTATGACCTAGCTCCGATCACTTGTAACTTTTACAACTTGTGACCTACTGTTAGAGAGGTGGGAACATAAAATGGTTAACAAACGTACGTGCAAGATTGCCTGCAATAAAACCATACATGACCTAGCAAGCTGCTACAGGCTATTTTAAATTTATAGCTAACGTTTTTAAGCACGTCTTGTTCATATAGGTATAGAGAGGTTTACTCTGTACAAAACTTCATTTGCCTGAATGTTTATTTAAAAAAAAATAATACGTTCCAAATCTATGCATAATCTGTGCTTGATATACGAGTAAGTTTGTATGGTGAATTAAAAATGACATGAATCTAGTTTTAAAAGGGAGTTAATGAAAAAATGGCAGGTAGGGTTATAACTAGCCACTTCCACCAGATCAGACCAGAAAAAAAAATAGAAATTTTAAATTTCGAAAATGCCACTGGCAATACTAAAACGACAGAGGTACCACTGCGCGAGGTAGGCCGTCGTCGTTCCAAGATAAGCCTTTTTTTATCATGCTATGTTTACAAAATAAACTTCAGTTCGAATCTCGGATTAACGGGCTATCTATTAGTGTAAGCTTGGAATAACCTTAATACTATCAACGTTGGTGTAAATCTCTCATAAAAGCAGGGTTGTTTGTTTTTTAATCTTACAAGATAGAACATTTTCTGACTTATGAAATAAATGTTTTAGTTACCAATTAACATAATATTTTATGTTTAAATCAAGCTTGTATATTATGCACTACAACTAGCTTCAACTACTACTAAATAAATTAATAAAGAGATAAATACACATATCGCCATCTAGCCTCAAAGTAAGCGCATCTGTGTTATTGTTTGATAAACATGTAAAAAAACTGCACAAACATTTTAAAGTTGTGAGAATCGAATCCACAGTCTTGGACTCAAATAGCAGGATGCCTGCCCACTGTGCCAATCGGCTACTAACTTACTGCTAACTTTGATGGAAAATGTTGGTGTACCCTGATATACTGAATACATCTGCGAAACCCTTACGAGCGTTTTTGCTATAAATTTTTGTCCATCTTCAAACTCAGATGAGTTTGAAGCTGGGCGTGTTAAATCTACCAATCCGCACCTGGACAGCCTGGTGGACTACGGCTTGAACCTTTTTCATTCAGAATGTCTTTTATTTTTACATTGTTTCTAAAAAGAAAACTATCTATTATTTTTATTAAAAACTAGCTGACGCGTGCAACTGCACCAAATCGGTTAGTACCGGAATTTATTACACGGATAAAATGTAATTTTCTAAAAATGAATCCTAGCTAGATCGATTTATCGCCCTGTATACTAAATTTCATGAAAATCGTTGGAGCCGATTTTGAGATTCCAATTATATATATACAAGAATTGCTCGTCTAAAGATATAAGATAGACCCTAATCTTTGTAGTCGAACTTTCGTCCAAATCAGTTAAAACCTTGCCAGCACAATTATTATTCTCTCACCGTTTAATATAATTGTGCAAACTAAAACAATAGTGAAACTGAGAGAACAATACAACAAAGTATTGCAGTGTACAGTAAGTGTATTTCTGAACCTGCTCTATCGCTGATCGGCCCGAGAGTAAGCCCGCCGCATTAATATAATATGACACCTCGCAAGTCGCGGCCGCTACGGTCGACTTGGCACGTTTTCGATTCTATTTAAAATCGCTGAATTGTTAATAAATGGATCCTTTAAGTGCATATAGTGGCGCTTGCTGAACATTTAACTGCAAACTGTCATGATGAGTTAACAACAGGGGTTTAATACTTAATGAGAGTCAATGAAGGCTTATGCCCGTTTTTACTAAAACTAAAACTCGCTTAAATCGCTTAGTGCCCAAGGCTTTAGACGATGTCTATAGAAAAAAACGTTTTGCCAATTCTCAGGTGATAACTGTTGGGCAAAGGTAGATGTAAAGGTTGCGACCCTGCTTTCTGAGTCGAAGACCGTGGGTTCGACTCCCACAACTGGAATATGTGTGTGATGAACAAGAATAGCTTTTCAGTGTCTGGGTGTTTATATGTATTTTATAAGTATTTATGTATTTATTCATAAAAATATTCATCAGCCATCTAAGAACCCATAACACAAGCTGCGCTGACTTCGGGACTAGATGGTGATGAATAAATGAATGAATGAATGAATACACTTTTATTGTACACCACAGAGAAAATTTACAGAGATACAAATACAACAGCACAATAAGGTAGAACGTACAATTTGGCGGCCTTATCGCTAAATAGCAATCTCTTCCAGGCAACCATAGGCATACAAGAAAATGTTATAAGAAATAAGTAGGTGGTACAACAAACAAAATTAAATATTAGGACTTAAAACTAAATTAACATAAAAAAATAAATAAAAAAAAAACATAAAACATAGTATATACTAAACATAACATATTAAAGAAATGTACAAAAATATAAAATATATTCCATACAGATATACAAACATATAAATATACAAATACGCTACTATAAATACTTAATTTAAAAAAAAAAAAAAAAAATAAAAGAACCCTCAAAAATATGTAGAAAACGAAATAAACAAAAAAGAATACAGTGATCATTCCCATCTATGCCCGGCCGATACAGACAAGTAGTGATCCTTCACTTGTTTCTTAAAAATGCCGATCGTTTGCGCCTCACGAATCTCTAACGGCAGGGCGTTCCAAAGTGTAACGGCCTGAACCGTAAAGGATTTGTGGAAAAAAGAGGACTTATGACCAGGCACCTTCAGGATAAACCTCCTCGTAGAGCGAGCATCCTCAGGAGGCCCTGTGAATACAAATTTCTCTTTGAGATAAACAGGAGTAGAAAGATGGAACAAGATACAGTACAGAATAGAAAGAATATGCAAATTCCGGCGAAGTCGGATTGGTAACCACTTGAGACGAGACCGAAATTGGGAAATATGGTCATATTTGCGCAATCCAAATATGAACCGGATGCTAGTATTTTGAAGACTCTCAAGCTTATTTAACTGGTCTTCAGTTAAGTCAACAAAGCTTGCGTCAGCGTAATCAATAATGGGAAGGAGGAGAGTTTGTGCGAGCATAATTTTGGTAGGAATCGGAAGAAAAGAACGAAGGCGACGCAAAGAACCCAAAGCTGCAAAGGTTTTTCTACTGACCTCTTTCAGATGATGTGTCCAACTTAAGGTTTGATCTAGATATATACCTAGATTTTTAACATTAACACAATAAGGAATTGTTACACCATCGAATTCAATAGGCGGAAGGGAAACCCAATCTTTGAGATTTGGTTTCGGCTGCCTATAATAATTGCCTGTGATTTCCTAGGGTTCACATTTAGGCCATGTGCTTTACTCCACTGTAGAATAAGACGTAAATCCCTATTTAAATCTGCAATAGCTATCGAAAGATTCTCAAAGGTTGACTGGGTGTAAATCTGGACATCGTCAGCATACATATGGTAGAGAGAAGATATGTTATGAGTTATCGAATTGATGAAAATAGAAAAGTAATGGTGACAACACGCCGCCTTGAGGCACGCCAGCAGTAATATTACACCATGAGGAGTTAGTGTCCTCAACGCGGATACGCTGCCGACGACCATGAAGGTAACTATGAAACCAGTCAATCACTGATGGAGATATGTTAAGAGAACGTAACTGACCCAACAAAATGTCAAAGTCAACCGTGTTAAAAGCATTGCTGAAGGCCAGCAATGCTAAAACAGTGAGTTGTTTATTGTCCATGCCCCAACGTATATCATCAGTTACTTGTGATGATGAATGAGTGATGTGTGAATTGTCGTAGTTTTTTTTTTTATGTATTATTAGGACCATCCTTAGTTACGTTGTAGCGTTACTTATGTAGGTATTGCCGTCAAAAAGGGCATAAGAGTCACCATGTGTGATGGAAAGAGGACATAATATCTCTGTGTGACCAAAATTAGCTTTACCTACCCTACCTTCGATGAGACACACGATTTAAACATCCGGCTAAGTTTGTTGTAGGCTTCTTCTTAGACCAGGGCGCGTTTGCAACCCTCGTAGCCTCAGTTTTAAGTTGACGAATTTAGTTGTCGCCATCAACTCACTTCTAGGTTATATTTTACATGTAATGTACGCATCAACAGTGCTATATATGTGCCTATTTGAATAAGGAAATATTTGACTTTGATTGCGAAAGATTAGAACAATGAAACAGGTTATCACCCTACGATTGCTACCAGTTTTTAACTAAAACAGCTGCCGCACGGCGTCTCTAGCATTAAATATAGGATGATTCTTATAGTACACCAAACTTTTCATTAATTTTCTTTACATTTGTTTTGTTTATTCATTGGTAAATGAATAAAAAAATTTGACAGTATTATTAACTGGGCAACTGTTGTAAGACCAAAACTAAATCACTGTGAAGACACCAACCTATTTTCTTTGATTTTGCACGTTGATTTATAATTGTCAAAGAGACAAAGAGTCTCTTGTTACATAGTTTCAAACTATCGTAAAGGTAGACTTCACATGACTGGGTTTTAGTTTCGTGGCTCGGCGCTGGATCGCAGTTCACATTTTAGCAAACGGTGTTTTACAGTTCGGGAGATATTGAAAGTAGTTTTCTCACGTTTTATTTCATACACATGTCCCTATTACAGGCTGACATATAAATTCAATATTTCTTGGTTGTACTTATGCTATTTCTAGCAGTAGGTATTTTATGACGTTTGTATGACAGCCGATTGGCGCAGTGGGCACCGACCCTGTTTTCTGGGTTCCTGTCTAAGGCCGTGGGTTCGATTCCCACAACTGGAAAATTATTGTGTGATGAACATGAATGTTTTTCAGTGTCTGGGTCTTTATATGCACATTATAAGTATTTATGTATATTATTCATGTAATATTCATCAGTCATCTAAGTACCCATTACACACGCTACGCTTACTTTGGGGCTAGATAGCGATGTGTGTATTGTCGTAGAATATATATTTACTTTCCTACCTGCGATTCCCAGAACAGGACAAAAACATGTGCCGTGTCCATCCATCGTTGCCCAGTTAATAAATTGGTCCAATTTCTACCAATCAATTAAAAATAGATAATAAACAAAACACATACTAAGAAAATTAAATAAATGGTTTGGTGTATAAGAAAGAAGAATCCTATATTAAATGTTGGAGACACCGTGTGGTAGCACAAGAGATTTAGTTTAGAAACTGTTGTACTTAGTTTAGAAACTGGTAGCAATCGTAGAGTGACCATAATTACCTGTGTCAAAGTTCTAGTCTTTCGTTATCGTAATATTACGTAAAGGTAACATTTTTTGGCCTGACCCTTGATGTTGAAATTCTCAGTATTAGCCTGGAGTTAAAAAAATGGCGTTTTTTACATGCGTGCTTTGTAGAGCGTGTGAAGTCTGTCTTAGTTAGTTTCACTAATTCGTGAAAATAATCGCCGGCAATAAACGACAATTCGACGAGACAGACTCGACAGTCGAAGTCACTGGGCATATTAAGAAATGCTGTTAAGGCTCATTATCTCGCTTAGTAAAGACGACTATTATTATTCATTTATCTACTCAAACTCATATTTAAGTTTTTATGGTATGTTAAAATATGTATTAGTATATTTATTTATCAATAGTATTTTTGTATTTGTGTAGTCTGGTTTATGTATTAGTATGTAGATATTTGTATGTATGTACTAAATTGTGTACCCTACCTATTCGTTTTTCTTTTTAGTTTTCCTAATCCTAAGGTTGCCTGGCAGAGATCGCTACTTAGCGATAAGGCCGCCTTTTGTATCCTGCTTCATTCTTCATCTTTTTTTTTTTTGTCTCGTTTTTCTTTTGTCTTTGGTGTTCAAATAAAAAAAAAACTTGAGCCGGTAATGGGTTGGTAATGGTGATAATAATGCCTAGCTTAGCCAAGTTGGGTTCAGATTTTGCGATATGTTGACGACATGGACGATATGTTGAGATTATAATAGTATATTAGTATTCAGAGTTGTATTTCAGAACTTCAATTGTTAGAAGTTTCAAGACGTTTGAAACCTGAAATTTTCAAGGATCTCACTTCGGAAGAATTCTTTGTGTATTGTGTGTACGCGTTGAGACTAGGAACGGACGTTATTCATGAAAATACTTGAGTTGTTTTGACTGTTCTTTCTAAATAGGGAGTTTATTTATTAAATTTATTTATTAGACTCTTTATTTGTACACCACTACACAATGGAAATAGGAAATAAAAGATGAATAGAGAGAAAGACAAAGATTGGAGTAGAATACAAAAGGCGGCCAAATCGCTTAGTAGCGATCTCTGCCAGGCAACTGGGTGAGTTTCGACACCGACCGCTCCATTAATCTATACGATTTTAATTATAGTGCCTCTTGCATATCATATCGAGTCAACACCGACTCAATCACCATAATCACTTCAACCCATTGAAGTCCACTGCTGGACATCTTTTTTGGGCAGTTCCAAAGTCCTCGGTCCTGGACTGGTTATTCCAAGCGGCTCCCAGCGACTCGTTTAATGTCGTCTGTCCACCTCGTCTCGCATTTGCCTGTGCGAGAGCCACCATTCCAGTACTTCCAATCCCAACGTCCATCGGATCAAGCTCTCCTCAAATGAGAGCATGGAAAAATGAGCTTAATATTGTGCACCATAAGGGAAGTTGATAAAAAAACTGTGTAATAAGTCAACGCTATCAATAATTATTATTCTTTTGATTGGAAAGTCTTTGTGCGTGTTCATTCAATCGGATCTAACACTCCCTCTAAACTTACATGCTCCGCTTAATGTTGCCATGTTTATATGTGATAGTAGATAGATATTATGTAGATATATGTGACAATCTTTGAAATCTAGATTTGAATAACTCATTAGCACCATCATCATCGCCATACCAACCAATGCCCGGGTCTCAGAAAGAATCAGGCTGTAGACCACACTTGATCTATGCGGACGGGTAGACTTTACACGCCCTAGAGAATACTATGGAAAAGTCTCAGGAATTCAGGTTTCCCTACGATTGTTTCCTTCAACGGTAAACCAAGTAATAACTCCAAAAGATAGATGTAAGTGCGGGGGATTGTGCTCAGTTCCCCCGCCAATGAAGACCATAGTTTTACATACTAGGCTATCAGCGCTTGGAACAAGTATATTTGTATACTAGCTGTTGCCCGCGACTTCGACTGCGTTTGATTTCGTTTTTTGACGTGGCATTAAATTTAGTTGTAGATCTAAAAAAAATTAAAGTATTAAGTATCGCTAAGGCTTAAATGAGGGGTTTGCTGTTGTCCGCTGAGGAGTTCTGTCCTCTATCTCCAAGCACAGTTTGGGCAAAATTAAACACATATTATAACCTCTATAGTACAAAAAAAATATTTAAATCGGTTATAATTTGCCGGAGTTATGGTGTAAAATCGTCAAACATTCATCCCCTCTCCCAAAGGAACCGTGCTTAATGTCGGAATAAAAAGTATCTTATATTACTTCTAACACTTCCAAGAATACGTGAGGATAGCTTATGTAGTTTTTGCGTGAAAGCGTAACAAACAAACTTACATTGACATTTATAATATTAGTAGGGATAGGGATTTAAGCCGCAAACTAAACGCCAGAACAAAACACACTGTTACGAATTTTCCAATATACGAGTAAAACTGTGTCAATACAACCCCTTATTGACAAGACATCAAACGACTGGCGGCTTCATATGATCAAAGGATGGACCAAATAAAAGAACCCGGTCACTCAAGGAAATGGTCAATGTATTAAAATCTAAATCTCTCTTATTGTATTCCAATGGATGTTAAGGACTTCTTTTTTCATCCCACAAGGAGGGCTACCTTGTGGGTCAAAAAAAGAAATCCACGCAGTGAGGGCAGTTGGTAGTGTTAGCTAAGAACATCAATATCATCAAAACAACCCATTACCGGCCCACTGCAGGGCACGGGTCACCTCCCACGATGAGAAGGGGTTAAGGCGTCCACCAGCCCACTAGTCCAGCGCGGTTTAGTGGACTCCACACATCTTTGAGAACATTTAAGTTAGTTAGTTAACTCTCAGTCATGACGGCCGATTGGCGCATTTTGCAGCGACCCTGCTTTCTGAGGTTAAGGCCGTGGGTTCGATTCCCAATACTGGAAAATGTTTGTGTGATAAGCATAAATGTTTTTATATATTTTCTAAGTATTTATGTATATACTTCATAAAAATATGAATCAGGCATCTTAGTACGTAGATGGCGATGTGTGTATTGTCTTAGTATATTTATTTATTTATTTATTTATGCAGGTTTCCTCACGATATTTTCCTTCATCGTTGAAAAAACTGATATTTTAATTACTTAATTGGATTCATATGATGTTTGACATCAATAAAACGGTGGTTCTAAACTTTTAATAGCACTAAATTCTGGATAGAAACAGGCGTTACTTTGCGGAATGCCATAATATATTATTAAAAATTAAGCTTTATATACTATACTCCGCAAAAGCAGGAGAATCTTTATAGTGTAATTTATAGTTTCTTCAATCTTTATGCTCCACACCAAACAGATCTTCGGCAATGTACCCTCTACGCACGTTTCGCTCCGAAACCGGCGCATCCTCAGGAGATGTTGCTTAACAATTATAATTATTATTATAATTGTTAAGCACTAAATTCAACTACAGCGTTATATACCCTTCAGAGTATTTAACAGCGTTATATAACCTTCAGGGTATTCACGCTCTAGTTTCAGGGTTTTAACGATTGTTCCAATACTAGGCTAACATAATCAAGTGACATCAAATAATACGCTCATTTCGGCAACCAATGATCAAAGGGAGGTCAGAATCAAAGGACCTGGTTGGTCGGTGAAAATGACAAATCTATGGAAATTGATAGCTCATTCATTGTGATTCAATTGATTTTAATTACGACATATTGCTGGACTTAATTGTTTGTGAATTAATCTCCGAAACTATCGGTCCGATTTGAAAAATATTTCGTATTTGATATCATCCAACTATCCTACTATCCTACTTAAGGCTGAATGGGTTTTGCTGAAATTTGGCATATATTATACATTTGACATGACCTTATATCCCGTTTAGTAGTTCCCGAGGTAAAATTGTTTACGAGCCGCCGGCAGACAGCTTTGAAATTAGGTATGCATGTCACCTATGCCATGTAAAAGGACAGGTACTTAATATACCGATTTCTCAAATAGTTCCCGTGGTTTTAGGATTAAAAATTGTTAACGAATCATTAGCTGTTCTAAAAGCCTCTCCCAACGGAAGGGTTTGATAATAATAACTACGCTGAGCAGACGGACTGTGTAGTATGTAAAAGTTTGTATGAAAGTCCGTAATTTAATAAGTTACATCGATAAAAAATGGTTAAATATGAATTTTGATCGATGTTTAGTGTATAGCTCAGTCGAAGTTAAATAGGGAATGAATGTTTATTAGTTAGAATGAGCTCTGTAGATCAGTGCGATTTATAAAATATTTTTGCATCAAATATTCTGGAGAAAGGTTATAAAGCTGGCGGGTGAGTTGATGCGGGGAGGGGGGGGGGGGGGGAAAAATATAGAAAAGGGGAAGAAAGTTTCTTTGGAAAACACACCAGAAGGTATAAGTGGAGTACCGCTAGTACAGAATGTAGTAAATTATTATTATAATTAAAACAGGGCAAAAAAGGAAAATAATTATATTTAAAATAAATAATACAATGAATTTAAACAGTTTGTTTGCTTAAATGGTCAGATGAGAGCCCGGGTAATTTCTTGTATAGCTATAGTAGCTGTCATTTAAAGGGAACGCTTACCTACACAGTGAGTTTATTCCATCAGGTCTTTTAATACATTGTAATAACGCATTTTATTTAAGTACATTAAAGTCTTCTAATACTTATTCTAATTATCATCATCATCATCACCATCACCATCACCATCATATCAACCCATTAGCGGCCCACTACAAACCACAGGTCTCCTCCCACAATGGGAAGTGTTTAGGTCGTAATTCACCACGCTGGCCCATTGCGTATTGGTGGGCCTATCACTTTGACAACATTATTTAGAACTCTCAGGAAAAATAAAAATTTCAATAAAAATTGGAAATAGAAAGTAAGTACGCGAAGCATTTTAGGTCACGGTTTGGTGTGATACTAAGTGATAACAAGTCGAGAATATAAATACTTATTTTGATGCGGTATGCCAGAAACGCTGAACAATATATTAAAACTACAATATATTAAAACACATTTAATAAATCGTGGTTACTACACGATTGATGAATTCCTAAACGACAAGGCTGCTTGGAAGCAGGCCACTCTCATCTGCTCTCATCTCTCACAAAACAGAAAAATTCTAAAGATTGTTAAACTTTAAAAAATAGGTTGGAAAAGAGCAATCTGCTGAGTTTCTTGCCGGCTCTTTTCAGTGGAATCTGCCTTCCGAACCGGTGGTAGAGTCACTACAAACAGACTTGACGTTTCATAAGTGCTTATTAATTAGGCCTACTCGAAATAAATAAATTTTGAATTTGAATTACCTACACCGTACACATTTACTTATCGCGAGAAAGCCTTTCACTTGAATAAGCTTATATAAGATATATAATATTAATATGATGCATAACATTATCTCCATATTATTATATTGTAGAGATAATTTCCTGAAACTAAGATAAGATCACGGGTTCTAAGTGCGCTTTTATTTTCTTGTCGTATTTACTTTATTTTCCGAAGTCGTATTGTTTATACTGCCGCTATGTGGTTATAAAATTGTTTATGTGTGACTTCTACTTGCACACGAAGATTTCCGTACAAAGGTGCATTTAGAAACATTGCATTACTTATTGTCACCTATTAATAATATTTATAATAATAAAATCGAGGACACAACAAGTTTCTAATATAGATACCCTTAATTTTTTTAACTTGTTGTATTTAATTTTGGTATAGCTAAAAGACACTTTGCAGCAGGGTGCAGAATAAAAAGATGTTAAGACTAATATACCTTTATTAGTCTATGAAATACATTAATAATTTTCATAATATTAAAAATTAACTTATTAACTAAGCTCGGCCAATTTGTGGCACTAGCCTAGGTCTTACAATTAATCCCCATAGGAAGCGTGGTAAAAAAGGTAACGCATCGCGTTTCAAAGCTAGCCGTTGGAATTTGCTGCGCCGACGTAACTTGAAAATGACGCGATACGGCCGATTCTTGGTTAGCAGGCATACTATGGATATGCCGTGGGTATGCCAACGTAACAACTTAATAAATTCTAATAATAATATTACATTGCATCGGATACAGCCAACTAATAGACAGTGGAATTTCAGTAATTGAGTCCCTTGGCAACCTTAAAACTATCCAACAATATCAGAAGTTTATTGCTCTTTCTATGGGACACGATCTTTACAACAATATCCAGCTAGAGACGATCGCCATCGGTAATCTCTCTTTAATCCGCTTGCTAATTGAATCTACTGCCATTACAGGACGTAGAGGAGTAATATCAGCTAGCTAGGATATATTTTGAAGAAGAAGAAACACTTTATTGCACGTATAACATACAGGAAAAGAAACATTAAGGATTATACAGTACACAATGTAGACATGCAAAGGCGGCCTTTTTGCTTCAAGCAATCTCTTACAGGCAACCTTTGTAGACAGGACTTACAGCAAGAGAACGGGATAGTGTTGATACATAAATAACAAAATGTAAAGATACCAATACATATATAATTTAAATAAATATACGTAATATATAAATATAAAATATTTTATTTTTTATTTTTTTTTATTTAAACTCTTTATTTGTACACCACTACACAGTTAGGAAAATAAAGGACGAATAGAGAGAAACACAAAAAAAAAAAAAAAAAAAAACTGGAGTAGAATACAAAAGGCGGCCTTATCGCTAAAAAGCGATCTCTGCCAGGCAACCTTAAGATTAGGAGACAACAACAGCGAGAACAAATAGGTGGTGTAAAATTATTATAAACCTACATACCAATAACTACATACGAATACATAAACAAAATATACACAAATAAAAACATAAAATAAAATATTTATAAATAAATTTAAAAATAATAAACTAATATATATTCTGAAAAGCTATATTAATTAATAGTGATATAAAAATAAAAACCAGTCGTCTTATTGCGCAAGATAATAAGCTTTAACTGCATTTTTAAACATATCAAGCGATTTTGCCTGTCGTATGTTCGTAGGGAGAGCATTCCACAATTCGATAGCCTGAACTGCGAAGGAAAGCTTATAAAACTTCGTCTTGTGGAATGGCATGCTCAAAGTCAGCATACGACAAGATCTTAAGTCAGATGCCGCTCCTACAAAGTTAAACTTATCCTTCAAGTAAGGAGGTGTTTTGGGATTAAATAACACACAGTACAGAAGCGAAAGTACGTGCAGATCCCGGCGACGGCGAATAGGGAGCCACTTGAGCTTTTGACGAAATTCAGATACGTGGTCATACTTGCGCAAGCCAAATATGAACCGAATAGCAAGATTTTGGAGACGCTCAAGTTTGTTCAGTTGGTCCTCAGTCAGATTCAGATAGCTTGCGTCCGCATAATCTAGAATAGAGAGAAGGAGAGAATGTGCCAACATAACTTTGGTAGGGATCGGGAGAACAAAACGTAGGCGCCGTAGTGAGCTCATGGTTGCAAACATTTTCCTACTTAGCTCTTTAATATGAGTGGACCATGAAAAATCTTGATCCAAATGTATGCCAAGGTCTTTAACGGAGGCGCAAAAGGGTATAGCTACACCGTTGTAAAGAATAGGGCAAAGGTTACGCCAATCAACTTTAGAAATCATTCCAGGGCTGCCAATTATGATTGATTTCGACTTCGCAGGATTAACCTTCAGTCCATATTGCTTGCTCCAATTATAAATAACAGTTAGGTCCATATTTATAGCAGACACCGTAGAATCAAGATTTTCAGTGGTTGAGTGGCGATATATTTGTATATCATCTGCATACATGTGGTAGAGAGAAGATATATTTTGAGTGATCGAATTAATGAATATAGCGAAGAGTAAGGGAGATAACACGCCACCCTGAGGTACCCCGGCCGTAACATCACACCAAGAAGACAAAGACTCTTCAGACCGAATGCGCGAAATATACATAAAATATATAAATATATTATTACGTTGAAAGCCTTTTACAATAGTAAAAGAAAATTTGAATGAACTGTGCTCTTTGTTCACTTGGAGTTGAGAATAGTGCATTATTATAGTATGGAGTATTGATAAAATGTAAAACTTGATAAATAAATTTATTTATTTATTTAGACATTTAATTTGTACACAACTAAAAAACTAAATTGGCAGTACAAGAACAATCTAAAAAAGGAGGATACAAAATATCGGTGGCGGCTATATCGCTTAGCTATCTTTTCCAGGGAACCTAAGCATTAGAAAAACGAGGAAAAGCCGATTGGTGCGGTGTAATATTATTGACAACAGAGAACAATTTGATTATTTCCAAAATGACATAGGTAAATGATATAGCTTTGCGAGAAGATTTCGATATTTTATTATATCGTTAAAACCTTATTAGTAATTTTTCAACTGGGATAGCAGAAATATTGTTTTAACTATAAAGTTAGTTTCAAACTTTAATTTATTTGATAAACTTTAATTGATGGAGTAAACCATTTATTTATACTTAACGAGATTACTCTCTACACCTGTCGGAATATAAGTATTAAAGTAAAAAAGGTACCTACTCAAAAAAAGGGCAATCTGGCAATACGCTAGAGTTAAAACGATGTTAACATTTTTATGGCCAACTATTTTATGAAATTATAATTTATATTTGTTTAATCCTACTGGTACTCTGTACACTGTGGTTTTGCATCGCCGTCGGTCTCTTGATGTTTGTAAACGACAGTTCAATCAGAAACGATATGCTATTGATTATCAGACTTCTAATAGAAGGAAAAATAAGAAATAGAATATTGTAATATCACTTCTTAAGGGCGGATGCCTGTGACTTCGTTTGCGCATAATTAATTTGCGTTGAGTTTAAAAAGTTTCTACGCCCAGCGCATGCCAGTCTCAAGATATAAGACATTTGCCTAGTAGCCTAAATAGCCACTTTCAGACAGAAAGGCATTTTTGAACGTTTGTTATGTATAAATATATTTTTTTCTTTAATTTTTTGTTTGGCGTGTATTCATTTATTCGAATATATTGACAGATTATTTTAAGCGAAGTGTCAACAAATTGCATTGAAAAAGCGTTAAGTTCATATTTTTCGACAGCCGATTGGCCAAGTGGACAGCGACCCTGCTTTTTGAGACCAAGGCCGTGGGTTCGATTCCCACAACACAGAGATAATAGTTAAGGTTTATCTTGAAGTGGAATAAAAAAATATAAAAGTATGATTATTTGTAAAGGAGCAAAAAATAACATGAACTTCGCAAAATATAATTCTTAGATAAATAGTAAAAAAATAAATATTTCAATTTCACTAAACTACATGTTTTTGCTAAAGCAAAGTTAATCGTACAAAACAGGCGACGGCTCAAAAACTGTCTTTCTTAACTCGCGAACTAAATTGTTTTAATCGGAGGGATTCAAAGATTTTGCCTCTATTTGAAAGTCCATTCAGAACTTTATATTATTTAAACTATCACGAATGATATATGTAAATCTATATAATCGTTGGTAGAGTCACTACAAACAGACAGACTTGACGTTTCAAAAGTGCTTATATTAGGCCTACTTGAAATAAATGAATTTTGAATTTTGAATTTTATATTAGTAAAATAAATTAAAGATTTCGTTATTATCTGTTCGTTTGAATCTCTGAAACTACGAGTCAAACCTTTTGGGAGCCCAGCAAATAAAGTTATAGCGCAGGCAGGTGAGACGATGCGATAGGTCCGGGTATATTGCGTAAAATACCGAATGAAAGTTTGTTTATGCAAAATTTACATAGTATTTATACGAGCACTCAGCTACTTCACAATATATACATACAATGCCACACAAAGTAAAGCGGTAATAGCCCAGTGTAGTGTGTAGTGTAGGACTTCGAATTCACGTTCAAGTTCGAATCCCAGCACGCACATAAACCTTTCTAAGTTATGTGCGTTTTTAGCAATCGTGAGGAAACCTGCATGCCTGAGATTGCTCTTAAAGGCGTGTGGAGTCCACCAATCCGCACTGGGCCAGCGTGGTGGACTAACGCCTTAACCCCTTCTCATTGTGGTGCCGTGCCCTGTAGTGGGCCGGTAGTGGGTTGATATGATGATGATATACCTTGAGGTATATATATATAGTGCGGAAAAGACCCAGGAACAGAAGAAGAAGAAGATGGCTAAGTGTTTTTAGTTATCTGAGTCCGCAATATCAGTTATTAAATGAGAATCAAAACTTTTAAAATGTTATTAACGAGTGATGGCGTGCGTGGCGTAAATTTGAGAGCTGTGGTCTTATAAAGTCTTATATTTTATCTTCTCTCTTTCTGATTAACCTCTTTCTGTTTAACCTGTTAATGGTTATATTAAACCTATAAAGGATTTCCATGCGGCCTCGTACCAGAACGCTAAATCGCCGTGCAAAATTTCCTTGCCAGGACTGTACACGGAAAAGGATATACATATAAGCACTACATCCGCATTGGAGCCACATAGGTGGCTCCAATGCTTTTGGGGTTGTAAGTGGCCCAAATTCCATCATTGCGGCCAAAGTCAACCTCACCTGCGCGTGGTGCACCCTGCCAATTTGCAAACGAGGCTCTGACGTACACTGGTCCCCTTTATGGGTCGTTGTGTTTAGATACCGCCCAACATAATCGTATCTGGCTTCGTGGTAGGATTCATTCATGGATCCGCCTGGCTAGCGACCACACTCCAGTCGTAATCGTAGTGGGCAGCGACCCTGCTTTCTGAGTCGAAGGCCGTGGGTTGTTTTTTCTAAGTATTTATGTATATTATTCATAAAATTATTCATCAGTCACCAGAACACAAGCTACGCTAACTTTGGGACTACATGGCGATGTGTGTATCGTCGTAGTATATTTATTTATTTATCAATTTAAGCCATAGGTGTTAAGCCTCATGGGCCTGTTATTACACCGGCAACCACACCCTTCAATCCGGAACACTAAGGTGCCGAAATAACTTTCCCGGACGAGCTCTGTCACAAAAAACTGTACTACTAATAATCTGATGATGACGATGATGGTAATGAATTTTTAAATTTACCTGACTTGGCACTCGACCCTGGGACCTTCTATTCAAGGCACCACTGCACCAGTATGGTCACTAATTGCCAAAGATACAAACATTTTGTATTTTTTATTAATCCACCGTTTTTTACTAAAGCGCCAATTAAAACTATGAAAAAAGCTAGTCGTCGATTTAATGCCGCTTAATGAACGTAAAAACGCAAACTTTCTGCCTCAATATTTCGTTGAGCACTTGTTGAGGTAATACGATCGTGGTGAATTGGTAGCTAAAGCTTTGAATCCTTACCGGGTACGACATTCGCGCTGTGAATCAATTATAAATTATTGTTTCTTGAAATTATTCTGTGATTTATTATCATCATCATATCAACCCCCCCCCCCCCCCCCCCCCCCCCTACTGCAGGGCAAAGGTCTCCTCCCACAGTTAGAAGGGGTTAAGACCGTATTTCACCACCCTGCCTTGGACGGTTTGGTCCCTCGAAGAACCCCCAAGCAGGTTTCCCCACGACGTTTTCCTTCACCGTTGAAGCAAGTGATATTTGAATTACCTAAAACGCACATAACTTAGAAAAGTGGGAAGTGCGTGCTGGGATTCGAACTCGGGCACCCGAAAATGAAGTCGAGCTCCTGGGCTATCACCATTTTACCACCACTCAGGGTAAACTGGATAAATCGCGTCCGGCCCATACAAAAAAGCACAAAAAACCAGTACAATGTTTATTGTCGTGTTCGTTTATCCGCAACGTGTAAATAAGAGTAAAAAAATGCTCCAAAAGACGTTTTGAATCCCGGCCATTGTGCCCGCCGGCTGAAGCTAGCCCAAGAATGGCTTATTTGAAACAGACAAAATAAATTCCCCATTTTATCTACACAACTAGTGAGGAGACACTGTTGTAACGCGGCTTTGTAAACAAATATTTAATCCATGTTCTTAAAAACTTAAATGGAGATCCTATTAGGAGAACCTTTTGTTTTGTAATGAAATTGAGGTAACACATAAATTATTTTTCAATTTCCATTTTAAAAACTACTTTCTTTTTTCAAATCTGGAGACATACATTTTTAAAATTTTAAATTATTATTTTTTGTTTCTGGTGTTAAGATAGTTTTCTATTTCTGTGCCCCTACTTATGTGCACTTATTTTATAAAACATTTTGTTATTCCGGCATATTATTTTATATTCCGGCCAAGTTTATAAGTTAATAAGAAATTCTAGTGCAACTTAAAGCATTTCGTGACAGAGCTCGTCCGGGGACGTACTTTTTTTTTTTTTTTTCACTACAAGTGAGCAATCTCAACTGGTGATAAGTGATGCTGCAGTCTAAGATGGTAGCAGGCTAACCTGTTAGCAGTGGCGTGCATGGAGGGTACGCACAGGGAATGCAGATAATATAAAAAGGGCAGGCTAATTCTGAAGGGCAGGCTTTTTATAACTCTTACAATGCCTATCCTTAAGTTTTGTATAACTTGTACAGGAGATTTTCTTCATTTTATATAATCTGCATACCCTGTGCATACCCTCTATGCAAGCCACTGCCTGTTAGGGAGAATGGTAGCCCTAATCGGTTTCTACGCGACATCGCACCGGAACACTAAATCGCTTAGCGGCACGTCTTTGTCGGTACTGTGGTAACTAGCCAAGGCCAAAGCCTCCCAGGCCAGACCAGAGAAAATTCAGAAATTATAAATGCTCAAATTGCCCCTGTCGGGAATCAAACCCGGGAACTTCTACTTAAAATCATCGCTGCGTCAAGGAGCTCGTCATAAAGCTTTGCGCAAAGCAGCATTGCTGTCGCCTAGCAGCAAGTGCTGTGTTACGTTCTAAATGGCGTTGTTGCCGGCATAGTTACAGCCACAATATGAGGGTAAACTCTTTTGCGTCCGGTTAATGGACACAAAGCGGCACATTGCAGAACATGACCTTCTCATACTCTTCGACGTGTCAATACGCGATGGGTTTCAACTAAACATCTCAATCAATTATAACTATTAAAAAAAAAACAAAACCTTTTAAATCTATCAATTATAACTATTAAATAAAAAAAAAAACAAAATCGTATTAAAATTAGCAGCCAGCAGCCATTAAAATTTTAAAAACCACCTCTCAATATATCAATCAAAAGTAACAAAGAAAAAAAAGTCAGTTTAAATTTTAATAAAACCTCTTATAATATTGTGGAAACCTTATCTCTGACTTCACAAACAAATATTTTCACCTAGATCCAACTTGTCTTTTTATTCGAACGATTTACGCACTATAACAAAAATTGGTCTTCTTTTAAGTCTTTTGTCCTGAGCCCATCACTAGAATACAACAGTCCAATTGGAATGTTTAGCACAAATAGGTCAACAAGTTTAGCCTGGCTGTTTTCAAGCTCGAACGGAACAGGACAATTGCAGTATTATTTAAGTTTAAAACGACGGGATGTGCGATGTACAAGTTTACACACAACGCAGCTGGTTTGGATATCTTAGCTAAATGGAGGCATAAGTTTCTTGCATTATGTTTATTCGCATAATTGCATATATATTTTTATAAGAATACGAAACAAGGATGCATGAATGAAAACGTTGAAAGGGCTAAACGATATATATTAAAGGTCTTGCATTTCAATCAAATCATAATCGAAATACACTTTATTGCAAATACAAAGAATTAGAACAAAAAAAAAACACAAAATAAAAAGAAAAGACACAATAGGCGGCTTTATCGCTTAAAAGCGATCTCTACTAGGCACCCCACTTCTATACTTACTTCGTAAACGTAAACATATAATATAAAAATAAATAAACAAATATAATATATATAACATACATTTTAATCGCGCGTTTTAGACTATATACTATATCTTATATTTAGTAAAATATGTAATGTAATTTATATATACATATACACATATATTCGGTTATCTTTATATTATGTAGTATCAGTATGTAAAGTACATGTAAATAGAGTTTAAATTATTTATTTTTAAATTGAATGTCGCACAACTCCTTTTTCCGCCACAAACATGCTCCATCAACCAAAGGTTGTCCGGAGGAGATCGCTTCAAGCGATAAAGCCGTCTTTGCGCATATATATTTATTTTCCTTTTGTTTTGTTTCATTTGTGTTGTTTTTTGTATGTGCAATAAAGACTTACAAATACGTACAAATCTGGAGACATACATTTTTAAAATTTTAAATTATTATTTTTTGTTTCTGGTGTTAAGATAGCCAAGATGATATCTTAGCTAGTGGCCGTCGAAGAATGTGATGGCTCGAAAACCTACGACAATGGAAAAAAGATGGTGTAAAGAGCACCATATCATTTAGAGCAGCGGTGTTCAAAGTAGAACTAGCTCTAATGATTGACAATCTTTGTAAGAAGACGGCAACCTAAGAAGAAGACCTACTTATAAGTACAAGGTATAAGTATATTGAATTCCGTCCCGTAGTTTCTATTTCTGTGCCACTACTTATGTGGACTTTATAAAACAATTTGTTATTTATCACTTAGTGTTACCGGTCGGTGATATCGTCATTGATGAATGGCGGTGGACTGATTGAGAACGCTGCAAATAGTCCAACTTCCAAACTACGAACGTGTGGCGATGGATATCGCCCGATCACGCGCTTTCTGGCCAGGGAAGTCCAGAAGCTGTTAATTTACGTCAGTGCTTAGTGTAGTTACAATTCAACGTTCATCAAACCTGCCCGACAGAGGCTTGACTGCTTAAAAAGGCAATTTTGGCACACTGCACAACACGGTAAAAATTTACAAAAGGCCCTTTTTAACACAAAGATTTTGTTGCAAAAAATTTTTTGTCATCGTGCGGCCTAAATGGGCCCAAATTACAAACATGGGGATGACAGGATTGAAAAATTAGCTCGGCGCAGCAGACATTACCCTCCTTTTGCGCAACCGTTAGGTAAACGTGCCAGCAGACTAAGGACTTTCAGTCTTACCGCTTTTTGTTCCGCTATACACAGTATATATAGTATATTTCGTCCGGTCGGTTACGATGATCTCACCTGTGGGAAAACGGTAGTAGGACACGTGTCCCACCGAACACGCGGTAAACTTTTACCGATGATATCATCCACCACAAACGCTGTCGTCCAACATGTCGCTAGTGTGTGCTCACACTCAATAGGCCGTTTGCCAAGTTGTAGCGGAGTTTGAGAGTAATGTTGGAGAAAAGTTTCAAGTATGCGAGTTTAATATAATGTTTCAAGTTCGCTTAGACGCTGTTTCTGTCTAGGAAGGTTTTATAAATGCAGATGCGATGCCTACACTCGATATTGGCGATATAACACCAAGGCACCTCAAAAGATTAACGCCCTCTTCTCGAGATAGGTCTCTTGTAAAGAGTTGCAAAATCCACAGTCATCGGCCACCTGTCCACCTAGTTGGGGGTCGACCGGCGCTGCGTTTACCGGTTTGAGGCGGTATTTTAATATATAATCAAGTTATAAAATCACCAAAGTCATTATTCCATAGTGAATTTGCCTTGCATAAACTTCTTCGTTTCTAAGGCTGACGAATTGTGCTTATTAAAACTTTTTTTTAATGATAAAGGAAAAAAAAATTCTCTGTTGAAATGAGAAAGGAGGCCTGCAACAATGGACCATTAATTATTATGATTATGAACGCGAGAATATAATTAATCCTGTTGATGAGGAATGAAGAAAACGTTTTAATTTCGAATATAATTGTATTCAATTGATCAAGGTAGTGCCATTGTGGTGATGGCAGATCAGATTACAGTTGTCACCACACCTCCTATTCCAGCGGGTGTCGTATGAGGTGACTAGTAGAATTTAACGGAGAACAGGCAGCTGCGTCCTCTGATTTACTACTTCCAACTACTGCGATTACGGAACTGTCTGCCCAGCGTTGTGATTATGAAGAAACCTTTCCGTTGGAAGAGTTCATAAGTTCAGCTGTGGATTGCTATAGGCATTATTAAAATAAGCTCCGTGTATATATTAAACAGAAATGGCGCTATTATGCATCCTTGACGAAACCCCGGCCTTAGGGTGAAAGTAGTTCGAAAATTGGTCATCTGTCTTCACAGGTGCAGTACCATCTTCGTCGAGACGCCTAAGTAGATGTACGAGGTGTTTTGGCGTGCCTATTTCCAGCAGAGTCTTCCAAAGCACAGGCTATTTGATAGAATCAAATGCCTTTGAGAAATCTACAAAGCACATGTAAGTTGCTTTGTTAAATTGTCGGGATTTCTCAATTATTTGGCATTATATATATTGTTAATATTATTTAAGTAATATTACTATGACCACGTAAGTCCGCCTAGTGAGAAGTTTGGTCCTCCCAATATTTCTGTATGGCGCAGAAAGACAGTCGCAAAATCGATGCACTCAAAATGTGGTGCTGTGGTGGATCCCTTGGCAGCTATTCGAACTAACGTGTCGATCCTGCAGGAACTAAAAGTCAACGAGAGGTTATAGTCGACAGTGCAGATACAAATCCTCAAGTTCTTTGGACATATAACTAGGAATTTACACTCCATGGAACGACTCGTTGTGTAGGAGAAAGTGAAAGGTCACGCGGTCGATCACCCACGCGTTGGAAAGACATAATAAAAGTTGCGACACACACCTCCACAGTCCCATATTCCCGAAATAATGAAGACCGTAACAAGTGGAGGCGCATCGTTGGGGCTGCTGTAGCCAAAGAAAATGTATCATCGTCCAGCACGACTACTCTGTCAAGAGTGAACGACTAAGGAGGATATTGTTGTTTGAAGCTTTGTCAGTACAAACAACATAATCATAGCGGATGTAACAAAAAGAGATAAAATTAATGGTTAGCGAGCGCGTGTCATTCCCGTTTTCAATTTTATTAATGTTGGAGTATTCTCCGTCTATTCATAGAAAGTCATCGTTGTAAATCGACTTGGAATGTAACAAGTCGATTTATTTGTTAACTTTCTCATGGTATACCGTTTTCGAACCTCTATGGAGTCTATGGAATGGGAGTATTTGTATTTTCTCTTTGCGGTGTACAATAAATTTTCGTTCGTTTATTCTTAGCTGCTAACAGTTTGGGTAATCATCATTTACTAATTTGTGTTGTAGTGTGATGTATCTTTGTGATTATAGGCAGTGGCAT
Organism: Pararge aegeria; assembly: GCF_905163445.1. NCBI lineage: Eukaryota > Metazoa > Arthropoda > Insecta > Lepidoptera > Nymphalidae > Pararge > Pararge aegeria. The sequence goes on from NC_053193.1 coordinate 1,846,011, forward strand.
GTCTATGTCATATTTTAAAATTAAAATACCACTGTTCGATTAAGACTGTCTAAATGATTTACATTAAGATTAAGGTACGGTATTAGATTAAGTAGCTGAATATTCATAAAGCTATATACTTGCGAACCCGCCATCCTCACCGTAATCGCATAGTTTCTAAGGGGATGGCTAATTATGTTGGAAAATGTATGTTACAATTTATTTTGAACAACAAATATAAAAATAAAAAAATAACAGGTAATGTACGAATCTATCTATGTGCCTATTTGAATAAAGAAATATTTGAATGTGACTTTGTGTTTGACTTTGCAATATAATTATTGAGTTTAATAAGTTTTTAAAAATTACTTTGCAAAATAATAATTTGGTTGTAGGGTAGGAAGTTTTTAATTTTTTTTTGTTGTCTACTTTCCGCTTGGTACTTAACCCCTAAGCATTTTTTTATTAATGTTATCGTTTATGTATAACTTATAAGTTGTGGAAACTTCGTTGGTTTATCTTAATATATATAAATCTCCTGTCACGATGTTTGTCCGCGATAGACTCCTAAACTACTTAACCGATTTTGAATTAAATTGGCACACCGTGAGCAGTCTGGTCCAACTTAAGAGATAGGATAGCTTAGATCTTTAATTATAGTCGCAATTTTATTTTATTGCAAATTATTTGTCTATAATTAATTGACAGTCACATGTTGGTTAAGTTACATACTACTATACTCATTTAAGGCTTAGCGATGCTGAATACTTTAAAAACAAAATCAAACGCAGACGAAGTCGCGGCCAACAGCTAGTGTTATATAAAAATACTCTTATTATTTATATACGGCATTACTCTTTTGTGTAATTGTACTGTTTGTTTCCCTTGAAAAGCTAATAAATAAATAAATCTAAATTATTAACCTTTCCCTTGTCGAGTGAAAACAGTGAAACGATTTTGATTTCGTAAAACAAATGGAAACAAACAGGATATTGATCACACAATCCAATTTCCCAGATACCGGAAACAGTTCCGTATTGCGTTTAATACTCGTCCGCGGTACCAGTAGTTTTATATTCCCGGCCACAAATAAACGCGGCTCCACCTCCCAAAGGTGGAGACGGCATACGCAGCATTTCCTTACCACAAAGTACTGGATCACTTGGTCAAAAAGTCTACTACATGCAACTTAAACCACTTCGTTTTCATCTCTAAAGAATAATTCAAAATTGTTATCTTAAAACAGAGGAACTGCTGGGCTTCTTCTCGGTGAAATCTGCTTTCTTAGAAAGTTCTAAATTCATTTATTTCATGTAGTCCTCACTTTTGAAACGTCACGTGTTTGAAGTGAATCAACCGGTTTCGATAACAGATTCTGCCGAGAAGAAGCTGGCAAGAAACTCACCAGTTGCTCTTTTCCAACTGTCTGGGGTATCAGGCATACTTGATGAGGAGGCAACTGAGGTGGTGTGGCATGTCTCTCGCATGTCTGACGAGATAGTTGCAAAGCGCATCTTGGCAAGCGGAAACAAGGCGGCCAGCTTCTGCGCTATAAAGATGTGCTGAAGCGCCATATGAACCAATGTTCCGGCAAGGTGGGAGACATTTGCGAAAGACCGCTCACATTGGCGGCGCTCAGTGAACACGAACGTGACGAAGTTTGAGTTGAGACGACTTAAGGAGCTTAAAGCTAAATGCGATGAGCTAAAAGCCCGACCACCAGTGGCCCTATTATATAACTATATTGCTGGTGTGTTAACGTGTAGCGAATGCAGCCGCAAGTTTAGCACAAAGTCAGGTTATGCGGGTAATCTAAAAGCTTACCAGCGACGCTCTCAGCCTGAATCCGAAACAGTCGTTGTGACCGATTAGGATTGATTGAAATAATAATAATAATAAATAGTTAATAATATAGACACAAGATATATTACGAATTTTTGGTTCGGTTCAAACCACTAAGTCATCAAGTAAACGGGTTTCTCGACAGTTCTCAGCCACAAATCTTGTTATATCGCGAAAGCTATTTATGTCGATGTATTTGGATTGGAGCCAGTGGAGTGAAGAAGACTTAATCCGAATATTAATGTTAAAAAAAGTATGAATAAAATTATAATTAAGTTTATATCATGAACTGGAAATGAGTTGTTCTATCTTGGTACCTACTAAGGTTTAAGTGTCAAGCTGAGATGGCAAAAATCCATTCGTTAAATAACGCTTGACTGAGTGTGTTGTGAGCTTTTTATAACTCCCGACGTTGTAAGTTTTACATGTCTGTGTGTGTGTATGTGTGTGTCTATGGCATTGTTATTTTGTATGAAAGGTAAATTAATTGGTTGTTTGTAGTATGTAGGTAAAATGACGGTCCAAGATGACGACACGACATCCTCTCTATGTGGGTCAATTGAAAGGGCTTGACTAGTTGAATAATGTACACTAAAACTATTTATCTTTACTTAAATAAAACTTAAAAATGCCTCCACACAAAAACTAAATGATGACAATAAAAATATTACGACAATAAACATTAATGTAAGAAAAACTGTTTATTGGATGCCTCTTATAGGGCTTCAATACTTGCTGTGCACGGAATCCTAAAAAGAATAGAAGAAGAAAATCTCGGATTAAAGGGGCCAAGCTGTCCAATAAGAGATTATCGAATCGGGCAATTTGGCTTAGAAACAGTAATTTCAGCTTTATATATGATTCGTGAGTATTTTGGTTTCTTTTATAGGGTTCTGTACTTTATTTTTCAATCTGTTTTTTACATGTCCACAGTTCATAGATGAAATAAACGACTGATCTGATTCAGAATTTGGTGAATAATTTTGAAGTTAGTCTTCTCTCTCGTGGTCGTCACTTAAGTGTTGTGGCACGCTTGACTATTCATCTAGTCGGCCCCAAACCTCAACCTCACCTGCACGCGGCAAACCCTGCTAGATAACGGACGAGGCTTCTTCTTCTTCTTTCTCTAGGCTTGTCTCCGTACTTGGTCGGCCGGAACCTTCCGTTGTATGTAGTGCCACTGGTACGGCTCCCCGCTGGGTCACTCCAGCCAGCCGAACTCACTGCAGAAGCTTAGCAGGCCGCCCAGGCCGCCAAGTGCCTCAGGGAGTTATGCTGGGGAGCCAAGGTATGCTGCGCGTTGCTTTGCTACTCCTCTACATCGGAGCAATACGTGAGTCGGTGTTTCAACGGACGAGGCTACGGCGACCGAGCAATGGCGGCATATCCATACACCCACCCGGATCGCCGGTAGGAAAAGGCCAGCGGCCTTGGCGTTGAAAATTACTCCTAAAACGTCTGGTGCAGAAGGCATGGGGGAACCACTGCACTATCCTCCCAAGAAAGTCGACAAATTCACTTTTGAAACAAAAAAAGAAACAAAGTAGGTTCATCCGTTTGGGAAATACGATGCCACAGACAGACACACACACAGACACATAAAACTTATAGAACCCCGTTTTTTCTGCGTCGGGGTTAAAAAGGCTCGGTGTAATGAAAACTGGTAATGACCGGAAATGACGACCTAACGTGCTTTCCAAAGCACGGTATAAAACGTTACAACCATAATTCAAACTCCACAGTGCGTAATAATTTTTACTTTAAACTTTTTGCACCTTACACACTGATATTCCTGCGCTGCAAACCCTCAATATCAATTCAACTCGGGTAGCAGATTAACGAGCTTATCGAAAGCAATTGTCCACGGTCAAATATTGTTGCACAAAATGTGACACAGCATACTGAATTCACTACACTGTGACCCCTATCATCAGCTTCTATTAATTAGTTGGGGAATTAACGAGGGATCACCATTAGTGTGTCTTGTGAGATTGAATGGAGTTATCATGCTTCATCCAACATCATACATGATCCCCTTTTTTTGTTTTACAATGGTGACTTGGGCAAAGTGTCTTAAGTCGAAATTGGTAAAATCAGTGAGCTTATAAAATATGAGTAACATGCCATAACAATTACTGAAGAAAATTAACAAGGAATTTAACCTGGATATAACATATTGGATTTTTTGGCGTACTTGTTACATATTTCCTTGCTATTATATAAAAAGGGTATACAAAGTATGATATGTACATAGTCCTTTTTACATTTTACTTGGCAGCGACTTAAAAATGCTGTAAAAATATTTATTTCTTGCTTTTTACATGTTTAACAAAGTGAGTTTTTTTTATAGCTAGTTGGTTACACAAAAATTTAGCGTCTATTTTATTTGAGCACGCATCATTCCACCGGACTCGCGAAGTGTGATAAATTATATTTCTTTAGTTCTCTGATTGTTTTGCAGCATGAAGCTATTCTTATAATCTTGAGTCTCGAGTCATCTTAAGGGACTGCGTTGAATGGCAACTGCTATTAGCTACGACAACAAAAATCGTGTAAAAAGTTTCGTTTTATGGAGTCAACACGCTCTGTAGGAGTAATGGTGCACAGATCTAGTTTGCTTTTACCGTGCTTACTATTAAAAGGTATTCGTTATTAGTAATAACCGTAGTTTGGATAAGGTAAGTGTCTGATTGGATATCATAATCATCATCATAGCAAACCACTACAGGGTACGGATCTCCTACACCCACACCACACCCACACCACTCCCACACCACACCCACACCACACCCACACCACACCCACGCCACACCCACACCACACCCACACCACACCCACGCCACACCCACACCACACCCACACCACACCCACACCACACCCACACCACACCCACACCACACCCACACCACACCCATACCACACCCACACCACACCACACCACACCACACCCACACCACACCCACACCACACCCACAATGAGATATAGAAGGATTGGGGCCGTAGTCCTTTACCTGGCCCAGTGCGCATTGCTGGACTCCACACACCTTTGAAAACAATATAGAGAACTCTCACTCATGTAGGTTTACTCACAATGTTTTCCTTCGCCGTTAAAGCAAGTGATATTTTAATTCCTTAAAACGCACATAACTTAGAAAAGTTAGAGGTGCGGGATTCGAACTCGGCCCTTCGAAAGTGAAGTTGAAGTTCTACCACTGAGCTATCACAGCTTACTAGCTCTAACCGTTGGGTTATCACCGCTTTGATTGGATACAAATCAGATATAGTAACTAAATAAATATACTAAGGCAATACACACATCGGCCTCTAGCCCAAAAGAAAGCGTAGCTTGTGTTAAGGGTACTAAAATGACTGATGAATATTTTTATGAATAATATACATAAATACTTATTATATACAGATAAACAGCCCGACACTGAAAAACATCCACGTTCATCACACAAACATTTTCCAGTTGTGGGAATCGAACCCACGGCCTTGGACTCAGAAAGCAGGGTCTCTGCCCACTGCGCCAATCAGCCGTCTAACCGGGTAATAATGGATTCAAGTTGGAAGTTAGTCAATGGGTAATTGGCAGCTTTGTTAATCATTGTCTGACATACCGATTTCATTACACTGTGGCACTTATCGTCAATGGAATCAATTAGCAGCGAGACTAACGAAGGATTACCCATGGCCATCGTCTCTAGTTAGATATTATTGTACCCAATGTGGAGTAGACGAATAAGACTTAATCTTGTGTGATGGTATATCGTTGATGATTGTTAATTTTCTACATTAAATCTATTCGCAATCTGTAGATCTATCACTTGGCATCGTTGTTATTGTCAAAAAATATCAATACAATTTTTAACAGATAACAACTTTAGGCGCCACTAGTGAGTAATTTTTCTGTTTTTTTTTCTGACGGAAGTAACGCTAACTTCAGACGTCTGACTAGTTTCCGCTATTAAAAAATAATAATTTGGATTGGTCGTAAGTCTGGCATATACTCCACGCTTCTTGACTTATACGCCAGCTAGTGGCCAATATCATAATCAAGTAGGATTATTTATTTCCAATATTTTGAAACGGATCTATTGTAAATAGCGAAGTGAGTCATCAACAGTTTTAAGAAAAAAAAAAATTAATTGCAAAGTTTTTTGAAAATCTCTAAATGCAACTTGTTTATTAATTACTTTTGTAATAAATAAATTTTTAATAATTTGTATGACGATCGCGACATTCTATAATATTCAATGATAAGGTTATATTCACATGTGCTGATCTAACCTTCAATTTTCTACTCCCAATTATTCTATTTAACAAATGAAAATATTTATAAAATGTGAAAGTGATATTAATGAATTTTAAGGAGAAAATTAAATGAAATGGCGGAGTCCCAGGAAAATTTTACTCTTTCATCAATAAATAATAATAAAAGTTTTACTTCAATCGCGTGTAAAGATTACACGCACACTTTTTTTATAAACAAATAACAGATAGATTGATTATAGAAAACGGATGTAAGTTTATAATATAAAAGCACTGTATTACAGTTTAATGTATTTTATGTGTATTTTTTATTTCGGAAAGAGATAGCAATTAGGTTTAACTCTTTCTATTTAATAAGTGAATATATAAATGTATGTGTATGTGTAGTGGAAAGCATGATCTTGAGGTTCTGAGTTCGATTCGGTTCGTTTGGTCGGGCAAGAAATGTTAAGTTTGTTGAAAGTGTTTGTACTGGATTTGGAACTAAGAATACCAACCTGGAGTTTAGAAATTGGCATAATCAACACTTGTGCCTCAGAAATTATGTCAAACCGATAAGCGCATAACCTCGATCAGATATGGAACCAGTTTGTTGACCTATCACTCTTCCACTGCCATAATGCATGGATATACATAATTAAATTCAAATTCTTTATATCGAAAAAATATGATAGGTATTAAACACTTATCTATATAGCGGACCCCAGCGCCATCTTTCGGGCTAATTTGTGAATCTAAACCATCCAGGGTGCCACCCAAACGCATACCAAAAAATTCATTCAAATCGGTCCAGCCGTTTAGGAGGAGTTCAGGGACATACACACGCACGCAAGAAATATATATATAAAGATATTATAAAAAACAGTGAACTATAAGGAACAAGGAAAACATCGTGACATGTCCGAAAGTTCTCCTCATAATATTTTCAAAGGCTTGTGATGTCCAACCAGCACTACGGCTTCGCTTCTCATTCTGAGGGGAGAGGAGACTCAGGCTCTGTAGTGAGCCAAAATGGGTCGATGATGATGAGAATAATGCTGGTGAAACTTTAAAACGCGGTTAGTGCCACAATGCTCTTCTGTAAACGGCGGAACGTTATAATCGAGTTTTATCTTTTTTTGTTCACTTTTTGCGCTAGCCGGTACCAAGGCTCCATAAAACTGAAAGCGTTATTTTGGTAATACGTAACATTTGAGTAAAGGCTTTATAAAATAGCGAGAGGTTTTTGGGTGATATAGGCACATGTTCCCGGAACACGCCACATTTAGTTTGAATGCGTTTTCCTGAATGGCCGGTCCCTTTCGTCCGCCCTTTGATCAAAGGACGGCTGTTAGAGCATTTCCTTTGATATTAACGTGTTAACGTTGTACGGCTACTAATTCGAATTGGTCTCCTTAAACTACACTTTCAGATTTGGGTTGTTTGAAAAAGACATTTTATTATTCATAAAAAATCATCAGTTATCTTATTACCCATAACACAAGCTACGCTTTCTTTGGGGCTAGATAGTCATGTGTGTATTGTCGTAGTATGTTTATATTTTTATTTATATATATTTATATACGTTGCGCAGCTCCATAGAGTCTTTCTTGCTTGCTTCTTCTCGGTAGATCCTGCTTACGATCGGTGGTAGATTTCAAACTGACAGAAAATTCGTTTCAAAAGCACTTATAGTAAGCCTACTTGAATCCTCAGAAAATGCTGATGCTTTACAATGAATAATTGTTGAAGAAGATGTTGACAATTATTAATTGTAAAGTCAACATATCCTGAGGATGCTCCGGTTTCGAGGTTACATTGCCGAAGATCAATTTGGTGTGGAGTACAAGGATTGAAGAAATTATAAATTACACTATACAGATTCTCCTGCTTTTCGCGGAGTAAAGCAAATTAAGCTTAATTTTCATAAGGATTTAAGGTTAAAAAAAAACCAAATTCTTATCTGTTTTATCTGTCAATGCCAGTTAACGAGTCCCCTAAATTTTACGACGAGCCAAATCGGTGTCGTAACTGAAGACATCACATATCAGTCGGTGAAACGTTTTTTTTTCTCTAGGAATCACCTAAACCAGTAGGCAAATGATTAAGGCGATCTTAAGGGTTCGTGAAAACGGGCATAAGACGTCAGAGAAATAGGAAGAGTTCTTTGTAAACCTCCATAACACCTATTAATTTTCATTTGAAGATACTTTTCCATTATAATCCACTTATACTATTTAAAATCTAGATAATACTAATGTCTCATACAAATATAACTGTACTCGATTTCAACCCGTACCTTATACTACCAACACCAGAATTTGCCCTTTGATCAAAGGACCTTTTTATATCACAGTGTTAACGTTGTTCAATTGGAATTGGAATTCTTATAAAAAAATTAAACAAATAAAATTTAAGTTTAATAATAAAAACATTTTTTTGTTGTAAGTAACGTGATTTACAAAAAAAAAAATGTTTTTGTCTGTCTGTTATCAGTTTGTTTGTTACCAAAGGACCCTACAAAACAAACGAGTTATGATAAAATTATATAAATTTGCGCCATTTGAGGCAAACAAAAGCCGACAAAGGTCGTAATTAAACAATTTTTACTTTAAGCTTTATATGATTAAAATTTGCAAACAAAAGGAAATAAAATCTCGCAGCGAGTGTGTTGGAATATATATCATTTAGGGTTCCGTATTCAGAAATACCAAACTGAGCCATACTATTTGGGAAATACCTCTTTTTGGAGACCTGAACAAAGCAAAATACTTATATTTTGCTGACGTTCGTTCGTACGTGTGTGCGCTAGTTCGTGATCGCGTGCGCGTGTATGTGTGCGTGTGCGTGCGTACGTGAATTACATTTTTTTTTTACAAAAAGGTGGTTTACACATTTTTCCACAACTTCTTCAATATGGGTATCAAATGAGAGGTCTTGATTAGTAGAATACTATACACTATGACAAATTTTAAAAAAGATGGCCGCCACAAAATGGTAAATTAAATTTTTTTTAAATACTCTCACAATATGGGTATCAAATGGAATCAAATGAAAGTCGGGAACTTTTTAAATATTATTTACAAAACAACGTACACACTTTCGCATATATAATATAAGTAAGGACTAAGGAATGTTAGCCTAACAATTAATTTTAATGCCTGCCTTCACCTTTCAAGCTGTCAACACGTCAAATAGGAATCTAAACTTACTCGACAAATGTGTAATTTTAATGTCATAGAGAACTCATAAGTATGTTTAAAACACGTAATATAAAGACTAAATGTAAATACACCTACCATCATACGGTTGGTGTGTTAAGCTCTCTTTTGATTCCAGAAATGGGCCAAAGATTGTTAAGATTTTTCTTTTAAAAATACCTTAGAACTATCTTGTATTTAGGAGTGGACGTTACGCAATGATGCCTGGTTATTATCATTAAAACGTTATGGAGTAGCGTGGAGACCGTAAGCTCTTAGTATCAATCTATACTTATAATAAAACTGTAACTGGAAGAGTTCTGTACATTTAATATATTTTGAATTTTTTTACCGGCTTTATAATCGATACTGAGTATAAAACAGATTTTAATTTAATTTTTGTCTGTCTGTCTGTCTGTCCGGGCATCACGTGAAAACTGCTGAACGGATTTAAACACAATTTGGTATAGTGGTAGCTCATATTTCGGGTCAACATATAGGATACTTTTTATCCCGCTAAACAGTAAGTTTCCTGCGGGAAACGGGATGATAATTTTTATCAATTTTACTTCATAGCTCTGTTAAATTTGAACAGATTTCAATAATTCTTTTTTTATTTGAAAGTGTATACTATCAAGCATGTATTGTCTAATTTTAATGAACATCTGATAAATATTGTCGGAGATAAAGGACATAACTCTTGACAAATAACAGTAAGTCGCAAGGCATATGGGAAAACGATGAATCCTAGTCCTACTAATAATATAAATGCGAAAGTTTGTGAGGCTGTATGTATGTATCAACTAAAATAATGACAACTTACTAATTCATTATACCACGTAATAGTAGGCTACGACAATTATGATGCTGATCTATTCTAGCTTCTAGATTGACTCATACGCGGACGAAGTCGCGAGGGTCCGCTAGTTTTAAATAAAATAAGAATGAAATCATTTAACTTCATATCGATTACCCATATTTTTTATATTTCTCTGTATTTTTCTTTCTCATATATATTTTTATAATTGGAAGCAGTGATAACCCTCAGCTCAACTTCACTTTCGGGGGCCGGAGTTCGAATCCCAGCACGCATCTCTAACTTTTCTAATTTATCTGCGTTTTAAGTAATTAAAGTATCACTTGCTTCAACGACATCATGAGGAAACCTGCATGCCAGAGAGTTCTACATAATGTTCTCAAAGGTGTGTGGAGTCCACCAATCCACACAGCCAGCGTGGTGGACTACGTTATTAACCTCTTCTCATTGTAAGAGGAAACTCGTGCCCTGTAGTTAGCCGGTTGTGTTGCTATGATGATGAATAATATATTTCATCGAACGGAACCCTCGATGTGTTATTTCGATTCACAGTTGACCATTTTTTATACACAGCCCATATAATGTACATGGGTTTGACAGCCTTGAGAAATTAGCAGCAGGAAAAAGCTTTACCCCGTTTTAAGAGCTACATTCGGATAAATTGGCAGTATGCCATGTAACGACTACTATGCCTATGACTTTGTACGATCTTTGTTCTAAACAGGATTTTTAATTTGATTAGGTGGAAAACGTTGAAACTAATAATTGTTGCTTGTTTCGGAAAGTGTAGCAGTAGGAACCAATAACCTGTTGCTATTTCATATAGCCCTAGTAGCTCGTGCTCGTGTTCTTTTGCACGTTAAGAAAATAACCCATTTTATGATGCCTTGGTACTTAAAAACAACTAACTACCTTTATTTAACAAAAAGAGTTATTATTATCATTCGAGCAAGTTAGTTAAAAGACTTTTCATATTGTTATATATTACGAGAAAATTATAATTGTTGATTAAAATTTTTCTGGCAAATAAAATACTAGTAAGAATTTATGTACCTACTTCTTATTTTATGAATCCCTAGTATTTATCAGGTTTGAATAAGAGTTCAAACACTTTAGAGCCATATGTTGTATGCTCGAAGTAATGTAACAAACTTTTTTTTTCAAGGGAGTCGAGAGCAGAGCAGTCGTGGCATGACGGCATAAGAGAGGGTTTTGCTGTTTTCGTGACGGCAGGTTATGCCGTTCTTTGTTGATCTATATAAAAGCGTCAATGTGTAGCGCCAAAACGGCATTGATTATTTGAAAACTATAACATAAGGCTATTAAAGTGCTGATACAGTCTAAAATGGTAAAGGCTAACCTGTTAGGGGTATTAAGCAGTTATGTTAGGTCGATACCTCTACTAAGTTAATACGCTGTATCACACGTTAGTGGATGACCAGAGAAAATTTGGAAATGTCGTCAAAATACCTAATATATAACACACCCCACAGATTTCTGTGTGTGGATAAGGGACATAACAATATGGACTACCGCACAGTTACGCCTGCTTCTATCCAATCGAAGTATCCAGCATACAAAATATGGATAACAGATTTAATTAAAAACAAACTAGTTGCACAACATACCTAGTTGCATTTTAACGAAGTTGCGTCTTGACAAAGTTGTGCGAGGCGAGCCAGCTGCAACCGCGCTGTGTTTAAAACTTGAGCCCCGCATAGCTTGAGAGCTAGTGGCATCTTCTTTAGGGCACTCACAAGTTATTTAAGCTGCGATTACATAGATACAGATATGATACAGAGGAAGAGCACGTTAAGCCGCCCGTTTCGGTTATCACTAACATCATCAACAACTGGTTACCACTCAGGATCCAATACAGGGCACGGGTCTCCTATCAGAATAATAAGGGGTTAAGGAGTACTCCACGCTGACCAAGTGAAGATCGGTAGACTTCACACGCCCTTAAAAATAATATGTTATACATAAAATTAAAATGTATATAAAAATTTATAATAATGTTTTCATTGTAATATGAACCTTTGAAAAAGTAGATCGAAACTGCAACATTTCCTACTAGATGACGCTACAGTCGTTATAAGACTGATGTGAAAGGCATATACAAATTTCGGCATCGACGGTAGGAGAGCCGTAGCTCAATTGGTGAAAGCGCTCAGGCCGCGATTGCCCGAGAGTCGCAGATTCAAATCCTGTCGGTTCCGAAAATTTTTATATGCAAAATGCATATAAAAATTTATAAAATTGATAATTTCTCCAAGTGTAGGTAAAAACACTAATAAAAATTATAAAAATGTTATACATAATTATAAAAAAAATGGACTTATTTTGAGTATACAAAAATTGTTATCAACATGTTTGCAACTGCCCAAAATCAATAATAAATCGAAACAAAAACTAATTTATTAGTAGTTCTATCATACCTTCCCTGTAGATAAGTACACTACTAAATCTAAATTGTTGTGACAGATCTCAGATCTGGAGAAGTAATATAACCGTGATTATTTCTGCTGCCAAGCAGCATTGTTTTTTTTTTTGTGCACATGAGGCCAACTACACCTCAGGTTTTTAGACGCAAGATAGCACTTTGTACGACGTGTTTTTACTGTATGCCGTGCCAAGTGTTGCTCTGTTTATAAACGATGGTGTTGCACTTGCCATCAGGTGGACCATCTGTTTAACCCGTCAATGTATCATGCATGCATGATATCTACTATCTGAGGATTTTGAATTATATTTAATATATTAATATTGGGCGTTAGTCTACCACATGCACTAGTCATTTGACAATTTTTGCCACCAGCTCCCATACAAGCACGGTTTGAGCCATTTTGAGCTTAAATTATACGACCTATTGTCTTGTTGCATTCACGCTTGGAAATCGGCTGGTTTGAACTTGTTGACCTATTTGTGAGGAACGTCGCATTTTGATAGTTGGATGTTACAATTAGCTTGGAATGCAACTATTCTGTACATCCTTGATCTGTTATTGTAGTTGGTAAATCTGGTGCTTAATTTTGCAGATGGCAGCGCATATGCAGCCACTTACGTTAATCGGTTGTAGCATTACGTTCTAAAATTATAAATAAATAAAAATACTACAACAATACACACATCGCCATCTAGCCCCAAAGTAAGCGTAGCTTGTGTTATGGGTACTAAGATTTCTAATCAAAATTTTAATGAATAATATACATAAATACTTATAATACACCCAGACACTGAAAAACATTCATGTTCATACACAAACATTTTTCCAGTTGTGGGATTCGAACCCACGGCCTTAGACCCAGAAAGCAGGGTCGCTAACCACTGCGCCAATCGACCGTCAAATTAAAAAAGTTAAATTAATAAAGACAGAAGCCCTTTAAGTTATCTTCCACGGCGTTGTATCATAACATACACAAACACCCATACAAATTAAGTATCTACATGGGTTTAGAAAGTTACTCCTATAACGAAGGCTTTCGTTTTTTAAATAAGAGCGTCCTTGGTACTATAGCCAGTACCGATCACTGTACCGAGACACGAATTTCTTGACTACTGACTGGTACTGAAGGTTGCGGCATTTTGATAGAAGTCCAAAAACTATCGATTTCTGATAGGCGAGAATCGCACCCAGGACCTTTAGATCCCTAATGAAATAACCTAATCACTACACCGTGCTTGATTACTTCATCTGGTGCCAGAAGAGCTAGCTCATTTTTTGCGCAAAGCCTCAGCGTGGCGGTTCAGATTAAAAATGCAACCACTATTCCACGCGGTCATTTACAGTTATTAGTAAAGAATTGAAAGTTTTATTCAGAAAAAAAAAATTCAAGTAGGTCTACTTAATAAGCACTGTTGAAACGTCAAGTACGTCTGTTTGTGGTGATTCTACCACCGGTTCGGATAGCAGATTCTACCGACAAGAGCCGGCATGAAACTAGTTTACTAACTGTAACTATTACAATTTTAAGATTATTAGTAAAAAATCAGACGTGCTCGCGGCTTCGGCGTGCTTCGCGTAAATTACGGAACGCAGCATACGTACACTTTCCTCAATAAATCGTATATCAAACGTTGTTTTTTCAATGGTACCGGAAGTGCCAAATATACAATCCTATTACATTAAGTACTAACAGATAGTATATCAACATAATTAAGCAAACGACTGAGGTTTGGGCGATAATATGTTGTTAAATAAACATAAGACCTCCTATCATGGGAGGTCTGTGATCATTAGATCATAAACCGTCAAAACCATTAGATTGTAAAAAGCACTCTATGGCCAGTGGTGCAACCCTAGCCTCTCCCTCTTTAGGGCCAGACGGCAGTTAACTGAGCCTGAACCTCTGGGAACGACGATCGAAAAAGTAACATTATGTTGAGTTGAATAAAGAATTTTTGGCTTATAACTTCTGGGCCTCTGACAATCAAACTTGGTTCTGCTTGAACTGAAATAACAACAATTTGAAGTAGTTCATCCATAACAATCGTCAGCCTATTAACCATCAATCCCACTGCTGGGCATAGATCCTAAACTGCGAGTGGATATCGCCATCACCTAACTTTGGTGTGGTACGGAGGATTTTTTACGGTAAAAGCTAATCTAAAAATTCTTGTAAAGTATTTAGTATGAAACGGGCCCAATTACATTTTTGCATCAAGGCTCGAGAGGCCTAACTTCTTTATAGCTCGTATTGGAGTGGGATAAAACCATTTCTTATCAGCCAACTATTTAGTTTTAGTAGAACCCAGTTTAGTTTTTAACTTCGATTACATAGCTACTGTATCTACCCTCGAATAGATACAAGCTCATACTGGAGGTAACTTATGGTTCTCGGACTTGACCAACAAAAAGACAAAGAAAGCCGCACTTAGAATCAAAATAGAAAAAAGAAAAATGGAAAGACAAATTATTAACATACGTATTCTAGATAAGTACACTAAATGGGAAATTAAACAAGAATTCTAAACGAAGGATGCAGTAAGGCTATGAAAAATAAATGGAAATGGGGAATACGTCATAAATAAGAAAGACAGGAAGATAGTATCTGCAGATGAAGAGATGATATTGTAGACTTTCCAAGCCCATTGTGACACAGAACTGCTCAAGATCCCAATACCTGCAAGGGGCTAGGGGAGGCCTTTGCCCGGAAATGGAATGGGTTACAGTGTAATTGCTTCATTACACTTTAACCAGACTTATAGTAATAATAATAATAACTTTTAGATGCCTTACTAAAGCTAAGACCCGACGTTGGTTCTTGAAGATTGCATTGCTGTTGCTCTACCAAAATATTATCGCTGTCAGGCATATTACAGCTAATAGACCTGATATAATGCTAGACAATCGATCTGTGTACCGTGCCGTCATTGTTGACATTACTATTCCACATAACGATAAAGTATAAAGTAATAAAAAGTATCAAAATACTGAGACCTTACTCACGAGATTTCCACCAGGAGTGTTTAGTCATCCGATGTTGGTTCGTTATGTTTCAGTCAATGGTCTTCTCCCGAAAAGCTTCAAGCAATATCTTAAGAAGCTTTCGCTTGGTTGTTTAATAAAGGGTCTTACAGTTCCTGAAACGGATTGTAAGGAGGTTCCTCACTATGGAGCACTGCCCGCCGGTATCTTGGGCACACAAAATCCCGCAAGCGGAGGAGTAAACTTTTATAATTTTTTTATATAATTTAACATTGATGAAAATTTTAATTTTTTTTTAATAAATAATTGATCGAGTAAGACCAGAGTAAGATTTCATTCTATCAGCTAATTGAACGCGGCATTGTATTGCAACGATATGTACAAAATTATTAACACCGCGCAAGAAACGTGTCTTGCAATAATTAGGAGTGGGGAAAAGGAAATGCAAATGGGCTGACGACGAATGCAGCGGATTATTCATTCCGAATACATTCTGTTTGCTGCTAGGCGCTGATTAACCGTCGCTTATCGAGTAACGAACTCCCCCTAGACTTGCTAAACAGTCGGCGCCGCTAGAGAGCGCGGGCTGTGGTACGAGTGATAAAACATAGCGTTAGCGGGTACCAAAGAGCCGCAACAAAACAAGTCAGTAAGTAAAAGTCGGGAAAGTCAACGCCGCTAGAGAGCGCGGCATTTGGAACAAGCGATAACTCATAGCGGGATCACGAAAGACTGATATGCATTCCGTTCATTGCTAGATACTCATTTAACATCGTATAATCGAGAAACAAACTCTCCTAGAGTTGGTGTCTCGTTGCAAGACTGCAGGGGCGGGATCCAAAAACAAAATTGCGTCGCTAGAGAGCGTGGTATGTGCTCAAACGATAGACGCTGAATTCAAACGCATTCTTCTAGACCTACTTTAAAGTAAAGAGCCATTAAATCACAATGTACATACACAGGCGGTAAGAGATAGCGAACGTGGGCAAAAGCAGGATACTTTCTATGTTATGTTTGGTGGACTTGGTTGTATGTTAATTTAATTCGATGTCTTGTGTCTTTTAAAAATATTAGTGTAAAGCCAAATAAGTAACTTATATTAGAAGAGCTCTAAAATTTCCTACTTCCTAAATAAAATGTTTGTAGCTATCATGATCTGTTATAGGTATTTTACATAAGATAAAAAAAGGAAAAGAAACAGCAGAAAATATTTAGGCGTGCAAAGGCAGCTTTATTGCTAAAGCGATCTCTCCCAGACAACCATTGTTGAGATATAGAAAACTGGTCGATGTGGAAAAATTCAGGCCCTACAGTAATCAAATTTTGAAAATCGAAACGCTCTTAGCTCGTGACTTGCACGGTATAAAGTAACTCACTATTCGCGACTCTGTGCAAATTCGTTATCACAGCAGCTATTCTTGCTAAATATATTCCTACTACTAATTGTGATGACGCTCCACAAACTGCGTTGGCGGCTTATTCAATTAATATTAAAATGTACCCCCGTTTGTCTTTTGTGTTATTGTGTCTTAGTTAAATCTTCATATAGTGCAGCTTCCGCCGAATGTTTTGGCATTAGGAAATTTGCGTTAACCACCGGTTTTTTAAAGCAAGCTAAGCAGTCAGTTCTCGGTTCTTCAAAAATCAATACTCTTTGACGACTTGCTTGACTGAAGGCCTCACTGGGCAGACGGTGCTGTGTGGCGACCGCAAATCAAAATGAAGTATCGCTATTAAGCGATAAGGCCGCCTCTTGCAAACGAGCAAGTGGGTCACCTGATGATAAGTGATCACCGCCGCCCATAAACATCTGCAGCACCAGAGAAGCTACCGATGCGTTGCCGGCTTTTAAGGAATTTGTTTATCCGCCCCTTGAATAGCCCTAGATTGTATTTTTGATAAAACACATCAGATGGGAGATTGTTCCATAATTTGCAAGTGCGCGGGAGAAATGATCTGGTATTTCGAACAGTAGAAGAATACCAGGCATCCAGATGATGAGGGTGGAATTTAATTCTACGGCGTAAGGTTAGGTCAGAGAACAGGGAAGGAGGTATCAACGCAAACACACAAAGGGAGCTAACATCTCTTCGGTGCCCCAGAGACTCCAAACTGCAAATCAATTTGGGATGGTCAACAAGACGTTTATTTATTTATTTATTTCCAACTTACGACTAGTTTACAGGAATTTCCTAATGCACTAATGAAACTGATGCCCACCTACACACATAACTTTACCAGAGTAGCAAATGCACCACAAAGCAACCTTTGTGAGTTCAGTCAGAGTACAACAAAACAGATCCGTTCTCTCAGCTATGTCGTTTAGGGTGCGAATCGCGCGCGTCAGCGGCGCCTTGTTGAGCAAGTTGGTTCGTCCGCGCGGCACCGCCAGCAGGGGCGGCCTGCGCCTGCGCCACACGAACCGGTCCGGGGCACAAAGATTAATCTGACCTAAAACGTCCGCATTATGCAACTTCCCCCTAATTATTTTAAACATATACAATATAAGTGTTAGTTCCCTCCTAACTTTTAGCTCGTTATACCCTACCATACCCAGAACAAATAGTTATAATGACGCGTCATTAACATATACAGAAATATGGAACGCCCTGCCGTTAGATAACCGTGAGGCACAATCGATTGGGACCTTCAAGAAACTAGTGAAGGATCATTATTTGTCTCTATCAGCCGAACATCGCTGAAGCGGATCATTTTAAGTGTGTTATTTTAATTATCTATGTATTTCATATAAATTGAGGATGTTATTTGTTATCTATTTATATAGGTATTTATGTTATATATTTTATTTGTATGTAATACCTATATAAATAGATATATATATAATATATATATTTGTATAGTTTTAAATATTATTTATTGCACCACCTATCTCTTTTCTATGTTTTTTCCTTTTACGCCATTGGTTGCCTGGAAGAAATCGCTATGTAGCGATAAGGCCACCAAATTGTACATACTCTCTTGATATGTTTTTATATCTCTGTAACTACTTTTTTTTCTTTGGTGTACAATAAAAGTGTATTCATTCATTCATTCATATACAAAAATATATAGACGCGTCAACCAACGGCGTGAACTTTTGGACACCATCAAGATCAGAAAAGTAGCATATCTGGGACACGTGCTAAGGCACGAGAAATATGAGCTCCTTCAACTTATAATAATGGGAAAAGTTGCAGGAAGAAGAGGCGATGGTCGCAGAAAAAAGTCCTGGCTTGATAACATCAGAGAGTGGACTGGAATGAAAAAAATTAAAAAAAATTAAAAATGCTTTATTGTCATAAAGAAAAACAAAACAGAATCAAAAGTACTTAAACATTACACATAAAATATATACAAATTTTGTTTTATTTTGCACAGATAAAAAGTGTACCTCTTCTCCGAACTAGTTGAGACTGTGTCTCGGAAAACAGAAAATCGAAATCGGAATCGCGAGTGACAAGAATTTACGAAGCTGACTGCCAACCTTCGCTAGTCGGAGGGGCACCGCAAGAAGAAGATATGTTAATGTTGTGGTATACAATAAAGAGTTAAATAAATAAATAAATAGTATCTTTAGCCATCCGTATCTTCAGCCATCCGTATCTTCAGTCATCCGTATCTTCAGCCATCCGTATCTTCAGCCATCCGTATCTTCAGCCATCCGTATCTTCAGCCATCCGTATCTTCAGCCATCCGTCTCTTCCCGTGGGAGTAGTTCAAGGCGGGGAACGGGCAGACTCGTCTTCGGTGGCTATACTGCCATCACCATTTCAAGGTCCTTCTGCCAGAGGTTGCCAGTAAGAGATTGCTTGCAGCAATAAGACCGCCTTTGCATGTCTACAATTTTTGTTCTTTTATTTTGCTTATTCTTTATTTCATGTGTATTTTTGTTTGTGTGCAATAAAGTATTTCTTCTTCTTCTCCATCATCTTCCAAGTGTGGTGATTATGGTCAAAACCTCCCGATCCGTTCACCAGTGGACTATTCTAGCCTAGTAATGATGACCAGAAGGGTTTGTGATCACAATAAATGGTAGTAGTAAAACAGAGACATTCACCTGTTTAAACATCGATTAAAAAGTTATTACTTATCTATGTAATTGAGTATTATGTAAGTTTATAATCGCATAAATATATATCATAAATATCTATTATAGTATAGATAAATTTATATCAATATTTTTGTAGTTAATATGTAAATGAAGTATGTTCATGTAAGATTATTTTATTATTTGTGACATTATTTATGCACCACCCACTTTTCACATTTTTTATCGGCTTCGCTCAGGTTGCCTTTAAAAGATCACTTTTAGTGATAAGGCCGCCTTTGCACCCTAGCACTAATTATTATTACTGGTTTCCTTGTATTTTTCCTATTGTGTTGTGTTGCAATAAAGTTTTTTTATTCTATCCCTTAGTCGTTTCGTTCAGCATCCGGGACGAGGAGAGTTAGTGACAACTGTATTTTGATCGGCCGTCACCACAGGTCATAACCAGTGGCGTGCATAGAGAGTATGCACACGGTATGCACAGGGTATGCCTCCCGCACGAGCTATAAAAAACTTAAGGATAGGCATTGTAGGAGTTATAAAAAGCCTACCCTTAAGTATTTATAGCTTATATTGGAGATTTACTTAATTTTATATCATCTGCATACCCTGTGCATACCCACCTGTGACGACCACCATGGTTATTCCTGCCGCTATCTTCTATATATATAGAAGAGAAACTGTGTTACCCACACACTTTCTCTTTTATTATGTTCCATATAGGCTCCGAAACGGCTAGACCGATTTCAATGAAACTTTCAGGGAATCTCTGGATTGACTTGGCGAGTAATCCTGTAAAGTTTGGTGACGATCGTAGCACTCCTAATTTGAACTGTGAAACTGTCAAATACAGCTTTTATTTACTATGATGATATTCTATAGTTGGGTGTACATGAGTGTAGATAATGACCTTCACCCGCTCGAGAAGAGTATGGAAGAGAATGAATACGGAGAGAAATAAATGATATAATATATTATGAGACTTAAATTAAAAATGTAATGATGTAAGTTTATTGTTTAAATATAATAAAGGAAAATCTAGCCCGGCGAAGCGTAGCTTGTACTATGGATACCACGATGACTAAGATATATATATATATTTTAATAATTATACTACGACAATACGCACATTGCCATCTAGCCCCAAAGTAAGCTTACTTGTTTTATGGATTAACTGATGAACATTTTCATGATTAATATACATAAATACTTTTAATACAGATATAAACACCAAGACACTGAAAAAAATTGCTGTTCATCACACAAACATTTTCCAGTTGTGGGAATCGAACCCACGGCTTTAGACCCATAAAGCAGGGTCGCTTAAGATGTTGGTCGAAGCTTTTTTGCGACAATACCATTGACTGAAACGACGATCAATATGGATATATTAGATACCAATAGGTACATATTGTTATGGATAAATTATACAGAGAACTAAGAAAAAATTAAAATATAGCAGTGGCATATTAAATGGCTACAAATGATTATGATCACAACACATAGGGCAAAAGATTTGGGGGCGACTTATTTGATGATATTTGGGTCTATTTCAGCCTGTTTGTGCAACACTCACCGTCAAAGACGGTTAACTGTTTTTGCCTGTTAACGGAGTATCATTTTTCAGGGCTGTCAACCCCACGTTTATAATTTGGGCCATGTGAAAAAATGTTTCGCAGGCACACCCCTTTGTGTAAAAGATTCCTTTTGTTTGCAAATTTTACGGCATGTGATGTCTCTGGTGCGAAAAAATTGCCTCTTTAGGACTTCTGCCAGCCTGGTAACGGAGTAATTTAAATATTGTTTAAAATATCTAATTTTCATCCTACTTTCGGATCTTTTATCAGTAATACTATATAATGTTGGGGAAATTATGTTAAATTAACAATAAAAAATATTGAAAAACAGATGATTTTTTTAATTATTAACGATTTAAAACAGAGCCAGTAAAAAGAGGATATCAATGAACTCATTTTCCTCTATTTGTTTAGTTAATCATTTATTTCAGACGTTCCCATCCATAGATTGTTACTAAGGAAGTATTGATTACTTAAAATAAAATAAAAAACATTAGTATACTATATACATCCGATTGCCTGTTTTTTTTCCCTTTTTCCCATTTCATGGTGAACGCTTAGAAAATTAGATTTACAATAATTACTGTAAATTGCTCAATGCTATTAAGTGACTAATCGTTGATTCGTGAAACCGATCTAAAGTGGAGTGGTTTTTGAATCTTCAATTTTAATCGTTTACATGGATTCTATTGTTTCTTAATTCTCTGATTGGAGGATTGTGGAGGGTTCAAGCTCAATCTCTGTATATAAGATGATTATTTCACAAATTTAAAGTTAAATAAATAAAATATAAATACTACGATAATACACACATCACCATCTAGCCCCAATGTAATGTAGCTTGTGTTATGGGTACTAAAAAGACTGATGAATATTTTTTAAAAATAATATACATAAATACTTTTAATATATATTATAGTTATATATATATATATATATATATATATATATATATATTATTTATATATTTGTATAATTTTTATATCTTATTCATTGCATCACCTACCTCTTTTCTATGTTTTTTCCTTTTACGCCATTGGTTGCCTGGAAGAAATCGCTATGTAGCGATAAGGCCACCAAATTGTATTCTCTTGCTATGTATTTATATCTCTGTAACTACTTTTTTTCTTTGGTGTACAATAAAAGTGTATTAATTAATTCATTCAATATACTTATAAAAACCCAGACACTGAAAAACATTGCTGTTCATCACACAAACATTTTCCAGTAGTGGGAATCGAACCCACGGCCTTGGACTCAGAAAGCAGGGTCGCTGCAAACTGCGCCAATCGGCCGTCAATAAAAATTTGAGTAACAACAAAAATGCCCTCTAAACGTAGTAATATTAGCTATTGTACTTACGTACCTAATTCACGTAAATAAATGCTGATTTATCTTAAATGTTTATTTTTAAATTGTAGGCTTATCAACCAGAGACGTAGATGCTAAACCTAACGTGCCCGTAATTACATCGGCAACCACGCCCACCACGCCTGAACACAGTAATTCTATAAGCATGGTGGTATTACTTCTACAGTCGTAGCTTTCTTTGTCACAAAAAGCTTACTAAAATGGGCGTTAATAAAATTAGTAAAGTTAATAAAGTACTAGGCAATCAGGGCATTGGTGGATATTAAACTATCAATTATTCTGTAGCACAAAAAATATAATAATGTGAATGAAATAAAAAATTTAAACACAAAGCGAAGCTACTTTTACCGCAGATTCTCAAAGTTAGCGAACATCCAGCTCAACTTGCATTATCCGTCCGGATGTATTATTTCTGTCTACGTTTTAAACTCCCTAATTAGCTTAACTTGCTGCGTTAAACAATGAAGTACCTAGTTTTAATTGTACAAACTTTCGAAGCTTTGAAACTGAAAACTTTTTCTCTCTTTATTTGTTAATAATTTAGAGCGTATTCCACCGACAGTCTAGTAAAAATGTCAGTTGTTCGTTGACTTAAGAGTTTTACCTTACATTCATGTAGAAATTCTGCCCACGGTTTAGCTGCGTGTACCTACTATTAAAACGTGTGTGTTTTGACGACCTACCTGGCGCAACCGCGAGCGCTGTGAATTTAAGAAGGGGGTGCCGGGATCGATTTCCGGCAGAGGCAATCTGGGAATTTATAATTTCTGAATTTTCTCTAGTCTGGTCTGATGGGAGGCTTTGGCCGTGGCTAGTTTCCACCCTAACGAAAAAGACGTGCCGCTAAGCAAAACATCCAAAATTCAAAAATGTTTTATTCATGTAGACCTTATCAAGCGTTTATACATTTAACATGTTACATTAATGTTAGTGATGGTGGTAACTGCATTCGTTATCTTAAAACTAAAGCTATGTGGGTTCCAAACGCGCCCTGGTCTAGGAAGAGCCCACAACAAACTTGGCAAGTTTTTTTTTGTTATCACTATCTCACAGTCTACTTAATGTTGACCCACGGCCTTTGACTCAGAAAGCAGGGTTACTGCGCCAGTTGGATCGCCCAGAGCGGGAAGCCGAAGTCTTGTCCACTAAGCTATAACTGCTTCCAGCCGCGTTGATAGCTAGTAATATAGGGAAATTCTTATATCTTATCGTAGAGAAGTTTGAAATGTAACGTTACTGCAGCTAATACACCCCTAGCTAAGTTAATACCCCCACTGAATTTACCCGCTTTGTGGAATCCCGTGATAAACGAGGCGCACTCAGATACAAGTCTAGTCATAACGGTGAGTGAATGAATAACTGAATGAATGAAAACAGTGTTTTACTACAAATTAGCCGTTGACTGCAATCTCACTTGATTTTAAGTGATGGAGCACTCTGTAAGGAACACACTCCTAATCAATTTCTACGTGACAATCCTCAATGGCAATGTGTGATGGTGATAACAAAAATAACACCCGGCTAAGTTTGTTGTGGGCTTCTTATTGGAACTCAAACAGTCAGGCAGGTCCGTTGCTTTAATCCTAAGTTCTATTATATATATCCTAAGGTCTTATTCGTTACAACTAAATAAAAATGTTACAAATTTTCTTGGTTAACCTTTATGATAACTATGCGATATCCATTCTTCTTTTAACGATAACTTCCTTTGTTAGTGATGAGACTGATAGATACCAAATAAACCCATCCATTTTCTGACTTGAGTCGAACTTGCTTACCCAGCGCTATCGACTAATATGTACTGCTGCTATTTGTAGGAAATTCAAAGTATTTTAAATTAGCCAATACGGGAGGAGGTCCTCGGGACGGGCATTTGCGATTGGCAATATACGTGACGTTGTGTTACGTGTTACGTGATTGAATATTTCCAATAGTGGGTAATAAGCTCCAAGAGTATGAACAGATATATTATACTCAGCCCCATCGCACCTTACTCTTTTCTTCTAAAACTTTTTAATTACTGCTTTTATGAAAATCATATATCATTTTGGCTTTTACAAACGTTGGAGAAGACAAGAAGGTATGAAATAAACCTTTAACATTAAGGTTAAATTTTAAATCCTTTATAAATGTCTTGCTACAGGGAAAGCGGTGATAACCCAGTGATTTGGACATCGGCTTTTCTAAGTTTATATGTATGTGCCTTTTAAGTAATTTAATTATCACTTGCTACAACGGTGAAGAAAAACATCGTCAGGAAAACTGCATGCCTGTAAGTTCTCCATTATGTTGTCAAAGATGTGTGAAGTCTACCTATTTTTTTTTTGATGGGGGGGATCTTCTTAAAAAAGATACCCGATTCTCCCGGGTTATGTGGCAGTACCCACTCAAACCCCCTCGGTAGTCAGTCTCTGCACATATTGGGAGGCTCCGCGACCTCCTAGGAGTGTGAAGTCCACCCAGAGGCGCGCACAGGGTCTTTGACCAGGGTATGCATAAATAAAGAAGATGGCATAAAATGGAAAAGTCCTTCGCCTTTTTGAGTGATATGAATATTTTACGCTAGGCAGTGCTTTAGTGCACGTATGAAGTGCACGCCGCTGAGTCCACTTATCCGCACTGGGCGAGGGTAGTAAACTAAGGTCTAAACCCTTCTCATTGTGCGAGGAGAGACTCCTGTCCTGTAGGCTGGGAACGTGTTGATTTGACGACATGGAATCTGACAGTGTTTTTATACTTTTATTGCTATTCTGGTTACCAATAAATGTATAAAATGCAGTTTATAGCTGCGTTCCAGGTGTATACATCTATACTAACCTAGCTATAAAGCTAAGCTAAGCTTTCTTACTTTTCTAGATGTCAGTATCGTTTTACGTTTTACGTTTTATCTTAATTACGATAGGCCAGCGCTTGACGACAATAATGCCTTTTAGAAAAAGCAATGATGAGGTCTAGGTTGGAGCACGCTTGCCTAGAAAAAGCCTATTCACTCTTGCCTTGAAGTTACTCAAGTATATATACACAGTTGCCGGGTCGACGTTCCACATCCTAGCGGTACGTATCAGAAACGTGGACAAAAAACGTGAAGCGTAGAACGGAAGTACGAGTATATCCTTAAGAAAACCGAAATACGAGTATATCCCTTAGAAAACCGATACTCAGGCAACATTGCGTCGGTGCGGATCGAATATTGCTAGGTACTTTTTTTTTTTTTAATTTGAAAAGCACTATTCAAATATTTATTCACTTCTCAATTGATGGGTCCGCTGGCCAGCACGTTTGACGCATCGTCCTATGCAGCAGTCTACGATCAACTTTACACGTTTAGTTGAACCGAGTGGCTCCAATCGTCCATCAAAATGGAAACAGCACTAATCGTCCTGAGCCCCGCTCCCGGGCCAATGCTACCGATTACAGATTAACATAACAATACGGCAGTTTAGTAGAAACATACGCGCACAATTGTTTGCAATAAACGCCGCAATTATTAATTTTAAATACTTTGTTGTACGGAGGGAAATAGTATACGAATAGACCAAAAGTAGACGAATAACTAAACATATTATGTGTTAAAAGGTTTCATTGATAAAGCTCTCTCTTACATTCAACTTCTGAAAGAAGAAAATAGCTTCATTGGTGTATCGAAATAGAAATAGGACTATATCTGCTCCCGGGAAAATTCTACACCAATCAGATTAACATAGCACGATATCAGTTAAATGACCACATATAGCAGTTCATTACAACAATAAACGCTAAGTAAGATAATTCACATCATGATTTTTGAAATTTTGGCCCCGAACGATAATATTAGATTATTAAGTAAATAAAAATTTATTGAAGTGTTACCTTGTCAAAACAAATAAAAAAGTGAACAACGATTTAGAGTGTAAAGAAAAAGTTTATGTAGGATCCTACACACATTTTGTATGCACAAGCGGTGCTAGAAGAATTATTCACCTGTGTATTCTAAATTTTCCAAAGCAATATAAAGGCGAGCCGAGATTCAAGCACAGAATCTACAATAGGGTTTAATCCGAACAAAAAAGTTTTGTCGCTGCCACGTCGTATTTAACTTATATATTATAGACTTATACTTAAAAGAGCATACAACTGTATAGAATCTTATTTGAGAAAAAAAACCCCACTTATCTATAGATACTAATAATTGCGAAAGTTTGGAGGGATGGATGTCTGTTACTCAATCAAGCTAGAGATAGAAAATAATCTGGAATAGCAAATAGATAAATTAATGGCTCCCCTGGATATTAGAAGTACGAGTATATATTTATATATTTTATAACAAATAACCAAATGAAAACTTTGAGATGTCTCAAAGATTTTATGTAACAAGTTTATATAAAAAGTAAGCTTATGGTAACCTACTACTTTTGAGCCATGGAATACTTTTCTTTCCGATAACGCTACTGATATTATAAATAATGATTAAACGTAAGAAGTAGCGATTAAGTATACGCAGGCAGAGCCGCGGGCAGATCATAAATAAGTGGTGATAGTCTAGTGGTTAGGGAATTGGACTCTTTTTTTAAGGGACGGAATTCGATCCACACGCCTTGTTTTTCAACTACAAATCAGCGATTGAAAGCAATCTCACCTGACGTCTTGTAAGTGTAAAGAAAGTAATGATGCAGTCTAAAATGAGAGCGGGCTAACCTGTTTGGATAGTGGGTATCTAAAAGGCATCTTACTAGAACGCTCAATCGCTTGCCGGAACGTCTATAGGGTGGTAACGCCAACGCCTTAGAGCCTCCCACCAGACCAGACCAGGGAAAATTATAAATTCCCAAGCATGCATTTCGCTGCGCAAGGGAGGGCGACAAAACACCTCTGACTTTTTGGAGTTATGTGCGTTTTAATTAATTTAAATAATATCACTTGCTTAAAGGTGAGGAAAAAGATTATAACATATATAGTCATACAGTCAAAATATTTTCACATAATTGTAAAGGGATTGTGATAACTTCGTTCGCCAACTTAAACCTGGTCCTACGCCCTGGTCTAAGAACAGCCCACAACAAACTTTGCCGGGTAATTTTTTTGTTATCACCATCTCACGTACTTTAGCAGGTGGACACGTTAATTACATCCCTTGTCAGGGTATATAATCGGGGATATAATTTTTGTCTCCCGCCCATGCTAGCCCTGCAGGACGAAAATAGAATCAATAACAGCGGCATTACCCCGTAATAAAATGCCGTAAGACTTTAGAAGAATTTAATAAAATGCCGTAAAACTTTACAAGAACTTTAAATAAAACACACTTAGCAGCTGCAGAACTAAGCTACGCTAAATTATTAAAAGTGGGCCCTTTGGAACCTTTGTCCCCACTTGCAACCTTTTTTCCAAGTCTGTTACAATATACACCAAACGACATTTTGAATCATAATAACGACATGGATAATCCCCAATATGGCGGGCTCACTAACGCCCAAGTCAATAATACAACTTGTTGCCCCTTGAGAGGATCAAGGGATTAATTAAGGAAATTTACTCACTCGAATGAGTTTAAGCCTCGCACGATACCTCTATCTGTAATTCCATATTATCTTTTGGTTTATCACTGAAATCTCACTACTGTAGTTGCTCGAAAGTTGAACACATTTTTGAAGTGACGCTTCAAAAAAAAAAACAATAAAGAAAAACCAATAAATAAATATACTACGACAATACACACATCGCCATCTAGCCCCAAAGTAAGCGGAGCTTGTGTTATGGGTACTAAGATGACTGATGAATATTTTTATGAATTGAATACACATACATACTTATAATATAGAAATAAACACCCAGACACTGAAAAACATCCATGCTCATCACACAAACACTTTTCAGTTGTGGGAATCGAACCCACGGCCTTGGACTCAGAAAGCAGGGTCGCTGAACACTGCGCCAACCGGCTGTCAATATGTAAATGTATAGTAGAGAATAATATAGACTACAATACACATTTTTTCGCTATTTAAGTCACCATGGAAACTGTATAATATGTATAAACGTACGGGCGTTTTTATAAACGCAGTTAAATATAACTTGCTTTAACGGTAAAGGAAAACAAAGTTTTTATTTTTGTTTTAAAAATATCTTTATTAATTAAATAATTGTATTACAGTTCATATCCTAGTGAATTACTTACAGTTTACCAGGTTACAACGTCTTTTTAAAACTTCACAGCATACTAAACATATTTAACAACTTATTGAGCCACATAACAGATGATAATAACTTTTTTCCGTATAACTTAGCACAGACATACGTTTATTAATAAATTTAAATGCATTAAATTGTTCATGATATGAATCCTATATTTATAATTTAAACGAGGGTAGAACTCGGAACTATGCAACAGTGACGTACAAAGCATTCACTCAGTCGTCGAGGAAGTAGTGATGTGGTAGTCAGTATCGATTGTATTTATCGATATATGATAAGTCTTTATACCGGCTTTTGCCAAGGAAAACCAGGTGAAGCGGAGCATAAGCTTTGAAATAATCTCAATTAGGTATGACCCTTTTTAAAATACCACCAACCGTTATGTTTAGGTAAAACAAACCAGTAACACAACTTGCAAGTACGCGGCAGAATCAATTTGGTGTTATAAGAACGTTAAGTGACCTTAGCTGTTATCAGAGCACTGGGATAGTATGTGACAATCTTATTGTAATATAAGAAGCTGATGAGTTTTGTTTGTTTGTTTCCTTGAACGCGATGACTTCAGGAACTACTGGTCCGATTTGAAAAATTATTTCTGTGTTGAATAGCCCATTTATCATGGTAGGCTTATAGGCTAAGACAAATAAGAGCATGGCACCAATTAAGAAAGATTCAGAATCGAGTTTTCTCTTTTGAGAGCTTCCGCTGCGTGCGCTGCGTAGACGATTAAAGTTTCAATAAAATCATGTCAAAAGTTAGTCGGCCTTCAAAACTGAGGGCTGACTGGCGTAATGGGCAGCGACCCTGCTTTCTGAGTCCATGGCCGTGGGTTCGATACCCACAACTGGAACATGTTTGTGTAATGAACATGAATGTTTTTCAGTGCCTGGGTGTTTATGTGTATATTATAAGTATTTGTGTATATCATTCATAAAAATATTCATGAGTCATCTTAGTACCCATAAAACAAGCTACGCTTACTTTGGGTTCTAGATGGCGATGTGGTATGTTTTTTTATTTAATTATTTATTATTATTAGTTATTAAAAAAAAGTGGAAAGCATATGTCTAACTATTAAGGTTGACTTACGCGGAAAAAGTCGCGAGGGACCGCTAGTATTGTGTAGAAGCATCTACTCAACTATCACATCAAAATAGATTTTGCCTAATATCACTGCTAAGATCCGACCATATAATACTAGTTCCCTCTGGGGAGGATCATGCGGCCATGTTAATTATAGCAATTGAGTAGCTTTAATGAGAATAAGGATCGAATGAAACATCTACACTACTAACCAATTGCTTATGTATCTGTCTAGTTGTGCGTCGCTGTTTACTACGGTTTTATACAAATCCCGTTGGTTAATATTTGTTTTCCTGTTTTACTCTTCATCTTTTCAAATACTTAGTTAATATGGTTAAATATAAAATAAATATACTACGACAATACACACATCGCCACCTAGCCCCAAAGTAAGCGTAGCTTGTGTTATGGGTACTAAGATGACTGATGAATATTTTTATGAATTATATATACATAAATACTTAGAAAATACATATAAACACCCAGACACTGAAAAACACTTATGCTCATTTTCCAGTTGTGGGAATCGAACTCACGGCCTTGGACTCAGAAAGCAGGGTCGCTGCCCACTGCGCCAGTCGGCCGTCGAATTGTTGCTTAGTTAGGGCGTTATGGAAGGACAAACAAACACACAAACTTAGTCATTTATAATATTATTAAGGGTTAACAGTATTTTTATAAGCATACAAATGTAAAAAAAAAGAAAGGAGCATAATTAGCCACACAGATACCTATAACCACACAGATATCTTTTAACAGTTATCCTTGATGCTTGGTGTATTTCCTCAATCTTGTCCTACGACAAAGGCCTCTAAATATTTCCATTTTACCCTATCTTTTGCGATTCTCATTCATTCTTGACCAGCAGTTCTTTTAAGTTCATCTTCCCATCGTTTTGGCCCTTTGCTTCTTTTCCCATCTCTGGAGTGCCATTCTGTTATTAATTTTGTCAATTTCTTGTTCTTGCCCAAAGGGGTTCAAGAAATTGATTGAATGATTGAATGTATGGAACATGTGTAAAGACAATGTTCCATCCATTCCCATTTTAATATTTTACGTACTTTTGTCGCATCTTTAAATTTAGTTATATCTTTTATATTCTATTTATTTTGAATTTGAAATTTATATTAAGAATAAAGATAATTTTAATATTTAGCCTAGCCTTTAACATTATAATATTTTCTTGGTATTAATATGCTTTGAGACAGGATATTATACAACCATTAATCACTGTAAAAAATCTTTTAATTTTTATTTTATATATTGCTTTCATGTATACATATAAGAATGAATGATTGCTTTAAGTATCACAGAATGCTTTAAGTGGGTAGACAGGCATATAAACATATAGCCCCGTCAGGTGTGCATTTATTTATAAAGCTAGTAGGATATTGTAATCCTCGGATTTTCTTTGAAATCTACTATTGTAGCGCATCGTGTATTATGGGTGGATTATGCACCTTGGTAGTGCGCCTTCTAAGGCTTGCTTTACAATGCTATTTTCTTAGGCTTAAACCTGAAGGTACCTACTTAAATAAAATATAGCCTATATTACTTCTGGCTAAATTGGCTTATTATGTTGAAAGTGTTTTAAAAATTTGCTTAGGAGTGTCAGAGTTTATCGTTTACAAAAAAAAACCTTCTATTTTATGATACTACTTTAAGAGTATAATTTATTGAATTTTATTAATCAATAGAGTAAGAAGATTTTATAATCTACCACTGGATGTCGTTTAAGGCGACTAAGACATAAAATTCGCAAGGCTTAAGAAGATTTTATAGTCTACCACTGGATGTCGTTTAAGGCGACTAAGACATAAAATTCGCAAAGCTGATACTTTAATTTTACGCGTAAATAAATCCACCAATTTCTCTAATATACCTTGAACCTGTTTGTAACAATAACATAGTGCTACAATGTGCAAAATAAACAATTTCTTCTGGTTTTCAGTTTAAACTGAGACGGGATTTACGACACAATCAATTCAGATAGCAGTCAGATAGCAATGACAATGTATGAGAAAACTAACGTCAATGTCAAATTTACTGATTTTTGATCCCCATTTCATTTTAGCCTTTCCCACATCGCTTTTACATTGTTGATAGTTCAGCTTCAAGAAATAAACAAAACTTCTACAAAGAAATGAACTTTTATATTCTAAGAATAGTAAGCGTATGCTAATAATATTTATCTTGAACTTTGGTCATGATATGGGCCTCGTAACAATGCTCAGAGTCACTCAACGAGCGATTGATGGGCAATGTTGGGAGTATCTCTACGTGATCAAATCAGAAATGAGGAGATCCGAAGAACCAGAGCTACCGACATAGCTCAGCGAGTCGTAAAGCTAAAGTGGAAATGGGCGGGGAACATAGCCCGAAGAACCGATGGACGTTGCGGTTCCAAGGTGCTGAAATGACGACTCCGCACAGGTAAACGCAGCGTTGGTCAGCCCCCAACATGGTGGACAGACGAGATCAAACGTGTCGCTGGGACCCGCGGGAAACAAGCGGGCCAGGAACGTGGTTTTTAGAACTCCCTACAAAAGACTTGTGTCCAGCAGTGGACTTCATTCGGTAGAAGTGATGACGATGATGATGAACTTTGGAATGAAGGCGATCTAATATGATGATATTAATTGTGTGCTATTAAATGGTTTAAATTATTTGGCTGATTGTAAAGTCAGCTCAGATTTAAATATTGGTAATATTTAAAACTGAGCTGAGTTTACAATTAGCCAACAAAAAACTCTTAAATTGTGAAGAAAATAAGTAATTTTACACGTACATTCATTATTAATAATAGTCAGTACGATGTTCGGCTTTTCTTATATTAAAGAGAGATTTTTGATAGGCAAGATTCAGCCATCAATAAAAAACTAAAGCAGTGTCATCAGCATATGAGAACACATGGCCACCGCCAAGTTTTAAATAACATAAATCATTAATGTATATTAGAAATTAAGTTGGTCCCAATACACTTCCTTGGGGGACACCAAATGTCAGTTTTATCTTTTTAATCAGGCTGTTACAGTGGTAACAATACCGCTTAAAGGTGATTTTTAATATTTCATTATCAGGATCGGCCCTTAACCTTTTCTGCAAATTATTCCTGTTTCTCAGACAGCGTAGGATGCCAGATATTGCGTTTATTTTTATTTTTTTTATGTACTGTAGATTACAGCCAAGGGCTTATAGTGGCACAAAAAAGGTAAATAACCCTACCCAGACAGAGTAATAAGCATGACGGTAGTACTTACCCGGACGAACGCCGTCACACAAGAGCTCTACTTCTGTGTCATTTCCTTTTACCATTAATGAAAACTATTATAATAATTGAAAATTTTTTGGTGTTACCGCTTCACTAATTGAATAGTGCCTTAAGCTCCTTAAAACAAAATTGAATCAATATTGTAGCTTCTCACAAAACCTAATCATTAGTGGCTCGCGACAAGCAATTAGTTGCGGTGTGGCCTTATTGCCAATGCTGAGTTAATGACACTCATTAAATTTTCATATAATTGGGTCGCTCCAAATCCAATCGTAACTGTTATTGAGGCCATGTATTAATGTAAAGAAATTTTAAAGGTACTTTCTTTATTAAAACATTCAATCGAGAGTGAGTATTGTAAAAAAATCTACCCTACTCATAACAATATTTTTAAAGAACGTAATATCGAGAGAAAATCGGACCTCATAATTTTATTTCGTAATTAAATCCGATAAAACCTGGCTCAATAATTTTAGAGACGTACTAAAACATGGCACACAATCGACTTGTTCCTAGTCCGAGCTCGGGTAGGAGTCCACCGTGGCGCTGCGTGTGTTGGGGCTCGCAACTACCATTATTTCAATAAGAGATATTGGTACCATAAATAGTTCTCCCTGTACTAAGAGGAAGGAGTGATACATAGTGAATCCACTATGCCATTTAACGAAGATATGAAGGCCTGGAGTAGGGAGATGAAGTTGAATATGCTATGATGAATTGAATGATGAGGTGATAATGGAATCTAGTGGTTATCTAGATCCTATTTTTATGCCATTTAAGGAAATCTAGTCTTGTGAACTCGTTGCTTCTGACGCTCTAAAAGTCTTGAGATATTATGGAACAACAAGGTTGGGTTCTTAGCCTCTTGATGATCATATGCCAGTATTATTTAAGTAATTATAAAACCTTACGGAGAGATCTTTAATAGGACCCAGAGAAAATACGAAATAGGTATGGAACCGTGACCATGTCGTAATCTTTTGAGTTTTATTAATTCTATTAGACGTTTTTTTTATATTATGATTAAAATGTCAATCTATTTAGAAATAATGTCTTGGCTTTTATCGGGTTGGAACTCCAGAAGAACCGTATAATATTTTTGTAACAAATAACAAAATTATATAACACAATAATAAAATTGTGATAATAATTGTATTCAATCATTTGTAACGTGGTAATATAGCCAAATTGACATGCCATTACATACGCACATACTCGTATGTAGTAATCCTCCTTTTGCAAGTCAGAAAATAAATCAATCCACTAAGTATTGAACGAACCACATTCATAATTTGAATACAAGTAAAAATGTTTAATGCCCAATGAAGTTGACACGGGTCAGCTATAATGTTATACAGCGTTTGAATTTGTTTGATTAAACGCGCTAATCTCAGGAACTGCGGTTTCAAATTGGATTTTTTTTTGTGTTGGTAGTATCGGCTATATAACATCACACAGTTGGTAGTATCGGATATATGATAAATACACTGACTTTAGGCGTAAAATCATTGACACTTTTAATCGTTCTATCTGACATTTCAAGATAAAAATAAAATAAATACTTGACTTCGTATGTTATCAAATATTCAAAATTTAATAAGCTTAAACTTAAACATTGATGTTACTTTTTTATTTTTTTATTTTAATTTTTAATTTAATTCTTAATTAAATATGAATTTTAATTTTAATTCTATTTATATTTTTAACATTATTAATTACTAAAATATTTTTAGACATTTATTTTGTAATGCAGTTATATATAAAATGTAATTAGTTTTGAAATTATTTGTAAACGTTGTGAAAACCTGTAATAAGCTGAACATTCATTCTGGTTTTCCTAAATAAATAAATAAATAAATAAATCACGTTATGACCAATAGCTGCCATGACCACGCTACGATCAAGACAATGAGAAATTTTGCAAAAACTGCCAAAAATACCCTTTTTGAGAGATTTGTGTGAACGGTAAACATAACGCCAAAAAAACGGAATTAAGTCGGAATTGTTTAATTAAAGTTCTTAAAACGGTCCTATTTTTTTTACTGATACGCAGCAGAAGTCGCGAGGGTCGCTAGTAATATAATAAATGTGAAAGTGTGGAAGTTGGTAACTCAATCACGCAAAAACGGCGGAACTGATTTGGATGAAATTTGGATGCATGTAGCCTTTGACATGGAAAATAAAATTTTATCCCGATTCTTTAAGTAGTTTTCAAGGGAAAATTATTTAAGGCTTAAGCCGCGGGCAGATAGCTCTGAAATTTGGTATGCATGTCACCTATGCTATGGAAAAGGACATGCACTTTTTATCCGATGTCTCAAATTGTTCTCGTGGTAAGATAAAAAATTGTGCGAGCGAAGCTTTAGACCCAATTCTGAAGTTAACGTCGACAAAGTCGCAGGCAGAAGCTAGTTATTAATAAAAGA
Organism: Pararge aegeria; assembly: GCF_905163445.1. Taxonomy (NCBI): domain Eukaryota; kingdom Metazoa; phylum Arthropoda; class Insecta; order Lepidoptera; family Nymphalidae; genus Pararge; species Pararge aegeria. The sequence continues at coordinate 1,881,475 of NC_053193.1, forward strand.
AACAAATAAATATATGTCAGATTTCGGTTAAAAATGTTAAAAATTCCAGATTTGAAGATCCATTCAGGACAACTTTGACTAAAGAAACAAGCTCTGTAAAATAGGAAAATGGCCTCTAATTAAACTGAATATAGTAATGACGGTCCGCCAACTCATTTAACTGGTAATTAGCCGGTGCTTTGACGCTGCCCGGTTTATTCTTCCCTTTACATAAATACCGGCTTTACGTATTTTATGTTGACTATTTATTTAGTAATGCTGTGACCTAATTGCAGATTCTGCTTGTACTCTTGAGTAACATTAAGCTCTTTAGATATTGGTCCAACAAACAGTGGCTTCGTGACAGGGTTTATCCTTCATCAACGGTAAGTTGCACTGAACCTAGTGGCCTTTTTTTTTCTCGCTGGGAAATGTGCAAAAAACCAGCGAAGCCCACCACGTTTTACGTGAGGTGCCAATGGATCTCTGTCGAGCTACAAGACTGTAATCTCTGGATGTCTAATGAGGAAAATACCGTCTTCTGTCACTCGTTTTTCTTCTGCGGAGCGCAGGAGCGTCGACGGATGACTCCCTCTCCATCTCCACAGCCTCTTAAAGATGTATCACCTCCTCGCAGCATGGCACCATTGCTTGCCACTTGGGCTCGCTGCCGATCATTGACTGGCATATACTGATCTGAGGTAAGCAATACCATTAAAAACACTATTTACTTACTCTAAGCTTTCGATGACTCGGGATGGCACAATCCGGCCATCACGGCTATATAAGTGGTAGCTCCCGGGTCCAATCGCTGGTGAAGGCTATTAAGAAATTTATATTTTTGGAATTTCTCCGGCATAGTCTTGTGGAACCTTTCGACCGTGGCTAGTAACCACTAGCCACTAGCCATGAGTAAAATATTGATGTTGCAAAAGAGAAACTTCCGAGTTTCCTACCGGTTTCTTTTTTGGTAGAATTTGCTTAAACTTACCATTGGTAGAGTCACTACAAACGGGCCAACTAGACGTTGCTTAAAATGCTTATAGATTGATAATGATCGATGGTGTAAGTTATCCATTAAGTGATGTTAAAATCAATTTGAAGAAATTGAAGAAATGATATTATGTAAAACAAATTTATCATTGATATTAAAAAAAAAATGGCATTTTCTGAGATAAAGGATAAACAGTTTATTTCAATGTAATGGAGGTATGCCATTAATAATGGACAACTACATCAGCCAAATAGCTACCACAGCTACGCTTACACCATATCTTTTTCATGAAAGTGTTGTGATCAGTTCATGCCTAGAGGGCGCCGCGGAATAAACTTGTTTATTACACGTGTCCTGCAGAAATAATTCATCAGAAGTGCATTTATTGTGATTATGCTATCGTAAATTCGTAATTTATAAAGTTTTAAGAAAATGAGTTCATTAAATAATGACTTTGGAGTTGATTGTTACAGCAAAATAGAAATTTATCAGTGTAACAGTGTGTGACTGTGAACGGCCGGCTACCCACAGCACGGCCACAAAAACAAAATCAAACTTTGAGTGTGTTTTAATTTATTTGCTGTTGCTGTTGTGGCAGCTTTAAAAGTGACATCTACCGAAATAGCGGGCTGTTCAAAGCGTCAGCAAAACACCTCTGATTGGAAAACCCTTTAGAATCCAGTTCAAGTATAGAAAGTAGACGATGTTTGACATTACAATTCTGTAACCAACTTGATTCATTACCATTTAACTTGCACAAGCAATGACGTACTTTCTTGTAACTAGGCCATACCACCTCATAAATATCTTTACAATATTACAGCCGAAGTGGCTCCATTATCAGTTGAGAGGAGGTATTGCGTAAACATCAATTAGGTGCGGTTGGCTTTATTACCTCCGCCGAAGATGATGCCAATTATTTCATTTTCATGATTGTGTAAATTATAATTTCATAATTCCCAGGATTACTTGAGGTAAGATATTGAATGAATGAATGAATACACTTTTATTGTACACAACATAAATATATAACAAATAAAGATTTAACGGAAAGTACACAGTTTTTACGGCCTTATCGCTACATAGCGATCTCTTCCAACCAAAGGCGTAAAGCACAGCTCAAGAAGAGAGGTAGGTGGTGCATATAACTAAACATATATATTTGCATATATACCTATATATTAATAGTAAAATCCTTTATCGGTGCACGTCCAGCTGGACATATGATATCTTCTGTATAGAGTTCCAAAATCCACGGTCTTCTGCCACTTGCGTCCAGTTGCTACCTCTAACTCGTTTAATCTGTGTGTTAAATATTTGATATCCTTACTAATATTATAAATAAGGAAATGTTTTTGTATGTTTGTCCTTCCATCACACTCTAACTAAGTCACCAATCAAATAGATTTTTGGCATAGAGTCATTTGAAAGAACGGACACACAATCCCGTGGGAACTGGATTTGTAAAAAACCCTTAGAAACGCGAGAGAAAAACGCGGGCAACAGTTAGTTAATTATTTATATTTTCACTTTATTTTTTTTAAACTGAAGATTCGAGGCAATAAATATATTTTGTGCTTAAAAATTATGTTTTTTTTGGATGATAAAAAACACGACAAATACCCTCTTGAAAAAAAGTAAAAATTTCCATGCAGTTTGTAAGATCGCATACATTTAAAAGTCAAGTCTGCTTTATTCTCGCAAGGGTGTTGAAAAACGTCGTATGAAACACAAGTGCATCTATTCACGTGAGTTTGCATTATGAAAGCAAGAAATAAATTGTTTACTTATCCACATAATTGCTTACTTAGATATAATTATCATCATCATATCAACCCGTAACCAGCCCACCATCACCCACAATTTGAAGGCCGTAGTCCACCACGCTGGCCCAGTGTGGATTGGTGGACTCCACATGCATTTGACAACATTATGGTGTACTCTGAGGAAAACATCTCATCGTGTTTTCCTTCACCTTTTAAGCAAATGATATTTTAATTGCTTACAACGCACATAACTTAGAAAAGTTAGAGGCCCGTGCTGGGAATAGAACTCAGCCCGCCGTAAGTGAAACCAAAGTCCAAACCACTGAGCTATCGCCGTATTCTGTAACTTAGATATACAAAAAAATAATGCGAACGCGATAGGACAGATGGTATAGTGATCGAAATATACGTTTATGCCCCGTGGTCCCGCGGAGGTCCTATAGGAGGTATTCCGACTTGATACATTTTTAATTTAGCAGCATTGTATTTCTCGCAGGCACCACGCTTCCCGTGGCTGCTACGAGAGTCTACGTTGCCCCTTCAGGAGACCACGGCAGGGAACATCATATAATATACATATAGCTTATTAATTCCCTTTGCTAATTAAACGCAAGAAAAATAATAAATTTACTACTCAAGCAGTTTATAGGTCTTGTACAAGTTATCGAAGTAAAAAAAGCCCCCGATCTCATTAAGGGGCAATTAGTGCGCCCTTTGACACTGCCAGGCGCTTCCCTTTGACAAAAATAGAGACCTTTCTACTAGGAGTAGCGTAAAGAGTTACAAAAAACGCTATAATAAATGTATAATGGCTTCAGTGCACGCTTTAGCGGGTTGAAATAAGTCTTGTTTATATGTGTATGTATTTATTTCTGTATTATTTGTATTTGTATTAGCTGTTTATGTATTATTGTTATATATAGTAGATGTAGTTTATGTTATATATTTTTAAAATTGCACTATCCCGTTTCCATACTCCTGTTCTTCTTTCATTAAGGGTCTGGAGGAGATCGCTTAAAGCGATAAGACCGCCTTTGCGCATTGTTATTCTTCTTATATTTATGTTTTCAATTTATATTATAAATTGTGTGCAATAAAGAATTTATCTATTTATCTATCTATCTTTATTGCTTGCACAAGCCCTGTCTCTGTGTATATACGTCTCGTATTTAAAGCATAGAACCATCATTCCGCTCCAATGAGTATTTACGGGAGTATTAAAACAAAGCAAGTGATAAATAATAACCCGACGTCTTAAAGTGCTCTTCGAAGCACGGAGGTAAACAATGCAAATTTCCTACTCACAGATTATGCATTTTTCTATAGGTACTACTAAATCATAACTTATTACTTGTTGTTGGAAGTTGTTGGTGGTAGGTAGTTGTTGGCTAACCAGTTAGGAGGTAAGGCAATTATATTAAACCATAACCTCTAATCGGCTCCTACTCGTACGTTACATCGCTTGTCGGCAGGTGTTTGTAAGTAGGGTAGTAATAAGCACGGCCGAAGCCTCTCGGACCATTTTAGGAAAAAATCATTGCCCCTGCCGAACCTGGGAACTCGCACTTAAAACAACAGCAAGCAACCACTGCGCCAAAAGGTCGTCAAATCGTGATGATTAAAATATAATATGAACAAAAGAGTGTTTAGGCTCGTGTAATATCCAACATTACAAAACAGCTTGTAATACCGTATATTAATTAGCGGCGGTTTCGCGTCGTCGCCGCTTTCATGGCGGTTTAATAATGTCTGCGCTGACGTTTATTACGGCACGAGTGTAATAATGAAACCGTGTACACTGTTGATTACTTTCCGGATATAATATTGTATTATTGGCTGTTCACGTAATTCACGAGGGTATGCTGAGTGACAGTTGTTCGAGCTTCTAATCGATTAATAAAGCGACTACATTTGGAAAATCAGCTTTCAAAGCGATAAGTCTCATTGTTCATGCGTCTGGGGGATAGGTGATGCTTGGTTTTCGCGCAAATTTTCTATTGATTGATTTCAATCGCACCTTAATAAAATCCTGCTAGTACTATGATTTATAGCGAAAGTTACAATTTTTTTATTTTAATGCTTCTTCAATATATTCAAAATTTTAACTAAAAATCACATGCCCATAGCTAAAATATGAGTAGGCTTAGTCTCGTGTAATATCCAACGTAGTTACAATACAGCTTGTAATACCGTATATTAATTACCGGCGGTTTAGCGTCGCCGCCGCTTTCATAGCGGTTTAATAATGTCTGCGCTGACGTTTATTATGGCACGAGTGTAATTATGAAACCGTGTACAATGTTAATTACTTTCTAGATATTATAATATAATATAATTACAACTGTAATTCATAATTTTGTAAACATTTGAGTTTAAGTCGCTCGAGCTACTTAACGATTGCGCGATTTAATAACACACGAGAAGTTGTCGGATTAGGTAAACCTATGAATCCAACTGTGATTTGCAACGTTCGGGAAACTTCGTGGCACCTTTTTGTCTAAAAATACTCGGTGTCTGAAGACCAAAATCTTTGAACAGTGAATACAGCTTTGAACAGTGGTGGCTTACTATGGGCCTCATAAGAAGTTATTGGATAGAAGCAGGCTTTACTTTGCGGAATTCCATGATATGTAATGAAAATTAACCCTAATTTTTTATATTCCACAAAAATCGTAGTGTAATTTATAATATCTTCAATCTTTATACTCCATACTAAACAGATTTTCGATAATGTACCCTCTACGCACGAAACCGGAGCATCCTCAGAAGATCCTCTATCCTGAGGATGCTCCTCAGGCTCAGGGCTCACAGTCGCTGGGAGCTGCCGTAAATCCGAAAGACACAAGAGAAGAACAGAGAAACAAGAGAAATGATGACAACCAACGTTGATTGATTTCTCTTGTTTCTCAGTCTTCCGTCACTTGATAAAGAAGTAGAAACTACTAATGCTTTATTTATTTCAGACAGAATGCTGTGAAAATTACAAGGCTAAACGCACATACGTCTTTTACTGATTAATTTGCAGAGTGTACGGGAGCGATGGTAATGTGCTCGACCGTAACAATAGGAAGATCTTCTTCCAAGCGGGTGTTCGTGCTCGGGGAAACTTCTTTAAGCGCATTGAGCAGTTTTTGGGTGATCAAAAGACATGGTACCCGCGTCATCGTCACCGAACGCTTTCCATGTAAATGAAAGGACGGAGATTTGCTATCCCACGTGTCCCACATGTGCTTAAAACGCGTAATTATGTATAATACCTGTATTATATTAAATGTGGTAAATAAATGTAATGAGTACCATTTTTTTCACTTTGTATACTGCTGACGAGGCAATATTAACAATCTTATCTCTCTGTATCAAAATGTGGGCGATATCATAACGCGGTTATTTTGAGAGCTAAACTTTGGGAATGCAATACTGATAACCGAATGTTGGCATCAATGTAGTTGAGGTTTAAATAAAGCCATTACATTAGGAATCGGGTTATTCATTTCAATCACGTGCGAGCAATATTGCGAATTGCGAGCTGATTTTAACAGAATCATCCTATAATTGGGCTCCAAATCATTGAGTAGCTCGTCTACGATAAGACAATCTTTGGTTCGATGCAGAACGTTATGGCATGGGATTCGAGGGTGAGCTTTGTATTCAACTCGCCCTGCGAAGATTATTTCCTGTTTATAAGAGGATTTTGATTTTTTTACGGAATCGGAGATTCGGTAGCTTAGTGGTATACTTTATAGATATCATCTTTTTGCACTTAGACACTATACCTTTCTTGCACTCTGGCTGTACAACCTATTAAAAAAGCTACCTTAAAAGACATGACCGATAGAGAAATTAAGACTAAGAGATTACGATTATGAAGGTACAGAGAACATTTCTCAAAAGAATATCTCATTTAAATAAAACAAAATTAGAATTAAAACGAAATATAAGTAAAAATAAAGTATTATTTTTAATGACGATGACTACATAAAAATTAGAATTTCAAAAAGTTGTAACAGTAAATTTATAAATTGCTAGAATAAACTATAGACTATACCGTACCGTATTTTTGTATTAATTTGGTCACATCGGTGTTTAACCTGAAATAAAAGCAATTTTTATTATACTTTTATCTGTATGGCCCCGTGGTCAGGAACTTTGGCGGAGAGAATCGCTGAGTTGACGCCTCTCATTCAATGAGAGCTTTGCTATTTGGCTCTCACCAGATACGAGCGGTTATTATCGGCGTGCTGACGAGTTCGCATTGATTTGATTGTTTGTGTCAGCTTAACGTGTCTGTAATGTACTCGGATATATCAGCGTATTGTTGCATTCCAATAATGCAGGGCTAGTATAACTAGGGTTGCTACCTGTACTTCATAGTAGAGTATTAGACCTTTGTTGTGAAGAAACGCACTTTATACTTTGTAAGTGAAATAAAGTAGTTACGCGAAAGAACTTTATCTGTTTAACAAACACTTTTTTGTTTATAGTATTAGTAAGGATATTACTTTAGGATAAAAAATTCTTTATAATGGTGATGAAAGATTAAAATTTTCTGTTATAGAGGTTATTTAAACCGTTACATAAACAAAAAAATCTGGCCGACTGGAGCAGCGACCCTGCTTTCTGATTCCAAGGCCGTGGGCTCGATTCCGACATCTGAATTTTTTTTGTGTTATGGATATTAATGTTATTTAGTGTTTTGGTGTTTGTGTTGTCAGTATATTATAAGTAATTTTTATGAATAATGTACATAATATTATTTATAAAAATATTCATCAGTCGATTTAGTACCCATTGATAGATAGATAGATGGATAAAGTCTTTATTGCACAAATTAAAAGCGAAAACAAGAAATAGCAAAACAATAAAAATATATACATAAGATGCGCAAAGGCGGTCTCTTATATATTCTTTATCGTTTTAAGCGATCTCCTCCAGACAACCCAAAGCACAAGCTACGCTTACTTTGGTGCTAGATTGCGATGTGTTTTAGTATATTTATTTATATTATTTTTTATGTAAATGATATATGAAATATATATGATAATATATTTTTTCCTCAGTTATATCTTAACATACTAATTCGGAATACAAAAAGATTGGCAAAGAAGAATTTAGTTCACACATTATCTAGTACGAAATAAAATAGTTCAATCAATTTTTTTCCTTTAAAAGTATCCAACAAGATCGGCCCAATGTAATTAATATTTTTTGCGGCGTTTATTTACTGCGGCCACGGGGGAACCTAAGCGTCTATGTCAAGTCGCCAGTTTTATTTAACGCGTTGTTTCTTGTAAAAGTTGAATGCAGTAACATTTATTACGACGCTGCCAAAAGGGACAAAAACATAAAATTTTTCCTTTTATGTTTTTGTCCCTTTTAGCAGCTTGAAAAAATAACACTTTTTTTTCTCACATCGTTCTTTATTTTTTTTGTCTAGTGAGTACGAGTAACGTACTTTATTTGCTCTTGTAAAAAAGGTTACAATCGTGAGCTATATGGCACACAAACATTTTGATGTTGTGCCTCTACCATTTGGGCGTACGAAAGACCCTATGATGAGTAACTTGACGGTATTAATTGCAATGACATCTTGGAATTTTTTCTTCTGCCTCTACAAGTTAGCCCTAGACTGCTTCACTTGGTGGTAAACGATGATGCAGTCTAAGATGGTAGGATGCTAACCTGCTAGGGAGTATGGTAGTCATACCCCTCATCGGTCTTTACGCGACATCGCACCGGAACACTAAATTGCTTAGCGGCACGTCTTTATCGGTAAGGTACGAGTAAGTAACCACAAAGTTTTTGAAATTATAAATTAACAAATTGGTTGGAAGTTTCACGGCCAACTGGCGCAGTGGGCAGCAACCCTGCTTTCTGAGTCCAAGGTCGTGGGTTCGTTTCCCACAACTGGAAAATGTTTGTGTGATGAACATGAATGTTTTTCACTGTCTGGGTGTTTATCTGTATATTATAAGTATTAATGTATATTATATTCATAAAAAAATATTCATCAGCTTTCTCAGTACCCATAACACAAGCTACGCTTACTTTGGGGCTAGATGGCGATGTGTGTATTGTCGTATTATATTTATTTATTTATTTGTAATTGTTTTATTTGATAAATAAAGAAATTCCTTCTGGCTTCACTGTGCGCCTTGTAACTTGATTTTCAAAATCAAATTTGGATTTACCGGTCACATTCGCTCATTGCCAGTATTAGTCTGGTCCGGAGGGTGATATTTTATTCTGAGGGAAGACCTGTGCCCTGTAATGGACCATCAATATTTTGATCATGAGAATTATGATGAGGGTTCTTTAGTCCAAAAGTCTCCAATATTAGCCTTTTGGATGATATCGAATTTACATCTGGACGACAGGGTCGCTGCCCACTGTATAAAAGCACCGAAAAAAACCGCAGAGGTTTGTCCTCGGTGCCTATCTGCAACGATTATAGTATGAATTAGAAGAATAAAACCAGCTGTGGGAAAAACATACTGCTACATTGTAGAACGATAGGAACTAAGTAAGCCTGTAAATTTTAATTTTTAATAGTAGTAAGTACCAAAATAAATGAATATAAACCATACGAGATACAAAAGAGCCACACCACCACACTGGACAAGTGTGGATTGTTAGACTTCACACACCATTGAGAACGTTATGGAGTATTCTCAAGCATGCAGTTTTCCTCTCGATGTTTTCCTCCACCGTTTAAGCAAGTGGTATTTCAAAATTTCTTAAATTTAAAACGCACATAACTCCGAAAAGTTTGAGATGCGTGCCGGGAACTAAGCTCGGTCACCCTAAAAGGCAGGCCGACGCTCTAGCCACTAGACTATCACATTTAAGAACCCTAAAAAGGTGAAATAACATTTTATTCTATGTGCTGCCACATTTTACACAACTTCTAACTTTATCATCTCATTTATCTCTCACACTTAAACACACTCGCGAACTTCAATGTGTCATTTACCCCCTACTCTGCACCCTGCATGGGGGTGGCTAAACGGGGTTTGCCACTGTTTTAATTATGTAGAGCTATATAATCAGAATTTATAAGTCACTTGCGGTTCGGTGCCGCCGTTTTCATAGCGCTCTCAGTTATGTCGTTAAAACATAGTCATATATAAATGGTGGTGATTCGGTTACACACGAAATTTAAATTAAACTGGGCCAATCCTCATTACTATAGTTTTCAGTCTGATAATGAACCACTATAGGGTACATGCTATAACAATATTTTGAAAATATTAACTAACTAGCTGTTGCCCGCGACTTCGTCTGCGTTTGATTTTGTTTTTTCATGTGGCATTATATTTAGTGGTAGATCAAAACAAATTAAAGTATTCAGTATCACTAAGCCTTAAATGAGGGGTTTGCTGCTGTCCGCTGAAGAGTTCTGTCTATCTCCAACCACAGTTTGGGCAAAATCAACACATATCATAACCTCTATAGTACAAAAATAATTATTTAAATCGGTTATAATTTGTCGGAGTTATGGTGTAAAATCGTCAAACACTCATCCCCTCTCCCAAAGGAACCGAGCTTTTGTCAGGATAAAAAGTATCCTATATTACTTCTAACACTTCCAAGAATATGTGTACAGAGTTTTATGAGGATCGGTTAAGTCGTTTTTGCGTGAAAGCGTAACAAACAAACTTACATTCACATTTATAATATTAGTAGGCATAAATGGGAAAATCCCTTTATGGAGCACTGCGTTGTCACACACTCACACACCCAGTGATCAAGAGGGTACTTACCTTAGTTAGGAGATTCCTAATTATTTATAGGTTAGGCCAATTTTGGTTTATAATATAGTAAATAAGATAATTGTTATTGTTGTAGCTATGGATTTTTATCTGAATTAAACGTTATTATTATTATTATTATAAGAGAGTTATTCAAATCTCTGGCCCTCCACAATTCTATATAAGGTGGAATTGATGTGGTTTACAAGGGTTACAGTTTGCAACTGCCATACCCCTAACATAGAACTCCCATACCCCTAACAGGTTAAACTTTACAACTTACATCCAGCATCCGTAGATTAAAAAAAAAGAACAAACAATGCCCTGAAATGACTTGACTGCAATCTCACCTAGTGATATCTCTAAGATGATAGCGGGCTAACCTGTTAGGGAGTATGGTAATCATAACCCGAATTGTTGCTACGCGACATCACACCGGAACACTAAATCGCTTAGCGGCATGTCTTTGTTGGTATGGTGGTAACTAGCCACGAGCAAAGCCTCAGAAATTATAAATATCCAAATCGAATACGGGACCTCCTGCTTAAATTCACAGCGCTCACAGTTGCACTAGGGAGGTCGTCAAATTTATATGAAAAATGGTCACACGCATTTGCTATATATAGTGTTATAGAATATATATAGGTAAAAACCACCCTCGCTGGTACATATTTCGTTGGCGTGAAACAGCTATTGAATTTCACCGGGTATTGTACAAAAGGAGTACTCTGACTGCACCCGGAGTGACTATATCATCGCGTCCGGTTATATGTAGGTGAAACGGTGGAATATACAGGTTGGTACTTTTATAAACTATCAAAATAAAATAGAAGAAGAAGTTATCATCATAATCATATCATTCCATTACCGGTCCACTACATAGCACGGGTCTCCTCCCACAATGAGAGGGAGTTAAGGCAGTCGTCCACCACGCTGGATTGGTGGACCCCACATACCTATGAGAAAATTTTGTAGAACTTCCAGGCATGCAGGTTTCACGATGTTTTCCTTTACCGTTGAGGCAAATGGTATTTTAATTACTTAAAACGCACGTAACTTAGGAAAGTTAGAGGTGCTGGGATTCGAACTCGGCCCCTCGAAACTGAAGTCGAGCTACCCAATGCGTCATCGCCACTTCAGGAGAAGTTATAGAATATGTTAAAGAATACACTTACCTGGGGCAATTTATCTCACCCGAGGATCAAACAACCAAGGAGACAAACAAAAGTATAGCCCTAGACTGGAGAAAGTACTGGTCGCTTAAGGAAATTTTAAAAAGCAAGGAACTGAACCTAAACCTTTAATAAATACAAAATATTCATTTATTTCCAGTAGGTCCAGTTTATAAGCACTTTTGAAACGTCAAGTCAGCCTGTTTGTAGTGACTCTACCACCGGTTCGGAAGGAAGATTTTTCTTCTTATCTTTTTCCACATTATTTTACAGTTTATCTTTTAAATTTGCTATCTTGTGAGAGATGAGAGCGGAGCCTGCTTCCAAGCAGCTATCGATCTATTAAAAGTGTTTTAACACATTGTTTAAGCTAATGTATAGGCAGGTACAAAATTATAGTATGAATGATGAATGAATTAATGAATGAATGAACGAATGAATGAATGAATGAATGAATACACTTTTATTGTACACCACAGACAAAATTTACAGAGATACAAATACAACAGCACTATAAGGTAGAACGTTCAATTTGGAGGCCTTTCGCTAAATAGCGATCTCTTCCAGGCAACCATAGTAATTATAGAAACAAGTTATTAAAGCATATACTCAATCTCACAAATGACTTTGGCACCTTACGCAAACGATATGCAGATGAAACTATCTTATGTCCATTTCAAGTAAGGCGGTTGTTAATATCCACTTTTTGTTTAGAAAGAGTAATTTTTTCTCTTACAAGTACTATATTGCTATAAATATATTCCAATCATCACATATGGCTGTGAAACCTGGGCGCTAAACAAATCCCACAGAGAAAATTTTGAGAGTTGTCAGAGGGCAATGGAACGTAGCATGGTCGGTGTAAAGAGAGGAGACAAAATCAGGACCTCCGGTATTAGAACAGACAAAACTGGGGTAGCAGACATTTTAACCAGGATAGATCATGGATGGATGGAGGTGGACGGACATGCTCCGAGACACCCAAGGCAAGTGGAGTTCTTTTATAAACTATGCAGTTGTATCTTAACTATAAAATGCGCTGTGAATTTAAGAAGGAGGACCCGGGTTCGATTTCCGGCAGGGGCAATTTGTCTATTTATAATTTCTGAATTTTCTCTATTCTGGTCTGGTCTGGTGGCTTTTGCCGTGACTAGTTACCACCCTACTGACAAAGACGTGCCGCTAAGTGATTTAGTGTTCCTGTGCGATCGCGTGTAGAAACCGATTGATATGACTACCATACTCCCTAACAGGTTAGCCCGCTACTATCTTAGACTATAGTATCACTTACCACCAGGTGAGATTACAGTCATGGGCTAACTTGTAGTGGATAAAAAAAACAACTATAACGCTTACTTTGGGGCTAGATGGCGGTGTGTGTATTGTAGTAGTATATTTATAACACCTTGTTAATAAAAACAAATCGTTTGGCAAACGTCATGACGTTCTACAATGCGGTCCCCCCGCATATTTACCTACAAAGAGTAGGTAAATATGCGGGGGGTAGAGTAGGTTTTGTAAGTACTTTTTAAATTTCTGCTTTTAAGCAGCATTCATTTTAACAAATGCTGTGCTTCGGTCTGAAGGGCCTAATTAACGTTGTAATTACAGGTACATAAGACAACACCTACGCCTTAGGTTGATGGACACAAGGTTGTGTTTTGCAGGACGTGTACCTTAGTAGTATGTGTACTACATATTTATCACTTCCATTTTGTTTTATTTGACTTTTTTCCCCCTTTTTAGCTTGTTTTTAGAGTCTCTTTGTTTTGTTCTTCTTTTCCTTTCTGGCTTCTTTCTGACATTTAGAAGTATATATTGGTATTATTATATATATTCTTTTATATTATATGTTTTTTTATATTATTTGTTTACGTATAGAAAGTAAGCATATTTTATATAATTTATTATTATAAATCTATTATGGAAATGTATGTTTATTATTTAAGTATTATTTTGTGTACACCCTAACCCTTCTTCTTAACTTCATGTAGGCTGCCTGGTAGAGGTCGCTTTTAAGCGATAAGGCCGCCTATTGTACCTTTTCTTTCTTTATTTCAATTGTGTATTTTGTGTTGCTTTGTCTTTGGTTTACAATAAAGAGTATTTGATTTGATTTGTTTTTGACGTATTCCATGTATGCCCAGCGAACTGTTGCTCTGATTATATGGTTTTCAACTTATCACCAGGTGAAACATCGGCTTAGTTCCTAATTTTATTACTACAACTAGCTAAACTAAGGCTGAGGTCTCCCATCAAAACGAACCAGAGAAAATTCCGAAATCGAAAATTCCCAATTTGACAGTGCCGGGAATGGAACCCGGAACCTTCCACATATTAATAGTTTTATGTGACAATGTGAGATGGTGATAACAAAAAAAAACAACCGGCTAAGTTTGTTGTGGGTTTCTTCTTAGAACAGGGCGCCTTTGAAACCCTCGAAGCTTTATTTTTAAGTTGTTTTTAAGTAATTTAGTTATCGCCATCAAATTTCTTCTATGTTATATTTTACATGCAATGTACTCATCAAAAGTGCCATATATGTGCATATTTGAATAAAGAAATATTTGACTTTGACTTTGAACTTTGACTTTAAAGCCACAATACTCACCACTGCACCAGTCTATCTACTATCACCAATATGTTAGTAGTAAGTTAGACCAACGATGTTTAACAGACGCGATCGACTAAGTCACGCTTTGAACAACTAGACCACACCACTCTCGTAGACAAGCTTCAAAGTTTCAAACTCAATTATTAAAAGCATATCGGATCACCCTGTATAGGGAGCTAGGCTGAGCTGTTTGTCGTTCATTCGGAGCGAACAAACGTTTGCTTTTGTAGAGCTGATCCGGCCGAATCTAACACGTATCCGTCGTGTTTGTCGACTGCATCAGCCAAATTTGTCTCTCCGAGGTTACAATTCTCTAATGAAATTAGTATGAAAGATTTTGACGGCCGATTGGCGCAGTGTAGTCTGAGGAGTTCTATACATATTTATTTACGTATATTATTGATAAAACCAATATTCACAGCTTTCCTAGGACCTAAGTGTACTTTGGGGCTAGATGGCTATGTGAATAGTGTAAAAAAAAATTAATGAATGAATGTTGACGGAATATACTTTTATTGTACACCACAGAAAAAAAATATAGAAATATAAAACATCAGCAAGATGGAAGTTTCATTTGGGTGGCCTTATCGCTACATAGCGATCTCTTCCAGGCAAAGCAGGTAAAAGGAAATAGGAAATAACTAAAATCAACGTAGGTGGTGCAAAAAATAACATTAAAATGATTTTATTATTTATGATAAAAGCTGACATTCTGGTTTGTTGGGAATCTTCGGCTGCGGCTAGTTACCATCCTGCTGACAGAGAAGTGCCGTCAAGCGATTGAGGGTTCTTATACAATGCCGTTTAGAAACCAATTAGAGGGTGTTGGTTTAATATAACTGAGTAACCACTAAAACATTAGCACATTACGATCTTAGACTACATCAGCATTTAACACCAGAAAAGGTCGCAATCTAACTTTTAGTGGAAAAAAATCTAATGTAAATTATATATTTAAATCTACTTATATATATAATATATTTATATATAACACAATAATGTGTTTATTTTAGGAGTAGTCGACGATGTGAGATGAGACATGTACATATTATAAACAAAGAAATATGACATAAACTCGTAAAATTATATTTAAAATTTAAATGTATAAAATAAATTCTTTAAAATAATTGTTTTATAAATATAACCTAAAATAAACTATTTAAAACTAAATAAAATCTAAAACGTCTTCGAAACCACCGCAGCGAGGTACGACCTAAGATGCTGGCAGCATTGCCATATTATGTATATTTTATATTTATATTTTATTTTTTATTATCTATGTATTTTGGTATTTATTTATTCATATACATATATCAACACTCTTGGCACTATCCCTTTCTCTTGCTGTAAGTCCTATCTACAAAGGTTGCCTGTAAGAGATTGCTTGCAGCAATAAGGCCACCTTTGCATGTCTACATTGTGTACATATATGTATACTACTTACTGTTTCTTTTCCTGTATGTTATACGTGCTTTAAAGTGTTTCTTCTTCTTATCGTATTAACGAAAAGTAATATTTATCAATCAGGATATTCATTTATCATTTTAATTAATTCTGAATCTGTTTCTATATATTGGAGCACGACAGATAGTCGTAGACTTTTATTGACGTATTTTGTATGTGAATAATGCAGCTGCTTCGGTATTTATAATATTTCGCAGGCAAAGTATTAAAAATATATTTTATAAACTCCCATAAAAATGCGCCCGTCATTCTACAGCGCATTTATATTAAACAGCGCTTAAATATAATCCGACCCCGTAGCTATGCTCGCCGGTATAACAACAGATTACAGCTGTAATTACCAGTGCTTAGTCTCCAGAATGTCAAATGACATTTTACTTTCCGTGTAAATGGTTTTATTTAACGACTAGCGGTACTTCGCGACTTCGTCCGCGTATAAGTCATCCTTAAAAGATATGCATATGCTGTAGCGGATTTTGCTTTAAGACTTTAAAAGAGGGACAACTTTGTTTTACATTAATTTATCGATATTTTAACCTTTTCTCTTAAAAGGAATAAATACCTCCTGTTTTAGGAATATTCTTAATTGTTTTTATGCTCCTCTTTGTCTTACGGTGGTGATGTATAAGCTTATGGCCTTTCTAAATAAATGGGTTATCCAACATTGAAAGTATTTTGCAAAAAGAACCAGTATTGCCTGAGATCATCGCGTTTAAGTGAACAAACAAACTCTCTAGCTTAATATATAAGTATAAGATTAGTTCACGTACAAAAGTACCTATCAATGGGAACTTGTCGGTATACGCAAAAACAGAAATACTTATATTTCCTAGTTAAAGAAATAATATTTTCACAATCAATGCAATAAGGTTCTTGCCATAGGCTCATTTTCTTCCCATAATTGTAAAAAGGAAATAAATCTCTCTGGTCTGGTCTAAGGGCCGTGGTTGCTGGTGTAATTACAGGTACATTATGAACTAATGTTAAAACAGTTAAATATAGCAAAAGCTCATATGTCATCAGTCATGTTACCTATACAATAAACTACAACGGTAATTTACTTTATAGCTTATATCTCATTAAGACAAATGATTTTAATTTATTCAAAAATAATTTGAAAGAGCATCTTCTGAATCAATGTTATTATGATTTAAATGAATATCTAGGATAATATTAAAATTATATAACATTAAAGAGAGTAATCAACTTGACTAAACCTTTTGGTATAGGCTGACATCTGAGGACATGTTTTAATATTATGGCATTAAATTTAGTTATTATTTTTGGGAACAAAATTGTTTGTTAATGATTTTTCTTATCTTGGCTGAATATGTAGATCATGAATTACTTAACATATATGATTTTGTACAATGTTCAAGCAAAAATAATAATAATAATAAAGTATATTTCATAACTTAAACCACAGAGACTTAACTATAATTATATAATATTATTTCTAAGGTTTAAATTTGTTAGTGCAGATGCTACAAGTTAGTGCATTCTTTTAAAAATAAGTTGTGAATTAAAATGAAGGAATAAATACTAACAATAATATTAATCTTAAGAGAAATTTATAATTATAGTAGTAGAATAAATGCCTTTTTTAATTTAATTTTATTTAATTCATAAGGAATCAAAAGAAGGAAGATAAAGAAAGATATGAAATCAAAAGAAGCATATCTATTTTTCCATACAAATTAATTCATTAAATTGAAATTGTTCGAGTAGATAGACAGCACGTATAGACCGATGTCCCTATATATCCTGCAAAGTGTGGCCCTGATCTGAAATCCATAGCTTATAAAGCTATGGATTTTCACTCTCTAAGAGCCATCTGATTTTTCCGTCAATTATTAATAACTATGTAACAATGATTGAATAAAATCTTGTAACCCGTTACGTTGCATGCTGTAAATGGACGCCCCCGATGAAAATGTTCCTTCCATTGCATTCGCGTAATAAACGCTTTTAATTAAAATTCCCGCCAACAAGCAAATTATAATGATTTTTTAATTAAAACCGGTTTTTAATAGATACTCTAAAATTCTATTAAAAACTGTTGAGTGGGTGTCGAGCTCTTGCATGCAGAGTTCATAGACGTTTTTAATATAAAATAATATTTATTTTGGAATTACTTTTAAATGGAGGTTGTTAATTGTTTGAAAGCTATGCTCTTCATATTTTCGTCTCACTAGAACCGATTCAGATTTTATAAATAAAGTTACTGCGTCTAATTTTTAAAAAAATTCACATTTGTTTCAAAAAGTGTTACCTCCCATTTTTGTTCTGTTTTTTGGTTAGATGATGTATACAAATAAATACTAACGTTTTTTTCCCAAGGTATGGAATCCAAGTTTCCAACACCTTTAGAAGGAATAAGTTTGTTGTGAACTACTCCTTAGATCAGAAAATGTTAAGCCTCGTATTAAGTTGAAGTAAACGAATATTGAATATCCTACTTCCTACTAATAATATTATAAATGTGAAAGTGTGAATGTTTGTAACTCCATCACGCAAAAACGGCTGCACTTTTACATGCATGTGTGCCTTTGACATGGAAAAATAACATAGGCTACCTTTTATCCCGATTCCTTAAGTAATTCCCGTTGGAAAATTTAAAATTGTTTACGAGCTAAGTCGCGGGCTAGCTTTGAAATATGGTATGCATGTCTCCTATCCTATGGAAAAGGACATGAACTTTCCATACCGATATCTCAAATAGTTCCAGTGGTACGATGAAAAATTGTTAACGAGCGAAGCTTTAGACCCAATACGGAAGTCCACGCAGACGAAGTCGCGGGCAGAAGCTAGTTTTATCATATAATAAATAAATGAACTACGACAATACACACATCGCCATCTAGCCCCAAAGTAAGCATAACTTGTGTTATGGGTACTAAGATGACTGATGAATATTTTATGAATAGTATATATAAATACTTATAAACACAGCTAAATACTTTTATAAGATTATACATACATACAGATAAACACCCAGACACCCAAACATTTTCATCACAATCATTTTCCAGTTGTGGGAATCGAACCGACGGCCTTGGACTCAGAAAGCAGGGTCGCTGGCCACTGCGCCAGTCAGCCGTCAAATATATATTTATTGAGGGCAAAGGCATCAACATTATCGAATCATTACCAGAGCATAACAGGGAACGGGTCTCCTATCAGACTGAGAAGGTTTTAGGCCGTAGTCCACCACGCCGGCAAAGTTCGTATTCGCGTATAAATCGACTACACCCGCCCTTGAGAGCATTATGGAGCACTCTCAGGTATGCTGATTTCCTCACGATGTTTTCCTTCACCGTTAGAGCAAGTAATATTAGAACGGCCGATTGGCGCAGTTTGAAGCGACCCTGCTTTCTGAGTCCAAGGCCGTGGGTTCGATTCCCACAACTGGAAAATGTTTGTGTGATGAGCATGCATGTCTTTCAGCGTCTGGGTGTTTATATGGATATTATAAGTATTTATGTATATTATTCCTTAAAATATTCATCAGTCATCTCAGTAGCCATAACACAAGCTACGCTTATTTTGAGGCTAGATAGTGATGTGGGCGTTTTCTTTTTATAATTGCTAAAATTGGGGATCGAACTCGGTTCCCCGGAACGGAAGCCGAAGCCCTAACCACTACGCTATCACTGCTGTCTTGTAATGAGTATATAGTGAGCCAACTGGGCCGTCAGACAGGACTACCGAGGAATTGGGTACTACAGTATACACACTTTTATCACCTCACTTTGCTGTTATTATCATGCCGGAATAAATATTACCGACGACAGCACTTTAGTAAGCTGATTGCGAGCTCGGTTGGATATTTTAACTGTGTGCTGGTTTACCCACATTCAATGACAGCAAGAAAACTGTTGCGATTGGTTGGGATTGGTATCGAGAAGAGACAATAATAATTCCTCTCTAGATGACCGTCGACCGAAGCTACTGCTTAGGTTTAAAGACATTTATTCTCAAAAGAAACAGTTTCACTTAATGAGGAATTAAAAATTAACATAAAGAAGTGGTAATATATATACATATTTTTTTTTATTTTTTTTTATTTGGAGAACAAACAGCTAAAAATAAATTCTACAATGGATAAACTTAATTATAGATCTTACACAAGCCAATAAAGTTTTCACTATTAATTAAAATTATCATAATGATACGGGAGTTTGGTTTAATTATATATAAGTAAGTTATACTAAGTAATACTAGTTACAATAAGTTAATAACGCAAAAATGATTGCTCATTTACAAAAAGTTAATCTAAGAAAAAACACACATTCAAGTGCATTTTTTGATAGCAGATACAAACTTTCCATACTTATAATAAAATTGGTCTATATGTTGATACTTATTATTGTAAATATCACATGTTCTTATAATAAATCTGTTCCGGCTATAATTGGTCTTAGCACGTGGGAGAAGGTACGTATTTATTTTACGATTAGTACGTTTGTCGGATTTGGGAACACAAAATTTTATTTTATTTGTCAGAAATTGGCAATCGATTAGGCCGTTTATTATTTTGTACAAAATAATCTGATCTTTGTGTTCTCTTCAAAGTTGTAAAGAGTTTAATTTTGTAGGGCCAAAGGAATTAAATCTTTTACTAACACACTTAAAAAATTTAAAAATATTATCTAGTTTAGTGTGATACAAAAACAATACAAAGACAAAAATGCAAAAGGAGGCGCGTTTATAAAAAATTTAAACAATGCTTTTTTAACTTGTTTTTAAATGATTTAAAAGATTCCTCGCAAAAAATCTCTTTGGGTAGACTATTGTATAGTAGTGCTCCCTCAACCTGTATAGTTTTACTGCCATACTTAGTTCTAGTCTTGGGTAATTTATGCCTATTTCGTGTATTTAGATGTGATTTAGTTTTACTTGTAATTTGTGTCTTTTCTAACAAGTATGCATGTTTTGTATTTATACAGCTGGCTAAGGGAAAGAATGTTAGTTTATTTATAAAGTTCTTTAGTTGGATAACGATAATCTAGTTACTTACTGTATGTAATGTAAAATACAGAGAGTAATATTCGCCTAGAGAATCATCTTTTAAAATAAAGATTTAAAATAAAAAGTGTCTGTACACGCGTTAGAAGTGATACTTCTTTGGCGCAACAAAATAAAAATGTGTATGTACTTATGTACACGCGTTAGAAGTTATACTTCTTTGTCGTAAAAAGATAGAAATGTTTTCAAAATTTTATATTTACGCCTTGTTCTACGTTTAAATTCAAATTCAAATTCAAATTCATTTATTTCAAGTAGGCCTACTTTATAAGCACTTTTGAAACGTCAAGTATGTATGTTTGTGTAACTCTACCACCGGTTCGGAAAGCAGATTCTACCGAGAAGAGCCGGCAAGAAACTCAGTAGTTGCTCTTTTCCAACATCAACATTTACAATCATTTTGCTATCTTGCGGGAGATGAGAGCGAGGCTGGCTGCTTCCATTCTACCTTGTCATTGAGGAATTCATCAAATGTATAGTAACCAAGCTGGTTTGTAGAGAAAACGACACTAACAATAGAAAAAAGGTATTTAATATATTGAAAGTTTTATTATAACGCATTATCTGGTTATCTCATTATCAGACCACCAAGTTCCACTGAACATTAAAATTTAAGATTTTTGTACAATAGAATCAAGACTTTGACAATTGAAAGTGTGCACTGTCAAACCTTTTTTGGGGGGACTTAGAACACGGGGAAACAAACGGGACCCGCCTATCTCCCGTCCCGTCCCAGTCCCGTCGTGACCACGATCCATGCAACTGGGTCGAAATATCGACAAATTCAAAATATTATCGTGGTATGTACCCGTTGAACTATGCTTAAGAAATGTTGATTAACGCGGTGAACGCCGGACACCATGGGAGTACCCAGGGTGGGCAGCTGTCCCCTCGCTTGTTATCTCGCAGACAATGTATTATCTATCTTAAAAAATGTTTGGCTGCCAAGATGCAGAAGGAGAAATATGAAAAAACATAATAAAAAATTAAAAAAAAAAAAAAATACAAAAAAAAAAAAAATTTTTTTTCACAAAATACCTGCGGACGATTTGACCTAAAACTCTCACTTGCCCAGGCCAGAAGCTGGGTACGCCGAGGGACGCCACTGTTTAGCCTAGTATACAACTATATTTATCAAATGCTTGAGTGCTTATAAAGTGTTCATAATATCCAGTGTTTAAAAAAAGAGGTCGCAAACCTTTTAAAAGCAGTTAGTCATTTTCCATTGTTGTTTACTTCTTTTTTGTTTGTTTTGTACCTGTTATTTTATTGTTAGCGTTATTTTTAATTTTTTTTCAATCAAGCTATACACAAAGAGTGTCTTTTCGGTTATGCATGCCGAGTCAGTCTTTAAATGAAGTGCACAACATTATAAAACAATTGTTCAATGTGGTGATATAATAAGATTGTAAGCGGTGATGAGGTTATTTCGGGGGGCCGAGTTCGAATCCCAGCACGAATCTAACTTATCTAAGTTATGCGTGTTTTAAGTAATTAAAATATCACTTGCTTCAACGTTGTAGGAGAACATAGTGAGGAAACCTGCTACTTGAGAGTTCCAAATAATGTCTCAAAGATGTCTTGAGTCCACCAATCCAAACTGGGCCAGTGTGGTGGACTACGGCCTTAACTCCTTCTCACTGTGGGAGGAGACCCGTGCTCTGTAGTGGGCCGGTACTGGGTTGATGTAATGCTGATGATGAAAATAAGATAGCTGTATGTACGTTTGCTTCCTGAATAAATAATAAAATAAATAAATGAATATTTTAATGAACAAGTTTTGAGTTTTAGTTTGTATAATATTTCGTAAAGGCTTTCAGTGAATTCGTATTCATAAAAGCGTTTTAATTAAAAATAAGTCACACACTGCTCTAAACACGAATTTTAATTGAAGAACTTTTTTACACGTGTATAACTGGACTAACCGGGACCTGTAAGAAAAGTGGCGAGCTCTTGAACTATATGTAACCTAGTGTTACGAGTAAAGGCACAGAACTAAGAACATACAGAATCCCCCATCAGTTATAATTGCAGTGCATTGTGTCCAAAAACTGTGAAACGCTCGTCTTTTGCTTTCTGTGTCGGCCGTCATTATGGGAACAATCAAATAATATAATTTCGGTAGGTACTAATCAGGTTTTTAAAGTAAACAATTTAAATATCACTTGCTTTAAACGGTGAAGGAAAACATCGTGTGGAAACCTGCTTGCCTGAGAGTTCGCCATAATGTTCTCAAAGGTGTGTAGAGTCCACTAAATCGCACTGGCCAGCGTGGTAGACTACGGCCTTAACCCCTTCTCATTGTGGGAGGAGACCCGTGCCCTGTAGTGGACCGCTAATAATAATAATAACAATAATAATAAAAGTTTGTATTTTCTTAAAAGTATGATGATAATAATATCATAAAATGGAATAATATTAAGGTGGATTTTTTTTGCACGCTTTTTAGGCAGAATGTGTTTACTTTCATAAATTTAAAATGCATATAAAAAATTTCGGAACCGACAGGATTTGAATCTGCGACTCTCTGGCAATCGCGGCCTGAGCGCTTTCTCCCACTAAGCTACGGCTCTCCTACCGTCAATGCCGAAATTAGTTGCTTTTATAACATGATACCGAAGGTAATATTAGATCTACCTTTACCTAAGTTTAAACAATATATTAAAACACATTTAACAAATCGTGGTTACTACACGATTGATGAATTCCTTAACGACAAGGCTGCTTGGAAGCAGGACACCGCTCTCATCTCTCATAAAACAGAAATATTCTAAAGATTGTTAAACTTTAAAATGATGTTGGAAAAGAGCAATCTGCTGAGTTTTTGCCGGCTCTTCTCAGTGGAATCTGCCTTCCGAACCGGTGGTAGAGTCACTACAAACAGACTGACTTGACGTTTCAAAAGTGCTTATTAATTAGGCTTACTTGAAATAAATGAATTTTGAATATTTGAATATTTTTTTTAGTAAGTATATGCCTTTCACATCAGTCTTATAGCGACTGTGTAGAATGTGTTTATATGAATGTACCACTTTCTCGCAATAAGTGAATTTTACTCGTTATGCTAATTCAAGCATTTCCTAATTAAAACTTAGTGTTAGACTCCAGTGTAGCATTACTCGGAACGCGATACAATAATGTAAATCCCCGTATGTTAATTGCATATTGTCGCAACGAGCGCAAACAATGGCTAAGGTAAGAAGCTGAGACAGCTCATCTTAGGAACAACGGCAGACCAAATTTACACCACGTAAGGAATTCTCGCCTTTATGCTCATTAGATTAGGTTTATATTGCTTCAGTGAGTTCCGCAGATTTAATTATAACACAATGAAATCTTACCCAGATTAAGTTTAGGCATTTAGTTTCTAAGTAAGTTTTACTATTATATTCTACGACGCCATTTGGTTTAGACATCGTCACTTACCATTAGGTGAGACAGTCAACTTAGTCACGGCAATAGTAAATGAACTATTTTTTCAGCACGACTTAATCAAACTCCCTCCTATATTAAGTTGAACATATCTGTATTACTTTAACATATGTAGATGATAGAATAGTGGTTAGGACTGTGGCTTCACTTTCGAGGACCGAGTTCAAATCCGAGCGAGTATAATATTTCGTGAAAGCTTTCAGTGAATTCGTATTGATAAAAGCGTTTTAATTAAAAGCACAAATTTCAATTGAAGAACTTTTTTACACGTGTATAACTGGGCTAACCGAGACCTGAACTCTTGAACTATATGTAACCTAGTGTTATGAATAAAGGCACAGCACTAAGAACATACAGAATCCCCTGTCTATCATTATTGCATGCAGTGTGAGCACGCACCTATAACTTTTCTAAGTGATATTTGAATTGCTTAAAATGCTCATACATTTTGAGCAATTAAAATATCACTTGCTTCAACGGTGAAGGAAAACATCGTGAGGAAACCTGCATGCCTGAGTGTCATCTATAATGTTCAAAGGCGTGTGAAGTCCACCAGTCAGCACTGGGCCAGCGTGGTGGAGGATGACCTAAACTCTTCTCATCAGTGAGCCGGTAATGGTTTGATATGGCATTAAGATCGCAGTCTACTTTATGACGAAAATAGTAAATGAACAAATTTTCTTTTAAACATCGCGTTATCAAATCTCTTATATTAATTGAATGTCTCTGAATTACTTTAGCATATAGTTACACATTAAATAAGAGCTAAGGTGTTGTGTGAAGTCCAACCGTTCATCTTTGGAAGAAGTATATATGGCCAATTTTGTGAACACTTCGTTAGCGCGTTGCAGGATCTTCGTGGCGACATCTAGTTTGGTATGTGGAGACCGCTACAAGCGGCAATAGGAAATGAACTAAGTTTTTGTAAAGCAAAACGAAAACAAACTCTCTGCTATACTAAGTTAAACATCTCTGTATTACTTTAACATATTATAGTCACATACATTAGCTGATATCGCAAACAACTTTGAAACGGCAATAGTTTATAAACAAACTTTCTTTAAAGCACGGCGTGATCAAATCTGTCTTATATTATTATAAAAATGTCTGTATTCATAGAAAATTTAATCACGGTACTTTTACATATATGAATTTTTTTAAAGCACGTCGTAATCAAATTCTCTATATTACTCTATATATTAAGTTGAACAACTCCGTATTACTTAAGCATATAGTCACATATATTATAAATAATAAGTTACATAATGTGGATACATTTCGTGTATGGATACAAGCTGCCACGGATTTTCGGACCGTCTTCTTTTAAATGGTTAAATCTATGAAGTTAATCCGGCCATAAAATAATTGTATTAATTGCCGGAACATTGGCAGCTTTATCTGCAATTTATATCAACGTTTGCGCCTGAACAAAATGGATTCCAGCTTACAAGAGAATCCTTTTAACTTCACCGTCATTTGGCAACTGAGATACATAAACTACAATTGGTAACAGTTACAATTTATTGTGTTCATAAATTATTTCCACCAACATAACTTAGTCTTACTTAAATATACTTAGGGTTTCGGTGTGTACGAAATTTAACGAAAATATTTATGTTTTGTAATGTCACATGGAATGTGCAATCTGTCAATGTGAATGATTTCAAATGTGTGTAAAGAAACAAACAAGCAAAGAAGGCAAATTTTCATATTTATAATATTATCATGTACTAATAGATGACTAGCTATGCAGGACTCTGTGAGCGCTGTGGTCTTATCATTGGGAGGTCCCAAGTTCGATCCTCGATTATAAAATAGTCAAAACTAGGACACCTGAAAATTCGATATTAAAAAAAAAAATCGATTGGCTATAAATTCGGTTTACTGACGATAGTTAAACGTGACAACGGCATAAGAGAATACTGATGGAATGGTTGCATTTTTCAAAAGAAAATTTAAACTTTATTTGTTTGATAGATATTTTGTATGGATATAGAAAGTAAATAGATTGAAATCACAATTGAATTGATCAAGTTACATTTATTTGTACGCATGAATACAATTATGTCAATTTTTTTTACAATGTACATAGTTTCTATCATCATCGTTGCTATAAACAATTGACACCACATTCACTTTTCACTACACTTCATACTTGAAAACATGTAAATATTATTGTATAGCAGCTGTCCACGCGGACGGTGTCGCTCACTCAAGTAAGAGAGAGACAAATGTCGAACGCTGTCGAGCGCGGAGGCCGATTGTGCCTCTTTGTCGCTCGTTCCGCGCTCTCGCTTGCACTTCAAGTCTTAAATGGAACGCCTCAGAGCGAGGTAACGCCGCATGTTGTCATGTTTTTTCGTGCGTGCAGCCGGCTCCATCGAATTATAAACGTCACGTCAAAAATAATTTATTTTAAGTAGGCCTACTTTATAAGCACTTTTGAAACGTCAAGTATGTATGTTTGTAGTGACTCAACCACCGGTTCGGAAAGCAAATTCTACCGAGAAACCTGCTAAATCCTGTCCACTACTCGTAGTCAATAGTCAGTTTTTAAAAATAGCAGAGCTTCTTGTGACAGAGCTCGTTCAGGAAAGTTCTACAACTATATTAATATCTGCCGCTAAGCAGCATTGTTGTGATACTGTATTCTGGTCTAAAGGGCGTCGGTGCCTGTGAAAATTACCGGCACATTAGGCTTAACACCTCGGCTTCAGGTTAATGGACACAGGGCGACGTGTTCCTTGAAGGAAAGAAAGAGAGAAAAATCGTCTTTATTATCAAACATTTATCTCAGACATGGATGCATGCTCTGTGAAGTGTTGTTCTGTTTATCTTGATCCGTCAATTATATTTAAATATATAAATTTAAAATGCATAGAAAAATTTTCGGAACCGACAAGGTATGAACCTGCGACTCTCTGGCAATCGCGGCCTGGGCGCTTTCTCCAATTAAGCTACGGCTCTTCTACCGTCGATGCCGAAATTAGTTTTATAGTGACTGTAGCGTCATCTAGAAGGAAACGTTGCAGTTTCGATCTACTTTTTCAAGGGTTCATATTACAATGAGACACGTTTGTAACAAGAGATGACACATTGCTTTTTTTCTATAATTTTTATAATTTTTACCTACACTTGGAGGAATTATCAATTTTATAAATTTAAAATGCATATAAAAATTTTCAGAACAGACAGGATTTGAACCTGCGACTCTCTGGCAATCGCGGCCTGAGCGCTTTCTGCAATTAAGTTAATTCCGTCAATTATAACTAAAAAGAAAAAGTGATGATGAATTATGATGATGTATTATAGAAGTAGCGGTCGCCCGCCTGCAAATGCATATGATCCCATTTTGCAGCTCGCAAGTAAGCTTGAAGCGTGAATTTCCTCGCTGGCGGAGCAAAGTGAAGTGCGTAAAAGTGCACTCGTCTCTGAAGTGGAGAGCGTTGATGCTACTTGCGCGACATTATTATTTGTTCAAAAATACGTTTAAATATCCCAAATCTTAGAGAATGTTCTAGGTGCTGCGCAAATGTGTATAAGTTTATTTTCGTATTCGCGGCTTTGCCCGCGTTAAGGGTGCTCGTCAAAATTGGCCACGCGGGTACCTCTTTTAAAGACGTAAATCCATCCCCTACATCTTGTAATTTATATTTTTATCATCGCATCTCATACGTGGGGTTTACAGGAAAAAGTTAAGGATATCCCACTTATGCTTGGTTTTATCATGCGTGTTACTAAGGATTTTAAGAAGACGTCAACTCTGGTTCTTTTATTTAATGCCTTGATACGTTCTATTCTTGAATACTGTTCAGCATGCTGGAATCCGCACGTGTACATTGATGCAATTGAAAGGATTTATAGTAAATTTCTGCGTTATATTAAACGTCGTAATTTACTATGTGATCACAGTATATCTGCAACTGAAATTACTTTAGAAAAAAGACGCGATTTAAGAGATCAAATGTTGTTATATAAAATAATACATAATTTAGTTGACTCCCCTCTTCTTCTAAGTAATATCGATTTTGCATGTCGTAGGTTAAATGCAAGGCGTAAACCTCCCTTTGCGTGGGCTAGATGGAATGTCTTCGGCATCTTGGTATTCGGCAAATAACTTTTTATCTCGTGCGTGCAATGCTTTTAACAACAAATATTGTGAGACGGACATTTTTCATGTCAAAATTGGCACGTTTAGAAAATTTATTTTGACAAAATAAGTACTATAGCTTTAAAGTTTTCGTTTTTCATTTTTGTTTTACTTACATTATTATTATTTTTTCTTTTTTTTGTACAATAATTGCTTGCTAGGTACTTACTCCTAAGCAATTGTGGTTAATGTTATCGTGTTATATGTATAACCAAGTTGTGGAAACTTTATTGGTCTATGTGATACAAAAATACGGCATTACTTTTATGTATAATTATACTGTTTGTTTCCCTTGAAAAGCTAATAAATAAATAAATATCCTGCAGGGCTAGCACAACAAGGAGACAAAAACTATGTCCACCGATTATATCCCCTGACAAAGATATATGATTAACGATTCCACTTGCTAAAGCACGGGAACAGGGAATAGGAGAAGTTTACCCCCGTTTATAATTGCACATACATTATTTGGATATAATTTCCACTTGTGCGCCAATCCTCTGAGAGTTGATAAAGCTGTGGGAGAACATACATTTTTCCACGGGAAGATAATTGTCTTCTGCCCATGCCAGCCATGCTGGAGACATAAAATAAAAAACGTCGCGTAAAGAAAAAAAACCGGAAGATGTTTAATAAGTAAAAAAATTAAAGCTTGAATATTTTGGCCACATAAAAAGACCGAAAATATGATCTTCTCTTCAAATCATCATAGGATCTAAGGAAAACGAAGCTTGGCACCAACAAAACCTTGGCTGAAAACCCTACGCCAATGGTTTGAAACAACCACCCGTTCTTCAAAGATCATCAAAGATTCAAGTTGTCTTAATAATCACCGACCTTCGAAAGAAGATGGTACTGCTAAAAGAAGATAATCTCGCCACAAAACATGTAGCATCCGGAAAAATCGATAATCCACTTCGTGGTTCAATCACAAGCTGGACTTACTATAGCAATTAATAAAAGCCCAAAAACAAAGAAATTTAAAAAATGTGTCAATAAAATTCACCATCATTATCATATCGATCCATAACCGACCCACTACGGGTCTCCTCCCACAATAAGAAGGGGTTAAGGCCGTAGTCCACCACGCTGGCCCAGTGCGGATTGATGGACTCCACTTACGTTTGAGAAAATTATGTAGGCACTTAGGCAATTATGTAACTCTCAGGCATGCAGGTTTCTTCACGATGTTTTCCTTCACCGTCGAATCAAGTGATAATTTTTAATAACTTAAAACGCACATAACTTAGAAAAATTAGAGATGCGTACTGGGATTCGAACTCAGCCCCCGGTAGTGAAGTCGAACTCCTACCCACTGCGCTTTCACCGCTTCCAATAATAAAATTAGTCAATAATATTGCAAAATAATAATAAATTATTAAAATTTACGAACCCCCGACTTTTAATACAGTGCATATTATTACTACTACTTACTTACTAGTCAAACCCTTTTATTTGATCACCATACTGTGGGAAGTGTGAAAAATATATGTAATGTATAGAGGTGGTGGCGGCCATCTTGGATTTCAAATATATCATAGTATATACCTAGTATTTTACTAGTCAAGCCCTTTCATTAAATAACCATATTGAGGGAGTTGTGAAAAAATATGTTATCCTAATTTTAAGACGGCGGCCAACTTAGGCGGATTTTTAGCACAACACCCCCTACTTATTCACCTTTCAAACAAAGAATACAAAATCAAAATTGGTTCATCCGTTCGCGAGCTACGACGCCATAGACAGACACGCATAGACACGTCAAACATCCCGTCGAATTTTATAAAAGAGTCTTCGGGGGTAGTTTTAAATAGAAATAAAGTGTATCAGGAATAAGAAATGTCCACAAACAAAGTTAACAAAAGCTTAATTTACAGCCTAGGGTAGGTACATACTAAGTATTAAGTTAATATAACCTGGTTATATACCACAGATTAGCTAACCTACATTCCAGGCTTCTGTATTAAGCATGGTTTAAGCCAAGTCATGCATACACTAGCAGCTATAGATACCGTCTAACGAAGCAGAGCTATCGTAAAATGGATCATAACCTCGCCTCCATTCCACTGAGTTATGCCGAGATTAACTGCAGCAAAGATCCCGGAATAGCATCCTCGCAGTTAACTAAGCCAATTGTTATTATCGTAAGCCATAGTGTAATAACTGTTATGATCTGAACTACTAGCTGTTTTGCTGGCCTATAGTTAGTGTAGCTAGGTAGTACAGGGCCGCGCCGCCCCTGTGTGCGAATCGTTCCGCTCACACTGGCGCTAAATCAATCGGGGCACTGCCATAAAAAAAATTTTTTTTACACTTACCGACACAATTTTGTATCTGTCCGTCTGTCTGTCCGCCTGAGTGCCCACCTACCTGCCCTCCTTGCTGCCCGCCTACCTGCCCGCCTGGCGCCCGCCTGGCTATCCGTCAGTCTGCCCACCTGGCTGCCCACCTGGCTGTCCGCCAGCCTACCCGCCAGCCTACCCGCCTGGCGGCCCGCCGGCCTGCCCTCCAGCCTGTCTGTGGTTCTTTCCTTGCTACGTTATAAAAAGGAACTAGGAATCCACCACACATAATTCTAAGTTTGTTGTAAGTTGAATTTTTATGTTAACGGAATACGGAAATTTCTCACCATGAACTGTAATTTTTTAGTTATTATATAACTGAAAATGTTGGATAGAAGCAGGCATTACTTTGCGGAAATCCAAAATACATTATGAAAATTAAGTTAAATTTGTTATACTCCGCGAACAGCAGGAGAATCTGTATGGTGGTGGGTATCCGTATACTTCACACCAAACAGATCCTCGGCAATGTACCCTCTACGCACGGTTCGCTCTTAAACCGGAGCATACGGTGTGGAGTATACGGATTGAAGTAATTATAAATGACACCATACAGATTCTCCTGCTGTTCGCGGAGTATAGCAAATTAATCTTAATTTTCATAATAACTGAAAAATTGATATCTGAGCTTAATATCTAACTTTTTAAATAGACCATCTATTTAAATAAATAAATTTTTGACTTTGACTTTGAATATTACACAAAATGAGCATCCAAAACGTGGATTTACCATCATAACTTGTTTAAACAAGGTTTTAATGCTCACATCAACTGAAACGAGGTAAAACTTTATGTTGATGATTAAAGTTGCTCAATATGAGTATCAGTTTGAGTTTAAACCCAGCTTATATAAAGTTGTAAATGAATTCTTTATTTGGTGGTAGTACTTTCCTGGACGACCCCTGTCTCAAAAAGTTCTAAAGTTCTAAACTAAAGGTGATTCTATTACTACTTAATAGAACTGCTACCCTATACGAACGGTTAGCCCACTATATCTCAGACTACATAATCACATACCACCAATCGAAGACTAACTTATATTTGACTTAACTTAATTTTAATAAAATTAATTTATTTGCATTATGGGTTACATGATATGTGGTAAATTGGCACTAAATAAAATTAGTCCAAAAATGTTTTGAGATAAAGGCGTGCAAATTTTATTCTGATACAAATCTATTCAATCGTGCAATTTATTTATATTTAACATTAATTCATTTAGTTTTATTTTCAATAGTCAAATTAGGTATAACAACTTCTTAGTCAACTCTAAATGTCTACTTATATTTGTCAAATTATTAGTCAATTTTTTATTTTAAAATAATAATTTATATGATTTAAAAATGATTATAATAATCATTTAAATCATTTATAAATGATTTTTTTTAAATATACTTTAATTCAATTGCACGAAAAATACAGGTTTATAGTTTACATAGTCTTATTTAGAGCTTGAATAATCTTAACACGCCTGAAATGTATTCCTGAAAAACCATTGCCTCTGAATGTATCTTCCCTAAATCCACCTAAACCTAACTCCGCTACAATGAAACGAGTTTAGCCGATACGTAGAGCACACAGGCTAACGCGTTAGATTTGTTCGGATCAGCTCCACAAAGCAAACGTTTGCCCGCTCCGAGCTCTCCTAGCGGACCGCAGAAAACTTGCTTTGTAGTCCAGCCTTTTAAATTCTACAGTGGGGATTTCAAACCCAAAAAATAATTTGTGATAGGAAATCTTTACTAAAATTATCAATGGAAAAGTTAAATAAATAAAATAAATAATTAAATATACTACGACAATACACACATCGCCACCTAGCCCCAAAGTAAGCGTAGCTTGTGTACTACGATGACTGATGAATATTTTTATGAATAATATACACAAATAAATAGCAATATACATATAAACACACAGCCACTGAAAAACATTCATGCTCATCACACAAACATGTAGTGGGAATCGAACCCACGGCCTTGGACTCAGAAAGCAGGGTCGCTGCAAACTGCGCCAATCGGCCGTCAAAGTGCTTATTGTGACGGCAGATGAGAATACGGTTGCCACCACCCCTCTTCTTCTCGCGGATGTCGTACGAGGCGACTAAGGGAATATAACGGAGAGCTGGCAGCAGCGTCCTCTGTACTACTACTACCACCATCTACCATCTACTGTGATCACCAACCCGCATGCCCAGCGTGGTGATGATGGGCAAGTCCTCCAGTTGGAAGAGGCCCTTAGTCCAGCAGTGGACTGTAATAGGCTGTTGATGATGATGACGATGATGATGAAGATGATGTGTTTGTTTGCTTACGCTAACTAAGCAACCAATTTACTAACTTAAAACTTTTCATCTTTGGAAAACCAATTTGTTTCCATTTTGTTTCAGCATGTATAAAACCATAACAAACGCGGACAATAGTATTAATACATACTAATTAGCGGAAATATAAATGAGTAGCGTGTTTTTTAGAAGAAGAAAAAGAAACACTTTTTTGCACGTATAACATACAGGAAAAGAAACAGTGAGGCCTTATTGCTGCAAGCAATCTGTTACAGGCAACCTTTGTAGATAGGAATTACAGCAAGAGAACGGGATAGTTCCAAGAGTGTTGATAGATACACATAAATACCAAAATGTTTTTAGTTGTTTTTGCCTTCCTTAACGCTCGTCACTTGATTTTTGGCAAAGAGTTAGTTGTAAGATCGGAGAGTAACATCAGCTTCTTTTTGTGCCAGGTAAAAAACGGAGCCCACGGGAATTTTAAAAACCCGTAATTAAAGAAGACTATTCATTTTAAAGTCAACATCTCCTGAGAAATATTGAAGAAATTATAATTTACACCATACATATTTTCCTGCTTTTCGCGGATTATAGCAAATTAAGCTTAATTTTCATGAGCATCTCAGTCAGTCATCTCTGAAGTATTTTAATATGTAAGTGGCTGCAAAAATAAATGAAAACTTTCGAATTCAGCTTCCAATATTGAAACCTAAAGTCAACAGGCTTTGCCCGATGTGAAGAGCAAACAAGGTAACGTGTCGGATCGGATTGAATCAGCTCTGCGACAAAGCAAACTCTGTACGAACCGAATGAACAATACACATCACCCTTGTATGTTTCAGTTTTTAGGGTTCTGTACCCAAAAGGGTAAAACGGAACCCTATTAGTAATTTATTTAATTATATAATACTAGCTGTTGCCCGCGACTTCGTCCGCTTTTGTTTTAGTTTTTCGAAAGACATGTGCCTCATAAATGTGGCAGCACTTTATGTATTTAGGATAGCTAAGCCTGGTTTAAAATCGTCAAACACTTTCGTCCCGCCTCCTAAGAGAATTGAGCTTAATTTCGGGTTAAAAAGCATCCTACATTACTTCTAATACCTTCAGGTATACGTGTACAAAGTTTCGTGATGATCGGTTTAGTAGTTTAGCATGAACGTGTAACAAACAAACTTACATTCACATTTATAATATTTGTAGGTATGTATACAAGGTTTACTATGACCTACAAATATTGGAATAGATTCACGTAAAAAGTCCTAATTTTGCCGTGTGGGTGAGTATCTGACTCCTAACTAGTTATAACTGTATTTAGGTTATCACGTTCTACCGCGGACTTGTGACATGAACAGGATTCATATTATAAATACTGTAATATGTACTGATAAAGTGCACTGTTAAAACAAATCACTTATTTCTTAGAATTTACTAACTTAATATCAAAACATGATCAAGACTCCTTAGTAATAGGTATGGACGGACGGATGGACGGATGCTGTCCGTAAGTCTTTCCGTCCGTCTGTCTTTCTATCTGTCTGTATGTCTGTCTTTCGCCAAGCTGGTATCTCATGAACATAGTTAGAAAGTTGAAACTTTCACAGATGATGTATTTCTTTTGCCGCTATATAAACAAATACTAAAAAACATGTTAAAAAAATATATAAGACTAACAAACGTGATTTTGTTTTGATAACGGTTACAGAAAGACGCTTGAAATATTCACAGAGTATTAAGTTATATATTAAGTGTTATTATAATTAATAATTAAATTAAAACAGAACAAATATTTAAGGGGGTCTCATATACAATCGACATGATTTTTTTGCCTTTTTTATTGATAATTGTACGGAACCCATCGTGCGCGAGTTCGACTTGCACTTATCTGGTTTTTCTTTACACTTAATAAGCGGTAATACGTTAAATGAATTTCAAGTGCACACTTCTTACTTTATATTATTCATGCAGAAATGTGTTCGTTTGTCTTTCTTTTACGCGCTAACTAACTAGAGATTTACATAAGCTTACTACTGATCACGGGGTCCTTGGTTCTTATATTTTAATATGGTTGGGCTATTGGGCTTTTCTGTAATGGAAAGTAATGGACAGTGTTTTTTTTTTTGTATGTTTAATATACACCGGTAGGTATGTTTATTACTAGAACGGAATTTAAACTTAACTATTTCCAAAATTCTAATCAAAATTATTGTAATGGAAGCCTCTTGAAGTAAGGTTTTTATTCTTAATAGTAAAATAGGTGTAAGATCTGATTAAATTTAAAAATTAAGTTTTTCAGTTTGAATGAATGAATACACTTTTGTACACTATACATAAAAATACAGGAGAACATATTAATAGCTAGTTTACATAACGTATAGAATAAGGGGGCCTATCGATCTCTCCCAGTTAACAGATGGCGTAAAGCACAGCTCAAGACGAGATGTAGGTGGTGCATATAAATATATTCACATATAAACCTATATATTTATGCATAA
This sequence comes from Pararge aegeria, assembly GCF_905163445.1. Lineage (NCBI taxonomy): Eukaryota > Metazoa > Arthropoda > Insecta > Lepidoptera > Nymphalidae > Pararge > Pararge aegeria. The sequence continues at coordinate 1,916,937 of NC_053193.1, forward strand.
ATACTATATATATATGTTTGTATAACAAGTCAGTAGTATTAAGTTAAGAAATAAAAACTTAAAACGAATGCAAATCTTGAAATATATTCACATATAAACCTATATATTTATGCATAAATACTATATATATATGTTTGTATAACAAGTCAGTAGTATTAAGTTAAGAAATAAAAAACTTAACACGAATGCAAATCTTGAAATTGATAAAGTATTTTCTATTTACGTTTTATAAATTGCAGGAAAAACCTAAGATGGAAGCTATTCGCAAAACAAAACCATTATTCCAAGAATTTTATTCCATTTAGCAAACGAACATTATTTATGCTATCGATGCTCTTCTGTGCTGAAGATAATCTTCTAAAGTCCCAATCATCAATTTCAAAACTTTTATCATCATCATCATCATAAAAACACATTGCCGGCCAGCGGCGTGCACAGGGTCTTCGGCCAGGGTATGCATAAACCAGATACATGGCATAAAACGGAAAAATTCCCCTCCAATACGAGCTATATAAAATAATTTGGGTAGGCAGTGCTTCTGTGCATGTATGAAGTGCACGCCACTGTTACCGGCCCACTACAGGTTACGGGTCACCTCACACAATAAGAAAGGGTTAACGCCGTAGTCCACCACGCTGGTTCAGTGTGGTTGGTCTGTGCCACCCACCACCACTGTTTTGATACCTGCCACCACTAATGCTGATGTTAATAATGATAGTGGTGGTGATGGTGATGACAATGATCATAATATTGATAGCACAATGATATTTATAACTAATTTAACTTTGTATGAGGATGATGATGAATCTTTTGAAGGAAAATATTCACCGTCTCCAGGCTATTAACATAACTAGGCACAGGTCTCGTCGCTTACAGAAGAGATGAATCTAGAGCGTGGATCCTCCACGCTGCTCCAATGCGGTTTTATTGGCTTAAAAGACTATTATCAAAATAAAGTGATATAACCCGGGACCTATGCCTTAGCGTGCTCTCTGAGGCATGGAGGTTGACAAATCCAACTTCCTAAATCCAGACTTGTTATTTTAAAGTAAAACTCAATACCTAAGAAGCTTCTACCCAATCCAGAATTCGATCCTAGGACATCATGATCCTAGCTAGACCTAGACTAGTTAGACACAGATTCAATGCTGTCGCAAAAAAAACCTAAAGTTGAAATTGTTTTCATACAACCGCACCATTTTTACAGCAAGGATACAATTAAATATATCCAAAGAATATTAATAACTTAACGCTAAGACGTTTAATAATCACATCTCAGCCTCAAGGAATGGGGGCATTGTGCTAGACACAAAGGATTTTCGAAATGCACTGCGCACATTTTTCTTTCATCGTTGATAAATTGCAGGAAAAGCGCCCGAAGACGGAAACAATACGCAAAAAAATCAAGATTTAAAACTTCAAGATTTATTCCGAGGAAGTACTGGGTTTTTTTTTCATCTTATTTAAATGGAGGAATCGATTCTTTGCCGCGGGTATAATGACCGCTGTTTTTTAAGACAATTGCAATGCTTCAACGTTTAGCGTTTTGATATAGAACAGTGTCAGTTTTCTTCTTTTTTTTGTCTGGTGGGAGACTTTGGCCGTGGTTAGTTACCATCCTACCGACAAAGACGTGCCGCTTTGCAATTTAATGTTTAGGGGTATGACTATCATACTCCGTAGCAGGTTAGCCCGCTAACATCGTAGATCGTAGTTAAGGGCTAACTTGTAGAGGAATAGAAATAATAAAAAAAATCATGAACCAAAGTACATTGTACTTTGGTTTTTTTTTATAATTTGAACCGTTATATATTTGCGTAGGGAACAAAAACATAAAAATTAACTTTGAAGTTGTTCCCACTAATATTATAAAAGTGAAAGTTTGTGATGATGTATGGATGTTTGTTACTCCTTTACCCAAAAATGTCTTGAACTTGAGTGAAATTTGAAGTAGGAATAGATTTTTTTAAGTATGTCTAATGTCCATGGATCCCGCGGCATTTTTGAAAAACATAATTTAACCTTTAAGACCTATAACTATATTGTTTGCTATCTCTAACTTCCTCGAAGTAAGATTTATACTAGCTGCGCTTAGCTGTGTTTCCTGCGATCATCAAGTCTGTATACGTAATAACAATAAAAAAGATTACTTACGTGTCGCAACTTATTCAGCACAAACATAAAAATACTCGCATAGCAGAGCAAATTATATCGTACCAGTCTATTAAATTATAAAACCAATGTGAACTTAACTGATAAATCCATGGCTACTGGATACGAATAGATAGGTACCAGGGGACCATAAATTCAAGGAAACTTATACTTCGCCTAGTACTGCACCGATGAAAATGTAGCTTTAAAAAGATACCAGAGTATTCATGGTAATCTCTTTAATTGCCTCGATGTCAAGGCTACAGAAATATAACTGGAATACAGATATCCATGGAAACTATTTGTAAGCTCATACCTCGATTGCCTCAATGTAATAAGGAGGTAAGAATAATTTGGACGTCTATAAAATCAGAATTAAATACTCACTGTGAGTTGCCATTGTATCGGGAAGTGATTTACGCAAAGCTTCTTTCATAGCATGAGTCTGAAACATTCCAAGTTAAGTAAGTATAGAACTGTCTTTCATAACATCTGTCATAACAAATTCTCTTTTTTTCGTTTTCTCATAGCAAAAAAACATAAGATTCAAACTTCACAAAAAGCTATGATTAAAATCTTTCTATAGTTAATAACTTCTTTTCTCCTTTACTATAATTATTTTCATTTAGATATCTAAAATTTTTTAATATGTTATTTATGAAAGAGCTTGCGAAGTCGTATTTAGGCATGGCATTTTATACATATATCTTTAACTTTTTATGTATACGTATTATATATGTGTATGTTTTTAGAGTTTACTACAAATATTTAGTAAAAAGGATCCACAGGCAGCAATAACAGATTGTATCTGTTACATTTCTCTTATAGTAGGTATTTATATAATAATTAAGTTTTTTGTTACCTAGCTACTTAAGGGATGATGGGGCTGGCATATCCTTGTTGGATACAAGTCCCAAATAAATAAAGATAAAAAACAAAGGTACCAAAAAGGTGCTACTTTGTACTTCTGTTTGTTTGTACCTTTTTTAGGCTTTCATACTTTCTATGAGATTATTAATTATAAGATCTAGGTTAGGCAGCTCGAGGGGTAAATCAGCCGATAGTAACTTAATATAGTTATGCATATATTCGTAGTACATTTATTTTATTCTGCAACCTGCTTCGATCTCCAATTTAAGCCATTGTCATATGATTAACAAAAACTTGCTATATATACATCAATTGGAAACTGAGCATTGGATGAAATTTTACCTGGCTAAGTTTGTTACGGGATCTTCTTAGACCAGGGCGCGCTTGGAAGCCTTCTAGCTTTTATTTTTGAGTTAACGAATGCAGTTATCACCATCACTAACATTAGTGTTGCATGTAGAACGTATGAATCCTTCATAAGTGCCTGTGATAAGGTCTACACGAATAAAACATTTTTGATTTTGATTTTGATTTTAACTTGCAAGACTTGATTATATTAAAAGCTTGCCAAGCAAAACTTGTGTAATTCTTCAGAGATCTGTTCCCGAGATCTTGAGGTCTTTATTGCCGCCTTTTGTTTCCCACAATTACTGCCTCAATAGCTTTGTGACGTAGATAAACTACTCGACTGTTGTCTTAGTGACATAAATTGTAGCTTGTTTATTCAGTATCACATAGTGTCATGATAAGATTGTATCAGTTACTGCATTTACGTTCTACATATTTTAAAACAAATCTCATAAATCGCTAGCTACTCCTGAGTCACGCATCAGACTTTGATGCGGTTTTTATTATGGTTAAGATAATTTTTATCAGGTACGTTAAAACTATATGTATAAATGAGCCTTATTCAGTTGTTTTTGCGAGTAGATAAAAATAATAATTCGGTAAAAGAAAGCATCGTGAGGTAACCTATATGCCTGTGAGGACTCTTATAATGTTCTCAAAGGTAAGATGGCCAGCGTGGTGGACGACCTGCCTTCCCACTCTGGGAGGAGATCCGTACTCTGCAGGGGGTCAAATGATCAATTTTTTTTTAATTTATATTTTTGTTTAATAGCTTTTCAAAAACAAACAGTACTATTACACATAAAATTAATGCCGTATTTTTATATCACATAAACCAATGAAGTTAACACACCTTAGTTACACATATAATACGATAGCATTAACCACAATTGCTTAGGAATAAGTACCTACCAAGCGAAAAAACAAGTTAAATTAAATCAAAAATGAGAAACAACTTTAAAGCTTATAATATTTATTTTGCCATAATAAATTTCCTAAAAGTGCCAATTTTGACATGAAAAATGTCCGTTTATGTGTATGTTTATGTGTATGTCCTTTTGTAATTTTATTTACACTATGAGTTATCTTAAATTTAAAATAGAGTTGATAAAAGTAAAATATACTCACCGGCTGTGTGATGTGATACCTCTTCTTCTTTTATTTTTTTTATAAACGATATCCCCCGATGTGATGGCCGGAGATCTTTCTCGCGGTGTTAGGTTTGATCTCTTTATTTTATTTGAGGATCTGTGTTTAAGGTATGAATTTCGTCTATGTTATTGCTAATATTCTATATATACAAATTAACTGAAAATCTACATTAAATATATATATTTATTTTAGTTCCTGATGATTATAACTATTCTTGTTGCGTATTCTGAAAAATCTGTTCTTTTATATTTGTTTCCAATTATTTATTTTATTTTACTAAATTTATATTTATATTTAATATATTGGGATATCTTACTCTGTTTATTAGTAAAAAAACTGACTTTTGACAAGAATACAAAGCGTATACTAGTAAGATAAATAGTGTGGTAGTATAAAGGCAAAATTAATGCAAGAATCCATAGGCGGAACTAAATGTTAAAATTTCACCAAGCGACTATACGGTACGACGCAAGCTATAATTTCCGTAACCAAGATAACAGTCTAGAGTTTTATCTGCTCCAAGAGCCACTGAAGAAGTAATTGTGGAAAACAAAAGACGGCAATAATGACCTAACGATCCCAGAGAGCGATCGCTGCGAGATAGTGGAATTATAGAACTTTTGCTCAACAAACTGTATAGAGACCACTGTTTGTAACAAAATATCGATGATTTCGTCTTTGTTTTTTATAATTAACTCAGATTCTTAACTTGAATATTAAGTTTTTTTTTTTCCTATTTCTATTGTAAGTTGCCATTGACTGCAAATTCATCCAGTTTTAAATGATCAAGATGGCAGCCAATTGGAGCAGTGTGCAGTAACCCTGTTTTCTGAGTTCATGGCCGTGGGTTCGACTTCCACAACTCGAAAACGTTTGTATGATAGGCTGTGATAGCCTAGTGGTTAGGACATCGGCCTCACTTTCGAGGGGCAGAGTTCGAATCTCAGAACACCCCACTAACTTTCCTTACTTATGTGCGTTTTATGCTATTAAAACATCACTTGCTTAACCGGTGAAGTAAAACATCGTGAGGAAACCTGCGGCTACTTACTAACTAGCTTTCTACGGTGAGGTTTACCAGCAGATTAAGAATTCTCAATTTACTTCTGCAGCAGAATACCTTGAACTTATAAATATTAAATAGAAGTAGGCGTAACTTTGCGTTATTGTATGATATACGAATACTATGATAATTAAAGTGAAATGCGGGGGAATCTATGTGGTATAATATAAAATTTCTTCAATCTTTATACTCCACACCAAACAGATCTTCGGCTATGTACTCTTTACGTACGTCACGCTCCGATACCAGAGCATTCTGAGGTGGTGTTAACTCTACAATGATTGACAATTATCTATGATGTCGAAGCAAAACGTGCGTGGACAATACATTGCCAAAGATCTGTTTAGTGTGGAGTTATAAAGATTGAAGAAATTACAAATTACTCCGTACAGATTCTCCTGCTTTTCGCGTAGTATAGCAAGTTAAGCTTAATTTTCATAGTATCTATTATATTTAAGACCATAGGGTTCATGCATGTGCTAAAAAAATATAGAGAATGGAAGGGGAGGGTAATTCACTTATTCACTATAATACCCACAATGTTCAGGATGGCACTTAGATCTTTCATTAATTAACAGTATTATTGAAGCTAAATACCTAGTTTCTCATATTAAAGTATTCATTTTATAAAAGACATCATTAAAGCCCACCAACCTGCTTTAGAGCAGTGTTGTGGGTCGGTACTAGATAAACCTGACTTCCCAAGGAGTGAAATAAAACAACTAGACTGACTCTAATACTGTATATTAGGCTTCTCTATAATTCATATTACTTGTTACCTTCAAATGACTCTACTACCAGTTCGGAATGCTGTCTTCGGCAGAGAAGACCACTGGCAAGAAACTCTACCATTGCTCTTTTATTCAATCAATTAAAACAACTTATAAACACAATTACAACATTGTCATATGTAATAACGCTAGGCCCTTTGATACAAGACATATAAGACAGGTCGAACATAACTACTGTTATCACTTATAACATCAGGACTTTTGGAACAAGTTGTTTGTATAGAGCAACCTCTGCTACATAAACTGTCGGTATAAAGTTATGCTAGGGCTCCATATATGATACCTAAATAAACCAAAGGATGAGATATACTTATCTAATGCAACATCAGGTACAACCATAGTACCAACAACTTTTAACAACTCCATCACCAGTACATACGACTTGTTTCGCCACAACAATATTTCGTTAAGTGTATCGTTTCCATTATAAATCATCTCAACCCAATTTGTAACGTTCTATCCACAATACTTTACTTAATCTCCTTTTCTCAATTCATTAATTTAAATCCGTCCTCACTTTTCTTTGCCGCCAATCTAACTTGTCAAACTCGCGTCTCCCGCCATAGATCCTATACTTTTATTTGACAGTTTACTAAAGTCCATTATTCTATTTTCAATACATTATCAATGAGTATACAAACTATTATTTGTTGATATATTTAATATAATCATCGGGTTTATCATAGATAAAGTGCTGTAATTCCCTATTTCCTAACACATGCATGGAGGACTCCCATCCAGTTAATGACTTGCATTTAACGAAATTTTCAACGACCTTAACTAGAGGTTCAACTTATTGGTATTGTATCAACAAGGCTTTATACTGTGTCCACTACAGCTTATTATAATATTCTCGTAACTACGCGAATAATTAACCTGTCAAAATGTTATTTGTGTGGAGAATTCGCCCATAAGTTCCGTTAACCTCACTACCAGTTATCTGTACCGCCAATCGACCCGCGCTCGATGGCTCGTTACTGGGCCCTTTTGTTTCGCAAACTGCCTTAGTGGTCTCGTGAACGCGATAAAACCATTCGCTGCCATTTTCTACATTAACCCCATAGAGATTATCGCTTTTTAAAAGATGTGGTGCGTAAAAAATCTCATTACATTATTTAAGGATTCTATAAGTTTATTTCAAAGTCAAAGTCAAACATGTCGACGGCTGATTGGCGCAGTTTGCAGCGACCCTGCTTTCTGAGCCCAAGGCCGTGGGTTCGATTCCCACTGCTGGAAAATGTTTGTGTGATGAGCATGAATGTTTTTCAGTGTCTGGGTGTTTATATGTATTTTCTGAGTATTTATGTATATAATTCATAAAAACATTCATCAGTCATCTTAGTACAAATAACACAAGCCACGCTTACTTTAGGGCTTGATGGAGATGTGTGTATTGTCGTAGTATATTTATTTATATATTTATATCTTTATTCGAATAGGCCCATAGATGGCACTTATGATGAGTAAATTACTAGTGAGATGATGGCGATAACCATTTATTTATATATTTATTTATTTATTATCAATTAATTAGTACAAATCCACTTAAACTTATTAACAATGACATTATTATTCTCTTTTTTCTTATGAACTACACGAACAATATGTATTTATTTACAATTTGGGAAAAATAGAAAAGAGAGAAACCGGTGTGTATGATTCTTGGTTAGTTATCAAATAATTTCGTTGTTTCTATAAAAAAAAGGAGACAATACAAAATTAAAAGATTAACATAGAATAAATATAAAAGACACTCATATAAAAAAAGTATATATATATATATATTGCTTAAATTAAGTGCCGGGATTCAAACTCGGTTCCCCTGCCTATGCTATCACCGCTTTTAACTTAAAATTATCACGTGTAATTCTTTGTTTCTTTAACTTTGTTGAAAATTTATAAAATCTGCAGCAGTTAAGGGGGAAAAATCACGTTGAACTCCACTACCGCGGGGCGCACGTATCTCGGTGCTATATTGGCTGTAAATTACACTCACGGGCTTAAGGCGAGTTATGTATGAAACAGGTTGCTGCAGCGTATTCGCTTTGACTGTAACTATAAGATTTACAAGATTTGTATCTAGACTCTAGACAGCTGCATTCTTTCATTCTTGACGGCTGATTGGCCGTGGGTTCGACTCCCACGACTGGAAAATGTTTGTATGAAAATGAATGTTTTTCAGTGTCTGTGTGTTTATATGTATATTATAAGTGTTTATGTATATTATTCATAAAAATATTCATCAGTCATCTAAGTGCCCATATCACAAGCTACGCTTACTTTGGGGCAAGATGACGTTTTGTGTATTGTCTTAGTATATTTATTTATTTATTCTTTGAAAAAAACTTTAATATCATCATCATATCAAACCATTACCGGCCCACTACGGGGCTCGGGTCTCCTCCGACAATCAGAAAGAGTTAAGGCCACGATGCTGGCCCAATGCGAATTGTTGACCTCCACACACCTTTTAGAACATTTTCGAGAACTCCCAGGCATTCAGGCCTCACGATGTTTTCCGTCATCGTTGAAGCAAGTTATACTTTAATTGAATCCCACATAACTTTGAAAAGTTGGTGGTGCGTGCTGGGATTGGAATTCGGCCGCCAGAAAGTGATGTCGAGGTCCTACCCACTTGGCTATCGCATTATTTTATCAATATATAATTTGCAAGTTATATAAACAAACCTTTAATTTCTGCAAAAACAAGATCATTTTTCGATATAGTAGATACTTCCAAACATCATACGGCAGTTTTACAAAATTAGTCATCATGCATATTATCAGATTTCTTAATAATATAGATGCTCGGAAACAGTCAGCTCAGCTCTCAGCTCCCGCTAGAAAAATGTGTGAGCCATCATAAGTCGGCTGGCAGATTTGAATTATCGATTTTTTTATGCATAATAGTTATATGCATAAAATAACAGATACCGAAACGAATGAGATATCGCATAATGAAAAGTTAGTTAAAACATTACAAATATATTCCATAAAATAATGACTATGTATTACATAAAAATACATTTTTATTAAATAAAAAAAGAATTGCAAATTTATTGGAAATCACGTCAACTTAACTACGTACCGTACATTCCATCATAGTGGCGATGCGTCCCCACGGCCTGTATCGCCACGCCAAGAATCGGATTAACCCTCGCCTATAGATGTTCCACATCAAAAAATAAATGTTAAATTATAAAATGCGCATATTCCAAAGAGCGACTACGGAGTTTCTTACTTGCTTCTTTATTTTATATTTATATATTACGTAAATTTATTTAAATTATATATGTATTTGTATCTTTACATTTTGGTATTTATGTATATCTATCAACACTCTTGGCACTATCTCGTTCTCTTGCTGTAAGTCCTATCTACAAAGGTTGCCTGTAAGAGATTGCTTGCAGCAATAAGGCCGCCTTTGCATGTCTACATTGTGTACTGTATACTCCTTACTGTTTCTTTTCCTGTATGTTATACGTGCAATAAAGTGTTTCTTCTTCTTCTTCTTGCTTCTGGTCTATAGAATCTACCTACCTAACTGGCGATAGAGTTATTGCAAACAGACAGAACTGTGCTCAAAAACTAAGCCTACTTGAAATAAATGAATTTCTTGTAATATTGAGCATTTTCACTGTGTCTGCAGCGATGTACCTCCATATTTACGTCAAATTTACACCGAGCATTCAAAATTCGCAGGAGTAATTTTAGATATGAAGGAAAAAGGCAATAATTTTTTTAAGGAAATTTTATGAGACGAAATTTATTATTAGAACTGTCTTAATAACGTATAATTTTAACATTATTATTTAGTTCCGTATGTTATTTTTACGTATATCACGTCAAATAAATGAAAATTATTAAGTTTAAATGTACCTTTATTTACTTTCTAGGAAATGTACGTGCAACTAAAACCTACTATCCGATCTTGTACTCTATTTCATATACTTAAGGCGTACTTTCAAATGGTAAATTTATTTAGTTTTATTCGAACCTCTAAGGTACATTTTCATTCGTGGACCAAAGCATATCCTCATCTTAGATTCCCTTTACATTGAATTTTCTAGAATACTCCTGCAACTCGGTGAAACGCTTACTTAGTTACGTAAAAAAGAACCTAAAAATGTTTCAAAATATATTTTCGTATGGGAATCCGTGTAAAAAACCCATGTCCAGCAGTGGAGATCTTTTGGTTGAAATAATGCTACAGACCTGGAAATCGGAATCCAGCAATCCGCGCAGAGGGAGCGATATTTTAATTGCTTAAATTATAGCATCACTTGCTTCAACGGTGAAGGAAAACATCGTGAGAAAACCTCCGTGTCTGAGAGTTCTATTTCATATTCTCAAAGGCGTGCGGGGTACACTAAACCGCACTGAGCCAGCGTGGTGGACTACGGTCTTAACCCCTTCTCATCGTGGGTAAAGAATGGGGAAGGAAGCCAGGCTCTGCCAGGAAGCTTTTGAACCCTAGGAATCGAAGAAGCGAAGAGATAGTCGGCCTGAGGGCGCTTTATGTGAGGCCGAAACTCGGCTAGGCGAAGATTGGAGTAAAAGGGTAACGGACGGGTATTAGTCCGCACGCCTCCGAGAACGTGGTGTGACGTCAGAAGTCGGGAACCTCGTCTTCGCCGGCGAAGACGCTGTGCAGAGGTTGATTGTGTGGTCTGATAGTGAGCATTGTCAGTAGTAATCTGATCGTCAGGGTCATGAAGGATATGTTTAGGCCTCCTCTTGTTGAAAGTGGCGCTAAGGTTGGGTGAGTAAAAAGAAGCAATTATGAGAGGGTTGGGATCTCGGATAGTTGGGTGTAGAGTGGTAAAAGGTTGATATGGTGAAGCAATAAGCTTTGCATCAATCATATTTTGACTCAACTTAACTACACAGTACCATGGTAAATTAAATGTAACTGAATTAAGTATTTACAAGAGCAATTACCGAACTTTCTCACCGCCTTGCACGTAGAATCAACATTTCGTAACAGCGGGGAAGTTCCTGATACGCTTGCGAAAGCCTATTTGAATAATACATTTTAGAAGTGGCGGCCACGGATCTGTTAGTACAGAATTTGATTAACTACTTGTAAGGGTTTAGAAATTCTAAATTTTCTCCCAGTTTAGATACATAGCTAGATGAAGTGTTTTACAATGTGTTAAATCACATTTAATACAGCGAGGTTACCATACATGTGATGAATTTCTTAATGACAAGGTAGATTGAAAGTCAGTTTCTCTCTGTTTTCCCGCAAGATAGAAAAGTGTCTGTAATTGTTGATGTTGGAAAAAAGCAACTACTGAGTTTCTTACCGACTCTTGTCGGTAGAATCTGCTTTCCGAACCAGTGGTAGGTCCCTACAAACATGCATACTACATTGGTTCTGTGTTTTTTGCGTGAAAGAGTACCTAACAAAGATCTATCCAACCGTCTATCCATCTATCCATAAAATCTTCCGCATTTATCTTCTTCTTCTTAGTCGTTACAGTCTTGACAGACTGGTCGTGGTTGTCACCTGGGTGTTGTGGTTCGCTTGACAATACTTCGCCACTCTTTCGCATTTATAATATTAAATAAATATATATAAAAGAGAAAGTGTGTCGGTATGTTCCGTATAGGCTCCGAATCGGCTAGACCGATTTCATTGAAACTTTCAGGGAATCTCCGGAATGACCTGGTGAGTAATCCTGTAAAGTTTGGTGACGTTCGGAATACTCCTATTTTTGAACTGTCAAACTATCAAAACAGCTTTTATTTACAATGATGATATTCTATTGTTGGGTGTACATGGGTGTAGATAATGATCTTCACCCGCTCGATAAGAGAATAGAAGAGAATGAATACGGAGCGAAATAAATGATTTAATATATTTTGAGACTTAAATTAAAAATTTAATGATGTAAGTTTATTGTTTAAATAAAATAAAGCAAAATCTAAATAAATAAAAATAAATAAATATACTACGACACTACACATATCGCCATCTAGCCCCAAAGTAAGTAAACCTGTGTTATGGGTACTAAGGTGGCTGATGAATATTTTAATGAATAATACACAACATAAATACTTATAATATACATATAAACACTTAGTTACTTTTTACGTTACTTTACTTGTATAAGTACCTACCTATGACAAATAAATAAAAATAAACTAATGGTAAAAAAACCACATTCAGACACTAAAAAACACTCATGATCATCACACAAACATTTCCTAGGCGAAAGTTACCTTGTAGTGGAATAATAAATTGTGTTCTAACTTGCTATCTATCAACTAGTCCAAAGAGGACTCTCGACGACGAGTCTGACTTGACTTGACTTTGATTGCCTCGTTGATATAAAACAATAAATGTAAACATTTTCGACATATATGCACAAATACCCCAGGCAACCTCACTCACAGATATTTGCGACATTTCATCCGGTTTTAACGATGCTTGATAAGGGCAATAAAGCCCCTTGATATATAGAGCAGAAAAATAACTGCAGAAGGAATTTACTGGTGCCCCGAACAATGCTTGGAAAAGAGGAATGTCTTTTTGGCAGATGGAAGCTGTTTTTTTATTCATTATATTTTAGGTTTCATTAAATATATTTAAGCATTGTAAATATTTTGTTTGTTAAAAGATGGAGATTTCTTGATTTGGTTATTATAATAACATTAATTCCTTATTTGGTAACTATGACCCATCTACACTTTTGAATGAATGAATCCACTTTTATTGTTATTTATTTATTTATACTCTTTATTTGTACACCACTCAGAAAAACGAGACAAAAAAAAAGAACAAACACATGAAGAATGAAGCAGGATACAAAAGGCGGCCTTATCGCTAAGTAGCGATCTCTGCCAGGCAACCTTAGGATTAGGAAAACTAAAAAGGAAACCAATAAGGTGGGGTACACTATTTAGTACATGCATACGAATATCTACATACTAATACATAAACCAGACTACACAAATAAAAAAAAAAACTATTGATAAATATAAAAAATGAATATACTAATACATATCTTAATATACCATAAATACTTAAATATGAGTTTGAGTAGATAAATAAATAATAATAGTCGTCTTTACTGAGCGAAATAATGAGCCTTAACAGCATTTTTAAATATTTGGTCATAAGAATATAGAAAAATTGTAAATAAAAAATTAACGAAAAGTATACAATTTCGCGGCCTTATCGCTATTTAGCGATCTCTTCCAGACAACCAAATGCGTAAAACTCTGCTCAAGAAGAGAGGTAGGTGGTGCATATAAATAAACATATAATGTATTTGCATATATACCTATATAAACATATATATATATTTATAGTATTTATGTTATAGTATAAACTTACAATATTATATATAGATACTGAAAATTAATATATACCATATTGTCAAAGCCCAAACGAAACAGAAGGCAGTTGGCATGTTAAGAAGAATTCCGAAGATTCAGACAAATATGACTATTATATAACAGAATAATTAAAAACAGTAATAATCAAAAACTAAATCAAAAAACTTACATCAAATATTAATATTACAAATTAGAATATAATAAGCAAAATAATTACAAATTAGAATATCTGCCTCCAGGCAGCCCTACATGAAGTTTGATATTTATCTTGTAAATTGGAGAGTCCGGTCTGTCTTCAGAATGCTGTTATTTCTTTCCCACGTTCTTGTCTCAACGATGCTATTCGGTTATGTTGGTATTCACAATTTGGACTTCTTTGTTATTCCACTAAAATCACCTTCTATTCCTTCTATTTTATATCGCTATGTAGCGATAAGGCCGCCAAATTGTATACCTTTTGTTAAATTTTTACTTTTAATTTGTTATGTTTATGTGGTGTACAATAAAAGTGTATTCATTAATTAATTCATTCATTCATTCATTCATTCACCTTATGGTGTTTGTGCAGTCTAATAGCCAATTGCTCATTGCCCCTACTGAGGATTGAAACCAGGACCTTCAATTTATAAGACCAGTACGTCAAAAAAAGTCCATAAACAATATAACATTACTAACTTCACCCCACGGTGTTACTAATGGTGAAAAAGTCATTTGGCTGCTTTGTAAGAACGTAAAGGTCGGACTATATTTGCTGTAAAAACACAAATGTAACTGTAAATACCCCTTCGGAATTTGAAAGGTATTTTTCCAGGACCAAAAGTGCCTTTGGTACTCTCCGTCTTTTCAGCTTAATCTATGCCAAAAACCAAGTAGATTTGTTGCTTAGATAGGGCGTGAAGGAAGGACAAACAAACAAACACAGTTTCGCATTTTTAATATTAATAAGAATTTGCTGTTGCCCTCTTTTATTTCGGTTCTTACAAATCCGGAGGGAACCGTTTGTTTCTGGGATAAAAAATAACTTATGTTTCTCTTCGTCCTTTCAATTAAGTTTTGCAAAAAAGTAAGTCGATTGTTTGCTTATTTATTTATGTATTATAAATTGTGATTGTGAACATACGATACATGAAGTGTACAAAGGAAAGCTTATCTCTATGTTATCTGTCTATCAGCTACCCCAGGAGTAAGATGATTTTATTGTGGTATAGATCTAATAAAAGTACAATATACAAAATGCTAACTACCAAAAGTATGAAATACTCGTATATCTATTTGCTTAGTTAGGGCGTAAAGTAAGGTCAAACAAAAAGTCTTACTTTCGCTTTTCTATAATATTACCAGCTGTTGCCCGCGTTCTCTGTCCGAATTGTTACGGTTTTTTTACAAATCGCATGGGAACCATTTGTTTTTCTGGGTTAAAAAGTAGCCTGTGTTACTTTGCGTGCTTTCAACTAATTCTATGCTAAAAATCAAGTTGAGTGGTTACTTATTAAGGGCGTGAAGGAAGGACAAACAAACAATGACACTTTTGTATTTATAATATTAGTATGGAATAGTATGACTGTGATTCGCGTATACAATTTTTTTTCTTATTAATGCAGAAGTAATGTGATTTTTACTAACAAAAAAAATGAGCTCTGATGCCTGAAATAAAGAAAAGTTATTAATATTTTTATTAATCCTACTAAAATTATGAATGTGAAAGTGTGGATGTTTGTGGCTGAACGGATTTGGATGAGATTTGGCATGCGTGTAGCCTTTGACATGGAAAAAAACATAGGCTAATATTTATCCCTATTCCTTAAGTAGTTCCCGAGGGATAATTAAAAATTGTTCACGAGCTAAGCCGCGGACAGCTTTGAAATTTGGTATGTATGTCACCTATGCTATGGAAAAGGACATGCACTTTTTATACCGATCTTTCAAATAGTTCCCGTGGGAGTTTACAAAATTGTTAAGCAAAGCTTTAGACCCAACTCTGACGTCCACGCAGACGTAGTCGCGGGCAGAAGCTAGTTTACTATTTTAGTATTATTAGTATAAAAGTATTAGTATGTATTCTTGCTAGGGACAACTTATTACACCAAACATACATAACACTAGCTACGCAGCATCTAATTCGGACAGACTTGAGACACGGCCATCAGATAGCCATAGTTTACGCGTTTATAGCCCATTGGCCCCCACTCGCAGATATTTGTGACATTTTATCCGGTTTTAGCGATCCTTGATAAGGACAATAAAGCCCCTTGATATAATATAGAGCGGAATAACATTCAGAAAGGCGATTTAGTACTGGGACCCAAACGTTTTGGGAAAGGATGTTTGATAAATGTATGATGCTATTTGTCCCAACTGGTACGTTGAATCAGACATGGCTGGACAGTGGACACCTTGCCGAATGCTTTATAGAATAAATAAATAAATAAAATATAATGTTTTATAGAATTAAATTACTTATGATGCTTTTTTATAGTATTAATTCAAATTCAAAACCTCTTTATCCATGTAGGCCTATCACAGGCACTTAGCACATTATAAGGGCACGGTGATAACTTCGTTCGCGAACTTAAAACTAAAGCAACGAGGGTTCCAAACGCGCCCTGGTCCAAGAATAGCCCACAACAAACTTAGCCAGGTTTTTTTTTTATTACCATCTCATGGTAATTGTATCCCGTCAGGGGATATAATCGGGGGATATATTTTTTGTCTCCTGCCCGTGCTAGGCCTTTAGGGTCACGGGTCTCCTCCAAGAATGAGAAGGGGTTAGGCAACCACGCCGGCCCAGTAAGGAGTGGAACCTTCACATGCTACGAACATTATGGAGACTTCTCAAACATGCAAGTGTACCGCCTTTTTGGTGGTTTGTTGGTTCCGCGATTCATGAACGATACCTTCGACGTTGATCGAAAAGTAAATATCAAAAATATTAAGCGTAAACTGTAAGAATATTTTTTAGCTATTTTAATTAAAATAATCTTTATCCTTACAAACTTTTAGCACTCCATCTTTCATCCGTTCAGATTATTTGGCTGCGTTACCCTAAAAAAGAAAATAACCGATTTTCCGCAAGCATAACTTCACTTTTTATGTAGAATCTGTAGTAATTTTTCTTGTTACTTAATAAAAGCAATTTCGTATTCATGATGATTTTGTTCTCTTTTCACGATATACATCTCTGTAATTTATATTATTTCGGATATATGTTGAGAACAGTATAATATACTGTACACTGTGTACTGTTGATACCGTCTAGCTACGTCTAGCGTAGACAAATAAAATAGATCGAATAATCTTGCCGGCTTCTTCTCGGTAGAATCTGCCTTCCGAAGCGGTGGTAGAGTCACTATAAACAGACATACTTGATGTTTCAAAAGGGCCTTAAATTAGGCCTACTGGACATAAATGAATTTTGAATTTTTAAATATTTTTGAATTATATACTTTTATTGCACACCACAAAAAGTACGTAAAAAAATAAAAGTACAACAAAACAAAGTATACAATTTAACGGCCTTATCGCTTCATAGCGATTTCTTTCACGCAACCAATGGCGAAGAAAACAAATAAACAAAATAGGTAGGTGGTGCATATATACATATACCCATTAGAAAAATATTTCATTACTTAAATAAATATATATAATTTATATAAAACCATACTTGAGTATGTGAAGTGATGTGTTTAAAATAGTAAAAAAACCCACCTTTTTGAACTGAAATGGTAACAATGTTGGTTGGCGTCTGATATAATGTTATGGTTTTATTATATAATAATTGTATATCTCATCTTATTTTACTCTAAAACTGTTAAAATCAATTTCCGTGCGTTTGTGCAATAACCGAAGATGGCTTAAACGGTTTCAGTGTGAGATTCTTTAAGTACCGTGGAGGTACAATAAGAACATTTTTTGCTAATTCTAAACCTAAGGGCGTAAATCAGGGAATGGAAGTTCATACGAAAGTCTATAATTTTTCAAGTTTCCATGGACTTTGGTGTTGGGCTTCAAAAGTTGGTTAAAATAAAGAAATACGTGTATCACAGTATTTGAAAATGCTACCCCTAAAAGTGGTTAAAGAGTAAAAAAGTTTCATATTTCAATGCTCACATGGTTCTGGCATTTTGACTATAAATCATTGCTCTTAGCTAAGATGTGCCTACAGCCAGATTTAAAGTAATCGTAGAATTTTGTTTTATTCTCTCGTAATATCAGAAATTTTACGCAGACAAAGTTGTTAGCATTTGCTAATAGTAATTTAAACCTTAGTGGATATTTGTAAGTGACTCATTCATTTCAAAACAATTTCATCGTGAAATGTTCCGATTTAGCTCCAATCAGCGTTGTCATCGTTGTTTAGAGAAAATATAGCTTTGAACGTTTCTTTCGATCACCATCCGTTGGATGGGCATAAAACGCAATATTATCATACAAAACACCAGTAAAGATTGGAAAGCCATCCGCCAGGCACGTCTCCGGATCGGCGCAGGCTGTAACGGGTTTTATTTTCCGGAAAATTGGCGAGTCATAATAATACGCTGACTCGTAAATAAGGATCGACATTGGCTCTCGAGGAATTCTTTTTACGCCGCGTTTCACTGTTACAGATATATGGCTGCGCAGTGCCAAAAGCGTAAGCGTGCAGCGGATTTTATGTTCATGATTTTCGCCTTGTACAGTAAAATTTTATTTTTTACCTGATTGAGCCATTTGTCAGACTGACCTAGAAGGAAGGGTAGATAATGTTTTTCAGGTGCATATATCTTTATTTTAAGTACTCTGAATTTTTGAAGCTGGTTAATTCATGATTATCCATACCTGGTTGCTGGTCACGGAAACGCCGCGTCTAATTTGCGGTTTTTGCGTCCAATATTGCGTCCTGAGTCCAACAAATCACAAGAGTTTTCTTCAAACGCGTCTTTCTTGTAGTTGTTTTATAGGCGCAAACTTGGACGCCGCTAAATACAAAGATTGGACACTGCGATTTGGCCTTTAATCCTTGGCTGGTTATTTTTATACTCTTATAATTTTCTCGCCCATCAACCCACATTGGAGCACCACGGTGAGTCTATACTTTAAAACGTCTGTCCTATGAGGCCTGTGCTGATAATGATAATAATTTTTTTGCCTGAATAGGTACAGTGCAAATTGTATGTTTGTAATTGTACATGTGTAATGTATTCAAAATTCCTTTATTTTAAGTACGCCTAATATAAGGACTTTTAAAAGCAAGAAACTCAGCTTTCGCTTTTAAAACATAATTTTAACAACAATTGTATCTTACGGGAGATGAAAGGGGAGCAGTGTGTTTCGAAGCAAACTAGTCATTAAGATATTCATCAATCTTCATTACGCACGCTCTATTAAGTATCCGCTTGTTCTTCATTACTATGAGCAATATACAGTATGATATTCGATCTTATTTATTGGAGACATATTTTATATCTTGTTTATGTATGGGCCTTTGCATAATAATGCAACGAATCTTGTATATCTAGGAATTATTGCAATAGTCATTTATTGAGAACTAGCTAATACCAGCGAATATTTTTTTTCTATTTATTTTAAAGTATGCGTGGTCAGTTTGTTACTTAAAGAAAGAGAAGCAGTTATATTTGGAAAAAAAAGTATATATAAATAGTAAAGAAATATACTACTACGAGAATACACACATCGCCATCTAGCCCCAAAGTAATCGTAGCTTGTGTCATGGGTACTACTCTTAAGATGACTGATGACTATTATTATAAATAATGTACATAAATATTTTTAATATACATATAAACACCCAGACACTGAAATACATTCATGTTCATCACACAAACTTTTTCCAGTTGTAGGAATCGAACCCAAGGACATGTACTCAGAAAGCAGGCTCACTGCGCCAGTCGACAAAAAATATTATTTAGAAGTAGTTTGATTTTATCTTTACTTTTTGTTTAATTTAAATCCAAGTATAGTAGACATACTTTGGGTTGTAGCTTAGAACAAAACTTGTTATTACTTATATTTAGATCTACTTTTAGTTATTACCTGTTTTGTGCACCTACTAACAACTAGCGGACCCGCGTGACTTCGTCCGCGAATGAGCCGACTTAAAAAAATATTCGTAAGTTGTCGCGGACTGTTTTATAGAACTATAAAGAAACAACAACTCCGATATACTTACCGTTTGGCGTAATGTTTACCGTTCATGCATCGCACGCATCGGAATCTCTCAATAACGATATTTTTTGCAGTTTTTGCGAGATTCCGAGATTCCAAAAAACCGCGCAAAAAATATCGTTTTTGAAGAGTCCGATACGTGCGATTTTTTTGAGAAATATATATATATATATATATATATATATATATATTTATCGATAAAAAACGAATAAAATGACATCCTAGCTAGATCGATTTATCGCCCCCGAAACCCCCTGTATACTAAATTTCATGAAAATGTTGGAGCCGATTACGAGATTCCAATTATATATATACAAGAATTGCTCGTTTAAAGATATAAGATAAATAAATAAAGTAGTAGAGCTTGTACTTGTTGGGTAGTTCCATAAGTAATTATGTGTGTACCTACATTTGGTCTCATATTAAATCAGTCTGTTATCCACTGCCTGGTTTTATTGCGTTTTACGGAACTGTACTAACTTGTCATACTTTTTTCTGCTGCAAAACAGCATTCCAGTCTGAAGGCCATGGTTCCGGTGTGATTCCAGGCGCAAGAGGCTTAACACCTACGCTTTCGGTTGATGGACACAGATGGAACGTTTTAGAACGTATTCCTTGCACGACCTGCAAATGCTCTGTATTTAGTCGATGGTTTTAGACTTTCTATCAGGTGAGCCGTCTGCTTGGTAAGTCAACTATCACTTCTTATTACACGGTAGTAATACACTAAAGTCAAAGTCAAAGTCAAAGTCAAAAATATCTTTATTCAAGTAGGCCCATAGGTGGCACTTCTGATGCGTACATAGGAATTACACGGTAGTGAGATGATGGCGATAACTACATTCGTAAACATAAAACTAAAGCTACGAGGGTTCCAAACGCGTCCTGGTCTAAGAAGAAGCCCAAAACAAACTTAGCCGGGTGTTTTTTTTTGTTATCACCATCTCACAATGTCATTTTAAATTATTAGAAGAGCAACCTGGTTAGAGCAATAATTTACACCCAAGCTTTTTATCGATTACGTAGTCCTTTATACTATAAAAGGAACTTTTCAAGAGACATCTCCAAGATGTCAATTGGTAGTTTATTGTAGAATTGTATGCATTTTCCTTTAAACGAATTATGAATTTTATGTAACCTAGTATATTGTTGTGCAACAAAAAGCTACTACTTAAATTTACGCATCACTACCTAGATACTCTTTGATGCAAAGGTGTTAAATAACAGATGAAACACAGCCTTCAGCAGGCCGCAAAGTTCACACCTTTGTGGATCGTGACTACAACGAGCATAAAATATCGCATCGTACAAGATTAATAATTACTGAAAAAAAGCTCATTTCCATAAACAGTCTATTACCATTTTTAAAAAACTTGTCAAAGATCATTTTTTGTCTGCATCAGCGGATCTTTAACTTGCCTATTCCCTTCTGTTTTATTTGTGGTTTGACAATATTGTATATATTTATTTATTATTGATATTAATTATATAGGTATATATTAATTATTATCACTATCTATATATTTTATTGTAAGTTTGTTATATGTACATATTATATTTGTATATATAGGTTTATGCATGTTTATTTGCAACACAGTACAGTTAAATGCACCACCTACCTCTCTTCTTGAGCTGTTTTTAACGCCTTTGGTTGCCTGGAAGAGATCGCTATGTAGCGATAAGGCCGCCAAATTGTATACCTTTTGTTAAATTTTTACTGTTAATTTGTTATGTTTATGTGGTGTACAATAAAAGTGTATTCATTCATTCATTCATTCATTCAAAATAGCGTTTTTACACAAAGATTACACAGTTGTTTGCAAAACGGTACTTACGGAGTTGCACGACAAAGTTTCCTACCTCCTCTATTCAAGAGGCAGCTTTTTGACAATTCAGAAGCACTTGTAAATAAGTGTCCATTTAAATAAACTGAAGAGATTCAGTTGAGGTTTAACTGCACACTTATAAAACTTTTTGCATAATCTTTTGTATAAATAGTCATACTCTTGTTCCTAGTTTTGTCATCAATGTTTCTATTAATTTTATAAATGATTTACTTGTTTGCTTGTGTGTTTGTAATTGATATACTCTGTAAATCTGTGTAATTGATATTTCAGGAATAATATATCAGTCTGAAAAGTAGTAGAAAATAATTGTAAAATTTATCTGATTATTCATTTCAACGATGTTTATTGAACGGTTACCGTGAAATCGTATCTCGGCGCGGAACTAATACATATTTTAAGACGGCTTTAGGTAACAAGATGGATCTAAATGTGTTAGGGCAAAGTTCGACTAACTCCGTTATCTTTGGAAAGGGAAATTCGGGTGGAAATTTCTAAATAAACTTTAATAATTTGACTTAGTTTGTTCGTAGGCTTTATAAGTTTTTAGGCCTTACCTAAACTTTATGGTAATTCAATAGACCCAATTTAGTAGTCTGCTTATATGGCAACGTAAAGGAACGTTAACTCGATTGGGGGGATACATCTAACACTATTAGACATAAATTATTATAAAGCTATTTGAAACTCACTCAACCAGGATTCAAATTTGGAACTGGACAAAGCCAATACGAACAAAGTGCCCGAAAAAAAGAACTATTTAACAATAATTTAGACAACCTTCCTAGACAAGCTTTCTTTGAAGAGATCGCATAAAAGTTCTACATTTAAGGACGCCTCTAAGTAACAGGATTGTTCTTACCCCAGTTTTTAAAACACTGATCAAGCCAAGTTAGCCTATTAGTCATGATCACTTTTGAATTGGGTTTCTAGTACGAGTACCGTAAATTCTGCAAATTGGATTGCAATGTGTAGCCCAGTTGCAACGACGCAAATTAATTGATTGCGTTGTTTAAGGAACGTAGATTCAAGTCGATAACTAGAGGTTTAACTTTACCTTTTCCTAATGCTTAGAAATCGTTGCACACGCAATGATAATGATTAGCACTAGCTATGATATTATTATTTTTTTTTTTTATTACATTTTAACGTAACATTTTAAAGTACGATTTTTTAATCGTAGTTTTTAAAAATAGGTTTATAGACTTTAACTTTATTTTATTTTATATAACCAGTTAAAAGATTTTCTTTTTTCCTTTCTGAATGTTCTATAAAAGTCTTATTAATTGCTTGTCCTCTGTCGAATTGATCAGCCTTTAAAATACTGGGGCTGAATATGTTCGGACGAAGTTCGACTAACTCCCTTATCTTTGGCAAGGGAAATTTGCGTGGAAATTCCCGAATAAACTTTTATAATTCCACTAGAGTTATCTTCACGCCGATCTGTCCCTTGGATCGTTGAGTCTTTATTGTGGGGTTTCGTTTCCCACAACCATTTCCTTGGTAGCCCTGCGGAAAAGATAAAAATGTTACCAGTCGTTTTTCGATATCAGTTATTTACTTCTACAATGGTACTTGGTTTATTTGTTGGATTGAAGAGAATTATATAGGTACCCCAGTTACGGTCCATTGTGTTAATATGTATCTAATTGCACCAACTATTCATTGGGAAGAAATATTAAATGTAAAGTGAAAAATAGTAGATAGTTTGTTAAATAAGAAGCACCTAATATAGAGAAAAGCACGCGGTGCGGCAGCGGTATCAATTCAATGGAATGCAGCAGAAAAAAAAATTGGATAGATAGATACCCATCTACTTAATTTGATCAGTTGATTATTTAGTAGTAATTGACGGACCCCACAGATGGCGTAACGGATGGTGAGCAGAATACCATCTCCTCTGAATAGAGCAACTCTTGGCAAGATATGCAAATAACTAGTCCTTCAAAGTGCCGCCCCAAGTCTATAAACGTGAGGCGTAGGTGTTAGCCACGCGCTTCAGTCCGGAGTACAGCACAAAAATAAGCAAAGAGTTAGTACTTTCCGGGATAAATTCTGACACACAGAGCTCAACTAATTCTACCGACTCTATCAATTTCTAGTGTAGTAAACTTCATTTAATTTAAACATACGTTAATATATAACATATATTCAAAAAAAAAAATTTGGCTATTATAACTTAGATTAATTGCAAACCCACTAAAAATCTTAAAACCCGAATTTAGCAAGAAATAGTGGGAAAATCCTTAAGTGCACGCCTCATAATCTCATTCGTTACAATAAAATGGAGATTATTTGTAAATTTGTAAAAGTATTCATTATTAAACTGCATCTAATTATACCGTGAAAAGTAATAGGCTTCTATTCCTCAAAATACCTGTAAAAAATAACCAACTTGATAAGTGAAGTATTTCGCTCGTTATCGTGACCACAAGATACGGGATTCGCACATACAGACACACGGACGCCCAAGACAGAACTTTCTTAAACATTTTTTTAATTAGTTTAAATAATAAAAAGAGATTTAAAAATATCATGAGTATTAAAACTAGTATTTTTTCTCAACATTTGTCTATTTATATTCACTTATAAAAGCAATAAAGAATAAAAAAGTGACATTTTAAGTTGGAGAATTACTGTCAGTTTACGCACTCGGTGTGCGTAAACTGACAGTAATACCCACCTCAACGCTTCGCTTATGAGGCGTGCAATAAATATTTTCTGCAACATTTTTAAGTAGGTGCCAACTTAGAGTTAACTAGAATTGAACACGATCTATCCGAAGGAGGCCGTTACCACGACTTCTGAACATATTAAAATTATTTTATATTATAACAATTATTTTAATTATTTATTCACAATATATTTATAATAATATAGTTTTTGTAAGACAACCTATTAATCTTTATAAACAAAAAGAGGCTATAAACAGTCGACGTACAAGAAATGGTCATAAATTAGTGTCATCTGGACATCGTCTGCGAAGAGTACCTACAGAGATCATTTGTGAGATTAAGTATATGCTTTTATATGAATCCTAAAGTTAATTTTGACCTACCATTGCAAAAGTTTAAAGAATATGTCAAAACATATTTTTATGTCGGCTTCTTCTCGGTAGAATCTGTCTTCCGCACCGGTGGTAGCAGACATGCTTGACAATTCAAAAGTGCTTATAATAAAAATAATCATTTTAAGAATTTTTTTAGTCGTCATCATCATCGACCCAATACCCGCCCGATAACTTAGAAAGTTAAAGATGCTGGGATTCGAACCCCTTCGAAAGTGTGAAGTGAAGTCGAAGTCCTACCCACTGGGCTTTCACTGCTTTTATTATTACTTATTAAAGTTGCACATCTCAGCCTTCAGTCAGTACAGTCTTTGCACAATAAAGTATTTCAGTAATAAATCAGGGTATAATTCAATATAATAAACTTTCCAGACTTATGAATACTTCAATCTTAATGAGTTGAAATTTAGCTCACACTGATTGGCTCTGACAAAACCAAAATTAATTTTAATTTCTGTTTCTAATTTTTGTTTCAATAAGAATTTTAATTTATACTTATACCCTAAAGCTACACTATATAATAAATACTCTAAGCTAAACTTTTTAAAACTTATTAGAACTTGTAACTCCTTTAATTAATAGGAAATTTAATCTTCTTCATTAACAATGTAGCTCTTTGTACTGACTGACAGACAAAAAGGTGGGAGTTGTTGTATTTATTTCTAGCAAAATAATGGGTGCAATTCACAATTGTGTGCGTGTAACCTTTACCGCGTAAGCGCTATTGAAGTAAAACTTTTTTAATAATTTATTGATGAAAAAGTAAAATGTTCCTGGGGCCCCGCCATTTCATTTTATATTCTTTTTAAAATTCATTAATATCACTTTCATTTGTTAAATAGAATAATGGAGAGTAGAAAATTGAAGATTAGATCAGCGCATGTCAGTATAACCTTGTCATTGAATATTATAGAATGTCGCAATCGTCAGAAAATTTGTTAATAATTTATTTATAAGAAAAGTAATAAATAAACAAGTATATTTAGAGATTTTCAAAATACTATGCAATTTAAATATTTTTTTTAAAACTGTTGAATTTTTATACACTTTGCTATTTACAATTGATCCATTTGAAGATATTGGAAATAAATAATCCCAATTGATTATGATATTTGCCACTAGCTAGAGTATTATTTTTTAGTCACAGTGGTGGATATACATTTGAATATTCTTCGACAACTTAACTAATAACAATCAGTGGTCATGGTAACCAAAGCCATTCTAAAATACATCAAAGAGGTTATTATCTATAAACCTGACTGAACACTCCCCGTCACGATGATTTAGAGGTCTAACCACAGATCTGATTGACTCCTATCATCTTAAGCAGTTTTAATAATCTAGACTGTGGTAAAAATAATAATCTAGGCTGTGCCTTCGTAAAAAAATCTGCCTCCATGTAATCTGTTTCCTTGTAACATACCAAATAGCGGAAACTACACAGACGACTGACGTAAGCCATACTTCCGTCAGAAAAAAATCTAAGTTACTCCCTTGTCGCGCTTTTACGCGCGCTCTTTAGTTTTACGTCAAAAATAATATTAAGAATACATAAAAGTTCTCTCACATAGATTCTTACATAAACACGCTTAGTAAAAAGCACTAAACCTGCTTACGCGTGGTTAGAAACTGTTTCCTTGTAGATAGGTACGCTCTAAGCCAATGATTTCCTTTAAAAACTTTTCTGCTGACCGCTTCCTTACTTTTAAGGGGAAATGGTTTTAAAATATAGTCTTAAACTGTACGGAATAGTACGTTAATAGAAAGATGTAAAAGGATTTGTTTTGCTGAAGGTTAAAATTTCGCTTTGCTAAAGCGAGATTTTACACAACGGTTTTAAATAGACCGCGTCACTTGCAGGCTCTTGTCTTAATGTGCTTGTTTACTTTTTATTCAATTACAGCCCGTTGCTGGCAGAAATACGATAAAATATACAGAAACCGTGTACACGACCAATATTGATGCATCAAAAACCACTCCACTTTAGAATGGTTTAAGTCACTTCATATCATAACATTTAGCAGACGACAGTAATTATTTTACCTCTAATGTTCTAAGCGTTCACCATACGAAGTAAAAATGGGAAAAAGTTTGTGAGCTAGCAAAATTCCGCGGGTGTAAAGTAAGACGTGCGCTTTCACTGTTTTTGGACACAATGCACTGCATACAACAATTGCTGAATGCGGATTTTGTATTTTCTTTAGCCCGGTTCGATTTTCGACAGAGGCAATTTAGGAATTTATAATTTCTGAATTTTCTCTGGTCTGGGTTGGTGAGAGACAACGACCGTGGCTTTCTATCCCACTGAAAAATACGTAAATAAGCGATCTAGAGAAGCGATTAATTTTAGATTAGAGGCGTTTGATCATTGTTACCAACACACCATTTTTTCCAACATGTCATTTAATGTAAATAAATCTTTTCTTATAAAGTTTAGTAGTTTTTTTGTCCTTTTATTAAAAAATGATAAAAACAGCTACAGAAAATGTTATTTTATTTTCTCTTTACTTTTATTATATCGCACTTGTTTTTTTTAATATTTTTTCATCACTCTGGCACCTTATTATATAGTTATAATAATTAATAATAATAATTTTGTTTAAGCTTGATTATAAGAATTTTAGGTTACAGAGATTTGACTGCGATGCGAAGAGATGAGACAAGCCTGTTTTATATAAAATTGCACTTGTATTTTAATTTTGGTGTCCCGATTACGCTACAATGTCACTGCAAGTTATATGTATGACAAGTAAGAAAAAAAAAGACTATATAGCGAGAGTAAGCGATGATAGCTCAGTGGGTAGGACTTCGACTTCGGGGGGGAGGGAGTTCGAATTCCAGCCCGCCACAACTAACTTTTCCAAGCTATGTGCGTTTTAAAGTATTCAAATATCACTTCAACGGTGAAGAAAAACATCGCGAGAAAACTTGCATGCCTGAGAGTTCTCTATCATGTTCTCAAAGACATGACGTGTCCATCAATTCACACGGGACTACGGCTTTAACCCCATCTCATTGTGCGAGGAGACCCGTGCCCTGTAGTAGCCGGGAATTTGTGATATGGTGATATAGCGGAACAAGGTTCTATTAAACTTGGTTTCCAAAGCAAACTGTAACATCTGCCCAGGAGCCGTCATCCGATTACAGTTCAGAGCTCACCATCTTAAAAAGTATGATTTTATTGAGAGCACTCAAATCTTGGCAGGAGCATACGTTACCCATGTACACGCCACTTCGAGAATATTCTAAAAATCTGCCAAAAATAAAGGTGACTCCGGATTTCTGAACCTTAACAAGTAACATCACCGAATTTACATTTTTAACACGTCCTTTTGCAACGAAATTTTTGGAGTGCACGCTGTTTCAACGTGCTGCAAAAGTTTTCCTAGAAAAACATTGACTAAAGGAAACAAATAGACGGACTTCCTGAAAAACTGGTTTCTGAAAAATTAGAGCTTTTTTTGCTTTTTAGAGCTTCAATACTGCTTCGTTAGTCTATTGAATAGCATGATTACCTACGGATCACAATTACCTGGTTTCGATAATATTAAAACAGTCTTTGAAGACCAGTCAGCATTAGCAGCAATCAGCATTCGAACATCCTGGTGGGTCTAGGCTATATAGCCCAGTTTTCTATTAAACGTATGGCCCTGAGTGGGCCCGTAATAGGCTGAAGATTAGAATGATTATAAGACATTCAATGTGAATAAATTGATGAGACTTAAGAAATACTTTAGTTTAACCTAACCTGTTACGGTAGTCATAACCCGGTTCGGTTTCTACGCGACATCGCACCGGAATACTAAATCGCTTAGCAGCACATCTTTGTCGTCAGGGCAGTAACTAGTCATGTCCAAAGCCTCCCACCAGACCAGACCAAAGAAAATCAGAAATTATAAATTCCGATGCCCCTGCTGGACCTTCCAACAAGAATCAAACCCGGGACAATATACTTAGATTCACAGCGCTAACCGTTGCGCCAGGGAGATCGTCAACAATATTATTATTTCCTCAAAAATACAATCTAGGGTTATTCAAGGGGAGGATAAACAAATTCCTTAAAAGCCGGCAACGCATCGGTGGCTCCTCTGGTGCTGCGGATGTTTATGGGCGGCGGTGATCACTTATCGTCAGGTGACCCCCTTGCTCGTTTGCCCGCTATTAATATATAAAAAAAAATTGTCTATTCTAGTTCTAGTCTATTTAGTAAAATTGAACTTTACAAACCATATTTTAAGTTCTAAAATGGCGAATCAAGATTTACGAGCTTATTTTAAGCAGCGAGTTACAGACTCATGAGCGCTTATTTTACCGTCTATCTTTTACTTTTAGTCTTCGCAGAAAATACTTGTAAAAGGAATGTTATATGAGTATCTCTTGAGGTCCACGTTCTATGAGAATACAAATGAAGCGTTCACCTTAGAGGATCAGCCCTAGCAACAAATATAAAATAAGGGTATCACTTAAATA
Source organism: Pararge aegeria (assembly GCF_905163445.1). Taxonomy (NCBI): domain Eukaryota; kingdom Metazoa; phylum Arthropoda; class Insecta; order Lepidoptera; family Nymphalidae; genus Pararge; species Pararge aegeria. Next base: position 1,946,202 of record NC_053193.1, read on the forward strand.
TGTACCTTATGTTTTATACCGTAAGGTGGTTTATTCCGTGGTTTATCTTGAAAGTGCACAGTAAACGGTCACGGTGCTAGATATCTCCAATATCGCAAAGACTGAACAACTTTTTATTAAGCTGGTAAAGAGCTTATTACTGCGATTGAATGTTGGTTATTAGAGTGAAATGAAAATATTAACGTCGGTTCAAACTTTCTATAAAATCTAGAGTCTTTGAGACTTTAAATCAACTTAGAAAATAGCTAGAGAGAATAATGGAAAGCTACCCAGGGACCGACAACAGATTTTTTCGATCCCACAGTGAAAGCCAAGCGTTTCCACCTGCCTCGTAACCTGTGGTGTCGACAGGTTTAGAACAGGGCATGGAAGTAGCAACTATCTTTTGCATAAGTGGTGTTAGAAACCATCCGCTACATGTGGTATGGCGAGGAAGATCAGACAATCGAGCACATAATCCATCGCTGCCCCATCAGGAATTGCCCAAGACCTTTTTGATCTCCCTGCTCGGACTGTCAGACGGTTGGAGTCTGTTTCATGACATTGACTTATAACTTATACATTTGTAGATAATATTAGTAATTTAATAGCTTAGAAAATGCCATACGACTAAATAATAATATGACGTATAAAAATATATAGATTGTTTTCATGTTATTTTTTGTTCAACTACAAGTAGCCCCACCGAAGAAGCGGTAGCCCAGTGGTTAGGTCTTCGACTTCTCTTTCGGAGGGCGTTTTAAGCTATTAACCTCTGAATCCATTTTCAAAAATCTAAATGTCAGTTTCAAACGGTTCAAATTTGGAAGCCGTTCTTTTTTTTTTTAAATTTACATTTACGACACTTTTTGGGGAAATGCGTATAAAAAAATATCCACCCCACCTTTCATGATTCTGTAAACGGCATTGGCTTCCTAAATTGGCACGACTAAGAAGAAGAAGAGATGTTTTTTAATTAAAAATATCACTTGCTTCAACGGTGAGGGAAACATCGTGAGCAAACATACATGCTTCAGAGTTCTCCATAATGCTCTCAAGGCCGTGTGAAGTCCACCAATTCGCAATGGGCCAGCGTGGAAGAATACGGCCTAAAACCTTTTTCATTTTGGGAGCAGGCCCGTGCGCCGTAGTGGGTCGGTAATGGGTTGATATGATGATGAATCTACCTGGTGTTTAATGATCATGCAGTCTAAGATGATAGCGGGCTAACCTGTTAGGGGTTCAGCATTTATGTTTAATCGCGGCATTGTAACTGAACGCTTTATCACTTGGTGGCACGTCATTGTCGGCAGGGTAGCTAGCCGATTTTACAACCCTCCATCGAGACCATAGAAAGAAAATTTTAAAGTATCAATTCCCCAAAATCAAAACAAGGACCTCCCATTTATAGGACCAAGGTGTTTAACAACGCGTAAGTGAGATAATACCTTAATGGGAGGCCCGATGTTCGATATCTAGCTGAGGAACAGAACCAATCGTAAGGGAATTTTGATTCTGAATTAACTGGAGGGGGGTTTGTGGATGTCCTTGAATCCTTGAAATGGCACCTATTATGAGAAAATTCCTCACTCTGGACTCTGGACTTCTGGTTGCTTGGGTACTCAAAAGCCCTGCAATTTATTTTTTGATAGTTATTTTATGTTATAATTTAACAGTGTTGCTACCATTCCGTTAAGATGCTGCGTGAAAAGCGATTAGGGGTACAAGTTCAATAATACTGCATTACCCCATCTTACCACCAAGTGAAATTGCTGTAACTGTCTTACAGTGGTAGCCTCTCGACAATGCATACAAATTTGTATGAACGATTCATTATTGAATTTTATTCTATTTATATTACCTATTCTATTTGAATAAAGAATTAAAAAAATTTAAAATTAAAATCTCTTGATTCAAAAGTGTTTCATTGTAATATGGATTTTCGAAAAGGTAGATCGAAATTGCAATGTTTCCTACAAGATGGCGCTAAAGTCGCTATAAGACTGATGTAAAAGGCATATACCTACTAATTTCGGCATCAACGGTAGGAGAGCCGTAGCTTAATTGGTAAAGCCCTCCGGCCGCGATCGCCAGGCAGTCGCAGGTTCAAATCCTGTCATTGCATGTGCATTTTAAATTTATACAATTGATAATTCCTCCAAGTGTAATAAAAAACACAAAAAAATATTATAAAATTGAAGAAAGAAGTTATAGAGGTGAGAGATAGTTCTTCTGTTGTTTCTTATGAAATACGTGTAAGAGACATTATTATCAAAGCGACAATGGCTTTGAAGTCGGTTTCTTTTTTTCTGTTTCTCTTTCGTCTGTTAAAAATAAATGCATGCAGTTTACAATTAAGGAATAAGACAAAATGAAAATAAATGCATAATGAGTAAAAAGGTTTCTTTTTAAAATGCACATTAAAACATTAAGTTGCGACTCTCAAACGCTAATGCTGGAATGATCTAAGGCGTTGTATACACAGAGAACCCTCTCTTAGAAAGCAGACAGCGCAAGAAACGTCGTGGTCCACACTCAGCTTTATACGGTAGTACAGGTGAATTTGACCATAGAGACACCTTGGAACATTTTGAAGTTATACTTCTTTTGGCGCGTTAGGGAAAAATGATGAGAGTAAATTTTCATGATGCACGCGCACGCCGTCACAAAAAACTGACACCCTGAAGTTAGCTATAAGTTTTGACAGAGTACCCTTTCAATTTTCAAAGTCTACGGCCGCATTCCGGTAATTCAATTGGTTCAATTGTAAATAAATCTCATATTTTAATGTTGGTTGACGGATAATGAATCTATTAGTATTCAAAATTTATTTTCCTTATTTATATAGAAATATATTTTTTGTGATATTTAAATAAACCTTATTTAACAAACTATATAACTAACTATCAGTTAGTGCGTTATAATTAAACTTGCAATGTATTAAATACCTTTTTTGCTAACGTAGAATAAGGCGAAAGATGAAATTTTTAAAAGATTTTTAATTATAACCTTGCCAAAGGAGTGTAACTTCTAACGCGTGTACATAAGTACACACACAAATATAATTTTATATGACAAATTAGAATACAGTTGTCACAACCCCTTCACTCCCACAGGTGTCGTTTGAGGCGACTAAGGAATAAAACAGAGAACGGCGACAGCGTCTTCTGTGCTACTACTACCATTAACTGCGATCACTAACTCGTTTGCCCAGCGCAGCAAACCCTCCTGTTGGGAGTTGCTTTTAGTGCAGCAGTGGACTACTAAAGGCCAATGATGATGATAGATTTAAGGTGAATAGCTGAGTAATTATTAACCGAAGAGGCAGTTACTGTAACAAATATTTAATGTAACAGAGTATAAACATCTTTTTGTATTTCAAATTTAATTTAAATTATGTGTAAACCGTTGTATGGAACAATAAAGCTGATTAAAAATTATTATTATTATTATATTAATACTGAATCAATCAATCAATGCAATTTCTATCAAAAATAATATGATACAGAAATACAGATCTTAATAATACTTTATATTGAACTACATTCACATACATATTGTGTTATTTTCAACGTACAAATATTGAAAAAAATGTAATCTAAAAATAATTTACATCGGTGCCAAATTTGAACAAGTTCGGTGTTGAGACAAACATAGGTCACAAACAACCACAAACGAGACTTTCTCTTTTATTTCAATAAGTAGATATGGATATAATTTAAACCTCTGTGAAGTGACTGCTCTGCGACAGCAACCACGTTCTGCATTCGCGGAGTGGTCTCACCCACGCTTCGTTACGCCGCGCGAGCTCCGCTCCACGACGAGGGTTTGTGCCGCAAAGGAAAACGAGTAAATCTTCAGATTCCCCTGCGTTCTATTTGTTTTTTCCAAGCGCGGCCGCTTCTAGCACGGGAGCTCGTGGCTGAAATTCTAAAACAATTTAATAAAACAGAATTTTTGATGTGAAACTACATAATCTACATAGTGAAACTCCAATGCAAATACAAATATTTTTTACAAGCTGTGGTGCGCATTTTTTATGCTTTTTTACAAATCCCGTCAGAACCGTTTGTTTTCCTAGAATAAATAGTTCATGTTACTCGTCGTCTTTTTCACTAACTGTATGGAAATGACGTTAATTGGTTGCTTAGTTAGGGCGTGAAGAAAAGACAAACAAACACACTTTCGCATTGATAATATTAGTAAGGATAGGCACGGCCCATACATGATACTTTGCATGCTTACATAACTTAAAAATTTGTTCTTGGTAGTGAGATGATGGCGATAACTACATTAATTTATTTATAATTAAAGCTACAAGGGTTCTAAACGCGTCCTAGTATAAAAAGAAGCCCCCAACGAACTCAGCTTCGTGAGAACATAACGTTGTGCTGTGGTTTATCCGTGGTATGTTTGGTATATTTCCATACATTTGATTCGGTTGTGAGACGCTTCCATCCAAGTTCCGTTCAAGTTTGCATCCTGTGAACGTCCAATCAGAAAACTCTTGCTTGGACGCGGGCGTGATTGGTCCAAGTGTGGCTCGCGCTTTTGGCGTTAATCGCTAGTTAAAAAAAACTCGTTTAGACACATTTTTTAATATGAGTGAAAATAAAGGTAATACATAGAGAGTAGGTGAAAGAGAGATTAGCATTTAATACGTAATACAAATCATAACATTAACCTCACCAAGAAGATTCACTATGTTACCTATCAGACTCATATAGGATATATTTATATACCATATAACTACTACAGCGGCTACTTAATTGGTGTATGTGTTATTTTCTTTGTACTAATTTTAAGTATTAAGTATACTGTTTGGGCCTTAATAAATAAAATAAAATAAAATAAAATAAAAATACCAAATTGCCACCAGCTCCCTGACTATGACATTTACATTTTAATACACTCGTAAATGGAATTGACGTCAATCGTAAATGAGTAGTCCACTTGCAAACCACGTTATGTTAAAAAAAAAACATTTTTTATCCAATGGCGCCAATCGGTTAAGGATTTAAAATATTAACGTCAGCATTTAATATACTGTGTTAAAACTCGCTATGATAAGAATAAAATGGGATTGAAATCTCAATACTTTTGCAAAAGTCGTTATGTTGATCGGCAGTCCACTTTCAAAAATCGCTAAGTTTGTATTAACTTGCAAACGACGCTAAGTTGCGTGGTGACTTTTGCAAAAGCCGCCATCTTGAGTGCCAGTACGCATAATACTGTCGAAGTGCATGCACGCGTTGCTTTCTTCAGATACTGCAGGCTTTTAAAAACGAGGTATTTTCTATTAAAATTATCATGGAGTATCAAGAACAAGAAGTTGTTTTGGCACCAAACAGAAGAGGACGTAAAAAGATAGCTGATAAATCTACATGGAAGAGAGAACTTGAGAAGTCGAAACGGTAAGATTATTATTTTATGGTTACCTTTTGTAAATAGGATAGATACCTGGTTATTTGCTGGGGATTTTTTTGCTCTATTGTTATTTATTAATGTGCCTATCTGTTTTGTTTTAGACATATGCCTAAGGGACTGCCAGTTATACCACAATGTGTACATGGAAATTCAAAACAGGGATACAAGTGTAACGACTTAACGGTTCAAGACTACAGTAAATTTCATCGGAATTTTTATTCAACTTCAGTTAAAGTCACCCAAGATACTTTTTTATTAAAATACTGTACAGCGCAAACTCCTAAAAAAGAAGGAAAGAGAAAATCCCAGACTATATGCTATTTTATACCAAAGCACGAAAATTTGGCTGGAAGACGCCGCGTCAAATTAATTAAGGTGTGTCAAAAAGCAATGACCACAATTCTGGGAATCTCTAGGGACAGAATTCAAAGAATTTGTAAACAGCATTTAATCACGATGGCAATGCCGAAAGAAAGAAGAGGAGGTAATAGAAAGTCCAATCTGTATTCTGATCGCACAGAATCCGTAAAATCGTTTATAAAGGGACTTGAAGCTTTGGAATCACATTATGTTAGAGGAAGATCTACTGTGCAATATCTGAGCAGCGATCTAAGTATAAAAAAATTGCATAAACTTTACAACGATGACGCTCAGAATGTGTCAGTGAGATATGAATTTTTCCGACGTATCTTTAACAAGTACTTTAATTTGAGTTTTAAGTCTCCCGCTACAGATGCATGTTCTAAATGCATTCAATTAAAAGAAGTTATTAAAAGAGAACGCGACACAGCAAAAAAACAGCTGCAAATAGCTCAGCTTCGTATTCACAAGCTAAAGGCCAAATGCTTTTACACTAGCCTCAAAACACAAGGCGACAACGAAATAATTTTCTCTTTTGACTGTCAAAAGAATTTGGTTTTACCAAAAGTACCAGACCAGAGTGCCTACTTTAGCCGACAATTGTATACGTATAACTTAACAGTATGTCAAGGGCCATCTCGTGGGGCTCAAAACTGTTTAAACACATTTATTTACACGTGGTTGGAAACTGAGGCAAAGAAAGGATCTAATCAGATTGCTTCGGCGGTATTTCATCGGCTAATGAATACCAATTTTGAAGACACTGTTAGTCATATTAAATTATTTTGCGACGGTTGTGGGGGGCAAAATAAAAACTCAATCGTTTTGGGAATGTTGGCATATTGGCTAAAAACAAAAGCTCCACGTCACATCAAGAAACTTACGCTGATATTCCCTGTAGTGGGGCATTCATTTTTGCCCCCCGACCGTGTATTTGGAAATATCGAAAGAGAAATACGTCCTTTAGAAGTCATTGTGGAACCCCAGACATATTTTGATATTTTTAAAAAGTATGGTACGGTTCTCAGACTAGGCAGCGACTTCCATTTTTATGATTGGAAATCAAGCGTTAAAAACGTACTTAAGTTACCTGGATCTTGGCACTTTCAATTTAATGCCTCTAAAAGATTCTTTTTAAGAAAGGATAAAAATAATAGAATTGCCATTAAAGGGGAACCTAATTATGTATCTGAGGTAATAAATTATGGCAACGTTTGCAAAAGAGGCAAATCATTCGAAAATATTGTGCCCGTTATGATGAATGTTGGAGTTCCAGTAAAACCAGTAAAGTTAAATGATGTGCGAAATCTTTTGAAAAAACATTTCGGTGAAGATTGGGCTTCTTACGATTATTTACAATATTACAATTTTCTTCAAGAAGAACCAAATGAGACTGTTATAGAAGAGACTGATAATGAAGAAACCATAATACACGAAGAAATAGACTTAAGAGTGTAATAATAGATAAAAATTGTAATTTCTTAAGAGTAGAGGAAAATAGAAGCTTATATTTGATTATTTCAAAACTGCCTATGTTGATTGCATACAACTGCAAAACTATCTATGTTAAAAAATCTTTTGCAAAACTAGCTATGTTTAATTTTAAAATGCAAATTAAATGATTATTATGAAAGAGTGATTTTATTTGCTAACATAATTTAATTCGATGTGCTACTAAGTTCATGTAATACACAAAAAAATGCATCTTAATATCGTAATTTTAAGTCTAAACATTTTAATTAGTTTTCTCAATTAATTGCTGCATAAACTTAACGGGGTTTGAAAGTGGACTACTCAAATATTGTACAATACATTTATGCAGATACGGCATGATCTATGTATCTATCTACTATCATCATCATAAGCCTTTTGACGTCCCACTACTGGGAAAGATACCTGCCTCATAGAACATAGACCCACCACATGGGTTCAATGCAGGCTAGCGGGTTTTAACGATTATGATCACAATATATGTTAATGATTATAACTATGAATTTCATAACAATAATGGGGGTAATGCTGCTGATATTGGCACTATTTTCGTGCTGCAGAAGAAGGCTGTTCGTGCGATCTATAAAATGGGTCCGAGAGAGTCATTGAAAGATAAATTTAAAGATGTTAAAATAATGACACTCTATAGCCAATACATATTTGAAAATTTAATGTATGTTCACAAAAATATATCAAAATTTAAAAGAAAATGTGACTGCAATAATTTGAACGTTAGAAGCAAAAATAAACTTGCAGTGCAGTACACTAGACTACATAAAATAAGCAATTCATTTAAAGGAAATTGTATACAATTTTACAATAAATTACCGGTTGATATCTTGGGGATGTCACTAAAGAAGTTCAAAGTTTATATTAAGCGAAAGCTTATAGAAAAGTCCTATTATAGTATAAAGGATTACGTAAACGATAAAAAAGCTTGGGTGTAAACAATTGCTCTAACCAGGTTGCTTCTTAAATATTTTCTAATGACAATGTGAGATGGTGATAACAAAAAGAACACCCGGCTAAGTTTGTTGTGGGCTTCTTCTTAGACCAGGGCGCGATTGGAACCCTCGTAGCTTTAGTTTTAAGTTTACGATTGTAGTTATCGCCATCACTACTCACTGCTATGTACACATTTTGTATATAATAACGCATCAAAAGTGCCATCTATGTGCCTATTTGAATAAAGAAATATTTGACTTTGACTTTAACACGAATACTCAAAACTGTAAAACTTTTTGGCCGAATAAAAAATCGAACCCGAACATGTTAACTACTAGACCTGCGAAGAAGTTCCTCTTTTATCATCTAATGTCAATCGTCACCATCATATCAATCCATTACTAGCCCACTATAGGGCACGGGTCTCCTGTAGTAAAGTCGAAGTCTCTTAATAAGTTCAAAGTTTATATAAAAAGCTTGGGTGTGAATTGTTCTAACTTTATACCTGAACATTTTACTGTGAGATGGTGATAACAAAAAAATACCCGACTAACTTGTTGTGGGCTTTTCTTAGACCAGATCACGTTTGGAACCCTCGTAGCTTTTGGTTTAAGTTGTAAAACAAAGATATCACCATCCCCTTACAATTATGTAAACATATGTATGAGCGCTTCATAATATCAATCTTGTTTGTGTACTTTTAAGCTAGTCTAACACTATTTATTGCATGCGGTGTTTACCTATAAGCAGTGGCGTGCATAGAGAGTATGCACAGGGTATGCAGAAGATAAAAAAATGAAGAAAATGTCCAGTACTAGTTATAAAAACTTAAGGGTAGGCTTTTTATAACTGTTACAAAGCCTATCCTTCCGTTCTTTATAACATTGCCTGGAGATTTTTTTCATATTATATCATCTGCATACCCTGTGCATACCCTCTATGCACGCCACTGCCTATAAGTAGCTGAACATTTTGACTTCATAATGTATAAGCTAGTTTGAATTGTCTTTTTGAAATGTAAAGCAAATAAAAAAAAATAAGGGCCTGTGATAGTCCTACCCACTGGGCTATCACCGCTGCCACGTAATGACAATATAAATATATAAATATATAAATAATAATGTGATTATTTTAAATTACGCGGCAATCAAACATGGCCGAGGGTGACGTGATCATCCTGACATTCTGATGTGGCGACGGATATGAGTATAGATTATGGAAAATTACGTTCAGTCACAAAACGAACGTAATGGTTAGGCTACCCTCGTTTTGGTATCAGGTAAAAGCAATTAGTCTTGTGATTGCTTCACCTCATTCGTAACCCACAAAATGTATGACATCAGCGGCAAAGTGGTATAACTACAAAAAATTAGATTACCTCCATTCAAAAAAAAAATATGTTATAGTAATGGTTGACGGACCAAGCAAACAATATGAGTGCCTTCAAATCTAGAGTAAAAAGGCATCTTCTTAGGTGTGATTGCAATCAAGCGCTCGTCTATAAACATTACAACATTCAAAGTTTGTATTAAACGTAAGCTTAAGGAAAAGTCCTATTATAGTATAAAGGACTACGTAATCGATCGAAAGCTTGGGTGTAAATTATTGCTCTAACCAGGTTGCTCTTCTTTAAAATGACATTGTGAGATGGTGATAAAAAAAAAAATACCCGGCTAAGTTTGTTGTGGGCTTCTTCTTAGACCAGGACGCGTTTGGAACCCTCGTAGCTTTAGTTTTAAGTTTACAAATGTAGTTATCGCCATCATCTCACTACCGTGTAATTCTTATGTACGCATCAAAAGTGCCACCTATGGGCCGGGCCTACTTGAATAAAGATATTTTTGACTATGAATTAAAAAAAAAAACAAAAGTTGCCTGCCAAGCCAAGAGCCACGTCCTGAAAAGTTCCGCCCTACGTCTATCACCCTGAGCCGTAGAAGGCCTCATGGGGCTGTAATGACACCGGCATTAACGTCCTTCAGACTGGAACACGACAATGCTGCTTGGCAAAAGCAATGTTACTTGTTGCAGAAATAAGCATGACGGTAGGCATTCCGAGGACGATCTCTGTTACAAAAAGCTCTACTTGTTTACAGCAATAAGGTTCACTTTTCTTCGATAGGGTTCTTTCCAACAAAAATGTGGGTTTCATCTATAACGATTTATTTGCGACTGACTTACTTTAAATGCACAATTTCATAAGTGTAATTAAATAGATGTCTCTGAACTAATTACTTAGATATATAATACCAGTGATTATATATCTATGTGATTAGGTAGTTCTAGACACTACTACTGTTAAAAAAAAGTAATAGAAAGTAATACTAAAAAGTACCTATGTTATAAGATACGCCACGCATCATCTTATTACGGACGACCTTGTTCTTTTGCCCACCACCAAATAAACATAAGCCTTTTCAGAAAACTTTCTCGGCCAGCCAATTCCTGGATGGACTGAATGCCATTCAACGTTGTGTTCACCGTTACGTGGTCTCCACGCCATTAAACCCCTAACAAAGCAACTATTAATTAAGCAACGAAGCTATCACCATCCCCTTACAATTATGTAAACATATATGTATGAACGCTTCATAAGTGCCTGCGATAGGCCTACATGAATAAAGAAATTTTTAATTTGAAATAATGAATTTGCAACACACATTGCCTGTTGACTGCTACTTCAGTATGCTAATTCTATGGACGGTGTCAATGACTTAAGCCCTCTCTCGTTTGGATTTAAATATCTATACTTATAATAAAACTGTAACTGGAAGATTTCTGTACATTTAGTATATTTTGAAAATTTTGACTGGGGGATACTTTATAATCGATACTGAGTCCAAAACAGATTTTTATTTAATTATTGTCTGTCTGTCTGTCTGTCCGGGCGTCACGTGAAAACTACTGAACGGATTTAAATAAAATTTAGTATAGTTGCACCTGATATCCCGGGTCGAAATATAGGATGCTTTTTACAATAAGTTTCCTCCGGGATATGGGAAGAAATTTTTTATCAATTTTACTTCATATCTCTATTAAATTTGCACCGATTTTAATCATTCTTTTTTATTTTACAGTGTGTACTACTAAGCATGTATTGTCTAGTTTGAATGAAGTTCTGATGAATATTGTTGGAGATCAAGGAATTAATTCTTTACAGATAACAGCAAGTCGCAAGGCATATGGGACATCGATCGAATGCATGCGTACCATCCTACTAATACTTTAAATGCGAAAGTTTGTGAGAATAGATGTTTGGATGGATGGATGTATGTATGGATGGATATTTGTTACGCTTTAACGCCACAACGAATCAACCGATTTGGCAAAAATTTGGCAAAGATACCTACAATATAGTCTGGCACAGCTCTTAGGCTTCGTTTTATCCCGGAAAAGCAAACAGCTTCTACAGGACGGCATCGCAATTTTTTCCCCATCCGTGTTTCAAAACCCGCGCAACGGAGTTTTAGATTGACGTGGTTTTTTGGACGACGAAGTCGACTTATTCGAGGACGAAGTAGCGCGGGTTCGCTAGTCGCCAATATTTTCCCTAAATCCAACAAAGCTCTCTCCACATCAATGTAGATAAGGCCAACTATCTTAGTCTACGTTAGTGCTTCAACCCCAGCTACATTTGAATACTTTATTTATTAAGTTTTGGGGTATCGACGAATTAGATACCTACGCAGTTTCCAATGTATTTGTAGTTAAGTGGATTGGAAAACTTGGGGATCTCTTTAATGTGGTATGTCAAGGTCGCTTATTTAATACCATACCAGTCCATCGGATCTCAAAACATTTTATTAGTTAATTCAATAACTATGTTTCTTCTAGGAATCTCAACAGTCCGAGCATTGTTTTGTTCATCGTCTGCTGATTTTATCTGATTTATCTTTATATCAAGGCAATCTCTTCAAGCAATATTGCCGCGTTTGCGAATAAATAAATGTTTCTTTTGTTTGGTTAAACTTATTTTATTTTTGTATGTAATGTAAAGATTTTTGAAATTTTTCTTTTTTGCCTGTTTACGAGTATAAGGCCTTTATTAAGCCACCAGGGTTTGGAGCCGCATGGCTTACTTCAGCCACATTTGCTGTTCAAAGACTTTAAGTATTAGTACCTCGTGAACGCCAAAAAATAACTAAACGACGCCAAAGCGAAATGAAAGCAAATTGCGTTAGACTACTTTGGTAAAGGCTGCGACTAATATGTTTACGCGTACATATAATAACTTTACATCTTTCAGCAATAATGTAATTGCGAATGGCTCTGTTCTACATATTCCGTCTAAATCCAATAAAGAAGTTAGGGAGATTTCCATTATGTTAATTGATAGCTCCCTAAATCAATAAAGATCTGGAGAAATCGAATCTACCGCAAGACAAAAGTGAAACTAATGCGATCACTGCTTTTCTCTATATTTTTGTACGCCTCAGACACCTGGACTCCAAAATCTCGTATCCTCTCCAGAGAGGATGCGTTCTAAATGTGGTGCTGGCGCAAAATGTGCAGTCGCACGGACTGCGCATCGCACAAACGTCTATCCTGGAGGAGCTCAAGATCCAGAACTCTCCTCTAGTCTATGTTCTCAAAGCTATGACTTTTGGGCCATGTGGCCAGGAAAAGGATTGTTTAGAACGCCTTATTACTGGCCGCGTGAACGGAAAGAGAAGCAGAGGAAGAATAAAAACCCGTTGTATCGACAGCGTTTGAGAATGCACCAGCGTGAATATCAAAGACACATTCAGAATGTCTCAGGGCTGTACAACTTGGCGAGTCTTAATAAGTAAACCTGGCATAGATTGTCACAACCCTCAGCCATGAGGTCACGACGAAGTATCATCATTTGTTTATAAAGCATATTAAGGTCCACTGCTGGATTTAAGGCCTCTCTTACTACGACAGGGTTCACCAACGCTGAGCTGACAGCAGGGCTAGCACAGCCAGGATAAAAAAATATATCCCCCGATTATATACCCCGTGAGAACGTGTCCAACTGCTAAAGCATAGGAACATGGAATAGGAGAAATTTACCATATATTGCTCTGAGAGTTGATAAAGCTGTGGGAGAAGATACATTTATAACCTTTCCCCGGGGAGATAACTGCCCATGCTAGCATTGCTGTTTGGTGATCACAGTGTATGGTACTTAGTAGTAGCATAAATAACACAGCTGCGCTACTTTTGATACATTTTCTAAGTCACTTTTTACCGTAGGCTACTATCACACTGGCCAAGTACATGAAAGTAGTAGAATTCATACGCCCTTGAGTAGAACTCTCGTGTTGATCTTCACGACGTTTAATAAATAAGTCGTAAATTTTTCTGCTCTGACTAATTTTTAAATAAAGTAATATTAAGTGGTTAGTAGTGCTAAAATAATGTACCTGTGATTAGCCTAAGTCCAAAAGCTTGCTCACAAACATTTGCACAAAACTTAACCTTAACAGTGACCGTGTGCAATACTTAACATTTTCCTTACAGCGCAAGTGAAGTTTAATTGCTTTAAACCCACTTACCTAAATCTGAGAAGTCCGGAGAAGAAGTCGGGATTGAACTCAGGCCCCCCAATGTGGGGCTGAAATCGTAAAACACTAGGCTATCATTGCTGAAAAAAAATCGTCCTCCATAAACTTCAACAAACTCCACCAATTTCACACGATATAAACAACCCCTCCCTCACTATCCAGCCAATAAAGAAGTTACGTAATAGTATGTAAATAGTTAATATCTTCTTTTGGAGCGTCGCCAACCATCCGCGTCGAGGCGGTTTAAACCGTCTGACACTTTTTTGGCCCTAAGAACCACCGCAGACTACGAACTTTCCATCGGATGAATAGAAAATAACCTGTTTATTACAGTTGCCCAAAAATTCGTACTTTTTGTAACGGAAAGTTGGATGCTTCAAACTAGTGCTTTTTACTTTCCTTTTGACGGTCATATATACTAACGTTAAAAAAAATTAAACGTGTATATAGGTATGTACACGTGTTATAAGTTATACTTCTTCGGCGTACCAAGATAAAAATCTTTCCTAAAATGTTATATTTCGTCTTATTCTACATTTGTAGAAAAAAATACACCAACAATTGAAAAAAGGTATTTAATACATTGCAAGTTTTTTATTTAATACATTGCAAGTTAGCACGTTTATTTAAATATCACCAAAAAAATATTTCCTTAAAATTTAAGAAATAGACATAATAAACGTAATAAAATTTAGAATACTAATAGACTCATTATAGGACAGCCAAGTTTCACCCAAAATTCAAATTTTAGATTTTTGTACAATTGAATCAATTAAATCGCCGGAATTAGCCTGCACACTTTAACAGTTGAAAGTGTCCACTATCAACTCTTATAGCTAACTTCATGGTGTCGGTTTTTTGTGACGGTGTGGGCGAGCATATTAAAAATTTACTCCCATAATTTTTCCCTAACGCGCATAGCATAACTTCAATAAAAGGTTTAATTGTTTTTTTATTTTATATTTATAAACGTTAAACTTTGAAACTACTGAACCCATTTTAATAGTTACAACATTATAAAGCTGAATTGATGGTATTTGTGAACTGGTTTCGGTTCCGTATCAGTCCACTGCTGGACTAAGGGCAGTTCAGTGCTCCCAAGGGGAGGGTTTGTTTACGTTCATCACGCTGGACAGACGGATTGTTAATCGCAGTAGATCGTAGTAGTTGCACAGAGGACGATGCTGCTCGTTCTCTGTTATATTCCTGCTACTTCGTGCAACACCCGGAGGAAGAGAAAAAGAAGTGAAAACTAACAATCTGACAGCTGGTTTGCGCAGTGGGCAGCGACCCCGCTTTCTGAGTCCAAGGCCTTGTTCGATTCCCACAACTAGAAATTATTTGTTTGATGAACGTGAATGTTTTTCAGTGTCTGGGTGTTTATCTGTATATTATAAGTATTTATGTCTATTATATTCATAAAAATATTTACCAGCCATCTTCGTATCCATAACGCAAGCTATGCTTACTTTGGGGTTTGATGGCGATGTGTGTATTGTCGTATTATATTTATTTATTTATTAACTGTGTTCTTATCTGCCATTATGACGGCATAACCAAACGCGCCCAACAGCTAGTTTAAAGTAAAAATTATTTTATAATTTGAATTTCGAATCTGTAAGGTCTGTGGGAGCCCTAACCCGTCTCGCACGATCTGACACTTTTTTGGCCCTTACAAATCCCTAGATGCGATCTATTTTACGCCGAACGCTTTTGCGGACGACGTTTTTAATATCGACTGGCACTGGGCTTTTATATCGGGGAACTCGTCTGTTTTTGGTAAACTACGACAGTGTTATAATTTTGGCCTTCGATCGATATTTTCCGTGTGGTGACGGCAGATCAGAATACAGTTGTGACCATACCTCTTCTTCGCGCAGTCGTACGACGCGATTAAGGTGTGTGTCGGAGAAGGGGCAGCAGCGTCTACTCTGCTCCAACGATTATCGACCAGACAGGTCGATAATCGTTGGATAATTTGGCCGTTGGGCAAATGTTCACCCAGCGTGGTGAACATTTGCCCAACGGCCCGTTAGGAGCAAGGACTGGACTGTTATAGGCTGTTAATGGTCAACTTTGTATTAGATTATCAGATTAGCGCAGTGTGCAGCGACCCTGCTTTCTGAGTCCAAGGCTATTATTACAAACAGAAAATCACGCAATTTTTTTACATCTTTTTTAATCTTTTCAATATTTGGCTGCGGGGATGGCTCTCACGTACCTTCTTCAACATTGCGCCCATATCTCAGTACGGTCGTCGTCCCACTGTAGTGTTACCTGCAACGCTTACACAGACTTAACATATCCAGCTGTACTCACGCACAGTAACAGAATCGCAAGCAAAATAAAATATTCCGGGTCTTACAGACCCAATCCTCATGACGCCGGTTAACTATAAACTATAAACTATAAAAAACCACATACTTATATCTTATGAAACAATTCCATACATTTTCCAATATTATACGCTCTCTCATTGAATTCTAGATTTCAACTGACCTCGACCTTGACTTCTAACCGCTATTGTTTACAGCTATTTCATAGATCATCAAAGCATCAATCGTCTACTGCTGGGGTTTTTTTAAACGATTTACGCACCGTTTGATATCATTTATTCTCTCGGTTTTTCTCTAATTTCGACGCACATATGGGAAGGTATTGACCCCCAAAACACAGGATATCCTAGTTTGAGGTAAATTAAAGTAAAACGTACTTTGGTCCTATAAAGACTATTATTATCATTATAATTTTATAGAGAATTTTCCTGCACCCTGTATTCTGAACGTACATTTCTTCTTTAAGTTCCGTGCTTTGATCGTCATTATAGCTTCTGATTAGATCACGTAGAGATACTTAGAGCGTAGCTCTCTCATTTACTCGCTGAGTGTCGCTGAGCTTTATTATCAGGAGTATAATAGTTACCGACTATCAAACTCATCAAACTTGTACTATTCATTTTAACTTCATGACGCTATTAAAACAGAAAATCACATAAACATATAGTAAAAGTTTTATAACATAAACTAAGAGTGCCATTTTCACTGGAATCCTCGTACCAAGTTTTCACAAAGGGACAAACCAGGTTCTCCCAGGAGACAATCTCTACATTGCTACAATAAATTTCACTTTGCAGTTGAAAATTAAATATATTATCAAGACGCAACGCCAGTATGCTTCTGTTGCGGCTTCACTGAGAAACATTGTTCTTAACGAGAGTTTGTTATAATAACCAATGCTAGTTCACCACGTATATGTGTACACACACGTATGTGTGTTTATCTATTACTAGCTGTATCGCGTGAATTCGCCCATGATTTTGTGTAAATACCGCGGGAACTATTTGTATTCTTGGGATTAGAACAAGTCCATCTCGCGAAAAAAACCTATAGCTCGGTAAAAATTGGGTACGATTGGCCATGCCGTAAATAAGTTTCCGGAACAAAAATTTTTATGTCCATCTTCAGGCTGCAAGCTGTATATTTGCCAAATTTAATCATGATCGTTTCAACCTAAAATAGGTAACAAAAAATAAACTAACAAACAGACACACTTGCACTCATAATATTTGACATCATTTGTTGTGGGGACTTTTTTTAAAAGCCGATTAGCGCAGTCGGTAAAAACCCTGCTTTCTGAGTCTAAGGCTGAGCGTTTGATTCCCACAACTGGAAAATGTTTGTGTGATGAATCTTTTTCAGTGTCTGGATGTTTATATGTATATTTATGTATAATATTCATAAAAATATTAATCAGTCATCTTAGTACCCATAACGCAAGCTTCGCTTACTTCGGGACTAGATGGCGATGTGTTTATTGTCGTAGTATTTTTATTTATGAAGAGAAAAAAATAGTAACATAAATTACTGGCCACTGATTAAATAACCTGTTTCCTCGAAAAAAGATTAAATACGACTAGTTTAGAGTAAATGAGTTACAACTCAGAACACACTTTGATTTGTTATCGTCTTTCAAGGGAGACCAGCTGGACTATAAACTATATAACTATACTATACTAAATTTATAGCTGGATAAACGTAACCAGTACCCCCCAACTCGTGTGAATTTTTTTTTTATCGCCTAATGGAGAAGGAAGACAACGCTGAATTGCTAATGAAAAAGACGGCTTTTTGACAATTTGCTAAAAGTAAATTTTAGGCTTATACTGTATCTGTAAAGTCAAAATAAGTTTTAAGAAATGACAAAAAGTGGCCATTTTTATAAGCTGAGCAACCCGTTCGATTTACCTACTTAATATTTTCACAAAGATAAACTATCTTTGTAACCCATAGGCAAGTTAACACTGGTACTAAAAAAAAAAAAAAAAAAAAAAAAAAAAAAAAAAAAAAAAAAAAAAAGCCATTTATTCTACTACCAATAAATACAACACTGGTACTATTGCCACTTTATATTGCGAGTCTTCTCTATAAGATTTAGTCTTAATGGAAATAGAATAGAGATTCATGAAATAGTTTTTAGGATTTTATGTTTATAAAAATTTTCGGGTGAAAATACTCAAACATAAGTGCCGAAAATTTATAGCATTTTTCATAATTTATTTATTTTATATTAGTAAAATATTTAGTAGACGAAGTTATTTTGTACTCACATAGCAAAATTTCCTTGCAAAAATATTTCGTTAACCAT
The DNA here is from genome assembly GCF_905163445.1 of Pararge aegeria. NCBI lineage: Eukaryota > Metazoa > Arthropoda > Insecta > Lepidoptera > Nymphalidae > Pararge > Pararge aegeria. Next base: position 1,964,576 of record NC_053193.1, read on the forward strand.
CTTAGAACTTTATTCTGTAGTAATCTCTGAATACCGGCAAAAGAATAGCATACCGTAGTAAAATTCCATCTAACTAGCTAATTTAATCGATTTTTTTTACGAAAACATACCACGTTTTATTTAGAAATACCTACTAGGTCTTCTTTTAAAATACCTAATGCACACAAAATTATTAATTACCTATTACCTAGGTTAGTTATTTCTCACTTCAAAGTCAAAGTCAAAAATATCTTTATTCAAGAATGCCCATAGGTGGCACTTTTGATGCGTATCTAAGAATTACGCGGTAGTGAGATGATGGCGATAACCACATTCGTAAACTTAAAACTGAAGCTACGTTTTCAGGTTCCAAACGCGTCCTGGTCTAAGAAGAAGCCCACAACAAACTTAGTCGGGTGTTTTTTTTTTGTTATTACCATCTGACAATGTCATTTATAATGATTAGAAGAGCAACCTGGTTAGAGCAATAATTCAAACCCAAGCTTTTTTATCGATTACGTAATCCTTTATACTATAATAGGACTTATCTATAAGCTTACGTTTAATACAAACTTTGAACTTTTTAAGAGACATCTCCAAGTTGTCAATGGGTAGTTTATTGTAGAATTGTATGCAATTTCCTTTAAACGAATTATGATTCATTCACTCATATTACGCTTGCATGTTGTAGCTTTCGTTTTCGAGTTTCTTTTCATGTAACATTTAATTGTACTCCCAAAGCAACAGGTAACTAATAACAAAGTTGGCAACAAACGCTAATGTGTTGAACTGCCAACAAGAAAGGTCTGATACGTCCCCGTCCAGTCATTGCCAGCTTAATGTCGGGGCCGCTGGGGCTTCGCACGTTATCATACTATTGCCGTGATGTGGACAATCTCTCCGTGGACGCTTTTGAACTTTTCCTTACGACCACGAAGAAAGCGATACAATCATAAGCGAAAGATACCGGCACCGGAGCATCCTAAGATGTTGCCTTACAAAACACAAGATTTCATTACAAATAACCTATAAATATTTAATTATTATTGCTGGAATTATTATGTATTAAATTATTATTGTCGATTGTGTATACATATATTGTAAACATAAATGCTTTTGACGGCCGAGTGGTTCGATTCCCACAACTGGAAAATGTTCGTGTGATGAACAAGTGTTTTTCAGTGTCTGGGTGTTTATCTGTATATTATAAGTATTTATGTATATTATTCATAAAAATATTCATCAGTCATCTTGGTACTTATAGCACAAGCTACGCTTACTTTGGGGCTAGATGGCGATGTGTGTATTGTCGTAGTATAGTATATAGTATATACTTCATTTAAATAAGATTGACTATTAATTTTGGGCGTAATTCAACTTCTACAACAGAAAGTCCCGTGGCCTCTCCGGTGAACTTTTACGGATTTGACAGTGACACGTGAGTCAGACATGTTGTTACAGAAACACGCCTGGGGCCGTACTCACCGTATTACGTTACCTACGTGAGGTTCTGTTTTATTTCGATATGATAATACCGCAAAGTCAGAGTGAAGGTTCATACAATACATACTAGTTGTTCCCCACGGTTTCGCTAACTAAGGCTCATAATGTAATGTTATTAAGCCTCATTTGAGGACCGGAAGACAGTAATGGTTGGTGGCAGAAATAAGCATGGCCGCAGTACTTCCCCGGACGAGCTCTGTCCCAAAAAGCTGTACTACTGGCAGGAGACAAAAATTATATCCCCTGACATGGAGTAGGAGAAGTTTATCCCTGTTTATAATTACACATATATTATTTGGATATTATTTCTACTAGAAACGGACATAAATTAGTGATATCTGCTTATCGTCTGTGAAAGGTGCAAAACTCCTTTGTGGGGTTGAGTATACGCTTTTACAACATGATTCCTAAGAAAATACTTGACCTACCAATGCATACATTTAAAAAATGTGTAAAAACGCATCTAGTACAGCGAGGAATTCACTTTACCTAATGTTAAACACGTGAAAACCACTGTACTACTTAATAATGAGGAACTGAAACTGGAGGATACGACAGTTTTTCTAGGAATAACGTTAGATTCTAAACTTCAATGGGGCCCTCATGTAAATAATTTATCGAACAGGCTTAGTTCTGCTGCCTATGCGGTAAAGAAGATACGCCATATGACCGACGTAGAAACTGCGAGACTGGTATATTTTAGTTACTTTCACAGCATTATGTCATATGGAATTTTACTTTGGGGTAATGCTGCTGATATTAGCACTATTTTCGTGCTGCAGAAGAGAGCTGTTCGTTCTATCTACAAAATGGGTCCGAGAGAGTCATTGAGAGATAAATTTAAAGATTTTAAAATAATGACAGTGTATAGTCAGTACATATTTGAAAATTTAATGTACGTTCATAAAAACATTTCTAAATTTAAGAAAAAATGTGACTGCAAAAATTTAAACATTAGAAGTAAGAATAAACTTACAGTGCAATATACTAGGTTACATAAAATTCATAATTCGTTTAAAGGAAATTGCATACAATTCTACAATAAACTACCAATTGTCATCTTGGAGATGTCTCTTAAAAAGTTCAAAGTTTGTATTAAACGTAAGCTTATAGAAAAGTCCAATTATAGTATAAAGGACTACGTAAACGATAAAAAAGCTTGGGTGTAAATTATTGCTCTAACCAGGTTGCTCTTCTAATAATTTAAAATGACATTGTGAGATGGTGATAACAAAAAAAAAAACACCCGGCTAAGTTTGTTGTGGGCTTCTTCTTAGACCAGGACGCGTTTGGAACCCTCGTAGCTTTAGTTTTAAGTTTACGAATGTGGTTATCGCCATCATCTCACTACCGTGTGGTTCTTATGTACGCATCAAAAGTGCCACCTGTGGGCCTACTTGAATAAAGATATTTTTGACTTTGACTTTGTTATTATACATTTGATGAATTCCTCAATGAGAAGGTAGATTGGAAGCAGCCAGCCTCGCTCTCATCTCCCACAAGATAGAAAAATATTGTAAATGTTTATGTTTAAAAGAGCAACTACTGAGTTTCTTGCCGGCTCTTCTCGGTAGAATCTGGTTTCCGAATCGGTGGTAGAGTCACTACAAACATACATACTTGACGTTTCAAAAGTGCTTATAAAGTAGGCCTACTTGAAATAAATGAATTTGAATTTTAATTTGAATTTACTAGTGCGCCAGTGCTCTGAGGGTTTTTAAAGCTTTTGGGAGAAGATAAACTTATATACTTTCCCCTGGGAGATAACTGTCATATACTTTCCCCTGGGAGATAACAGTTCTCTTACACTGCATATACTATGCAGTGTAAGAGAAGATCGCTCAGAATAACTCAGAGGGCGATGGAGAGAGCAATGTTGGGAGCAAATCAGGAATGAGGAGATCCGTAGAAGAACCACAGTTATCGACATAGCTCAGCGAGTTGCAAAGCTTAAGTGAAAATGGGCGAGGCAAATAGCTCGGAGAACCGATGGACGTTGGGGTTCCAAGGTGATGGAATGGTGTCAGGTAAACGCAGCGTAGTTCGGCCCCCAACGAGGTGGACAGACGCCATCAAACGAGTCGCTGGGAGCCGCTGGAAACAAGCGGCCTAGTACCGGGGATTTTGGAACTCCCTACAACAGACCTATGTCCAGCAGTGGACTTTAATCAGTTAAAGTGATCATAATGATTAAGATAAACCTGCACCAAAAATCTCATTACACACTTAAGCCACATTAAAATAAGTTGTTTAGTTCATTTATTTTGAAATTGAAACGAGAATTTTTCGAGAATGGCATTTCATTTCCATTTGGAATTTGAGTGAATAAAAACAAGCAGTCTCAATCCCGCCTCCAATAGGAATCAAGTACAGAATGTCCGACTCGAGCGTGATCAAATTCGCTGCTCTTAAGCCCTCGGCCCAAACGATGTAAGCGACACGTTTTGTACTTAGTTTTCAAGATGGAAACATACTTATTTAACTGATACTAGACATAAGAACATGTGACAAAAAATCATCGTATTTCCACTCGTGACATAACGTGACGATAGAAACGCCCCAAAGGGTATGACAGTTTATTAAAACCATCCTCAGCGTAGTAATATTTTGATTATTATCATATCAATTTAACTTGATCTATTTAAAACATATATAATAACATTAAATTATGAATCGGCAAATATCATAATCGATTAGGATTATTCATTTCCAATATTTTCAAACGGATCAATTGTGAGTAGATAAGTGGTTTAGAAAGTTTTTTGTAAATCTCTAAATATACTTGTTTATTTATTACTTTTGTATTAAATAAATTAATAATAAACTTTCTGACGACTGCGACATTCTGTAATATTCAATGACACGGTTGTATATTGACATGCTGATCAAACCTTCCATTTTCTACTTTTAATAATTCTATTTAACAAATGAAAATATTTATAAAATGTTTAAGTGATATTAATGAATTTTAAATAGAATATGAAATGAAATAATGAAAATTAAATGAAATTGCGTGAGTCCAGGAACATTTTACTCTTTCATCAATAAATAATAACAAAAGTTTTACTTCAATCGCGTGTAAAGGTAAAAACGCACACACTTTTTTTTGTGTGGTGTGTGTTCAAGTGTTCAAGCTCGATTAATGCAAAAAAATATTTGCAATTTAGTTGGGTGTTTGTTTTTGTGATTCGTTTTTTTTTAAATATATAAAATCTTACCTCCTTACACTTAGCCCATACGGAAGCACTCACTTGAAGTAAATAAGATTTTCTATACAAAAGTCCCGCGGGAATCTTTCTCGAATTAATCTTTTAATGCCTACCCTACCCTACGCTACCCTACCCTATTCATTAAAAAGATGATCAGGCGATTATTAATTTTTTTTGTGAGTTTAAAAAAATATTTTTGAATAATTCATTTAAACTGTACTCTCTTGCTCTCTCTCTCTTTCTTTCTCTGTAACCACTTTTTTTCATTGGTGTACAATAAAACTGTGTTCATTCATTCATTCATTCATATCATGAACGGGGATTAAATTCTATTCGTTAAAACAAAATATTACTTTTATTAGCGAATACTTACATTTTAGTAAGGACAATAAGTCCTTACTAAAATGGAAAAGAACTAACCCAAATAATGTGACTTTGTCTGTCTGTCACGACGTTTTTATAAAACTACTACGACTAGGCTTGTGAATAAAAAAGTTTAGAGAATATAATTTATTTAACGAGAAGGCAACGCTTGACGAGAATCTTGCTGTTAGGAAGCAATAATGGTGTTTAGGTTTGAGCGCGCTTGCCTATAAAATGCATTTTATTAATATATCATCATATTTATAATCATAGGCCCACTACAGGGCGCGGGTATCCCCCCACTATGAATAGGGTTTGTTCACTACGCTGGCCCAATGCGGATTGGTGGATTTCACACGCCTACGAGAAAATTATGGGGAACTCTCAGGCACGCAGGTTTCCTCACGATGTTTTCCTTCACCTTTAAAGCAAGCGATATTTTAATTGCTCAAACGCACAGTACTTAGAAAAGTTAGATGTGCGTGCTGGGATTCGAACTCGGCCCCCGAAAGTGAAGCCAAAGTTCTAACCGCTGAGCTACCACCGCTATATACACTTTATAATTAACTTTATAATAAAGTATTTTATTATGAAGGTATTTTATCGTAGTCTTTATTTGCTTATCTTTATAGTATTTTTCGTTTTAATCTTTGTCATATTATGATTACTAGCTGACCCGTGCAACTTCGTCTGTACAAATCGGTTATTACCGGAAAACACGAATAAAATGACATTTTCTAAAAATGCTAGCTAGATCGATATATCGCCCCCTAAACCCCCTGTATACTAAATTTCATGAAAATCGTTGGAGCCGATTCCGAGATTCCAATTATATATAAGGTTTAAAGATATAAGATTTGGCCTGAAATAAAAGCATTTCTTATCAAACGTTTAAAATTAAAAATTATATTATATACTTTATACTTTTGAAAACGATTTTGTCAGTGCAGTTTCTGAATTTAGTCTTTAGTAACTTTCAAAAAACTTAACTCTTTGACCTCAAGGGTTCGATTCCCGGCACATCCCTACTTTTCGGAGTTATGTGCGTTTTTAATTTTAGACATTAAAATATCACTTGATTCAACGGTGAAGGAAAAATTGGTGAGGAATTATGCAAGAAGCCCCAAACAATTGGCTATGAAAGCTTCAATTAAAAAATACGAAAGAGAAAACATGCCAAATAAAATAAGTTCGCAACTTGAAAAAATGTAATCATAGTTCAAGAGATAACAACAAATATAACTTGGAAGAGGAAATATAATTTAGAAAACCCTTGGAATATTTCTAACGCTTTCTTAACTTTGGCCTGACGAGGTATAAAATATTTGAGCCGTATTTAAGTGGATGACTTTAAGACATTGTTCGCGGAACGAGGAATTCATTCGCGGAAATGATTTTATGAGTGCTTTCTTTCTTGTTTTATAAAAGGTATTTTATGATAGTATTTTTAAGGCCTCGCTTTTCCAGTTGACGTTTTCTACAAAGAATACAAGTTTTACACAAATCACATACAGGAAAAGTACAAACTAAAGCAGTAGCGCAAAGCTACGTGTGGTGGCGAGGGCTCAATGAAGATGTTGAATCGTTAATCGGCAGTTGCACAAAGTGCTTAGAAAACCGACACATGCTGCCAACGACGAGTCATGAATGGATTACTGCGGCAAGACCATGGTCAAGACTGCACATTGATTTTGCTGGACAGTTTCATAACAAGTTTTTTTAACGCACCTTCCAGATGGCCTGAACAATACAACGTCAGCTACATTAATTTGACTTTTGAGATCAGCTTTTGCAACACACAGTTTGTGTTAACTGTTAGTGTCTGATAACGACACTTCATTTGTATCGAGCGAAATGCAGAAGTTCTCAAAGCCAATAATATTGAGCATGTGACTTCTGCACCCCACCACCCACTTACTAATGGGTAGCGGAGCGGAGGTTTTCGATTCCGCGGCCTTTTTTTAAAGTTATAATTGACTGGCAAAGCAGAGGGTTCATGGTAAACCAAAATGGATGGTAAATGGAAAACCATCGTCCATAAACGGATACGGAAACGGAGCAACACTTCGCAGGTTATGCAAAGAGCGCGTCTTATAAGGTCTTATAAGCTAAGGACCCATGTCCATCAACCTGACGTGTAGGTATTAAGCCTCATCATCATTATAAGGGGTTAAGGCCGTAGTCCACCACGCTGGGCCAGTGCGGACTGGTGGACTCCACATACCTTTGAGAACTTAGGTATGAAGGTTTCCTCGCGATGTTTTCCTTCACCGTTGAAGCAAGTGATATTTTTATTGCTTAAACGCACATAACTTAGAAAAGTTTGAGGTGCGTGCCGGGATTCGAACTCGGCCCCCCAAAAGTCAAGTCAAGGTCTTACCCAATGCGCTATGACCGCTTCAAAATGTGTTGTCATAAGTACATATTGTAAATCGTATAAATGAAAGAGAAATACGGAAAAAAAATATAAAAAACTCCCCTGAAGTGCGGTGGACGGGGTAACGAAGCGTAAATTGAAATTGACTTTGGGACACATAAGAAAAGCTTGTTTTATTTCACTCAATCCACATAAATATACTTTAGCCCTTATATAAAAAAGCATAGGGTATATTTTTCAATAATTTTAACAAAGCGTCGCCAAGTTAGATAGTGTTAGTTTAGGATCTGTTGACGTGAATCCTGTTAGTGGAGAAAATATTTCTTTTGAGTACAGGTATTGCTTCCCTGTGGTTTATAATAGTCATCGTATTATTTATTTTATCAGGTGAATGACAGAAATATCTCGTGACGTGGAATATTTTGTATTGACCTACTCTACATGAAGTTACAATAGGTCTTCCTAGTCGTGCACTTTCGACAGAGTGGTCTTGGCTGAAATTCAACAATAATAATAATAAATAAATAAATATAATAATATACATATACATTGCCATCTAGCCTCAAAGTGATATATATATTTATTTTTAATTTATTTATTTATTTATTTTATTATTACATAAAGTTTCCAAAAAAAATAAAAAATACTTATAGCTAGCATCAGAAAACCACGCAGGTTTGTAATATATGCTAACAGAGAATTAAATCTAGGTACGTTACTACAGAACATTATTGCCAGTTCACCATGTTGTGTACAAAAATGATCACAAGTTACTTAAAAAGAAGGACTTCAGTTTTTTCTTAATATTACGAGGATTAATATTGTCTCGTACATCAGTGGGTAATTCATTAATAAGGCGAGGAACTAGGTAAACGTTCGTGCGCTCGCCATACCTATTGAACGCGCCCGAAGTGCATAACCGGCCTCGACTGACGGCCCGCGTGCATACAGGATGTTGTACTTTGTTCCAGTATATGTTATTGAAAAAGTTTTCTTTTAAAATTGAATATTTCAACTGTACATGCACTGGTAAAACTTTACACTGTTTAAAAAGTTCAGCTTCGGAATAGTCACTATGGTTATTGTTAAGGATAACTTTTAAAATTCTTTTTTGCAGCTTGAATATTTCTTTTAAATAAGAGTTATATGTACGGCCATAACTGCTCAAACCATACTGGATATATGATTGAGCTAGAGAATTATACAATATTAATTTTATTTTGAAGGGAATACGATTTCTTAGAATTATTATATTAGCTAAAAATTGCCTAAGCTTATTGCAAACGTGTTCAATATGATAACTCCAATTAAATTTACTATCTATATGTAATCCTAAATATGTAACAGTTTCAACCACTTCAATGACGGGGCATTTACAACTGGTGTCATTCGAGTGTAGGCAGCTATGGTCATGTGCAAGAATATGGTTCATTGGGAGTTTTGCAAGATGCGGAGATTTTATGAGTATTAATTTAGTTTTACCTGGGTTGATTACTATTTGATAACTTATCTGCTCTTGTGTGCAACCTAACCCGTAAGTCTGTGTTTTTTTTTTCTTTCCTTGATTGGGTTGCCTGGCAGAGATCGCTTTTTAGCGATAAGGCAGCCCATTGTACCTGTGTTTTATTGTGTTCTTTTTGTTTATAATTTAATTTCTGTTACTTGTACAATAAAGTGTATTTTCATTTCATTTAAAAGTAAGCGTAGCTTGTGTTATGAGTACTAAGATGACTGATGAAAATTTTTATGAATTATTATTCATAAAAATTTTATTAAACATATACAGTTTTGGGTCAATAAATTTCATAAAGCGGCGCTGCTAAATAATGAAAAATAATAATAAATAACATACAAAACAATTCATAATAACATAAAAATATGAAATATGGATCGCATAAAGATAAGGCGAAGGGATTTAATGAAAAAATAAAACCCGATATTAATAACGTAAGATACGGATTCTATCGGAAGGAGGCTGCGCACTGCATACGAATGATACATTCCTAACTGTATCATGTACCTACACGTTCGATATATTATCACATGCCATTAAAATTAAATATCATTCATATATCTGTAAAATTTTTAATCGTTTTTTATCTAGAAAGTTCTCATCTACATATTTAAGATATCACACCTTACTTCTAGTTTAAAATATTTTATATAAGTTTAAGGTCAAGAAAAAGGGGAAAAGCTGTCGAGAGTTCCCGACTCTCGACCGAACTCTCGACACGACAATATTTAAACATGTGTGAAATGAACCTGAAAGCTGTCTAGATTTCAGCCCACCTTCTAAGTCGTTGATCCATCAAAACTAAAATATATGGGCTTATGTATGTTTGCAACTCATTCATGCAAAAACTACAAAACGGATTTGAAATAGGGTAGATTATACCCTGGATTAACGATTACGTATTTTACATAATATAACAATTTTTTATTATACCTATATGTATTCCCAGATATTGGTTATGTATATTAATGGATAAATCTATTGTTATTTGTGTTAACTTTTCGTGTTTCTTTTCCTTGCTTATTTTTTTTGGTGTACAGGGTGTAACCCTATACTTTGGAAATGAAGGCTTCTAACTTCTCTTGGACCACGCTTAAGTCCGCAGCTCGGGTTTTTTTTATCATAATACTCGTGCTAAAGATATAGTTTACTATTTTAATTTACAAATGTTTGCGCCTCGTGGTTCTCCTCGCGACGTACAATTTTGTTACGTAAAAAAATTAAAAGAATAAAGTAATAAAAATAAATGTAGATTTATTCGACGCGGCTGACACCTCAGGGTTACTAAGCTAATACTTGTTAACCTGCTTATGAATTCATTCATTATTGTGAGAAATATCGAACAATAACTAATATTATCGTACGACATTAGAATACACCACTCAACTAATATTGGATAAGTTAGTTTTTCGCCTGATTGGTGTACAGACGGGCCCCAATATATTGCATTGTTGGCCCGAATACTAATAGTACAGTGCGATTAAATATATGTTGCTATGACGGCAATCTTTCCCAATTCGGGGATGAAGCTATTCGTGACTTACAACATAATCAGACGGACCTTTTGTTTGCGATGAATGATAAATGTATCGGGCTTTAGTTTCTCTGTACGTAGTTTTAGTTACAGAAGACGGGAGAAAGTTTAAGGACTTCAGACAGGCAGGGACTACCCTTCCCTAGGGTGAAAGAAAGTTCTGACCGATGGTTCTGCGTTTAATTCCTACTTCAATCCTAATACTTGGAAGCACTCACTAATATTATAAATTATAAACTGTGTTTTTTTTATGTTTATAGACGAGCGCTTGACTGCAATAACACCTGATGTAAGCGAAGATGCAGCCTAAGGTGGAGCGCGCTTGCCTAGAATATGCCTATTCACTCTTGATTTGAAGGTACTCATATTGTAGGCGCGGGGGCAAATGGAAGCTGGAAGGGCATTCCAGATCCTAGCGGTGCGGATCAGAAACGAAGTTGCGAAGCGCTTCGTACGCGTCCGCGGTTTTCAACCACGTAGGGATGCAGATCCTTACGGTGCCTCGCGGTTCGATGGTAAAAAGGGGGAAACTAGATCAAACACCTCTTGAGCACACTCTCCGAAATATATCCTATGGAATACCGAAAGGTAGGCAACCTTGCGAAGATGTTCCAAGCTCTGCAGTTTTTTATTAGATAGGTCACCGATGAGCCTTCTAGCACGACGATCCACCGAATCTAAGGCATCAAGCTAGTGGGAACAGTGTTTATTTGCGTCTTTTTCCTGAGTAAATAATAATTCATGCCTTGTCTATCATTTGCCTTGTTACTTGCAGTTGTATACAATTTTGCCTATGTAGGACTTTAAAATGAACGATTGCTAAGGGACTTGCTGTTAGTACATTGCGAAGATCTGTTTGGTGTGGAGAATAAGTATTCAATTATAAATTACACCGTACAAATTCTCCTGCTTTTCGCGGAGTATACGTAATTAAGCTTTGAATTTATTGTGTATCATGGAATTCCGCAAAGCATTGCCTGCTTCTATCCAATAATTCCGTAAGGCTAAGTTAATCTAAATTAATGTAAACCTAACATGTTATTACAAATGATAATGTAAGCGTGCAGCTAAGTACAACACTAAAATGATTACCCAATTAACTACGAGATTAGGCTAACTAATTACAGAGACAAATGGAAATTAAATGGCCTCACAATTTGCTATAATATTGGATATTAGACCTTTATCTAGTTAATTATATTACAAAGCACAGATTACTTGGGTATGTTACCAGTTTCATAACCTAATTCAACAATATTAGTTAGCGCAGATAAAAGTTATTTAACCACAGAATTAGGAGCATACAGAATCCTCATTCAGTCATTTTTTGCAAGAAGCACATTGTGTCCAAAAACAGAGAAGATACCCCGAGAACGTCTCACTTTACAACCGCGGAATGTTACTAGCTCACAAACTTTTCCCATTTTCTCCATTTTATGGTAAACGCTTAGAATTCAACTTATATATGGAATTAAGTAACTAGCCGCCAGTTCGAGAACACTACTGAAGTGCAGTGGCTTTTGGTGCTTCAATATTCGTTAATATTCATAATTCGTGTACACAGTTTCTGTATATTCTTAATTCTGTGTAATATTTATAAGCTTCGGTTACCAAGTGGAATACTGTTCCCATAAATATAATATACAGCGTTCTTTTCTTAACTGCGGATTATTGTGCATAGTTTCTAACTTGTTGCAACAAGTTACGATGTAACTTTTGATTAAGTGCAGTTGAGTTTTATGGTAAAATAATTAATGTCAACTAAATATCAGCTAAATGAATGAACCGCTTATTCGAGAAACACCAATAAAGTGGATTAGTTTTTGATGCTTCTATATTAGTCGTATACACGGATTCTGTATGTTCTTAATTCTGTGAATTTAACTTATTTTAAAAACCGATTGTAAACGTTAGTTGTAGGCATACCAGTTGCTTTACATTTAGTTGCAGTTAAACACGTTTATTATCTAAAAAAATGAAATAAAAATCAAAATTATAACTTCATTTAATGAAAATATTTACAACAAATTTTTTTTTAGTTGGTAATATTTAAAGTCCTTCTGCTTTTATAGAGAAATAAACTGCAGAAGATTGTGATAAAAATATACCTATTCACTACTATAACATCGGGTTTCTTTACATTTTAGGTCAGGATTACTAGGACATCAGAAAAATCGGTATCCTAGATCTTATCCCTCCTAGATAATATATTCCATCATCATATCGACCCATTACCGGCCCATTACAGAGCACAGGTCTACTCCCACAATGATAAGGGGTTAAGGCCGTAGTCCACCACACTGGCCGATTGCGAAGTGGTACTGCTAAGGGTATACCCTCCTATTTTTCTATTTTCCGTTTGATTTTTCGGAGTTATGGTATTACGTTTTTATTTTAATTCGACGGCCGACTGGCGCAGTGGGCAGCGACCCTGCTTTCTGAGTCCAAGGCTGTGGGTTCGATTCCCACAACTGGAAAATGTTTGTGTGATGAGCATGAATGTTTTTCAGTGTCTGGGTGTTAATATGTATACTATAAGTATTTATGTATTATATTCATAAAAATATTCAACAGCTAACTTAGTACCCATAACACAAGCTACGCTTACTTTGGGGCTAGATGGCGATGTGTGTATTGTCGTAGTATATATTTTTTTTTTAAATTAAATATCGGATGATTTAACTGTGAAGGAAAACATCGTGAGGAAAGCTGCATGCCTGAGAGTTTTCCATTATTTTCTCAGGAGCGTGTGAAGTCTACAAATCTGCACTTGGCCAGCGTTGTGTCAGCGATTACAGCCTTAAACCTCCTTATTCTGCGAGGAGAACCGTGCCCAGCAGTGGGCCGGTAATAAGGCAATGATGATGATAATTAAAGTCACACACACACTTTTTAAATATTTTTTAAGAACTTTTGTGTGGGTTGCCAGGTTTATAAATTCGATTATATTTTTCAAATTACGATTTTTGAAAATTGAATTTATATTCATCGCTCTAAATAGAGTATTTGTTATTGCTGGTTTCCTAGTACTTATAATCGTAACTACGGTAAAAGCTTATTGAATTACTCCCTGCAAACTCATAACTGCTTTCAGGTCGGACGTACAAAGGGCTTTAAAACTTTCATTACTTTGACAAAACCGCAGCTTTACTACACAAAATGTACTCGGAGATATCACGGCAGTTAATTTCGCGGTTCGAATAGGGGGACCAACATTATGAGTTTTATCGAAAAGTTTAAACACTCGTTAGTTCAAATAACAACACTAAAATTACAACGTAAAATTTAGCACTGAAATTCATTAGCTTTCAGGCAAAAACTAACCGAAAAATTATCGGTGAATTTTTCTCCATAGTAATGTTTAAATTCAAATTCAAATTCAAATTCATTTATTGCATATTACAGGTCAGGTTGGATAGAATTATAAGTATGAAGTCCCAATGTATATTGCCTCTTTGGGCGTGCAACAATTACAGAGTAGGTATTATATTTTACAGACTAAAGTAAATTATTTAGAACTAGTACATTAAATGTCATATTTAAACTAATAATAAAATTCATTAATTTTATAAAATGTATTGTTAACTAAAAATTTAAAACACTCTTTTTTAAAATTAATTAAATTATTTTCCCTTACGATCTTTGGTAACTTATTATATATTTGTATAGCCATCACACAGACACTTTTGTTAAAGAACGCGGTTTTGTGAGGGGGTTCTTGGAAATAAAGCAAGTTGAAATATATATAAGGATGGGACAGTGAGAATATTAAGTTTCTTAATTGTTTAGTTATTTAATTGTCTTAGTGACTTATTGACTTTAAGCTTCATAAGCATACTTCCAAAGAAAGTTTAAACGCTAATATTATGCCTATCATCTTTTAATGTGTTAATTATTTTTATGTTTTTTTTTTTTACTTAATTTTTTTTGTCAAATTAAGTTTATATGACGTTTTGTCTATGCTATCTATACTTGTAAATGACGTGCGTCTCAGTATTTAAGTAGGCACCGATTAAGGGTATGGACTTAATTTATGTTGTAGGAAAAGAGCAACTGCTGAGTTTATTAATTGTATATAAATATTCTATTATATTTTGTTTCAATGAAGTATGTATATTTTTGTAATTTATGTTTATTATTTAAGTATTATTTTGTATACACCCTAACCCTTCTTCTAAACTTCATGTACTCAATTTGATTTCGTAGATCGCTTTTAAGCGATAAGGCCGCCTATTGTACCTTTTTTCTTTTTTTTTTTCCTCATGCTTGTTTTTTTTTATTTATTTTTTATTTGGTGTACAATAAAGTGTATTTCATTCATTCATTCATTCATTTCTTGCCGGCTTCTTCTCGGTAGAATCTGCCTTCCGAACCGGTGGTAGAGTCACTACAAACAGACATACTTGACGTTTCAAAAGTGCTTATATTAGGCCTACTAATGAAATAAATGAATTTTGATTTTTTTTTTAATTGCCATCCCACTATAAGGTTAGTGAGATTGCAGTCAAGGGCTAACTTGCACCGGAAAAAAAAGGCATTAATACTATGTCCCGATTTTCAATTGAACCTGATGGCGATCACACGTTCACACGAGTCCCAGTAGACGGAACGATGTAACAAGTTCATTCGAGTTATGATAACAGTAAGACCATCAGAAAGTATAAAGCAAACCAAACTTCCTACTTCTGCTTAAGGCTAACATAGGCTAAGAGTCAAAAATATATATTTTTAATTTGTGTGATAAATACATAATAATAATAGTAGTTTACTTTATAACGCGCAAAGAAACATGTACAACTATATTGGTATCCAAAATAACACATTTGTTATCTGTTAGGTAAATGAGCTTAACATTTACAGCAATCTGTAGTTATATCAAATTCCACCGAGACATGTTAGGTGAATAAATTCTGCCCCTATACTAGGGTTCAACCTGAATATACAGATTACAGACATCCATGCACATTACACAAAAAAATTCCCATAGTGGGAATCGAACTCAGGGCCCTGGACTCAGAAAGCAGAGTGGCTGTCCACTGCACCAATCAATGATACTCAAAAAATTATTTAGAAAAATAAGTTGGTCAGACTTGAAATATTAAGCTTTACACAAATAAGGATTTCAAAGCGATAAAGGTGTTTGTTTTTATGTTATTGTTACAATGAAATGACTTTATACAATTTGATGACTGCCTCGTTTGTCTAGTGGTTAGCATGTTCAACTACAGATCACAAAATCCTGGGTTGAAATCCCGGTTGATGCCAAAATGTATAGGTTTTGTTTATTTTATGTCAAAAAAATTACAGTACCAGCCCGAAGTAAGGAAATTGGCGGAGCAAACCCCCTTAGCCTCGGGGAGCACGTTAAGCTGTCGGTCCCGGCTATTATCATTTGTGATAATAGTTGCAAAACCCCACCAACCCGCATTGTAGCAGCGTAGTGAGTTTATGATCTACAAACGTATCTCGTTGGCCCAGAAGTGAGACGTTAATATGTTGTATATTGCTAATGAATGAATGAATGAATACACTTTTATTGTACACCAAAGAAAAAAGTAGTTACAGAGATATAAATACATATCAAGAGAGTAAAATTTGGTGGCCTTATCGCTACATAGCGATTTCTTCCAGGCAACCAATGGCGTAAAAGGAAAAAACAATAAATAATATTTAAAATTATACAAATATATAAATAAAATATATATATATATATATATAACATAAATACATAGATAATTAAAATTACACACTTAAAATGATCCGCTTCAGCGATGTTCGGCTGATAGAGACAAATAATGATCCTTCACTAGTTTCTTGAAGGTCCCAATCGATTAGTGATTAATATGAGTATATCTCGCATTAAACACCACTAGCTCCTAGACTATGAAGTATCGGTGTCCCGGGAAATCTTTTATCGAGTTGCTCCATTATCCCGACTCCCGCGAGTTCCAGCGAGTGTACTGTGAATATGAAAAGAATTTTTCGTCTCTACAATCATACAGGAAATTGATTTAGTTTTCTATTCATTTTCATTTGGCACTGACCTCGATTCAGTTGCTTTTGTAAGTTAAACTAAAATTGGCACACCTAACAGCTATGTGAAAGCCAAAACGTGTATATAATGGAAAAGAAGAGTACCTATCTATTATTATATATCTATTTCCTATTGCTATTATTTATTTCTTCGTCTCCTTGCAGTTTTGTCTCCTATCGGCGGTTGGCAACTATTAAGGCTACCCGGACTTAAGACGCACCGAACAACGATCGGGTACTTTTTCCGAACCTCGGACTTCTTTGGCCAGGAAGTCTTTTGCCGCCTATTTTCCACTGGATGAGGAGCTGACGGAGGTCATATTTCTTATTTCTCATAATATGACCAAAATACCAATATGATAATTTATTTATCATTAATTAATTTATCGACGTCAAAGTCAAAAAAAAAACTTTATTCAAGTAGGCCCGACCCATAGGTAGCACATATGTGGTGGCGATAACCAAATTCGTAATTTTAAGACTAAAGCTTCGAGGGTTCCAAACGCGTCCTGGTCTAAGAAAAAGCCCACAACAAACTTAGCCGAGTGTTTTTTTTTTATATCTCCATCTCACATTGTCATTTCAAATTATTAGAAGAACAACCTGGCTAGAGCAATAATTCACACCCAAACTTTCTTATCAATTACGTAGTCCTTTATACTATAATAGGACTTTTCTATAAGCTTACGTTTAATACGAACTTTGAACTTTTTAAAAGACGTCTACGAGATGTCGATGGGTAGTTTATTGAATTAATTATATTCATGAGCCGTGTGGTGATGGCGGATCAGAATACAGTTGACACCACCTCTCCTGTACCCGCGGGTCTCGTACGAGGCGACTAAGGGCATGCTATAACAGAGAATTAGCAGCATTATCCCCAGTGCTAATACCATCATCTATTGTGATCACAAGCCTCTCCGCCCAAGGTGGTGATTAAAGGCAAACTCTTCTGTTTGGTAGGACTTTAGTCCAGGAGGCTTTTACAGGCTCACTTTAGATTCACAGCTATTTGAAAATTTAGATATTCTGTTTCCTTTACATATTTCCTTATAAGTATTTTTACCTACGAGTCAATATCAAATTTATAAATTTTTAAAATGCATACAAATAGCAGAAGCTTCATATAAATTAAAAAAAATTTATCACTCCAATTGAAGGTAAAATACTAATAAGGAAATGTGGTAGAGAGCTAGAGTCACCAAAATAGCAAATTTTTTTAAAGAGTTGTGAATCTAACGTGGCTATTGGCGAGGCACATAGCTCTGAGAACCGTTGACGTTGGGGTCCTAAGATAATGGAATGGAGACCTACCAAACTACCAACCTACCAACTTTACGTTTACCGCTGTAAATGTAAAGTTGGTAGACCCCACGAGGTGGACGGATGACATCAGGCAAGTCGCGGGGAGCCGCTGGACTCAAAGCACAAGACCGTGACATATGGAACTTCCTACAAAAGACATTTTTCAACATGGTGATGATGATGATGATGATGAAAGAAGGACAAACAAACAAGCAAACATACATTCATTTATAATATTACTAAATGTAACCTGTAACACTATAATGAATAAAATTGTATTAGCGCTTCAAAAGAGTCCATGATTGGTTTGTTTAAATAAAGAAGTTTCAAGTTTGCGTTTGAGGTTCGTCGAAAATTTTCGATGTCACGCAATTATCGGTCGATATTTTTAATCTCCAATCCCAATTTACCGCAAATTTAATCCAGCGTCACTAGCCGGAAATTCGATTGACAGGCAAGAATTGAAAAACCGGCGGATTTTTCTAACCGAGTTTCGCAATATCACCCTTTGGCGTTTCGCTGGAAGTGAACATTTCGCAGGTAGTAACGTCCGAAATTATTTCAATAGACCTCCACTTTTTCACCTCTTGACGTCCTCCGATGAATTTTAAGCGGCTTAAAATGGAGACCTGCGCAACGTATATATTCTGTATATCTAGCTTCTGCGACTTCGTCTGCGTGGACTTCAGAATTGTTTCTAAAGCTGCGTTCATTAAGAATCTTTAATCCTACTACGGGAACTATTTGAGATATCGGTATAGAAAGTACATGTTCTTTTCCATACCATAGGTGACATGCATACCAAATTTCAAAGCTGTCTGCCCGCGGTTTAAACCATTTTCAATTTCTCCTCGGGAACTACTTAAGGAATTGGAATGAAAGATAGCCTGTTCTTTTCCATGTCAAAGGCTGCATGCATAAAATTTCATCCAAACCCGTTCAGCCGTTTTTGCGTGATTGAGTAACAATCATCCACACTTTCACATTTATAATATACTAGCTGTTGCCCGTGACTTCGTCTGCGTTTGATTTTATTTTTAAAGCATTCAGTATCGCTAAGCCAAAGGGTTTGCTGCCGTCCGCTGATGGGTTCTGTCCTCTATCTCCAACCACATTCATCAGATCTACACAAAGTTTGGGAAAATTAAACACATATTATAACCTCTATAATACAAAAATAATTATTTAAATCGGTTATGATTTGTCGGAGTTATGGTGAAAAAAGGAACCGAGCTTAATGTCGGGATAAAAAGTATCCTATATTACTTCTAACACTTCCAAGAATATGTGTACAAAGTTTAATGAGGATCGGTTAAGTAGTTTTTGCGTGAAAGCGTAACAAACAAACTTACATTGGCATTTATAATATTCAAAGGGCATGCATGGAGTACGTCCTGCAACATGCTGCCGATGTGCTAGTGCCTGTAATTACACCGGCAACCACGCCCGCACGCTCAGCGGCAGAAATAAGTATGGCGATAGTACTTCCCAGGACGAGGTCTGTCACAATAAGCTGTACTACTAATTTATTGTGGTTTTAGTCTTCATGAACCAATTTATGCCACAGCTTGAAATACATTATCCCAAATATTTAAAAACGCATTAACCAAAAGTATAAATAACGGTAACAGATGTTACCCACTGAATTTAGCGCCAGAGAATAAAAACTCAACTGCACTTTATCAAAAGTTACATCGTAACTTGTCGCAACAAGTTAGAAACTTTGCACAATGGATATTGGAATTTTACACGGGTAATCCGCAGTTAAGAAAAGAACGCTGTATATTATTTTTATGGGTACAGTATTCCACTTGGTAACCGAAGCTTTTATGTATATTACACAGAATTATGAACATACAAAAACCGTGTACACGAATAATATTGAAGCATCAAAAACCACACAACTTTAGTAGTGTTTATCGAACTGGCGGTTAGTCACCCTAATCCATATACCCAGTAGTTGACAGTAATTATCTTACCATAAAATGGTGAAAATGGGAAATGTTTGTGAGCTAACATTCCGCCGGTTTGAAGAGAGAATTGTTCGGGACTTTTTCACTGCTTTTGGACACAATTAACTGCATGCATTAAGAGCTGAATGAGGGTGCTGAATCTTCTTAACTCTGTGGTATAGAATTATCTTAATAAGATAATTTTGCGACTCATATATGCTACTAGCCCTGCGATGACCAACCCGCCTGCCCAGCGTGGTCATTATCGGGCATATCTTTAATGGGAAGGAGAAAAAAACCAACTTGGAACTCCCTACAAAAGACCTATGTCCAGCAGTGGACGTCTATCGGTTGATGTGATGATGATGATGATATGCTACTAGATATAAACAGTTTCTCTGACGCATATTCGGCCAGGGTAGTCCGTCTCCGGTATTTTCCATCTATGCGGGAGACGTTAGTGCAGCGTGAGCGCCAATAGAGGTGCGTTTCTATACCCCCAATCTCATAGTCCGATGACACATACTCATAACTCCGGATCGAACTCGGTCTCCACGAAAAGAAAGCCGAAGCTTTACCCACTAGGCTATTACCGTTTTTTTAGTATAGTACCGCAATTATAAGTATTCATGAATATTATTGATAAAAAAATATTGATCAGTTATCTTAGGAGCCATAGCTTAAGCTACGCTTACTTTACGCTACACTACTTACGTTCCTATTTGATTTCATAGATAGTTTATGAAGAAAAATAATAAGAAAAGAAGAAGAAGAAGAAGAAGAATAAAAGCTACTTTTTATAGTTTGAAAACAGTACCATGTCAAAATAATCTCGTGCAGCAGCTAAATATTAGTAACATTACAAACGGATGACATTGTAGCGAAATTTATATTCAAAAGTACTTGAATATACGTTATTACATATCAAATAACATTTAAGTTAGCATAACTCCTCAAACGAGGAAACTATTCTAACCGAAACTTAACCAAGTAGCTCGCGTCAAACGAATGTCGCCGGAGTTCGCGCTCGTATTTACTGCAACTGCGACTAACAACTTACAACTCATGTACGTTATGAAACTGCACAATGTGTTTATGGCTTTGTTGTTTACATAACCACCCGTTTATATATAATCGGCATTATCATCGTTATTAAACCATTACTAGTCCACTACAAGGCACGTGAACTCTTTTATAATAATTATAATAATAAAGCTTCATTTACATTCCTTACAACTAAGTACCTTACTGGCTAAACAACGGAGAAGCTCTCCAATATGAACATTGTACATCAAAATATACAGAGCTTAACCGGCAAAGAAATTGAAATAGAACTGTTTGTGGAAAAACTCAATATACACATTCTGTGTATTACTGAGCATTGGCTCACTGGTGCACATCCAGCAGTTATCTTAAGGAATTTCAAAATGTCAAGTGTGTTCTTCAGAAGGACTGCAATTCATGGTGGGTCCTTAATTTTTGTACACAATAATATAACTTGTAAGGAGCGAAAAGACATAGTTAGTCTTTCTGTTGAACGCACTGTAGAACTATCTTGTGTGGAGCTGGAGCGATTTATAATAGTGTGTGTATATCGTCCCCCCTCAGGTGATTTTAGCCTTTTTGAGGATGTAATGGAAGATGTGCTTAAGCGATTGTCTGTATCCACAAAAAAAGCAATAGTATGCGGGGATTTTAATGTTGATATTTTACTTAGTAATGCAACTACGACTAGGTTGCTAAACTTATTTAAATGTTTTAATTTAAATTATGCTTTTAGTGAACCTACTAGAATCACAGCAACCTCAGCATCGTGTTTAGATAATATTTTTCTCAACTGTGATATCTTAGGTAAATCGATAATAACCAACTTAAGATCAGATCATTGTGGCCAACAAATTACTTTTTTGAATAATATAAACAAAGATAAACATATCGTCAAGTGTAGGCCGATAACTAAGAGCAAATTGACGCG
The DNA here is from genome assembly GCF_905163445.1 of Pararge aegeria. Taxonomy (NCBI): domain Eukaryota; kingdom Metazoa; phylum Arthropoda; class Insecta; order Lepidoptera; family Nymphalidae; genus Pararge; species Pararge aegeria. The sequence goes on from NC_053193.1 coordinate 1,986,319, forward strand.
ATTCAAAGGTGAAATATCATCCAAAATTCCTGCCCTTGTCTTTAAGAACGGTCATCCTGACAGCATTTATGGTACGCTCTTTAATATTATAGAAAATGAATTTAACAAAATATTCAATTTCAAACATATAGATTTCAATAAAAAAATAAAGTTTAGCGATTGGGCAACTATTGGCATATACAAAAGTAGAGATAATTTGTATGAGCTCTATGGTGAAAAACAATATAACCATACTCCAGCTTTCCTACAACACGTAAAAATGTACTCTAAAACGTTTAAGAACGTTTGCTTTCATGCTAAGTCGCTATACTTTAAGGATCAAATCATAAAATCGGATAACAAAGTACAAACAACCTGGAAAATTGTTAATAATGAAACTGGGAAAGCTAAATCTCGCAACGTAAACTTTGAATTAATTATTAATGATAATAAAGTTACCGCTGACAGTGAGGTTGCAAGTACCTTTGAAAACTTTTTTCAGAGTGTTCCTATTTTGTTGACTGATTCACTTAATTCTTCACCTACTGCAGCTCAGAGTTTATTGAGGAACAACGTTAATGAGTGCAACGTTTTATTTAATTTTAAACATATATCTGCATATGATATAATAAAGAATTTTAAGTTGTTGAAACAGAAAAAAACCGGTGATTTATGAGGTATGTCTGTAATGGTAATATCTAACATTATAGACGTTATTGCCCCTTACTTAGCCATACTTTTTAATGAATGTGTTGATAGAGGTACTTTTCCAAATTTAATGAAACATAGTAAACTTATACCTCTATTTAAATCTGGCAATAAAAACGACATTAACAATTACAGACCCATTTAAATCTTACCAGCTCTTAGTAAGGTCTTTGAAAAAATTATATTAAATCAACTTTTGAATCACTTCAATGTAAATAACTTACTACATCCGGAGCAGTACGGTTTTACTAAAGGTCGTAGCACCACGGATGCAGGCGCTAAACTTTTAAAACATGTGTACGATGCCTGGGAACGTTCGCAGAATGCCATTGGTGTTTTTTGTGATCTATCCAAAGCATTCGATTGTGTCGATCATAAAACCTTGCTTCTTAAACTAGCCCATTATGGTATCAAAAACGTTGCACTAAATTTGGTTGCCTCTTATCTCAGTGACAGAACCCAAAGGGTTTGCATAAAAGACATTAAGTCGCAGGGGTCGGCTACGTCAATGGGTGTCCCACAGGGTTCAATCTTGGGTCCCTTTCTATTTTTGGTGTATATAAATGATCTACCACACCATGTCAGTGAAACCTGTGACATTGTACTGTTTGCTGATGATACATCTCTAATTTTTAAAACTGATAGAGGTAGAGACAACTCTGGCGATGTAAGCCGTGCTATGTCGCATGTGTCGCACTGGTTTACTGTCAATAATTTACTTTTAAATGCAAAAAAAACTAAGTGTGTGGAATTTATTTTACCAAATGTAAAGAAAGTTAATAAAAATATAATAATAAATGGAGAATCACTAAAAATGGAAGATTCCACAGTTTTTCTGGGCATGACCTTGGATTGTAAGCTTCAGTGGGGTACCCATATAGATACATGGCTGCCTACGCCGTCAGGAAAATTAGACAGATTACTGACGTAGAAACAGCAAGACTTGTTTACTTCGCGTACTTTCATAGTGTAATGTCTTACGGGATCTTATTATGGGGCAAAGCTGCTGATATTGAAACTATATTCATATTGCAGAAAAGAGCTGTACGGTCAATATATAAACTTAAATCACGTGAATCCCTCCGTGAAAAATTTAAAGAAATTGGTATACTTACGGTAGCCTCACAATACATTTATAACAATATAGTATTTGTAAGACAACATATTAGTCTTTATAAACAAAAAGTGGATATAAACAGTCGACTTACAAGAAATGGTCATATTAGTGACATCTGCATATCGTCTGCGAAAGGTGCAGAAGTCATTTGTGGGATTGAGTATACGCTTTTATAATATGATTCCTAAGGTAATTTTGGACCTACCAATCCATAAGTTTAAAGAATGTGTTAAAACACATTTATTACAGCGAGGTTATTATACAATTGATGAGTTTCTTAATGACAAGGTTGCTTGGAAGCATCCGGCTCCGCTTTCATCTCTCACAAGATAGAAAAATGAATGTTAAAATATAAAATGTAAATTTTTGATGTTGGAAAAGAGCAACTGCTGAGTTTCTTGCCGGCTTCTTCTCGGTAGAATCTGCCTTCCGAACCGGTGGTAGAGTCACTACACACGGACAGACTTGACGTTTCAAAAGTGCTTGTATTAGGTCTACTTGAAATAAATGAATTTTTATTTTTGAATTTGAATTTTGAATTTAAATGTAATAGTTAAATACAATTTTTCTTAATCCTAATTTCTTATTTTCTATTTATAATGTTTTCTTAACTATGTTATATATTGCCCTCATTGTTCTTATACTATCTAATTTAGAATAATTATGTAAGGATCACCAGTGGCGGTAAAAGCCTCCTCCATATTTTTCCATTTGCACCTGTCCCTTGCAAGAGTACTCCATGTCTTACCCGCAACTTTCGCGATGTCGTCCTCCCATCTTTTCAATGGCCTACCGGGTCTTCTTTTCCAATCCATGGGACACTATCGTGCACTCTTTTACTTACAATTAATGTATAATGTACATAATTAAACTGCACAATGTGTTTATGGCTTTGTTTTTTACATAAACGCCCGTTTATATTCGATCAATATCAATTCATTACCGGCCCACTACAGGACACGGGTCTCCTCTTACTTACAACAAATTTACGTTTTGAAACTGCACAATGTTTTTATGGCTTTGCTGTTTACATTACTGCCTACTTATATTTCATTATCATCCCATTACTAGTCCACAGCAAAGCACATGTGTCTTCTTACTTACAATTAATGTACGTGTTTACATGACTTTGCTTACATAACCACCTATTTATATTCCATCGTCATCATCGTTATTAAATCGTTACTAGCCCTATATAAGACACGTGTACTCTCTTACTTACATTAAATGTACATAATTAAACTACACAATGTGTTCATGGCTTTGTTGTTTACATAACCACCCATTTATATTTGATCGTCATCATCGTTATTAAATCGTTACTAGCCCTATATAAGACACGTGTACTCTCTTATATACAATTAATGTACGTTATGAAACTGCACAATGTTTTTATGGCATTGCTGTTTACATTACTGCCTACTTGTATTTCATTATCATCCCATTACTAGTCCACAGCAAATCACGTGTGTCTTCTTACTTACAATTAATGTACGTGTTTACATGTTTTTTGTTTACATAACCACCTATTTATATTCCATCGTCATCATCGTTATTAAATCATTACTAGCCCTATATAAGACACGTGAACTCTCTTACAATTAATGTACGTTATGAAACTGCACAATGTTTTTATGGCATTGCTGTTTACATTACTGCCTACTTGTATTTCATTATTATCTTCCTTTTACTGGCTCACCGCAGGGCAAAGATTTCCTCTTACTTACAAATTATGTTAGCTATGAAACTGTAGAATGTGTTCATTCATGGTTTTGCTGCTTACATAAACGCCGGTTCCATCATTATCAATTAGTTACCTGCCAACTACACGGTACGGGTCTCCTCTTACGTACAACTAATGAACGTCATGAAACTGTAAAACTTATTACTTTGCTGTTTACATTACTACCTACTTATATTTCATTATCATCATCAGTATCATCCCATTCCTGGCCCACTACAGGGCACAGATTTCCTCTTACTTACAAATTATGTATGTTATAAAACTGTACAGTATGTTCAGGCTTTGCTGTTTACATAAACGCCCGTTTATATTCGATCAATATCAATTAATTACCGGCCTTCTACAGGGCACGGGTCTCTCTTACTTACAACAAATGTACGTTATGAAACTGCACAACGTATTTATAGCTGTTTACGTAATCGCCCATTTATTATTCGCCATTATCATCTTTATCCAACATGAATAGCCCACTACTTACTCAGAACTTATGTAGGTTATAAAACTGTAAAATGTGTTTATGGCTTTGGCGTTTACATAACTACGAGTAGCTATTTATGTTTCATATCAATCGCTATAATCGTATTGCATCACTATTAATGTTATGTCAAAATTGCTGCGAGAAAGAAAGGCGACGAAATAACTTTCAAAATAAGAGAGAAAGTGTGCGTGCCTTAACAATAAGGATGGTTAATCGAATCCATAGTATGTTAACAGAGAAACATTTCGCAGGGCATTCAAGCAACACGTCCTAAAAAGTCCTGTACTGTGTCCATCTATCTTCGTATCGGAATAAATCAATGCTGCTTGGCGAATGCTAATCCCTACCCCTATCCCTACTAAACTAATATTTTATTGTTGTATGTACATATTATATTTGTATATATAGGTTTATGCATGTTTATTTGCAACATAGTACAGTTAAATGCACCACCTACCTCTCTTCTTGAGCTGTTTTTAACGCCTTTGGTTGCCTGGAAGAGATCGCTATGTAGCGATAAGGCCGCCAAATTGTATACCTTTTGTTAAATTTTTACTGTTAATTTGTTATGGTTATGTGGTGTACAATAAAAGTGTATTCATTCATTCATTCATTCATTCATTTTATAAATGTCAACGTAAGTTTGCTTGTTACGCTTTCACGCAAAAACTACTAAACCGATCCTCATGAAACTTTGTACACATATTATTGGAAGTGTTAGAAATAATATAGGATACTTTTTATACCGACATTAAGCTCGGTTCCTTTGGGAGGGAGATGAAAGTGTTTGACGATTTTCACCATAACTCCGACAAATTATAACCGATTTAAATAATTATTTTTGAACTATAGAGGTTATAACATGTGTTTAATTTTGCCCAAACTTTGTGTAGATCTGATGAATGTGGTTGGAGATAGAGGACAGAACTCCTCAGCGGACAGCAGCAAGCCCCTCATTTAAGGCTTAGCGATACTGAATACTTTACATTTTTTAGAACTACAACTAAATTGAATACCACATCAAAAAACAAAACCAAACACAGACAAAGTCGCGGGCAACAGCTAGTATGATATATATAAATAAATAAACAATAAATACAGTTACAGTTACCTTGTTGTTACAGGGCAGTTACCTTGGCCAACGAATTAGTTTGGCCATCCAGAGGGGCAATGCTGACAGCATCTTAGGAACTGTGCCTCGCTGCGGTGGTTTCGAGGACGTTTTAGATTTTATTTAGTTTTTAAATAGTTTATTTTAGGTTATAGTTATGTATTAATAAAAATTATATTTTAGTGATAATCAAATAAATATACTACATAAAAAAAAAAATATATATATATATAGTTACTACAACAATACACACATCGCAATGAAGCCCCAAAGTAAGCGGTAATAAGATGACTGATGAATAATTTACATAAATACCTATAATATACATATGAACACACAGACGCTGAAAATCAGTCATGTTCATCACACACACACACATTTTCCAGTTGTAGGAATCGAACCCACGAGGACGGCAGACTGCCAATCGGCAGTTATATGTATATTAGCCTAAATGTATATGATATCATTTTTATGTATTTTGAATTTCAAAAACTTCAATGTAAAATTTGCGTCCAGTTCCATAAAGTGCGATCAGCAACATTCAAAATTTCATAAATATAAACCTTTAGATCTGCACTACTGGCGAACATCAAAATGGATTATTAAGTGCTTGCCAACTAGAAAGTTCAAAGGGGCAAAATAATTCGGATTCAAAAGTGTACGGCCTAATGTCGTGAGAGTTGGTGGCCATACTCTCTTCTGACCTTTCAGTAGCTTTTGGGAATAATTATTCCTTTAAACGAAGTAGAGGTGGTGCACAAGTCGACTCCTATTTTTTGGCGGTTATATTTATTTCCGTTTTCGCTATATTTTAATATACCCAGCTGTATCTCTTAAATACCCAAGTCTGCATTTCTTAACAGCTGTTAAAAAATCCATCTTCTAATTCATCGCAATAAAAATCTACGGCTGTTTAACCCGCATATTATTTTAATCTCATGAATGAATTATGAAGAATAATTATTATAAAACTGTTTAGCTGAAGTAAAAATTATCATGACTTTTTTTTGATTAAATTCCCGTGGTACGAACTAGTTTAGATGAAACGCGTGTGTTAGACCGACTCGCATTTAACCGGTTTTTTTTATCAAAAAGAGTACTATTAATAATAATATATATATTAAATGTTTTTGGGGAAACAATGTAATACGCCATTTTATGGTGGCGGCTATGGGACTCAATATTTCTTATAGTGAATAGTATTGTACTAGTCAATCCTTTTTATTTGATATCCATATTGAGTTGTAAAAAAAATTACCGAGGTCCGATTTTCATCAAACATAGCTAAAAACACTTCCGAACAATAATTCACCTTTCGGTTAATCCTTGTGGAAAATACGATATTACAGACAAACACGTTAAACCGAAGAAAAAATTGTTACAGAGCCCATCAATAGAGAAAAGTACAGAAATCCTTTCCTTTGTTCCCAGGAAAGGATTTCTGTACTTTTCTCAGACGATATGCAGATATCCCTAATTTACGTCCACTTCAAGTAGGTAAGTCTTGTTTTATAAAGATTATGTTATTATAACTAGACTATTTTTATACGCATCTTGTATAAAAAAATTACGAAATGGTTTTTATTGAGGTTTTAAAGAAAATCACGTCAGATGTAGGGATTACTTGTTATTTATACTTTGGAGACTATTCTCAGAAATTATACGATCTCGTACCATCTACAATTTGGTGGCCTTATCGATAAATAAATAAATATGTAGCGATAAGGCCACCAAATTGTACTCTCTTGACCTGTGTGTATATCTCTGTAACTAATTTTTTCTTCGGGGTACACTAAAATTGTATTCATTCATTCATTCGCGGTGAATGTATAAATGAATACAATTTTAGTGTACCTGTCGTGTTTGCGTCTAAGAACACGTTAACTGAAAATGGTTGGCCCAGGTAGCTACTGGTAATTTAAAAAGAATGATAGTCGAATATGAAGTCAATTATATCGTTTCGTTGAACCTTTTATTTAGAAGCGGTGATAGCCCAGTAGAGCTCGACTTCACTTTCGGGGGGCCGAGTTCGAATCTCGCACGCACCTTCAGTTTATCTAAGTTATGTGCGTTTTAATTAATTAAAATATCACGCTTCAACGGTGAAGGAAAACATCGTGAGGAAACCTGCATGCCTGAGAGTTCTACATAATATTCTCAAAGGTGTATGGAGTCCACCAATCCGCACGGGGCCAGCGTGGACTATGGCCTTAACCCCTTCTCATTATGGAAGGAGACCCGTGCCCTGTAGTGGGCCGGTAATAGTTTAAAATGAAGATGTTGATGAAATTGTAAAGTTTACTAAGCTGTGTGATTCTGAATCGTCCGACTTCAACAAATGTCCTGGATCGAAATCCGAACCCTTCAAATTCCGGCTCCGAACAACTATAATACATCAAAATGCGAATATAAAGTGCCCAAGTCGAGTTGGAAGTTGAGAGGATAAATTTTAGTTTAAAAGACTATTTATTATTCTAAAGTCATCACAGGGCGGTGCGCCGAAAACATGAGTTATGATGTACTGTTTAAGAGAATGAAATATTTTTAAAGTTTTCCTTTTAAGTTTTATTCTTATTTTAGTACTAATAATTGAGGTACCCCACAGATGGCCGATTGGCGCAGTGGGCAGCGGCCCTGCTTTCTGAGTCCAAGGCCGTGGGTTCGATTCCCACAGCTGGACAATGTTTGTTTGATGAACATGAATGTTTTTCAGTGTCTCGGTGTTTATCTATATATTATAAGTATTTATGTATATTGTCCATAAAAAAATTCATCAGTTATTTTAGTACCTATAACACAAGCTACGCTTATTTTGGGACTAGATGTCGATGTGTGTATTGGCGTAGTATATTAATATTTTATTATATTATTATTTTACATGGCCCAATTGATGGTATTTTAGTAGAAATAGGCATGGCGGTAGTCTCCAGGACGAGCTCCGTCACAAAAAGCTACCTACTACTGAAGATTTTCCTGACCGGATGTTTTTGTTAACCTCCCTGACGCAGCAGTGAGCACTTTTCAAGTTGGAGGTCCCGAGTTCGGTTCCCGGTAGGGGAGATTTAGGAATTTATTATATCCGAATTTTCTCTGGTCTAGTCTAGTGGGAGGCTTCGGCCGTGGCCAGTCACCACCCTACCAAAGACGTGCCGCTGTCTAAAATGATGCTGATTATAAGAGAGCTGATCCCGTAAACAACTGTTCCACATTTTAACGGAATATTTAATATAATATAATCTAAATCATTATGACCAAGGGTCACAAAATTCAAATACTTTACTTTATATAATGCTAAGCTAAATCAATAAAATATTGTCTTAGCAATTGTGTACAATGTAGTTTGAAATCTGATGTGACTTTCTGAGAATGCTCCGGTTTCAGAGCGTATTCGAATATCTATGGGGTCCCGGCTATTATCACTCAGGTATATGTATAAACTTTAAAGCCCACCACCCCTCATTTGAGCAGCGTGGTGGGTCTACGAGACCTGTGCCCAGCATTACGTTACTAGTCTTATAATGAAGAGGATGATGATACAACTACAACGCTACCGCAAGATGAAACAAAAAACCGCCATCTAACGGTAGGAAAGTGAAACACATACTTAAGATTGATTGAGTTGCTTGGGTATCATGTAACAGACGCATCAAAACACATACATAGCGGTCTAACTTACGAGTATGACACCCTCTTTTTGCGTAGGGGGTCAAAAACAATAGTTTCCCACTCGCTCACCATCATAACGCCATAAAAGCACAACCGACGTACAACCCTTAAAAGTTTGATATGCATCTAATTATAATTTAATACATATGACTACGACTTTCCTATACGATATGAAATCTTAACACAATTTAGTAAAATCCATTTTCCTTTGTCGATATCATTATTAAGTTTAAATTCGATGGAGTTGCAGCCGAATAAACATGAATCTTGTTAAAACGGGATAAGGTGTAAATTGGTTTGAGGTTTGTGTGCGGGGATTATAAATCGTGTGCGTCGCCGCTGGACGCCAGTTTCCAGTTCATTTCCAAATAAACTCTGGTAAAGTAATAACAAAGTTTGCTCCGAGTAATATTGGGAGCTGCGAGATAAGAATCGCATTGTGTGGATGTGGCAAACTGTGTTTAAAAGCTTCGGTGGGAAGTTTTGGCATTTTTGCTATAACATAACATAAAAGTTTAATACTAAGGTACCATCGCTTAAAAGCGTGGCGATTTCAGAACGAACTAAATGCTACGTAGCTGCTCTGTGGACATTTATTTTATTTTGCATTTTAAGTTAGTACTCAAGCAAACGAAAAAAAAGTACTCCCTACATATTACAAAATGCCCTCTCTGCATTTAATACGGTATTTTTTTTCACTTATAATAGTGGGGAGTTGAGTATTATAGTTTATATCAATAATTAAAAAACTTTTTTATAGGAGCGACAGGATCCTAAGGACCACCATGCTACGGCTCTCCGATGCCGAAATTAGTATATGCATTTATAGCAGTCTTATAGCGACTGTTACGCCATCTAGTAGGAAACATTTTAAATCAATTTAAAAAAAATTAAATTTACTTTTCAAAAGTCCATACCTATTACAATAAGACACTTTAAAACAAAGATGCGATATTGTTATTTGACAATGTCTCAGACAATGCGACTCTAAATATGAAAAAAGAATCAAAGGATTTCGTCATTTACGTAAAAAATAATCTCACTTAACGGTGAACTATAATGAAAGGTTGCAGATAATATATTATATCTTTAAAAAGTCTCACAGTAAATTTAATTTTTTAATGAAAAATACTTTTTGAACAAAATATAAAGGACAAACCAGCAACTTCGTTTGCGTAGAATTTCTCATGTCCCGTAAATGTGCAGAAAACAAACTACAAGCAAAGCTAAAAGCTAATAAATGTTAGCTTTTAAATTGTTTTTTTGAGCTAATAAATGTTAAATTTTATAGTTATCCTTATTTAGTTTATAATAATGTAATTGACTTAGCGCGACCGTTATTATCAGGTATATAAGTAAGTAATGCTGAAGTCTATGGTGATAGCTTTTCAATTTCTACGTGCTACGGACGGGGAACGAACCCGGCACCTCCCAACTAAATGACCACATCGCTTATCACTGTGCCAGAGAGGTCACCAAATACTATTTAATGTAAAATCATACCACATCCAATTCTAAATCCCTCAATTCTCATCAAACGTTATAACAAAAGATGGAGCATTGCAAAATTTTATACACGTAGATACCAAGGCTACGAGGTCTTGCCGTATACATTGAACGGATCATAATTCATGAACGATCTTCATTATAAAGTTAGCCCGCCTTCTTGACACAGAAAATTAAAAAGTTTCATAAGGTAGAAGACACACTGTTACGGAAAATTTCATCTTGTCAACGTAATAGCAATCATGCTCAGATTTTTTATCCCCTATCTACCCTCTCTCTTAACTTAACGCAAACGTAACCGAACATGTCATAATTTTATATTTTTTATTTTTATTCAACTTTCCATGTACATGAAAACCCCGTTGGGTTTTAACATTAGAATTATCGAAATATTATTATTAATTACTGAAACATGAAAAAACTAATTAATTATAATAACAATAGAAGACTATTATTATTATATTTTTTATGTATCGAAAAAAAGAATGAAGTATTATAGGTTTAGACAAGGGTCCTACCAAAGGCAGGTACGAACTCACATCCCGTACGAAAACTAATTTGTTGAAGCATAAAAAACCTCTCCACTTTAGTACTGCTTCTCGAACAGGCGTCACAGAGTAAATTTATGCCACTTAGCAGTTGACAGTAATAATTTTACCTCTAATGTTCTAAACATTTATTATATAATGGGGAAAACGGGATAAGTTTGTGGAGCTAGCAACATTCTGCGGATGTGAAGTGAGACGTAAGCGGGGCGTTTTCACTGTTTTTGGACACAATGCAATTAAAAAAGCTTGGGTGTGAATGATTCTCTAACCAGGTTGCTTTTCTAATATTTCTAAATGACATTGTAAGATGGTGATACCAAAAAAAAAAAAAAGACCCGGCTAAGTTTGTTGTCGGATTCTTCTTAGACCAGGACGCGTTTGGAACCCTCGTAGCTTTAGTTTTAAGTTCACGAATATGGTTATCGCCATCATCTCACTACCGTGTAATTCTCGTGTAATGTACGCATCAAAAGTGCCACCTATGGGCCTACTTGAAAAAAGACATTTTTGACTTTGACTTTGACTTATAAAATAATGCTTGAATCTGTATGCTCTTAATTGTGTGTACGAATTATACAAAATTAAACAAAAAACATCTTACAGCAAATGAAGTTACGTACTATAGAATCGAACTAAGAATCTTATATACTAGTAGTATTAGTAGATTGTTAGTTCGATTTTCATAAATATTTTTAAACCTCTATTTCACCCCTTTTGCGGTTAAAATTTGAAAAATAATGGAGAAGGGATATTTACTTTATCGAATTCACGAGGAAAGCAGTTAATAATATAATTTTTATAGTAAGAAAGCTTGTTTATCAGTTATGGCCACAAACAAATCTCTCCTTAATACGTTTTTACAGTTATCTACATATTATTTCTCTCTATTTACTAGTAGGTAATGGTAACTGGAGTTTCATAATAGTTCAGATACGACTTAGTTCGCGAACAAAGTTGCGGGCATCTGTTAATGCGCAACAAACAATAGGTATAATGAAACTATTTTCCTGAGATATCTCAGATATTACACAATTTTCTCGCTTAGGATGCTTTAGTTCCCTAATGAATTGGATGGAATTTTTCTTTTGCTTTTTATTGCTTAACGCAAATAGAACTTTGCCTGCATGTTTGTTATCATAATAATAAATAATAGTAATAAATCTTTATTTGGAACATTTAAAATGGCACTTAAAATACTAGAAAGTGTGTACTGTACTACTATAGTAAAAACTGTGCTGCATGTACCACCACCCACCTCCGAGTTACAGTACACCAATAATACAAATGTTCCACTACTTTTTTTTAAATATATAGACAAGTGCTTGACTGCAATCACACCTGATGGTAAGTGATGATGCAGCCTAAGATGAAGCGCGCTTGCTAGAAAATGCCTATTCATTCTTGATTTCAAGGTACCCAGATTATAGGTATCGGGGAAGTCGGAAGATGGGAGGGCATTCCAGGCCTTTGCGGTGCGGATCAGAAAGGAAGAAGCAAAACGCTTCGTACGTGTTGATGGTATTTCAACCACCATATATGTGAGTTGTTGTGTGTGTGTGTGTGTGTGTGTTTATATTATATATTACGTATATATAATATAAACACAACATGGCTAACTACAGGATGGCTGGGGATGTCTTATACTTGATTGAATAAACTCTTCCGTGTGATCATAGCTTATTTGCAGTAACAGTAGTAATTTTCGTTTTAGCTAGGTATTTAGTCATGGGATAGATATTTATTTTTTTATTGAACTAGTTATATATATATATATATAATAAGTTAAAACCAGTGATATAAATAAGAGCGGTGTCTGCCTAATCATAAGGACTTCAGCCGTCTTATCTGTGGGGACTAAATTAGATCCCGCATTTCGGGAATTTAAGCGGTGATTTTGAATCCCAGCACGTACCTCTAACTTTTCTAAGTTGTGTACGTTTTTTAAGCAACTAAAATATAATTTGCTTCAACGGTAAAGGAAAACCTCGTGAGGAAACCTGCATGCCTGGGAGTTCTACATAATGTTCTTAAAGGCGTGTGGAGTCCACCAATTCACACTAAGCCAGCGTAGTGGACTACGGCCTTACCCCCTTCTCATTGTGGGAGGAGACGCGTGCCCTGTTGTGGGCTTGTAGTGAGTTGATATATTGATGATGATGCACATATTACTTTTGGCGCTATGCGCGTTTTAAGCAGCTTTTTATGACATAATTTTTATGGCGAAGCTGAAGTGGCAAAGGGCAGGGCAGATTGCTCGGAGAACCGATGGGTGTGGGGGTCTTAACGTGCTGGATTGGCGACCGATAAACATAGCGTAGGTCGGCCTTCAACGCGGTGGACAGATGACAACAGGCGAGTCGCTGGGAGCCGCTGGAGGCAAGCGGCCCAGGACCGTGGATTGTGGAACTCCCTACAAAAGACCTATGTGCAGCAGTGGACGTCCATTGGTTGAAATAATGATGATGATGACGAAACCAAAGTAAATGTAATTTTAATGGGATTTCGTCGAGGGCATTTGCCACTATAATAACAGACTACAAAGGAACTTTAGTAAATCACCCAAGAAACTGTGAAAAAGTTGGCATGCTATACGCTTCCATAAAAGCGCACCGTTTTAAGGAGATCCGCCTATCTTGCAATTTAGTTGAAAAATTACTTTATGACTTATTTTATTTATTTATCTGCGAACGGATTAAAAATCGCAAGTAAAACATCATTTGAGCATGAAAAATAGAGTACATTAGTTCACAAACGGGTACCAGGGAGGTATGCGTCAACCGAAAGCAATATTTTAAACCCGACCGAGCAGAAACGTGACCGTCCTTTTTAATGTAAGCACAGATGATAAACGCGGGTAGTGAGAATTTATCTATAGTACCTTACAACTAAATAATAAAAAAAAAATTTTAGAAGCATTTGTTATGAAAATTATGATAAAAAAAATGTATAAGTAACATAATTTATTAATCCATGATAAAATATTGCATTTTTGTTATAGATAAATGCATTTTTTTTTGATTAATATTCGTCCAATGAGAATACAAACATTATCAACCGTCTGTAGAAATATAATGTAGGTATGATTCCGAGATTATAACGAATGTAGTGCTCCGACCCGGGAATCGAAACCAGGACCTCGTGTTTTATAGTAGGTTAGGATCTGTTACATACCAGAAAAAAAAGAAAATTCAATGATGCCGTATTATTTATAGATCCAACAACGGAACAGTTTGTTTAAAACTGTATTTTCAGTTAATAAAAGACAGAAAAGTACATAGCTACGTCATGTTCAAGAAAATTCATAGCTCGTTTTACTAAGCCATATTTACAGCGTCAATAAAGGCAACTTCTAAAGAATAATAAAACAGGATAAATACAAGAGATAAACGTAAAACATGATATATACAGGTATGAAAGAGCTATAAAACGTAGTAGGCATTAAGGTCACCTGTCCCACGTATATGAAAATAAAATGTCATATTTGTGCTCATATAAAATTGCAGTTCTCTTGTACGTTGGGGGTGATATTTCAACTTGTTTTTTTTGCTTTTGTTCGTGATTTATGAAGGGGGATGATGTGCTGTGGTTTAAAAAGCGTATGCCCGCGTGGACTGAAAATAATTTTCATTTAAACCACGCAAGTAAAGGTTGCCTTATTTAGAGCTTACTGCCAATCATTTTTCACGTGCAGTCTGTGGACACACTATACGCAGCGAACATACAGCGCCCTGCGAGTTCACTACTACAATGTGCTAAGGGCGGTGTTGAAGAAGCCACGACGCTGAAGCGCGTCAGAGATGTTTGCGGAAGCGCGGGTAGATGATTTCTACGCGATCATCCGCAAGCGTGCTGCTTCAATGATGAGCAGGCTCGTGAGCAGCACCAACACCCTCCTCAGTACACTGGCATTCAGGCTGGACAGCTCTCTCTGGGGAAGCTGGGATGGTGTGCACACGCGCTATAGGGGGGGCTCAGTTAGACTATAAGGAATTTTGTCTATAGAATGAGGTTGTTTTTAGTTGTTAAGTACTAACATAGTTTTAACTACATTGTTTTACTAACACGATATGGACAAATGTCCGAAATAAAGATAATTATTATTAAACAAGTGCATGTCGTGTACGTGAAGTATATTTTGGTGCCTTATGGTGTGGTTGATAGGAATACAGTTGTTACCACCCATCTTCTTCCCACGAGTGCTTTACGAGGCGACTAGGGGAATATAAATGAAAATAGGCAGAAGCGTCCTGCGTGCTACTACTACCACCATCTACTGCGATCTGCGATTAATTTATGCAGGAGGTCCCAGGTTCGATTTCCGGCAGGGGCAATTTGGGAATGATTTCACTCAACGGTTAATTTGTAGTGGATTAAAAAAAACTCGTCCGCCCAAAGTGGCGATTATGGGCAAAAGCTCCCGCTGAATATTGAAGGCTATTGATGATGTTATGGACATCGGGGTGCCTTACGATTTTCTAAAAATGGCGTTACTGAGACAGTAAAATAAAATTATAAGATTTTTTAAATTAAATAGATTTCTCTCTCTTTAGTGGGTCCCTCATGACTGAGGATCGTGAACACTGGTATGGCGAGTAATCTTGTCATATAAGATCTCTTTCCATCGGGTCCTCTCTTTGGCCATTTGTATCGCTACATAGAAGGTACGGGCACCAGTTTCTCTTAGTTGGTCTGACCACCGGGTCGGAGATCTGCCACGGGGACGTTTGCCTTCTACATTTCCAACCACTATCAACTTTTCAATGCTCTCCTTTCCGCGTCGTGTGATATGTCCAAAATAACTAAGAATGCGCTGAAGGCAGATGGTAGAAAGACGTGTTTTAATTTTGAGTTGTGAAAGAATTAATACATTTGTGCGCTTGGCAGTCCACGGTATGCGTCGCGTTCGCCTAATAAATTAAATAGATTTATGACATTCCATATTATTTCCCTTGTATTATAATTTTGATTTGATAATAGCATAGTTGGAAGCGGTGATAGCCTAATCATAAGGGCTGCGGTTTCACTTTAAGGGGACCGAGTTCGAATCCCAGCACGTTCCTCTAACTTTTCTACGTTATTTGTATTTTTAAGCAATTAAAATGTCACCTGCTTCAATGCCAGAGAATTCTCCATAATGTCTTAAAGGCGTGTGGAAACGAATTTGATATTTAAAATTAACAATTATTTTATTTAAAGTAAAAAAAATTCAATTACAAAAATATTGGAGGACGCCCGGATGTCTGTCGTATGGATTTGGCACTCTCACGACGACTCAAGAATTAACATACTAAAGTTTTTTTTTTTATAGCTCCATTAAACTAAAAAAATTAATCAGTCTCTCTTTAGTGTGTCTCTTATGAAAATTGGGTTCGTTCACAATGTTTGCGAGCTATTGTGTTGCTTTACGTCGAGAACGGCGCGAAATGTTGTAGGTTTTTTTTTTTTTAATTCCATTTACGTCATTAATTAATAGTAAATAATAAAAATAATAAAATAAAAAAGAATAGATGACTTGAAGCACCCACATACCTACGGTGAAAAGTTTAAGGTATTTTTTTAGTGAAAAATGAGATTATGAGGCGTGCACATTTGGATTTTTCGAACTTTTTGATAATTGTTTATGATAGCAATGCTGGTCTAAGAAGGAGCCCATAACAAACTTAGCCAGGTTTTCCTTTCTTTTTTTATCATCATCTCACATTGTCATTTATAATTATTAGAAGAGCAACCTGGTTGCTTCACATCCAAGCTTTTTTATCGGTTACGTAGTCCTTTACACTATTATAGGACTTCCTATAAGCTTACGTTTGATTCTATTATTTTTAATTTAAAGAGTTTTGCTAAAAAGTCGTACAGATAAATAATAATCCCAATTACTTCCGTTTCTTAGATGTTGCTCTAAAATAAGGTGCTTATGTCCAGCCAGAATAATAACGAAATATCCCATTCAATTCCACAAACAATCGCAACAATATGAAAAGGTAATTTATTCGCCGGGAGGAGCGAAGTGAGTTATTGTAATAAAACAATATCCCAGTTCCCGCAGACTAAATAATGGAACTCCTCTACTCATTAGGCGACGCAATAAAATACTGAATGCTGTAGCAATCTGTGAGAGGCCGGTGGCACAAGATTTTTAATAACTGCTGATTAAAAACTAGCTTTTACTGCCGCTTTTTCTGATTTTTTTAATACAGTGATAAATTACAGACCAAGCAGATGCAATGATGGCTGGTGGCCATTGTTTATAAACAGAGCAACACTTCGCAGGACATGCATAAATGCTAAATAAATAATATGGAACTGAAGAATCAATTTGACGTTGTCATTAATTAAATTAGTAGTCATCAAATCTGTCACTAAATCGTCTGATAATGCAAGTAACGTTTAAAGTACGCTTCAAACTCGTGGCTTTAATTTACGAATTAAAATATAGTTATTGTATTAAACATAAGCTTATAGAAAACTAAACGACAAAAAGCTTGAGCGTAAATTATTAAATGTCAATTTCAAATTCTGGAAAGGCTCCTTCGTAGGCATGCATGTTTCCTCATTAAGTTTTCCTTCGCTATAAAATAAATTAATATTTTAATTTATAAATTGAAAAAAACGCACATAACTATGGATCAAATTCCAGCCGCCAAAAAGGAAGTTGAAGCCCTAACCTAGGCTATCACTGCTTTGTATAAGAAACAGTATTAAAAAAAAACATTATTAAAAAAACTTTTTGTAAACGTATCACATTTATCTTATTTTTAAATCAAAGATTATTCTAGCGAAACTGTGAAACCGGGCCTTAAAATAGCGGTAATGAGAAGCCGAGTTAACCTCGCTACATTGAAAATATTATTTGGAAGAATATAATTTAAAAACGAGACGACAGTTCCTTGTATAAGGGCAAAGCTCCACCGAATAATGACCATTGTATTTAGCTGACTATTTTTGTTTTCATTAATAAACGTGAAGTTTTCTTTATTTCACCACAGGTTAGCCCTTGACTGCAGTCTCACCTGCTGTTATGCGATGATGCAGTCTAAGATGGTATAGGGCCAACCGGTTAGGGGTATAGCAGTTATATCAAATCCATACTTTTATGTTTATTGTTTTTATTTACCTGCCTATACTACTCTATCCGCCTAATAATAGGTAGAAATAATTTAAAATAAAAGAAAATGATAACTACGTTATTCCGTAAGCTGATCCCATCATCAAACTTTTATTTATCAAACTGTAATTAATGATTAATTAATCGGTTTCTAAGCGTACCGGTACGCAAAATGACGACACCTCTTTATCGATATGGTGTCGATAAAGAGGTGTCAGCTGTAGCTAGCTACAGCTGAGGCCTCCCACCAGACAAATGATTGTGATGAAATCCCTGATGGTAATTGAAAAACCATCGCCCGTAAACATTTCGCAGTTCATACAAGGAACCAAATAATTAAGAATATACAGAAACCGTACCGTACACGACTTATATTGAAGCATCCAGAACCACTCTACTTTAGAATGGTTTGAAAAAACGGTGAGTCACTTCATACCATGTAGCACATATCAGTAATTATTTCACCTTTAACGTTCTAAGCGTTCATAAAATATGAAAATGGGAAAAAGTTTGTGAGCCGGCATCATTCTGCAGGTGTAAAGTGAGACGTGCGCGGGGGGATGTTTTAACCACCTTTAGTTCAGCAGTGGACTGTTACAGGCTATTTACAAAATTATTTTATACAGCTGTACCCTGCCACGCTTCGCTGTGGCACATTGTGATTGAATGGTTGAGAAAAATAGATAAAAACAATCCTTGATGTGTATTATAAATCGTGCTAAAATTTCAGCTCGATCGGTGCAGAACTTTTTGAGTTTTTGAAGCGTACACAAACCAACATAACATTTTTATATATATAGACTAATTCTTGTCAACAACTTCGTTCGCGTAGAAATTTTCATGTGTATGCCCATATTATTCTCTGACCACTGAACTACCACTATGTTAAAAAACAACAAAAAAGCAGAATTTACTTCTATTCCAGACTATTATATTTCTTTCTGCAAAATTTAATCATTTAACGAGTGTTTAAGTAGGTGGATATGATATTTAAAAAGTGGCAGGAACAATTTGGAAGAGGAAAGCAAGGGATAGATCTTTGTGGAGAACGCTTGGGGAGGCCTATGCTGGACCAAGACATTCAAATAACCGGTGTCTAGTATACAACGTAATTTTGTACCAAAACAGTTGTTACTTTGGAAATACTAAGTTGAAATGTAATTTATAAAATTGTTAATAAAGGCATTTATTATTATTATTAGTTGGTATGGCGGTCCGCATAGCTAGGTTAACCATAGAGAACCACATAGAGTGGTAAACGCAGGGTTGGTAGACCCCGACAAGGTGTACAGATAAAATAAATAAAGTATAAATAAATATACTACGACAATACACACATCAGATAAAATGAAAACACCGTATCCAATACCAGTAAATAATATATATTTTAGTTCACTTTACAGACAAGCTAAATTAATATACAACTCATTAACACCACCTCTCGGTTCCGAAGTTCCAATCAAAGTGTTTTCAAAATAAGGAAGCCGCTTCGAACATCGCGTTCTCCGCTCGGTCTCTCTAATCCCTCCCCAGCACTGACCCGAATGAATACCGAACAAACCACGCGAACTCAGACGAAATCCTTTTATTTTTAAAAGTCAATATACAAATATTTTTAATCAAACTACTTACTTAATCATTTTAAAATTACAATAACATCTTAATATATTTGAAACCAGACAAACTTAATAATATATTTAAAATCATGACACCATCTAGCCCCAAAGTAAGCGTAGCTTGTGTTATGGGTACTGATATAGCACTGAAAAACATTTCATGTTCATCACACAAACATTTTCCAGTTGTGGGAATCGAACCCACGACCAAGATGACATTAAACGAGTCGCAGGGATCAAGAAGCACGATTTTGTTACTAATAAAAATATAATATTATGTCAGCTTGTCCCCACAGGACGTGTAGCCTTAGATTTGATTGTTTTATTTAGAGTCAAGTATTTTATTTCGACCATTATGTTTTTGGTTTTGTTGTTGAGTTAGAATTACGAATTCTTGACTCCATCTTGTTTCCCTTTGTAATGAAACCTTTCTTTGAACAATAGGTTTACTTTTAATAAAGTTCTATTTATGAAATGAAAACGTCAGTACCTACCAATAAGTACCCACTGTAAACAAAAACTTTTGTTATTTTTAATTCCTCCGAATTAAAATCACTTCAAATCGAGTTTCCTGCTATTAGGTACCTACCAGATGCTTCTCGTGACTTTCTCCACTCATAACGTCTGGCATGTTATTATTTTCCATACAATCTTTCACTCGCTATTCTACTCATTTTACACCGACCGACCGTGTCACATCACTCGCCTGCATTATAGCGGTGATCGTATATAACCTATAGCCGTCCTTAGGAATATCAAAAAAGTTTTTCAGATATACACTTTCAGGCATAAAAAGGAAGAACTATAATTTTAGGATTATTAATTGTTTACAGACTGATAAAAGTACAGAAAAATATAGATACAATTTTATTGCAATATTTTCTCAGTACGGGCCACATCAAAAAATAAAAAACATTTTCTGCTACTACACTTACGAGTGCATATCTACCAAAGACATAATAAACAAGTTCATTTTTTTTACTTAAATCTTTTCTGAAAGAGATCTCTCATTGATCTAAGCTTTCCTTTTTCTTACTTCATGTTTTTATGTTTGTAATCACAATTGTCGGTACATAAATTCTTCTTCTACTGTTCGAAATACCAGATCATTTCTACCGCGCACTTGCAAACTGTGGAACAATCTCCCATCTGATGTGTTTCCTCAAAAATACAATCTAGGGTTATTCAAGGGGCGGATAAACAAATTCCTTTAAAGCCGGCAACGCACCGGTGGCTCCTCTGGTGCTGCGGATGTTTATGGGCGGCGGTGATCACTTACCATCAGGTGACCCACTTGCTCGTTTGCCCGCTATTAATATATAAAAAAAAACATTAAATAAATGTAAAACGAAAACTGCCTTTATCGTGAGAGATCTTGAAATAAAATTAACAGATTCTAAATGAGGTACGTAAAAACAACAGCCAAAAGCCAGTTGGTATTAATATAACAAGATGACATAGATCAAATTTTCATCTTAGCAATAACAAAGTTACGAAGTAAACCCCTTTGTGAATACATAATAATAGAAGCTTAATATTCCTCAATTCAGGGCAAATAGTGATCAAGCAGATTAGCGGGGTACCGTCAAAACTCGGTAGAATAGCTACAATCAGTGGCGTGAACTTCATACAAGAACAAAAGCAATGCCTACTCTTGATTTTTTGTATATTACTCGTATAGGAGGAGAATTTTTATATTTTATACCACGTACCCGCTTTATGTCTACCCTGGTCTTTAAGACCAGACCAGAGTAAGAGCCAGTGAGGAGCACTGAGTTAAAAACCCAGTGGAAGTCACTGGCTACAATATTACATAAAAATAGAAGTTGTGGGAGCCAAGCAGATGTGTATGCGAGTTATAGTAGGATTCATTAAAACTAATAAAATAAACTCTCTAATTCCAGAGTCCGCGTTTTTCGCCTAGAAACCGTAAACTTGGCCAATTTATTAATTCTATGTCATCTGTCACGCACCTCTTACTTTACTAAGTTATGTGCGTTCCAAGTAATTAAAATATCACTTGCTTCAACGGTGAAGGAAAATGTGAAGAAATCTGCATGCCTGAGAGTTCTACATAATGTTCTCTAAGGTGTGTGGAGTCCACCAACCCGCACTGTGCCAGCGTGGTGGACTACGGCTTTAACCCCTTCTCACTGTGGGAGACCCGTGCTCTGTAGTGGGCCGCTAAAGGGTTGATGTGTCAAAGTGCTCATTCCGGTGATTTAATTGATTCCATTGTACAAAAATCTCAAATTCTAATGTTCAGTGAAACTTGGTGGTCACATGAGATAACTAGATAATGGATTATAATAAAACTTTCAATGTATTAAATATCTTTTTTCTATTGTTAGCGTCGTTTTCTCTACAAACGTAGTACTAGGCGATAATATATTGAAAATATCTTGTTACGCCAAAGAAGTATAATTTCTAATGCATTGACTTTCATAAGTACACACACTTTTTATTTCTTTTCTTATTTATTCTTAATTCTTATGGGCTAATGATATGGTTCCGGTACGATGTTGCGTAAGAACGATAAGGTTTATAACTTCCAAAGTTAACGTTAGCCCGCTACCATCTTAGACTGCATTATTAACTATAAGGTGAGATCGCAGTGAAGGGCTAACTTGTAGTGGATTAATAAAAATTGAATGAGTTTCGAGTTTTAGTTAAACTTTAGTTCGGAAAGATCGGAAGTGATGTAATTCTATATATAGCAGCCATATATAAAGCTCCTTAAAACTCCCTGACTTATATTCAATTTGAAATCCAGCTAACTGCATTACAGCTGCATAACCAACGATGTATGCTTCCCTCCGTTTAGTTTCCAGAACTTTGAAACTTCATGTATCGGTTGTGGCGAATGCAAAGTTTATTAGAATATATCACAAAGAGATCTCAGCGTAAAACATGATGCCAATAAAGTTGTTATCTTCTTATACTAACAATAATAATGAACTAAGGCTAATATATATAAGGCTATGATAACATACTTATATACTGTTTTTTTTATTGCACAACAAGTTAGCCCTAGACAGCAATCTAACCTGGTAGTAAGTTATGATTTAGTCTACGATGGTAGCGGGCTAACCTGTTAGGGAGTATGGTAGTCATACCAATCCCCGAAATCGCTAAGCGGCACATAGTTGGTTGGTGGGGTGGTAACTAGCCACGGGCAAAGCCCCCCACCAGACCAGAGCAGAGAAAATTCAGAAATTATAAATTCCTAAATTACCCCTGTCGGGAATATAGTAATATAATAAATATACTACGACAATACACACGTCGCGATCTAGTCTCAAAGTAAGCGTAGCTGGTGATATGGGTACTAAGATTACTGATGAATAATTTTATGAATAATATACATAAATACTTATAATAACCAGACACTGAAAAATATTGATGTTCATCTCACAAACATTCTCCAGTTGTGGGAATCGCATCCACGGCTTTTGACTCAGAAAGGAGGATCACTGCCCACTGCGCCAGTCGGCCGTCACTAGAACCCGGGACCTCCTGTTTAAATTCATAGCGCTCACCGTTGCGCCAGGGAGTTGAGTACTTAACTTGTTTATCTATTTTAAATATTTTTTTTTTTTTTTTTTATTAACGATAGGCCAGCGTTTGACGACAATCATGCCCGTTAGAAAGCAATGATGAGGTCTAGGTTGGAGCACGCTTGCCTAGAAAAAGCCTATTCACTCTAGCCTTGAAGGTACTTAAATTATACGTGGCAGGAAACACAGTTACCGGGAGGGCGTTCCACATCTTAGCGGCACGTATCAGAAACGTGGATAAAAACGTTTCGTGCGTGTTGATGGGATATCAACCACATAAGGATGCCACCGCTCTCGGTTTCTCGCTGTTCTGTGGTAAAACGGGGAAGGGGGAACAAGATTGTGAAGTTCCTGAGCACACTCACCGAAGTATATCCGGTAAAAAACCGATAAACAGGCAACATTGCGTCGGTGCTGGAGACTATATAGGTCATAGCTTAACCATTACTTTTAAAAAAGCGCGTCAATGACTCACGTATGTGTCCAACCTGCTTAAAGTCAATTTCAGGCTGTCGTTGCTACTCCGAAGTCTACGCGTTAGCGATCTACATCCTTTTCGCATTGTGGCATAGAAGCAGCCCACTCGCACCTTCATGAACAACATGCTTAAATAACAGGGCAGCCACAATACCAACCTAAAAGCGTTATAAAATTGCAGACAGCGGTTTCAGATTTTCGAGATTATTAAGGTTGCATGTATAGGGTTGTTCTTCAACAAATACATTTTACTATCACAAAAACTGAAGAGAAAATCACAAAAGGTTTATAAGTGGAGCCTAAATACTGTCCGCCATTTAAAAAACCGCAGAATTTCGACGGGTATAAAACAGAAGCTGATATTACTAAATAAGTATTAAGTACTAGGGTCAGATATTCGGGTAGAGATCTCATGAAAAGATAAGTGTTTTCACATCTTTGTCTGAATCTTTCTTGTTTATGATCATGTCACCTCCTTTAGTACCAATTGAAATTAATAAAAATTTTATGTGTAAAACGAAATCTTCTAAAGTATTATCCAGAATTATTAATCGCTTATATTAGTTAAAATGAAAATGAAACTTAACAATTGGCTCTAAAATACTGTTGTACCGATCATAAAGATATCGACCATTTTCCCCTACCTGTTAAAGCTTTAAGTTGTTATCATTTAGACAGATTTTCGTTTCGCCAGATTTTTGTTCCGACAGCGTGTCACTTGGTTATCTCAAACGTACCCACAGATATGTGCAAAAAAAATACTTTGTAGGCCATCATTTTGTTTTCATTTTAGTTATTATGTTAGTTTTAATAAGACACTAATGGTGCTACCAGTTTTGATAGTTTAGAATTCATAAACCTGCCAGTCTATGTTATATTTGCTTCTGCAATTTTTGTCTGTTTTGAGTCCGGTCGGCCATTTTTTTTACCTGATTTGTATTTCGCGTTAGCGCTATATTGGAAAAAAAGAAAGTAATGGTCCTAAAGACTCGCAAAACTATATACAAGATTTGATCCGGTCGATTTTGATCGATGTTGCATATAAATATAATCAGATATGCAGTAACATCTTATATATAAGCTCTCCTTTTCTAAGTAAGCTATGAATACCGTAATGTCGTGGCAGCATACCTACAATAGAACTATAGAAACTCCCGTTATAGTTCCTTCCTTCCTCGTAATATTAACATATGCGGATCCAGTAGAAAATCTCGCTCCAGTGACGCACCGCTCTCTTTGACAATCTTTTGTGTGAGAACCTATACTGGACGAGGGGCCAATGTCGAATACCGATTCTTTCACCCATCTTTTGTAGGAAACGATTGGTTGAAGATGGTATGGTTATGCATTAAACTTTATCGCTTTGAAAAGATTGAACGTATCTAAGAGTTTAAACGAATACTAAAATGTATTTCCTTATTTCCTCAACTTGTCTCAACAGTTTTGATTGAGGAATTTTATGATACTTTTCGAACGAAACTAGATACTAATTATTTTCAAATAATGAATGGCATTTTTTATTATAGAACTATCGTTGGTGGGAATAGGTAGAGAGTATAAAAGTGTCAGTGCAATATAATACCTCATGCGTACTTAGAAAATCTATATCTTTACCACCTTGGCCGAAATCGGTCGGGAAAGAAAGTGTTTGACATCTTAAACATGGTTTCTACTAACATTTTAAGGTCAAACGATCACTATGTTAAAGGTCATGCAAACTAAAGAAAGTACACTTGACCCGCACCCTCATTATCGTCACAATGCTGAGGGGTTCCCAGGAACCACGTGACACTATTATCGGGATGACTCGGTACTTCCCCTAAATGTCTCACCCGATTAAATTGGAAATTGTTCGTGTTAATGGAAGACATGGTGGATTTGAGATTATTATTATGCCAGTTATTAAATGGTAATAGCCCAGAGGGTAGGACTTCGATTTTCGAGGGGCTGAGTTCGAATCTCAGCAAGCACCTCGAACATTTTCTAAGTTATGTGCGTTTAAGGAATTAAAATATAATTTGCTTCAACGTTGAAGAAAAACATCGTGAGGGAATCTGCATGCCTGAGAGTTCTCCATAATGTTCTCAAAGGTGAGTGGAGTCCACCAATCCGCTCTGGGCCAGCGTGGTGGCCTTATCCCTTCTCACTGTGGGAAGAGACCCGTGCCCTGTAGTGGGCCGGTAATGGGTTGATATGATGACGATTATTATACTTGTACAAAGTATTCGTTACCAGTTATTTCTTGTGTCTTGAAATATAGTCGCGAACTATCGGCATCATAAGGTGACGTAGTTTTCTCAGTGCTGCATTTGACTTGACTACAATCTAACCTGATAAGTGGTGATGCAGTTTAAGATGATAGACGGGCTTACTGTTAGAGGTATAGCAGTTGAAAATAGTTGGAAATCCAAAAGTGCACGCCTCATAATCTCATTCATTACAATAAAATTGAGATTATTTGTAAATAATAATTTAACTACATCTATAAAATAAAACAACTCGTTAGGTGAAGTATTTCGCTCGTTATCGTGACCACAAGGTACGGGATCCGCATACACACGGACGTCGAAGACAGAACAATTTTAAACAATTTTTTATTTAGTTTAAATAATAAAAAAAGATTTAAAAATATCATGAGTGTTGTTAGTAGTTTTTTCTCAACATTTGTCTACATATACTCACTTATAAAAGCAATAAAGAATAAAAAAGTGACATTTTAAGTTGGAGAATCACTCGGTGTGCGTAAACTGATAGTAATACCCACCTCAACGCTTCGCTTATGAGGCGTGCAAAAGCCATACCTCTAATCGTTTTCTACGAGACAACGTAAATCGCTTAACGGCACGTCTTTGTCGGTAACTTGGTAGACAGCCAGAACAGAGAAAATTTGGAATATATCAACTCTCTAGCCGCTACCGGGGTTCAAACCGAACCCTACTTATACCATAACGCAGGGGAGGTCGTCAAAAATATTGTCTTCAAGAATACTCTTTTAAATCGAGAATGGGACACCAAAACTGTTGTTGCTGATAAAAAGACACCGCTGCTCTAAATAATGATTTTGTGCTTTAAAATCATTGTCGTAGGTGTTTGAGCCATGATATTCTTCTACGGCCAGACCTGCCACTTTACCTTGTAGATAAGAACTTAACTTATTTATTTATTTATCTTTACAAATATTTTTTTTACATATTATAAGTATATATTTAAGTAATGAAATATTTATTTTATGGCACCGATTTTCTGTATCTGTTTTTTATCGTCGACATTGGTTGCCAGGAAGAAATCGCTATGAAGCGATAAAGCCGCCAAATTGTATACGCTGTTTTGTTATACTTTTCTTTTTTTTCTATGTACTTTTTGTGGTGTGCAATAAAAGTATATTCATTCATTCATTCATTCATAAGCTGAAGAAGTTAATACTTTTTGGTGTTCCGCATGTTTTTCAGAATTTAGTCGCATATTTATAACAAAAAAAAAGATACATAAAAAAGGCAGAACTGAAAGGAAGGAAGGGTATCCTTATATTGCTCGCACCCTCATTATCGAGACGATGTTGAAGGGTTCGGAACATGGCGCAATTATAACGATGCCATTAGTGGGCTTTCCACTAGAGCAGTTTGCGGATGAGTTGCTCGCGAGGTGTTTGAGTTCTACCAATAGGATTGTTTTTTTTTATTACTTAGCTAAACTTGTACTAGTGGAAATTGTTTTTTTTTTTTACTACTCAACAGTTAAAAGCCTGTAACTGCAATCCAACCTGTTGGTAAGTTGTAGTGCAGTCTACATTGAATTAAGGACACACAGAACTCTCGTTCAGCCATTATTGTATGCGGTGGGTTTTTGACCAGGTTATTCATAAAGAAGGAAAATGGCATGAAATGGAATAATCCTTCGCTTTTATGAGTTATACAAAATTTTTTAGGCTAGGCAGTGCTTTTGTGCATGTATGCAGTGCACGTCACTGATTGTATGCAGTGCTTTGTGTCCAAGAACAGTGAAAACGCCCCGCGCAAGTCTCACTTTACACCCGCGGAATGTTACTAGTTCACAATTTTTTTCACATTTTCCCATTCTATGGAGAACCTTAGAGGTAAAATAAATACTGTCAACTGCTAAATGGTATGTAGTGACTAACCGTTTGTTCGGGAAACAAATCTGTCGTGTACACGGTTTCTGTTTCTCTTATTATATGGCAGTCTAAGATGGTAGCGGGCTATCCTGTAAGGAGTATGATAGCGTAATTATAAATAAATAATACGTATACTACGACAACACACACATCGCCATCTAAGTGTAGCTTGTGTTATGGGTACTACTATGGGTAATACATCTTGTATTACCCATAACACAAGCTACACTCACTGATGATTATTTTTATGAATTATTATTCATATATACCTACACAAATACTTATAATATACAGACAAACACCCAAACACTGAAACAGATTCATGTTCGTTAAACACTCTCCAGTAGTGGGAATCGTGACGACTGGCGCAGTGGGCAGCGAACCTGCTTTGTAAGTCCAAGGCCGTGGGTTCGATCGATCTTTATATTATATTATTATGTATAATATTCATAAAATTATTCATCAGTCATTGTAGTACCATAACACAAGCGACACTTACTTTGGGGCTAGATGGCGATGTGGGTACTGTCTGCTGCTGATATTTATTTGTTTAGTTATAAAAAAAAATAGGTTTATTAAACCGAAACCCCTAATCGGTTTCCACGCGGACCCCTATGTCGGTAGAGTGGTAACTGGCCGGAACCAGATATGAGTAGACCAAATTCATCATTCATCATTCATCAATATCAACCGCTTATCGGTCCACTACCCCTGTAGTGGACCGATAAGCGGACTTCACACATCTATATGAATGCCATAATGATAGTTTTAACTCAGGCATGCCAATTTCCTTACGATCGATTCGGTTCCCTCCACCGTTTAAGCTGATGATAATTTATTGCTTAAGTTAAGAGCAAATTCGGAAACCTTAAATTCCCATATTGCACCGAGATTCCAAAATTACCAATTTCAGCTGGAACTATTCGACAAAAGACAGATGATCTCACTCATCCAAATCGCACATCTTGAACGCATATTCCAAATGCAAATCCCTAGCGCACATCTCACGCCTCAATAAATCGCAATCGGACATTGTCTCGGTACGTACGATACGACCGACATTCACTTTTAGAACCACTAATATTAGAGTCTCCTTTTTTATTCATGTAGACCTTATCTCTGGCACTTATGAAGCTCTCATACATTTAACATGTTACCACTAATGTTATGTGATGGTTAACTACATTCGTTAACTTAAAACTAAATCTAGGAGGGTTTCCAAACGCGGGTCTAAGAAGAGCCCACAACAAACTTAGCCAGGTCTTTTTGTTATCACCATCTCACAGTCGAGTTAATGTTTAGCTATCAAGTTAGAGAAATTCATGCCCAAGCTTTTTTATCATACATGTAATCCTTAATATTCTAATAGGATTTTTCTATAAACTAACTTTTTTATTATGTTTATGTAATATGTTACAAAACTACTACCCTTAAATGAAGTAATTCTTTGCAGTTAATTTTATGCAGCTTAGTAAACTACACTACAAATTTATTTTTACTTCTAATATAAATAATGTAACAATGTCTTTTTTTACAATTTCTTTAACAATTTTGTTATAATTTTATGTACATTAATTAATGTTTCAAATATGTATTGATTATGCACCGTCATAATTTTACCTTCTTTTAATTTATCACTTAATCAGTCAATTTATCAGTTATTTTTCTCATAAACATTGTCTGTTGATTGTCTAAACATTTTACGCGTAGCTGTCTACAACAAACATCCGAGCTCGTTAAATAACTGTTAGGGTTTTAATTGGATATCATTGGATATTATTTATATATAAACAATCGACTTACTAGAAACGGTCATAAATTAGTGATATCGACATATCGTCTTAGGAAAGTACAGAAACCCTTTGTGGGGCTGAGTATATGCTTTTATAACATGATAAAGAAAGTAATATTAGATTTACCATTACATAAGTTTAAAGAATGTAGAAAAACACATTTAATGCGTCGAGGTTACTATACTATTGATAAATTTATTAATGACAAGGTTGCCTGGAAGCAAGCCGCTGCTTTCATCTCACACAAGATAGAACAATGATTGTTAAATTGTAAAATGTAAATTGTTGATGTTGGAAAAGAGCAACTGCTGAGTTTCTTGCCGGCTTCTTCTCGGTAGAATCTGCCTTCCGAACCAGTGGTAGTGTCACTACAAACAGACATACTTGACAAGAGAGCTTATATTAGGCCTACCTGAAATAAATGAATTTTTAATTTTTTAATTTTCAATTAAGCCATCGCAACTTATAAACAGAACAACATTTTGCAGGGCATGCAAGGAACATGTTCTACTGTTTTCATTAACCTGAGGTGCAGGTGTTAAGCTTTCTAACCCTGTAATGAAACCGGAAACCCCAGAAGAAGGGAATACACCAATGAATACCAGCTATGTCTCAAAAAGCTCTGATAGTACTAATACGAAAGTGATTACGAAATTACAGATAGACACTTCAATTGTGTGTGTTATAAGCAATAAAATGTCACTTATTTTGACGATCAAGGAAAATAACGTGATGAAAATCTGCATGACTAAGGTGTTTGAAGTCCACCAATCCACACTTGGTCCGCAGGGTAGTTTAGGGTTTTATCCCTTGTCGTTCCAGGAGGAAAACCGTTCCTCTGTTAGAGGAACTATTCCTTCTCTAGTGGTAACGAGTTGATACTGATGAAGATGCTATTATTATTAATTATTAATAAACTCTTTATTTGTATACCACAACATTAACATATATAAAATATAATAAAAACAGAAACATATCGAAAGAAGTAGAATACAAAAGGCCGCCTTATCGCTTAATAGGGATCTCTGCCAAGCAACCTTTGAATTAGGAAACAAAAGAAGAAGAGGAAAGACTGCTGGTGGTACAAATTTTAAAATACATACATGCGAATAACTACATACTAATACATAAACTAGTGTACACAAATACATCAAAAGTACATAAAATAAATAAAAATAAACTAATATATATAATAACAACACTTACATATTTAAATACATTAACATACAATAAATGAGTAGATATATACATGCTATTAATAGTCGTTGACAATATAATGTGCCTTGACTGCTTTTTTAAATATCGCCAGTGATTTGGATCGTGCTTATGTGTGAATGAGCTTTTTTTCTTACAGTAATAATGGACGGACCCAGCAGACTTCCCACCTGATGGTAAGAAGAAGAAGAAGAAGAAAAAGTCTTTATTGCAGTTAAAACAAAAAAAACGATAATATACGTATGCACAAAGGCGGCCTTATCGCTTGAAGCGATCTCCTCCAGACAACCTTTGGTTGAAGATACATATTAGAGAAAACGGGATAGTGCAATACTTAAATTGTGCTAATTATAAAGGTAAGTGATAAACCATCGCCGATAGACAGAGCAATAACTTCACAGGGCATGCAAGGAGCACGTCCTGGAACAGCTGCCCAATGTTGATAAATTTTAGGCGTAGGTTTTAAACCTCCTGTTCCTGTAATTACATCGGCAACGACATGCTTCAGACCGGAACACAGCATTGCAACAATGCTGTGTTCCGGTCTGAAGCTTAGCGGCAGAATTAATCATGGTGAAAGTCCTTCCCCGGACGTTGTCATCTAGCCCCGAAGTAAGCGTGGCTTATGTTATAATAATAATAATAATAAAGTTTTTTATTAGAGGCATATAAACCCATATATCAGCTTTTATATACAAAGAAATCTATAATTATATGTATACATTAAAACTTACATCTAACCGAAATAGTTAATAAACTTATTTCAGATGTCATAGGTTCCTATTTTATTTTTTGTTCCAGTCTCGATGAACAGACAGCCAATAGTCTGAAATAGGACTCGGCATACCCTCACAGGCGACCCTAAGTATTCTATTGTTAGAGTTCCTGATCCTTTCCCAATATGTTATGGGTACTAGATGACTGATGAATATTTTTATGAATAATATACATAAATACTCAGAATATTTTCCAGCTGTGGGAATCGAACCCACGGAGTCAGAAAGCAGGGTCGCTGCAAACGGCGCCAATTGGCCGCCAAATGACGCTTAAACAATAACACTTTGTCAATTCTTTGTGCACTTCCAAATGACATATCAGTGCATATGTTATTATGTGTGTGCTTTATTTCCAAACGTGTTACATGTACTCGTATGTTGTTAGTGCGCTAATAAATAAATAAATATATAAATAAAAGACATTTAGCCAAAATCCTTTGCACCATTTTGAATGAATACACTTTTATTGTACACCACATAACGATGCAGAAAAATTGTAATAATTAGATAAGTTATAAGTTTTGATTTAAAATTGCCAATACGAACGGTAAAACTATTCAAAAAGGAAAATTCAGTAAACACAATTGTTTATATACAGTTAGTGATAAAATCCACTCGGTAACTAAACAAACAGCATTCATATATATTGTTGCTTCAAATGCCATCATCACAATTCACCCGAATCACGTTTAATCGATTCCCAATATTCGATTCGTGTTGCGTGTACCTATATCAATCAATTCCCAATTGGATAAAAGATTTGTTTTATTGCCTGAACGCTGAATCCATGCGATTTATAGTCAACTCTTGATTTGAATGATAAATGGCATTTTAGGTATTTCCTAGATTAAAAATGAGCTGTCCTACTTCGTTTTAAAAAATATAATTATAACTTCTAAGTTTTCATTTTCTATCATTTATTCTTGTCATTTTTTTTTAACAATGCTTTAAAATAAAATAAAAAACACTATTAAACATTTATAAAAAAAAAATTATAAAAAAATAATCCACCCTCCACTTGCAGGGCTTTTGAATGCCCAAGCAACCGGCGGTCAGGGCTCCAGGTCGAAGAACCTCCTCACAATACGCGCCGTTTAGAGGGCTACTGCCTTCTGTATGCGACCCTTGATCCAACAACCAAGCGAAAGCTTCTTAAGATGTTGGTCGAAGCTTTTCGCGAGAAGACCATTGATTGAAACGACGATCGGAACAATAACGGTCGACTGAACATTCTTATTCTTATTCTTATTATTTCTTATTCTTATTCTTTACTAGCTGTTGCCAGCGACTTCGTCCGTTTTTGTTTTTCGAAAGACATGTAAGACATGTGCCTCATAAATGTGGCAGCACTTTATGTATTTAGGATAGCTAAGCCAGGTATAAATCGTCAAACACTTTCGTCCCCTCTCCCGTAAGAACTGAGCTTAATTTCGAGATAAAAAGCATCCTATATTAATTCTAACACCTTCAAGAACATGTGTACAAAGTTTCGTGATGATCGGTTTAGTAGTTTTTGCGTGAAAGCGTAACAAACAAACTTACATTCACATTTATAATATTAGTTGGGAAGTAGGGATGAGTATTCCTTCTCAGCTAGAGCTTTTTGTGACAAAGATCGTCCGGGGAAGGACTTTCACCATGATTAATTCTGCCGCTAAGCTTCAGACCGGAACACAGCATTGTTGCAATGCTGTGTTCCGGTCAGCATTGCAACAGCATTGTTGCAATGCTGTGTTAGAATTAATATAGGATGCTTTTTATCTCGAAATTAAGCTCAGTTCTCACGGGAGAGGGGACGAAAGTGTTTGACGATTTATACCAGGCTTAGCTATCCTAAATACATAAAGTGCTGCCACATTTATGAGGCACATGTCTTACATGTCTTTCGAAAAACAAAAACGGACGAAGTCGCTGGCAACAGCTAGTAAAGAATAAGAATAAGAAATAATAAGAATAAGAATAAGAATGTTCAGTCGACCGTTATTGTTCCGATCGTCGTTTCAATCAATGGTCTTCTCGCGAAAAGCTTCGACCAACATCTTAAGAAGCTTTCGCTTGGTTGTTGGATCAAGGGTCGCATACGGAAGGCAGTAGCCCTCTAAACGGCGCGTATTGTGAGGAGGTTCTTCGACCTGGAGCCCTGACCGCCGGTTGCTTGGGCATTCAAAAGCCCTGCAAGTGGAGGGTGGATTATTTTTTTATAATTTTTTTTTTATAAATGTTTAATAGTGTTTTTTATTTTATTTTAAAGCATTGTTAAAAAAAAATGACAAGAATAAATGATAGAAAATGAAAACTTAGAAGTTATAATTATATTTTTTAAAACGAAGTAGGACAGCTCATTTTTAATCTAGGAAATACCTAAAATGCCATTTATCATTCAAATCAAGAGTTGACTATAAATCGCATGGATTCAGCGTTCAGGCAATAAAACAAATCTTTTATCCAATAGGGAATTGATTGATATAGGTACACGCAACACGAATCGAATATTGGGAATCGATTAAACGTGATTCGGGTGAATTGTGATGATGGCATTTGAAGCAACAATATATATGAATGCTGTTTGTTTAGTTACCGAGTGGATTTTATCACTAACTGTATATAAACAATTGTGTTTACTGAATTTTCCTTTTTGAATAGTTTTACCGTTCGTATTGGCAATTTTAAATCAAAACTTATAACTTATCTAATTATTACAATTTTTCTGCATCGTTATGTGGTGTACAATAAAAGTGTATTCATTCAAAATGGTGCAAAGGATTTTGGCTAAATGTCTTTTATTTATATATTTATTTATTTATTAGCGCACTAACAACATACGAGTACATGTAACACGTTTGGAAATAAAGCACACACATAATAACATATGCACTGATATGTCATTTGGAAGTGCACAAAGAATTGACAAAGTCGTATTGTTTAAGCGTCATTTGGCGGCCAATTGGCGCCGTTTGCAGCGACCCTGCTTTCTGACTCCGTGGGTTCGATTCCCACAGCTGGAAAATATTCTGAGTATTTATGTATATTATTCATAAAAATATTCATCAGTCATCTAGTACCCATAACATATTGGGAAAGGATTAGGAACTCTAACAATAGAATACTTAGGGTCGTCTGTGAAGGTATGCCGAGTCCTATTTCAGACTATTGGCTGTCTGTTCATCGAGACTGGAACAAAAAATAAAATAAGAACCTATGACATCTGAAATAAGTTTATTAACTATTTCGGTTAGATGTAAGTTTTAATGTATACATTTAATTATAGATTTCTTTGTATATAAAGCTGATATATGGGTTTATATGTCTCTAATAAAAAACTTTATTATTATTATTATTATTATAACATAAGCCACGCTTACTTTGGGGATAGATGGCAACGTTTGCATCGTCGTAGTATATTTATTATTATTATTTATTGTGTGCGTCGTCAAGTGATATTTAAATCACTAAAAATGCACATAACTTAGAAAAATCATAGGTGCTCGCTGGGATTCGAACTCGACGTCGACGACGAAGTGAAGTCGAAGTTTTACCCTTGCTATACCTTTTTGTCACTGCTTTTTCTTTAGATTTAATATAGTATAATAATCAGTAACCTTTTATGTGGCCTTCACTTGTTACCTTGACAAACTCTACCAGATTAATGCTTCGTCGTAAAGGTCTAAAGGAATTTATAATTAGGAACTAATATTCATGCAAGGCTTATATATTACTTTAGTTTGAAATACAAAGCTTATAAACGCTTTGATGGCTTTTTGTTAATCTATGTAGATTGTTTGTCTGTGTAGAATATCATGAAAATTTAATGAAGGTGTACCTACTTGTGTGTATTTTAAATATGAATGCATATACTACGGCAATACACACATCGCCATCAAGCACCAAAGTGAGCGTAGTTTGTGATATGAGTACTAAGATGACTGATGAATATTTTTATGAATAATATACATAAATACTTAGAACATACATATAAACAGACCCTGAAAAACATTCATGCTCATCACACAAACATTTACCAGTAGTGGGAATCGAACTGCGCCAGTCGGCCATCAAACGATAACATAGAAAAGTTATATTATGGGGTGATAGATAATATAAATAATAGAAAGGCTTGGCTTGAAAACTTTTTTCAGAATGTTCCTATTTTGTTAACAGATTCACTAAATTCCTCACCTACTGCAGCTCAGAATTTATTAAGAGGCAACATTAATGAGTGCAAAGTTTTATTTCATTTCAAACATATAGATGCATCGGATATCAGTAAAAACTTCAAGTTGTTAAAATTAAAGAAAACAGGTGATATATGGGGAATGTCGGTAAAGGTAATATCTCAAATTATTGACGTTATTGCTCCTCTTTTAGCCATAATTTTCAATGAATGTGTTGATTTAGGTACTTTCCCGAACCTAATGAAACATAGTAAACTCATTCCTCTATTTAAATCTGGTAATAAAAATGATATAAACAATTACAGACCTATCTCAATCTTACCAGCTCTTAGTAAGATATTTGAAAAAATTATATTAAATCAACTCTTATATCATTTTAATGTAAATAACTTACTACACCCTGAGCAGTATGGCTTCACTAAAGGTCGTAGCACAACGGACGCAGGCGCTAAACTTATAAAACATGTTTATGATGCCTGGGAATGTTCACAGAACGCCATGGGTGTTTTTTGTGATCTATCTAAAGCTTTCGATTGTGTTGATCATAAAACCTTGCTTCTTAAGCTAAGCCACTATGGTATCCAAAACGTTGCACTAAATTTGGTTGCCTCTTATCTCAGCAATAGAACCCAAAGAGTTTGCATAAATGATGCAAAGTCTCAGGGTTCAAATACCTCAATGGGTGTCCCACAAGGCTCGATTTTGGGTCCTTTTCTATTTTTAGTGTATATAAATGATCTACCGTACCATGTCAGTGGAACATGCGACATTGTATTGTTTGCAGATGATACATCTCTAATTTTTAAGACTGATAGGAGTAAAGATAACTCTGACGAAGTAAACCGTGTTATGTCGCATGTGTCGCACTGGTTTACAGTTAACAACTTACTTTTAAATGCAAAAAAAAACAAAGTGTGTCGAATTTATCTTACCAAATGTAAAGAAAATTGATAAAAATATAATGATAAATGGTGAATCACTAAAAATAGAGACTTCCACAGTTTTTCTGGGCGTGACCTTGGATAATAAGCTACAGTGGGGTGCCCATATAGATTCACTAGCGGGTAAACTAAGCTCGGCTGCCTACGCAGTCAGAAAAATTAGACAGATTACTGACGTTGAAATAGCTAGGCTAGTTTATTTTGCGTACTTTCATAGTGTTATGTCCTATGGAATCTTGTTATGGGGTAAAGCAGCTGATATCGAAACTATATTTATATTGCAGAAAAGAGCTGTACGGTCAATATATAAACTTAAATCACGCGAATCCCTCCGTGAGAAGTTTAAAGAAATAGGCATACTTACTGTAGCTTCACAATATATTTATAACAATATAGTATTTGTAAGACAACATATTAGTCTTTATACACAAAAAGTGGACATAAACAGTCGACTTACAAGAAATGGTCATAAATTAGTGTCATCTGCATATCGTCTGCGTAAGGTACAGGGATCATTTGTGGGATTGAGTATACGCTTTTATAATATGATTCCTAAGGTGATTTTGGACCTGCCAATGCACAAGTTTAAAGAATTTGTTAAAACACATTTATTAGAGCGAGGTAGTAACCTCGCTCTAATAAATGTGTTATGTCTATAGTAATACAATTGATGAATTTTTTAATGACAAGGTTGCTTGGAAGCATCCGGCTCCGCTTTCAGCTCTCACAAGATAGAAAAATGAATGTTAAAATACAAAATGTAAATTGTTGATGTTGGAAAAGAGCAACTGCTGAGTTTCTTGCCGGCTTCTTCTCGGTAGAATGTGCCTTCCGAACCGGTGGTAGAATCACTACAAACAGACAGACTTGACGTTTCAAAAGTGCTTATATTAGGCCTACTTGAAATAAATGAATTTTGAATTTTGAATTTATAAATTATTGGTCTTTATATAGTTTAAAGCAACACTGTGCTGTGGTGATAAGAAAATGAACACCTGGCTAAGTTTGTTGTGGGATTCTTCTTAAACCAGAGTGCGTTCTGAACTCTCGTAGCTTTCGTTTAAAGTTTATGAATAAAAAAACTAAAAATGAAAAGAAAACTTTATTTGGATATACACACACTAGAATTTAAATACAACCTAATAGTCTACACAACAATTATAGGAACGGTGTGATCCCAAAATGGTCTTCACTCAGCATGTTTGCAGTGCCTGTTAAGACACAGTGCTGATCTTCCGTGAAGCCAGACGTGATGTTTGGACGGTAGGCACTGTCAGAGCGACGCTTAAAAACTATGGGTAAAATAAAACAATTTAAAAGTATTATATAATTAAAAAATAAGAAAAAAAAGTGTAATAATAAATAAAAAATAATATAAAAGATTTGTATACATATATAATATTCGAACCGATAAAAAAAAAAAAAAGTTATTGCTACATAAAAGTTTGCATGTGCTCATCAAGAGAAGGATATTGTAATTTTATTAGTGTTTTTACCTACACTTGGAGAAGTTATCAATTTTTATTAATTTAAAATGCATATAAAAAATTTCGATGTCGAAATTAGTACATACCTTTTACATCAGTCTTACAGTGACTGTAGCGTCATCTAGTAGGAAACGTTGCAGTTAGTGGCAGTAGTAGCACAGAGATCGCTCGCGTGAGCGAACATGCGGCGTGCGATTGTGCGGATGAAAACCGACACCAGGACGCCTACCGTGGAGGTTTTCGTCCGCACAATCGCACGCCGCATGTTCGCTCACGCAGACTACGGGCCGTGCGAACACCTCCACGGAATAGCCCCAGCGCTGGACAGACCTATAACAGGGCGTTCACTACCTCGAGAGCTCCTCCAATCACCCCCGCCAGCGCGACAACGCGGAGGCACAAATGGTGACATCGATGACTCAAGGCCCATCGGAATTAATAACATCCCCGCGCGCGCCGACGACGACTACGCTGACAGTGACGCCGACATTTCACGGACAAGACAAACCAACAGGCCCAAAGCCAATGATGGCGGGCCCTAGCCCCTAGACAGGGGCTAAAACAACAATTACCAGGGCAGCATAGCTGCCCTGCGAATATGACCCGGGTAAGGAGGCGTTGCCTCGAGGCCCGTACCCCCGACCGGCCTATTGGCCGCTTGGAGATGACCCACACGCGAGAGGTCGCTGCTGCCCGTTCTTAGTGATATTCCCTTAGTCGCCTCGTACGACACCCGCGGGAAGATGAGTTGGCAACAACTGTATTCTGATCTGATCGTCACCGCACATCAATTCATGATGTTTTTCAATTACAACTACAGATTCTAAAAGCGTAGTTTCATTCCAGAATACTGGCCTGACTCAGGAATGTTAAGGTGCCAGCTTCCGTACCCTGGAGAGTAAGTCCGAAGGTAAACCTTCGGTCTCGATGTGATGTGATGATGTGATTACAATTGTTTAAAGTATAGAATAATAATTAAAGTAGCGTGGTAGGTTCAAGCAAAGTCCTGTCAACAAGGTTGCTTCTCAGAGATTTCTTGCGGCAATAAGGCTGCCTTAGCATACCTGCACAACGGTGCAGGTAAAGAACACTTTACACTCATATTACACTCATATATAGTAAGGTTTTAGCATACCTGCAATGTTCTTTACATTCCTACTGTGTTTTTTTTTCTTGTATGTTTTGCGTGCAATGAACTATTTCTTTTACTTTCTCCACGTTCCCTCTCTCCTATTCGATAAGAGTCCTGTTTTTTTTTTATTCCACTACAAAGCCCTTGACTGCAATTTAACTTGGTGGTAACTGATGATGCAGTCTAATATGGTAGCGGGCTAGCCTGTTTGTACGCGACATCGTACCGGAACGTAAAATCGCTTAGCGGTCTCTGTCGGTAGGGTGGCAACTAGCCACGGGCAATGCCACCACACAAATAACAGTTTAGGGACGAGCAGAGTATGATGTAGTTTTTTTAATTCAGTTCAGTAAGATACAGACTGTTAGGGGTATGTCAGTTATATTTAACCCATAACCTCATAAATAAGATGTTGATATTCCATAATTGAAAAGTTACTGGGGTCTGTCAAGGACGGATAAATTCACCCAAATTACCTCCGCGACCTCACTTCGCCAAGTCGATTGTGAAGTAAACAGAATAAATTTTTATTATTCCATCGACATGGATCTGGTATTTACGTAAAACAGAATGTTTTCTTAACTCGCCCCTCGACAATATGTCGCGAAAGTTTCTTTTATAAATAAACTCGTGTTTTCTTTTCATTTTGCACCAACTTTGGGGTGAGATGCGGGCAAAAAGTGTACAAGTGTGCGATAGCAAGAGGAAAGGATGTCAAGAAACTTCGTAACTCGTCTTCATGTAGTATTTTGTTTCATTTTCATACTTCCATTCTTCCGGTATTTAATCAGGGTATTTTTGGATATCTTCTGTACTAAATAAGGAATGCTGTTTCAATATTTCTGTTTTTAATTCCCGAAGCAAAAACAACGGCATGTTTTAAACAAACGCGCGCGGGCGCGTGCGTTTGTGTGTGTGTGTGCGTGTGTGTATGTGTGGTGTGTGTGTGTGTGTGTGTGTGCTTGTGCGTGTGTATGTAAACGGATAACCAGTCATTAATTCCAGTATTTAAATCTTTATATTACATAAAGATTAAAAAAAGATTTGTTTAAGTTCTAATTTCAAGCCTTATTACATCCGGGCAAGTTCTAAATACCTTGTCATTTGAAGTTAGTTAAAAGGGTTCAAATCCCATGGTACAGGCTCAAGTATCTGTGAAAGGCAATTAGAATCAGAGGAAATTTCCCAATAAATTGGAGAGTAATCTCGCATCGACCTTGCGTTTCATTACTGAAGCAGTAATGGCCACTATATTCCAAATCGAAGCTTAATGCGTTCACGATGCTTAGTGTTCAAAGTTACGCGACTGTAAATTTTGATTTCACGCAATAAGGAAACCAACGTGTCCATTTAAGTGATTTAAACACCACCTTATACAAAACAAAATGGCCGTGCGAGTGCCAGTTGGGATTTAATGCCAATTTTGTTGATATAGAACCTAATGGGAGTGAGCTTTCAAAGAGTTCCAGTCAGTGCCAAGAGGAAATTGGCGAAACGGGTACCTACTAAAATTAAACATAAATAAAACTTCAACATCTTGTTTATACCAAAGTCCGGTATATAACGTATCGACTTCGAAAGTAGAGGTCGATACGTTCTTAATTCAAAAGTTAGTTTCCTACGCTTAGGTAGATAGGTATATACAACAGAAATGGAGCGAGGTGATAATACTGCATTCGTAAATTTAAAGCCAAAGCTAATTATTTTATTTTATTTATTGATACTCTTTATTTTTACTCCGCAACAGTTATGATATACCTACATATGAACACCCAGACACGGAAAAACATTCATGTTCATCACACAAATATTTTCCATACACAGACCCACCACGCTGCTCCTATGAAGTTGTCTCCGATTGGCGGGGATTTACACCGCCAATTTCCCCCTCTTCTTTCTTCTTAAGGTGCCTCGCCAACTAGTGAAGGTTGGCTGTCAGTTTTTGATAAATCGCCTTTTCTATCGCGAGGCTAAATAGCTGGGCGGAACTCGCGACCGAGTCAACTCTCTAATGTTCCTTACTCTGCGCTGATATTAAATTTTTTCAAGGGTAGAAAAATACAATACCTTTCAACTTTTGGCCTGACCCGGAATTGAACCTAGGACCTCGTGATTCGTAGTTGAATATGCTAAGCCAACGAGGATGCCATTCCATTTCACGAATACCTTTTATAGTAGTGTAGTAGTAGTGACGTCAAGAGACGCAATAGCACTTCCAGGTTAGAACGATGAACCAGGCAATACCTTAATAACGCCTAATCTAATAAAAACTCCTAATCATACATCAACTATTCACCAATAGTAATCACCTAGGAGAAACGTTATTTTCTATAGACATCGCGACATTCGATTTAGGCCATTCCTAGTTTAAGTGAACACGGGCATAAGCCATTGCAATTAATCGAGCGTTAACTTCTTACCAAACAAAAAAATTAAAACCTAAACTTAGCAGATATTTGCGTCGAATTTCCCTCAGTAGTAAATATATAACAAAATCTGGGAGAAAATCCTTATCAATCATACGAATTCAATATAAAGTTGGAATTTGAGCCACTTTTACCAAGATCTCGAAAGTAGGTTTGGAAACTTATATTGTACGGGAACTCGGTTAAGTAGCTGTAGAATTATCTTGAAATCATTGGCCGGAGAAGTCTACAATTTTTTTTACTTACGCAACTTCAATCTTATATATCTTATATA
Source organism: Pararge aegeria (assembly GCF_905163445.1). Taxonomy (NCBI): domain Eukaryota; kingdom Metazoa; phylum Arthropoda; class Insecta; order Lepidoptera; family Nymphalidae; genus Pararge; species Pararge aegeria. The sequence goes on from NC_053193.1 coordinate 2,028,279, forward strand.
TATTTACACTTTATCTATATTTACTAAAAATACATGAAGCAGTGATAGCCCAGTGGGTAAGGGCCCGGTACGAATTACTGACTTCTCGGAGTTATGTGCGTTTTTAATTTAAGCAATTTAAATGTCGCTAGCTTTAAACGGAAGGAGAACAACGTGAGGAAACCTGCGTGCCTGAGAGTTCTCTTCATAACTTTCTCAAGGGCGTGTGAAGTCCACCAATCCGCACTGGGCCAGCGTGGTGGAATACGGCCTTAATCACTTCTGATTGGCGGGGGAGACCTTTGACCTGTAGTGGGCTGGTAAAGGATTGTTATGATGATGATAACGCCAGGGAGGTCATCCAAAATGCATGTAAGTAAACATTGTTAAATATATATAAAACATTGCTGCACGATCCAGTAGTGGTTCTACATCTTCGGTATTACCGCATACATTACGTAGTAAAATGTTACATTTAAAGTAACACGAGGGCCGCAAACTTTGCAATCATTTTATTAGCTTTTAAGGCGGATGAATATTAATCCCGGGGAAAGCATAAAGGACAAAGCTTTTACTGAGTTCAGCGGACGTCACCCCGGGGACCAGGGAAATATTCCTCCAGAAGCATTATGTGTCAGAATGTGTTCATGGATGTGTTATTTTTCAGGTTTACTTGTATACAGGTATTTTTTATCCGCTATCTTACGGGACAGGATGAGCGTTAGTTTTGGGTTGAACACTCTTATCTTGGATTCTCGGTGGCCCAACAAATAAAACAACACATATCTACTATTATTCGTTATTTATATTAAAAACGCGTTAATGGCAGATAATCATATAAAACTTATAAATCGAAATATTACTTCACAGTATATAGAGTAACATTATTTTCTGCCTTCTAACCGAAAAGCTAATAGTTTTTGAGTAAACCACTGCCAAAGTTTTTACTGTAAGAAATCAGATACAGCTCTAACATCACTTTAAAAATTTAAATCAAGTTAGTCCTGTCACCTTATTAGGCACGAGTCGCGTAGTGTAGGTACTATGCGCGTGTCGGCCGTTTGTCCTCAATAGAGTTGTTAAAAGTAAATTACAAACACTTAAAACTTAGAATGAAACCCTCCAACAGTATCTCGTAATTCACATTGTACATATAAAACTCACAGACAGACAAAAAAGATACAGACTAGGATATTGTTGGCCAAGAAGTCTTATTTTTGAAGACCGGTTGGCGCAGTGGGAAGCAACACTGTTTAAGGCTGTGGGTTCGATACCCGCTACCGGAAAAGGTGTATTGAACCTGAATGTTTTTCAGAGGCTGGGTGATTATCTATATATTATAAGTATTTATGTATATTAATCTAAAAATATTAATCAGTTATCTCAGTAATCATAACACAAGCTAAGCTTATTTTAGGGCTAGAGGGTGATGAGTTTATTGTCGTACTATATTTATTATTATTAGTAACAGCCTTCATTTCCACAGCTAACGACAAGGATTAATAAAAGAAGAAAACGTAACTGAAGTCTCCGACTAAAAGTAAGTACAAAAAATATTTAGGTCATTAATCTCCCTTTTAAAGAAATGAAGAAAAAAGGGAAAAAATTAAGCCCTACATTTCCTACTTTGAGTCACAGAAATTTTAATTCGAAAAATGCGGTGAAAAGTTTTTAATCATAGTAATGGTTGGATTTTTCATTCGCTCTTATATAATATCGGCATCGGAATTGATTACATTCAAACGTGAGTTGTATCTTGAATCTTTATTAGCATAATTTTAAGGTGCTGAGGTTTATCATCAACGACCCACTGAAGGACACGGGTCTCCCCCACAATGAGAAGGGTTGAGGCCGTAGTCAACCACGCTGCCCCAGTGCGGATTGGTGGCCACCACACGCCGTTGGGAACATTATGGAGGACTGTCAAGCATGAAGGTTTCCCCACGATGCTTTCACCGTTGAAGCAAGTGATATACTAATTGCTTGAAACACACATAACTTAGTAAAGTTAGAGAAAGAAGAAAAGAAGAAACACTTTATTGCACATACAGGAAAAGAAACAGTAAGGAGTATACAGTATACAATGTAGACATGGAAAGGCAGCCTTTTTGCTGCAAGCAATCTCTTACAGGCAACCTTTGTAGATAGGACTTACAGCAAGAGAACGGGATAGTGTTAGAGGTGCTTGGTGGGGTTTGAACTCCGACCCCCGAAAGTGAAGCTAAATTGATAGCCACTGAGCTATCACCGCTGAGGCCTGAAGTTTATATTTCCTAGTTTTTCAAGCGTAATCGTTGTGTTCGTTAACAAAGCAAAATATAGTTGATAGCTATACGCGTGTACTGCAGGGACGTGTGTGCCCGCTTGCGGTTAAAGACTTTATTACCATGGTCATAAGACACGAAATATCTTTTTATACCGCCACAAAAGCTAATCCACCTATGTGGTCACCCAAGAACTGACACTTACTTAGTCTAAAGAAAATAGTGGCAGCGTCTTAAACGCTACCCTAAGTGTTGCCATAAGGTATATTCTTTGCAAATATTTGTAGTATTGAAACACTTAACTAATATTATGTAAATAATAAATAATAAAATAAATAAATATACTACGCAATACACACATCGCCTTCTAGCCCCAAAGTAAACTTAGCTTCTGTTATGGGAACTAAGATGACTGACGAATATTTTTTTGAATAATATACATAAATAATTAGAATAAAAATTGTTTGTATGATTAGCGTGAATATTTTTCAGTGTCTGGGTGTTTATATGTATATTGTGTATATTATTCATAAAAGTAGTCAGTAAAAAAAAAGCAAAGTAGCATAGCCATATTACGACAATCGTTAGCTGGCACTTATTCAGAGCTAAAGTCGCATAAAGAAGGTCTCTGACACCATGTTCGAGTAGCTTCGACGTTTTCTTAGCTTTTTTTCGAACACCGTCCGAAACTAGTGAAAATATTTACAACAATACATAAACAAAACTGTTGAAAACATTGTTTTTGACATTAATTTTATCGTATATTTTCTTTGAATACCGAAACCCTCATCGCAAAAGCGATATATTATACTTAATGCTATGCGTTCTCGAAACTTTTTGTCCCAGGAGCAACGCCCTTTGTAAAAGCTTTTCTGTACGAACCTTTTACAGGATTACTTCTACACTTTTAATAAAGACCGATAAAATTTTACATATCCTTAATACATTTAAATTATCACTTTACATAACGGTCGAAATTTTCAAAAATCTAACTTCTGTGAGCCATTAGATTATATATAGTAGGAAATAGTATCAGAATGATTATAGCAGAAATACCTAAATGGTGGACTAAGGATCCATTCTCATTGAGGGAGAACCGTGCCCTGCAGTGGGCCAGTACTGGGTTAATATGATGAGAATAAAAAAGTCAGGAAGGGAGTATATCTTACTTACTACCACAGTCGCAATAGCAGCATTTGTGTTCTTAAAAAATCTTCTCCTAAAAAAATTTTCTTTAATAAATCGCCGGTGGAAACAAAGTGGGTTTTATGAGTATCGCAGTATTATTTCTTATTTAAATAAATAGTTTCATCATCAAGCGTATAACAGTAAAATACTTTTTAATTCATTCCAATTGGGCATTCAATTTAGAAGTGCGATCACTTACATTGAATGTCCAATAATAATAAAATTTAAAAAATTTAAGGACTACACCTAAACAAAACAGTTGAGAAACATATTTTTAGAGATACATTTAATTGAAAAAGTTCTTTTAAAACTGCACCTGACTTTAAAAGTAAGAACTTAAAAGTATCAGCAGAACTAGGTAAAGCCTAATTGAATGCCACGCATCTAAAAAATATACTGTTACGGGATGCTTTAAAAACAAAAATAAACGCAGACGAAGTCTTACAGCTACTTTTTAATATAATAATCCTTTTCATAGCCCAGAAATTTTAGATAAAATACTATATCTACAGAATACCAACTTTCAAGTGAGAGTTGAAGTAAGATATTAAACACAAGCCAGTCTACCGCGAATCGAATTACTTCACTAACTTCGGGCGTCCTTATTGCGGGCAACCTTGACGTTTCAGCATTTGGATGTAAATGTTTTTTTGACTCTCAAAAAGGCAGAGGCAAACGGATATCACACATAACGCTCCAAGCTTATCTCTCACAAGAAAAATTCTAAAGATTCTAAAACTGCAAAACGATGCTGAAAAAGAGCAATCTGCTGAGTTTCTCGCCGGCTTCTTTTCCGTAGAATTTGTCTTCCGAACCGGTGGTAGCGTCACTGTAGACAGACTGACTTGGTGTTTTAAAGTGATTATAAAGTCAGCCTACTTGCAAAAAAAAAAATATCCGCAATAACTGTTATCTTTGTGATATTGAATTTAGAATTATGTCACTTAGTTCTTGCATTATCACGCTGACCAAACGTGTATGGAAATTTGGAGATATCTGGTTCGATTTTGTCTTTTGTTGTAGTTGCAAGATTGCACTAAAACAAACAAACGTTGCAAGTTAAATGAAACGTCAGAAGCGTTATTCCAATTTGAGGTTATTAATGAAAAAGTGTTATTTTACTGACTATCGGACGTGGGCAACTAATAAGTGACAGCTAAGTAATGTTAAAGGTTACTTTTTTAAGACCAAAAGTCACAACATAAAACAGCAGAAACAGGGTAGTTTAAGATAAGTCGAAATTATTTTATGCGTGTCTGATTTTAGTCTTCTAAATAAATATAATTGAATATTATATATATATTTTTTACAGACTTTTTAAATAAATTTCTTAATCATTCTATACTGAGATGACCAGTCACAGCCTATTTTTAATCATAAATTGCTACGTAGCGGTAAAAAGTTGCATGTAACTTATGAAAATTAAGCTTAATTTGCAATACTCTGCGAAAAGCAGGAGAATCTATATGGTGTAATTTATAATCTTTTCAGTCCTTATTCTCCACACCAAACAGATCTTCGGCCATGTACTCTCTAAGCTCGTTTCGCTCCGAAACCGGAGCATCCTCAGGAGATGTTGACTTTTGAAGAAATTATAAATTGCAACTCCTGTTTTTGCCGAGCATAACATTATATGTTACATTAAGTTTAATTTACATAATATAACACACAATTCCGCAAAGTAACGCCTGCTTATATACAGCATTTAAGTTATTATAACGTTAAAAATTAAATTTGCCAAAACAATCTCGAATTTAATTCCACAATAAGGACGCCAGAGTACCGAGCTAAATAAAGTAGGTAAATACAAAGGGTCAGTCTAAACTGCTTAACTAAATAACAATGTTGAAAAGCCGCGGACTGTAACTAAATCAGTACTAATTTGTTGTACAAAGAGCATAATCAAAATAAGTTACTCAAACTATGAATAAACTGTGCGTTAGTTAAAATATATTGTTAATCACTTCAACAAATCTACATATAAAAATCGGAAGAATTTTAATTATCCTATAGCTTAAAGGCGTTTAATCTTCTTATTTTCTTTTAGGAAAATAAGTGTGGTTAATAAAGGTTTTATTTCCTTTATTTTCTATAACTATAACTATATGCGGAATAATTTGTCGCAACTGACGGACACACAACCTACAGCCCAATGAATGAACGTAGAAATATAATATTTTGAGAGATATAATAGGAGACAGAAGTTTTTTGAGTAGTATATCATTTTTCGATTAACTACATAAACTTGGTATTTGATTTTTTTTGTTTTAAGCTTCAACTGAAGCTAGTTTTCAGCAGGCAGGCATAAGTACCGCTAGAAATTTTCCTAACCTCATGGATTATTAGAAATTCTACGCATTCTAATTGCCGCCTTTTTCCACATCCTCAATAGCCTATAAAAGCCCACTGCTGGGCTAAAGCCTTTCCCAACGGGACAGTTTGACCATAATCACCACGCTGGGCAGATGAGCTGTGTTATGGGTACTAAAACGACTGATGCATATTTTTATGAATAATACACATAAATACTTTCAATATACAGATAAACAACTGAGTACTGGCACTGTGAGCCACCCTGCTTTCTGAGTCCAAGGCCGTGGGTTCAATTCCCACACCTGGAAAATGTTTGTGTGATGAACATGAATGTTTTACAGTGTCTGGGTGTCTATTTTTATATTATAAGTATTTACGTATATTATTCATAACAATATTCATCACTCATCTGAGTACCCATAACACAAGCTACGTTTACTTTGGGGCTAGATGGCGATGTGTCTATTGTCGTAGTATATTTATTTAATTATTAAATTAATATTATAGAGAAAATTTTATGCAAAAAAAACGTAAGGTAAATCCGACCATTATCAATTAAGATCAATTTATGTCAGCCCCACCATACTTGAAACACATTCGTGGATATCAATATCATACATTACAGGTGAAATTATTTTTATTGGGAAGTTCCCAGTAGAGTTGTCTATAAAATTATGCTAATCAGACCACCACTCACGTTTCAATATAATCAACTTCGAAGTTGATATACGAACGAAGAACTCCAATTACAATTATCGGAAAATTTCCATCGCTTTTTGCTGCATTTAAATTGCTTCAACTCGGAGCCTTCATTTTAGTGTTTTTATTGAGATACCTACTTAATGACTGATAACTAATAATTTAAATTCATTTAATTTATTTACTTCGGTAGGTATCCAAATGTTCCAATTATGAATTTTACAGCAGTATCGTATCTTGCTGCTGCTGTAAAATTCATAATTGTAACATTTCGATATCTAAGTCGCTTTCTATGGGCCTCATTAGAAGGATCACAATCACTCGGCGGGCTATGGAGAGGGCAATGTTGGGAGTATCTCTACGTCATCATATCAGGAATGAGAAAATCCGTAGAAGAACCAGAGTTACCGACATAGCTCAGCGTGTCGCAAAGCAGAACTGGAAAAGGGAGTGGCACATAGCTCGGAGAACCGATGGACGTTGGGTTTCCAAGGTGCTGGAATGGCGACCCCGGACTAGTAAACGCAGCGTTCGTCAGCCCCCGACGAGGTGAACCGATGACATCAAACGACTCGCTGGGAGTCACTGGAAACAAGCAGCCCAGGACAGGGTGGATTTTGGAACTCCCAACAAAAGACCAGCGGTGGACTTCAATCGGTTGAAATGATGATAATAATGATCGGATCTTAAAAAAATGAGGGCAAAGGTCGCTACCTATACTGTTATCTATACATACTATGCCATCGTCTAAAGCTCATCTGGCACCATAATCAATAAAAAAGAAAGAACAGAAAAGAATTTTATTGCTTACATTACGCATATAAATTGTGAATGAATGAACACACTTTTACTGTACATCAAAGAGTACAGCTACGAGACGAAAGTAGCTAAACATATAAGAACAAGAGGGTACAAAAAATAAACATACATACACATATATCTATAAATAATATAGTTTAAACTACTAATTTTATTGTTACAAAAAACTTCTGTACGGGCGTGGTTATTATTTCCCTTTATATATTTTGTATAAATAGGTAAGTATTTATTTGCGCGGCACAAGTATCTAAGTTCTTTAATTATTCCGTCCGACAAATAAGGCTGTGTCTTTATTTCCTCAGTCGGAAATACGTTTGACAAGGAAACAGCATTGACTGTAACACATACGCAATAAAGTTACTTTTACATTATAAATGTTACGAAAGCCGAAAACTTTTTAATCATGTTATTAGCTTTCAGAATATTATGGGCGCGGAGAGAGATTGTGTAAAAGACAAAGCTTTTACCGAGTTGAGCGCTCGTTGCCCAAGGGAGCAGGGTTCGAGAACATTCTGCCACTGGATACGCTTTTATCGTGGAAAACGAAATACTAAAACAATTAATTAGCACTTTTAAAGTGATCCCTACTTTTGAAAAGGAAGGAATAGTGCTAAAATGTATCGTATTCAAATTTTGAGATATCGAATTATTATTTTAACTATATTATTGACATATATGTAGACACATATTATATACACCAGGGGACACAGATAATATACACCAGGACCAGGACAACCAAGCTAGTTCGCTATATAGCAAAATAGTTCATCGCCGGTCTGGTATGTCGAGAGAGGTCGTCTGAAAATCAGCGCTGTAGCAGTAAACACTAGACTACTGCGTAACGCTGAGACACCACAGATATTTTAACGTAAAATAATTTTATGGTTCTGCATACATAGCATTCTATTATTTTATCTTTATTTTAGGTTTTTTGTGTATTTGTTTTTGGTCTATTTAATTTTATTTAGTTACCTAATTTAAAGATCTTCTGTTATGTAATCCCTGATATATTGTTTTGTTATATGAACTTTATATTATGTTGTTTTTATTCACAAATATAAGATGTATTATTTAATATTACTGTCCATTAATCGGCGTCTTCTAAGCATTGTGGCTAAATATGATTTTCCATCGGAGTCAAAAGTTTTTGGGATAGAGTGGTGAGTCTATGCTCTAAAACTGTCCTATAAGACAGGATGTCTAAGCCAAGTAGGCCATTAAAAAGGCTAACAAATGATGAAAAACATAAACATGATTGTTCTTAATCCAGATATATTCTGCTATAAAATCGGATACTCTTTGCTTCCAGTCGAATATGTGGAAAGGTATAAACTAAAATACGGAAGCTAAATTTACATATTTATCATCAACATTAAAAACCCATTTCCAGCTTACTACAAGGCAGGCCTTTTCTCAGAATCAGGGGCTGTAGTCCACCACGCTGGCCAAGTGCGGATTGGCGGACTTCACACGCCTTTGAGAATATTATGGAGATCTCTCAGGCATGCAGTCTTCCTTGCGTCCTCAATTAAAGCATTATTTTAATATTTAATTTCTTAAAACGCACTTACCTCCGAAAGTTAGCGGTTGCGTGCTGTATATGGAACTCGGTCTCTTCGAAGGAAAGCCAAAGTCTTACCTTCCTACCTTCCTTCTCAGACAATATTTCGAACAACCTAATCATCATCATCATATCAACCAATTACCGGTCCACTACAGGGCACGGGTCTCCTACCACAGTAAGGTGTTAAGGCCGTATCCCACCACGCTGGCGCAGTGTTGATTGGTGGAGTCCACACACATTTTAAATGAGTGAGCAACTGGTTTTGAAATTTATCTTAAAGCGCACATAACTTAGTGGGAGGAAAAGTTAGTGGAATTCGAAATATCAGACAACCTATTCTCAGTAAATGAAATCATTCTATAAAACACATAAGAAATACATGAGTGACGCTACATTTACCTCGAAAAAGGTGCACCCGATTTTAGAAAGTGCTGCTATATAAAAGTCGGATTTCCTTAGAATACACACAAAAGTTGCTTTTACATTTTTGCTGGGCATATTTTTGTGGCTGTGTGGAAATTCAACTCGAAAACTTTTAATCAGTTTATTTATTAGCTTTCAGAATATAATGGGCGGGAAGTGGGAGTGTATAAAGACAAAGCTTTTACTGAGTTCAGCGCACGGTACCCAAGAGAGTATAAAACGTTCCAGAATTTTTGCCACTGTACAATCTTTTATCTTAGAGAAAAGAAAAATGTTGAATTCACGTACTTTTTTCATCTTATGGTCTCATAAGAAGGCTCAGAGTCACTCAGCGGGCAATGGGGAAAGCTATGCTCGGAGTATGTCTACGTTATCGAATCAGGAATGAGGAGCTCCGTAGAAGAACCATACTTACAAAACCATAAACATAGTTAAAAGTTGTTTAAAAGTTGTTGTAGTTTTTTTTTTGTTGTAACTTTTTTTTACCATTTAAACCATAGTTAGTTTTACATAGCTCAATGAACGCCAAGATGAAGTGGCAACCTCGCACCGGTAAACGCTCCGTTGATGGACCACCGATTAGGTGGACACATGACAATACACGTGTCGTAGGTAGCCGCTGGAACCAATCGGCACAAAACCGTGGTATTTGGAACTCCCTACAGAAGACCTATGTCCAGCAGTGGACGTCAATCGGTTGATATGATGATAATGACCTTTTAATGAGGCGACATTTTGTTATGATTGTTTTGGCAACTTCTCTAGTGATATTATGCTATAAGGGGCGCTGGCAGGTTAATCAAAGTGGTGCCGGGGACAAAGTTCGGAGAAAGGATCTACGTTGGGGTCCCAAGATGCTGGAATGGCAGCCCCGCACTGGTAAGCGCAGAGTTGGCCGGCCCCCAACGAGGTGGACAGATGACATTAAGCGCGTCGCAAGTAGCCGCTGGATCCAAGCGGCATAGAACCGTGGAATTTGGAACTCGCTAAAAAAGACCTATGTCCAGCAGTGGACGTCTATCGGTTGATATGATGATGAAGATGATGGCATACCTTCTTCTTGATATCTGAATAGAAACCGATACCCTCTCATAATATGTTATCAATCCATTTATATTCGTTTTCCCAGGTACTCTTTCTCCGGTAAATTTGCAGTCCGCTATCAACGTTTTAAACTCTTACAGTAACTGTAAGTGACCATGAAACCCAACCTGCTATCCACTTAAATTATTTATAGTTTGAGATAAATCGATAGTTTCTCCATTATAATATATTATATAATGGTATATTATAATGGAGAAACCGTTGGAAAGCGCAACCATAAGATACTTATAAAATAGATGGCTTCGAAGGCATCAAAAATTCAAACCTCAATTTTATCGTATTTTCAATGTAACTTAACTTGTACGGTAGATATAAATCTGACTTATCAAAATACAACAATATGATATTTGATAGTATTCCGCTCGTATTGTGAAATGAAACCGTAATATCGCTTTATCAAACAAGATATCGCGTTCCGTAAAGTTGCTTTCGGTTCTACCCTTCCTTAACCGTTTCTATACTGTTATTTTTATAAAAGTCAATATGTAGTGGCATATTCATAAATGCTATAGAAACAGAACGGGGTAGTTACTTTCTGGACCCCGCAATATGATCCCAATCCCTGGCCCCATCCCCCCGGATTAGCGTGATATGTGTGAAACAAAAAGACCCTGATAAAGAAATTCCACACACTGACCACTTTCCGTTGGCCATTTTATAAATGGGACTTATTCTATTACAAGATACATTGCTAGTTTTAAACATAACATAAAGCTGAACTTTTTATCTTTTGTATATAAATGGAAAATACGAAAAAATAAGATTTTTTATATTTCTTCGCCAGACCCAGTTATCAATCAACTATAAATAAATAATAATAATGTTTATTCCAAAAAATCCTAAGTCTGAACAATAAAGTAAAAGTTTTTCTTATTTTTTGATCCATGACACCTTAAATAATTATTTTAGTACAAGCTTCTGAGGCTAAACTAAGATACCTTGTATTTCAGCTTCAGTAATTAAGGAAAAAATTTAGTTTTATGCCCGTTTTCACTGACGACCAACAAGTCAATGAGTAAGTAAATAACGCTTGATCAAAGAAGATTCCTAGGACTACACATTTAGGAGTACTTTTCATCAATCGATTTTCAATAGGCAACTCATATAACCTAACTTGTCTATAGTTCTGGCCACAAGGTGTGGTATTTTGTGTTTGTATTATCATATTTTTCATTTTTCTAATGATTATTAAAAAAAACAAATTAATATATTTTCCATCTGTCAAGTATCAGTTTACGAGTCACTTAAACGTTACGATCCGCCGAATCGGTGTCGTAAGTTTCGTTGGCGCCTAAGAGTCCATACCCACTTATACGATCAGTCTTTTTGGCCTGAAACCGGACGCCGGACGTGAGTGTTCACATTATATCCGATCAGTCTGTTTTGCCAAAAGGTCGGTGGTTCGACTCGCCGCTAGTTTACCTTTGTATTGCGTAAGCGATTGACGGCCACGATGATGTTCTTGTACTGTGGTGGTATTTGAGAGGAAAAGAAGTTGAATACGAAGACAACATTGGGTGCATCCTATTTTATATTACGTCATCACAAATTAAGAGTTCGTGAAACGTTTGTTTTCTATAGAAATCATTAAAATCAAAAGACATCCGATTAAGGCTATTCCTAGGTTAGTGAAAACGGGCTTAAAATATTAAACTCTTTATAAAAACTTTATCTATTTTAATTGATTACAGAAAATGTTCCTGTACCTGTATCCTCAAGACAATATAGTCACAAGTTTCCACGTGGTACCGTACCTGAACCATGAGTTAACTACGAACGAAGAAAATTCAGAAAATAGAAATTTCTAAATTTCTATTTTCCGGCCATATTTGTTTATTTATTTATTCATATCTTTAGTATACTAACAGCTAGCCAAAACGTATATAAAGTCAGTTATCTTATCAGTTTATTTAAATAAATAAATAAATAAATATGTATATAAATAATTTATCTGAACATAATTTGTGAACTTAGCTAAACTTATAATATTAAATGTGTCAATTTTTTCATGTTGTGCGATCAGATATTGTATTTGATCTCCCATTTCTACGAAGCCAGCATTCACTACGGCAATGGGGAGTTCGACACGGAACGAATCTCGAAATTTATTTTGTTCAATGCGCTTTTCTGAGGAGCTACTGATTCGGATTGGAAAATCTTTTTATATTAGATATTTTATAATATTATATGACTATGACCAAGAAGAGTAGTACCAATGAGACATATTGCAAAAACGGGATAGGTTGAGAGCTTCCGTAGTCGTAAAAACTTACGCCAAAATAATTTGTGACGGAATTGTGCCTCTTAATACATTTTAAATAACGTCCTTGGCAGCATGTGTTTATCTTTCAAAGTAGACTAATACGCGAACGAAGTCACGGAACTCTTATCTGGAAAGTAGAGAAGTCCATAAAATGCCCTTAAAAGTTTGAACTTTCCCTGCGCAGCAATGTACGGCGTACAAATAACTTGAGTGTGCGGTAAACATATAAGTAAACGCGTATAGAGGGTTAGTCCGTGCGAACGAGGTGTTGCCATACTGTGGTAAAATGTGCGGTCGCTTAAGTGGACTGTAATTTTGGCGCGTGCTTCTCTTATCCTTCTTATCCTTTTATTGTCGCGTGCTTTTCAGGATACGCACACACTCTCACACCCTACCACCCACAGGCACACACACACACACACACACACACGCACGTACGCATACACGCAAACATATAGATACAAACACACGATCTTTTACACAACACACCTCATGCATGTTCCATACTTATTTAGAAACTTATTTTAGCTTCATCATATCAGCCCATTACCGGCCCACTATAGAGCACAGGTCTCCTCCTTCAATGAGGGGGGGACTCCTAAGAGTCCACCAAGCTGGCCCAGTGCGGATAGGTGGACTCCACACCTTTGAGAACATTATGTAGGACTTCTCAGGCATACAGGTTTCCTTCACCGTTAAGCTGAGTCAGAACCTTTCTATTGGCACATCATAGACTTAAGACTATTAATAATTACGTATTAAATTACTCCGTATGTAAGTCTTTTTGTGTTGTTCTATTAAATAAACATATTCTATTCTATTCTAAAAAAAAAAAAATGTAAACAGAAAGCTTTTGGATACATTTTTTGAAAAAATATCATCATATGGCTGGGCTCACCATAACGGCAGGAATGAAGTCAAAACCATATATTAACTTGAACCGGAAATCGAACAAGAGACCTCAATCGCAAATACTAAAGCGCTCCATTAAAGAGGTCGTCACAAATTAAATAGATAAGATTTTATCATAGATTAAAAGACGAGTCAAACGCAGACAAGTATCTACTTTCATGGAGACATCCGCAATATTCTTATCAGGCACTCAGCGGGGCATAAATCTAGACGTCATCCAATTACGTGTGACCCTCATTGAACTCTATATGCCCGTTGTGAAAGCTCAAGTTGCATTTGACGTAATTCGCTTGTCATTCACTAGATTTGGCGTCCCATTACTGGAGTTATTTGTTTTCTGCTCGGAATGACGGTCAAAGATTATGTTTGTTCAGGCAGCACTCAGATGTGTCAGTTGGCTTTTATGCCATGCCTTCAACATATTTTTGAGTCTACTAATATTTTTGAATAAAAATTGTCCAAAGATTGATTTTTTTGTGTGAATTAGTGTAAAAGTGTGAAGTTTTTAAATTGAAATTATGATGATATTTATACGAATAAATATTCTCTACAAAATAAATAGGTGCCTATTGCAGGTAAAAAATAAATGACAATAAAAAGGAATCTTGATCAATCCTGTTGTTCCGAAGTAAGCTTGCAGAGATATTCATAAAGGAGCTAAAGTGAACAAGAATTTAGGTCAACATCCCCAAAAGTTGCACGTGTAACAGAGCCGCTTGAGCTTTGATAGTTGAATGGCATTTAACTGACAGTGACAGGTGCCAGACATAGTATTTAAATACAGGTTGTAGTGTTAAATGCGTCAAATATTTTCTACGAACGATAAATTTAATTTATACATTAAAAAATTGCTAATTTTAAAATAGTATTAAATGGTTTGTAAATTCGTTTTTTTTTTCTTTTAAAGTGATGGTACTTTTTTGGTTGGTTTGGATGGTTTTTGTTAAATTACATTCTTCAGACTGAACTGGGACTTGTTTCTTGGTGACTCGTTTATGGGTGTTTATTGTGGTGTTTACGAGTACATCTCTAACCGTATTTTTTACCTAACTGTGAATGATTTCTTGTTGGATCCATGAAATTATTTTATTAGTACTTAAAGAAGTTACGAAGGGTGAATTCTTCCTAATAGCCCTTATAAATACTAGCTGGCTTAATACGATTACAATAAACATAAGGTTAAAATATATAACTCCAAAAACATGTTCATCTCCTTCTTGCCTTCATCCCACGTTATGTGGGATTTTTACCACTGACCGTAGTGACTGCCTTGGGAATGTTTTTGATGATGAAATAAACAACTTTCGGCTAATTATTATTACTTGTTCACCATTGTTATTTGTACACCAAATGAAGTGAAAGATATATACAAGAAAACAGAGATATAAAAATAGAAGCAGTATGCAAAACGCAGTCTTATCGCTTACTAGTGATCTCTGTCATTCAACCCTAGAATTAGGAAAAAAAGAGGAGAACAAACTGAAGGTGGTATAAAATATGATATACATACAGACAAATAACTAAATACAAATTCATAAACTAATAAACACAAAAGAATCTAGTATATAACAAATATTTCAAAAAAAACCTTTAAATATATATTTTACCATATCATATATAATGAAATAAGGGTAAATAAATACTATTAAACATCGTCTTCAGTTGGAAATATATTTGCAACGGCGTTTGACGGCCGATTGGCGCAGTGGGAAGTGACCCTGCTTTCTGAGTCAAGGCTGTGGGCTCGATTCCCACAACTGGAAAATAATTGTGTGATGAACTTGAATGTTTTTCAGTGTCTGGGTGTATATTTGTATATTATAAGTTTTTATGTAAATTATTCATAAAAATATTTATCAGTCATCTTAGTACCCATAACACGCTTACTTTGGGGCTAGATGGCGATGTTTGTATTGTCGTAGTATATTTATTTATTTATTATTATTATTATTATTAAACTCCTTTTTTAAATATCGCCAGTGTATTCGACTGGCGTATGCTCATAGGAAGCGCATTCCACAATTCGGCTTAAATGGGTAAGGTTGTTATCACCTTTTAAATACGAAGTCTGTCAGTCGTTTTGGATCTATCATTCCCGCATGATGTTAGGAACATGTAACGGCGAAAAAATTCTACTATTTAAAATATAAGAATAATAAATACTCTTTAAAGGCTCTGTGCAATGTCTGATATATTAACTTATTAGTCTTTGCCTTTATAATAGCTTCTCATGTTCTCAGTGAATGGAAGAAATTACACCATGATTCTGAGGTCTGAGTGGGGAAGACGAATAAACAAACCATCGTTTACTTGGTACCCTGACTTCTGACATAAGCCATTGCTGATACATGATAACGTTTTGATGCTGATACTATTTCTATTTCACTTTTATGTTACTTATTGCCAAAAACCTACGTGGCGCTGCGGTGAGTGCGGTGGTTTTGTACAAGACGATCCCCAGCGGGGCCAATTTGGGTTTTATTGGTTGGACACGTGGTTGGCTCAGGACATCGAGGTTCGTCGCTGATGTGTGCGAAAGCGTTCCGATGGCCCAGCCACCAGGCGACTGGTAGAAACACCGTGGGGTTTTAGTCAGTACGAGTCCGACATAATCACCGTGCCTACCCATCGCGCGGATGAGGAACCCCCACGTGAAAAAGAAAAAAAAAGGACATTGAGGTCCAGAGGTCAGGCCAAAATTCTAGATGCCATATGATACAGATGCCAGCCAGATGATTCTGTAAGGTTAAGCAAACCGGAAAATATCGTGAGGAAACCAGCAAGCTTGAGAGATCTCCATAATGTTCTTAGGGGCGCATGTAGTCTCCCAATCCGCAATCGACCAGCGTGGTGGACTATGGCCTAAACAATTCTCCCGTTAAGAAGAACCGTGCCTCGTTGTGGGCTATAGATTGGTTGAAATGACGATCCTGTAAAAAAATAATAAAAATTGACGTCCCGCCCGGAAGCCTCGAAGAGCCTTTTAAGTCGATCTGTGTTCCACATCCCTCACCCCTAAGAGAGCGTTGAACTGTGCCCAACAGTGGGATGTTAATTAGGCTAATGGTATCCATCACCACGCAAACATCCGATCTGAGTGGCGCGCATCACATTTAATGTTTCACACAAAAAACATTCAAATCAGTTCACCCAATAAAAGTTCACACGAAAATCGACGTAACATCTAGGAAGTGAACGGGTGCTCGAAAGTTAAGTATAATATGAAGTATCATTAAACATCTTCGAAAGTTGATAACTTTTTGAAGTAAAAATTTTAAGCATCGCTATTGCTCCAGGACTTCATGCAAGTCTCGAAAGTTGCCCGTTACATACACGTCCAAACATAATCGCCTCGACAATATCATGTTCCGGCTAAACTAGAAAACTGTACCTTGTACAAAATAACTTTGCTAATTTTAGTTAAAAATAATTTCGCAGGAAAGCAGCAGTTCGATTCCCACTACTGGAAAATGTTTGTGTGATGAGCATGAATGTTTTTCAGTGTCCGGGTGTTTATATGTATATTCTAAGTATTTATGTATATTATTCATAAAAATATTCATCAGTCATCTTAGTACCCATAACACAAGCCAGGCTTACTTTGGGGCTAGGCGATGTGTGTATTATATGTATTATAAAGTGGTACACTGCAGAACTCAGGCCTTTTTTCTCTTATGAGAAATTTTAGAGGAAAGTTTCAGCTGTATTGGACATATTTTGTACAGGAAGACAAATGGTTTGATCAATTGGTAAGGTAATACTTTCGGGATCATTTTAGAAGTTTTAGAGCACACGCTGCTCCAATGAGGAAACAAACTTATTTTAGGTACACCTTTTACTAGATCCAGGGATGACACAAACAGGACCTGATCTATGGAGGGGTTGATGCCCAGGGTGAAACAAAAATGAATGGCGGCAAAATTGAGGGCGTCGATACGTCAAACTGTTCTCATAATAATTACGTTCACACTTTTAAATAAGGTAAGTTTTGCAGTAAATAGTAGAACTTTTTGAGTCAGCTCGACCTGAGTATCCATAGTTTCGTAATTGCCGGAAGTAGAAGTAGAAAAGCTGGTCTGAAGTCGGGTGATTGCCGGTGTAATTACAAGCATTGTGTTTTTGCATACCCTACAGCGTATCTCGCGTTATAGGTATTATCTTTCATCCTACCACCAGGTGGGCTTAGACCTTTAATTATTATCCCTACTAATATTATAAATGTAAATGTAAGTTTTTTGTTACGTTTTCACGCAAAAACTACTTAACTCCTCATGAAACTTTGTACACATATTCTTGGAAGTGTTAAAAGTAATATAGGATCCTTTTTATCCCGTCATTAAGCTCGGACGATTTTACACCATAACTCCGACAAATTATAACCGATTTAAATCTTTATTTATTACTATAGAGGTTATAATATGTGTTTTTTTATTTCCTCAAACTTTGTGTAGATCTAAATGTGGTTGGATTGAATGCCACATCAGAAAACAAAATCAAACGGAGACGAAGTCGCGGGCAACAGCTAGTCTAATATAAGAAAATGAGAACTGAAATTTACGTATCTGACATGACCTGGAACGTAGCTGAACGTCGTTTCTCTAAATCAAGTGGGAGCATAAAATCCTATCTTTAGAATGGCTAGATTATATATAACCTATATGATATTACTGTAAAGTACAGGTAATAGTCATTATACCAAGGATGGCTAAATAGATCAGGCCCTGGACCCCAAACTAAACAGAGAGTGGCAATCTAAGACCGTGGAGAGAGATAATTCCAACTAAAGAAGATTAAAGAATTGACCAGGCCGTAGTCCTCCCACTAGTCAAGTACGTACTAAGAGACTTCACACGCCTTTGAGAACATTATGGAGAACTCTCAGACATGCAAGTTTCCTCGCAATGGCATCCTTCACCTTTAAAGCAAGTGATCTTTTGATTGCTTCAATTTAAAACGCACATAACTCCGAAAAGTTGGAGATGCATGCTGAAGATCGAATTAAGTCCCCCCGAAAGGCTGGCCGAAGCCCTAGCCACTAATCTACCGCCACTCACACCGAATCCCCCTATAAGTTGTTGTAAAGATCATAAAAAGCGAACAGTGCGTATAAATATGGATATAATCTCATATTACTCAGTAATTTCGGCATAAAAATGCACATACATCATCGTTATTGGTTACACGATTCGATAATATATTTTACCAGCGATGAAAGCCATCCTGTGAATATTAATAGCCTGCTATCGCAGTCACGTGAGCAGATTTATATATCAGGTGGAAATATAACGACGCATCGTAATAGAATAGTGCGTGTTTTATTGTTATACTAGCTAATCCCTGCGGCTTCTCCCGGGTGATTTTGATATATATGCCTCGTGCTCATGAGTCAATCCTATCATAGCAGCTGTACGATGCATTTGTCTTTAAAAGGCAGGTAAAATTAGGGTCTCAATTTCTGACGTGATCCGGCCGTGGATTCTATCGGCGGATTCTACCGGGGTTTGGACTTACCTAGTCCGAAAACCCACAATCAGTTAAAACGTCGCTCTTAACTGAGGTCTGAGCCCTCACAAGAGGAAGCCTTAGATCGAGTTCCCTCCAGATGTCATCGAGCCATGGGGCTAAACATCTGGTGAACTTTATCGATCGCCTTCATCCTCCGGTAATGCTTTCGCAATACTTGGGGAAGTTTCAGCTACGAAATTACTTTTGAGTAACACTTTATCGTCTACCGTCGAACGATCGAACCCTCGAATCAGTTTGAGGTTCAGTACCGACTCATTGTTTTTAATTTAAATTATTAAAAATTCTAATCTATTTATTTTAATCTTCACTCATAGTAATACAATAAAACAGAAAATATAAAATATCAGAAAATTCAAATTAAAATAAAAATTAAAATTTAAAAATTAAAAACATAAGCAATATCATTAATAAATTTTTAAATTAAAGATAAATAAGTTTAACTCTCATTGCAATTATCAGAAGTGGGATATTTAATAATATATATTGCCTCACTTATTGTAAAATCGTAAGTGTTACATTTGGGTCAATTGTTTATTTATAACAATAACGATTTTACCTCTTTATTATAATAGTGTAAAGTGAATGTATTCCACAGTTTCAGCCGCCTTAATTTAAGGTAGGTAGCGTAATTTAAAAGATTCATAAATTTGGCTTATCATAAGCCCAGCAAAATAATAGAAGTCAGAAAGTAATCTAAGTGAAAACGAAGTAATAAACCTAAACAAATAAAGTTAGTTTTGAAGTTCGTTAATAAAAGGGATTTTTACCGTTTTACTTCTTCTGTATTACGGAAACCTCGGTTCGCAAGTCTGACTCGCACTTGGACGGTTTTATTTGAAACTTACATTCATGTTTTATTACCATCCATTAAGCAACCGTTTCATAAACTACTATTTAATAAAAATACCTAGTGTGGTATTGTTTTTACTTAATTTAATATAAAGGGGATTCTGGTGAACAGATGAGTTCACTGGGATCCCCAGGGGGATCTGGCCGGGGGATCCTGGTGGAAGGACTCGGACGAAACGATGAGGTGGTGAGGTCATTTTGTAAAGAAGTGGATGATTGATTGCATGGACAAAATTACTCATTAGAAGTTTTAGAATTCGCATAGTTTCGAATACACGTTGACTTTAGCTGCAACACCAACTTGTGTATGCGGCCCGGGTAGCACTGCGTTATCAACACAGCGCCCTAGGGCGGTCAGTTGCTAACTAAATTTACCATTTGCATTGAAATGTATCCTCTGGACCGCCATCTTTGTAATAATATGCGACTGCATATGCACCGAGCCGTATAAAGTTTACACGTAACTTTGATATGAATAAGGTTCGAGTGTAGGAGTGAGTCAATTATTATTACACATAAATAAAATAAATAAAATAAAATAGCCTTTTATTTCAGAGAAAAGTTACATTAACTTCGTGGTATATAATGAAGTCCCTTAGCTCTGTGTGCCTCACGGCAAAGGCCTCCTCCAGCTCTCGCCAGTGCTTACGATCCTGTGCCACCCTTCTCCATAGTGGACCAGCTGTAAGTTTCAGCTCGTCTACCCAACGTCTTTGTTGCCGACCCTTTTTTCTTTGTCCATCTCGTGGATACCAATGAGTTACTAGGGTACTCCACTCCAGGGTATTATTACACATAAAAACACTAATTATATACCACGGAATCCAATCGTCGGCATCAAAACTTCGTCTGAGAAAGAGCGAATATTTAAAAGTCAAAAGAAGTGTCAAAGAGCTATATGTCACTTGCGTCCCACAGATACGAGTACATGTGTAAGCCTACTAATAATGATTATAGCTAGCGTATAAATAATCACATTAAAAGTTTTGAATATTTGTGATATTGGGTTATATGCTGTTTTTGATGTTCATAATTGTTGCAATAATGTTTGTTATTTTCTTATTCGAAATTCCTATACGTGAGAATGATATAAATAATAATTAAAATGTAGAAACACAAACTAGTTTTAACATAATAAATCAACGATACTTTTTGAGGGCACATCTGTGCGGTAGTTTTTTATATATGGCGAGAGGCGGTCGGACGTAGCATTAGACGATATTTTTGTAAACACGATTGGTAAAATTCCAAAATATAAAATGTGTTAATCAGTGCTGTTGGTAATTATTTCAAATTCCTGATTTCCTGGTGCTTGGCCTTCACATGTAAACCTTATTTTGAGAAACTGAAAATACTATCCTTGTTTGTATATTTATGAAGTTCTGGTATTTATCAAAAAGAACAATCGCTTGTTTACATATAGTGATAGCGGCTCAGGTGAAATAAATTAATGTATACCTAAGAAACATTCCACAGTGCTATTTGGGAAGTTTTTTCATTCATCACATAAACTCATTACCGGCCTACTACAGAGCACGGGTGTCCTCCCACAATGGGAAGGGGTTAAGGTTAAGGCCGTAGTTCACCACGCTGGCCCAGTGTGGATTGGTGGATTCCACAGACCTTTGAGAACATTATGTAGAACTCTAAGGCATGCAGGTTTCCTCACCGTTGAAGCAAGTGATATTTTAATTACTTAATGGGTAGCCTTTATGGTTGCCAACCTCCGATAGGAGACGGCACTGCAAGAAGAATGCACTGCATATCGTCTGCGAAAGGTACAGAAATCATTTGTGGGATTGAGTATACGCTTTAATAATATGATTCCTAAGGTAATTCAGGACCTACCTATGCATAAGTTTAAAGAATATGTTAAAACACATTTATTACAGCGAAGTTACTATTCAATTAATGATTTTCTTAATGACAAGGTTGCTTGGAAGCAGACGGCTCCGCTTTCATCTCTCACAAGATAGAAAAATGAATGTTAAAATGTAAATTGCTGATGTTGCAAAATAGTAACTGCTGAGTTTCTTGACGGCTTCTGCTCTGTAGAATCTGCCTTCCAAACCGGTGAAAGCGTAACTTAACACAGACAGACTTGACGTTTCAAAAGTGCTCATATTAGGCCTACTTGAAATAAATTAACTTTTAATTTTTGAATTTTTTGAATATAGAAGAATGCACTGCATGCAATAATGGCTGAATGAAGTTTCTGTTTGTTCTAAATTCAAAAGGCCTTTAGTCCTGCTGGACTGTGGTAGGCTATTAATGAATTGTTTTCTGTTAACAGATGGTAAATTTTTGTAATAAAAATTTCACTAATGTACACGCTGGAATAGGATATCATCATTGATAACTGAGCGTATCGCATCGGATCGCCAGCTTTACAATTACACCCCATTTTGGATCGGATTGGGAGAGGGGATTGATTGCGATCGGTAAACGCATCACGATTTGTATATTGGGAATCGATTAAAGTGCGATTCATGCGATTGCGTTGCGAGATAATTTGATTTATTTTCATGCATTTGTTTTGTGGATTTCGGTTAGAACTAACCAATAACCGAAATGTTTGTGAAATTTAATATTATTATTTAGTTAACTCTATTCGTAGTGATAAAAACTTTACTCCCGTACTACTCCTTAGAGGTTCGTATCAGAAACGAAGTTGAAAATGCCAACATCACGTCACATCGTCTAGCTGTTAAGTGATAGAATGCCGGAGGAACAAGAATGAAGTTCCCGAGCACACAAAGTTAATCCTTTAAAAATCAACTGATGAAGTAACGTGCTGAAGTTAATTGACGTAAGCCCGTTTTCACTAACGAGGAACATGTCAATGACTAAGTAACGCCTTAACAAAGTCAAAGTCAAATGTTTATTTATTTAAATAGGCACACAAGTGCCAAATTTGATGCGAACATTACAAGCAAAATATGACCTAGAAGTGAGTTGATGGCGATAACTAATGAGTTGCTAGTTAAAACCTTTCACCAATCGCTTTTAACTAGCAACTCATTTATACCTAACTTGTCTATGAGTCTTGCCACATGATGTGGTTTTTTGTGTTTGTATCATATTTTTCATTTTTTGTATGGATTGAAGGTTTTTGAAAAAAAAAGTATTTATATTTTTTCATCTGTCTAGTGTCAGTTTACGATTTCCCTATTGCGCACCTAATAAGTACTGCCGAATCGGTGTCGTAAATTAATACAGCGCCTAACGTCGTTAATCATCATCTTAGAGTAGGTAAAGCGATTAGCGATATAACAATAATAATGTAAGGGCTAATAATAATATAACAATTTATTAATTAATGCTTAGCACTAAATTTTATTATACATCTAGTTTTAAGACTGTAACATAGACTTGAATTTATTTTAATTATTAACTGTTGATCATTGTTTTTTTTATCATTAATATAAGTGTTATTTTTATATTTATAAAAGAACGTCATACACGTTCATAAATGCTGTAATTATAGCCTAAACTGAATAAAGATTTGATTGATTGATTGATTCTCTATGCCAATTCATTAGGTATCAGATAAAATTATACTGGTTTATACTCGTATGTATGTTATAAGTATTTATGTATATTATAAAAAAAATTATGTAATTATTCATAAAAATATTCATCAGTTATCTTTGTACTCATAACACAAGGTACACTTGCTTTCGCTTTATTTATATTATATTACAAGGCTTCATTTACATATGTATTTGTTAGTACCTACCTATATTTATGTTTAAAAAAAAAAACGTTTCGTAGTTTTACTGAAAACGGGCAGTACTGTCCGTGTAAACGATGTGACGTCTTACTGCGGTCACTATTTGCGGATGCAAAGTGCTCTGCAAGTTTGGGGTCCCCTTGTTAAGGAGTACGGGATCGAGTTGTTATATTTAAGTTAACGCATTAGAAACACAGTGGTGCAGCGGTGATAACTCAGTGGGTAGGACTTCGACTTCACTTTCTGGGGCCGAGTTTGAATCCCAGCCTCTAAATTTTATAACTTTTTTAAGCTTTGTAAGCTGTCGCCCGCGACTTCGTACGCGTTTTCTTTTATTTCAAAGCATAACGTAGGGGCAGTTTATTTGAGAGACGTGTTACATTCATTTTAGGTGTAGTTCTACTGAGATTTTTACGTTGTATATTTTAGTAAAATAAAATCAGGTGTAAATTTTTTTTATCCATTCACTTAATAAATACAATAAAATATCTTAAAATAACTGTTTAGTTTAGGTGCAGTACTTAAGTTTTTTAAACTCGCTATAACTTCTAAGTTAACTGTCCGATTGGAATGAATAAAAAAGTATTTTACTGTTACATGAATAACCTGACGATATCGTTAAAGTTGCCGGCATAAACTGGATGCAAATAGCCAAGGATAGAGACCGGTGGTCATCTCTGGAGGAGGCCTTTACCCTCGCATGAGAGGGGTTCCTGCTAGAAGTTATATAACACCAGATAACACTTATTAATTGAATCACTTGTTATTTTTTTATATTTTTTCTGTTTATTTTGTATTGTTGATGTTATCAGTATGTTGTAAGCAAGAATTAAAAGGCTTTTTTATTTTTTTATTTTTATTTTATTATTTATGAATAACCTTGATGATAAAAAACTTATTTGTTATTTGTATAAGAATTCATACTGCGATACTAACTGTAACCTTTATAACTCCCAGCGATCTGATGAAAATTTAGAACATAAAAGCTACTAATGCGATTTATCTACATAATGAGTAGGTACTTTATAATAATTATGTATTTATTAATTATATTATTTACTTTTTATCTATTTGTGTACACTAGTTTATGTATTAGCATGTAGTTATGAAATGAAATGAAAATACACTTTATTGTACACCTAACAGAAATTAAATTATAAACAAAAACAACACAATAAGATACAGGTACAATGGGCGGCCTTATCGCTAAAAAGCGATCTCTGCCAGGCAACCCAATCAAGGAAAGGAAAAAACAAAAAAAAACACAGACTTAAGGGTTAGGTTGTACACAGGAGAAGAGCAGTTAACAAATTAAAAATAAATATATATATCAATTACTATATCATACAAAGTACAAGCCAACAACACAAAGAAAAGTGACTCCGATGCAAAAAAAAAAAAAAATGACGAATTAGGGTGGCATAAAATGTTTTTTAAGGAGTCTTTTAAAAATCGTGACTGCGCGCGCCTAATTTGAAAGGGGAGAGAGTTCCATAACCGAACAGCTCCAACTGAAAAGGAAGGAGTTATTCGCATGTATGTATTTTAATATTTGTACCACCAGCAGTCTATTCTCCTCTTCTTTTTTTTCCTAATTCTTAGGTTGCCTGGCAGAGATCGCTATTAAGCGATAAGGCCGCCTTTTGTATTACTACTTCTTTCGATATGTTTCTGTTTTTGTTATATTTTAAATATGTTAATGTTGTGGTATACAAATAAAGAGTTTATTTAATGGACTATGTCCGCCTTATCATAACACATAATATGGAAAACTTATTTAAACGGCGAAAACCGGAGGAGTTAAAGGAGGAGTAAGCGGATAAACAGACAGACGCGGAAAGCGTTTGTTTTATACTATGTAGATTTTACTGATTGATCGATTGTACGATGGTTAAGTTTATTTGTTTTCCATGAGAAAACTCTCTGAATGAATGAATTTTGGAAACTGATTTTCTCCGTACAGTGCAATTACCACATGAACGTTTTGACGTTTCAAATAAAAGTGCTTATAAATTAGGCCTACTTGAAATAAATGAATTTTGGATTTGAATTTTGAATTTTTGAATTTTAATTTGAAGAGGACAGTGAAATTTGTATTTTCCCTTAAGACCCTTCGTATTTGTTGACAAAGACATCGTAACGGAGAAGCCAATCTAATAATTTAGTATCAAAATACAATATTGTAATATCGCTAGCGTGATAGTACACTGCAAACTCGTGTTTTAGTAGCCAATTATTGTAGCCCATCTGCTCTAAGCTAGTGTTTGCGGCCCAACAATTCCGAACATAAAATTGCAAACAACGCATTTATAACGTACGACATTTTGAGTATCAATAAACTCGGTGTCAATACTCGGAATGTCCTTCGTTACGCTGTACGTTATATATCGACGCTGATATATCTTATGAGTTTTCCAGCATAGTTTCACTGATAAATTACATAAATTGGCCGGATGACATGTATATAATAATAAATTATTGTTTCAGAAAAAATGCCAAATTTTAAGTAGGTTTAAATAAGAACCAATGCACCAAGGACTGTACAGTACAATACTCGTAAGTTGGCAGAGATTTTTCTTTTCTTTATGACTATGTCTTTACGGTAGTATTTACGTAAATTATTTATTTACGTAATAACTTTTTTAACGTGAAAGAGAGTTAAGATAGTTAATAATTATATTTAGATATATCTAAATCTTGTATTTCCAATATGCGTTGTATTGTGTATAAAGATTAAAAAAAAAAAAATTGTACCATCCATAAATTTCCCTAGTTTTCACTGAATATAGCAAATTAAGCTTAATTCATTGGGTAGCATGGAAATCTGCAAAGCAAGGTTTTAAAATATAATTCTAAGTCATTTATTGCATAAACTGTGTACCTATGAGCTAAAAAGAGCTGACAGTTTGCCAATTCAGGCGTGCAATATTATTCATGCAGTGAGATTTCAAATTGTTATATATTAAAAAAAAATCGTATTAAAGCTTATCGAACATGTCATATATTAATTAAAACAAAAAAAAAAGATTATGTCATTTACAAAAACTATATTATTTATAGTAGGTAGGTAGGTAGCCATCAGATAAATCGTACTTTATAAAATGCCCACTTAAATGCAGTCGATATTGTAGTTTGGATGTATCCAACAAATAGATAGCCCGCATCCAACAACCCGTATTCAACTGCACTTAGGAACACAATCTGTTCTGCATTGTACCTGCGGAGTTCGCTCTTAATTGGTGTATAAGTAACGTTTGAAAGAGGTATGAGGGTGGTATTGCATCTTAGCGACTGCGCCAATCAGTCGATTGTTTAGTTAAGACACGTTGATTCGTTAAGATCTAGTTTCGATATGTGGTGGCAACGGGCGATCAGAATAAAGTTGTCTCCATCAACCTCCCGCGGGTGACGTAGGTTGCAACTAAGGAAATACAACGGAGAACGGGTGCCAGCATCCTCTGTGCTGCTATTACTCTGTACTGAAAATATTAAACCATCTACCTGTAGTGACGCCGCGCGTATTTCATAAAAGCGCAAAAGCACTGCCTACCCTAACTGCCTACTCTTCCATTACATTTTTGACGTTTTATGCAATTTCCCTGCTGCACCCAGTGCACGCCACTGTCTACCTGGAGTGCTTATTATGGGCAAACCCTCTCGTTGAGAGAGTCTTTGATCCAGCAGACTGTGATAGGCTTATGATGACGAGGTTGGTCCAAGTCTGTAACTTTGACTATGACTTTGGAGAGATTTGGGTATTTACCTTTCCGTCTGGGTTTGAAATTGGTCGATCCTGGAGACTTTTTGGAGACTGAATTGAACTTTTTATCAGTGTAATTAACGATACTTCTTCATCATCATCATCAAATCAACCGACTGACGTCCACTGCTGGACATAGGTCTTTTGTAAGGCGTTCCAAACTTCACGATCCTGCGCCGCTTGCCTCCAGCGTCTCCCAGCGAATCGCCTGATGTCATCTGTCCACCGCGTTGGGGGCCAACCTACGCTGCGTTTACCGGTGCGGGGTCGCCATTCTAGCACCTTAAGACCCCAACGTCCATCGGTTCTCCGAGCTACGTGCACTGCCCATTGCCACTTCAGCTACGCGACTCGTTGAGCTATATCGGTGAGTCTAGTTCTCCTACGGATCTCCTCATTTCTGATTTGATCACATATAGTTACTTCTAGCATAGCTCTCTCCATCGCCTGCTGAGTGACTCTGAGCCTGCTTATAAGGCCCATCGACATTTTTTACAGGCACTTGAGGCATTTATAAATAAATATACTATGAAAATACACACAACGCCATCTAGCCCCAAAGTAAGCGTAGCTTGTGTGGGTACTAAGCTGACTGATTAATATTTTTATGAATAAATATTTATAATATACAGATATACACACATACACTGGAAAACATTCATGTTCATCACACAAACATTTTTCCAGCTACGACCCACAGCCTTGGACTCGCTGCCCACTGCGCCAATCGGCCGACACAGGTTGTTGGACACGGGGTGGCACGTTCTCTGTTCTTTCTTTAAACAGATAACTCTGTTTAAAGGCGGTGAGTTTTAACATACCATCATGTAGGATTCAAGTCAGTTCGTTTTGAAAAAAAAATTTTTTTTTACCCTTTTCGTTGGGTAGGTTTGCAATCATATCTAAGTTATAATAGCCGAATATAAACTGCTTTTATAAAATACTAGATGTCCCGGCGAACTTCGAACCGCGGATCATTGAAATATTTTAATACTTGTTATCCTATTCCGGTCTAAGAGAAATCCAAAAAATCAAATATCATAAAAATTGGTCCAGCCGTTCTTGAGTTATAAATTGTGTAACTAACACAACTTTCTTTTATATATATAGATTGCTTTTAACGAAACCGGGGCGTTAATGCTTCAGGAGTTCTACCGGCACTTCATCATCAGCTCCTTTATTGTAACAAGCATAATTTGCTTACCTTACCATATATATATACCATAATCGAAGCACAACCAGTATAATACTTATTATTGTGTAGTTCCGGTGCCCATCCGTGGTCTTCATCATCACTTTCACTTGACCAAATGGCTCGATAGCAAATGCTCAAGTTACTATAAAAAAATACTCAAATCGCTTTAGGTGTCCTACAATATTTGAAGAGTAATTCCAATTTCTCCAGTTCATCCCTTCTACAGATCTTGACCTGATGAGTATGGGACCACATGGGAAGTATACCGTCTCAAATAAAAAAAAAAATTCAAATTCATTTATTTGCTTTAAACATGACAAAATATTATACATGTTTAGTCGCATGTCGTATGCGAATCTTAAAGCAGGTATATTAATTCATTATACATTACTCAATTGCAAATATATTAAAAATAATAAACTATGATAGAATTGTAAGATGTATTAGTTGTATGTCATAATAAAATATAAGAAAAATAAAAAAAAATGTCTGAATTAATGTTTCTCGGCAAAGAATTCTTTTACAGAATAATAACACTTATCCACAAATCAGTCGTGTAGTAGTAGTTGTAGTAGTCAATGTAGCTTTGAACTTCAAGAACGGTAATTTATTATAAATCATACAATGATAACAATTTTTGGAACAGATCGCTGTTTTGCATTTTGGATAGTATATTTTATTTTGATATCGGGAATTAAATCATACTACATTTCCATATATCTCGAAAAACTTACTTCTTTATCTTTTTCCGAAGCATGCTGAATATAAGATTTATACCCGATAGCATTAAAAAATTTTAGTGATTTAAAGAGGGGCTTGCAGGATTGCATATGGTCTTTGATTTAAAATGATTACATATCTAAGAAAGCGAGCTAAGAAACATAAAGAAAAATACAACCGAATTGAACACCTGCTTTTTTGTAAGTCGGTTGATATGGACGAATCCGATGACGTACGACAGCATAAATCTGTGAAACAAACAGGCACATGACACGCGATCAGCACAGAGCAGGACGACCGCAGAGGCAATAAATCCCAACCAGTTAGATTTTATTTATTGCCACGAACAGGGATGACGTGGCACTAAATTTAACTGTTGACTATAAATGCCGACGATTCAAGTTTTCAAATTTAATTGCTCACCGTATAATTGGTGAAAAATGTATTGCAAATCACTGTCCCCTGTGAATTGATTGATAGAAGTTTCGAATATATTTTACCGTTTTATTGTAATACTAGTTGCAGCCAGCAACTTCGTATGCGTAATATTTATGATATCCTGTGGGATTCGAAAAAAAAACCTCGGTGCCTATGCGCCTCTCCCTCAACCCTTGCGGGGGCCAATATTTCCAAAACTGTTAAAACTGTGTTTTTTATTTTTTAACCAAGAGTTTAGGGCTGAACCAAGTGTATTTCATATTTCTTGAAAAATTTCAGAATTTCATACAAATTTTCTTCCCTATTTGACGAACTTAGGAGTAGAGGCAATAAAAACTTTCTTATTACACTTTTGAGGTGCTCAAAGAATGGGATCGCAAAATATTTTCAGCTGTTTGGGTTTAGGTTGTCTGTCAGTCTGTCTGTCAGTCTGCCTTAGTTATAGATAAAAAAAATCTAAATAACATTTCTGGCTGGTCGAGTTCAATCCTCGTTATCCTCTAACTTTTTGTCATCATCATAATAAAGTTAAGAACCGGATGTCTATAACCAACTCCTTCCTTAGTATGTCGATATTTGAAATTTCAACACCTATTAAAAATGCAGAAAGTGTCTCTGTTTCTTTGTTTGTCTGTTCGATTGCTAGCTATGTACAGCTTAACTTTTGAACCGATTTTGACTAAATGAAGTACACATGTAGAAGGAGGTGGACAGAATAATATGAACAGCGAAAAAGTTGTTGATAAAAACTACCCGCGATATTTAAAAAAAATATGTGTTACTTTTAAATGGCTTAGTCACTTAACTTATCGTGGTGAATTTGTTTGCGTCCTAAGGACGGCCATGGGATACATTTTGTCCTGGAAAGTAAAGGTTCCTGCGGGATTTAAAAAAAGCCAAAATAGACGCATAATTTTAGACAGTTTTCTACAAAATAGGCACCAATACTGTAGATACATACATTTATGTTTGTATTGTATATGGACTGCAATGTAAATGGACTAGCCCCCAACGAGGTGGACGGCCGACATCAAACGAGTCGCTCGGAGATGGAAACAGCACCGTAAATTTTAGAAAATGGCAAAAGACCTATGTCCAGCAGTGAACTTCAATCGGTTCAAGTTATGCTGATGATGATTATGGTGATTGTATACGAAAGCCCCTCTTCAATATTCTAAAATGGAGGCCGGAGTCGGAGTAATATCCGTAAATAACAACACACACAACTCCACTTTAGTTACCAAGTTCCAACTTAAGCCACTTACGTAATTTAACTAGCTTATACAAAATTGGAACCAGCATTTCGCTGGGATGCAAATATAGTACGTAACGAAATGTGTGCCCAGTATGCTTCCGCCTTAGTGCATCTGTTGTCAACTTTGTCTATATTCGTGTCATCTGTCCTAATGTAAAAAGCAACTGCCTTCTGCAGAGGTACTATACTCAACGTTCCTATCTACCAAACTACTGGACCACAGGGTCATAATATATTAAAGAACAGATGTCTCATGATGATCAATGTTTGTATTTGTAGTTGTTTAAAATGTTACATCTACAAAGCTTTACTGTATCTTTTCGATTTCGACAAACCTGCAAAAATTTAAGCATCAAGGACAATTTAATTCTTAATTCTAATTCAACACGACACTTTTTTGATTAAAAACGACACGAGTGAAACATCTTGAATATATCGAAAAGTAATGACTATAACTCTCAAAGTTCATTATTGATAATAGAATTCGTATAGCAAATTGATTTACTAACACGGTATTATAATATTTAATATTAAAGTCGTAATCTTGCTATTCAAAGATCGGATATTGTACAATGCTAAAGGAAAAATTGTTCTTGCTTCAGAGAAGATAACCTATATTTCAGTTTTTATAAAAAAGTAAATAGAAAAAATATTTACCAATATTTTTACCTCCTACAGGGAAAATTGAGGAATCCTTGCAACCGTCAGGCACAAATCCCTCCATTTTACCGCGGCTCGGCTTTGCCGCTCTTAGATTGGGCCCTGGCTTCTGGATAGCTATCCATATAGTTCGTACAGATGCTAATCATTGATGAAGCAGCACGCGGATGATCACATGGATATCGAGGAATCATCACTGCCTGATATATTTAAACATACTCGTTTTTGATGCTGCTTTTGGAAGATCTCATGAAAATCGTCCAACTAAACATCAACAAATCATCAACAGTTTAGTATAGTAATAACTGCCGGATATTTTTAAACCAGCTCATCATTGATGAAGAAAGTTTTCGATTGATCTTTTTTTTAATCACT
This sequence comes from Pararge aegeria, assembly GCF_905163445.1. Lineage (NCBI taxonomy): Eukaryota > Metazoa > Arthropoda > Insecta > Lepidoptera > Nymphalidae > Pararge > Pararge aegeria. Next base: position 2,060,318 of record NC_053193.1, read on the forward strand.
ACAAGTTAGCCATTGACTGCAATCTCACCTGGTGGTAAGTGATGATTCAGTCTTAGATGGTAGCGGGCTAGCGAGAGTATGGTAGCCATACCCCTACGGTTTCTACGCGACATCGCACAGAAACACTAAACCGCTTAGCGGCACATCTTTGTCGGTAGGGTGGTGACTAGCAACAGCCAAACCAGACCGGAGCAGAGAAAATTCAGAAATTATAAATTCCCAAATTGCCCATGCCGAGAATCGAAGCCGGGGCCTCCTACTTAAATTCACAGCGCTTACCACTGAGCCAGGGAGGATCACTCATCCAGAAACATCCCTGCAGCACTGCAGTGTCTTACAATAATAATTGCCTGATATCTTCCCACGGAGCAAACAAATTCTCTTAGGCGAGTTTCTTATTGACCGGACTACGGACAAAACAACTGGAATTTCGCATGCAAATGGAAAACATTGGCGAGTTACAACTAACCCAGTTTATTAGTGAACTCGCGAGTTAAATTATCTAACTATTACCTACATAAATATTGTAAAGAGACTCTTTACATGTTTTAACTGGAATTAGTTGGAAATGAGATGTTAGTACAGCCTACAGGCAGGCATATAAAAGTGCGTGGTTATTTTGGCCTTTTTTTTTGGCGTGCTTTATTGCTACCTCCGACCCTTGGGCAGGACGGAGGTTATGTGGGACTCCCTCAAAAGGGGGTATACCCAAACTAAACACCACCACGGCATGTCCCTCTTGTTGGCTTTGTTTGACGCCCAGGGAACCCGTTGGTGGTTATTTTGGCCTACTAATATCGCTTAAACAGTATTACTTTCAAGTGACATTACTTACCTTGAATTTCCTAAAAGAAGAATGCAAGTTCCGTAAAAATAATACTATAAGCAATGGTACTTAGCGCAATAAGTTACACGTAAAAAGTGTGTTTTACGAAAAAATTGGTCTTCAGTAAATTAATTGTAATAAAATAACGCATTTCGTGGCGAAAGTAATTAAAAAAAATTCAATGACGCTTTCTATCCATCGTTATCTATCTATATATATTATATATATAATGAAAATGGTCTTCGTTTGAGGCTCAATCACGCCTAAACCACGGATCGTATCGACATGAAACTACCACCATTCGATGCGAAATTTTTCCTAGATGGTTTATGGCTATCTATTTTTTGAATTCCAACATTCCTTCATTTTTTTATTGCTGTTTTACTTTTATGAACATTTATCCCGCTAATAAAAACAAAAGATAAGCATTTTCTCTTGATTCTTTTGTTTTCATGGATTTCAACAGAGTGTATTAAACGGATTATGGTTTTTTACTTTCAGCTAAGAATCTACTCACGGTAGTGGAGAACGGCTGGACCAATTGGGCTTTTTTTTATCTTCAGAATTGTCAGGAGAAAGTTTTGTATGTAAGAAAATTTTAAAAAAGCCCGATAAAAAGTTATAAATTTCGATGATAATCGAAGAATTCCCATCTATATAGTCACTCACTACGAAATCTCGGGAACCATAAGACTTAGAAACGTGAAACTTGGTAGGAATATTACTTTTGCTATGTAGAGGTCAGCTATGAATAGATTTTAAGAAATTCATTCCCCAAAGGGGATTGCGGGGGCGTTAACAATGAACAAATTCGTCGCACTTGAACCTAGACAGATTTCAACTTCACATATGAGACTTGCAATGACTTTAACTTAAACTTTCAATGCTCATTTCAAATTTTTTTCTTCATATCAATTATTATTAATTTTTGGAAGAAAGGCACGGAAATGTTATAATGATTGCACATTGAAAGTTACAATAAATATTAGTGAGAAAAATCACCTGGATGAAAGATACAGGCTAAATCGATGGAATTTGGAATTTGAGTAAGTCTAAACAATATCGATGCTTACAGTTCTATCCGCGGGGCCTATTTATGTTCATACAAAAATAAAAAAAGGAGAATAATAAAAATATGAAAAAAATCAATAAAAATGAAACATAAAATGTAATTTATTTCCTTTTTCAATTCGCCCAGCGAAGCGGGCTGGAAACTGCTAGATTTATGTATAAATTACAATTCCAAGAAGTTTGCGGTTCTTCAGTAGGGTGTATTGAGAGTATTCACAGGATACGCAGATCATATAAAATGAAGAAAATCTCCAGTACAAGTTATAAAATCTTAAGGGTGGGCTTTTATAACTCCTTGAGTTTTTTCCCGTCGTACTAGTTTTTTTTTTTAATTTTATATAATCTGCCCGCTTAGTGAATACTTTGTATGAACGCCACTGCGGTTCTTAGATTAAAGTATACTAATATAACACAGGAAAATGATAGTTATTTATTTATAGTTTTGTTTAGTTTTAGTGTTTCATTATTAGTACGGCTAAGAAAAAGTTATTTAACCCTAAAACCGGACATGTTCAATTTTAAATAGCAATTTGAAAATGATCATCTTCAATTCGAAGATGTCTCAAAATCAATTTCGGATACAGTCCGAAGTCTAAAAGCGCATACGTCGAGCTAAGTCAAATAACTGAAAACTCAATATTTTTTGTTTTATCAAAAGTCTTCCATTAGTAGTACGAATACGAAAAAGTTATTTAACCCTAAAACCGGACATGTTCGATTTTTAAAAGCAATTCGATAATGGCCATCTTCAATTCGAAGATTTCTCAAAATCAATTTCGGATACAGTCAGAAGTCAAAAGGCGCACTCGTCGAGCTAAGTCAAATAACTGAAGACTCAATATCCTAAAGGTTCGCATAAATCAATGAAGGGCCATCGGCGAATGATGCCTCGACGGCAGGCATCTTCAGATAATGCATTTCGATGGCTTTTTGAAATTCATGAGTTGATCTTGAGAGAAGGGCGTCTTAATATTACTATTACAGAGTTCAGCTTCTGTTGCTAAAAGGCAAGAATAAAAAGGCACCGATTCGGATGAATATGATTATTTTTTATATTCGAAAGAAGCAGGCGCTATTTTGTGGAAGTACATTTTCTTATTTTTATACGACTATAGGTAATTAACCCTTGACGGCAATCTCACCTGGCGTTGGTGTGATGATGCAATCTAATAGCGGGTTAGGGATATATCAGTTATATTAAAAAAATATAAAGAAATATTCATCTAATTCAGACATACAGGTGGCCATATACAAATGGTAATTTGTTAGTACGTGTAAGTAACAATATCCTTACGTATCTATGTTCTGTCCACCATTTCACACTGTGCCATCGTGGTAGCCTTAACCCCTTTTCATTGTGGGAGGAGACCAGTGGTATTGGGTTGATCTAATGATGATAATGTATATAATTATAGTTGTTAGGAAGAAACCAAAATTGCAATACTTTAAATAGAATAACAAGACGTCGTGGATTCATATTATTCTACCAACCTATACTTAAATCTAGACTAACGAGGCAGTTATTTGACATATACAATCTATATTGCACTGTCCGCCTTCCCTTTATACGCAAGACAAAACATACCGATGTCATTCAATATCGCACAGATCGTACAAAACACTGCTTCTACGCATACGTACCAAACCCCCTGAAGCGTGGAACATATTTCACGTTTCAGAAGATTTGGTTTCCTGGATAACAATTCTCTTCTGTTAGACGTGTGGACAGTTTCTACACAACATGATTCGCTAATCCTTATTTAATTTTCATCAATAGTATATACTAATACGATCCACTGCTGGACTAAGGGCTTTTTTTTGTGGGAAAATCCTCATGGATACCACTACACCACGGGGAGGTGCAGTGGTTATGCCGGACTCTTACCGACTAAAACCTCACGGTGTTCCAACTCATCGCCTGGTGACTGGATCATGGGAACGCTTTCGCACACAACCACAACCCAGCCAGCGGTACTTACCGACGCAGGCACTCCTCTGTAAAAACATCAGTTACCACTAAACACCATCGAAGGCACACCAGGAACACGGGGTATGCCTTTCAACTCGAGGACTTACTCCGACGGGCGACAGGATCCCCGAATCTATCACCCGAAGTTCCTTCTCAAGGGGGCCGACTTCGGTTGTGCGACTGGACCTAAGGGCCTATCCTCCATTTAAGGATTTATCGAAAATCTCCATTTTTGGCCGACATGATATTTTCCTTCACCAAGTTATATTTTAATTGCTTAAAACGCGCATAACTTAGAAAAGTTAGAGATGCTGGGATTCGAACTCGGCCCGAAAGTGAAGTCAAGCTCTTACCCAATACGCTATCACCGCTTATCATGTCATCGTCATCATCATTAGTCAATGAACATCCTAATGCTGGGCACAGAACTCCTGGAAGTATGAAACACTTAAACCGTGGTCACTGCAAAGCGTGTTCGCCAGAGTAGACACGGCAAATATTTAATTAATATTTCATTATAGACTGTCGCCGTGTTAAGCTTGGTCGCCTAGAACTGCATAAACCCTAATAATTCTTAGAGGAGACCGATGCTCTTTAGTGGGCCCATACCTTCTGGGTTGAACATTTTGAAAGTTCCGGTGACCGAACCATTCACAATAAACATATAACATAATATCATTCCACAAACAACGTTTAGCAAAATTATGAATCATTTTAAAATTCTGGTTCCACAAATTATTCACTTCACAAAATAAATTACTAGACAAATTGTGATTAAATAAAATGTTATTTGACAAACAATTGATATCACAATTGTGTTAATTACTAAAACAACAGGTATGTTATGTTTTATGTTTTTTGATAAAATGAACTTTTTCATTTATGCCTCGTCTTTTAAATTCAGGACTTGCAACTCTTAATTTTTTAATGCTTATTATCTTGAACAATCTCATAAAGTTTTATGGTTTAATTTTTCTGGGTGAAAGTTTCGTTAAAACAGTAACAGAGAACTTTTGATGCAAGAGACAGCAAAACGAGCTCGCTACTCGGGGCACTGCGACTCGGATGGGTTAGGTTAGAAGTTATTTATTTTTAAACCACCCAAAAAAAGAGCGAGCAAAGCGGGGCTCCGTCGACTGAGGCCTTAAGTTATAATTGATTTGTAACTAGTTTGTTATCTAATAATTTACCATCTAATATTTTGTAAAATTGCGTAAATGATATTTTAACATCCAACACATTTGCAAAATAAAATATTTGTAAAATGATAAGTTTTCGGAATACTACGTTTGTGAATTGATTACTTTTTAAAGCGCTTAGTGTGAAATGATCATTCGTGTTTGTTAATCATTAGTGAACCGAAAGTTCCACTGCCCGAGTATAAGGATCACCTATTTTGAAATCAATTACTTTCCGCGAAAAATACTTTACAAGAAACGAGAACTAAAGCAAGAGCCCACGCTCGGCAGCCAAGTAATTACCTTAAAAAATTCCCCCTGCGTGCTATCCCGTTAAAAGCGTTTCCAAATCCTCGCTGGGAACGATATTGTATTCTGGCGCTGAAAATAAAAGCATTCTTTCTTACCTGTCTGACGTGGTTTGCTTCATTAATAAGATTAATCGCAGAGTGAATTTAAACCTGAAAAGTGACTTGGGAAAAAGAAGAATAGTTTTACGCTTTCACAATATAAATAATGTATACGTAATGTAAGTAAATTTAACTTTTCTAAGTTTTGAATGAATGAACAAATGAATGAATGAATGAATGAATCATGATGAAAGAAAAAAAGAAGTTACAGATATATAAATACAAAGCAAGAGAGTACAATTTGGTGCGGTTATGTGCGTTTTAAGCTGTTAAAATTTCACAAGACTACAACACTCACAACTAGGCTGGTGAGGTCAACGGAATGGTCAACGGTTGATGTTTATTCAAATCATTAACTATTCATGCATTTGTAAAAACTGTCCACTGCGCAGTGGCAGTTCGATTGTCAGAGGTATATATTTATTTACGTAGCGTGACCTAAACTTAAATTAAGAAACACACATTAAGTTTGATTTTAATTGAATGCTAGCAGTCTGATACATACTTATCTTGAACAATCTCAGGAAGTTTTAGGTTTAATTTTTCTGGGGGTAGGTTCCGTAAAACAGACACAGAGAACTTTGGATGCTAGAGCGAGCAAAAAGAGCTCGCGACTCGGGGTCACTCCGACTCGGATGGGTTAGGTTACAAGGGGATGGGGGGTCTCTAATAACCCGGCATCCCCTTCGTGGTTAAACTTTTGCTATAGCGTGACCTATACTTAAATTAAGAAACACACACAAAGTTTGATTTTAATTGAATGCTAGCAGGCTAATACATACTTTGACCCGAGAACCGAGTCATAAAGATTTAAACGTGATTTTAAACAGCCTTATGTACAGGTTGAAGGTTTTAGCTGTCTTCAAGAATTGAGCTACTATCTAAGGATAAGAAATATTTGTGGTAAATCAAACAAACTACGAAACTGATGGGTGATAGTGTAATTACAGGCGTATTGTGCTTAACTCCTACGCCACAGGTTGATTAGACACGGAGCGGCACTTGTAGGACGTGTTGCTTTGTAAGGCGATGCCTTTCCTCTTACCATCTGGTGCGCCATGTTTACCACAAAAAAAAAAACTTTGTTATTAGTGTATTATGTACAAATAATTTTAAAAGAATAAGTTAAGAAAAATTATATTGTTTTGCTTTATTGTTAATCGTGCTTATTAAAAAGAAAAGTAAAAAATTGTTTTATTACGTCGTACAAAAGCAGCCGTTTCCCGCGGCACGATGGGCGGAAATGACGTCAGGGCGGTTACTAGCGGGCACGCTTTTAATGAAAGCCGAGAACCACTCTCGTGCGGCCATTCAAAACGCGTCAATAGAAATATTTACACACAATAATATGAAACGAAAACTAAGCTAACTTTTCTTAAAAATAGTCAAACATGCCACTATAATGTTTTGAAATTTGTCGATATTTTGACCCAGTTACATGGATCGTGAAACGGTGATAGCCGACTTAGACTTCACGGTCGGGGTGCCGAGTTCGAATCCCAGCACGCACCTCTAACTAACAAGTTATGTGCGTTTAAATCAATTATATGTAATTAATCACTTGGTTCAACGGTGAAGGAAAACTTCGTGAGGAAACCAACATCGACGACATCGTCGTGCCCGTTCAATCAGCGCCACCTATCGGATCTAATTGGGGAGTGCAGTCAAGTGCTAACTTGTAGGGGAATAAAAAAAAACTTTTAAACTCTGCAATAAAGTAAATAAAAAAAAAACAAACAGAGAACTCACAAATCTAGACTGATTTTTGTTGTGAACAAAATAGTCAGTAATCATCCTAATAAACTGTAACTTGATACGCAACATCGTGTTGCGTGTAACCGCTGAACTTTATTAAAATCAAAACGAGTACGCACAATGAGTTTTATTTGTTCAGTAACATATTTTGGAATGAAATTTCATATGGAACTTTCAACGGTTAATTTATTTCGCTCAATATATCCTATTCATTAATCAAGGGATGTTGGGACAAAGGGTAATTTGTGCTAGTTAAACAAATTTGACCAAGTAGGTATAATTAAATGTCAGGTTTATTTAATAACAGACTTGGCTTCATTCCTTAGATTTCATTCGTGACTTAAAGAGTCTCTCGACATTTAATACAAACCGATTGGCGCAGTGGGCAGCGACCCTGCTTTCTGAGTTCAACGCCGTGAGTTCGATTCCCACAAGTGGAAAATGTTTGTGTGCTGACATGAATGTTTTTCAGTTTCAGGCTGTTTATTAAGTATTTACCTATGTATATTATTCATATAAAAAAAATCTTAGTACAAGCTACGCTTACTTTTGGGCTAGATTGCGATGTGTGTATTGTCGTATTATATTTATTTATTTCTTATTATATACTACGAGATACAACATAATTATTTAGTCAGTTTACAGTTCATTAATTTCTAAGAAAAAAAATTTGTAAGAAACACTTAGCTTTTACTAGTGTCATTTATTTATTTAGGGCACTTATATAAATATAACTTGATATTTTCCATCATCGTAATCATCATCTCAACCGAAATACGTCCACTGCTACATACTGCACGCTTCTTTACATTCCTGACTATCACCATTATTTACCTATTAGGTACTGGCTCACTACAGGGCACGGGTCATTTGTCAGAATTAGAATGGTTTTGATTCTTAGGACGTAGTAAACGGACAGGGGCTCTCTTTAAAATAGTTAACAGTACGCGAAGATCGTCCCATATCGTTCTGACGGCCGACTGGCGCAGTGGGCAGCGACCCTGCTTTCTGAATCCAAGGCCGTGGGTTCGATTCCCACAACTGGAAAATGTTTGTGTGATGAGCATAAGTGTTTTTCAGTGTCTGGGTGGTTATATGTATTTTCTAAGTATTTATGTATATATAATTCGTAAAAATATTCAGTCATCTTAGTACCCATAACACAAGCTACGCTTACTTTGGGGCTAGGTGGCGATGTGTGTATTATTATATTAAGCCCGTATCTTTTAAAGCTTCACCGCCAAACTAGGCGTCGACCCCTCTTGATGACATCTCCTGAGTCCTTACTCCTCCAACTTATTATAAGTATTAATAAATATCATTCTAAAATATTCATTACTTATCATAGTGCCCATAACAGAAGCTACGCTTATTTTGGAGCTAGAGAGCGATGTGTGTGTTGTGTGTGTTGCAATACCAATGCCGCTGAGACAGTATTGAGGGAACAGAATAGAATATAATAGAAAAACTGTGTTGCAACACAACACAATAGGAAAAATACAAGGATAACAGTAATAGTACTTAGTGCCACAGATTATTTTATTCATTTACAATTCAATTACAATTTAATATAAATTACATAATTATGTTTTGTTATCAATATCTCACATTGTAATGTAAAATTATTGGAAGAGCAAACTGGTTAGAGCAATAATTCAAACCCACGCTTTTTATTGGTTACGTAGTCCTTTATATTCGGACTTTTTTAGTTAGCTAGCCTATGTTACTATCCGTTCATTTTACTAACAATAGGCCAAAACTATTGTTTATTGGTTGCTTAGTTTAGGCGTGAAATAAGGACACACGAACTCACTTTCGCATTTATATTATTTTTAGTAAGGTTTTCTTAAATGAATAATAACATTATTAAATAACACTAACTAGATATAGATAGTTAAAGTTTTATTAGCCCTTCAGTGTACGTGTGTAAAATAGAATTTACTTTTTCTGCCGCTAGTTGAGAGGCCCGCAGTGATTCTTAGCGGTTAGGAAATGGAATGTAAAGTGCAGGGAGCTTCCGCAAAACACACGTTTCGTGTTACCCAAACTAAAAAGGTCAGCGTTGCTATTAAGAGCGGTATCTCATGAAATGGAGTGTAGAGAATCATTAATTTCCTTCCAATTCCTTCCGATCTGTAACAAGAGTGAAATTCCGGCAGTTTGTCCGAAAGATAAATAATTACTAATGAGTTTGTATTTTTTGTTAGTAGCTTCTGCCCCTGGTTTCGTCTGTGTGGACTTTGGGGTTGTTTCTTGCGCTTCGTTCGTTAACAATTATTTTTCAAATTTCTGCCCGCGACTTAGCTTGAAAACAATTTTCAATTTTCCCTCGGGAACTCTTTAAGGAATCGGGATAAAAGGTAGCCTATGTTCTTTTCCATGTCAAACGCTACATGCATGCCAAATTTCATCCAAACCCGTTCAGCCGTTTTTGAGTGATTGAGTAACAAACATCCACACTTTCACATTTATAATATTAGTAGGATTATTGTTGTTTAAGCCTCGAATCGTCGGTTCACGGATATACGTGCTAAATTACCATGAATTAATTGAAGTAGAGGTTTTTGTGACCGAGTTCGTCCGGGGAAGGACATTTTTAGGTGAAACTTCATAGAATCTCTGTGATTTTAAACTTGATGACACGAAAATCCTTTACGATAAATAAACAACCTCATAAATGCTTGGGATTAAGTTAGCGAGAGAATGAGATAAAAATATGTAATTTATGTTAGATATTGGAATATATTATTAATGTCATCGTCATCAATTACAAACAACAAATAATAGACCGAAATGGAAATCCTTGGAGGAGGCTTTTAACCTGAGAGGGAGCATTGCAAATTAAACATGGAGACCCATGGCATTTACCCCCTTTGATTCTGGTTTTCTTGGTTATCGGTCAGGTCTGACGGGCGTAGGTCAAACGTGTTATTTCCATAGCTTTCGTTTGTTTTTATTTCTATAGAGACAATATATTGATAATATAGATTATAGAGATCGCTATTTAGCGATAAGGCCGCCAAATTGTACGTTCTACCTTATTGTGCTGTTGTATTTGTATCTCTGTAAATTTTCTCTGTGATGTGCAATAAAAGTGTATTCGTATATGTGTGTATATATTGATTATAAAATACCATTTTCAGAATAAAACTTAAAATTTACATTTTTAAAATAAAACTTTTTTTCTATCTAAGAAATAAAGAAATTAATAAATTCAAAATTCAAAATTAATTTATTTCAAGGCTTTGGTTATTTAGTTTGGTTAGTGCTTATATTAGTATAAGCACTAACCAAACTAAATAACCAAGTAGCAGTTTCAGTTGTCACATCTAGTTGTGGATAAATCCAGGTTACCTATGCAGTGACATAGCCGCGGCTCGCGTCAGCAGTTGACCGCGGATATCATTTTGATGCGATGGTTCTTCAAAACTACCCAATTAAAATTTATTTATTGTAAGTGGGTAGTTTTGAAGATGCAATTTTATATAATTACCCTCTTTTTATAAATTAGCATGTAAGTTCCATTTAAGTGGAAATTCCTTTATGGAACAATAAATATCTTGAACTAGATAATAAACTTACATAAACAGAACTTACACATATTTATGAACTTACCGAGATTATTTATTGTAAGTTTAAGTTCTAGAACTACTGCATTTAGATTAAAATGCAGACTAAGATGAACTAACTGCGCTTGCCTAGGAGTTTCTTTATGTTTGGGGACACGGAAGCCGATTAGAAAAAAAGCGAATTTCAGACCGCTTCGCTACGAGGCTCAAAGGATATTTATAAAAGCATTAATTTATGAAGTATTACTGTTCGGAAAAATACTGGAAACAGATGCTCTCTTAATAATTCACGACTCCGCCGCACGAATAGGTAAAAGCAAAACATACACAAAAAGGTTTCCTTTTAACGAAATCATAAAAACAATTCACTCACATACTAATAACCAACGAATGGCCAACGTTAAGTGTACAACCACAGAACAATACAACCTGTAATCGTGCGCGCAATTTTAGTGGGTATCACCTGGATATAGAGGTTGGTTTTCTTTGCTTCTATTATAGTGTAGTCGTGTTAGGTAAGGTGTACTTGCGGAATAAGTTGTCATAATAAAACATGGCGTGTAAGTGTTTCATGTGTGCAGACTCGTGAATGTGGAAAATACGGGAACGTTTTCGAACAACTATCGCTGTTTTAATTATGCAAAAGGCTAGTGAAAATGCGAATTCTTGGTCCCTACACGGGAGTATGTGTTTTTAGCCACAGACGCAAAAACGACGGCGTGTTATAAGTTTGACGTGTGTCTGTCTGTGGCATCGAATTTCTCGACCGGATGAACCGATTCAGAGTTGTTTTCTTTTTGAAAAGGTGAATTAATAAAGTATTCTTAGCTGTACTTGATAAAAATCGGTTCAAGATTACCGCCGCCACAAAATGGCGGATTATTGGCGATGGCCTATCTCATGGTAAGCGGTAAACTCTCGCCTATATAAGGAGCAACACTTCGCAGGGCATGCAAGGTACACACATCACCATCTAACCCCAAAGTAAGCGTAGCTTGTGTAATGAGAACTACGATGACTCATGAATATTTTTATGAATAATATACATAAATAACTATAATACACATATAAAAACCCGGACCCTGAACACACACACGAAACGTCCATGTTCATTACACAAACATTTTCCAGTCGTGGGAATCGAACCAACGGCCTTGGACTCAGAAAGAATAGTCGCAGCCCACTGCGCCAATCGCCGTCTCAATTATGTTTTACATATGCCTCGGCTAACATGTGTGTGCAATAGTTTAATAGCCACCTTAAATAAAAAAGGCGAGATCGCTCACCAAATTCATTCAGCTGATATAGGGGTGAAATTGCCAATGATGAAAAAACTGCCAGGTAAATAGGGGAAACCCTACGCCCGTCAGACCTGAATACTTTTGATAACTATTAATTCATATTTGCCAGATATTGTATTAAATTGTTAATAGATAGTTTTCAACAAACAATTAAGATTCTATTTGATTAACAACCAATAATCATGACATTAAGTTGGTGGGTATTTTGATATAAATACGACTGCATATCGATGCACCTCAGTCAGATAAATACTTAAGGGTAGGCTTTTAATTACTCTTACAATGCGTATCCTTTAGTTTTTTATAACTCGGGCTGGAGATTTTCTTCATTTTATATCATCTGCATACCCTGGGCATACCCTCTATGCACGCCACTGCCTGCTCGCATGTGTACGTATACGAAAAGAATTTATTAAAATCCTCCTTTTTCAAAGTTAGCTAAAAAGTTACGTAATTTGAATAGATATACAAAGATTTTCAGGAGCAATGTTTACTCGTGTCGTGTAAGACATGAAAAGTCACATAAAATAAATCAAAGCTGGCGATAGCTTTAACTTTCTGTTTGAGTTTAAACCCTTTTCTGAGGTATAATTTTGCGTAACGCAAGTAAAACAGAAAGCCCTTCTTTGGAAAAAAAATATTTTATACTAGCGGTAACTGCGATTACGGCTATATTATGAAAATTAAGCTTCATTTTCTATACTCCGCGAACAGCAGGAGAATCTGTATGGTGTAATTTATAATTACTTCAATCCGTATACTCCACACCAAACAGATCCTCGGCAATGTACCCTCTACGCACGTTTCGCTCCGAAACCGGAGCATCCTCAGGAGATGTTGACTTTACAATGAATAATTGTTAATTGTAAGTCTTAACAATTAAGTATTCATTGTAAAGTTAACATCTAATGAGGATGCTTCGGATATTATGGATTTCCGCAAAGTAACGCCTGCTTCTATCCAATATGCGATTACGGCCGTGAAGAGTCACCTTTAAAGATAGACATAGGCTGAAGTGGACTTTTCTTGAGAATTGTTAAAAAGGAACGCACCGCACGCATCGGATGCTCTCAAAAGGAATCATTTTTGCAGTTTTTGCTTCATTTTTTATTGATGCTCCGTTCCTTTTAGGCGAAGCGTTATGTTATATAACCTACCTCGATAAACTACCATTAGTTCCTGACATTAGCGCATTCAACCAGATAAACTATTCAGCTTTATATGAACATACTACGAAAATACACACATCGCCATCTAGCCCCAAAGTAAGGGTAATTTGTGTTATTGGTGACTGATTAATATTTTTAGGAATAATATACATTATACATAAAAACTTATGATATACAGTTAAACACCCAAACACTAAAAAGCACACATGTTCATCACACAAACATTTTTCATTTGTGGGAATCGAACCCACGGCCTTGGACTCAGAAAGCAGGGTCGCTGCCAACTGCGCCAGTGGGCCGTCAAAATACCATTTATAATATAAGTTGGTTTCCATAACATCATAAAAATGTATTATATAATTTGACTTAATTATTTTTTTATTATTTTCAGGTACGCAAGGAATAAAGAACTAACTGAGTAAAACTTTAACACAAAGAGTGCCCAATTTGCAATATAAATCATAAAAACTATTAAGATCAATCAATATAATTTCTTCTCTCTTTATCATTTGACGTTGTAGTGGAAATAGAAAGACGTTCTGTAAAAATATCACCTCTTTACTTTCAACGGTTTACGAGACAACCTGCTGACAGACAGTGGGATTTTTAGGCGAGCAGCTAGTGTACTTATATATCTACAACAAAAGAGGAAGTGTGTGGGCCATTAATCATGATGATGCGTATACCAACGCACCGATTGTCAACATGATACCTTAACGTATATTTTCCCCCAATGATGGTGTGTCGACTTATATTTGCTTCAAACTAAAAAGCCATTTATTTACGCAATATAAGTAAACAGATCCGACAAAAAATATCTAGGCCCCTTGGGGCTGTGAAAATGCACGATAACTCATAGCCGGAGAGCTGGTGGGTAATTTTGGTAAGGTGTTTTTTAACCTTATAAAAATTAAGCCTAATTTGCTATACTCCACGAAAAGCAGGAGAATCTGTATCGTGTAATTTATAATTTCTTCAATCCTTATTTTATTGCATTAGGAGTTAATGCAATGCAATGTACACGGCAATGCCGAAGGCAATGCCAGCCTCTACGCACGTTTCGCTCCAAAACCGGAGCATCCTCAGGAGATGTTGACTTTACAATGAATAATTGTTAATTCCATTAACCATAAATTAAATAATTATTATGTTATGTTTTTTAACAATCTTTCTTCAATAAGAGGGGGTTTTTCTAACTGAAATATTTATTTTTTATTTCTTTAATGGTGTTCGGGTATTACTCCGTCATTTATAAATTTATTTTTTGTTTTAAAGCGGTTTTCTTATAAATGGTTTCATTTGAATTATCGATATGAGGAAATTTTGGGATAACAGACTCTTCAAAAATAACAGAAAATCAACCGCAATTGATGCAATCGCATAAATATGCATTGTTTACGCAATAACATAACATAACATATAAATAAATAAATAAATAACATCATGCCGATGTGCTCAGTATATTGGGGTATACTCACATCTTCTATCAAAGTTATTTATTTCACAGGTCTTATTTTAAAGGTATAAGCGTAAACTCAAAAGAATTTTCCGTACACCCAGCTGTTGACAAAGTTTTGATTGCTTAATCCAGTAGGTAAGTATATTTACATTCAGCTTAATGCTACAAAATCATTACTTATTACACATTAATATTTAGAATGAGGGTAGGCCGACAACAACGAATAAAAAAAAAACCCTTTAATGGACGTTCCAATAATTTATATAGCTCAGTATAGTTAGGAAAGTATTACGTTCATATTCCTTCAATATACATGTACATTTTTTTTTAAAAGTTAATAGTAGTTATCATCTTCTTTCGCGACTTGAAGCTATTTGTAGTACATAGTATTCAAGTTTATTTAAACAATATAGACATTTTTTCTACGCGAATAGGCGCCTTTAAGAAATTGGTCATAGATCGTTTAAAATAGTCCGAAAATTAAATTTATATACTAGTATTCCGGGTGATAATCAATTACTGTTACATACAAAGTTTTGCGATCACAATATATTAATAAATAATTATAAGATTTCCTTCCAACATTTTTTTTTGTTTGTATTTTTGTAGAAATTGTTGCAACAATAATGTTTTATTAGGTTTTGAATAAGCCTCATTAACAAATATTTCTTGTAATATGTGGTTTACGCAGTTGACGCCGCAGTGAGTAATTATTTGTACTATGTATATTGTATACCATTGTGTAATGTGATATTGTGTTGTTGTTTGTGAACCCAAATAAATAAATAAAAAGCCTATTCAATCTTACTTTGAAAGTACCTAAGTTATAAAAAAACTAATATGCCACAATACATACCTAAATTGACGGTCTTGTTACTCAAAATTTACCACATGTTCTTGCGCTACATTACACGATACATGTTGGAAATGAAAACGATTTGCATCTGTCGTCCATTTTGTTCTGATTTTACGTATTTTTGTGACAGTTTGTTCTACCTAGTTTGTGTGGGCCCGCACCCTCAGGACGTGACACAATATTTTTAGTTTATAACGTAGCATTTAAACAGTTTTGTTGAATGCGCCAACTGCCTCGTTAGTCTATGGTTAGCGTATTCTACGGATCACGAGGTCTTAGGTTCGAATCACAGGTAGGGCCAAGATTTGCGAACCGGTGAACGTACCTTCTACAAGACAGTACAAATGGCCAAGTAAAGTACCCGATGGAGAAACATCATATATCACAAGATTACTCGAAAGTAGAACAGTAATTAAATATTTATAGTTATTAAATGACCAATGGAGAAAAATAAAACTAAAAAAAAAGATTAAAGGGGAACCACAACTACACAATTGCAGATAAAAAATCCATTCACTATTTTTATTGGTGGTTCAACAAAGGCCACAATACTAAGATATCTTACCAATGTGTGGCCTTACACTACATTCCAGGGAGCGAACGGTTTCTCGCAAATATTTCTACAGTTTCACACACCTTAGGACTTTTCGTTTCGAAATATTTTTTACATGTCGTATTTAAGCACATTCATTTAAAGAAACTTGGGTTCTAGTCTAGTGTGGAATATTCTACCAACGTTTACTGATTGATGGCCGATTGGCGCAGTGGGCAGCGACCCTGCTTTCTGAGTCCAAGGCTGTGGGTTCGCTTCCCAGAACTAGAAAAAAATTATGTGATGAACTTGAATTTTTTTCAGTGTCTGGGTGTTTACTATATAATAGAAGTATTTATGCAGATATAGTATTCATATCAAAATTTCATCAGTCACCTTAGTAGCCATAACACAAGCTTCGCTTACTTTGGGGACAGATTGCGATGTGTGTGTTGTCGAAGTATATTTATTTGATATACAATTACGATAGTAAACTATGATTTGTTGCCATTGAAAGAGCGCTATCTTGTTCCAATACACGGAAAAAGTGATGTCAACCAGCTTTCTTAAAGATCTCAAATCAAAGATCGAATCACAACAGTGTTGAGTCGTTTGCCATAACCACAAAACGCCGCTACCAGAATCATTTCTATAGTTTTGATATATTTATAAGGACTCGCCACACACAGTTGACTCTGGTGGCCGCCACACGCTAAAAATCGTTCATGCTACTCACTACAGAAAGTCAGCTCACTACACTCAGTGTTGTTTTTTGATAAACAGTAAATTATTGACACTTTTTTCCTTTGAAGCAAGAGTTATAGTTAAAAATGCTTAAGTATAACTAGTGTTATTATAATATAATATGTAATTGTGACAAGGAGAGTAGCATCCACAGAGTGTCTGTGTGCCTGTCAGCTTATATTGCATTATGCTTGTGAATTATAAATGAACCGAATTTCTAAGAGAATGTACCTGCTTATAATTTCCATTAGGGGTAAGTTTGTAGGTTTTTTCTATAGCTAAAGAAAAATTTACACAAAATTTTAGTTAATAATAAAAAGTCTTTGTTTCGCTGTGATAGACTACAAAATATAAATATAAGTTCTTTCAAACTCATCACTTTCAATGGCGTGGTCTTAGATGCAGCAAATTTTGTCGTGCGACATGTCGCTAGTGCGTACCCATAGAGCCGTCCCGAGTGGTTGACTCGGATTCCCAAAAGATATTGCAATGAAAATTCCTTACGTTTCCTTTTCATCTCGATTCTTTCGTATTTGAATGCCGTGTTATTAAATCTTCTGGGATATTGAAATTTGAAGCTCATGGAATATATTATACGATTTATATATTATTCTTGGATTATTATATAACGTTCGAAGATCCCAATACTTCAAGGATATTCAAATTCAAATGTACCTATTTACTAAAATAATAAAACGAGTAGAAGTAAAGTCGTTCACAGATTACCGTCAAATTAAAAAATAATTACGAAACACTTCGACAATATTGAATCAAAGAAAGAAATATCAAAGGCCGGTCGTTGAAAAATTATCAAAGCGATTTCGTGAGTCAATTAAAATGTAAAAATAAAAACAATATTCAGACCGGTGATTATTATTTTTATAAAGGCGACTTTCCACCGACGTTGTTCGAGGAATTCCACTCTTATGGTGTAGCTCATATCTGAGTCTCAAAGTTAAGCCAAATGTGCCCAATTTGGTAATAGAATTTGATCACTGCTGATTAGCGGCAGACATAGGCATGGTGGTATTACTTCCCTTGAGCTCCGTCACAAAACGCCCTACTTCTACTAACATATCGCTCAAGTTTAATGGCGGCTTAACACAACGACATTGAACATGTTTCTGGCACCAAACAAAATTAAATTAAGGAAGACATTATTTGTAATCCATTTTAACAATGAATTTCATAAACCACCCCGAGCCTTTATTCGCAAGACGAAATAATGGGATTAAAAACGATGGAAAAGCTATTTCAAATAAATCAAAAATCCTTCATTCAGTGACCTAAGTGTTAGAGAAATGATATTTGATCAACAGTGGGACATTTTGACTGATGTTGATTGATATGGTCTGTAGATTTTTCTTTTTAATAATTAACCACCGAAGCGAATTGCTCAACTGATGTCCTAACCACTGAGGTATCGCGACTTCCTTGATGATTTGTCGACCTACCCGGCGGAACGGGAAGCGCTATGAATTTCATTAGGAGGTCCCGGGTTTGATTCCTGGTAGGGGCAGCTTGGGAACGGAATACAGCTATAGTGCTTGATGGCAAAAATAAGCAGGATGGCAGCACTGTCACAAAAAGCTTAACTACGCGTAAAATTCCTGGCATTCGTTAGTTGTATGAAAATATATTTCAACAGACAACATCATAATTCTGTAAATATTCATTTGTGTACTTACTTAATTTAAAACAAGCCTCTCTCTCTCTCTCTCTCTCCTTTTCACTCTACAATTTATTATGCAGCAGATTCTTTCATTAGTAATTCATTCGTTAATGTTTCCAGTAAAGCCTTTTCACACGGCGATTTATTCACGCGCAATTTAAAACGCGTTACAAATGCGATACAGTCTAAACCACAAACGTCCCTTTTTATCCTACTTTTAAGTTTATTTTTGTTGTGTCCGTTGTTGTGTTTTTTTTTTCCTATTTGTGGTGTACAAATAAAGTGTATAAATAAAAAAAAAAAACGTAAATACATACACAACCCCTCTAGCGCTGCAGTGAGTGCTGTGATTTTAAGTTCGAGGTCCTGGGTCCGAATCCCGGCAGGAGCCATTTAAAAAAATTTAATTTCTTAATTTTCTCAGGTTGAGCGGCCGTGGCTAGTTACTACTCCACAGACAAAAGCTTGCCGCCAAGCGGTTAAGCGTTCCAGTACGATGTCGCATATTCCCCTATTTCAAGCCTGGGTGAGTGATAATTCCTGCGTGATAAGAAAATGGTGGAATACGAAACTATTATTTTTTTAGTTGCACGTGTTTCCACACGCGTCGTGTCAAGTCGCCCTTATCAAAGTTGGTGTATAAAAATTAGTACTGCGACGTCGCGCTCACCTATTTACACTTATAATAAAAAGCTAGTAAAAAGCGCGAAACAAAAAGGCAATAAAAGCTTTGCCGCATTAGCGGCAGGTGCGAGGTGCATTACCGGCTAAGTGCGTTCGCGCTTTGATTAATACCGCTTTCTATTTTCCACGTCGCACTTAAGGCTTATGAAAAATAACTAGCCTTTAATGCAAAGCCGAAATTACATTGCAACACAATGTATCTGAAATGCCCAGTAGGTATGACTACAACGTCACGTTTGGGGGGCCGAGTTCGAAGCAATTCAGATTTCCCTTGCTGAAACGATGAAAGAAAACATTGTGAGGAAATCTGCATGCCTGAGAGAACTTCAAATATTGTGTGAGGAGTGGAGGAGACCTGTGCCCTGTAGAAGGCCGGTAATGAGTTTATATGATGACCTTTAATTTGACCCACGTTTTAGGTAAATGGAAACCGTCGCATAAACAGAACAACAGATTTTCAGAAGAAGCGTTCGCGCTTTGATAAATACCGCTTGATGCTAAGCCAAGTTTAAATTGCAACACATTACACAATGTACGTGAGAAGCGACTTCACGTTAGGGGGTAGGACGAATTCGAATCCCAGCACACACCTCTAACTTTTCAAAATTATTTCAGTTTTAAGCTATGCAAATATCACTTGCTTCAACGATGAAGAAAAAAATCGTGAAGGAACCTGTATGCTTGAGAGATCCTCAAATATTTTGCGTGGTAGACTACTTCTTCTCATTGTGGGCGGAGAATCATGCCCAGTAGTGGGCCGGTAATGAGCTGATATGATGACCTACAATTTGACCCATTTTTTAGGGACGCATAAACAGATCACTGGCACCATAATAAAAATTTGGTTAACAGTTATTATGCCACGTCATGCAGCAACAATAAATCGTTTCTTGTATACCTAGTTGTCCCGTTGATATGGATAGATGAGTATCACCACGTACATCCTATATAAGAAATGCAACGATAATTAGTCACAAATATTAGCTAACAACTCAGCGTGGGTTAAAGTTTAGTTTATAATATTACTACTTCTTAAAGACTTTCAACAGCTATTCCTACATTTTTCCTGGAGTTTGTCTCCCCGCTTTATTAGTTTTATTCGCTAATGAACGCTGCAACTCGCAATGTAACTTTTTTTCGCCTCTTACAGACGTAGTTTACAACATTTCCTCTGACCACTTCAGTAATTAAGGCCAGAGATATAGTAAAAGCTATGAGCAAGTCTGTACGCTTTTGCAGGCCTTTTAGCGATGGTTAGGTACCTACTTATAAAAACTAATTTTGACGAGAAACCCGATGTCATTAGTGAAACGAATAGGTTTAGTTAATTTCAACTTCAACTATGACTACTATATCTGTTTTTACGTCTTGGATGTTTGTTACTCAATAACGCAAAAACGGCTTAAAGGATTGGGATGAAATTACGTTGTTTAGTAGTTCCAGAGGGAAAATTGTTTAAGAGCTGAGGCGCGGTCAGACACGGCATGCTATGGAAAAGGACATGTACTTTCTATATCGATCTTTCAAATAGCTCCCATGGTAGGATTAAAAATTGTTAACGAACGTAGCCTTAGACCTATTTCCACGCAATTGAAGTCCGCGCAGACGAAGTCGCAGGCATAAGCTAGTCTTTTTTTTTTTTTTTTTAAGATATGCTGTTTTGACAAAAAATCTCGATTGAAAAAGGGTCCTCTGCCCAGTGCCCGCAAAGGATATAGAGTGAAAACTCAACACGCTGCTACAAAAAAATCCTAGTACGTAATTGCGTCATGTTTATTGACTGTAATGTCTCGTTTTTTAACTGTTATGTTTCTGGTGCCTTAATCTGTTTAATCTATCATCTTATTTCTGATCACTTACGGCTCTGCAACGTGAACAGTTACTTTGAACCTGTTTTGTGTGCTACATATTTTTTTTAGGTAGATCCTACCAAATAGATTGCCAAATTGTATACGTTGTTCTGATATACCTATCTTTTTTATGAACTTTTGTGTTGTGCAATAAAAGTATATTTTATTAATTCATAGGTAGGTAAACTTATTCCCTATTTGTCCACATGCCTTCTGTACGTACTTCTCAGTCTGGGGCTTACTTTGCTGTGATATTGTAGTCGTGTTTGACGCGAAGTGCATACAGTGTGTCTGCGACTCATAGTGAATCATAGAGAATCAGGACCCTGGTTATTTAAATATATTAATTATATCTTTGCCAGTGAGGAGCGGTGGTAGCTCAGTGGGTACGACTTCGACTTCACTTTCGGCGAGCCGAGTTCGAATCCCGGCACGCACCTCTAAATTTTTTAAATTTTGTGCGTGTAAGCAAATAAAGTTTCACTTGGTAAAGGTGAAGGAAAACATCGTGAGGAAACCTGCATGCCTGAGAGCTCTCTATAATGTTCTCTACGTGTGGAATCCACCAGTCAGCACTGGGCCAGCGTGGTGGACAGCCTTTACCCCTTCGCATAGTAGGAGGAGACCCGTGCCCTGTAGTAGGCCGGTATTGGGTTTATATGATTGACAAATAGGCACAAATATGGTACTTTTGATGCGTTGGTTATACACAAAATGTGTTCATAGCAGGGAGTAGTGATGGCGATAACTACATTCGTAAACTTAAAACTAAAGCTACGAGGGTTTCAAACGCGCCCTGGTCTAAGCCCACAAAAAAATTTGGCCTGGTGTTCTTTTTGTTATCACCGTCTCACATTGTCATTTGAAAATATTTACGAAGCAACCTGGTTAGAGCAATTGTTCACACCCAAGCTTTTTTATCGTTTACGTAATCCTTTAAACTATAATAGGACTTTTCTAGCTTAGTGCGTCAATTATTTAAAAAAAAAACTTAAGTAGGTAGATATAGGATAGATATAGATATAGCAGTGATAAGCTTCGCTTCTAAAATAAGTATAGCATTGCATGCACGTTTGGCTTAACACTTTAAAAGCGTTTCTTTTCAGTCATGCTCTGTAAAGATCTTAGCGTTGCGGCGAGCTCCCGATGTTATTTTATTGTTTAGACGGGAAAGTAGAACTCGGGGAGGGTTTATGCATTTGCGCATATTTTATTCGTTTCCACCGTTTTTACATCCAACGGTTCCGCCTCGAACGCTTTACACGTAGTTATTTTAAAAATAATATAATGAAATTTGTAAAATAAAATTACGAATCGCCAATAGTGGAGAAGACTTGCGCGGGAAGCCGTGCAATTCAATGATGTCTAACGCCATGGATTTCATCTCAGCAGCCACGAGCACTCTGCCAAGAGTGCACGACTATACAGAATAATTTATTCATTGTAAAGTCAGCGTCTCCTGAGGATGCTCCGGTTTCGGAGCAAAACGTGCGTTGTGGGTACATTACCAAAGATCTGTTTGGTGCGGTGTATAAATTACACCATACAGAAGCTCCTGCTTTTCGCGGAGTAGGTATAGCAAATTAAGCTTTAATTTTTATAAAGAATAATTGATCATCATTATAGCATACGACCATAGAAGTCTATACTTAAAAAACAACTGTAATTATTAAAGGTATAGACGAGTCAAATTCTGTACATTGAAGATATATCAAAAAAATTTAGCCTGAAGCCACAACTGTAATTTTTATCATTTTTATATGTCTGTCTGTATCATGGCTGCGCATCACGCTAAAACTACTAAATGAATTCAAATAAAAGTTTGGACGATTTGAACTTAAACAACGAGGTAGGACATAGGATACTTGTGTGTACTGTCGTAGTATATTAATTTATTTTATTGGTTGATGTTAGATATTGTACATTATGCCATTAAAATTATACACGTCTATCCACTAGGGCGATAGCCCCGTGGGTGCGACACCTACGTCACTTTTAGGGTGGCAATTAAAATATCACTTGCTTCAACGTGAGGAAACCTGCATACCTGAGAGTTCTCCATAATGTTCTCAAAGGTGTGGGAAGTCTACCAATCCGCCCTGGGCCAGTGGTGGACTACGGCCTTAACCCGTTCTCATTGGCCGGTAATGGGTCGCCACGGGCCTCCACATGCATAGAAGATATAGGTATATGCATTTTGAGCAGTCAAATTGGTTCTTTACCGAAAAAATAACAAGCCAGCAATTTTACCAGCAATGTTACCAGAACAAGCAATTAAATGTGAAGCGAAATCAAAAAACATAGTGAACCTCCAGTGCGCAGGTCTGAGTTACTCGGCACGTTTATTTTCTTCTAGCTGTTGCCCGCGACTTCGTCTGCGTTTGATTTTGTTTTTTGATGTGGCATTAAATTTAGTTGTAGTTCTAAAAAAATTTAAAGTATTCAGTATCGCTAGGCCTTAAATGAGGGGTTCGCTGCTGTCCGCTGAGGAGTTCTGTCCTCTATCTAAAACCACAGTTTCGGCTAAATTAAACACATATTATAACCTCTATAGTACAAAAATAATTATTTATATCGGTTATAATTTGTCGGAGTTATACTTTAAAATCGTCAAACACTTTCATCCCCTCTCCCAAAAGAACCGAGCTTAATGTCGGGATAAAAATTATCCTATATTACTTCTAACACTTCCAAAAATATGTGTAGAAAGTTTCATGAGGATTGTTAAGAAGCCTTTGCGTGAAAGCGTAACAAACAAACTTACATTGACATTTATAATATTAGCAGGATAGGATAGGACAGGATTAGTAGGATAAGATAGGACAGGATTAGTAGGATAGGATAGGACACAATTAGTAGGATAGGAATAGGGATAGGGATGTTGCTTTGGGTAAAGTGATAGGATATAATATAATATGAAAAAATATAAAACCAACTTAATTTTAATGTAAATCCATTTTCTTTTCATCCATACAGACAGATCTTTTGTTTCATATCCCCCATATGAAACAAAAGATCTGTCTGTCATCATCATCATCAGCATCAGAAGGCTGACCTCCCAAACAAATATAATCACCAAAATAAATCCATAATGAATCGAAGTAAACGCGTAACGTACATACAACTCCTCCTATTTTTTTTTTTTTTTTTATTAACGATAGGCCAGCGTTTGACGACAATCATGCCCGTTAGAAAGCAATGATGAGGTCTAGGTTGGAGCACGCTTGCCTAGAAAAAGCCTATTCACTCTAGCCTTGAAGGTACTTAAATTATACGTGGCAGGAAACACAGTTACCGGGAGGGCGTTCCACATCTTAGCGGCACGTATCAGAAACGTGGATAAAAAACGTTTCGTGCGTGTTGATGGGATATCAACCACATAAGGATGCCACCGCTCTCGGTGTCTCGCTGTTCTGTGGTAAAACGGGGAAGGGGGAACAAGATTGTGAAGTTCCTGAGCACACTCACCGAAGTATATCCGGTAAAAAACCGATAAACAGGCAACATTGCGTCGGTGCTGGAGACTATGTAGTTTCGCCTGCGTTAACGAATTGTCGCCTATAATTCTCCTGGCGCGACGATCCACCGAATCCAAAGCTTCAAGTTGGTACTTGGCAGAGCCACCCCACAGGTGACTACAGTACTCCATGCAGGTTCGCACTTGAGCCTGGTACAGTGCGAGGCGTTGACCTGGCGTGAAGTACCGCCTAACCTTATTGAGGATACCAAGTTTTTTAGCTGCCACTTTGGCTTTGGACTCGATGCATTTGCCAAAATTGAGATTGGATGAGATGTTGACACCCAAGAGCTCAATATGGTCGCTAATTGGTACGGATACACCCCGGAAAGTGGGAGCCAAGGTGAAAGGGCTCTTTTTTGCGGAAAATAAACACGACTGCGTCTTGGCAGCATTGAACTTAACCAAATTAGCGTCGCCCCAATCAGACACCTCTTTTAGAGTCAAGTTAATACGCTCCACCAAGGACTCTCTATGCTCAAGGATATCATTAGCACTGGCCCTAGGGCTGGACAAGTACCTCTCCGTAACGGTGCTGTCATCAGCGTACCCAAAAAGATTGGGATTCAAAAGATCGTTGATGTGTAGCAGAAAGAGAGTAGCGGAGAGGACAGATCCCTGAGGAACACCGGCATTGACAGCCATGAGGTCAGAAGAGTGGCCATCAACAACCACTCGAAAAGACCGTTCCCTCAAAAAATCAGATATCCAGCTGCAAAGGCCAGCAGGTATTCCGTAAGCAGAAAGCTTACTGAGAAGGCCGCGTGCCAGACCCGATCAAAAGCCTTGGAGATATCCAGAGAGACAGCAAGTGCCTCACCGTGTTTCTCAATGGCTTCGCCCCATGTATGAGTGGCATACACTAGAAGATCACCAGTAGACCGGTTCTTACGGAAACCATACTGTCGGTCTGATATAAGATCGTTTCCTTCTAGGTATGAGAGGAGCTTGTTATTGAGTACACGTTCCATAGTTTTACAGAGTAAGGACGTGATGGCAATAGGTCTGTAATTGGCCGGGTCCGCACGACTACCTTTCTTGGGTACTGGCTGCACATTCGCAATCTTCCAAGATTTTGGGACTTGAGCAGAATTTAGAGAGAGTCGAAACAAGCGTGTCAGCACAGGAGACAACTCAGGAGCACAGTTCCGCAGGACAACTGCAGATATACCATCTGGGCCACTGGCTTTACTCACGTCAAGGTTGCGAAGTGCTTTTAAGACCTCGTGCTGGTGTATATTTTATGTAAGTTATAAGTGAAATCTCTTCCTATGGAATATCGTGTTAAAATTTTTACTGAAAAACAAAATGTTCAATATCAATGGTTAAAGTTTTCTCAACGAAAACTATAAAAAAAAGAATATTTTTATTTTCAAAATGATAAATACTAGTAACGTATTTCGCAACGTCCATATTTACTCTCGCACACCCGTAAGCCAATCGCCATAGATAAAGCGTATTTACTTTTATTTCAGCAATATGTGACGCAGATATAAACTTGGAATATCGCGTGCATAATATAATGAATTCGGCCAATAAATTCAATGTGCACACGTTTACGATTTTTATTGTATCTTTTGTTTATGCGAATGGTCTAAAATATGTTTGTTCAAAGTTTTTATTGGTTCCAACTGGTAAAGTAGTGATAAAAGTTTGTGTGACGGAAGAATATAAAAATATTTTATATGACTGTGAAGTTTTTACGTATTTGGCATGGAGTGTATTTCAAAACAAAATTCTGGTACCTACTGATTTTAATAATAATAACATTTTTAGTATCAAATAGATAGTTTTCTACTACGATTTGGTAGTAATAAAACTAGCAACGCTAGTCTAGGAAAGTACTATCCTACCGCCTTTCTAATTTCTGCTAAATGTGTTCCAGTCTAAAAGCCATGGCAACTTGTTGTTTCCATACATATTTGTTCAATATTAATGACTTTCTTGCCATTAGAAGAAAACGAATAGCAAGCACCCTTGATGAAAAGAACATGGGTAAGCAGTAACGGCATTCTGAATGCATTAATAAATAGAAACGACTCTCCAATTTAAAAGCTATATTTATTAAACTCCATGTAGAGGCCCGGAGTCAAAAATATTTAATATAAATATCTTTTGAATATTTAATTTAAATATATCATGTAAGTTTTTTTTTTATTTGGTTTCTTTTTAATTTTTCTGTTATATGATAGTGTAGATGGTTCATAGTTACTCAATAAAAAAAAATGTTATTATTAATAATTAACGTACCGAGCAGATAGCCTGATTATAAGTGAGAATCCATCGTTTAATCGGCTTGGAGTTACGCCTTACGGGACTAAAATAAACATGGCGTTAGTACTTCCCCAAACGATCTCCCTCACTGTCTATTCCTCATTGGAGTTATGGGTGAGAGATAGGTATGCACGCGTTGACACTCTCCCCAAGATTTCACCCACGACCAAGTATGGCAAGTCTCACCATTGACAGCCTGGCCACTGTGAATTCTCCAGAAGAGCGCGCGTAAAACACCGTCTGAAAGGCGTAGCTGTCAGTGTAATTAGGGACACATGAGGCTTAACACCAACGCCTCAGGTTGATGGACACGCCACGGGGCGGCATTAGTTTTTTATTTTTTTTATTAGCCACGTACATATTCAAAAACATAACCTAATACAATACGTTAGAAAATAAACAGTTTATGTATTAATTTTAGTTTGTTATTATTATTTCCCTAGAAAAATATATTTTTTGTAGGTTCGTTAATAAATAAATAATAGTTTATGTAAAGATAGCGAGTTCACAAATAGTTTAGTTTTTATATATATACTAGATGTGCCCTGCGGCTTCGCCCTCGTAATATTGGCAGGCAGCGTACTGCTATATAGTCCACACCTATAGTCATATATGAGATTTTTAGATTTTTTCACAAACAGTTTTTTATCTTACGTATTTTTTTTTATTCAATTAAAAGTATACTATATTATATCTAATACCTCCAAGAATATGTATAAAAAGTTTCATGAAGATCGTTTCAGTAGTTTTCGCGTAAAAGCGTAACAAACAAACCTACATTCACATTTATAATATTAGTAGGGTTGTATAAAAAGGGTCATTAGAATCGTCCTTATAATCAACCCATTATCAGGCCACTACAGGACACGGGTCCTTTACTACAAAGAGGTTCCTGAAAAGAGGTTAAGGCCGTAGCTACCACGCCGGCCCAGTGTTTCGTGCGTGTTGATGGGATATCAACCACATAAGGATGCCACCGCTCTCGGTGTCTCGCTGTTCTGTGGTAAAACGGGGAAGGGGGAACAAGATTGTGAAGTTCCTGAGCACACTCACCGAAGTATATCCGGTAAAAAACCGATAAACAGGCAACATTGCGTCGGTGCTGGAGACTATGTAGTTTCGCCTGCGTTAACGAATTGTCGCCTATAATTCTCCTGGCGCGACGATCCACCGAATCCAAAGCTTCAAGTTGGTACTTGGCAGAGCCACCCCACAGGTGACTACAGTACTCCATGCAGGTTCGCACTTGAGCCTGGTACAGTGCGAGGCGTTGACCTGGCGTGAAGTACCGCCTAACCTTATTGAGGATACCAAGTTTTTTAGCTGCCACTTTGGCTTTGGACTCGATGCATTTGCCAAAATTGAGATTGGATGAGATGTTGACACCCAAGAGCTCAATATGGTCGCTAATTGGTACGGATACACCCCGGAAAGTGGGAGCCAAGGTGAAAGGGCTCTTTTTTGCGGAAAATAAACACGACTGCGTCTTGGCAGCATTGAACTTAACCAAATTAGCGTCGCCCCAATCAGACACCTCTTTTAGAGTCAAGTTAATACGCTCCACCAAGGACTCTCTATGCTCAAGGATATCATTAGCACTGGCCCTAGGGCTGGACAAGTACCTCTCCGTAACGGTGCTGTCATCAGCGTACCCAAAAAGATTGGGATTCAAAAGATCGTTGATGTGTAGCAGAAAGAGAGTAGCGGAGAGGACAGATCCCTGAGGAACACCGGCATTGACAGCCATGAGGTCAGAAGAGTGGCCATCAACAACCACTCGAAAAGACCGTTCCCTCAAAAAATCAGATATCCAGCTGCAAAGGCCAGCAGGTATTCCGTAAGCAGAAAGCTTACTGAGAAGGCCGCCGTGCCAGACCCGATCAAAAGCCTTGGAGATATCCAGAGAGACAGCAAGTGCCTCACCGTGTTTCTCAATGGCTTCGCCCCATGTATGAGTGGCATACACTAGAAGATCACCAGTAGACCGGTTCTTACGGAAACCATACTGTCGGTCTGATATAAGATCGTTTCCTTCTAGGTATGAGAGGAGCTTGTTATTGAGTACACGTTCCATAGTTTTACAGAGTAAGGACGTGATGGCAATAGGTCTGTAATTGGCCGGGTCCGCACGACTACCTTTCTTGGGTACTGGCTGCACATTCGCAATCTTCCAAGATTTTGGGACTTGAGCAGAATTTAGAGAGAGTCGAAACAAGCGTGTCAGCACAGGAGACAACTCAGGAGCACAGTTCCGCAGGACAACTGCAGATATACCATCTGGGCCACTGGCTTTACTCACGTCAAGGTTGCGAAGTGCTTTTAAGACCTCGTGCTGGTGTATATTTTATGTAAGTTATAAGTGAAATCTCTTCCTATGGAATATCGTGTTAAAATTTTTACTGAAAAACAAAATGTTCAATATCAATGGTTAAAGTTTTCTCAACGAAAACTATAAAAAAAAGAATATTTTTATTTTCAAAATGATAAATACTAGTAACGTATTTCGCAACGTCCATATTTACTCTCGCACACCCGTAAGCCAATCGCCATAGATAAAGCGTATTTACTTTTATTTCAGCAATATGTGACGCAGATATAAACTTGGAATATCGCGTGCATAATATAATGAATTCGGCCAATAAATTCAATGTGCACACGTTTACGATTTTTATTGTATCTTTTGTTTATGCGAATGGTCTAAAATATGTTTGTTCAAAGTTTTTATTGGTTCCAACTGGTAAAGTAGTGATAAAAGTTTGTGTGACGGAAGAATATAAAAATATTTTATATGACTGTGAAGTTTTTACGTATTTGGCATGGAGTGTATTTCAAAACAAAATTCTGGTACCTACTGATTTTAATAATAATAACATTTTTAGTATCAAATAGATAGTTTTCTACTACGATTTGGTAGTAATAAAACTAGCAACGCTAGTCTAGGAAAGTACTATCCTACCGCCTTTCTAATTTCTGCTAAATGTGTTCCAGTCTAAAAGCCATGGCAACTTGTTGTTTCCATACATATTTGTTCAATATTAATGACTTTCTTGCCATTAGAAGAAAACGAATAGCAAGCACCCTTGATGAAAAGAACATGGGTAAGCAGTAACGGCATTCTGAATGCATTAATAAATAGAAACGACTCTCCAATTTAAAAGCTATATTTATTAAACTCCATGTAGAGGCCCGGAGTCAAAAATATTTAATATAAATATCTTTTGAATATTTAATTTAAATATATCATGTAAGTTTTTTTTTTATTTGGTTTCTTTTTAATTTTTCTGTTATATGATAGTGTAGATGGTTCATAGTTACTCAATAAAAAAAAAATGTTATTATTAATAATTAACGTACCGAGCAGATAGCCTGATTATAAGTGAGAATCCATCGTTTAATCGGCTTGGAGTTACGCCTTACGGGACTAAAATAAACATGGCGTTAGTACTTCCCCAAACGATCTCCCTCACTGTCTATTCCTCATTGGAGTTATGGGTGAGAGATAGGTATGCACGCGTTGACACTCTCCCCAAGATTTCACCCACGACCAAGTATGGCAAGTCTCACCATTGACAGCCTGGCCACTGTGAATTCTCCAGAAGAGCGCGCGTAAAACACCGTCTGAAAGGCGTAGCTGTCAGTGTAATTAGGGACACATGAGGCTTAACACCAACGCCTCAGGTTGATGGACACGCCACGGGGCGGCATTAGTTTTTTATTTTTTTTATTAGCCACGTACATATTCAAAAACATAACCTAATACAATACGTTAGAAAATAAACAGTTTATGTATTAATTTTAGTTTGTTATTATTATTTCCCTAGAAAAATATATTTTTTGTAGGTTCGTTAATAAATAAATAATAGTTTATGTAAAGATAGCGAGTTCACAAATAGTTTAGTTTTTATATATATACTAGATGTGCCCTGCGGCTTCGCCCTCGTAATATTGGCAGGCAGCGTACTGCTATATAGTCCACACCTATAGTCATATATGAGATTTTTAGATTTTTTCACAAACAGTTTTTTATCTTACGTATTTTTTTTTATTCAATTAAAAGTATACTATATTATATCTAATACCTCCAAGAATATGTATAAAAAGTTTCATGAAGATCGTTTCAGTAGTTTTCGCGTAAAAGCGTAACAAACAAACCTACATTCACATTTATAATATTAGTAGGGTTGTATAAAAAGGGTCATTAGAATCGTCCTTATAATCAACCCATTATCAGGCCACTACAGGACACGGGTCCTTTACTACAAAGAGGTTCCTGAAAAGAGGTTAAGGCCGTAGCTACCACGCCGGCCCAGTGTGCACTGGTGGACAGCAACAGGACAACACTAATTTTAAAATGGTAACTAGGTAGGTACAGTTTTACCTACCACATTACATTATATGCTTTTTATAAATATGTGCTTTTTCAAATGCTGCGACGAATACATTTTTATTAGTTTATTATTAGATAAGTCTTAATAGCTTTCTTTGTTTCTTTACGTCTTGTGTTCACACTTTTACGTTATTAACTTTTCAAATATTTATAATTAAAAACTTAATTATTTTTATGTTAAATCCGAGACTATTTCAAAATGCTATGTTTATGTAATCTTTTTAGCCTTAGATTTAAGTAAAAGTATTTATAAATATATTTTTATTGTAACGCTGTTGATTACGAATAAATAAATAAATAAATATAGACCATTAGCTTCAATAACTGCCAATAAAGCCAGTGAAAGAAAAGAAAAGGAGAAGAAAATCTCCTGTAGAGTGATAAATACTAAAGGGTAGGCTTTTAATTACTCTTACAATGCCTATCCTTATTTTCTTTATAACACGTTTATATCATCTGCATACCCTGTGCATTCCCTCTAAGCACGCCAATGATTATACGAGTAATAATTATTATAGTTATAATACACGCACAACCTTGCACGCTCTGTGTATGCGTTGCTCTGTTTATAACCAATGGGCCATACTCTTGAATGAATGAATGAATGAATACACTTTTATTGTACACCACATAAACATATAGTAAGATTATAAACAAAAATATAACTAAAAGTATACAATTTGGCGGCCTTATCGCTACATAGCGATCTCTTCCAGGCAACCAAAGGCGTTAAACACAGCTTAAGAAGAGAGGTAGGTGTCGCATATAAACATATATATTTGCATATATACCTATGTATACATATAATAAACTTACAATATAATATATAGATACTTGGAATTAATATATACCTATATAATTAATATCAATCCCTACTAATATTATAAATGTGAATGTATGTTTGTTTGTTACGTTTTCACGCAAAAACTACTAAATCGATCATCACGAAACTTTGTACACATAATCCTAAAGTTATTAGAAGTAATATAGGATGCTTTTTATTTGAAATTAAGCTCAGTTCTCTCGGGAGAGGGGACGAAAGTGTTTGACGATTTTACACCAGGCTTAGCTATCCTAAATACATAAAGTGCTGCCACATTTATGAGGCACATGTCTTTCGAAAAACAAAAACAAAAGCGAATGAAGTCGCGGGCAACAGCTAGTAATACATACAATATTGTCAAAATTGTCAGCGTAATCAGAAATAGGAAGAAGGAGAGTCTGTGCTAACAGAATCTTGGTAGGAATCGGTCTGCATTACCATAAAAAAAACGGTGCACCACTTTCTAAGTGATGACCACTAAGTTGGCAACGAACTTCCCGATCCAATCTCCGCTTCCCAAGGGTGAATGAGGTAAATAAGAGCAACAGCGTCCATTGTGCTACTACCATCTACTGCGATCAGTTACCCGTCTGCCCAGCGTAGTGATTAAAAACCCTGCAGTTGGGAGAGGCCTTTAGTCCAGGACTGTAACAGGAACTGTGGAAGCCCGAACTAAATACGCGAAAGGCCTAAAGAAAAAACGGTTGCAGCGAGGTAAAAAAAACGCTATGTTGCGGGCAAATACTAATTAGGACTTCATAAAGACACAGGATGTGGTCTTTGAGTTGTATAAGGTAAAGGGAGAGAAGGCGAAGTAACGTCAACCCCAAGTCGGTGGCTCGCTCACAAAGCGCAGTTTCGTATAACGACATTACTAACTTGCGCCTTGAGGCTCGACGCAAGCTATAAGCTGAAGCAATCACGTCTTGTCTCCGGAGAGCCATTTGCGATTGCTTCAGTTCACACTCCTTGAGTTGAGCTTTTCTACATCTATAATATTTAAATATAAAATATGGCTACGTTTCGTCCATTTTTATTACAGTTTTTTACATTTTCTATCCTCATTTTTAAGCGTAGAATATCTTTACAAAAAAGGTATTTTGTCATCAAGATAATTGGATGTTGCATTACAGCATTCAGTCAAGGAGTCACATAGTCAAGGAGACAATGTGAAACTTAAGTTACGGGACGCACCTCTATGAATATGGTATCTGCGTTTTTTATGACTACTAAAACTATGGGGTAAAAGTGTTATATATATTGGCAGGATAGACCATGCCGTGTGGTGACGGCAGACCGGAATACAGTTGTCACCACCCCTCCTATTCCCGCGGGTGTCGTACGAGGCGACTAAGGGAATAACGGAGAACGGGCTCCTCTGTGCATCTAGTAGCACTTACTGCGATCACTAACCCATCTGCACAGCGTAGTGGTTATGGGCAAACCCTCTCGTTAGGAGAGGCCTTTGGTCCAGCTGTGGACTATTCAAAATTCAAAATTCAAAAAAATTCAAAATTCATTTATTTCGAGTAGGCCTAATTAATAAGCACTTATGTTTCTTTTTATTTTTTAAACGTCAAGTCAGGCAACGTATTAAAGGCTTCGATGATGATTTAAATTCTCCGAATTTAATAGTGATACTTTTTAGGCTGCGATAACATAAAGAGAATAATTTCGAGGTCACGCATAACCACATTTCACAAGACAGAGAAAAAAGATTTACGATAAAAAAAAGAATTGAAAAATGAAATTATTTCGTTTATTCTTTCGTTTCGTACAGCAAAATAATACATTGAAATTGGGGTCATCCTAGTAAGTTACTAGTATCACTTGTGGCAGGATAATAAGAGAATAAGAGAGAGCGTGACGATGTCGGCATTTACCACGAGACCAAAGGCGTCGAACGAATTGAATGACTAATTGCAACGGTAATTTCTGTAAAACCAATGACTTGCACTGAGCGAGTTGCAATCAGGCTACGTACAAACTCGGCAATAAACTATTTAACTAAAAGGTACATCGTTTGAAAACATTTCCTTGACGGAATTATTAACTACTTAGCTTAAAAGTATGAGACGCTCTTTGACATTAAAACTGGTAATAGGCAATTTCGCGAACTTCCTCGTTCACCGTTTAGACGCTCGGTCAAACTTCGTAAGTCTTAACTGACTACAATAACACAAAAACTTCACCATGGTATAATAAACGATGCGGAAATTAAAGGTTGTGATTTTTAACAAAATTGCATTGCCTTGTTGGTGCAGTGGCAAGACCGCCAAACTACGAATCACGAGGTACTGGATTTAATCACCATTTTCTACTCGTTACCAGCCTACTACAAAGCTCGGCTCTCTCAGATTGAGAAGATTTGTATCGTAGTCCACCATGCTGGCCAAGTGCAATTTGGTGGACTTCACACGCCTTTGAGTAGTAAAAAATATTAATAATTTCTTTATGCGTGCAGGTTTTGTCACGATGCTTTCGTTCGCCGTAAAAGCTAGTAGTATTCAAATGCTTAATTTAAAAACGCCCATAGCTCCGAAAAGTTAAAGGGTCGTGCCGGGGACCGAAATCAGTCCCCCAAAGTGAGATATAAGTGTTAACCATTTGGCTATCACCTATGCCATAAACTTTTATACTACATTATAAGATCATCATCAAAATCATCGTCATATCAACCTATAACCGAGGACTGACGATCACGCGTCACGGGTCTCCTTCCACAATGAGAAGGGGTTAAGGCCGTAGTCCACCACGCTGGCTCATTGCGGTTTTGTGGATTCCACACACCTTTGAAAGCATTATGGAGAACTCTAAGCCATGCGGTGTATTTCATATTTAAATTGATTAAAACGCGCATCACTTAGAAAATTTAGACGCTTTGATGCGTGCTGGAATTTCAACTCGGATCCCCGAAAGTGAAGTCAAAGTCGTACCCACGGCTATCATCGCTGGCACATTATTATATTATGTGATCTATTTCTAATGAATCGCAAAGTAATTGGAGGACGAACCCTTGATACTTGTTAAACTAAAAGTAAATTAACTGATAATTGACTCCCCACCTGTAGCTGCAAGTCCTACCGGGGGCATCGAGACGTGGCGTCCTTAGATCAATAATATACTAGATGTACTAACCAAGAGTGTCCAGTTATGGTATGTGTTCATAAGTCATATATTTTATTAAATTATATTAATGTGAAAGTGTGAAAGTGTTATTTGTTTGCCCTTCCTTCAAGTAATCGATCAACTTGATTTTTGGCACAGAGTTAGTCGAAAAGACAAAGAGACATGGGCTACTTTTTATCCCAGGAAAACCAACGGTTCTACGGGATTTGCAAAAAATCGTAATAACGCAACTAGTAACATAATAAACAAACTTTTAATAGAGACTTAAATCACGTTTTATGATAATTTTGTAGGATGCATTCATTTTCCTGGAGTATAAAGTTTAAAACTATTCATCCAACATATATAACCATCTCCAGGATACAAGCTATCTCTATGCTAAATATTAAAAAAAAAAAAAAAAACAGAATCCATTTATTTCAAGTAGGCCCTTTATAAGCACTTTTGAAACGTCAAGTATGTCAAGTTTGTAGTGACTCTACCACCGGTTCGGAAAGCAGATTCTTCCGAGAAGAGCCGGCAAGAAACTCAGTAGTTGCTCTTTTCCAACATCAATATTTACAATCATTTATTTCATAATCGATTGAGCAGCGAAGCCGATAAGTAACAAACATTATATTTTAAAATCACCTGATTCTTTTTCGGTATTAAAAGTATCTTATATCTATTTCCAAAATGCAAGCTTAAAAATCTTAGGTGCTGTGGTTTATACGAACATAAATAACTGACTAGATAACTGTTTCACTGTTTCTCTGTTTTTTACTGCTTCAAGAAACAATGACTTAATTGATACCACTCAATAACTTGGAAGGGCGATAGCTTACAGCCTATATTAATAATACAGGATACAAGTTTTATTATTTTAAAAATACAATCACATTTTTATCTTTTTAAATCTGCTTTGACAGCTGGCGTATCTAGTATATCGTTGATCTAAGGTGGCGTCTAATTACTTTAATACAGTTTCGCTTTCCCCCTAAAGCTGTCTTTGCACTAAGGATTGGCGAGGCTGAATAGCGATGGATGTTTAAAGCCCATAGATAGCTTTAATTTCGAAGCTTAGCTCATATTAATTCTGTTTTGCTGGAAAATGTATTTTATTACGCCTTCCGGCCTTTTTTTACGGAAACGCGCATCTTACTCAGCATGACTTGCACCGGAATCCATATCAATTGATAATTGTGAAGGTTTGTTTGTTTGTTTGCACTTACTTTGCACCCTAAATAAGCAACCATTCAACTTGACTTTTCGCGTAAAAAAAACAAAATTCAAAATTCATTTATTTCAAGTAGGCCTAATATAAGCACTTTTGGAACGTCAAGTCTGTCTGTTTCCCTAACTCTACCACCGGTTTGGAAGGCAGATTCTACCGAGAAGAAGCCGGCAAGAAACTCAGCAGTTGCTCTTTTCCAACAACAAAAATTTACATTTTAACATTAATGATAAATGAAATGTAAAAACTCAATGTAACTTTTCTCTGAAATAAAAGGCTATTTTATTTTATATTAATCACTCTAATCCAAAATGTACAGATGGAAGAGAATTTAGTGGTGCTCACCTTATCTACAGGATAAAGTAGGAAAACGATAGCTGAACATTTTGTATTTGCCTGATTATCATTTGGGGCGGTTATTAATTACCGCATATTTAGCATAACCAACAAAATACAAATACGATATTTTCCTTCACGGTTGAAGAAGTTGATATTTTAATTGTTTAAAACGCACAAAATTTGGAAGAGTTAGAAGTGCGTGCTGGGATTCGAACTCGATTCCTGAAAGTGAAACCGTAATCCCAACCACTTGGCTATCACCGCTTCTCATTCTTGTATACTACATGTACATACAAAAATAATGTGTTTGTCTTAACAAAAATTTGCACCAAAACACGTAAAAACGGCACCCTTAACGCTGGCATTAGAAACATAGGTCCCAAAGTCGACGATGGTGAAACAGTACAAAGCTGCATCTACATTTCGGCGTTCCTACTCTCGTATTTATTATTATCTATTTAAAACATAAAAGAATGCACTCATAACATACAAAATATACGGCGTATTTTACGTAATAAAAACAACGTTTTCGCCCCTTCCCGCTCCACGTGACCGAGGTGTCGGAAGTAAGTGTTTTTCTTTGTAAATATTACATTTATGGCGACCATTTTGTGTTGCTAAGCTTTTAAGAGCGCGGCAATGGGTGTTTTTTAATTTTTATATCACCGGCGTTGGAGTTTTAAATGCATTTTGAGAGTGCTTAATAATTAGCTGGGTTCTTGAAAAGAGTTTGATGTTTGAATCAATTTTAGGTTGCTATGATAATTAGTTTTAAATTAACTAGAGAGCCGATTGTTTACGTAGACTTATGGTATATAGCCAGAACCGACTCAAGCGATAAATATATGAAAGCTGAAGAAAAGAACTCGTCGTCAAAGAAAACATCAAAGGAAAGAAGCTACGTCAGTGGCGTGCACTTCATATATGCACAGAAACACTGCCTACCCTAAAAGTTTTGTGTAACTCATAAAGGGGAAGGATGTTCCATTTTATGCCATCTTCCTTGTTTATGCATACCCTGGTTAAAAACCCTGTGTACGTCACTGGGCTACGTGTATTATGTATGTTATTATATATGTATATGTAATATGTATATACATATAATATATTTACTTCATTATAAATTAGTAGCTGTAGTCCGGATTCGATACTCGACGGGTGTAACTTTACAATTTCTGAATTTTCCCTGCTCCGGTCTGGAGACTTCGGCCGTGGCTAGTTACCCTACCGACAAAAACGTGCCGCTAAATGATTACGCGTTCCGGTTTAGAAACTATAGGAGTATTGGTATCAATATAACTGCCATAACTTTTTGAGGTTAGCCCGCTACCATCTAAGACTGCATGATCACTAGACTAGCAAGGTTGCAGGCAAGGGCCAACTTGTAGTATAATTTAAAAAAAAAAAGCTTCAATTGTCAATCTTTGAATTCAAGCCAATATGGTTTTAAGTCAATGTGGCTTGCAAAGGCCATAACTAGGTCGAGTTGCAAGACGAGAAATGTCACAGTGTAAATATATTATATTAAAAACAAATAATAGAGAATTCGCCATCCACAATAGTATGTTTTAGAACGCTATGCTGCACTTAATGTTGACTCCGTATAACAGAAGCGGGGAAGCGTAGCGGACCAACAAAAGAGTTGTGATTTATATGCCACGGTTAAGCTTTGGTTTTCTTAACACGATTTTAAATTTATTAAACGATTTATTATATTACCAACAACACCACATCTGCGCTGCGTCTAAGGAGTTTCTTGAGATGAATTTGAGAAATATCAAATTATTGATCCAAGCGACATAGCTCAACGAATCGCAAAGATGAAGTGGTATTGGGCGGGACACATAGCTTGCAGATCGGATGGACGTTGGGGTCCCAAGTTGGTTGACCGCCAACGATGTGGATCGCAGACATCTCATCATCGACGCTGGACACTACTGGCACAAAACCGTGGAATTTGGAACACCCTTCAAAAGACCTATGTCCAGCATAAGACGTCTATCGGTTTATATAATGAGGATGGTGATGATGAGCTAAGCGAACTTGACAGTAAATGGGAACTAGTTCCATAATCCGTGTATTTATTTTATAGAAATCGCACCAAATTCTGGACCACCCTATAGAATCATAAACAGCGACTACACTCTACCGAAATAAAAATGTTACGCTGGGCAGGCGGAGTGACGCGTTTAAATAATGTTTGCAACGCGTACTTAAGGAGAATATTTTAAATGGCTGCGGTGCCAGAAAGCTTGGAGAACAAGGCTTCGATGGTACGGCAATACAATGATTAAATGAAAAAATAAAACGCCATGGGCTTTACATTATGTACTGTCTCTCACACTTGTCTGTCTAACCGAAAACCTAGTAATTTTTGTGTAAACCATTGCCATAGTTTTTACTAAAAGAAATCAGATACAGTCCTAACAAATCATGCAAAAAATAAATTCATAGAACTCCTGTCACTTTATTAGATACGCGTTGCGTAGCGTAGGTACTATGCGCGTGTCGGTTTTTATATTCAATAGGGTTGTCATAAGTAAACACTTAGAATATTTTGAATTCGTTTGGAATTTCGTTGGAATTTCATTCGTGTGGAAAAATAAATATGCTTCTTTTGATTAAATTTTTTACAGGGTTGAAGGATGCAAATATATATTTACATCCTTCAACTTTATTTCGTAATTTGGTTCCATGTTGTTTAATCAAAAGAAGTGAGGGCCTCTCTGTAAAAACCAGATCCGCATGTGGTCCAATTTCGAGAGGGACGTTAAAGACAAGGACATGCTAACGGCATGTCGCCTGTGACAACCCAGAAAAGAAAGACCTGACCCACAAGGAGATTGGCCTTGCTTGACCGAAATAAAATAGGAAAAGGGCACGTAAAAAAAGAGCTAGCGGGTAAACCGATGTATGATCACGGCCGTCGTTAAACATGTGCAGCACCAGAACTATCACCAATACGTTACCCGCTTTTAAAGAATTTGTATATCCGCTCTATGAACAATAACAAATCGTAGTTTTAAGGGAACACGTTATGTTAGTTTGTTCAGCAAAATTGAAGTATTTGGCAATAACAATCTTCTGAAAGAAAGTACAGGTATCCAGCTGTAGTTTGTCTCTTAAGCGTCAGACGCTGCAAAGAAATTTTCAGAACAACTTCTCCACGAATGTAGAGCTTGTTGCACCATGCCAAGTGCAGAATGGTAGACTTCCCATGCCTTTAAAACATTATAGAGTACTCTAATGAAAGTGGGTATAAAGGGTTCTCCAGGTTTCCTAGCAATGTTGCCCTTCACCGCACAAGTTAGTGACATTGTATTGCCGAATTCAATTCGCCTATTTCTTGTAACTTTTAGTTGTAGAGCTTTTTATGACAGAGCTCATCCGAGCATTACAGGTACATGAGTCCTTACATCTACGTTTCAGATTGGTGGACAAAAAGGGACACTTCGTAGGCTATGTTTCTTGTATGCCCTGTGAAAGGAAACTTAGTCAAGCTATTAGTTTCTTGTTACATACCGAGTATCTCACTCAGCCAAAAAGGTAGGCAGCCGTGTAAATTGTAATCACTAAGCTATAACTCATATAGCATGAAAAAGTCTGCTTAGTGGAATCACACCTTAGTGTTGTACAAAAGATGACGTCGCAATCAGTTGTGACTGCGTGTGGCAGCTTAACGAATTGCCCGAGACAATGGCGCTGGATCTAATTATCTCAATTGTTTAAGAGAGGCTCGGCATAAATATACAATATGTGATCCATATAACAAAGAGTAAATATATCGTCCTATTATAATGTTAAGGATTACTAAAACGATAAAAAAGCTTGGGTGTGTATTGCTCTAACTTCATAGTTTAATATTAATCTACTGTGCGATGGTGATAACAAAAAAAATTTACCGGCTAAGTTTGTAATGGGCTCTTCTTACACCAGGGCGCGTTTGGAACCCTCGTAGCTTTAGGTTTAAGTTGTCACCATCCCCTTACTATTATGTAAACATACATGTAAGAACGCTTTATAAGCAAATGTGATAGGCCTACATGAAAAAAGAAATTTTTAATTTAGGGATACATTTATAACGCGACTCCTAAAAAATGGATCGTAATATTTGAGGGTTTCATATTTCAGTAGTAGTAGAACTTTTTGTGACAGAGCTCGTCCACGAGATTACTACTACCACGCTTATTTCTAGCAGCATTGTTGCAATGCTGTCGCTGTGTTAATCATGAGATGTAAATAAATTTGTTCTTCAAGCCAGAAGTATCTCAGAAAGATATTAATTCAAAACTATCCCAAAAGTTCCTGTATGCACAGGTAGATCCATCTCCTCAACTTAAACTCAAGTTTAACGGGTCTTTATAGTTTGCAAAGGGAATAAGTACGAAGTAAAACTTTAAATTGTTGAGGAAACTCACCTACGTGCACTTGATCCGTACTTGACGGGTGGCATAACAGCTTGGATCTCTGAACTCCTGGTATTCTGTATCCTCAACTCTACGTTAGTAAGGATTTTAAGGAGTGAAGAAATTCTCTCCCTGTAGAAACTTCTGCATTAAACTTATTACGAGTGTATAACATACGAATACCAACATTACTTTGAAACTGTAGTGTAGCCCAATCCGCACTAGGCCAGCATCGTGGACTACGGCCCAAACCCCCTGTCGTTCTGAGAAAAGATCCGTGTCGTAAATTTATTAAACGATTGGATATTACCAACAACACTTTAGAATTAGAATTTTTGAGATGGATTTGAGAAATATCAATCAAAAAATGGATTACTGATCGAAGCGACATAGCTCAACGAATCGCAAAGATGAAGTGGCAGTGGGCGGGGCACATAGCTTGGAGATCGGATGGACGTTGGGGTCCCAAGTTGGTCGACCGCCAACGAGGTGGACCGACGACATCTCATCATAGGCGCTGGACACAAGCGGCACAAAACCATGGAATTGGACCTTCAAAACACTTATGTCCTGCATAGGACGTCTATCGGTTGATACGATGAGAGAAGATCCGAGTCCCGCAGTGGGCCGGCATAAAAAAAGCGATGATGATAACTAAGTGGCAAGTGGTTGTGCAGTCTATGATGGTAGCGGGCTAAGCTGTTAGGAGTTGTGCCAGATTTATTAAACCCTCAGAGTCAAGAACATACAGAAAGCGTGTACGCGACTTATATTGAACCACCACAAACCACTCCACTTTAGTAGTGTTTCTCGAACAGGTGGTTAGTCACTTCATACTATTAACAGGGGACAGTAATTATTTCACGTCTCACCATAAAATGGGAAAAAATTTAAGTGTTAAGTTAGACGTGCGCGGGACGTTTCCACTGTTTTAGAGACAATGCAAAATTGGCTGAATAACAGCAATTTGTTCTTTGTTCTGTGATTTAACCTATACCGCTGATGCGAACGCGTAATCGCTCGGTAGCACGTCTTTATGTTACTGTCTTGCTTTTTTGCTTGGACTTTTTATCCCGAAAAAGCATTCCGGGGGATTAAAAAACCTTTGTTACTTTACACCTTTACATGGTTACGGTCACAGCTATACTGAACTTAAGGAAATTTTAATTATATATAGCTTGCATTCTGGAACCCGTCTTCAAGATGAAAACACAATGCAAAGGATCAGTGCATTGATAAATAGAACATAGGTGAAAAACAAACAGACTTACTTTCACATTTATAATATATGAAAGAGTAGTTTAGAATGATGATGCTAAAAGTAAAAATTACCTGAAAGCTGAAGTTAGTCTTTCCGTTTCTGGACTGTAGTAACCCCAATATATCTAGTGATATAATAAGTTAAGTACATAATGTGTAAAAGTCCACAAGGGCTACTGCCGACCAACTGTATTGCAGTTTAACAGACCATATCGTCTGTTAAAGGCAATGTTTGTACCAACCTGGAAATATATTATTAAAACTAAAACTAACGTAAAAGTTCTACTTATGTTTTCACATATCCACGTGGATTGGATGGATATTGTTAATAAGGGTATTCCCTTATTTACATTATCTGTCAATAATGTGTGTTTTATACATATTCTAAAGTTTCATAATTATGTTATAAGTTTGCTGTCAATTTTAATGTATTTCGTTAGATTTATTAGCGGCTACTTAATTGGTGTATGTGTTATTTTCTTTGTACTAATTTTAAGTATTAAGTTTGGGCCTTAATAAATAAAAAAAAAAAAATAAAAAAAAAAAAACATATCTTACGTGTCAGTTGCAAGACATATTAACCTTAGTGTAAATTTAACCAACCAACACTTAGCAACAGTAACAGGTAACTTTTTCGAAGTGAATCCGTCGCTCTGTCCCCAGGCGGTTACAGGTGGTTGTTAATCGGCTAATTACTCCAGTTTTACTAATTTAAGCGTTTTAAGCTCGAATTAACATTGATAGGAGTTTAAATACTGTTGGGAATCTGTTTTTTTTTGAGATTCTTCTGTCGTCATGTTCTTCTTAGATTTTCTACAAAATTCCAAGTTAATGAGGGAAATATATGGTTAAGAATTTGGACAGCCGGTTTTTGCAGTGGGCAGCGACCCTTCTTTCTGCGTTCAAGGCCGTGGAAAACTGGAAAAAAATATTTGAACATGAATGTTTTTCAGTGTATGGATGTTTATCTGTATATTATAATTATGTATGTGAATTATTTTAATAATAAAATATTCATCAGCTGTCAGTTAGTACCCATAACACAAGCTATGCTTACTTTGGGATGCTAGATGGAGATGTGTTTAGTGTTGTAGTATATTTTTTTGTTATTAATAATATGGTACATGTAATGAAAAACTATGGGCCTACTTGTATAAAGGTATTTCTGACTTTGGCTTTATGTGGAACACCTGTTACACATTAAAAGCATTACAGAAGTTACATTTAAAACGTTGCGGAAGTTCTAAATGTGAAGCTAGTGAGGACACTAGTTACATGTAAAACTTCTGCAACGCTTTAAATGCGAAAACTTCCGGAAACTCTTACGACCCTAGATAACATGTAATATCTATAAAACCATAGAGAAATACTTTTTAAAGGCCAAAAAATTGTCATCATAAGGAACCTGTTCAATCGCACGCTTTCTGTGAA
The DNA here is from genome assembly GCF_905163445.1 of Pararge aegeria. Classification (NCBI taxonomy): domain Eukaryota; kingdom Metazoa; phylum Arthropoda; class Insecta; order Lepidoptera; family Nymphalidae; genus Pararge; species Pararge aegeria. Next base: position 2,104,142 of record NC_053193.1, read on the forward strand.
TTTGAACGCAGCTTGGGAAGCCGGCGGTTCCGGCTGTGTTCCTAAAGCACGGTGTACCGTGCTTTAGGCAGCGATTAGTAAATTTTTAGACAAGAATTGAAAATCAAACGTTCAGATTCCTCTACATGAGAGAGGAAGAGATATTACATACACAAATAATAAACATACAAAGAATTATAAAAGAGAAAAGGAAGACGAAAAGAAAACCACCCAAACAATTAAAATCTACGTTACCGTCCGTTCGTACCATTTAGCAGTTGACTGTAATTATTTTCGAAACGTTTACCATAAAATGGGATAAAATGGTAATCTAGTAATTGCATGTAATAGTAGCCGAATAAGGGTTCTGTATTTTCTTAATTCTGTACTATTTCGTGTTTTATGCTTAAATCCCTACTAATATTATAAATGTGAATGTAAGTTTGTTTGTTACGCTTTCACGCAAAAACTACTAAACCGATCATCATGAAACATTGTACACATATTGTCGGAAGTGTTCGAAGTAATATAGGATAATTTTTATCCCGACATTAAGCTCGGTTCCTGCGGGAGAGGGGATGAGTGTTTGACGATTTTACACCATAACTCCGACAAATTATAACCGATTTAAATCATTATTTTTGTTCTATAGAGGTTATGATATGTGTTTAATTTTGCCCAAACTGTGGTTGGAGAAAGAGGATAAAACTCCTCAGCGAACAGCAGCAATCCCCTCATTTAACGCTTAGCGATACTGATTACTTTTAAATTTTTAGATCTACAACTAAATTTAATGCCACATAAAAAAACAAAATCAAACGCAGACGAAGTCGCGGGTAATACACTTCTTCAGTGTGACAACTAAGGCCCATCTGTTAGTAGTACAACTTGAACGACTATGTAAGTGTATTTATTACATTTTAATTTAAAGTAATAATAGGAACTTTCAGGAATTTTAACGTTCGGTCCACCGTACAACTCCAAGTGATGTAAGATAGGTGAGTCGAACATTTCGGCTAACAATTAAAATACTGTTTGAGCTCAACCGAGGCCGAGTCGTTGTCGGGATGGATGATGTCTTTTTCCTCATGATGGCATAAAAATTTTGTTTCTCTCCGAACCGAACAAAATAATTTTATAAATATCATATCGAATAATAACAATAATAAGGGATTGAAAATAAATAAATATATAAATATGAGTAAACTCAGATTAAAAAAAAAAACATTACACGTACATTACAATTAAACAATTTTAATTGTATTTAATTCCAATTGTAATAATTGGAATTAAATTTCTTCATTATTGCATAAAAACGTTCCGAATTAATGGAAATAATATCATTTAGAGTTAAATATTACAACTTGGTACGAAAACCCGTCCAGATCGCATTTATTTAGTTTTTGAAAATGCATTTGAGGACGGAAATTGGCCGCTGTTTTTGAACTGCAGTTTCAATATTGAAAAGCCTTTCTATCAAACCCGTCCAATAATATCATTAAAGCAGCCTTTGAAGCCTCGTAACTTCCCAAAGTTTATTAAAGAACCGATTGAAAGTGGAACTTCGATAAAATTTGCATGGTGAAATTGCTGCTAAAGCAGCAGTATCATTTGAGTATTTTGTTACAAAATACCCTTTTTGTTCTGCTGTCGTTTATAAAATAGAGTCAATACCTATAATATTATACTATCTTTTTCCATCCTATGGTATGAGGTTTCCTTTATTTTTATGTTATGAAGGTTCCTTTTGTATTTATTAATTAATTATAATAAATATGAAAAATAGAAAATGATCGTTTAATAATTTACCAGAAATAAAAGTTTTGTAAGTAATTTAATTTAAATATTGTTTGTTTTTTTATATTTATTATATAAAAATATTAAACTTTTAAAACATACTTTAAAATAGCAAGTGATATTTTAATTACTTAAAATTTAGAGATGCGTGCTGAGTGAAGCCGATGTCCTAACCACGGGGCCATCACCGCTGCCTTACTTAATGGTCATAACCAATGAAATCCGCAATCCAGTTGAAGTAATAAGCATGTTCCATTAATGGAATAGGGAACTGAATTGTTAGGTACAGTAATATTGCTGTCTGGATAGGTGCTAATAAAAAGGAATGGGAAATAAAGACTCAGCAAGATTAGTCACGAGCCACGCCCCTATAGTAAAAGTGAAACCTTTTAACACCTCCGGGGATCAGACGTAGGAAAATTCATTTTACCAACATTCAAGTAGAAAGGTTTTACTCGCTCTCAATTACCCAGCGCTTCGTCCGCAATTCCTTCGGTTTTCTAAAAATTCTGCGGGAACCGTTAGTTTGTCGGGATAAAAAATCATCATCATCATCTAATTTAACCGATTGATGTCCACTGCTGGGTATAGGTCTTTTGTAGGGAGTTCCAAAATCCACGACCTTGTTTCCAGAGCTCCCAGCGACTTGTTTGATGTCGTCTGTTGGGAGCCGACCCACGCTGCGTTTACCGGTGCTGGGTCGCCATTCCAGCACCTTTTGACCCAACGTCCATCGATTCTCGGACCTTTGAACCACTTCAGTAAGTCTAGTGGTAGTTTTACGGATCTCCTCATTTCTGATTTGATCGTAGAGGTACTTCTAGCATAGTTCTCTCCATCGCCCACTTTGTGACCCTGTGCCTTCTTATGAGGCCTACGTAAGCGACTACGTTCCAGATCCATAGATCATCACTGGCAACACGCATAAAAAATACATATTAAATTTTCTAGCATGCAAAAGTAGTATGTACCAAATTTTATTAAGATCTGTGAATGGTTGAGTTGAATATTGGTAACAGACAGACAGACTAACAAACAAATAAACTAATAATAAAGCACCGATTTTTATCAGCTGTGATAATTTTTAAATAACCTTTAAGAATAGAAATAATAAATAAAGCTTCTTTGAACTTTAACAAAGATTTTTATCAAAGGCTTGAAATCACAAAGCAAATATGTTTGTTTGAACAACAATGACAAAAATAAATAAAATATGTTTGGTGATTTTTATTTTAACTCTTCGGTTTGGAAAAAAAACTTTAAACAACCTTTAAAACAACACTCAATAGAAATTAGAAAGTAGAGAAATTAATGTATTTAAGTAGGTGTCTTTTACACATCCAGTGAGAATTCCATTTATGAAGTTTAAAATTTTAATTATTATTAACAATTAACTGATCTGGTAAGAAACAAAAATCAGTTTTATCTCAATATTTTTTTTTATACATATGAGACAATAAATCCTAAATGGTTTTCCTAATCCTAAGGTTGCCTGGAAGAGATCGCTACTAAGCGATAAGGCCGCACTTTGTATCCTACTTTTTAAGTTTATTTTTGTTGTGTCCATTGTTCTTTTTTAATATTCGTGGTGTACAAATAAAGTGTATAAATAAATAAATAAAAAAAATCATTACCCATAGCAGTTCGCTACACACAAATATTAACTTTTAATCAGTGATCAGATCACAGGAAAATATTTACCAATATTACTTGCAACACCATTATGAGAACCCTGTTTAAATTCTCAGTATATTTAGCGATAAATCAACGAGACATTTTAAATAACTTCGACATCTTTTATTAGAAGAACTGGGATAACTTTAACGTTAAACGACGTGTGTGGTGTGAGTACGAGTATGTCATATCATTTATCTGTCATAATAGAAGTATTTCCCTACGAATATTAGTAAGGAAGTCAGGTCTTTTAGTAGTTTCACAAGGCATTCAACTTTTCGGAGCACCTCTAACTTAAATTTCAAGTTATTCAGCACAAGATTTTAAATTAATTTAATTATTTAATGGAAGGTAGGTATGTACACCTAATTTACATGCAGCCATTTTTAAAATTAAATAATTCCGCAAAACACGAAAACAACAAAATAACGTAAAACCTCCTATAGTAGGAAAACTGATTTTATTGGGGATGTTCAATATAAAAAAAATAAAAGCATTGCTCAATGAGCTATTTTATTAAATTCCTTTTCATTTTCAGTGTTTCTAATAAAATCTGGCAGTTGGTTAAATATATTTATTGATATTGCGCGTGCTTTTCGGAGTTATGTGCGTTTTACACAATTAAATATCACTTGCTTTAACGGTGAAGGAAAGCAACGTCTGAAAGTTGCTTGAAAGTTCTCTATAATTTTCTCAAGGGCTTATGAAGTTTACCAAGTCAGCATGGTGGAAGATGGCTTAAAGCCCTCAAAATTAAGAGACCCATATCCTGTAGAGACCCATATCCAGAGTATTCGACCAATATGTCCTACCCACTATGACATATGGAGTAGAGACATGGACCGTTATGAAGAAGGTGCATCGGCTCAAAGTGGCTCAGCGTGCAATGGAAAGAGCGATGTTAGGTTTGTCTCTATTAGATAGGATTCCCAACGTAGAGATCAGAAACTGAACTGGAATCACTGACATCGTTCAAAGAGCAGCGGCCCTGAAATGGAACTGGGCGGTGGAGCCGAGTGATTCTGGATTGGCAACCGCGTATTGGACGCAGAAGCATCGGCCGACCACCAGCTCGATGGATGGATGATATCGTAAAGGCAGTAGGGAAGAACTGGATGCAGCTAACCAGCAATAGACCGAGATGGCGTGCAAATGATGAGGCCTTAGTCCAGCATTGGACTGAGATAGGCTGATGATGATGATTCTGTAGTAGGAAGGTAGAGGCTTGCGTGAAATTATAAGCAAATAAAGTATGTAAAAAAGCCGATAAAAGCTTGATAATGGTGTAAATAATAAGCATATATAGTATGTCAAAATAAATTGTCTAGAATACTAGCTGTTGCCCGCGACTTCGTCTGCGTTTGATGTGGCATTAATCAATTAGTTGTAGTTCTAAAAGAAATTAAGTATTCAGTATCGCTAAGCCTTAAATAACGGGTTTGCTGCTTTCTTCGCTGAGGAATTCTGTCCTATATCTCCAACCACATTCATCAGATCTACAGAATGTTTGGGTAAAATTAAACACATATTATAACCTCTATATACAAAAATAATTATTTAAATCGATTATAATTTGTCGGAGTTATGGTGTAAAATCGTCAAACACTTTCATCCCCTCTCCCAAAGGAACCGAGCTGAATGTCGGGATAAAAAGTATCCTATATTACTTCTAACACTTCCAAGAATATGTGTACAAAGCATCATGAGAATCGGTTAAGTAGTTTTTGCGTGAAAGCGTCACAAACAAACTTACATTGACATTTATAATATTAGTAGGGACAGGGTAGTATTCATTTTGAATATTCCTTTTTTAAAAATGCAGCAGCTACTCAGTAAACGTCACTTTGAATGAACGAAATCAAATTCCACCACTTCATTATGATAAAGGTGAAGTATTAAAGGAATTTCTAAGTGGAAAGTGGAACGAAGTACGAAACACAAAGGGTTGTTTCAAGACGCCCGCTTTGATGGAAATTAAGTGAAGTTACCGGTAACTGATTAATTTTTCAGCCATTACGTCGTTTTAGGGCCTTGATACCCTGATTATCCCTTTGATCCTGAATTGAGTTCCCGGTTGGGTGTTCGAATTTGTGTTAATTGAATATTAGTTTATAAAAAAAATAATATATGAAGAACAAACTTTTTTAATGTACTGTACATTATACTACTAGTCACGTACGTTCATTTGGTACCCACGCACGCACGCATACACACACATATACACACACAACACTATGACAAATATAAAGTCCAATAAGGGTTTTTCAATTATCATCCTTTGGTCCCACGGTGAGAAGAGGCCGTAGTCCACCACGCTGGCCCAGTGCGGTTTGGTAGACTCCACACACCTTTGAGAACATTATGGAGAACTCTCAGGCATGCAGGTTTCCTCACGATGTTTTCCTTCACCGTTGAAGTAAGTTTATTTTAATTACTTAAATTGCACATAACTTTGAAAAGTTAAAGGCGCGTGCTTTTTCGTGCTTGGATTCGAATTCGAGCTCTTACCCCGGTGGGGTTGCGGCGACTGCGTTTCGTAATATTATGATTACCAATAGTTTATTCGCTTAAGCAAAATATAAGGTGAGAAAAGGTTAAAATCCGTACCTATGTTTAAAAAAAGCGATATCAAATAAACAGGCGTTCCGAAGACGAACCTTGTTTAGGGTGGAGTAATTGGAATGCCTAATTAAACGAAAAGCAGGGCAGTTTAACGAGACTAGGCGCTTTTGTTTTTTAAAGAGCTCTTTACACGGTGCGTCGTGACTGTGAAATTTTAATAAAGCTCCAGCTCATAGCTTTGTTTTGACATTTTTAGAAGTTCACTTTGTTGTAATTCTGATTGGACGTTTGCTTTTGTCGTTTTTCCATCCAGTAATTGCATAGAATCTACTAAAATTTTCATGTTCATAATAGAACCTTTGTTGAAATGACAAAGTTATCATGATGTCAAAAATGATAACCTGGCTAAGTTTTTTGACCGGGCTAAGTTTGTTATTGGCTCATTCTAGACCACGGCGTGTGTGGAACCCTCCTAGCTTAGTTACTATTTATTTTATTTTAGATATGACCATCACAGATATTGATAAATAAATATTGATAATTTGTTTATTGAAGGGCTCACTTTTATTCTTCTGAACTCCTATTTTGGTTACGATATTTCAGTTTACAATCAAAGTTGAATTATAGTATAAGAATGAGAAAGTAGTAGAATATTCCTTTAATCACGATTGCAAAATCAAACGTAAATAAATTGGGTACACAAAGTAGGATTCACTTAATTGTAGTTTAAAGTACCAGGAGCTCAGAACTCTCTAGATATTAGGAAGTTTTGGTAAGTAACGAAACTCGCTAAACGCCGACTGTCGAGCGCTAAGCAATTTGTATTATTTGATCTTCGGGATCTTCTTGGCTCATTTAATTCACTCGCAAATCGTATTACCTTTGTAGTCTGTCCTAAGAAGGCCAGACGAATATCTCTCCGCATATATTGTAGTGAATAATTAGGGGTGATTTCAATAAGGAAAACATAGTATTGCTCGATTAACATGACATATGAGAGAGAGAGAGAGAGAGAGAGATAATCATCATCATCTCAACCAATTTTTGCAACGTTTTATTGCGAATAATCATATACATTATTAAAAAAAGGTAAATAAATAAATGGCAGTAAATAATAATGCAATGCTGTATTTCCAGGAGGGACCCAACGTGGCCCGTAGTCCACTACGGCCTTAACCCCTTCTAATTGTGGAAGGAGACCCGTGCTCTGTAGTGGGCCGGTAGTGGGTCGATCTCATGTCTAAAGGGGCCGTGACATGAAAAAGGTTGATAAAAAGATGGTGTGGAATATAGAGATTAAAGAAATTATAAATGACACCACACAGATTCTCCTGCTTTTCAAGAGTATAGGAAATTAAGCTTAGTGGTCATTGCCAACTACGGACGGAATAAGTTAATTATAAACTACGACAACACATACTTCGCCATCTTGACGTACCTAAGCGTAGCTTGTGAAATGGAAACTAAGATGACTGATGAATTTTTTTATTAAAAATATACCTAAAAACTTATAATAAATTCAAATTAAAATTCAAAAAGTTATTCATGTAGACCTTATCACAGGCACTTATGAAGCGTTCATTTAACATGTTACTCTAATGTTACTGATGGTGATATATGAATTCGTTAACTTAAAACTAAAGCTAGGAGGGTTCCAAAAGCGCCCTGGTCTAAGAAGAGCCAACAACGAACGAAGCCAGGTTTTTTTTTATTTTTTGTTTATCACCATCTCACAGTCGAAGTTATGAAGTTAGAGCAATTCATACCCAAGATTTTTTAACATACATGTAATCCTTAATATTATAAAAAGATATACAGATAAACACCCAGACACTGAAACACATACATGTTCATCAAACAAACATTTTGTAGTTGCGGGAATAGAACCCGCAGCCTTGGACACAGAAAACAGGGTCGCTGCCCACTGCGCTAATTGGCCGGCAAAATGTCAAAACTCACACTGCACCTGTTAAAAGTCCCATTTTCCATAGTAATACAACCGCACCTTATTAATTATTAATATGGCATCTACATGGCACCATCATGCCACTATTGTGGAAGGTGCATTAGGATGGATTATGTAATAGCGGAATGCTATTAAAAGATGTATTATGTAAAATGCTGGCCCCTGTCCAAACCTCCCGCGAGTTGCCAGAGCATAACGTAAATTGTACTATATTGTTCTTTAAATGCCATTAAAATGACACTATATCATATTCAGGGTTATTATTGCGCTATCCGGGATGGTAATGGATCGCTGTGTGGTGAATTTTAAAACGGTAGCGGAATAAGGTTACCTATTTGTTTTAGGATTCTTTTAAAATAGTAGTTGGCCCCGATGTCAAATATGCTTTATGTTTATTTATTTATTTACTCATAAGACACACCAGCAATTAATTGTAAATACATTCATAAAAAAATTATGTGTTAGAATTACAAATGTTTATTTTTCATGAAAATGATGAAAAATAAAAAAAAATATTTATTTTATTTTTAATTTAACTCTTTATTTGTAAACCACAATGAAGTTAGAAAAAAAAAAACACTATAGAAATACAAAGACAGAAGTAGAATACAAAAGGCGGCCTTATCGCTTAGTAGCGATCTCTGCCAGGCAACCTTTGGATTAGGACAAGATGAGCGAGAGCGGACAGGTGGTGTAAAATTATTATAAACATACATTCAAATAGCCAAATACAAATACATAAATAAAATTGCACAAATAAGAAAAATGTAATAAATAAATATAAAATAATAAACTAATATATACTCAAGTACATTTGTAATCATTTTGAGAATTTCACTGCTAGACACGTATCTCCTGTTAGAAGAATAGAATAGAATAGAATAGAATCTTTATTCACTGGAACGTGTTTTTTTTGCTCTTCCAACTATTTGTATAGCTTTACATTCAACTAATTAAATAGCATACGAACTGCTATCAATGCAATTAATAATGAAATTTATTTTAATAAAATTTATTATTAGTTTCATATAATTAAAAAATAAATACAGAACCATAATATTTCTAAAACCTTCACACCGTAGCAAAATACTGAAGCAAAAGCTGATACCCTGAAGTTAACTATAAAGTTTGACAGTGTACACATAACCTTTGAATTGTCAAAGTCTGCGGGCTCATTCAGGTGATTTAATTTTACAAAAACCTTAAATTTTAAGTGAAGCTTGGTTGTCCGATAACTAGTCCATTAGTGTTCTAAGTTTTATTTTATTTATTATGTCAATTACGTAGAATATTTTTTTTGTGATATTTAAATACATTTTATTTAACTAGATAGTGCGTTATAATAAACTTTCAATGTATGAAATGTCTGTTTTCTATTGTTAGTGTTGTTTTTTCCACAAAAGTAAATAAGGCGAAAGGTAAAATTTCTAAAAAGATTTTTATCTTGTTACGCCAAAGTATAACTTCTTACGCGTGTACATAAGTACCCCCTTTTTTTTTAACTTACGACTAGTATATAAATACAGGAATTTTCTTATTGGCTAGCTTAGATTCTGATGCACCTGTCTACAGATATTATAAAGTATATTTTAATATGATTAAATATTGAGTGACTGGTAAATTCTACACTAAATATATATTGTCATGTAGTTAGATTGGCAAACTAGAGTGCCAGACAGTGTCATCTCGGGGTACTAACTATTAACTAACCCATTGTGCGCCGTGTGAAGACACTATAAATATTTAAGGCTAGATTCAGCCCGCGGCCACATCTGGATTATGCGTCTCTTGGGCCACTCGGTCTTATTACACTGGAATTGTTATGACTTATGATATGAGCGGTTTTTGAATATGTAATCCATTTACTGGTACTACCAGTAGTTTAGCCCTTGATTTAAACGAATTAAAGTAACTTTACTATTTTCATTATGTTGGTAAATAACAAACCTTTTGGTAACTACAGGCATCAGGTTTGAAACTTAACACCTACGTCTCTGGTTGAGATTGCAATCAAAAGGTAACTTGGTGGTAAACGCAGTTGAAGATGGTAGCGGGCTAACCTGTTATGGATGTAGCAATTTCAAATATTTCGGCACTCGGAGATTTGGTGTCTCACCGTTTAATAATAAAGAAATGTCACAAGCAACTGTTATTTTGCCGGCGTAGAAGCACCATCTTACCGAATTAGGTAACGTGGCCATTAAAATGAAAAATGTGAAATCGATTTCGCAGCTCAGACACATTTCCGTCCGAGTTTTAGGAGCTTGATATCGATTTACCGGCAATTCGGCTTCATCAGCGACACACAGCCCTATCTCATTTATTATGAGGTGAGTCGCACACGGCATATAAAAAATTGATGAAAATATTGCTGGCAATGGCGACTTTACAAAGCAATTTTAAAACATGAAATATTGTAAGTTTGTTGAAATCGTATTCACACTTTCATTATGCAAAATTCAAAATTTATTTTGCATAAGCACTTTAGTAACATACATATTGTCTATTTTTAGTGACTCTACCACTGATTTTTTTTTTTTTATTAATGTTGGCCTATTAGATGCACTTATGAAGCTTTCATTTAGGATTGGGGAACTCCACGCACCTTTGATGTTTTCTTTCACAGTTGAAGCAAGTGATATATTAATTGCTTAAAACCCACATAACTTTGAAAGGTTAGAGGTGTGTGCTAGGATTAGAACTTGGCCCTCCGAAAGTGAAACCGAGCCGAAGTTAGGCTATCACCGCTTCTCCGCTCACCTAAAACATACATACATTTGACGGCCGATTGGCACAGTGGGTAATGACCCTGCTTTCTGATTCCAAGGCCGTGGTTTGTGTGATGAACATGAATGTTTTTCAGTGTCTGGGTGTATATCATTAATAAAAATATTCATCGGTCATCTTAATACCATATCACAAGCTACGCCAATTTAAAAAAAAAAATAGCGCTAAAAATTTATAGCCGTGCATGAAACGGCAACAAAATGACGCTGTAAAATAATAATAAGGCACGGCTATATCTCGAAATTCTTGTTACGATATCTAGCCCGTGTATGAAACCTTTGAAAAGGATGTCGGGTCGGTTTCAATATTAAAGTATTCGAGCTAAACGCGACTTAGTGGCAAAGTAATGTCCCAATAACTTTGATACTTGTAATTTCAAGCTATTGGAAATGACTTACTTTGAAACGGCGATTTTTTAATTATTATCCAAAAAATCTGAAGATTTTCAACTCCGTAATTCTGTTTGCACGATCACCTTTTTCTTCTTTGATTCTCTCGCGATTTTGTATACTCGGCAGGGGATACTCGACGCAAACATACATTTAAAATTTCCTATTAAAACGTCCATCTTTTTCCTATTTAAAAAAATAGTTTTCCAAATTGTATATAACTGTAGCTAAATAGTCGTTAAAATTAGATTACATAACCGATAACAACTTTGGGAGTTTATTATACAAACACACAAACATACATTAAATGAGTTGAAATGTTTTAAAGTATAAGGTATTTTTTTGTTTTATTTTTTGTTATATTTGTAACATTTTTTTCCAAGCTTAGTTCTAATTTATCATAAAACTGAAAAACTGGCTTGTCACGCACGCAAAGGTCGCTATGTAGTTTTTTACTATGGCTTGTTCTCGACTTTTGACTTTAAACTATTCATCCACATCAACGTCGCTGATGTTCTGACGCTGATTACGACAAATACGTTAACCATGCACTGTACAAACTTCAATTAACTCACTAATGAGGCTTTTAGCTGCTAATGTACGTCTTCAGATGTATTTGTTAATAATGATGGGCGTTAATTTCTGTAAGATCCAACTTCCCTACATTGTATTTGTAATGTATTCATAAACAACTGACTATCTAAGGATTAATTTATTCACAGTTCAAAACTCAAAACCCGATGATTTCAAGAAGGCCTAGTTTATAATCACTTATAAAACGTCAAGTCATTCGGCTAGTAGTGACCCTACCACCGGTTTGGAAGGCAGATTTCACCGAGAAGAGCTGTCAAGAGATTCAAATTGCTCTTTTTCAACAATCTTTAGTTATTCAATCCTGTGAGAGCGAAGCGCCCTGCTTCCTAAAAGCCTAGTCGTTAAGAAATTCATCAATCTTGATTTATTAATAGTATTTATACAACGAATAATGTATGTATGTAAGATCTAATAACCGTTATAGCAGATAGGGGACAGAAATCCTTAATAATCGGAAACTACTCATTGTCATTGAAGTCCTTGTAAAGGAAGTGCATTTTGTGACCTAAAAATTGATACCTCAATATACAGTTGCTGTCAAGTTAAACATCGCAATTCGCGGTTAAAAAAACAAAGATATAATTTCAAATGAAAGCCAGAAACCATAAGATACTGTTAAGCATAGATGTTACCTTTAGATAAAGCAAAGGACGGGAACTTATCTGAATGTACTGCGTTCAAACGAAGTATATATATATAAAGTATCTGTTCAGCTAAAGTTAATAAGCCGTGAAATCGAAGCAGTGTCGTTCGTAAATAAAGTACACCCTCCGCACCCGTGGCCGGCCCATATATACCTTATTGCTAACATCTTCTCAAACTGTACGCACTCAATCTTAACCGTCCTGTTAACATTACTGTACAATAACACTGAACCCATTATTCCGCAGGACCGTCCCCGGGGAAGCTGTGTTATTGCTTAATTAAATCTGTTATTTTGGAACAGGCTTCTGGAAGTATTATTTCATTGCAGCAGACTCCGATGTAACAGGTCTTTTGTTTGTTTTACATGATATAGACTCTCCCAAGGATAACTTCACTAAGGGTATTGTTAAATTCCTGGGTTCAAATCCCGGATCGGGCCATGAGTTGTAAGATATTGTTTCTTCTATTAAATATTTTTTACTAACCGCCCGGTATTAGGAAATTGGCGGTGTGAAACGCCACGCCTCGCAGAGCGTATTAATCCATCCGACCATGTTATAATGACATACTTGTAATGATAATCGTTAAAGTTCTCCAACCCGCATTGGAGCAGTGTGGTGGGTATACCTTTATGTAGACACCCGTGCCCTGACTATAATAAAATAAAATAAAAAAATCTAAATCAATAAATAGTTCATTAGTTGACAACAGGCGATAGTGTATATAAAACGCACATACTTTAAACGCACTTTTACACGTCTGCCTGTATGTAAAACTTAATAACCATGTTATGGAACTTGATGACCATATTAAAAATTGTATCTTTCGCCTTATTCAACGTTTGTTACGTTACGTTACGTTACGTTACGTTTGAATACAAAGTATAACGCATTGTCATCTAGTTAAATAAAGTTTATTTAAATATCAAGAAAACAATATTTCTACATAATGATAATTAAATTTTGAATACGAATCGACTCATCATTGGACAAAAAAGTTTAACTCAACCTAAAAATTTTAGATTTTTGTACAATTGAATCAATTAAATCTCCGGAATGAGCCCGCAGATATTGACAATTGAAAGTGTAAACTGTCAGACCTTATAGTTAACTTCAGGGTGTCGGTTTTTTGTGACGGTCTGCGCATCGTATTAATTTACTCTCATCATTTTTCCCTAACGCGCCAAAAGAAGTATAACTTCAAGAATATTCTTAGATGCATTCAGCTAGAGCCACCTCAGAGGCTGACTGACCTCTTGCGTTTAAAGCATACTTTGATATAAAGCTCCATAAATTCTTTCATGATAATTGACAAAAATATTTAACTTTGCTCTCCACTAAAACACGCGTCACCTCTTAGTTATAAGTATTTGTTTTCCATTTGACTCGACATTTTGTAGAGCACTCTGCAGTTGGACAGCGGCCCCTATAAAGCGTAGTGGCAATTAATTGGCTTGAAACTCAAAGACCGACCCAGACAAGTCAGCGTAGCTTAAGGGCGCAGAGTCCATAGTTTATGTAACATTGCTTTGAATGTAACTACTTCAATTGAAATAAAATTGAAGCGATGGTAGCCTAGTGTTTAGGGCTTCGGCTTTACTTTTGGTGGAGCGAGTTCGAATCCCAATCTTTTCAAATTTTCGATGTTATGCGCGTTTTAAACAATTCAATATCACTTGCTTTAACGGTAAAAGGAAATACTTCACGAAACATGCATGCCTTAGAGTTCTCCATAATGTTCTCAAAGGCGTTTGGAGTCCACCAATCCGCACTAGGCCAGCGTGGTGGACTTCGGCCTAAACCATTCTCACTGTGGGAAAAGACGTTGACGACGTATAATATTGATATGGCATTATGAATAAAATTTTACAGCTTGCTGGTTTTATTGACAAGAAACGGACAGTTTAAGTTAAGGGTATTATATTCTTTTGAAATTATAAATATTATATTTACAATAAAATGGATAGGTGACTAAAATATCCAAAGCACCTCTCGTTATTCGTTTTTGATTTGATTCTAACTATGGGAGGATCCCTTGGCCCTGTAATGGGATGACAATGTCAGTAATAAACGAAAAGATAAGCGTATCATATTTCAAAACGCTGTAGATACCAATCGGTCTCTTTGGACAAGATTTGCCCACTCGCAATCGAGAAGTCGTTTTCGAGTAACAAAATAATCGAACATCAAATCAAAATGAATCTTATTGTTATGTTTTTAAAGCCCAAATTTGCCTGCAAGTCTGAAGCACGGACTTCTGGCAGCACGTTTTTATTAAAATCAAAAGTATAGGATTTGCGACTCTAAAACGATGGGTATAAAGCTACTTTTAAGGTATATATAGGTATATACAGTTCAATCGCAATCGAAGAGCGAGCAAAACTTGTGCTAAGGCCACTGGTAATATCCACAACGTACGCTATCGATCACCTTTAACTAGAATTAGCATCTTAATTAATGTACTCCGGCCACGGCCCCCGTACGCTCCCCACAAAGACCGGGCTCACGCTTAACTGATGCAATACAGACGCCTGTATTACATTACATCGAGTATGTTTAATATTGCTGCGTGCTCGAGTAATTAAATAAAAAGGTATGATTAATTATGAAAATTAAGCTTAATTTGCTATACCTACTCCGCGAAAAGCACGAGAATCTGTATGGTGTAATTTATAATTTCTTGTATCTTTATACTCCACACCAAACTCTACGCACGTTTCGCTCCGAAACAAGATCATCCTCAGGAGATATTGAGAACATATAAATAATCATACGAATAATTGTTAAGTCTTAACAATTATTTACTGTAAAGTCAGTACACGTTTTTTATAGATTTGTGGATAAAGAGCTGTGAAAGAAGATGACATTTTGTCGTATCCCCGGGGAGTAAAATGTCTCCTGTTGAAACTAGCTTTGCTGGGGCGGTCAAAATTTGATGAATTGCGACGCACGCTGGTTTTAATACCCCTTATTTGGGTTCTACAAGCTTCTTTACGGAAATTTTAAGTAATGGAAAAGTTCCAAAATCATTTTGATTTGAGAATAATTGAGGATGTGAATGCAATCAAACATTTTTATTTAAATTCTGTATGAGAAGGGTCGGAGTCATCGTCATCATATCGACCTATTACTGGCCCACTACAGGGTACGTGTCTTATCCCACAGCTAGAAGTGGTTGAAGCCGTAGTCCACCACTCTGGTCCAGTGCGGATTGGTGGACTCCACATGCCTTTAAAAACATTATCGAGATTTCTCTGGCATGCAGGTTTCCCCACTATGTTTTCCTTCACCGTGATATTTTAATTACTTAAAATGCACATAACTTTGGTAAGGCGTGCTGGGATTCGAACTAGGCCCCCCGAAAGTAAAGTCGAGCTCCTTCTAGGCTACTAGGCTATAAACGCTTCTTCTTCTTCAGGGTCAAGAGTACTTATAGGAAGATCTTTTCCAAAGTACGCACTCATTTCGAAATAATCAACAATTAAATTTAATTTGTTTCATTCCAACTACATTCTTCTCTGTGCTTCAAAAAGATTAAAGGCTCGATCCAAGTACGCAAAACTTTGTACTGATTAATTGGAAAACAACTTAAACACGGTGTAGTCCAATTTGAGACCGTAAAATGCCGATTTCACTCTTATTCCACTACAATAAGAACCGTTCTGTAAATCTTCAAAATTCTTGGAAAACCTTTGCTTGTAGCTCTCTCTGTTAGAGTTACTACTTTGGATAGAATCAATAGTTTGTTCAGTTACTGTGCTTAAAACTAAAAGTTGTAAATTGTTTTTGTCTGAGGTAGAATTATATTTTATCCGACGTCGAGCAACGTCGAATAAAAGTCGAATGTAGACGTTTGGGTCATTATAATTTTTTTTTAATTTGACTAAAGTTAGGCCCTTGACTGCAATCTTACCTGGTGGTGATGTAGTCTGAGCAGGTAGCGGGCTAACCTAATAGGGAGTATGGTAGTCATACCCCCTAATCGGCTTCTATGCGACATCGCACCGAAACACTAAACCGCTTAACGGCACGTCTTTGTCGGTAGATTGGTAACTAGATACGGCCAAGGCTAAAGCATAGAAGTGTAAGATTACTTGATTTTTGTCACAGATAAATGCCATTCTTAGCTAGATTATCAATACGAGATGATATGCAAATCAATAAAATGAATCCTTTTGATACAAAACAGTAATGGATTTGGAGTATTTATATTTGATAAGAAGGTGCTGGCACGTTGGAAAGTTGGAAGGACTGGCGACTAAAGCGACGCGAAAAAGAAAGAAGAAAGGATAGGGTGAAAAGAGTGACATCGGGCGTTTAGGATGATTTGGCGAGATTTAAAAAAAAAGGGAAACGAATATATTAGTAAAAGAGTAATTATTTTAAGACTCTAAATTGGAAGTATATTGTTTGCGTAATTGACAAATTATATGATAGTGTATTCTGAAATTGGTTTTTATTTGGACTGGAATATTTTTACAGAAGATTCAGAAATAATAAATTCCGCTATTGCACCAGCCGGGAATCGAACCCGGGACCTCCTACTTAAATTCACTGGGATACTAAGACATCCAGTTCTCCGACAGATTGCACGTATTGAGATACATTTCATATTAAACCATTACCGAAGGTCATTTTTCCGATCAGATGGTCCACCGGTTAGAAAACAAGGTAGGAAATCATCGGATATAAACAGAGCAACACTTCGCTTCGAATACTTTCCATCGTATATACGTATCACTATCCATCAACTCGTTACCTAAAATATGTACTGCTCACTAATATATCGGTATCCCCAAAAAAAACACAGACGTTTGTCAAAATATAAATTTATAGATTGTTAGAAGTCACACAATTATTTTAAAAACATGAACAAATTATATGTGCTGCACATAAAATGGTAGGTAACCCTACCAAACTCCGTTAACCCTTAGTAAAATTTTCTGAGATAGAAATCATTTTCTCGGCCGATCCTTCATCGGAATCCAATGCTATAATTTTACACAACCAATTGCACTAGATTGCAATTAAAAAGTTCACAGCGAATGAGTTAAGTTCCTGTTAGGGGAGACTTTAAAACTGACTTCAGTATTGAATTGAATCTTCATTAAGTATCAGTTTAAAGTTTGACATAGGAACCTATTTCAAACTATCGACCGTTAAACGTAACTTCTCTGATCTTCTTTTTTCGTTTTATTCCGTACCTACCTAATTGGAAAAAGAATCTTTTGACTTTGCCCGTTTGTCAGTCACAAGTTTTTACATCTACAGAGAGGTTAAGCAGCCACTGACGTAATATGAATTTAGGTCTGTGAGCAGAGAATTTTCAAAAACCGATAGCGAGTCCTGCTTTCTATTTCCGGGCTTGGCCAATAAAAGTTTTTTGTTTTTTTTTTGTTCAAGCATTTTCAGTACCAGCCCGAAATTGAGAAATTTTCAGGTTTAAACCTCGTGCGAGAGCTCGTTAAGCCACCGATCTCTATCTCTTAATTGAGACAATGAGTCGTTAAAGCCTACCAACCCACATAACAGCAGCGTGGTGGGTCTGCGCTCTGGAACGATCTCTCAAGGAACGAGAGCCTCGCCCAGCAGTGGAACGTAGACTCGTATAATGAGCAGTATCTAACATGTGGTAGAAGTCAAAAGTTTATTAAATAATATTTATTTTGTTGTTATTTCAAATACTGAAGCTCGACAATAGCTGCTAAATTAAAAAAATTAAAAATAATACCCTTACTTCATATTCATCATATCAACTGACGTGGGTATTTTATATGGAGTTCCAAATTCCCCGACCTTCTCGGAGGTTTCCACTATTGCCACTTTAGCTTCGCGACTTGTTAACCGTACGGACTTCTACGGACCCCCTTTTTTTTACTTGATCAAGTTAAGATTCTCCGAGCAAAGCTCGCTCCATCGACCGCTGAGTGATTTTAACGTGCTGACTGTAGGAAATTCACTCCGCGAAAATGCTGCTGCGTAGGAATCGCCTACTCGTTGCACGCCATGATATATTTCTGTACATGTATTTAGTTCTATAGCTAAGACGTCATACTACCGTCCCTTAAATAAACCTACCTTTTAAGAACCTATTTATCTAAGTTTTAGATTTAATACGGTACGGCTTTTCGAAACGGTGCTCAGTGGATAGGACTTTAACGTCACTTTCGGGGGGGTCCAGTTCGATCCTAGCACGCACCTCCTTAAGTTATGTGCGCTTTAAGAAGTTAAAATATCACTTGCTTCAACGGTGAAGGAAAACATAATGAGGAAACCGGCATGCCTGAGAATTGTAAATAATGTAGTCAAAGGAGTCCACCAATCCGCACTGAGCCAGGGTGTTGGACTACGGGCTCAACCCCGTGGGAGGAGACCCCTGCCGTGTAGTGGGTCGGTAATGGGTTGACACTATGATGAACTTTACAAAACATGATACTTTCATACAAACGAAAGTCTTTTCATAAAGCATAACGCTTTATTTATTAAATGTATTTGCATATTTCATTTCTAATGAAATCACTAAGAACACAGCATTTTCGAGAAAATTGCACCATATCTCTGTTACAAAGTGAAAACTTATTCATAACAAAGCACTGTAAACCATAATTAATTTACACGCTTTCAAGACAGACGCGGCAAGAAATGCTGCGAGAACTAAAACATCGAGTGTCAAATTTGACGACGACAAAAGCTCCGGTCTCTTCCAGTCCTCTTAGAAAATAAGTTCCATTGCAAAAGTTTCTGGACAATTTACCGTGGAAAGTTGATTAAAGTTGTATTTTCAATGGATGCTTTAATAAGATCCGAGTCTCCAGAATCAAGGGGTGGCGGTAATGCTGTTATTGAAGGATCTTTAGAGAAAGGAGCTCAATCTTCAATGCTTTTTAATCGACATTTCGCTTCCTGCAATCTTAAGTTACAACTATAGACATTATCTGGTTAATTAATATCCGTCTCCTGGGCATAGACCTTCTCACTATTAATAGAGAGGATATCAAAGCATAGACGAGATAATTCATGGCTAGATGATCTGCCTTCCGAACCGGTGGTAGAATCACTACAAACAGACAGACTTGACGTTTCAAAAGTGCTTATATTAGGCCTACTTGAAATAAATGAATCTTTTGAATTTTGAATTTGAATTTTGATGAAAGACACAATGAGAATCACAAAACAATATAAACAGATATATAAATGTGTAATTTTTAAACAAAAAAACACAACAAAATGACAGCTGTTCTGACGAGCACCTGTCATATTTTTATCCCTACTCCGCGGCCGACCGTCACGCGACATGCAACACAGACGAAAAAGTTTGAGACGATGTATTCAAAATTTCACTTTAATACTTGATTCCATATAATGTACAACTAAAGCAGTTCGCAAGTAGAAAACAGACCTTACTGAGCCTAATATCACTTAAGCTCGAATAGTCCAATTCACCCTTTTGTTTGCCCGCAATTACGTACGTAGCAAAACTCATGTAATAGCTAAATTGCCCTTATCATGGGGAGCGAAAGTTAAAATCGCATTACCATCGCTAACGAGCCGGACGCGACGCTATCGTGTCATATCAAGCTTAAGTAACACGCTGATACCAATTCTTACTGTCGTATTTTTTTTAAATCGGATCTATCTTTATTATAATTATTATTATTACTCTCTTTTTCTAATTTTTTTTTATTAATATTTTTCCTTTTGTATAGTTTGGTATAATATTTTTTTACCATTTTGTGTATGTTTTTTTATTATCGTTGACTTGAATAGTTTTTATACATTTTATATCGTAAAATTTCAATGTGTTACAAACAAGTTACTCTGTTGGTGGTGCTTTGAATAAGTAAAAAAACTCGTCATATATTAAAGGTAATTTAAAGCATTAACTCAAATTAATTTCACCCAGCCGTTGACAAAGTTTTGAATAGTTAATTCTTGTATATAATTATATTTACTTATAGCTTATGACTACAAAAACATATATATTTTGGTTATACAATGGCATGAGGTATTTTCATGGGTAAGGCGGTTACGTTAAACCAATATCCCTAATCAGTTTCTACGTAACATCTTACTAGAACGCTAAATCCTGTAATAATTTTGTTTTCCTTATCCTAAGGTTGCCTGGAAGAGATCGCTACAAAGCGATAAGGCCGCCTTTTGTATACTTCTTCTGTCTGTGATTTCTTTTATTCTTTTTTTTGTGTTTTTATTTGTATGCAAATAAAGAGTATAAATACATAAATAAATCGCTTGGCCGCCTTATTCCTCGCCATCCTTATTCCTCGCTCTCCTATCTTAAGAGGATTCTAGTCTACAATCGGTGGGCTTAAAAGCTCGATCACAAAACTTAACATGCTCCCCGACAGGGGTTGACCGCCAATTTTAGTATGACACTGTCAATAATTATTATATCAGTGAAAAACCCAATTTTTGACCCGTCCCGGAATTCGAACCCAGGGCCTCGTGATCCATAGTTGAACATGCTAGCCACTAAACAAACGAGGCAGTACATTCTTAGGCAGTGATAGATTATTATTTTTAATTTACCATTCTATTCCACCAATATTAAACATCTGCGGTTTTTCCATTTAGTAACAATATTGGGTAATTCTAAGAGCGGATATACTAATCCCTCAAAATTCAGTGAGTCTGGCGCATTTGCATGTCGCATGTCGGTGACGCGAAACCAATAAGCCCCTTATCAAAAATCGCTTAGCGCGGCCAAAAAAAAATTCTATTCACTCAGCTTACAACTTAGACCAAACTAAAAGCGAAAATCGTGTGGTCGAGGTTCAGAACTGTTATTGGGTGGTAATTCAAGGAAACAGGCGCAAGTGGCCGAGTTAAAGGTACTTCGTTTTTATAGCTTAGCCTACATATGATCCAGTTCTAAATATAAGTACTGCTGACAATAAAAATGTTTGTTATTGTTTGTTAGTCATAGAAGATAAACGATTTTTAAAAGTGTGTGCATCTGTTTTAGCTTAAGCACGAATCAAAAGGTCTGTTTAAATACGAATAATAAATACATAAAAATTAGAGACTGATATAAAAAACTGAAGGTCAATAAACGGTCAGAATAAATAAAATAAAGAAAAAATAGAAACATAAATAACTAAATGCTGAAATGATGAAAACATTCTATAATAAATAAAAGATAGTGAACAAACAGTCTGTTTTTGTTTTATTGAAGTTGATCGCACACTGCTGTTTGAGCCGGGGATGCTTTTAACAAACAATTATATGTCGCCCTTAATAGTCGTGCTAGCCTTAGCAGGGACATTGATTGGGGTGCATATAATATCATCATCATTACTTCAACCGATTGAAGCCCACTGCTGGACATAGGTCTTTTGTAGGGAGTTCCAATATCCACGGTCCTGGGCCGCTTGTTTCAAGCAGCTCCAAGAACCTTGTTTAATGTCGTCTGTCTACCTTTTTGGAGGCCATCGCTGCGATTACCTGTGCGGGGTCGTCATTCCAGCACCTTGGAACCCAAACGTCCATCGGTTCTCCGTGCTATGTGCCCCGCTTATTCCACTTCAGCTTTGCGACTCGATGAGCTGTGTTGGTAACTCTGGCTCGTCTTCTGCTCCGGTTCTTCTTCAGATTGCAGAATGGTATAAATAATTGAATTAATTAACTGTGCAATAAAAAAAGAAAACAGGCTTTAAAATTAAAGAAAGAATAAGTATGCGCATTTGCATGGGAGAAAAATGGATACAGTATCCATTTTTCTCCCAATGTTATAAATTCGATAGCGTATAGGCGCAGAAAGGTTATAAGAGATTTTTTTTTGCTCCATCCTGCAGAAATTGTGCGTTTTTTGGTTGACTCTCCGGCTCACATAACATGTGCGAAAAAATCAAGTTAGACAGTGAGAGCCGCAGTTTGATTGAAGAACAAGTATTTCAAAGTAGTTACAATTGCAAAATATGTGAGAGATCGAGAGGAAAAATAATTTCCAAATTCAGATTTTTTTTTTCAACGTATTGTTTGATGAGGTATTTATGTTTGTTTATTTTCAATTAACATTATCATCATTTCAACCTATTATCGGCTCACTGCAGGGCACCGGTCTCCTCCCGCAATGAGAAAGGGTTGAGGCCGTAGTCTACCACAATGGACCATTGCGGATTGGTGGAATTTACACACCTTTGAAAACATTATAAAGAATTCTCAGGTATGTAAGTATCTTAACGATGTTTTCCTTCATCGTTGAAGCAAGTGATATTTTAATTGCTTGTAACGCACATAACTGTGTGTCGAAGTGAAGTCGAAGTCCTACCCACTGGGCTATCACCGCTTCACCGCTATTTTTAACGCGCATAATATGTAAAACGAAATACAAACTTTCCTGACGTGACTTCGTATTACGAGTGGTTATTGTGGCTCTCTTTGCAGCACTCTACGACCAACCTTAGGACTAGATTCAGATAAAACTCTGATAAACAATCCCAATAAAATAAACTGACACGTGTAAAAATCAAAATAAGTACTATAAGTTATAAAGATTATAATACTTATTGTGTTGTTGTTAATAAAAGCTTTATAAGAGCCATTTTACAGCTATAAAAGCGTTAGACTTGTGTTATATTGGTGTGAATTAGGAACGTTAAAACCGATAAGGAGTACGGATTTAATATAACTGCCATGAGGCTAACAGATAAACCACCACGTAAGAAGTAGAAGAAACTCTTTATTGCACGTATAAAATACAGGAAAAGAAACAGTAAGGAGTATACAGTAAACAATATAGACAAGCAAAGGCGGCCTTATTGCTGCAAGTAATCTAAGAAATGCAATGTAATGTAATTTTCATTTTAATCCTAAATCTTCAGATGACACATTGAGTTTATTAGAAAAGTATAGCACTACTCAATTCAATCTGTCATTTAAAGGTGGATTAAATTGATTATTTGTTAATTTTGGCTGTAACATTATGCCAACAGATGAGATCAAAGGCTAACGTGTAGTGGAATAAAAAAAAAAGATTTCGCGTCCCAGTTTTGTCACAAAAAGCTGTACCTATATTAAAATGTTTGAATGTGCTAAACCCTACAACTACAACATTAAAAAAATCCTCTCAGTATTATTGCTGAGAAAAGGCTACAGAGTATATAACTTTTTAAATTGTATACACTCTGTAGCCTCAGGTTAAGAAAGTGATGAAAATTAACGTAAATTTTTAAGTAGTATCGATGAAAATTGGTATTCAGATTCATAGTTATAAAACACCCAGAAATGGGGCTACCTCAGAAATAAAGTCCGATTTAAAAACTATTTATTTTTCTAGTTGGTAGCATACTTCTTGAGAAACACAGTCAAGCACCGCGGTGGCTCAAGGTATACAGTATACCGTTAACGGCAGTAAGTCTAGGAAAGTATGTAAATCTTCAAACAACACAGTCAAGCACCGCGGTGGCTCAAGGTATACAATATACCGTTAACGGCAGTAAGTCTAGGAAAGTATGTAAATCTTATCAGAAGTAGTACGCAGGCGAAGTCGCGCGGGACCATATAATAATATTATAAGTATAATACATTAGCTCTCAAAATATACGACGTTCATAAAGTACCTTAGGTAAAGAGTTTAAAGGTTATTTGCGTAATAAAAAGGCTATTCGGGTATGAATATCAAACTTGAGGCAAGAGCAGCTTAAACGGGGACATCAAAATATTATTTCTGTTAGCTCACATTATAATATACGTCCAAACTTACGTTTCCAATTTATTATTTTTATAACGGCGATCCAAGATCCATTTCTCCCATCAACTACAACTACAACAACTATAATATGATAATCTTTTTATCAGTGTCAGTAATATATACAAGCGAACGCGAATCCGTTCGTGTCAAATTTAAAGATATAGGTATGCTTACAGTAGCCTCGCAGTATATTCATAATAATATAATCTTTATTAAACAAAAAGTCGATATTAACAATCGACTTACTAAAAACGGATTTAAATTAGTGATATCTGCATATCGTCTGAGAAAAGTACTGAAATCCTCTGTTGGGATGGGTATATTCTTTAATATCATGATACCGAAGGTAATATTAGATCTACCTTTACCTAAGTTTAAACAATATATTAAAACACATTTAACTTCCTTAACGACAAATCTGCTTGGAAGCAGGCAACTCCGCTCTCATCTCTCACAGAACAGAGAAATTATAAAGATTGTTAAACTATAGACTTGACGTTTCAAAAACTTTTGCTTAAACTAGGCCTACTTGAAATAAATGAATTTTGAATTTGAGTGTCGCGAATGCGTCAGTGGTCGTCAGTTTTTGCTGTCGAAAGTGTGGTCGAAACTGTCGCTCACGAAGTGTGTGTCACAGTCTGTAGGAGAAAATGCCTCCAAGACAATGTTTGAATCGTCTATCGACGAGACCTGAATGAAGAATGACATCAATAATGATCATTTGATTACCACTACGGCATTCGCGTAGAAATAATAAGCAGTGGCCCACAGTTGTCGTTGCCGGTCCAAGCGGTGCGAAGATATAACGATACAGCTAAGCAAAATTTTGTTGCAGCGATTGAAAGTGTAGACTGGGACTGTCTTTTCACGCAAAGAAAATCAGCTGAGGGCCTAGCAACCTCAATAATTAATATAATAATAACCAAAATTGACATAAGTTTCCCTGAAAGAAAAACTGTTTGCAGGATACCAAAGAAATCATGGGTGACGAGCGAAATTATTAACCTAAATTGTGATTTTGTTCACGATGACATACCTAACAACTAAATTCCCTAACAACACTTTGCTACAAAAAAAACTAGAAAAATTCTCTACACTCTATAATAGCAGGTTAACTCAAGCAAGATCTAAGTACTATGACAACATGGTCGTACAAAGCTCGAATACTACGAAAACAATGTGGCGTATAGTAAATTGTGAAACAGGTAAAACGAACAGACCGCGACAAGAATTTGTAGATATACTAAAGAATATTGATGGCTGCGAATTCGAGTCCAAGCTTGAGCTTGTCAACTATCTCAACGCACAATTTATTAATGCAGCCTCCGAGTGCGGACTGCTTTCCCCCAATATTGACCTCTCGAGAATGAGTTTAGCCAACGCTCTACCGAGTGCTGATAGATCCTTGCGTTTTCGTCCTTTCACGGCCTTGGAAATATTTACCATCATAAACACAAAGGTTGCCAATAAACCAACCAAGGATATTTACGAAATCTCAACCAACCTTCTTATATCTATAGCGTTCATAATATGCCTCCCGTTGCAAATATTATTTAATAGATGCTTACGGGAAGGTGTTTATCCCAAGCCACTAAAAGAAGTTAAAGTATGTCCCCTATACAAAGGAAAAGGTAGTAAAACGGACCCAAGGTGCTACCGACCGATAGCAATAATCCCTGCGGTGGCTAAAATATTAGAAAATGGATTGACCACACGGATAACGGAGTTTCTAAACGTAACGAACGCACTCTCAGACCGGCAATATGCGTATCGCGCGGGACGCTCAACCACTATGATGGTACGCGAGGTAGTACAAAAGGTATTGGAAGCTCGAGAGAGGAAGAACGAGGTCGCAGTCCTCTTCTGCGACCTCTCAAAAGCATTTGACGTTGCGGATCATAACATCTTAAAAATGAAGTTACAGCACTATGGAATAGATGGTCCCGCTTTGGACCTACTAGTTGACTTTCTTTCAGAGAGAAAACAAACAGTTGTAAGTAAAGCCGGATCGTTAAAATCAATGAGCCAAACCGCATACAATGGCATTCCACAAGGATCGTCTCTGTCGAACCTTGCATTCACGCTGCTGCTGAATGACCTCCCTCTCGGTATAGAAAATTGTGAAATTTATATGTATGCTGATGACGTAGCAATTCTAATAACAGCATTAACGTTAGATGACCTTGAAAATAAATTAAACAGAACGGCTGAACTTACTTTTAAATGGTTTCTGACAAATGGTCTAGCCCTCAACATCACAAAGACACAGTTTATGCAATTTAATCTAGCCGGTCGGAAGCGTCGGTGCCTGTCTGTTTCCATTCAAGCCCAAAAAGTTGAGCAGGTCGATAAAGCTACTTTTTTGGGCTTCCAGATAGATCAAGGCTTAAAATGGAATTTGCATATCGACAAATTATGTGGCAAAATTTCTACAGCTTGTTTCGCTCTAAAGCGCGTTACACATACTTTGTCAGCAGAGGCAACGTATGCTTGCTACTTTGCTTCTGTTCAAAGCCTTCTTCAGTATGGAATTGATTTGTGGGGACGCGGTGCCGATTGGGAACGCGTCTTTAAATTGCAGAAGCGGGCAGTCAGGATACTTGCTCACGTATCGCAAGACACCCCAGCTCGACCCTACTTTATTAAACTAGGTATTTTAACGCTGCCTTGCCTACTCATTTATAATGTAGCAGTATACGTAGAGCAGCACAGAAACGAGTTTGACAAAAGGAGTCATTGTTACTTACGATACCCTCATAGACTTCTATCCAAATATCACAGCCTTAAAAAAGCTACAAAGACTGTAGCAGGCATGGGCCCAGAAGTTTTTAATAGGATACCAAGTAGCATAAGAGATGCACCAAATAATAATTTATTTAGGAAAAAACTGAAGACTTGGCTTGTCGAGAAGGCTTTCTACAGTTATAATGAATTCTTGGATAGTAAAATATTGTAAAGATTGACTTTACTTATTTGTTATAATAGAATAATATTATAATGAATTTATAAAATTTCAATATACATTTGCATGAGACAATTTATTATTGAATAATTACTTTGTGACGTATAATATTAATATTTATGAATAAATGACTATTGACTATTGACTATTGACTATTGACTATTGAGTAGCAACGAGTACCAACAGGCATGATTTGAGCCAAGCGTGGTTTTATATCGTAGAAAAAAAACAAACTGCCACAATTCTACCTTAGCGAGCTTTTATTTAAGGCTGTATCATCACTAATAAGCGGATTTATCATAGTCCAGCTAACATAATCATTTTCACGTCAACCAATAGATGTCAACTGCTGGACTTAGGTATTTTGTACTCTAAATACCACCAGCCGAAGCAGCTTGCGTTCAGCGGCTCCCTGCGACTCGTTTGATGTCATCTGTCCTCGTCTACGTGTACAGTTGCGAGGTCACGACTCCAGCAACTTGGGACCCAAATGTCAATTGTTTTTCCGAGCTATTTGCAAATCCGTTTGCCACTTCAGCTACACGACTTGTTGAGCTATCGGTAACTTTGCAGAATCTAAGGACTGTGGCTAGTTACCCAGCTGACAAAGACGTGCAGCCAACTGTTTAAACGTAGCGTGACAATATCGCGTAGAAACCGATTAGGGGAGTGGGTTTGATATATCTGTACCGCACCCCTCACAGGCTTGCCCGCTTCCATCTTTTTCTTTCTCGGTTTTAATAATTATGTAACTATTCTTTTTTAACACTGTACAATCCTTAGATTGGATACACCATAGGGCCCGATAGGCAGACCCTAGTTCTTGTTGCAGGTTCGAGTAAATAAAAAACGTGACCTCAGCGAAGGTTGTATTTGAAGTGAATGATATAACATTATTACGAGTAACAAGTTACATTGACAGATGACGCAAGTTCACTGACATTGAAATTGATTATTTTCGTACTTGACGTTTCGCTATGGTTGTACAGCATGCCGACAAACACTTACTGCTTTATTGCTCAATGGTTAAAATTTCTACTATTGTAAATTAATGTACTTTTGCGCCAATGTTTAGTATGTAATAAGACTGGTATTTTATGTTTAAGTTACTTCTATGTAATGACTGTTTCTGCCAAAATAAAAATAAAAACAAAAAATTAAAAAATCTTACACTGAATCATCACTTAAAACAGGTGGGATTGCAGTCAAGTTTTAACTCGTCGTAGTAGTATTAAAAATCTTTTCGTTGCAATTAAATAACAACACAGAGTCTTGACTATGTAGTCGACTTTACGGAACTAACTGTCTTCGACCGAAACATTTGCATTGCAATGATGCTTTGTTTGAGTTAGGCATTCGATTTCAGTATACTAGTACATAAATGTTTACCAACCTATCCCCTTCCATTCCATGGTAGACCAAGTAAACGATAGCCGTAGGCACCCAAGATGCATTACAAACACGTTGCCTTGACGTAGCATTTATCTAAGCACGTCGGACATCGATTCATAGCTCACTGGTAAACGAATTAATTGTCGTTTAGCCAATATTAATCACAGTTACAATTTCGCTGTACAATATAATATTTGTGGGAGTGTGACCCAATTCGAATGTGCATAAACTTAGCCTGTTTGGTGACGGCTGTCATTAGCTCTCTCAACAAAAGTCATATATAGTCATCCGCATACACAGCACACAAACACACACACACACACACCCACACACCCACCCACACACACACCGGTGATCGTGCTCGGGGACCGAGGTTGGGAGACCGATAATTCATTTTTGGAAGTTGTATATATATTACATTTTTGTGAACACATATGTTAAGACACAGACCTCCAGGACATGGGATATCCTAGTTTCGGGTCAAGGATAATTTAAGAAAAAAAATTGTACTTTTAATGAAATAAAAACTATTATTATTAGCGCTTCCAAAAACCCACTGATTCGAGGTCCAAGCCCTCGCGAGAAGCCTTCAGATCGAAGTCAACGTCCCTTCCTCCGAAGACGTCGAGCCCTGAGGCTCTACTTATGGTATTTCACGTTAGCTCAAATCCACCATTGGCACTGTTACGATCCTTAAGATGGTGTATCAACAACGATTCTTCCAGAAACAGAAATGCAAAAAGTCGACCGCATTAATTGCGATAATGTCGCGGTCAACAAATCAACCTTAACACGTGATTATTTCTAGAAGTGACTCGTATTACAATAGTCGGCGATCATTCTGGCAACCTGTAGGGCTAGCGTGCACGCCACGGGATAATTATCTCTACCTGTTACTCATAGTTTTTCTGTAGATAGAGATAACAGGGAGACATAACACTCTCGCAGCGAGCATACTAGCCCTGCTCAACTTAACTGCTACTATGAATATGATTTTTTTTTTTTAGATTAATAAATAAATAAAGATACTACGACAATACACACATCGCCACCTAGCCCCAAAGTAAGCGTAGCTTGTGTTATTGGTACTAAGATGACTGATGAAAATTTTTATAAATTATATATACATAAATACTTAGAAAATACATATACACTGAAAAACACTTATGCTCATCACACAAACATTTTCCAGTTGGCCTTGGACTCAGAAAGCAGGGTCGCTGCCCACTGCGCCAGTCGGCCGTCTATAAATTTGTTAACCACCAGTCCATTTTTTAGCGAGAACAATCCTCACATTTCAACACTCATTTTTCCTTAATTGAAGAAATGCAGGTCAACCAATCAAATCAATCAATCCTAGTTAGAACTATGAAGTTGTGCTCTACAGGATTGTAGAACTAGATTAATATATTGTATGAATTCTACAAGATACATTTCGCAGAGAGTCCTCGGTGCTATTCGTTTTGGTTAAACCATCTCCTTTCTACCATCGAACTGCCAGGCACCGAAAGAATACGTTGCACATTCTTTCGGTGCACAGTGTTGAAATACCCTTACCACCTTCTTCTTTTCTTCCTTCTTTTTCCTTCTTTTCTGATACGCACCGCAAAGGTACTCCCTCCCATCTTCCGTCTTCCCCGATACCTATAATTTGGGTTTTTTTTTTAATATTAATAGCGGGCAAACGAGCAAGTGGGTCACCTGATGGTAAGTGATCACCGCCGCCCATAAACATCTGCAGCACCAGAGGAGCCACCGATGCGTTGCCTGCTTTTAAGGAATTTGTTTATCCGCCCCTTGAATAACCCTCGATTGTATTTTCGAGGAAACACATCAGATGGGAGATTGTTCCATAGTTTGGAAGTGCGCGGTAGAAATGTGGGTACCTTCAAATCAAGAGTGAATAGGCATCTTCTCCTCGACCCATCTTAGGCTGCATCATCAATAACCATCAGGTGTGATTGCAGTCAAGCACTAGTCTATATATTTAGAAGAAAAAAAATCTAATAAGATGTTATGATTTCTATCGATTTTCGCTCATTCAAGATGAATCGTCTAATAGCACCCTAAGGAGACGCAAATAATGTAATAAGATGGGAATGTTTCTCAATATACAAAATCCCGCCTTAATAATGCAAGGTGACGTAAATCGCAGATAAGCTGTCATCCATTATTAAAACGAGATGAAACGAACAGATGCCGCTTCGGAATTAATATAATATAATCGCGATACATCCCGAATTTACGAACGGGAATAATTTGTTGTTTGGCTGATAATTTATATCAACCGACTTTAAAAAGTATTGTAAATAAAAATGTAACGCATAGTATAAAATTTGGATGTTATTAATTTGACTATATTTTTTTCGGCGATGTTATTTTACCAGTTCTTAGCGATAATGGTATACGTTGTTTTGTTATACTTTTCTTTTTATGTACTGTTGTGTGGTATGCAATATAAGTAAATTCATTCATTCAGTCGTTCATTCATTGATTAATTTATGTCTTTTAAGCCATATCTTGCCTAGAAAAGATCGCTATGATATTACTATCAGATATGATACTTATCGTGTAATTGTTTTTCTGTTTTCTTTTTATTTTCTAGTGCACAATTAATTATTCGATTATTAATTCAATTATATTATTAATACCATTCTACAATCTGAAGACGAACTCGAGGAGAAGAAGAACCAGAGTTACCGCCATAGCTTAGTGTGTCGCAAAACTGAGTGGAAATGGGCGGGGCAAATAACTTGGAGAGCCGATGGACGTTGGGGTCCCAAGGTGCTGGAATCGCGTAGAAAACGCTTTGGTTGGCCCCCAACGTGGTGGTTAGACGACATCAAACGAATCGCTCGGAGCCGCTGGAAAAAAGCGGTCCAGCAGTGGACTACAACCGGTTAAAGTGATGATGATGATGAGAAATCCACAATCTTGAACCGCTTGAGTTCTCCTAATTCAAATTCAAATTCAAAATTTATTTGTTCATGTGTCACTTTTCATATGTAGGCACATATGAAACGTTCATACATATATGTTTACATAATTGTAAGGCTGTGTAATAACTTCGCCAACTTAAACCTAAAGCTACGAGGGTTTAAAACGCGTAATTTTTTTGGTAATACCATCTCACAGTAAATTAATAATAAGCTATGAAGTTAAAGCAATTCACACCCAAGCTTTTTTATCGTTTAAGTAATCCTAAAGTGTTACTTTAATAGGATTTTTCTGTAAGCTTACGTAATCTGGCAGTTCGATACAATCAAATAAGAATTATAAGCATAATTCTTTATTTGAATTAGATAAATGTGATCCCGAAAACAATATTTGGATTATGCTGTCATCCAACATTATTAAAATGAGAGAATCCCACCGCGGAAACGAATAATCACGTAAGCCGGGATCTGAATTCTGGTACCCGATTAGACAAACGAGCACCGTGGGAAAACACCGTGGAAAGGCATTTGCAATAATATTTAACTACGGCTTTATTCCTTTCTGTAGACATTACATATTATCATATGATCGTATTATTTATTTCAGTTTATCTGGGTTTGGTATAATTATATTGGGTTGAGATTTTTTTTCACTTGGCAACCTGGGCGGCCTACTACGCTTCTGGAGTTAGCTGGCTGGAGAAACCAAGCGGGGAGCCATACCAGTGGCACTACGTACAACGTAAGGTTCCGGCCGACCAAGTACAGAAACAAGCCCAGGAAGAAGAAGAAGGTAAGATTGTCTATATCCGCAGCCTATTAACGCCCCACTGCACAGGCCTCGTCTCTCATAGGAGACGGTTTTTAAGCATAGATCCACCATGCTACTAAAATGCGGTTTGGTAAGCTTTAACGACTATCATAACAATAAACAAGTAAGTAGTAATAACCGAGACCGATGCCTTAACGTCAGTGGCGTGCACAGGGTTTTTGACCAGGGTATGCATAAAGCACGTGCTTGGCATAAAATGGAAAAATTCCGCTCCAATACGAGTTATATAAAATAATTTGGGTATGCAGTGCTTTTGTGCTTATATGAAGTGCACACAACTGCTTAACGTGCTCTCAGAGACACCGCCATTTACCTAACTCCGGGTGCTACTGCAAATTCTTTAACAGATAAAGCAATACCTAACAATTCTTGGCCTGACCCGGGACTCGAACCAAGCAACGAGGCAGTTCAAAGTCAAAAGTCAAAGTCAAAGTCAAATATTTCTTTATTCAAATAGAACATAGATGGCACTTTTGATGACATAGGAGTGAGTTGATGGCGATAAATAAATTCGTCAACTTAAAACTAAAGCTACGAGGGTTCCAAACGCGCCCTGGTCTAAGAAGAAGCCCACAACAAACTTAGCCGGTTGTTATTTTTTTTTGTTATCACCATCTCACATTGTCCTTTAAAAACTAAGTTAAGAAGCAACCTGGTGAGAGCAATAATTTAAACCCAAGCGTTTTTATCGTTGACGTAGTCCTTAATACTATAATAGGAATTTTCTATAAGCTTACGTTTAATACAAACTGAACTTTTTCAGAGACATCTCCAATATATCAACTGGTAATTTTTTGTAAAATTGTATACAATTTCCTTTAAATGAATTACTTATTTTATGTAGTCTAGTATATTATATAGTAGTATATTGCACTGCAAGTTTATTTTTGCTTCTAATGTTCAAACTATTGCAGTCACATTTTCTCTTAAATTTAGATATATTTTTTGAACATACATTAAATTTTCAAATGTGTATTGGCTAAAAACTGTCAATAGTCAATAGTCAATAGCACGAAAATAGTGCCAATATCAGCAGAATTACCCCATAATAAAATTCCATATGACATAATGCTGTGAAAGTAGCTAAAATAGACTAGCCTAGCAGTTTATATGTCCGTTTTGTGGCGTATCTTCTTCACTGCATAGGCGGCAGAACTAAGCCTGTTCGATAAATTATTAACATGGGGGCCCCATTGAAGTTTAGCATCCAACGTTATTCCTAGAAAAACTGCCGTATCCACCAGATAAACTGAAATAAATAAATATGTAAATAAACTATGAAAAAACACTCAAATATACTATAAAAAAAAAATTATGATGATTTCTTTTTTCTTTCTAAGGTTTAAGTCAAAATTATTATTATAGCTAAATTTCACATATATTAGCTCTAAACCAGGTAATAACTTAGTCAAGATACTTTATATATAATAAATAAAGGTCCTAAAAACCCTGTTTATCAACAATTTAAAGATAAATTATAATAATTTTAAAAGATACGATTGACTGTGAAATCATACTCTTATAATTTTATTTTATTAGCAGCTGTTGGTACACTACGAACGTCAGTACACTACGAAAGTCAGTCATCATCTACTGTATTTCTTTTAAAAACAAGAACCGAAGAATTCTGTAAAACGGGCTTTGAATTCTGATATCCGATTAGACGAAAGAGCGCCGTGGGAAAACACTGGCGAATGGCATTTGCAATATTTAACTACCCTCTACGGCTATTTGAAAACTATTTAAATAACAACGTTTTCGTTAGCATTTCAAAATCCATAATACCATTGTGTTTATTATAAACGAGACAGTGCAATTACTGAAATTCTTTAACAGCCGTTTGGTGGTGTGTCGTAATCTTGCATTCTGAGTCAAAGGCCGTGCGTTCGATTCCCACAGCTGGAAAATGTTTGTGTGATGAACATGAATGTTTTTCATTGGCTGAACGTTTGTCTGTATATTATAACTATTTATAAATAAAATAAATAAATACACACATCGCACATTGCCATCTAGCCCCAAAGTGAGCGTAGCTTGTGTTTTGGGTACTTCGATGACTGATGAATATTTTATGAATAATATACATAAATACTTATAATATACATATAAACACCCAGACACTGAAAAACATACATGTTCATCACACAAACGTTTTCCAGCTGGGGGAATCGAACCCACGGCCTTGGACTCAGAAAGCAGGGTCGCTGCCCACTGCGCCTCGTCGGATTTTTGTATATTATATCCATAAAAATATTCATCAGTCATCTTAGTACCCAAAACACAACCTACACTTACTTTGGGGCTAGATGGCAATGTGCGATGTGTGTATTTATTTATGTTACTTATAAATACTTATAATATACAGACAAACGCTCAGCTAATGAAAAACTATTATATATGTATATTTATGTTATATTACATGTCAGTTGACGAAATTTTTTGGACACAACAGTATTGTATCGTCAATTTTACAATCCAACAATGTTTTAAAGGTGAAGAATACTGTAGCGCGTTATTTTAGTCTATCTCACACAAAATACGCAGAAAAAAATGTGTGTTTATTTACGACATCACATTACAACCTTTAGAATTATCTGAGTTTCTCTGCTTTACTATATTATGCATGTATTAGAAAACAAAATTACAAAAAAAAACCAAATTATTTTTCATTTAAACCTTCCTCTTTAATCACTCTATCGATTAAAAGAAACTATTTCGATCTAAGTGATCTAAGCATACATAGGAACAGACAGCAGCGGGAAACGACTTTGTTCTATACAATTAGTGATAAGTAATAACAAAAATCATCTTACTGTAATACTAGTCTAAATAGTGATTGAAAGTAAAAGCATATTATATTTTGTGGAGATCAAAATGTCAAGTGGCCCGGGATTAAATTATACTTTTTGTCCCGTTCCCGGCCACGAGGCAGGACTAGAAGTACTTTTTGCAAAGGCCCGCGGAGTAATTGAATATGATAACACCGGGACATTATTTTGGCCGCCAGAACAAGCACTACACAAAAATTGAAATTAAATTCTCGGTTTTTTCGTCTATTATTTTATAATTAGAGTTGAGGAATAGATGCAACGTTAACTCAAGTTGATTTCTGAATGCATCAACTACTTCGGAGATCTTAAATATACTTATTGTCAGTTCACATAACCTCACGGTGCTTTCTTTAAGCAATCATTACAGGATTTATGTTCCCCAGAAAAGTCATGATAGATTGATGAAAAACGAAACACGAAATTGAAATTTTCATATCTCTGCTATTTTTATTGAACTTTAAACATTATAGGGAGGAGTGAATAAAATGATATCCTGCAGATAATAATTGAAAGTCAAAGCTTGGCGTAGGTCGAACTGTCAAGTGGTGCGGAATTGAAATATACTTTCTATGCACGGCCACAAGGCCCTTGCAAATGCCTGAGGAGTAGATAAATGTGATATCGCCAGAATATGCTCTGGCGATATTACATCTGGCATTTGCAAAAACAAGCCGTGCACTAAGAGGTGATTGAACTTTTCGATCTTTTTCATCTATTATTCTTTAATTTGAGTTATTCTCAGTAAAGCGTGATGGTATTACTATTCGCCAGATGCAACTTTAACTCAAGTTGATGTCAAAATGTATCAACTACTATCGAGGTCATAAATGTGCCAGTATACAATAACTTCGTGGTGCTTTCATTAAGTTATAATTTTAGTGCTTATGTTCTGTATATAAGTCCTAAATTGATTGAATGTGATGGCAACCAGTACAATTGATATTTTCATTCTGATGATGAACGTTATGGTGAAATCTCAGGCAAGCAGGTTTTCTACTGATGTTTTCCTCCACTGTTAAAGCAAGTGATATTTTAAATTAAAAAAACATTTCTTCTTCTTCTTAGTGGTGCACTCTTGGCAGAATGGTCGTGGCTGCTGAGATGAATTTCATGGCGCTAGGCATCATTGTTGCACGGCTTCTCGCGCGACTCTTTTCCTTTTTTGGCGGTTGGTAGCGTGTCAAAAACATTCTACCACAGTTGTCTGGGTCAGCGATTTCACCGTATCTATCCAACGAGTAGGTGACCGCCCTCTTGCCTTTTTTCCTTCAACCTGTTCTTGCACCACCAATCGTTCAAACGACCCCTCATTCCTTGAGATGTGGCCAAAAAACATGCGTATGCATATGCGATACATACGTTGAATATGCGTAACTGCACCGTAGACGAAAGTCGTTCCTTGAATTTCAGTAAAAAACATATAACTCCGAAAAGTAAGAAGCACATAGTGCCGGGGATCGAATTCAGTCACTCCGAAAGGGAGTCGGCCTCCATTTCCAGCTATAACCACTAGGTTATCACCGCTTTTATGTAGATAGTAATGGAAAGTAAAAGCTTTTTATATTTTGGCGTAGATCAAAAGTCAAGTGGTGTGGGATTAAATTATACTTTCTGTCCCTTTCCGCGACTACGAGCCCGCAGTAGGAGTGCCCTTGCGAAGGCCGGCGGAGTAATTGAATGTGATATCGCCGTAACATTATTTGGGGACACCAAAACAAGCACTATACCCAAATTAGATTGAAGTTCTCGTTTATTCTTCAATGTGAGTTTTTAGTTTCTTTAATTTATTTCAGCTGGAAGATAAGATTTTAGTTTTTAATGATAAGTGTCATAATAACAATAAAAAAAAATTATTGTGTTTTTTTAAGCACTGTTAAGAATTTAAAACAAAAAATGAAAATCGATAAATGATAGAAAATAATAATAATAATTTATTTCAGGTTTTACCCATAAACATCAAACATTGTATATCAATAGAACAGTTGACTGATTAAATGAAATGCAATTAAAATAAATTAATAAATTTAGTAAGATATAAAAAAAAAACTAAAAATTAAATTAAATTAAATCAAATCAAAATAAAAAAAACAACTAAAATATTATCAATTTAATCCTTCAATACTGTCTCAGCGGCATTTGTATAGCAACTGTCTGTTACAGCAATGCCGGTGATAATGACAGTCCAGTCTAGCGATCCTCTTTAGAACCATGTTGGAGCTATCCCGTACCCTGCGCACCAAAGACTAATAATTAATTTAGCGGTGTATGTGTGTTTTTGTAAATATTTAAACGCTTATGTAAATAAGTAAAGATATTAGTTTTTATTTATAATTATTGATCCATGTAAATGTTCTGATAATAAAAAAATATCCTGGCCACAATGTAAACTAATATCTAACTAAAACTCATCCTCTCGTTGACTTAATCCTATCCATTTTTGTGTTTGTTTCTGTTTAATGTGTACATTAAATATACAGGTATATATATAACGTACACATATAACGTACATATATAACGTAACGTATATATATATAACGTACACATTCTATGTATTTCACGCAGCAATAAACGACGTGATTATTTGCATAGAGGTAGATTCTAGGCCGGAAATGGCTTCGGTTTCTATGGTATACATACAACGCAGTTAATAACTAATCAATCTATACACCTGAGTAATTTTTAATCTGAATGATTACTTTAAACATGTGTAGGTACATTATTTTTTTGTCCCATCAATAATTTTCGCGCCGCACGCCAGTAGAGCTCCCGGTCGTTATGATTATTTTCAACATCATTAACAATCATTGTTATATAAGAGACGATTAACTGTAAAACCTTCTCACGAATCACTCTGTTTATTAGTGAGAATTGCATGCCGTTCGGTTATTTTTTAGTTTTACGGACAGACAGACGCTTCGAGGTACTATGTTTTATAATATTCACTTAGTGAAATGAACGAAGGCTAAAGGGTTATAAAACACACTGGCAAATATCGCTCATAATAATAAAACATCAACTAATTCACTTAATTTACTAACATACAGCTACAGCGGGGGTGTTCATTGTTCACACCCCGGTTGCACCCCTACTCACCGCATCCGTTAAGAAATAATATAATTTAAACCCATTTTGTTGGGAGCGTCATGCTTCCCCCGCACGGCAGGGTATTATCGAAAATTACATTTACTTAAGAAAATGTAATGGCGGGTAAGAGGCTTCGCCATTTATTCAATTATTCCGAACATTTCACTACGAAGTTAATTTTATCTATGCTGTACTTCATTTATTATATTGAAAAGTTTTAATCTAAGCAGTGCTCTCAGGCCGTCAGTTAATTAAAGATGGGTATATTTTCACACGTGTTATATTTTGTTATTTAACGTTGTTAAACGTTACAGTGTGAGCATCTGCTGTCTAAATATAGATTTAGATTTCGCCTTATTTCAGGAGCAGGATTTCTGAAACTAAACACGTGATTGTGTTACAAATTCTTCTTTTCTTCATTTTAATTAATGTCACCATCATATCAACTCGAATCTTGTACCGCTTGATGTCTTGCTTTCCACCTTTACTGCGAGGAGCCTACCAACGTTGCTGATGTATAAAGGAAAAACACGTAAAAACGTAAACTTGAATGTTACGTAAAACTGTGGTAGCACAGCACGTTGTTCATAAAATTAACATTTTAATTGACTAGATTTCATCCGCATAGAATAATGGGTTTCTGCGAAGTCTACGCATGTAAAATTGTAGATGTATCGGTATATACTACGCTCGCGCGTAGCACATGCTACGCTCTACATAAAATGTATCCGTATTTCACTCACCTACAAAATATCTCCAACTAAGGTTTTTTGAAACAGATCACAAAAGGTTTTTTTACTATTTTAAGTTCGAAAACTAAATACCAAATTTCAAAACTCAAAGTTACCAAAAATTACATATCGAATATACAAAAATACACCCTGTTTCCATCCCATTAGAATGGGTATTGGACAAATCCATTTTTATTATATCAGTTTAGTTTAGGCTGCGCTTTGTTTCTCTGTTCACGGGTCAAGTACGTTCCAATAACATCCCTTTAGCGGTCTGTTACAGAACAAGGCTCTGGTCCTAGAATGGGAAGGGTTTAGGCCGTAGTCCAGCATGATGGCCAAGTGCGGATTTGTGAACCTCACTGGCCTTTGAGGATTATGGAGATTCTCAGACCTGAAAATTTTCTCCGGTTGATGCTCCGGTTTCGGAGCGAAACGTGCATTGCCGAAGATCTGTTTGGTGTGGGGTATAAGGATTGAAGAAATTATAAATGACGCCATACAGATTCTCCTGCTTTTCGTGGACTATAGCAAATTAAGCTTAATATTCATAATATACTTAAAATATCACTTGCACCAACGGTGAAGGAAAACATCGTGAGGAAACCTGCATGCCTGAGAGTTCTACATAATGTTCCCAAAGGTGTGTGGAGTCCACCAATCCGCACTGGTCCAGCTTGGTGGACTACGGCCTTAACTCCTTCTCATTGAGGGAGGAGACCCGTGCCCTGTTGTGGGCCGCTAATGGGTTGATATGATGATGAAAATGATGATGTGCCTATAAATTTGATCAATGCAATAAATAGCTGTAGTAAATTAACAACCAAATAAACCAACTGATATACTTTCTCATTTATAAATCGCTGCTGGCTGCCTATCGGGCCCTATGGCACTCCATAGGGCCCGATAGGCAGGCAGGACATAGGCAGGACACTTCCTGTCACGGTCGCCAAAATATGTTCAATCCTTAGATTGGACACACCATAGGGCCCGATAGGCAGACCCTAGTTCTTGTTGCAGGTTTGAGTTAATAAAAAACGTGACCTCAGCGAAGGTTGTATTTGAGGAAGTGAATGATATTGCATTATTTTGTGTGACAAGTTACATTGACAGATGACGCAAAGTTCACTGACATTGGCATTAATTATATTCGTACTTGACGTTACACTATGTTTGTAAAGCGCGCCGACATATAGGAATGGGTTATTTGTTCGGCTGCTTCGTGCAAAAATCTATTTTCATTCATAAAGAAAATAACCAATAAATAACCGTCAATAAGTAACTCTTACATTTAATTTCGGTGCCGCGTTCCACTCCGGGGGAGTCCCGGATAATCAACCGCGTCGTTTGCTTTTCGCGCGTTGAAGCCTCTTTGTAAATTCAAAGCTGTTAAACTGATTTATTTGACCGAGAGCCCTGGATTGATTACTGACAATTCCGACGAGTCTAAATAAATTGTCTGTCTTGATTCTACTTATCCCGTTTCATACAATGCACATTAAGCTCATTTTGCTTAAACTGAAGAATCAGTAACGTGTAATTTATAATTTCATCGATCTTTATACTTCACACCAAACAGATCTTCAGCAAGGTACTCTCCACGCACGATCTTGGAGCATCCTCAGGAGATGTCGACTTTACAATGAACAATTATTTAGCCTAGTCTTAACGAAACGTGCGTGCATAGTACATTGCCGATGATCTGTTGGGTTGGATTGGTTTGGAAATTCCTACATGGGGCAATTTGAAGCGACCTGATGCAACGGTGAGCGCTTTGAATTTAAGTAGGGGGTAGGGGGTATTTGGTGGGAGGCTTTAGCCGTGGCTAGTTGCCACCCTAACGACAAAGACGTGCCGCTAAGCGATTTAGTGTTCCGGTAGAAACTGATTATGGAGTATGACTGCCATACTCCCTAACAGGTTAGCCCACTACGATCTTAGACTGCATCATCACTAACCATCACGTTAGTTTGCAGTCAAGGGCTAACTTCCTTCTCAAAAAATTGAGAAGGATTTTTTTAATCGAATGAGAAATAAGAAATGAACGCACCCACTTACCTACGCCGAAATTCTCATAAAAAAACCATAAAACCTTACGACGGGTCCGTATTAGCATGCCACTTACTTTTAACGAGAAAATATTTTTGATGGATGAAATAAAGTCTGATGCAGCCGGCGACAGTACTTCCATATTAAAGTATGAAAGAGAATATAAACACCGAAACCTCATTATAAATGCAAAAATGTGTTTGCATGTTTGTTTGTCCTTTCTTCACGCCCTAACTCAGCTACCAATCATCTTGATTTTTGGCATAGAGTTAGTTGAAAGGACTGAGAGAAACATAGGCTATTATATATATAAGTAAATTAAGCAAAAAATATACGTAAGTAAATGAAACGCGTAAGTAAGTAAACAATATACGTAATATAGTAAATATTATTGTTTACATAATTTCGAAAAGTTCTGTCTATATTACTCTGTGGTATTTTTCAGTAAAACGGTACTGTTTTATCTTTGCAGTTGGTAGACTATAACTGCAATAGTTTACTATTTGATTTATTCTTATTTATGTTATTATTTATAATCATTTAATACAGCCCCTGCTTCGATATTATTTAAATGAATACTTTGATTTAAATGATTCATGATATTATGCACTGGTAAAGTAAGATTTAATGAAAGCAGTTAAAGTAACAATTTGATAATTGATATCATATTTAATTTATCGTAAAAGCATATCTCGTATATCTTGCAAAATTATTATAATATTAAACAATTGATGTTATTCTGGTTCATAGGTTACCACCTTGGATAGTAATATATATTCGATGGGATGGTGGTGGGACGTAGTTTCCCCTCACCGTAGTTCAAAGATATAAAACACGGTGCAACTCTGAAAAGGGATCGAGCCTTATGTTATAATTGGATCAGCTATGATTCCATGCTACTAGAATAAAGATAATAGATAAGTGTTCTTGATGTTTCTTAATGTTACTATGATATAATTTATGTTTAAATCTTTGTGTGTACCCATTTGTGTACATTATATTTATTAATAATGTGTGTGATGTGTACCCCCATCATGACTTTAAATTTTTAGTGAACTGGTTGAAAAGTTACTTGATTATTGTATACTAGCTGTTGCCCGCTACTTCGTCTGCGTTTAATTTTGTTTTTTTGATGGTGCATTAAATTTAACTGTAGTTCAAAAAAATTAAAGTATTCAGTATCGCTAAGCCTTAAATGAGGGGTTTGCTGCTGTCCGCTGAGGAGTTCTGTTCTCTATCTCTAACTACAGTTTTGGCAAAATTTAGCACATATTATAACCTATATTATACTAAAATAATTATTTAAATCGGTTATAATTTGTCGGAGTTATGGTGTAAAATCGTCAAACACTTTCATCCACTCTCCCAAAGGAACCGAGCTTAATGTCGGAATAAAAATGATCCTGTATTACTTCTAAAACTTCCAAGAATATGTGTACAAAGTTTCATGAGGATCGGTTTAGTGGTTTTTCCGTGAAAGCGTAACAAAAAAACTTACATTGACAATTGTAATATTAGTAGGGATAAGATTCCAGGTCAATAAATTGGCTACACGATGTATGTTCTCATTATCATGTTTTATTAAAAGATATTATATATCTTGATGTAAATAGTTGTTAGACACAAACCCTAAGCTTTTGTGTATT
This sequence comes from Pararge aegeria, assembly GCF_905163445.1. Lineage (NCBI taxonomy): Eukaryota > Metazoa > Arthropoda > Insecta > Lepidoptera > Nymphalidae > Pararge > Pararge aegeria. The sequence goes on from NC_053193.1 coordinate 2,146,707, forward strand.
TGATAAACTGGCTGGCAGATGTTACAAGTAACTATTGTTTGTGAGATCTAAATGCAGTTCGGATGCTTGGCTACATGATTTTATTTCCTATTATCACGTTTTATTGAAAGATATCATAATACATCTTTGTGTGATTAATTGTTAGAAACAAACTAAGGTTTTGTGTATCGAAAGAATTACAGCAGTTCTAAAGAAAGAAAGAAAGACAAATCGTATTTATTGTCACACATTTGTGTAAAATGTTACATTTGTGAAATAAAATAATTGTTAAAGTATAAAAATTAAAAAAAAAAATGTGTGACAAAGGAGCTGGCTCAGTATAGTTGCAAACTAAAACGCGCAGCACTGATTTTCTAAGAGGTTTGTTGCCAAAATCTTCATCATACTAATGTATTTTAAATAGAAGTTAAGTAGCAGACAAATAAGTTACTGCTTTCTACAATAAATTTTAAAGGGAAATAGAACAGTTTGATTTTATGGAATCACCATCATTTATTTATTTCCTATGTAGAAAAACCACGAATTTTTTATTAAGTCTTATTTTCCTGACAAGTTTGATATGAGAGTCTAGCTCTGTATCTCTCTTTATCTTTACCCTAACGGCGTTTTAACCACGCGCATGTTTTAACATGTATGAGTGTGCCATTTGGCAAATGCGATTTGTATTAATTTTCCAACAAAAACGTACCGCCAAGTGATTGAGCAATCACGTAAGATGCTGCAGTAAAAGCTAAGGGGTATGAGCTGCATATAACTGCCATACCCCTAATAGTGCCCGTTACCATCGTATACTGGTTGGAATCAAGTCCAGGTTAGTAATTGTATATTTAAAAAAATAGATACACGCGGCTTTACTATAAACAATTGACGGCCGATTGGCGCAGTGGGCAGCGAACCTGCTTTCTGAGTCGTGGCCGTGGGTTCGATTCCCACAACTGGAAAATGTTTGTGTGATGAACATGAATGTTTTTCAGTGTCTGGGTTTTATATATTATAATTATATATTGTATATTAAAATTAATTCTGTGCATTATATTCATAGAAATATTCATCAGCTATCTTAGTACCCATAACACAAGCTACGCTTACTTTGGGGCTAGGTGGCGATGTGTGTAATGTCGTAGTATATTTATTTATTTATTTATAAACACTATGGCCATTCTGACTCCCTTAAGACTTATTTGGATACGATTATCTTGATTCAATTAATTTATTTATCAGGCCCACGGGACCTTTTGCTCACGATTCATTATCTTTGCTTAATTGTTATGGGAACTTAACTTCTTAAGAGGTTCTTATAAAATCAAATAGTAATCTGTAGAGGTTTACTTCTTCATTGAAGCTGAAATATGAAATATGGTGTCTGATTAACATATTCGAAAAGTTATAAGGTAATCGAAAAAGCAGTTAAGGTCAAGCCCATTATATTGTCGACGACTATTAATCGTATGCATTTACTCACTCATTTATTATAATGTTAAAGTATTTAAATATGTAAGTGTTGTTATTATATATATTAGTAAATTTCAATTATTATGACTTTTGATCAATTTGTGTACACTAGTTTATGTATTAGTATGTAGTTATTCGTATGCTTGTATTTAAAAAATCTGTACCACAAGCAGTCTATTCTCTTCTTCTTTTTTTCCTAATTCAAAGGTTGCCTGGCAGAGATCGCTATTAAGCGATAAGGCCGCCCTTTGTATTCTACTTCTTTCTTTATGTTTCTGTTTTTATTATATTTTGTATATGTTAATGTTGTGGTATACAAATAAAGAGTTATAATATTAATTATTTTATATACATAAATAATAATATTATTAATTTTTTTATAAATTTTTAATAGTGTTTTTTATTTTATTTTTAAGCATTGTTAAGAATTAAAAAAAATGAAAAAGAATAAATTAAAAAAAAAAAAAAAAATTATAATATTTCAATTCATCAATCACACCTCAAGGTGATCAACGCCATCAGCATCTGATGATGATGATGATCACGTTGTAACGTTGCCCAGGCCTACTCTTTTAGAAGTAAGAGATGAAGAGTTTAAGCCCGGCAATACGAAATGACGGTCTTTGGATTCGTTCTATTACAATGACCGTGTGAATCTACTGTTCATTGGTAAAAAATAATAAACAAAAAAATATTACAAACTGATGTATTAAAAGTTTTAAGACTGTAAGCGGTGCGGTGCGCGGCGTGTTATGCATCAGAAATAAAATAATTTATTAGTTCAAAAAAACCAGAAAACACGCTTGGTATAAAATACCAACCTAATTTCTACCTGTTAGTTTACTTTATTTACAAAATTCCAAAGTTACATCGACTTATCGACTATAGATGAAAATCATATAAATTAACAACATTTTATGCAATTAAAATATAGCTTGCTTCAACGGTGAAAGAAAACATCGTAAGAAAACCTACATGCCTGAGAGTTCTCCATAATGTTCTCAACGGTGTGTGTAGTCCACCAATCCGCACTGGACAAGCATGGTGGACTGCGGCGTTAACCCCTTCTCATTGGAGGAGACCAATGCTCTGTAGTGGGTCGGTAATGGGTTGATATGATGATGGTACCATAATTTCAATAATACTCTTTACAATCTCCTTTTATAATTTCAGTTAATTTAATCTAGTATCTAACACAAGGTACATATCAACGTCTAATTTTAACTTTATCATCGATGTATTATTCGGTCAGTCGTTTAGTTCTGCCATCATCAAAGCTACCAGAAGGGTTCAAAAATCCGCAAAGCGTGCCCATCTGCGGTTTTTCGATCCGATCGATTTATTCAAGCGACCTCCACAGGCTCTTTTACGCCACGATAAATTCCCTCCTCCAAATTGACGCGAGGGTCCGTAATTATTTACGTTTACGCAACGATATACAAAACAAAAGATCTCTACTTCCCATTGACCCACTCATATACTTATTTATTTATCACAATCAGTTAATAACAAAAAAAAACATTAAAAATGATTGAGAAAAACAAAAAAATTCTATTATAATATTAAGGATTACATGGGCGTGCATAGTGGGTGCAGATGATATAAAATGAAGAAAATCTCCAGTACGAGTTATAAAAAACTTAAGGATAGGGATAAGAGTTATAAAAAGCGTACCCTTATGTATTTGCCACTCGTACTGAAGATTTTCCCTGTGCATACCGTTTATGCACGCCAATGATTACATGTATAATAAAAAAGCTTGGTTATGAATTGCTCTAACTTAATAGCTAAAGATTAACTCGACTGTGAGATGATGTTAGCAAAAAAAAACCTGGTTAAGTGTGTTGTGGGCTCTTTACAGACCAGGGTGCGTTTGAAACCCTCCTAACCTTCCTAAAAAGATTTTTGTATCCACCAAATCCTCTCATTAAGTTGTGCAATGGATTTTGCTTATTTGACATTCCCCTCTCAATTAGTTTTGTAACTATTTGTAACTTTCATCCTGTTAAAATCGTGTTACTATTTGCGCACGCATTTCGTTTCACTGCATAATTTCACTCCCATTATTTTTTCCTGACGTCGCTAAAGAAGTATAACTGCAAAAAATAAAATTGGGTAAGACATATTATTAGGTTTATTAGTTGGTTGGTCAAGACATAAAAATTAAAGGTACACGTGGAACAACGTATCTTTGGTTTTTGTGCGTCAATGGTGTTTGCGTCAAATTTTCATTACCTTCCGATGATTGGATGTTGTCGATGGGTCCGACGGACCTGGAAGGCTTCTTTACACCCTGTTAATAATTAATTGATTGCTTAATGAATGAACTTACTTTTTTGGTGAATATTCATTTTTACAATGAACAATTTCCGTTACCTTAATACCGTAGCCTTTTTTTTATAAATCTCCACATGCGATACAAATATTAATAAATAATATCCACATTTAGAAATTCGCATTTTTAGAAACTACTTCCAAATTCCATATGATATAGCGCTAGGTGATAAAATGTTGTTGGAACCAGACACAGCAGATGCCTCCAACTGGATAAGACCAGAGAAAAAGAAATTACAAATTCCCAAATTGCCTGTCGAGGATTGAAACTTGGTCCTCCACCTACAAGACCACATTACTGTGCCAGGGAGGTTGTCACGTCGCTAAGCTTTAATCCTTACTAATATTATAAATATGAAACTGGGTTTTTTGTGCTACACACCTTTTGTTTTTTAAAAAAAGTTAGAGGTGCGTGCTGGGATTCGAACTCATCCCCTCGAAAGTGTAGTCGAAGTCCTGCCCACTGGGCTATCACCGCTTCATTATTATATATTTCTATTGTATTTCAGAATTCGCCATCACTACGCCATTTAATTGGTAAACAATGTAACGTTTAACGCTGCAAACAAATACATTGTACACAGAGTCCGCTAAATCAAAATTACCATCCATTTTAGTCACGATTTTAGCTTTGAAGTACCTACTTATTCATTCCCTACTGTCTATTCATATTCAAGCAACGATTTTATTGTTATCGCAATAACCAGGCCTGTTTTCTTACTCCACGTTTTTTACAGTATTGCACAAACTTCGTATCAAACCGTTAGTTTTCCTGATATGAAAAGTCTTGGCATAGAAAATTAAAAAGAAAGGTTACATACCTTTCTTTTTAACTAACTCTATGCCAAAAATAAAGTGGATCGGTAACTTTATAAGGGCGTAAAGGAATGACAAAAAAACAAACACATTTTCGCAATTATGCTGCAACTGCCTCTGGTTCAGTTCCGAGTCTGGTTACATTTTACTTGGCACGGCTTAAAAATGTTTTAGAAAATATTTATTTCTTGCTTTTTATTTGTATAATAAAGTCGATTTTTTCTTGTTTTTTTATATTCCTCAGTTGCATTCATTGGATACCCATATTTTGCAGAGGCGTACATAGAGGGTATGCACAGGGTATGCAGATGATATAAAATGAAGAAAATCTCCAGTAAAAGTTATAACAAACTTAAGGATAGGCATTGTAAGAGGTATAAAAAGCCTGCCCTTAAGTATTTCTAACACGTACTGGAGATTTTCTTCATTTTATATCATCTGCATACCCTGTGCATACCCTCTATGCACGCCACTGCCATATTGACGAAGTTCTGCAGTGATCCGCCATTTTGTTACGGCGGCCATCTCGGACTGATTTTCATCAAACATAGCTAAGAAAACTCCCGAATAATTCACCTATAAAACAAAGAAAACACACACACACAAGGTTGTTAATAATAATAATAACAATAAAGCAGTGCATTGCTCTACTGGGATCGAACGATTATCACTGAAAGGTATATTACAACTAATTGACCTGAAATAGTGCTAGTCGATCGATCAGTGCGCCGTGCAATAATTGTTGCTACTATTCCACATGACGATAATCTAGCGAAAACTGAAAAGGAAAAGTATCTAAATACTTGGACCTTGCTCACGAGATTACCGCCATGTAGAATGGTGAGACGACCGTTATTGTTCCGATCGTCGTTTCAGTCAATGGTCTTCTCGCGAAAAGCTTCGACCAACATCTTAAGAAACTTTTGCTTGGTTGTTGGATCAAGGGTCGGATACAGAAGGCAGTAGTCCTTAAAACGGCGCCTATTGTGGGGAGGTTCCTCACTCTGGAGCCTAATCGCCGGTTGCTTGGGCATTCAAAAGGCCCGCAAGCGGAGGATGTTTTATTGTAATAATTTTTTAATTGTGTTTTTTAAAGTAACACTTCTTAAGGCGCGACTAGGGAGTAACTCAATTTTTTTCTGACGAAAGTAACGCTTACGTCAGACGGCTGTGTAGTTTTCGCTATTTAAAAATAATAATTTGGATTGTTCGTAAGTATATGTCATATACTCCACGCTTCTTTACTTATACGCGAGCTAGCGGCAAATATCATAAACAATTAGGATTATTTATTTCCAATATTGTCAAACGGATCAATTGTGAATAGCAAAGTGAATAAAAATTAAACAGTTTTAAAAAAGAAATTTAAATTGCAAACTTTTTAGAAAATCTCCAAATATACTTGTTTATTTATAACTTTTGCAATAAAAGATAAATTATTAATAAATTTTCTGGCGATTGTGACATTCTATAATATTCAATGGCAAGGTTATATTGACATGTGCTGATCTGACCTTCAATTTTCTACTCTCAATTATTCTATTTGACAAATGAAAATATTTATTAAATGTGAAGGGGAAATTAATGAAATTTGAATAGAATATTAAATAAAATGGAGAAGTCCCAGGTACATTTTCTCTTTCATCAATAAATAATAATAAAAAATTTACTACAATCGCGGTTACATCCATTTAAGCATTGTTAAGAATTAAATAAAAAAGGAGAATCAATAAATGATAAAAATATAATAATAATAATAGAAGATAATAGATTTTATACAACCCCTATGTTCAGTAAATCAGAGCAAAGCGATCAATTACCATTTGAATATTGCAATAGCAATTCGGAATATGATATAGTGGCATATTAATGGTATTTAAGGAACAATATAGTACAATTTAGTTTGTGTAGCTGGCAACTCTTATGCGGGATTGGCCAGAGGCCAGCGTTTTATATAATACATCTTTTAAAGCTGCTTTCTCACAGTCCTTGATTTAGCGATCCGAGCCGAGCCAGTAGGTCACGCCAGTGATGCCTGGTACTGGTACTTACCATGTTAAAATTACAACCTTTACCAACATAAAAATAAGGATTAAAACTACGAAATAAAACGTCAGCACTATTAAAATAATATAGCTTTAAAAAGGTATTATTTTTATAATGTTAATAAAGGTAGAGAATTATTGAATGAATGAATGAATACACTGTTGTTGTGGGTAGCCCATAGAACATTTTTTTGCAATAGAGCAAGTAACATGGTTGTTGCGAGAGGTTGAGGGATTCATCGTTAGATCTTAAACAATTAATTATTTAGGAGTAAGAGCATTTACCCTTTTTGTGGTACTAACTGGTATAGCTGTTAGCATAACTAAGCGTAAGAAATGTTGCTTGAAATGCACAGTTTACTTGCTCCCGCGGTGGTAGCTCAGTGGTTAAGACGTTGGCTTAACTTTCGGGAGGCCGAGTTCAAATCCCAGCCCGCAACTTTAACTTTTCGAAATTATGAGTGAAAATTACTTTGTTACCTACTACAAAACCTTGTTCTCGTGTGGAAAATTCTAAATTATCAGTGATATATAATATGGCCTCTACCGGGTTGAAAATCACAGTGGGTGGTAGTAGTGGCACAGAGGATGCTGTTGCCCGCTCTGCAGTATATTCCCATAGTTGCCTCATATGACAACAGCGCGAAGAGGTGAGGTCGCAACTGTGTTCTGATCTGCGCGCACGCATCTTATGATTTAATATTTTCACAGGGTGATTCCTTATGAAATAAATATACTTATGCATCCTTCAATATTATTTCGTAATTCAGTTACACGTTGTATATTGGTAGCCACCCAAGAAAAACCGCATTAAAGTAGGGTGTGAATCCAACTACTAACTAGGTATACCTCCCTCCAATGAGTGAAAAGAGAAATTCGTGCCCAAAAGTGGGACAAAAACATCAGTAATAAATATTTGTAAATATCACCAACCGCAATAAGCTATTTTTTCTGTATCACACGGCACAGTAAAAGTTAAATTAAAATTATTAACTTAGAACAACATGCCAGAGGGCGGGTGGCTTGAATGGGTGTCAAGGTGGAGTAGAGCGCGTTCCATTATGTATAGTTCTCATAAAGGGCACAGCAGGGGACGCAATATCATTCTACTTACACGCAAAGCGCAATAACGCAGCCCGTGGGATGTCAGCTTCAAAGCATTCTATTATTTAAATGATATCAAATTAAATAGACGTCGGTGATGTAATGCCTCTAATATAATACATACAATAAATGGAATGATAAAGTGTTGTTATCTGCGTCTCGTTTGTAAAAATGCTATTTCGAGAATGTACGTTTTTTTAACTGGGACTAAAAAAGGGAGCTAAAAACCGAAAATAATAAAAAGAGTTCTATTGTATAGAAGCAGGCGTTACTTTGCGGAAATCCATGATAAATTATCAAAATTAAGCTTAATTTGCTATACTCCGCGAAAAACAGGAGAATCTGTGTGGTGTAATTTATAATTTCTTCAATCCTTATACTCCACACCAAACAGATCCTCGGCAATACACCCTCTACGCACGTTTCGCTCCGAAACCGGAGCATTATCAGGAGATGTTGACTTTACAATGAATAATTGTTCATTGGAGTATAAGGATTGAAGAAATTATAAATTACACCACACAGATTCTCCTGTTTTTCGCGGAGTATAGCAAATTAAGCTTAATTTTGATAAAAAAAGAGTTCGGCTTTGGTCTTGGCTAAATACCAACCTACCGACAAAAAAACCGATACTCCAAAATTAATAATCAAAATTGATAATCTAAAGATTGCATATATTAAGTAGTTACCATTAAGTATATTGTACCTTTATTTGACCTATACCACATTATAAAGTCATCTTACTCACGTCCTGGGGTGGGTGGAAGAGATCTCTTAAAGAGATAAGCTATATTACATATTTATATTTCTTATCATAATTTATGGTACATAAATAATAAATCATAACTTTGTTCATTTCTAAAGTAAATACTCCGTCAAGTCTTTACCTTTACAAGTTCTTTGAATCCCCACCTACCCTGATTGGGTTCTTTTATCCCAAGCTTATCTTACAACGCGCTTAGGTAGCTCGGTCCTTTGATGCTGCACATTTCTGCTTTATTATATGTTATTGGAACTAAGCAACGAACATTAAGCTTCATTTGATATAATGCACGGTGCAATTTATAATTTCCAACCGACTAACAAAAAATGAGGAGGTTCTTAATTCGACTGTATGTTTATTTTTTTGTATAATTGTTACTCTATCACTCCGCCAATTGTAAACCGATTTTTATAATTCTTTTTATGTTTGATACGTTATACTTAAGAAGTTGTGCCATTTTAATTTGGCGAAGATTTATTCGAGGGGTCCTGGAGAAATCGAGGGAACTCTTCAAATGTTATAGTCACACGTATAGCAATTTGAGTATTTTTAAAGGAAGTTAAGTGCGGATTCGTGATTCCACTCACCTTTGAGAACATTATGGTGAACTCTCAGATATGCAGGTTTCCTGAAAAAGCTTTCCTTCACCGTTGAAGCGAGTTATTTTTTAATAGCTCAAAACGCACATAACTTGGAAAAGTTATATTAGAGGTGCGTGCTGGGATTCGAACTCAGACCCCGAAATTAAGTCGGGCTATCACCGCTTTTTTTCAAACGATAAAGAATAATTAGATATCCATTTATAATAAGTAAGTATGTGTATTATGTTCTTAAAAAATATTCATCAGGTATCTTACTTTATTTATTTATTTTTTATTTGATTTGATAAGGAAGGAAGTAAACACATAACTAGACGTAATGAATTAAATTCTAGGTCGCGCTTGGAAGTACCCTCATTTTAACTCGAGACCACATCAATAACTCAGTTTAAAATGATAACCGAGACTGCAAACAATGGGAGTTTGTAGGAATTTGCTCAGAGAGTTAAAACGCAAATTCTCCGGAGTTGTAAACTTAATTACGCCGTTAGAAGCTCTCTGTAAATACTTGGGGGGAATTACTTATCTCTCCCAATATTGAGGAATCTCATAAAGGACCAATTTAATTATTATTTTGTTATGAATTTTGTTGTTGTGTGTCCTGGCCACGCTTTTATTTGTATAATAAAAAATAAAAAGCTGTTGCCCGTGTTCATTGTCCGCGTTCTTGGTGTGTAAGGATTGAAGAAATTATAAATTACACCATACAGAATCTCCTGCTTTTCTGCGGAGCACTCAATTCTTTTGCTGCGGAGTATAGCAAATTAAGCGCAAGGCTGCTTCTATCCAACATTTTTGACATTTTTTTTTAAATGTTACTCGTGATACCGGTTATTTTTCCTTATAAATAGAATTTGTTACATTTTCTAAAATCCTATTTTAATTACGGACTTTCTTTAAGGTGGTAAGGAGGAGCAGTGTCATACGAAAATAAAAAAAAAGTTTATTTGAATATATCCTAAGCTATAATCAATTAATATCATCGTGACCTTTAAAATCTATTAAAATATTATCACAGTACAGTATTTTACCTTATTAAAAGTTAAAGTATGTGTACGAAGGTGCTCGCCAACCCATTGAATGGATTCCCAGATTTATTATTATTCAAGTTTGAAGACGCGGTGGAGCCTTCCGAAGTTAGTATTGATACGTACCCTTATTCAAATTGAGCCGATTGGATCTGAGTGAAAGATAAATCAAACACTTTACGCTCACTAAATATTTGGTTCCATTGAGGAGCATTAATTAAGCAGATTATAAAAGGCATAATTCGCACTCAGCCGGGTTTTTTTTACATCCCGACATTTACCGGTTTGCTAAGGTAGTTGTAAAATTGTAAATTTACAAAATTGTTCGCACCAATATACCGGTAACCCATATTCTGTCGGTTTCTTGGAGAACTTTCAATCAATTGACGTCCGATTTGACGGCCGACTGGCGCAGTGGGCAGCGACCCTGCTTACTGAGTCCAAAGCCGTGGGTTCGATACCCACAACTGGGAAATGTTTCTGTGATGAACATGAATATTTTTCAGTGTCTGGGTGTTTATATGTATATTATAAATATTTATTTATATTATTCATAAAAAAAAATATTCATCAGTTATCTTAGTACCCATAAAACAAGCTACGCTTACTTTCTGACTAGATGGCGGTGTGTGTATTGTCGTAGTATATATATATATATTTTTTTATATTACAAATTACAACATTTTTAACCGGTCATTAGCCTAAATCTACTGGCAAATAAAAAAAATTTATAACATTATGTATTTCCAAATGTTTATTAATATCACAAAGCTGAGCACAGCCTTTCTGATAGAAGAGAGAGTGTTTATATCGTCTTTTCGTTTATAAAGAGCGCAGTTTTGTCTTAGTATTTGTAAGACAAAACATTGCTCTTTTTTTATTTTATTTATTTAAACAACTTTATTGCATAATAAAGGAAACACACACAGGAACACTTACATTAACATAAATAATATGCATAAGACGGCCTTATCACTAAAAGTGATCTCTTCCAGGCTACCTTAACTATTGGAATAAGACAATGAGAGACGGGAAATCGCAATTCTATATATAAATATATATATATATATATATATATATATAATTTACATAAATAATTAAATCGAATAATAAATGTAATAATATAATATATATTAATATTTATATAAATATAATATATATGCATAAATACACATACATAATCATATAATATTAACATCTCTTTATAAAAAGAAAAGTGGATATAAGCAACCGCTATACTCGAAATGGACATAAGTTCTCATCTGCAAATCGCTTGCGAAAGGTGCAAAGGTCATTTGTGGGATTGAGTATACGCTTTTATAATATGATTCGCAAGGTAATTTTGGACCTGCCAATGCATAAGTTTAAACACTGTGTTAAAACGCATTGACAAAACGTGGTTACTATACGATTGATGAATTTCTTAACGACAAGGCTGCTCGGAAGGAGGCTCAGCTCTCATCTCTCACAAGGTAGTGATTATAAAAGATTGTAAACTGTAAAATGATGTTGAAAAAGATCAATCGACTTAGTTTCCTGCTGGGCTCTCCTCGCTGGAATCTGCCTTCCGAACCAGTGGTAGAGTCACTACAAACAGACCGAATTGACGTTTCAGAATTGCTTATAAACTGGGCTTACTTGTAATAAATGAATTTTGAATTTAGAGTGTAGTCCCGCCACGCTGCTACAATGCGGGTCGGCGGGCTTTAACAGGAACAATTACTGTAACTGACAGCTTGATGCACTCTCTGAGGCCCAGGGCCGGACAATCCAACTTCATAACTTCAGGCTGGTAGCGACTGATATTTCTTGTAACAGCTTTTACCTATACCCGGGAATCAAACTCAAGATTTCCATATAGTAAAATGATAACCAAAATACCTATTCAGCAGTATTTTAGTTTAGTTTTGCATGAATGCTGTACCAGGAAATTATAAATTGACAAGCGCTTTGTTTATAGCACACCAATAGGCATTACTAATAACCATCAATAACAACGATTGTCACTACATCAAGGCGGGCATAACTGAGAGCCAATTAATCTATGCAGCGTTGATTACTATAATATAATGTCAGATACCTAGAATGAGCTTCAACACTGGCGATGTATATTAATAGCCTCTTTAATAAAATATAAATAAGACATTTAATTCTTTATTGCACAGTTAAAAAGTAATATGTACATAGGCTAAACTTAATGTCTGGATGCATTTTCTACCAGACTTACCTTTGGTATAGTGGACAGAGTCTTAATAAGGATTTAAAAGGAAAAGATATTTAACACATTACACATACAATAAAACAATAACGAAGTAAATATTAAATACATAAAACAATTTTATAAATTTAAATGCATATAAAAATTTTCGGAACCGACAGGATTTGAACCTGCGACCCTCGGGCAATCGCGGCCTGAGCGCTTTCACCAATTAAGCTACGGATCTCCTACCGTCGATGCCGAAATTAGTATATGCCTTTCACATTAGTCTTATAGCGACTGTAGCGTCATCTAGTAGGAAACGTTGCAGTTTCGATCTACTTTTCTATTACAATGAGACACGTTTGAAACAAACTTAAAAATTTAATTAAAAAAATTAAAATTTTTAAAAAATACATAAAACAGGTAATAAACAGATAATTGTTATGCATACCTAACCTACAATATCTTTAATAAAAAAAGTGTTTATATTTAAGGGGCAATTCGGGAACAAAACATTTCCGTATTTTCTCAGGTCTGGTCTAGTGGGAACCTTTCGACGAAAAACATGCTAAGCAGCAAGCTATTCAGTGTTCTTTGCCTTTCGCCTTTCGAAAAAGACACTTTTAAATAGAGGTTTGAATAGAGAACTAGAGTCAAATCATATCAACCCATTACCAAATGCAGTGCACGGGTTACCACAATAAGCCCGTAGTCAACCGCGCTGGCCCAGTCTGGTTTGATGGAACATTTATTGAAGCAAGTGATATTTAAATTCCTTAAAACGCACATAACAATGAAAAATTAGAGGTGTGTGCTGGGATTCGAACTTGGCCCCCGGAAAGTGTAGCCGGAGTCCTAACCACTAGGCTATCATCGATAGTCGATAGGCTGTCAAAGTCTACTTTATATCCCGAAAAAAAGCATGTGGGATATGCACAGATAGTTAATGATGAAATTTATACTATAATGGCTTAAGAGGAAACCTATAAGCTATATACACAAAATTGGTTTGCTCTTCAGAAAGTTTCTCATTTATTATGTAGGTAAGTATAGTCTGGAATTTGGAAGTAGATGTACAACAACACCGTACTTACCTTAAGCATAGAGCTGACGCTTGCTATGGATGTCAATGCATGGTAGAGTGTAACCAATTATCTATATAATGTTAATAGGAACTCAAAGCAAAAACTTTGTACCACATTTTGAAATTAGTATGATATTTCCCACATTTATAGTCTATATAGAAAAGGAGTGCAGAATGCTCATATATTTTTGTTAATCCCTACTAATATTATAAATGTCGATGTAAGTTTGTTTGTTACGCTTTCACGCAAAAACTAGTTAATCGATCCTCATGAAACTTTGTACACATATTCTTGAAAGTGTTAGAAGTAATAAAGGATACTTTTTATCCCAAAATTAAGCACGGTTCCTTTGGGAGAGGGGCTGAGTGTTAGACGATTTGACACCATAACTCCGACAAATTATAACCGATTAAAATAATTATTTTTGTACTATAGAGGTTTTAAGATGTGTTTAATTTTGCCCAAACCGTGGTTGGAGATAGAGGACAGAACTCCTCAGCGGACAGCAGCAAACCCCTCATTTAAGGCTTAGCGATACTGAATACTTTATTTTTTTTTAGATCAACAACTAAATTTAATGCCACATCAAAAAACAAAATCAAACGCAGACGAAGTTGCGGGCAACAGCTAGTTATGCATAAAACATTAATTAAAAAAATTAAAAACACATTAACACTACCGAGTATTTGACGCTTATAATATAAGTACTCTTTTTTAATTACTTTCTGGATTATAATTTGTCTGGAAAAAAACAAATTGACAGTATAGCTAACAGTATATCTGTGATTAAAAAGGTATATTCATTGACAATGGAACTTTAATAAAATTCAAACTTATGATATAAATTAATTAGGATCGAATTACGACCCGTAGGCGACTACTAGTTTTTTTATTAATCCCCGTAATATGGATTTCAAATCTTCTCGGTAGAATCTGCCTTCCAAACCGACGATAGAGTCACTACAAACAGACAGACCTGACATTTCAAAAAAGCTTATAGAGTACTGAGGCCCTGTTTAAAGGCCTTGTTTTTTGAATATGAACTCGAATTTTTAATCTGCATTTCAACGAATTTAATAAACACAGTGAACGTACTCTTAAAATTGAATATTGGGTGGCTTTTTGGGAAAGATTCAACTGATACTTACTGCCATTTTATTCCTTAGATGTTCCTATCTTGATGAAAGCACGCTCTTATCAAAGCGTCTTGAGTCTACTTCATTTGTACGTGACGCCTGTGCAGTGAATTCTGCCCAGCTGACACTGGCTCACCTGAGACCCGTATATTAATTGGGAACCTATGCTGAACCTCAGGAGAAATCGTGGCGAATCGCTTACTTATTGGTCTACATCTATTGGCGCTCGTTGGCATTAAAATCAACCCGTTTGCCGTCACGGCAAATGGTATGACGCTCTCTTATGTCGTCACACCAGTGCACTTACTACTACTACTAAAATCTATTATGTAATAATTTATCTCTGGTGATTGAGAACCGTGTCTGAAATCGGTCAGGTAAAACTTTTTTTTTATTCGACTACAAGTTAGCCCCTGGCTTCAATCTTACCTGGTGGTAAGTGATGATGCAGTCTAAGATGGTAGCGGGCTAACCTGTTAGGGAGTTTGGTAGGTATACCCCTAATAGGTTTACACGCACAATACAAAATCTTAGCTTTAACTAGCCACGGCCGAAGCCTCCCACCAGACAAACTGTTTATTGTTGTAAATCATGACGTCAAGAAAGTCTCGTGTTACCAGAGTTGATGACGTGGAGAAGTCCCAAGTTCCAGTTAATTGTGTTACAATAGTGAAACCTGAACCACGGAGCTGCGTTAAACAATTTACAACAAGTTTAAAGTCCAGTTACCTGAGAAACATTGCCTCCATCCGATAGAGGTAGAAGCGCAAACAAAGTTCTGGCCGTAAGTCCCACGTCGACCCAAACACTGATTGGTTAACAAACAAGATAAGTCCAAAAAACTTAAACTCTTAAGTTTTATAGACTACTAGTGCTAGTCGCCCTACTCGCACTTTCTAGTGAATTCGTCCGATTACAATTAGAAATAGCTACGTAAATTTTTCCTTATACATTTATACAAACTTTTATCGACCTCCTACTATAACTTGAGGCTGTTTGTAAAAAGATTTTTTTGAGGTATTTCATAAAATACTCAGTGACGTGCATAGAGGGTATGCACACGGTATGCAGAGGATATAAATGGAGAAAATCTCCAATACGAGTTTAAATAAAAAACATAGGGGTACGCATTTTAAGAGTTATAAAAAGCCTACCGTACAGTTTTTTTAACTCTTACTGGAGATTTTCTTCAATTTGTATTATCTGCGATTTTTTTTTTTTTTTATTCAGAAAAAATGCCTGAAGCATACCACTCCGTTGGGGGAAACGGAGTAGTTATGTGACGACTTGCACCCACTAAAAACTCTGTGTGTCCCTCGATAGACCTATAAGTGAGAGCACGGGGTTCACTTGCGTATTAACCGCACTCTCGCCTAGGTTATGACCCCCCAGTGCATGGCGGGTCCTATCATCAATGGCCTGATCGCTGCCAAATTATCTGCATACCCTGTGCATACCCTCTATGCACGCCACTGAAAATACTGCATATTTTATATGCTCGAACTTCAACTACTTTAGGTATAGCCTTAACTTTGGAAAAGTATGACAGATTGATAATATGAGATTTTAATCATCATCATCATCATCATCATATCAACTCACTACAGGGCACGGGTCTGCTCCCAAAATGTGAAGGGGTTAAGGCCGTAGTCCATCACGTTGGCCCAGTGTGGATTGGTGGACGTCACGCGCCTTTGAGAACGTAATGGAGAACTCTCAGGGATGCAGGTTTCCTCACAATGTTTTCCTTCAAAATTCAAAATTCAAAATTCATTTATTTCAAGTAGGCTTAATATAAGCACTTTTGAAACGTCAAGTCTGTCTGTTTGTAGTGATTCTACCACCGGTTCGGCTTCGCAATTGAAGAGCAAGTGATAATATAATTCCTTAAAACGCACATATATGACTGGGCTAACTTAATGACTTAATTGGCCGACTTAATGATATTTTATTTATTCAACATTACCTCTTTGATTAGTTTTGGATTTGACTTCAACTTAACGTATTATTTTAGCATACCTAACCAGAACTTAGGCTGTACGGCTGTATAATGATCAAAATGAATGCAAAAATACTGGCGAATATACCTATTTAATCAAGTAAACGTACAAAACAGATGCGTGCCTCTAGGATTAAATACAAATTGAATCAAATTACTCCCACCTTTGAAGTTACTTGATTAGGAGTAAATTACAAAAGTAGATTGCTACTGAAAATTTGTAAAATGTTTCAAAGTACGCGTAGGTGCCTACTGGAAATTTGTGAAATGTTTATTAACTGGATACGCGACCGACTTTGAGGATCCGAATTCCGCCTCATAACAAGTTCAACCACGGGTCCCGTTTATTGTCACTAAATAACGATTACGAAACATTCTTACCTAAACCTTTATTTTACCCTTTAGGGACGCTTCATAGATGCTGGTGATGAATAAAGTGTTACAGTAATTTTATAAAGTGGGTTAATAACGAAACTTTTGATAACTATAAATTCATATTTGCCAGATTTTTTATTCAATTGATTAAGATTTTACTAATACCCTAATAACTAATAATTAGTTTTCAAGAAACCCAATGTTCATGACATTGAGTTGGTGGGTATTTTGATATAAATATGACTGCATTGTCGATACACTTCAGTCCTGCATGGACTCGAACGATGCAAAGATACCTCCCGGTGTTTTAGTCGTTTATAAAAGAATTTGAATTTTGAATAAGAGCCGAACTTATTTATTTTTTTAAAGGAGAACTCTTTTGCAAAATTCAACTATGAAACACTCGGCAGAAGTGTGATTCCAAACTTGTTTGTATAGAGGCCCTTGGCTATGCCTTGCGCCTCAAACTACTGCCTCGTTATTTACTTTCTTACCTAACAATGTACTTTTTGTAACTTTATCACATTTTTGATTTATGATCAGCCTGCCTATTTCCAGTGTGCCTAATAATTTATATGTTATATTTCAAAATAAGATTTCAATTGCTATTCATTAATGTGACAATTTATTAATCTGACTTAGTGTTATTATTATATTCTTTTGACATCAATTAGTTGGGCGGTGCATGCCAAATTACTGGCAATACACTGTACCTTTAACCAATATATAAAACCTTATTGACGTGTATTTTGATGATTATTATATTATTATTACTTTGGAAAAAGCAAACAGACTTGTAGGTTGGTGCGTGAATTCAATTCCAGCACGCATCTCTAACTTTTCTAAGTTATGTGCGTTTTTCGAGCAATCAAAATATCGCTTGCTTCAACGGTGAAGGAAAACATCGTGAGGAAACCTGCATGAATAAGAATCCACAAATCCGCACAAAGCAATCGTCGTGGACTAAGGCCTTAACCCCTTCTCATTGTGGGAGGAGGCCCATGGCGTGCGGACTAATCACCGTCCAAAACCCCGTCACTCCAATCGTCGCCCGAACTGAGGTTCGGCCTCACATGAGGTGCCCTCAGGCCAATGATCCCTTCGCTTTTTTGAGGCCTAGGGTTCAAACTCTTCATGGCAAAGCCTCATTCCGAGGCTCGCCAACAAGCAGGCGTTACGCTGTTAAAATCATTAGAGTTAATCAGCTACACACAATCCGAAAAAAAAATGCATTAATTTGAATACCTTACCACTAACAGGTTAGCCCGCTATCATCTTAGACTGTATCGTCACGTTCCAACAGCTGGCAGTAAAGGGCTAACTTGGAGTGTGAAACTAAACCAACTGGGTCCTAACAAAATCTCTCCGAAAGGTTTGATAATTTCTTAAATAAATCTGGTACATGACCACCCAGAGGCTAAGACCCCAACCTTGTTGTCCCATAATAACTCAAGACTTTTAGAGCGTCAGAAGCAACGAGTTCACAAGACTAGATTTCCTTAAATAGCATAAAAATAGGATCTAGATAACCACTAGATTCCATCATCACTTCATCATTCAATTCATCATTGCATATTCAACTTCATCTCCCTACTTCAGGCATTTATTTGTCCGTTAAACGGCACAGTGGATTCACTATGTATCACTCCTTCCTCTTAGTACAGGAAGAAGTGTTTATGGTACCATTATCTCTTATTGAAATAATGGTAGTTGCGAGCCCCAACACACGCAGCGCAACGGTGGACTCATACCCGAGCTCGGACTAGAAACAAGTTCGATTGTGAGTCCATGTTTAGTACGTCTCTAAACTTAATTATTGAGCCAGGTTTGATTACATTTGGTTCAGAAATAAAATTATGAGGTCCGATTTTCTCTCGACATTAAGTTATTTAAAAATATTGTTTATTTAGCCAATAGGGTATATTCGTTAAAAGCGGAATAAAAGGAAACCCATCATAAGCTCGTTCACGTGACATGGGAATTGGGAATCAGCGCATTGCGTGTGCAATAGCCCTAGAGTTAGAATTGTCGGATTCCGGATACTCCAACTAAAATTCACTTTACTACAGTTGTTATACATAATACTGTAAGCCCTGTGTTTGATATCGATGTTGTGACTGTAAAAAACGGATATTTTTTCGTGTTTTTTCTTGAACAAAGTAATCTAAAATCGGAGGGTGACAATTGACAAAGCAAAGTATCCTACTCACGTTATTACCATAAGCGTATTTCCAGTGAAATAGGCTCGAAATACTGACGAAGTTGAATCTCAACATAACAAAGGAAAATCAGACAAAAAGTGAACCCCGAGGAAATTCAGTATACCAATGCTATGGTATTTTGTACCTTAGGCTGCTTATGATACAGACTGAATTATTAAAAAGCCTTTTTAATCTTAAGAAAAACCTTGGTATTTCGATTCCTTCCCTTAGCAATGACGTCTTGTCACAATTTTAACTGTATCACAGCTAAAAGTAACAATACAAAGTTTATGCAATAATAAAATTCTGCTAACCAACGTCAGTTATAGTCGAGAGGTGATAGCCTAGCGGCTAGGATATCAGCCTCACTTTCGGGGGACCGAGTTCTTATCCCAGCACGCACCATTAACTTCCCCATGTGCTTTTTATGCAATGAATACATCACCTGCTTCAACGGTGAAGGAAAACATAGTGAGGACACCTGCATGCCTGAAATTTCTCTATGATGTTCTCAAAGGAGTGTGGAGTCACCGCACTGGACCAGCGTGGTGGACTACGGCCTAAACACTTCTCATGTGCCCCGTGCCCTGCAGTGGGCCGGTAATGGGTTGATATGATAAACCGACGTAAAGATATGCGTTACTTTTTTTGTAGCATTAATAAGGTGACTAACCGGTTCGAGACAAACTACAAGTAGAATGGTATACAAAAATAACTAAACTGACATCTGAGAAACTTCTTCGGTTTACAAGGATTTTGCATCAATTTTTAAGTATTTCTTCATACCTGTGAGAAACTGGAAAAACAATTTTTGGAGGGCAAAGTCGCCGATAATTGCTAAAGGAACGTGTAACAAATAGTCAAAAGAGTAGGTGTTTAGTTATAACTTTTCCAATAAAATTCATTACTTTGCGAACAAAAATTATGTATTACATGATCTAAGTACTTATTATACATCTAACTATCATAGTTAAGTCGTAATAGCAGCTTTTGTGTTCTAAAATTTCAATAAATCGCCGGTAGAAATCATTCTTTTTAAATTTTTAGAAACACACTGAATTGAAAAAGTTCCCTTTTAAAAACACCCGATTTTTTTTCGAGAATATAGAAAAATAGGTAACTCTTAACTCCTTCAAAAAGGAGAGTGATATAAAATTAAAAGAGATTAAAGATGGGTATTATAAAATTAATTCATTCATCATCATCTTCATCATAGCCTTACAATTTCGTAAACATATATGTATATGAACACTGCATAAGTGCCTGCAATAGGCCTAAATGAATAAAGAATTTTTGAATTTGGATTTGAGACTTTTCTTTGAGCTATTGCACTAAAATACCTAATACAAATTAAATCATCCAAAAAAGGAACTCTCGTATTCCTAATTCTGATCCAGATGTGGCTACAAAATGAACCTAGACTTTAAAATTAATTTTGTCCTTACGCCACGCGCAATGACATCATAAATAGTAAGTACACCTCTAGCCTACTATTCAGGGCATCGTTATCTTGGTAGATTGAATAAAACATAACGCTCCACTACGGATCGCGTCCTCTCCGAATGAGATGAGTATAGACCGTAGACCAACGCTTTCCAAGTGCGGATTATTAGACTTTACAACTTCACTTCACACTTATGAGGACATTATAGAGACACGCACACACACAAACACATGCACTCGCACACACATGCACCAATAGAATTTGCGTGCGAATCTTTTCAAACAATTTAAAAAAAAAGAAGGAGGTTCACAATTCGACTACATGTGTTTTTTTTGTATATTTGTTACACGATTACTCCGCTAGTTATACACCGATTTTGATGATTCTTTTTATGTTTTCGGTTTAGGTATCATACCTCAGAGGTGGTCCCATTTTAATGTGGTGAAGTTCTATTCGAGGGATCCTTGAAACATCGAGGGAACTCTTCAAATATTTTAGGCATTATAAGTTGTTCTACGAAGTCGGAGCATACTCAGGAGATTCATTGTAACGTCATCATCACCTAAGGATTCTCCGGTTTTGGAGTAAAACGTTACATTGCCGAATATCTGTTTGATGGGAGTATAAAGATTAAAGAAATTATAAATTACGTCATATAGATTCTCCTGCTTTTCGCGGGGTATAGCAAATTAAACTTAATTTTCATAATATCCAGCGAATGCCAGTCAGGCCCTTCCTACCCTAGACTAATACTTGCGCATACGCATGACGCTTATGTATTATACAAGCATGTTCGCCATGGCATGGATGCCCGATTTCTTTGCTGTTATCAAGACTCTTATAATATCATCCATCTTATAAAGATTCGGCATCTCTAGCAACAGCATTCGCCAGATCGTAGAACAAATCTTGTCCTACGATCTGCATCTGTTAAGCGCAAGAATAGCAAATTGGATGTCAACACATAGAAATCTACAACTGTGTGTGTGGTTTATAATATCGAACCCACAGCCTTGGACTCGGAAGGGTCGCTGCCCACTAATCGGCCGTCAAAACTTTGTAAGCAAAGTCCGAATTAAATAAATAAATAAATAAATATACTACGACAATACACACACCGCCATCTAGCCCCAAAGTAAGCGTAGCTTGTGTTATGGGTACTAAGATGACTGATGAATATTTATATGAATAATATACATGAATATTTATTATTTACATATAAACACCCAGACACTGAAAAATATTCATGTTCATCACACAAACATTTTCTTGTTGTGGGAATCGAACCCACGGCCTTGGACTCAGAAAGCAGGGTCGCTGCCCACTGCGCCAATCGACTGTCTAAAATTAAACTTTATAAAAATAAAATGGAGCAATTCAATTCACTTAAGTCTTTAAAGCACTTTTAACAATGGCGTGCCGAAGGACATATTTGCTAGCTGCTCCTTTAACAAGCTTTTTCGTAACTACACTCGCCTTTTATACTTTATATAATAAATAGAAAATAAAAAATGCTTTTCTACCTTTAATCGCAAACACAAAGAACTATTTGAGTAACACGTATGGAGAGAGGACGGCCTCCTGAAGCAGTGGTGCACAGATACTTCAAAAAACATAAATAAGATATGTAAACAAGCAGCAACACAGTCAAAATACGTCGGTCCTAATTAAATTTTGTGCAGATCTGATGATGGGTACGAAGAAAGGAACTTTACGAATGGAAGTTTCGTACGCTAAGAATATTTTGGTTTCTTCCCATAAAAATGTATTTAAAACCTTTTGTTGAGGAACGTTTGTAACCAATTTAGTCTGGTAAATGAGTTTGTTTGGTAACTGATGTTGCAAGCCTCTTCTTAAACCTGGATGCGTTTGGAACCCGATCATTAAGAAGTAATTAACTGACCACTATCACCTCACAATAATGTGAATAATATTAGGATATTTTACATTTTAGACAACGTTGCATTAGTTTAGTAAACAGTTGTATTCTCTGAGCCCTTTGTTTTGACCAAGTTGTCTGGTACTTTGCTAGAGGTCAAAAGCGCTTCTCTTCAAAATATGGAGGGGTCGCGTAACATTTTACAAAGGACTTTCTTTGAAAAATTGTAAACATCTTTAAACGTAGAATGTTTATTGTGTGAAGAATTTTATTAATTTTCCTCTCTCTCGCATTTTCGAAGGAGCCTTTGTGTTTTCTTTTTGTTTCTTATGAAAATTCTGTGCAAGAAAAAGTGCGACTCTTTAAATTTTTATTCTTTAACTTAAAACCATATGCCTATTGTTACCTGGACTATAATTTTTTCAACAAAAAAATACTGACTAGCTACAGCGTACGGTATAAAAAATATATAGTAATTTATATGTTTTAGTTTGCACCGACTTGTCTTATATATTATTTTAGAACAAGATCATATTTAGAATTATTATGAGTATAGATTAAAAATTTTAGATCTGTGAAATACAGACTACTTTAATATGTTGGTTACAATAATAACTTATAATTAACACCATCTTATATTGCCCTTGATTAAATGGCGCCAAGTTCAATTTGCTGACATATATCTATTAGTTGCTAATACACCAAAGCACGCGAGCGAATTGTTCTGTTAAATCAAGACTATTAAGCCACATTGATTAACAATACTATATACTATGCCAACAGAAGCAACAGTAACACGGTATACCAATATAATATAGGATTTAACACAAAGGACTGATTCCCGTTTTCACTAACGTCGAAAAAGGCAATGCTTTAGTACGTAAAGCCTAGTTTAAGAAGATTCCTAGACATACAGTTAAGTTTCACCAATCGTTTATCACTAGGCAACACTTAAGCTACGAGTATGATTAAAAATCGCCCGCAACATTATTTTTATCTGATGTGATATAGTGTATATATGTTCTTTTGTATGTTTATATATAGCCATTATATTTTTATTATCTTAATATATATAAATCTCCTGTCACGATGTTTGTCCGCGATGGACTCTTAAACTACTTAACCGATTTAAAATTAAATTGACACTCCGTGAGCAGTCTGGTCCGACTTAAGAGATGTAGTAGGGTAGCTTAGATCTTGAATTATAGTCGCAATTTTATTTTATTGCAAATTTTTTGTCTATAATTAATTGATAACATGTTATATATATATACTACTATACTCATTTAAGGCATAGCGATACTGAATACTTTAAAAACAAAATCAAACGCAGATGAAGTCGCGGGCAACAGCTAGTATTTTTATATGTATAAGCTATGACTTTCTTATCTTGTATTTGAATTCTTGCCACAAGTTTACCAATTTTATTAAAGATCTTAAGCGCGAAAATCTTAGTTTGTGTACCTGTTGAATTATATTAAAGAAATACCAATTTTATGTTTGTACGTCTTTGACGGCAGGCCTCTCTATCACCAGTTTGGAAAGCAGATTGTACCAAGATTCAACATTTTCACGTTTCCTATTTCAACATTTTGGACAAGGTAGATTGGAAGCAGCCAGCCTCGCTCTCATCTCCCGCAAGATAGAAAATGATTGTAATTTGTTGATGTTGGAATCTGCTTTCCGAACTGGTGGCCGAGTCACTACACTTTTGACGTTTCAAAAGTGCTTATAAAGTAGGTCTACTTGAAATAAATGAATATTGAATTTGAATTTTGAATTTTGAAGCAATTATTAGTAATGGCAAGGATCGATGTACACAATCCTGTTTTAATGTATTGTTTAGACGTATGAATTGGTTTCAAAATTTCATTCGGGATAATGTTTTTATAAAGTAGATTTAACTAATTTTATTATTTATGTTTTTTCCTCTTACAATAAAACAACACAAAACAACAAAATTGTATTTCTACTGTTTGTGTAAGTTTCGGTTCGTGTAAGTTACACGTCTATGTAAATCAAAGTCAATTGCGGTGTTAGATGTTTCAGGAAGGTATTTGATTGTTTTCGCGCACCGTCTTGATTGCAATTAGAGGCGTCTTAGGGTTGATTACAATCGTTGATTGACATTAAATACCGCCCACATTCCTATCTCGGCAATCAAAATATTCAATACTGTAGGTGATTCAAGCTGATATCCGCGACTTTTTGCGCGTTTTCAAGGAATAGCTAGACGAAATTTCATGCAAACTTTCATCTCTAATTAAACACTCTTGGAATTTAATGAAACCCTTTTTAGGTAAACCTCCAGGAGTACTCCAAAAATATCCTCACAATATTTCAAATTTCAATGTTTAGGCATTAGGGTTTCTGGAAGATAGTCTGTCAGTCAGAACAAAGACTTTTGTGATGATATAAAAATAAAAATTAAGTTTATTAAAGAATGTAAATGTAAATTTCAGTATATTATTTACTGAAATTGTAATTATTTACGTATCAATTAATTGCGTATTACAGTCCACTGGTGGACTAAAATTTTAGCTATAATCACCACGCTGAGTCGGCATAAATGGTAGTAGTAGCACAGAGGATGCTGATGCCCATTCTCCGTAATGTCCTTTAGTCGCCTGGTACGACACTCGCGGTAAAAGGAAGACGTGTGAACTGTATTCTGATCTGTTATGACCACACGGCTATGCATATAAGATAAGTTTTTGTCCGTTTTCATTACTGTCGGACAAGGCAATGCCTAAGTAAGGCCTAATCAAAAAACCCCTAGACCTAAATTTACGTTTCACCAATTGATTATCACAAGGCAACTCATACCTATACCTACATAAACCACCTTGTCTATGGTTTTTGCCACAAGGTGTGGTGTTTTTGTTTATATTATCATATTTTTAATTTTTCGTATAGATTTAAGATTATTAAAAGAAACCGAATTTATATTTTTTCATCTGACAAGTGTCAGTTTACGAGACCTCTAAATCCACTGAATCGTTTTCGTTACTTTGGACGGCGCTTAACGTCGTTAGACATCGCATAGGAGTTCGTGAAACGCTTTTCTTCTCAAGGTATCACATAAATCACTAGGCATCCGATTAAGGCGATTCCTATGTTAAGTGGACAGGCATAAATGTTAGTTGTTTCATTTAAATAAAAGCCTTTCATCAAAGTTATTTATGTAACAGAGAGATTTAAAGGGAAGGGTCACACGTAATGGTAATAAAATACTCAGAAAATCGAATATTTCATAATGAAAAACGGAATCAATTTTACACACATTGCGGCTTCCGATCCCGCTCAGGTGTCGACGATCCGCCATCATTCGCCAGAGAGAAACCCTATCGAATTATTATTGGGTCGTTAGGGATCGGGATGGCTTCAGCATCAAATACGGGGCTTAGATGGAGCTTAGCTTTTAAACCTGGCTGCACATTGGCGATAATCACTTAAGAAACTAGCCGGTTCATCTATTTGCCTCATCTATATACTAGCGGTCAGACGTGACTTCGGCCACATATATGTCAACCTTAACAGATAGACATATGCTGTCGCGGACATTTCTTTAGAACTTTTTGAAAGCTATGAAAGTGTTTTAAGATAATTTTAGTCACAGGTAGTTTGAGACGAGTACTTGTCAATACTGTACATAAGATAGCTACTTCAAAAGTAAGTAAAATTTTTCGCGTTTCCTTGCGATTTTTTTTTTTGATTAGGTGTTAGATTACAATTAACTGCTAGCCATATAAAATAAAAATATAGAAATATTTAAATTTGTAAATATTACTATATATATACTCGTATATAAGCTTAATTATCTTATATTATATTCTGATGTGGTATTAAAATGTCACTATATGGTAAATATCTAAATATTGTATCGAATATCTTTACGAATAAATAAATATTTGACTTTGACTTTGACTTTGAATGCCCGTATTATAATACTTAACAGACTTCCGACATCGTGTTAGTGATATGACTTTTTTGGGGAAACATGTGTACGACGCTGCTTACACCATTTATAGCCACAAGTCGATGCTCTCCAGTTATTTATTCCTTCGTTCTCCAAGCAATCACTGTGAAGAAAATACTTAAGACACGCGGGACAATGTGAGTCAACACTAGGTTAAATTAGCACCGTGGGCTTCGCCATTGCAGGTATGATTTACAGTTGAAAGTACGGTGTACAACAGCCGTGCCCATAGTTATAGCATATATGCCCCAGAAATAATATGTGTTTTCATACGCGTTATAAATGATAGGGTTCTAACTCTAATTCTTTGATCCAGTTCCGTGGGACCCTCACCCTTTCAATACCGTAATCGTGCTAAAACAATTAATACCACCATTGAAACCGAACTCTCGAATTGAATACATTATCCCCAACAGGGTAAGAGCTAGCAACGGTTCTATATATCTCTTTGTGTAATAAACAAAATAAATTTGCAATAATTCGTACATATGTACCCGACTCTATATACCTAACTCATCACGTGGTGATAGTGGTTCAACCTTCACATTACAGACCAAGTTCCAAGATCTGGTTCAGAGTTATCGTCCAAAGGGGCAGAAAGTTGAGCGTTCTCTAAAAAGAATTATTCATTGCGGAGCGAAACGTGCGTAGAGGATACATTTCCGAAGATCTGTTTAATGTGGAGAGTATAAGAATTTGAGAAATTATGAATTACACCATACAGATTCTCCTTCTTTTCGCGGAGTATAGCAAATTAACCTTAATTTTCATAATATATCATGGAATTCCGCAAAGTAACGCCTGCTTCTATCCAATGTGAAAAAAACCTGTTAAGATTCCACCAATCTGCACTTGGCCGGCGATATTGACTACGGCTCAAATCCTTTTAATGCCGTGAAACACACGTGCCCTTTGTTGTGCCGTAAGTATAGGGTAAAAGGTAAGTATAGGGTTTTAAAGATCCCTTGGACTGCATTCCGCACCAACAATTAAATTCTAAAATAACTGAATATCAAGGAACGACTTTCGTCGACGGTGCAGTTACGAATATTCAATTGTTTTGGCCGATTGAACTTTTTGTCCGATTGGTGGTGCAAGGACAGGTTGAAAGAAAAAGGGCAAGAGGGCGGTCACCTACTCGTTGGTGAGATACGGTGAAATCGCTGACCCAGACAACCGTGGTGGAATGCTTTCGAAACGCTACCAACCGCATACAATGATGCCTAACGCCATGAAATTCATCTCAGCAGCCACGACCAAGAGTGCACGACTAAGAAGAAGTATAGGGTCAGTAGTGTGGACTTCATACACACACAAAAGCACTGCCTACCCTAATTTTTTTTTGAACTCTGAAATGCGAGACTTTTCCATTTTATGGCATCTTCCTTCTTTATACATACCCTGGTCCAAAACCTTGTGCACGCCACTGTATTTGGTTGATAATAACCGGGCACAGGCAACTGTCATAGAAGAGAGGGGATAGAGCGCAATACTCTGTGATTACACATTTTACCCTTGCATTTCTGCCGCTAAGCAGCATTGTCGTAATTCTATTTAATATATATTTTTTTTATATTATTAGCGGGCAAACGAGCAAGTGGGTCACCTGATGATAAGTGATCACCGCCGCCCATAATCATCTGCAGCACCAGAGGAGCCACCGATGCGTTGCCGGCTTTTAAGGAATTTGTTTATCCGCCGAACACGAAATAATATAAAAAAGTTGGATTTTAATTTTAATTGAAATTTAATTTATTCTAATTTATAATTCTAGATTTTAATTAATTACGGTTTTTTTTTTCTTTATTTATTTATTTTTAAAATCTGTCTTTTATATTTATTTTGTGTTAAATTTTGTATATGAGTCCCCGACCTGAAATAAAATGATTTTATTTATTTATTTAATAACCTGAGATTGTATTTTTGAGGAAACACATCAGATGGGAGATTCTTCCATAATTATATTCCGGTATGAAGGACGTAGAAGCCATTTTAATTACTGACACATGGTTACACCTGGACCTCTTTGCAAGACTTGTTTTCTTGCATGCCCTACGAAGGTTTGCTCTGTTTATAAGCGATAGTTATCCGCTTATCAACATGTGGACCATCTCCTTAGTCCGTCAATATTTACTATAATAAATAAATAAATAACGACAATACACACATGTGTTATGGGTATATCTACCCCTATCCCTACTTACCTATCCCTACTTCCCTATCCCTCATATATTTTTGTTAATCCCTACTAATATTATAAATGTCAATGTAAGTTTGTTTGTTACGCTTTCACGCAAAAACTACTTAACCGATCCTCATGAAACTGTGTACAGATATTCTTGGAAGTGTTTGAAGTAATATAGGATACTTTTTATCCCGACATTAAGCTCGCTTCCTTTGGGAGAGGGGATGAAAGTGTTTGACGATTTTACACCGTAATTCCGACAAATTATAACCGATTTAAATAATTATTTTTGTACTATAGAAGTTATAATATGTGTTTAATTTTGCCCAAACTTTGTTTAGATCTGATGAATGTGGTTGGAGATAGAGGACATAACTCCTCAGCCGACAGCAGCAAACCCCTCATTTAAGGCTTAGACTTACTGAATACTTTCATTTTTAGAACTACAACTAAAATGCCACATCAAAAAACAAAACCAAATGCAGCCGAAGTCGCGGGCAACAGCTAGTAATATACATAAATATACTTATAATATATATATGAACACCCATACACTGAAAAACATTCATGTTCATCCGCCGGGCCGGGCCTTGGACTCAGATAGCAGGGTCGCTGTCCACTGCGCCAATCGGCCGAACAAGGTTCAGAAGGTAGTACTACATAGCCACTTTATATAAATTCTCCACTGGCTCATAAACTATAACTAATTGAAAACGATATTCCCCTCAAAACTTCGCCGAAACTTCATATTAATCATATCCAATTCACGATTGGGTCCAATTTGCATTTTATCCATTCCATCAGCCCGTGGCGGAATGCTAATGAGTGGCGAATATAATCGTTACCCCACGCTATTGCTGATAATGAATTGCCGTGTTTATTATTCAAACGAACAAACTAACAACAGTTGATTCAATTAGCTTTGTAACATAACATTACAAAAGTTGCGCTACCTTAGCAATTATCATGTTATCTTTTACCCGTATGTAGATCCATTGTTACCCTACATTTAAATATCAAAATAAGTTTTAACATATACATATAGGGACAAAAGTTGCGCTACATTTAGAGTTATTATTATGTTATCTTTTACCCACATGTAGATTCATTGTTAACCTACATTTAAATAACAAAATTAGAGGTGATATATTAAATCATTCAAATCCTTGCATAGAACATTGATAGCCTCGACCGAAGCCATGAGAAATGAAATGAAATGAAATATTTATTTATTTTGCTAAATATGGGTTAATTATTGGTGTTTAGGATATAAAGTTCCAACATATTCTGTTAATACATTAACATGCAAAATTTAGACATTAAGATTTGGTTTAGACATTAAGTCATCTTAATATTAATCTTATTTGTTTTCAATTATATAAAACTAGCCGTTTCCAGCCCGCTTCGCTGGGCGAATTGAAAAAGGAAATAAATTACATTTTATGTTTCATTTTTATTTATTTTTTCATATTTTTATTATTCTCCTTTTTTTTTATTTTTGTATGAACATAAATAGGCCCCGCGGATAGAACTGTAAGCATCGATATTGTTTAGACTTACTCAAATTCCAAATTCCATCGATTTAGCCTGTATCTTTCATCCAGGTGATTTTTCTCACTAATATTCATTGTAACTTTCAATGTGCAATCATTATAACATTTCCGTGCCTTTCTTCCAAAAATTAATAATAATTGACATGAAGAAAAAAATTTGAAATGAGCATTGAAAGTTTAAGTTAAAGTCATTGCAAGTCTCATATGTGAAGTTGAAATCTGTCTAGGTTCAAGTGCGACGAATTTTCTGTTAACTAAAATTTTCTCCGTGACATCAATTTTTTATAGAAAATTAATTGTGCATGTTTTTATGAATTCTATTGGAATAAGTAACTAAATTTCTTTTCCACATCTCATGTGCTTGGAAAATGCATTCATTTTAATCTGTTACATTTCCGCGATCCCGCAATAAAAGAATTCGTCGGTTATGTAGTCTGCAAAAGTAAAATGAATGTAAAATTCTTAGTCCGTTGATTGGATTGAGCTACATGTAAACTTAAGTTTTTGAAACCTCTCAATGACTTTTTCTCCGCTGCCAAAAAGACGATTGTTGTAAGGAAATACACGAATATCCCTACATACACGAAGATCCCCACCAAATTTGGAGTCTGTAGAAGTTACAGGTTAGAAATAAAAATTTTAGATTTTAACACCCACCCCCGCAATTCCTGTCGGAAGTAGACTTTATGAAATCCATTTTGAGATGTTCTTTATGTGAATAATAAAAGATTCCTACCATATTTAGAATTTTTAGAAGCTATATTTCGAAATTGAAATTTTTTATTGTTAACACCCACCCCCGCGAACCTTATTGGAGGTGATTCATTGTAAAATCCGCTCGAAGATCATTTTTATATTACATATAGAACACTCTCACTAAATTTGGAGTCTATAGGAGCTATCGCTTGGAAATTGAAAATTTTCATTGTTAACGCCCCCGCAATCTTCTTTGGGGTGGGATATCGTAAAATTTGTTCATAAATCATTTTTACATCACTTATAGAAAATTCCTACAAAATTTGGAGCTTGTAGGAGCTTTAGCTGGAAAATTAAAAATATTAATTGTTAATACCCACCCCCGCAACCCCCTGTGGGGTGAACTATCGTAAAATTCGTTCATAGCCTATTTCTACACCTCTTACAGAAGATTCCTACCAAATTTTAAGTCTATAGAAGCTATAGTTTAAAAACGGGAATTGTTCATTGTTAACGCCCCCGAAATCCCCTTTGGGGAATGAATTTCTTAAAATCTATTCATAGCTGACCTCTACATAGCAAAAGTAATATTCCTACCAAGTTTCACGTTTCTAAGTCTTATGGTTCCCGAGATTTCGTGGTGAGTGACTATATAGATGGGAATTCTTCGATTATCATCGAAATTTTTAACTTTTTATCGGGCTTTTTTAAAATTTTCTTACATACAAAACTTTCTCCTGACAATTCTGAAGATAAAAAAAAGCCCAATTGGTCCAGCCGTTCTCCACTACCGTGAGTAGATTCTTAGCTGAATGTAAAAAACCATAATGCGTTTAATACACTCTGTTGAAATCCATGAAAACAAAAGAATCAAGAGAAAATGCTTATCTTTTGTTTTTATTAGCGGGATAAATGTTCATAAAAGTAAAACAGCAATAAAAAAATGAAGGAATGTTGGAATTCAAAAAATAGATAGCCATAAACCATCTAGGAAAAATTTCGCATCGAATGGTGGTAGTTTCATGTCGATACGATCAGTGGTTTAGGCGTGATTGAGCCTCAAACGAAGACCATTTTCATTATATATATATAGATAATGTTCTGAGATTTATAGTGTCATATTAAATCATTGTGTTAGTTATTTAATCACAATTCTAAGTTTGAATGTCAAATAAATGCAATTAAAATTAAATTAAATTAAATAACATGTCAGAAAATTGAGGTCACGCACACATGCAAAATTAAGCAGGGACCACAGATATTTTATGATAACCATAGCAGTAAGGGTATTCTGCGATGGTATAAAATGATTTGTCACACAACCAAAGAAACAGTTTCCTTTTAAAGGTTTTCAAGGGTAGTTTTTTTACATTTATTTCAATTTTATTATATATTTGGCAGCTCATTGCATAAGGCGATTTTAAAGTCAGTGCAAGTCGGTATTTTGGTATTACTAATTTATTTGGATATCGCGTGATACTTTTTGGGTTTAAATCAGTCTTCTTTTCAAAATACTCAATATTTCTATGTACGAATACACATACCTCATATATGAGAGCATATGAGAGAATAATAGGTACAGTTTAAATTTGTATTTCATCTATTCTATCAGCCCGTGGCGGCATTGATTCAATTAGCTTACTAACAGAACTGTACAAAAGTTGCGCTACCTATAGAGTAAAAAACATGTTATCTTATACCCGCATATAGATTCAACGTTACCCTACATTTAAATAACAAAATAAGTGGTACAAGTGGTAACTTAAACATTCCGTAAAAAAAAGGTAAGTAAAGTTCCGTTCCGTGTAAAGCAGATAACTACGACCGAAGCCCCCCCAATCATAAGTAAAGAATATAATAGTTTCCATATTGGCGGCATTCTCGTGAATGGCGATTCAAATCGTTAACCCACACTAAGAGTAATTAATATAATAAATTAGTACACGGCAATTCATTATCAATATAATGAAATAAAATATTATACTTAATATTATGATTTATTACCTCAATATTTGGCAGCCGATGTGAACGACAAAATATGCGTGATACACAAAATCATTACTTCTTTATTTAAGTGTGAAAAAAATATGACACGTTCTAAACGTATCATATTTTTTTCCAAATATTTTTTTAATTTGAATTTCCCCACATGAACCCACATTCTTCACAATTTGTCACGTTAATAAAAGAGAGACTTCAAAATAATATGAATTGGGCACGTTTTTTAAATTACTTCCTTATTACTTGGTCCGGAGAAACCACAAGATTGGCACATAGATAAATATCCCTTACATAGAATAATAACTTACATAATTCGTTACATTTATAGGTAATGGTGGGGAAATAAAGTGGAAATTTGATGAGCGCAGTAATGGCGGGGCGTAACGAAGCGAAACGTCAGACGTTTTGAATTCATCGCATTTTCTGGGCTTTCAGACATTGGATATGGCATTTTATATGTTGAAGGTAATTTTAAATTAAAACATTATAGAGGTGAATAGCCGATATATTTTTTGGATGAGAACTATTGAGAAAGTATGTGTGTGTTGAGAAAAGTGCTTCTCGTTGGTCTTTTTGACATGAAAAAGTAGAAAGGTATAAATAACGTAGAGAGAATGAGAAAGAGAGCTACATTGTATTTCTAGTACAAATGTGTGAATGATTTTAAATAAGGTTTATTTAATGAATTTTACTTTTATAATGTGTACGACGAAGGCAAATTAGTTAGGTCTTCAGGAGTTTTCTACGTGCGTTTTTAAGCATTTATATACACCTGCTTTAACGTTGAAGGAAAACC
The DNA here is from genome assembly GCF_905163445.1 of Pararge aegeria. NCBI lineage: Eukaryota > Metazoa > Arthropoda > Insecta > Lepidoptera > Nymphalidae > Pararge > Pararge aegeria. Next base: position 2,180,377 of record NC_053193.1, read on the forward strand.
TCGTAAGAGAAGCAGTGCCGAGACATAATGAATATTTCTTTTAAATTATGATGTACTAAATGAGCCCTGCGGCTGCGCCCGCGTAATTTTGGGAGGCAGCGTACTGCTACATAGTCTACACCTATAGTCATATATGAGATTTTTAGTTTTTTTTTCACAAACATTTTTTTATCTTACGTAATTTTTTTTTTCAATGAATAGTATACTATGTATATTATTTCTAATATTTCCAAGAATATGTATAAAAAGTTTCATGAAAATCGGTGCAGTAGTTTTCCCGTGAAAGCGTAACAAATAAACTTACATTCACATTTATAATATTAGTAGGGATTTATCGGCAATAATTTGCGTGCGCACCGGAACTTTCTATCAGTACACAAAGATGTTGACTCCCTATATATTCATGACATTTATGTATTACCAAACGAATTTGAGTTACTAACTACACAAGACCTAGACTGATAAATTTTATAATATAATTTTTTGACATTTACTGATTACAGAAAACGTCATACTTGGGTATATTATGTTTTGTTTGTGTGTATTTTATGTTTTTTTTTTATATAAAACTGATGTCATATCCAATACTTCGTATATCAGCAGCCCGAAGATGACTATTCTTTAAGACCCGAAGCGTCCCGGCCCCCTCAGTACCTAAGCGTCCGTGAAATATAAGCTTTCACTCACTGGTGATAAATTTCATTAACAGTACAAATGACCTCGTGTTGAGATTTAGCATGCCTAGAACCCAGAATTTATTGTTATCGACCTGACAAATGGAGATACATTGTTAAGTTTATTAATATCTGTCTATCGATGTAATGCAACCTCCGATAACCTCCGATGTTGATTAGTTAATGGAAAAGTGAGGGAACACAGTCTTACGCTGATACTAAAAAGATGTTGTAAGTTGTAGCTTAACACAAATTATATTAACATACGAGACACAATACTCTAAGCCACATACTCACGCGTACATAAACACACACACACACACACTCACAAACACATACACACACACACACAAACACACACACAAACAGATGTGTGCACATGTTGCTACTTTTTATTTTGTGCAGACGATTGTTTAATTTACCCAGTATCAAATAATGCACCGTTTTGTTTCATCATCATCATATAAACCCATTACACGCCCACTCCAAGGCACGGGTCTCCCCCGACGATGAGAAGGGGTTAGGGCCACCTCGCTGTAGTCCACAACGCTGGCCCAGTGTCGATTGGTGGACTCCACACACCTTTGAGAAGATTCTTTCCTTCACCGTTGAAGCAAGTGATATTTAAATTAGTTAAAACGCACAAAACTTAAAAAAGTTAGAGGTGCGTTGTTGGTTTCGAACTCGGCCACCCGGAAGTGAAGTCGAAGTCCTACACACTGGGTTACCAACGCTTCCGTCCTTTTTGCTTAATAATCGATATTATTGTTATTATGTTTTAGTTTATTTTTTTGTTTGTAAGTGCTAATCTCTGGATTAAACAGTTACATTTAAAAACATTTTGTCACTTGAAAGCCTAATTTTTAAGGCTAAATAATAAATATGTTAAAATGTAACCATTTAATAAGGGGATGACAGCTTGTATACAACCATCTTGTACGGCATCATCTCTTACCACCAGCTAAGATTGCAGTCATCCAACACACGACAAGTTGAATAAAATGAATGGTATTGATTTAAAAATAAATATAGAAATTTCTTAAAAAGGTTTAATGAAGGGAAAACCAGAAGGGAAGAAAACATTTGTAGGACCATTACGGCTGAACGGAAGGACGCAGGGTAAAGATGTTCCTATGATAAGCCCCACAGAATTAGGAACATCCAGAACCCTCGTCCAGCCATTATTGCATGCAGTGCATTGTGTCCAAAAACAGAGAAAACTCCCCGCGTACGTCGCACTTCACACCTGCGTTGCTAGCTCACAAACTTTTCCTTGCATGCAGTGCATTGTGTCCAAAAACAGAGAAAACACCCCGCGTACGACTTACTTCACTTGACTACGTTGCTAGTTCACAAACTCTACCTATTTGCCCCATTTTATGGTAAACTTTTAGAACATTAGAGGTAAAATTATAACTGTCAACTACTAAATAGAGTGTGGTTACTAACCGCCTGTTCGAGAAATACTTCTAAAGTTGAGTGTTTTTGATCCTTCAATATTAGTCGCGTACACGGCTTCTGTCGGTTCTTATTTCTGTCATAAACCCAGTTTATATTCCGACGCGAGGAAACCTACACTGTAAAGCCGCTATTTGAATGCATCTACCATAGAAAGCCGGACTTTGTATTTCACGGTATCTTTACCTACTATTGTATCTCATGACTTCGAAACATTTTCATATTTAGCTCAATAATTTATTTGTATAGGTCCAGCAAAATATTTCTTAGTCATCATCTTTTTTTTTGGTATACGTCAAAGCCAAAGTAAAAAATAAATACTCAAAAAGGGGCGGGGTAGATAAATATTTGTTTACTTTTTTTTTATAAGCATGTTAAGTGTTTACAGAGTATTGAGATGATGGTTATAATTACATTCGTAAACTTAAAACGAAAGCCATGAGAGACCCCATTCGGTGGTCTAAAATTAAGCCCACTGCCAACTTATCGGGTGTTATTTTTTTTATCACCATGTCATTGTCATTAAAGAGCCATAAACCACACCTAAGCTTCTTATCGTTAACGTGATCCTTTTAACACTAGTAATAATTATAGTACTATTAATATATTTCTATTAACCACAATTATTCATACAGCAATATACAAAAAACAAAGCTACTAAATTATATTACCTGTAAGAAAATATTTAAAAAAAAATCCGACTTTGCTATACAACTAAACAGCAAGAAATAAACATTTTCTACATTTTTAAATCGGTGCCTGTCAAAATTTTAATGCTTAAGGAGTTCTCCCGGTACTTCACCATCAGATTCTTTATCGTGACCATTATAAATTGCTTACCTACTATCAGTGGCGTGCATAGATGGTATGCACAGGGTATGCAGATGATATAAAATGAAGAAAATCTCCGGTACGAGTTATAAAAAAATTAAGGATAGGCATTGTAAGAGTTATAAAAAGCCTTTAAGAGATTTTCTTCACTTTATATCCTCTGCATACCCTGTGCATACCCTCTATGCACGCCACTGCCAATTATATAGCATAATCGAAGCGCAACCCGTGTAGTTCCGGTGGCCATCCAGGTCTTCATCATCAGTTCGTTTGACGAAAAGGTGCTTTTTGACAGCAATTGCTCAAATAACTTTAAACAATTTTAACATTTGAAGATTTCCCTCAATTTCTCCAAGATCCCTTCAATAGATGGTCTGATGAAAATTGGACCACATGGGAAGTATACCCTCTTAAATAAAAAAAAATTTTTTTCAAATCGATTTATTCATGACAGTTCTGAGCTAACAAACAAAAAAAAATACAACTGAATTGAAAACCTCCTTTTTTTATTTAAAAGGAAGCACAAAAGCGCTTAGAATACTGTTGTGTTTAGTCAAAGACATACTGGCTACTGCAACGCTGCTTTTCAGTAGGTACCCAAGGTTACCTCCATTAGTTTCAGAGCTTCCCACTCTTTGGTCATTCACTAAACAAGCATCTACAGGCAGTGAGTATACAAGCAATAGTATCTAGTAGTGGCCTTGATAGCTCCGTGGCACTTTCGGAGGGCTGAGTTCGAATCCCAGCTCGCACCTCTACCTTTCTAAGTTATGTGCGTTTTATGTAATTAAAATATCACTTGCTTCAACGGTGAAGGAAAACATCGTGAAGAATGCCTGAGAATTCTACATAATGTTCTCAAAGGTGTGTTGAGCCACCAATCCGTACTGGGCCAGCGTGGTGGACTACGGCCTAAACCCTTCTTATTGTGGGTGGAGACCGTGCCCTGTAGTGGGCCGGTCATGGGTTGGGAGATGATTATGATGATCTAAGATCTAAATCGTTCATGACAGTAATTTCTCGTGATTCGCGTCATCATTTATTAAAGGCGGTAAACAAAAGAGGCCTGTAGACTGTAGAGTCCGGCAACGACCACGTGCCGCAGTAAACTCGATCAACATAAATTCGTGAACCATTAGTAATTGAGCGTGATTGTAAAACGTCGCCGGGGGAAATCTGTAATCGAGTTTGTCTATTATTCCCTATCCCGGGCCGACCCCGGCCGATCCCGCAGGCCAGCGCTGTCCCGAATTTTTATCTTCGGAAGCTGATGCGTTGTAATTTCAGTCCGGGGGAAATTTCGTCGATTATGTTTTATTCCGCTCTCACCGACCCGATCGAATTCATGGATTTATTTACCAACTAACAAAAAAAAAATCGGTTATTCCTTTAATACGATGCGACAAAAGAAAAAACATACAGACACGTATGTTTGTGTCTTTCTGTGGCAAATTTACCCCGTCGTTTTTGCGTCGGGGGTGAAAAATGAAGGTTAAACCGACGTTAACGTCACATACGCTTAAGTCCCCAATAAAAAAGGGAAAACCACTTTCATATGTTTGTTGACACGGTAGTAAATGAGGTAAAAGCATCTTATATCGGGGCCCAAACAAAACCGAGTTTACTTTGAGGTGACGGGTTCGCATAAAGGCGAAATGAGGGCTAACGAAGTCGCTTTGCTCATTACGTAAAAGCCTATGAGGTTGTTTGGACTTCACGACTTCACGACGCGATATCGTCAAGTATCTGTCTAGAGCCCAAGTCCAAGTCTGAAGCCAATGACGCTAGCAACGACGAGGTGAGGACCTACATGGCGCAATGGGAGACTTTAGTTACCATTCTTCCAAAATAGACGTGCTGTTAAAGCGATATAGCCTTCCGGTACAATGCCGCGTAGAAACCGATTGCCATCCATACTCCAAACAGTTTAGCCCGCTACCACCTTAGACTGCAACATTCTTTATCTTCAAGTGAGATTGCAGTGGAGTGCTAACTTATAGAGGAATAAAAAAAATTTACTATCCGACATCCCAACCCTCTCATAGTTGCGGCTTCTTTTTACTCACCCAACTTTAGCGCCACTCTCAACAAGAGGAGGCCTAAACATATCTTTCACGACCCTGACGATCAGATTACTACTGACAATGCTCCCTATGAGAAAACACAATCAACCTATGCACAGCGTCTTCGCCGGCGAAGACGAGGTCCCCGACTTCTAACGTCAACCGGACGTGGGCTCGCACCACGTTCTCGGAAGCGTGCGGATTAATCACCGTCCGTAACCCTTTCACTCCAATCGTCGCCTGAGCCGAGGTTCGGCCTCACATGAGGCGCCCTCAGGCCGACGATCCCTTTGCTTCTTCGAGCCCAAGGGTTCAAACTCTTCCTGGCAGAGCCCCATTCCGAGGCTCGCCAACAAGCCCGCGTTACGCTGTTAAAATCGTTAGGGTTAATCAGCTACACACAATCTAAAAAAAAAAAAAAAAAAGTAGAAACCGTTTACCTTTAGATTGCAGTGGAGTGCTAACTTATAAAAAAAAAATTACAAAGAAAAAGTTGTGTGCAGAATGTTTCTGATTAGCGGTGCGCGCTTTTTTTTTAAATAGTTCATTATGAAGACATACGGTATCGGAACTTAAAGTGAAACGACATGAATAGACACTCGCGATTTCTACAGTTTTACCTCGTAAATTGTTTGATGTTAATATCTATCGTCCGTAATAACAGATCAATAATTTCTACTGCTCATTAACGAACTGTAGACTGTTCTTCTATCTAATGTGTTCCCTCAAAACCAAGAGTTAGGGTTGTTCAAGGGCGGATAAACATATATGCCTCATATTGACGTAATGGAAGGCTTCGGCCATGGCTAGTTACCGACAAAGACGTGCCGCCAAGTTAGCGTTCCAATACGATATCGCATTTAAGCCGATTAGAGGTATCGTCTTATTATGATAGCCAAACCCCTAAAGGGTTGTCCGGCTACCGTCTTAAACGACTAACTTGTGTATTACGAAAATTAAGTATAATTTTCAATAGTCCGCGAAAATCAGGAGTATCTGTATAGTGTAATTTATAATTTCTTCAATCCTTATACTCTACACCAAACAAATCCTCGGAAATGTAACCTCCACGCACGTTTTGCTCCGAAACCGAGCTGTTGACTTTACAATAAATTATTGTTAAGTTATTCATTTTAAAGTCAAGACACAGACTAGAGCGTACATTGCCGAGGATCTGTTACCATACCGATTCTCCTTATTTTCGCGGAGTATAGCGAATTAAGCTTAATTTTCATAATATATCATGGATTTCCGCAAAGTAACGCCTGCTTCTATCCAATATTTGACTAACTAGTTTTATTAAAAAAGACATTAATATTGGTCTGTTGACACGAAATGTAACAACTTAAGCATACAATGCATTGATACGATTGTCGTATACAAATCGTGCAGTATAAAAGTAATCCGTTTGACAGTGACACTGTCACATGTTACATGTGCCAAGATAACAAGAGTGATCATCTCGTTAGCTATTCAACTCCGATGTGTCCTGGCGCCCTTATCGCGTGAAACATTTTTATAAGCGACAAAGTTCTCTATTCCTTTGACGTAATACATCGCTTGCTTTAAATAATCTTAAGTTTTCAGTGTGAATTTTAAAAGGGGAATATCCTTATCCTATTGTGAGGAAAAAACAGACTTGTATATTGACGCTTAGTTTTATAGTCTAGTCGACAAGTTGAAAATGGTACAAAATATAGATACTGCTCTTAAAATTATGTGCGATAGCTCATTGGATCCGGAATGACGTCTAGAAAAATGTGCCAAAAGCGTGTATGCACATAAAAAAATGCAAAAGTTATAAACAATTAAAGATGAAAAGAAAATGGCATTTCGTTTTTTGCCCATATTTAATAAACTATTAATACTTAAGAAAAAGATTCTGAAAGAGGAGGAAATTTCCAATAAAAAACTTCCGGAACTCTATCTCCATTATTTATAATTTTAATTTAACGCTGAAAATAGGTCTGCGCGTGACATTGTCGACTAGACTATTAGTTATTGATGCAATTTGTGAAAGTCAGTTATTGGTGTAAGTTTTACAAGTATTTTTTTTTTAGCAAAACAAGGTCAAACGAAATCCTTAAATCATAAGGTTGCATAGGTGGTGTTATAATAGCTACCGTATAATGTCACATATCCTGCTAGTAGGGGGTTTTCCTTTCACGTAATTCATTCATTCTATTGTCATAATAATTATATTCATACTGTCTCCAATCATCGGTATATCTACCAATGGACGTCCACTGCTATACTTAGGTCTTTGATAGGGAGTTTTTGTTTGACGTAATTCATCGTTTGCTTTAAATAATCTTAAGTTTTTCGATATGAATTTTTGCAGCGGATGTCTGTAACTTATTGTCATAATAATTCTATTCTTAGGTCATTTATAGGAAGTTATCCTATGACGTAATTTATCTTTTGCTTTAAATAATATGAACTTTTACTGCGAAGGGGAATGTTTGTAACTTATTGTTATAATTCTATTCGTACTTTCTCAAATCATTGTTATATCAATGAGTTACCGTCCACTGCTGGACTTAGGTCATATATAGGGAGTTATCCCTTGACGTAATTTATCGTTTGCTTTAAATAGTATTATGTTTTCAGTGTGAACTTTTACTGCGAAGGGGAATGTCTGTAACTTATGGTCTGAAATTCTGTTCATACTTTCTCCAATCATCGTTATGTCAACAAATGGACTTCCACTGGTGCACATCGGTCTTATTTAGGGAGTTATCCTTTGACGTGACAATAATTTTATGTTTTCAGTATGAGTATTTGCACCGGATGTCTGTGTTCACAAAATTCTATTCATCGCTTCTTTAATCATCGTTATGTCAACCATTTAGGGTGTTAAAAATTTTGGTATTATGCGAAAATCCGATTAACCACTGCAAATCTAAAATTCTGATATTGGTCAGCCTGAAAGAGCCTTTCCTTACGTAAATGGAAAAGAAACCAAAACCGCGTATTTTAATTACTTCTCTTTCTAAAAGTGCTCTTTTTACGACGACGCGCGACGGTTGGTGATCATTGGGGCAACCTGAACATTGGTTAGTTTCCTCACGATGCTATCCCACACCGTTAAAGCGGGTGATATCCAATCGCTTCAAACGCACATAACTCCGAATAGGTCAAGTTGCGTGCCGCGTATCTAACTCGGCCCCCCGCTGAAAGCAGGGAAGCTGAAATCTTAACCACTGGGCTATCACCGCTTTTAAAGTTCCATATTAGGTTAAGTTCATAAGTTAGCTTAACTTATATTTCGTGACTTTACCTTTATTAAATATTATTTTCGAATATTCCTATTATTATTCAAGACCAATTGAATATATTACTGATCCCTAAACAACCTAACATAATCCACACTGTTACTCCTGTTTTATATAATTATCTCGTAATTTGCTTTACGCGTAATCGGATGTACAAACACCGCCCGTACCGTTACAGTATTATGTTATTAAATACAAACATACCTAAGGTAGCCTAATTATAAATCCATTAAGTCAAGAATAAATACATTATGAAACTAGTGTGCTTAGTTGGTTCTTACACTCGAGGCGACATTAAGGCGGTGAGCGTGATCAATGTAGTCGCGTTCTAGAACGACGTTTTTCAACACTCTTGCTGGGAAAAAACAAACTTGCAGGTATTGTCACAAGTTTTAATTATAGATAAAGTGGACTATAACAATAATAAATTGACGGCCGGTTGGCGCAGTGGGCAGCGACCCTGCTTTCTGAGTCCAAGGCCGTGGGTTCGATTCCCACAACTGGAAAATGCTTGTGTGATGAACATGAATGTTTTTCATTGTCTGGGTGTTTATCTGTATATTATAAGTATTTATGTGCAATATATTCATAAAAATATTAATCAGCTATCCTAGTACCCATAACACAAGCTACGCTTACTTTGGGGCTAGATGGCGGTGTGTGTATTGTCGTAGTATATTTATTTATTTATAATAATAATATTAGTAGTAAAAATAAACTTGTGGTGCAGTTTACTAAGCTGCATAAAATTAGAAATTCATTTAAGGGAAATTTTATATCATTTTATGACAAATTAGCAGATGAAATCCTTTAGATGTCTCTCAATAAGTTCAAAGTTTATATAAAACGTAAGCTTATAGAAAAGTCCGATTAAAATATTAAGGATTACATGTATGATAACGAAGCTTGGGTATGAATTGCTCTAACTTCATCTAGACTGTGAGATGGTGATAACAACGTTTGGGACCCTCCTAGCTTTAGTTTTAAGTTAAGGAATGCATTTATCACCATCACTAACATTAGTGTAACATGTTAAATGTTTTAACGCTTCATAAGTGGCTGTGATAAGGTCTACATGAATAAAACATTTTTGATTTTGAATTTGATATGATTTGTGAAATTCAGTAATTACAATCATCAAAATAATACTAAATAGTGTTTTTTTGCTCACCGTATTATATTCTCTAGTAACGGTGACAAACACAATCGACAGGCAAAGGTTTTGTAATCTTATAATGCATAATTAATTAACTTTGTCTGTTTGTCACACATTTAATTGAGTTTGATGTTTGTATATATAAGTGTGCTTCCGCAAAGTAACGCCCTTCTTTTAATTCAATATGAATCTTATTACGGGTGAAACATTTAGAGCGTTATTAATTAACGTGGCATAGCGGCGAAATAGTTTTTTTTCTTTTTTTAAGCACAACCATTTTCTACCAGCTTCGGACGCGTGAGGAAAATGGTTGAGGTGTAAATTATCTTATCACATACAAATAAAGTACAAATAAATTATGTAATTGAAATTAATATACAAAAAATAAATATATTTACATATATCTTATAAATAATAATTTAAATGAGTTGAATGCGGTATTTGACACTTTCCACTTCAACAGACAGCTCCTTTACAATTAACAATGAAAAAAAATCGTCAAAAATACAGACTTTTGTAAAAAAAAACTAAAAAGCAACAAATAGATATTGTCTGCAACATTTTTAGTCGGTGCCAAGTATAATGTAGAAAGTTACTATGTATAGATCATATACCTACCTACTTCGTATTCCTTTTGATATAGAAGCTAGGAAAGTACCAGTAGTGTTCTACCTTTTACTTGGCAACGACATAAAAATGTTGTAGAAAATATTAGTCGGTTTTTTTTTAATAAAAAAAATCCTTTAACGCTTTTTAGTAGGTAGGTTTGCAATTATATCTAAATATTATTAGCCGAATGTCAACTGCTCATAACCTTCTACAAATATTGCTTTTCCCGAAACCGGGGCGTTATTGCTTGAGGAGTTCTCCTGGCCCTTCATCATCAGCTCCTTTATTGCGACGAGCATAAATTGCTTACCTTATATATACCATAATCGAAGCGCAACCAATGTATTACTTATTATTGTGTAGTTCCACTATGTTACTTGACCAAATGGTGCTATCTATAGCAAATTCTTAAGTTACATTTTATAATATTAATGAATTTTATAATTAGTTTAAATATGACATTTAATGTACTAGCTCTAAATAATTAACTTTAGTCTGTAAAATATAATACTTTGTAATTGTTGCACGCCCATAGAAGCAATATACATTGGGACTTCATACATATAATTCTATCCAACCTGACCTGTAATATCTAATATGCAATAAATGAATTTGAATTTGTTAAATATTTAAAAATACTCAAATCGTAGCGATTTGAGTATTTTTAAAGTACTTAAGCAGGTGTCCTTATAATGTTTGAAGAGTTCCCTCAATTACTCCTGGATCCCTTCAACAGATCTTGGTAAAACAGACTCATAAAAAGTATACCGTCTCAAATAAAAACAAATATTTTTCCAATCGGTTTATAAATAACAAAGTTCTGAGCTAACAAACATAAAAAAAAAATATTCGTTAATATAACATTTAACGTTATGCCACGTTAATTAATAAGGCCCTTAAAGTTTCCGACAACAGAATCTCTAAAATGTCTCTAGTAAGGCGGCAAGTACAAGAATGGATACTGTCTCAGACTACATAAATGCACGTTTCTCGTTGCAAACGAATTGCTGAGCGTGTTTTGGTTAGAACAAGCGGGGGCCTATGAATATGAAAGCACACATCGCGAGCGCTTACCTCACTGTTAAACTTTACAGCCAACACACTGTGAGGGTTTTTACGGACAACCCCACCTTTTAGAAATAGTAGGGCTTTTTATGACAAATTTCTAACAACAAAAAATAAAAATCACGCTTTTGTAAATAAACTAAACTAGAAATAACAGAACAGTTTGGTTTTTTATACCAAGCGTGTTTTTTATACCAAGCGTGTTTTTTATACCAAGCGTGTTTTTTTATACCAAGCGTGTTTTTATACCAAGTTTGTTTTTTATACTAAGCGTGTTTTTATACCAAGCGTGTTTTATACCAAGTGTGTTTTTTATACCAAGCGTGTTTTATACCAAGCGTGTTTTTTAGTTTTTTCGAACTGTTAATTTACTACCGGTAAGCAGCATTGCAATGTTCCGGTATGAAAGGCTTTGTTGCTGTTGTAAATACAGGCACATAGGCTTTACACCTACGCCTCATGTTGATATTGTTACTGCTTTCTCATTTCAAACTTATTAGAGATTTCGCGGTCACCATCCGCACTCCAAGTATTGGAGTGACAAGTTTAGTCGCAAAGCAGCATGTTTACAATGATGTTTTCCGGTATGAAACTCAAGCTTATGACTATAAGAGCCCCGAATAGATTCTGTAACTACCCGAGCAAACTGCAACAAAAATTTACGTGAGATCAGGCCTCTATTGTTAACAGTACAACAGAGGGACCGCACTCATTATATATAATGAAAATTAAGCTTAATTTGCTATACTCCGGGAAAAGTAGGAAAGTATGTACTTAAGTTTCTACGCAGCATCGTATCTAATCGCTTGGTGGCACGGCATTGTCGGTAGAATGAAAGAAAATTCAATCGAACCTGGGGCCTCCCACACGTTAGGCTGCGACACAGCTCTCAGCACTGTACCAGGGAGGTTGACATAATGACGGTGATTTTGGCCACCCTTTCAACTTTAGCCTAAACCAAGAAACAGTTTTTACGAAATCCTCCTTTTTTTATTTTTAATGTAGCATTTATTATTTCTTGTATTTTTTTTTTGAATTCTTAAGTATTATGTTTTTATTGTTAAGGAACATATAAATTTTATAACGCATGCAGAGTTAGCCTGTAAGACTTAAGAACTTATTTAATACATTGTATACCCTATGTTGTACCCGTTGACCTATATTTAAGTAATGTTCATTAACAACGAAATTTTAGTTTAAAATCTTTAAAGATTATACTAGGGATAAGGCATTGGCTTTCTTTAAATAAATAAATTAGAAAACTACTTTTAAATTATAATGGCTTATGATGGCCACCCTACAAACAGTACAATGCCCTATGCAGTAGTTCTGAATTATTAATGGTAACTATCCGGTGGATGCGATTCCCTTTGGCCCCATATTTCACGGTTTATACGTTTAGAAAACTCTAACTAAACTTTACAATTTAGTACATTTTCACTTTACAAAATAGATTTATAGCGCCTAGTTACGTTTAGAAACCAGTTCACACTGTTTTATCATTATAAGTTGAGTACATAGTTAAAAAAGTAAATAAGAGTAAAAACATAAAGTAGGTACCAGTCAACTTTAGGTCATTCTAAAAACTTCTCGTAGGCGAAAAATAATGTATGGGAACTATAAATTTAGTGTAATACAATATAATAGATAAAAGTAAAAGATAAAAACTTAATAAATTGATGTTAAGGACTGGTACATATCAGTAATTTTCACAAGATTTTTTCCACAGCCAGGAAAATTCCTGGCTGTGGAAAAAATCTTGTATGCAACTGTGCGTATAAGCCAGTTAAACTATCATGCTGTCCTATTTTAGTTAGCCTAAGCTTCGTATTAAAGAATAGCGCCTGAATGAAAATGTATTCCCTTCCCCCATTACGTAACAGTTTCATAAATAGCTATTTTCAACTGACTGTCCGAAAAAGGATTGTTTTCCAGAGCGTTGCGGTACGTTACTCCAGTTACTAGTTTAGTTTTGTTTAAGCCTCGTGTATACCCAATTAAGCGGCGTCGTTATTAGATACATACCACAATATGGTACAATTGAATGTCGATGTTCAACCGCGTCACACGGGCCGTGGCCGCAACACGCCTGCGGTGCTGCGGTCGAAGTTCAAACGGAGCACCGCACGTATTACCTGTTAACTACAACTAAAAACAACACTATATTAGACGTATTATTATTTACCAGCTTTGCCCGTGTTCGCTGTGTGGTGACAGCAGATCAAAATACAGTCGTATATAAGCAGGCGTTACTTTGCGGAAGTCCATTGCAATTTGATATACTCCACGAAAAGCAGGAGGATCTGTATGGTGTATCATAATTTCTTCAATACTTCTACTTCGGCAATGTACCCTCTACGCTACTTTACGCGAAAGGAATGTCAACATCTTACGATTAAACCCGTGTTATGAAAGAAAAAATATAAAAAAAAGCAGTTATTGTGACTTAACCATAACAGTTAGACATATCGCCTCGCGGATTCTTTTGTAGATTATCACGATTACTTTAAACATGTCATACATTATTTTTACGTATCATCAATCATTTTCACGGCGTACGCCAGTAAAACTCTAAGTCTGTATGACATCTTTAGAAAACATCGTGATATTTCAGCCAATTTACAGAAAAATATAGTAAAATATCCACTAAAACCATCCATCTATACTTACATCCATCCATCCATCCTCACAAACTTTCGCATTTATAATATCAGTAGGATAGTCGCATGCATTTGATCGTTGTACCATATGCCTTGCGACTTGCTAGTATCTGTGAAGAGTAATGTCCTTTATCTCGGACAATATTTATCAGATCTTCATTAAAATTAGACAATACAGACTTCTTTGTTTATCGGGATAAATAATATCCTATATGTTGACCCGGAATACCAGATACTACTATACCAAATTTTATTAAAATCCGTTGTCCGACAGACAGACAAAAATTAAATAAAAATCTGTTTTGGACTTAGCATCGATTATAAAGCATCCTCCGATCAAAATTATCAAAATACGAGTATATTAAATGTACAGAAATCTTGCAGTTATAGTTTAATAATAAGTATAGATATAGATATCAGCTGCTAAAATTCTCAACTGAGGCCCTATGAAGGTAATCTGTTTTTAAATAAGAATATTTTCTTCATAGTTGTAGGTATTATTAATCTAGCAATATTAAGCAAACTAAGACCTTTGTGTCGGTTTGGATTTGGAATTGGCGGCCATTTTGATTTCCTGTTAAAACCGCACGCCTGCCGCCGACGGCCCCTAGCACGCACGTGTACACAATATCTCCTACTAGATGTGACCCGCTTTCGCCCGCGGTAAATTCAAAATTTACAATAGCAACCTTTTTAAATAAACAGACAGTTTTTTTATAATTTCCTTCCATAAAGTTCCACGCACGTGTGAGACTTTATTAAAATTACAATCTAGCCTTCAGACAAATAACTAAATTTGAAAGACTAATTTGACATTTGACATAGCGTATAGTATTCTTTTAGTTAAGCCGAGTCAGAATAAATATGTAATCCGCCATTTTAAGGTGGCAGCCATTTTATTCTTTACCTTTACATCCTAGAAATTCGGATATTGTTTTTCTCGGGCAACCAATGGTTTCTGCAATACAGTGCACCTAGTGTGGGGACTAACGGCAAAGCAAAGTGAGACTGTAACTTTTTTTGACAATAAAGATTTTTTTTAAATTGTCATTTATGTTGGTGATACTCCTAACCGTGGAAAGCAAAAGCGTGTTTTTTTTAACTTAAATACATAAAATCTTTTGACACTGAAATGATTTCAAAGTCCGTTTACTACTCTTTAGGTGATTTAGTTTAATTTCAGTCTAGCAACATTGACATCACGTGCCGACGTTTGTGCCAGTTCGGCATGGAATTGGCGGCCATTTTGATTTCCTGATAAAACCGCACGCCTGCTGGCGACGGCCGCTTGTACGCACGTGTACGCAATATCTCGTATTGGCGACGGTATTTAAGAGGCGAATTAACCAACCGTTGTAAAAGTTTCTTTGAATTGACAAATAACATTTTCAAAACGAAATTATTTTTGATATCTTCTTGATTCATTTTGAGTAAAGCTTTTTGTGACAGCGCTCGTTCGGGAAAGTACTAGCCCCCTTCTTATATCTGCCGCCAAGCTGCATTTATGAGTTCTGATCTGAAAGGCATGGTTGCCGGTGCTATTACAGGTACATGAGGTAAGCAC
This sequence comes from Pararge aegeria, assembly GCF_905163445.1. Lineage (NCBI taxonomy): Eukaryota > Metazoa > Arthropoda > Insecta > Lepidoptera > Nymphalidae > Pararge > Pararge aegeria. Next base: position 2,195,732 of record NC_053193.1, read on the forward strand.
CTACGCGGTACGCTTCAGGGTGATGGACACAAGGCTTTTTGGATAACGTGTCTCTTGCATGCCCTACGATGTGTTGCTCAGTTGATATGCAATGGTTTCCTACTTTTCATCAGTTAAGACTTCGGATGAAACAATCAGAAGTACACCTTCTATTATAATGTACATACGTTCACGCAATATCTTTATATCATTTAGTTGAAGAAGCTGTCGACACCCATTAAAACGTTATACGACGTGTAAATGAAAACCGAAATAATACTTCAGAGGCTTTAGTACATTATTTAGTTTGTCTAAGACTTTTCTGTGAAGCCGAACTTTATTAGGTACTGCTCGCGTAGCGCAAGTACTGTGGTGTGGTGTATAAGTAAACACTTAGAATGTTTTGAATTTATTAAATATATTTATTTTTCCATACTAACTGTACAGAAAGCTAAAAATATGCTTCGTTTGATTTAATATTTAAAAAAAAAAATATATATATTTATGGTAGTCTGACTACCATATGTTGTTTCCCCTCTTTTTTTTCCTTAAGGTTGCCTGGCAGAAATGTAGGTGATAAGGTTGCCTTTTATTTTCTACTTCTATTTTCTTGTTTCTGCTTTCTTTTATATATCCTTTACTTAATGTGATTTACAAATATAAAGTTATACTAAATAATATTACTAAGTTACCTATTGACTTCGCGCTAGCAACACTGAGTTGACATTTGACCGAAATTGGTCGCCTTGAGGTCGCCATCTTGATTTCCCGCTAAGACCGCAGACTTTGTGCCGTTATGCCGCTTCCATGACCGTATAATCAATATCCTATCATATTATTTGGCAGGCTTTTTTATATTATGACTCTTTGTTGACGAATAATCGGGAATACAACTACTTTTCCGTTTGTGCTTTAAATTAATAATAGTGTTTAAAGTACCCAAAAACAGGCTATAAAAATACATTTTTAAAATTGCCGCGTAAATGGTCTCATCAAACCACATGACGTCATTTGTGTGTAAATAAAGTGATCGAGTGAACAATTGTTTCATGTTACGGACATTCTATTTATATACACTTTACATTTATTTGAAATGAGTGTCTAATTGCCTATTGGCAAACTTACTAATAATATGTCAGCCATTCTTATTTCTGCCGCCAAGCAGGATTGTTGCATTGCTGTGTTCCAGTCTGATAGAACACATGCGATGCATGTGTCTGTAATTACCGGTGTAATTACAGACACATGCACACGAGACATCATCTATGCCTCGGGTTGATTGACAAGAACGGCATGTTGTATTCAAAATAATTCAAATTCAAATTCCAAATTTCTTTATTCATGTAGGCCTATCACAGGCACTTATGAAGCGTTCATACATATGTGTTTTAATAATTGTAAGGGGATGGTGATAACTTCGTTCGCCAACTTAAACCTAAAATATTTATTCAAAACTTGATATATTTCATTTATCGAAAACACAATTGAAGAATGAAACAACTAAACTGCATCGCGAGAGATAATAAATGATGTGATATCATTCATTTTTGCACACTTATGAACACACGCACACACTTACGCACACTCACACCCACTCACACTCATTCATGCTGTTGTGAAATGTAACTGATTATTCTGTATATGTTGTACTTGTACCTATTGCTTTATATAATATGTAATCTAGATTTGGCCTTATTTTACTAATAAGATAAACCCCATATAAACCAAAATAGTTTGTAACGCTGTTGGACTACTAATAAATAAATAAAGCTGCGAGGGTTCCAAACGCGCCCTGGTCTATGAAGAGCCCACAACAAGCTTAGCCGGGTATTTTTTTTTTTTTTTATTACCATCTCACAGTAAATCTTTCTTTTATCTTTAAACGAGCAATTCTTGTATATATGTAATTTTAATCTCGGAATCAGCTCCAACGATTTTCATGAAATTAAGTATGCAGGGGGTTTTGGGGGCGATAAATCGATAAATCTTTAGAAAATGTCATTTTATGTGTGTTTACCGGTAATAACCGATTTGGTGCAGACGAAGTTGAACGGGTCAGCTAGTTTATATTGTTTTAATTTCAGCTAGTTGATATTATTTTAATTGTTCTAGCTATGAAGCTAGAACAATTCACACCCAAGCTTTTTTATCGTTTAAGTAATCCTTAATATAATAATAGGATTTTTCTGTAAGCTTACGTTTTATATAAACTGTAGTATTGTAGGACGTGTTCTTGCATGCCCTGCGAAGTGTTGCTTTGCTTACAGGCGAAGGTTTTCCACTAACCATCAGCTTTCCTACCTTAGTCATGCCAATAGAAACTATAATAAAAAAAATAGCTTAAAAAAATATATAGCCATAAAAATCTTCATCTAAAGATTTGACTTCGTCACGTGGCGTGTTCAGAGTATGATTCCAACTTAAACCTTCCTGATGTTGACCATTCATTATCTGTCAGCTGGCTCACGGGCGAGACTCGAGAGCGATTAATCAATATTGTTTTATACTGAGCGAGATCGATATTAAAAAAATACTGTTTTTTCTTCGCTTTATGATCGCGGGACTGAAGTTTCAACAAGAACAAAGGAATAAGACCGGAATCTGATTTACCAACGAAATTGCGATTTTTTTGTTCTTAAAAATTAATAAAACCCATAAAAAATATCATCATCATCATCTTCCCACCCACCCACACCAGGGCACGGGTCTCCTCCCACAGTGAGAAGGGGTTAAGGCCGTAGTCCACCGCGCTCAGAAAATAACACAAACACACGTAAAAATAACCTCCTCTTTCCTTTCTAAATTCAAGCATATAAAAAACCTCAAGCCTGTTGAACCAAGGTTAGTTAAAAATGTGGTTGTTACTAAAATGTCGTGATTCTATACATATCGCATGATGTTTATACGGTTTTTAAGTACGTAAAATACAACATATCAAAAGAACCAGTTGGGAAGACCTACTCACTTGAAACAACGAAATATTCGTCCTTATTATCGAGGTTATAAATAAGCTATAAATCCATTTACCTTTTAGCTACAATATGGGAAACAATATATAGGAAGCTATAAGTACGGTACGGATTAGGGTACGAAATGGTTACGAACAATATACCCGAGACGCGTCACGCCATATGTGGCGTAGTAGCGTAGAAGCGTAGATGCGTAGACTCACACAACCTCTTTTGACGATCTCCCTAGTGCAGTGTTTAGTGTTGTGGTCTTATAACTGGGAGGTGCCAGGTTTGATCCACGGCAAAGACAATTTGGGAATAATAATTTCTGAACTTGCTCTAGTGGCTGGTTACCACCCTATATACAAAGTCGTGCCGCCAAATGATTTAGTGTTCCGTTACGATGTCCGTAGACACCGATTAAGAGTATGGCTTGTAACTGCCATACCCCTAACCGGTTAGCCTGCTACCATATTTAGACTATTGCTACTTAAACGAAGCGGTGGCCCAGTGGGTAGAAGCTTGACTTAACTTTGCGATTTAAGTAATTGAAGTATCACTTGCTTCAACGGTGAACGAAAACATCGTGAGGAAACCTGCATTCCTGCAGGGCTAGCACAGGCCGGAGATAAAAATTATATCCCCCCATTATAACCCCTGACAAGTGATATAAATAACGTGTCCATCTGCTAAAGCACGGTACCTCGAATAAGAGAAGTTAACCCCCGTTTTTTTTTTCGATCATTTATTCTTTTTATTTCTTTTTAAATTGTTAATAATGCTTAAAAATAAAATAAAAAACACTATTAAAATTTTATACAAAAAACATCCACCCTCCGCTTGCGGGGCTTTTGAATGCCCAAGCAACCGGCGGTCAGGGCTCCAGAGTGAGGAACCTCCTCACAATACGCGCCGTTTCAAGGACTACTGCCTTCTGTATCCGACCCTTGATCTAACAACCAAGCGAAAGCTTCTTAAGATGTTGGTCGAAGCTTTTCGCGAGAAGACCATTGATGAAACGACGATCGGAACAATAATGGTCAACTCAACACTCCACATGGGGGTAATCTCGTGAGCAAGGTCCAAGTATTTAGATACTTTTTCCTATTCAGCTTTCACCAGATTATATTATATTCCTAACCCCCGTTTATTATTACACATATGTTTTTGGATATTATTTCCAAAGTGCTCTGAGTTGATAAAGCTGTGAGAGAAGATACATTTTTATACTTTCCCCGGGGAGATAATTGTCTCCTGCCGCTAATGCTAGCCGTGCTGAGAGCTCTACATGATGTTCTCAAAGGTGTGCGGAGTCCACCAATTCACACTGAGCCAACGTGGACTACGGACTTCTTACTGTGGGAGTTGAACCGTGCCCTGTGAGCCGGTAATGGGTTGATATGATGATGATGACTACTTAAAATCAGGTAAAATTGCTCTCAAGGTAACTTTAAGTGGAATAAAAAAATTAAATAACCTTGTAGCTTAAAGAACTACGAACACAAATCTATTTTAAGTATTTTTAAAAATGTTTATGAAATATACTATCACTTTACCACATATCAAAAGATTTTTACTCCTTATCTTTGATTAAATTGAAAAAAGATCATCAATATTCGAAATATCACAATAAAAATAAATACAAACGTAACTAATTAATAAAAGGCATATAATAATTTCAGCATTGGTTGCACGAGAACCGTAGCTTAATTGGCAAAGCACTCAGGCCGCGATTGCCGGAGAGATGCGGGTTCAAAACCGATTCTGAAATAATAACCAATATTGTTAATAATATACGATCTATAAATTATAAAAAAAAAATACGCAAAGTGTTTGTAATTAATACATTATTGGGTTCTTTGTTTAATTTAAGCAATTTCGTAATACATACCAGTGTTGGTAAAATTAATTAATTGAAAAAAATATAAATTTATTTATTCTGTCGTAGGTCGTAACGTCCAGTCTGTCTGTTTGTGGTGTCTCTACCACTGGTTCGGAAGGTAGATTCTACCGAGAAGAAGCCGGCAAGAAACTCAACAGTTGCTCTTTTCCAACATCAACTTTTCACATTTTACATTTTAACATGTATCTATCTTTTAAGAGATGAAATCAGAGCAATCAACTCACCCTGTCATTAAGAATTGCGACCATCCTATTCTGCCTACATGTATGTCAATAAATTTATTAAACTTATTTTTAGCAAGCATACCTAGTAAGGAAACTGTTTAGCACTTAATAAAAAAAAAATTTGTTTATTTGGGTAAATGAAATTAGTGTAAACACTAATGGCTGGAGCCTTCTTTTAAGGGTAGTATAACTACCCCTGTGTCAGAAGACACCACTCTTCCGTAACAAGAAATAAACATAAAAACGAGGGTAGGTATACAACTAAAAATATTTCTGTTGATATTAGAAATAATAGACATGTTATATAGCAGAAGATAGTAATAGCATCCCTAAATGATTATTATATTTACGTGAAAAATAATTAATTAGGTATACGGTATTATAACACATACTTGATGAAATATATACACAATCTTAAAAATTGTTGGGAATTGAGAAGTGAAATAAGTTTATAAAAATAATATAAATACAATACGGATGAGGATTAGGGTACGAAATGGTTGCGAACAAAATATACACCCGAGAAGCCATAAGCTACGTAGACGCGTAGACCTTCGAATTGATTTACAACTAAGGCACCAGTAGGGATACCTTTGCGCCAGTCTCGCTCAACATCCACTTGATTTTCGACAATGGCAACTCAGAAAAAAAATAACAGAAAATAGTATATAGAGCAAGTTAGATAAATGGTATAATTTGGCGACCTTATCGCTACATAGCCTTATTTAATCACGGCATAGTTAGGACCTAATGCTAGCTTTATTCATAAGTATAATACATGTAATTTTGTTGGTAGTCCTAATAAAAATAAATAAATAAATAAAAATTATTTGGATATTATTTCCACTTGTGCGCCAGTGCTGTTATACTTGATAAAGCTGTGGGAGAAGATAAATTTTTATCCTTTCTCCTAGGAGATAATTGTTTCCTGCCCATGCGGCGCGTGTTAACAAGGGATAAAATTAACGTATCCACCTTTCAAAGCACAGTAACAGGTATAATTTTAAGTTTACGTCCTGTTCTTTTGCTTGCCAAGCCGGTAACCAAAGGTGTAAAAGCACGTAGCTATACTCGTAGATGCAAGATTTGTATAAAATGAACGAATACACTTTTATTGTACACCTAAGAAAAAAGTAGCTACGGATATATAAACATATATTCAAGCGGGCCTTATATTGAGGATTTGGTGGCCTTATCACTACATAGCGATCTCTTCCAGGAAACAAAAATAAAAGGCAATAAACATGGATGTGAGGAAGGTGGTGCAATAAGATACTAAGAGTACACAAATAGATTTAGATATATTAGACCTATATTCAAAAACATATAAAATGCTTATGGTTCCAAAAAACGTGAGGGTACTTACGTAGACATGTTAGAAGTTAAACTTCTTTGGCGTAACCAGATAAAAATCCTTCTCAAACACTTTATCTTACGCCTTATTCTACGTTTGTAGAGAAGACGACACTAACAATAGAAAAAAGGTATTTAATACATTGAAAGTTTTATTATAACGCATTATGTAGTTATCTCATTATAGGACCACCAATTTTCACTGAACATTAAAATTTGAGATTTTTGTACAATTGAATCAATTAAATCACCGGAATGAGCCTGCAGACTTTGACAGTTGAAAGTGTACACTGTCTAACCTTATAGCTAACTTGAGGGTGACGGTTTCTTTTGACGGTGTGCGCGGGCATCGTAAAAAGTGAGCTGGCGGATTATATTATCTATTCTCCTCTCACTCACAACCTTAACCTTGTGCGTGCGCATGTCGTTACATGCTATAATTTCTCTCCCATGATTTTTTCCAAGCGCCGCGCTGCTAACGAGGTATAACTTAAAAAAAAAACAACAGAAAAAGGATGGATTCGCTTTATTAATACAAGTGTCACAAAGAGTATGAGAGTTATTGATGAAAGCGGCCATAAAGTAGCCATAGCAAAGCTTCCATGCTGAGCATTTCAATAATCCCCCGCGAGTCAATCAGCCGAATGGCTCACGGGCAATTGGCAATGATCGTTTTACTCCGAGCGCTCGTTATTTCGCTTTGACTGCAAAGTGAGTGAGGACACAAAGCGCGTACGCTATTACCAGTCAATATGGAATGTTATGCTAGGGAAAAATACACAGTGTTTTAAATAAAATGAAAAGAGACGTGCAATTTTAAATATTAATACGGTGAACTAAAAGATAATGTTGAATGTTTTCAATTACTTAGTATTTCTTTTTCATTTGTCTCATATCCTCTAGATAACTATTATGAGCTTACTGGTTTCTACTAGTCAAGCCCTTTCTTGTGATATCCATACAATAGTATTTGATACCCATATTGTGGAAGTTGTGAAAAAATATGTAATCCGCTATTTCGTGGCGGCCATGTTGGACCGATTTTCATCAAACATCGCATAAAACACTAACGACTAACTCACCTTTCAAAGAAAAAAATAAAAAAATCAAATGGTTTATCCATTCAAGAAATTCGATGTCTCAGACAGACACACATACACTGACTTTACAGGTATTTTCGTAATTAATCTACGTCTCTATCTCCGTCTCAATTTTCATCTCTATTCCTATCAATTCGATCTTCTTATATAAAAAAAAAAAATCTGTGCGTGTGTTACACAAACTGCCTCGTTGGTCGTACACCGACAACCATGCCTTTAAGACTGGAACACAGAAGGGATTTTTATAGCCATAATTGATGGTGTTGTAATTAAAACCACGCCTTTCATCCTAATCGGAACACAGCATTGCAAAAATACACATGACTGTAGTACTTCCCCGGACGAGCTCAGTCACAAAAAGCTGTGCTACTACTACTTATTGACGGCCGATTGGCGCAGGTTGCAGCAACCCTGCTTTCTAAGCCCAAGGCCATGGGTTCGATTCCCACTACTGGAAAATGTTTGTGCGATGAGTATGAATGTTTTTCGGTGTCTGGGTGTTTATATGTATATTCTAAGTATTTATGTATATTATTCATAAAAATATTCATCAGTCATCTTAGTACCCATAACACAAGCTACGCTTACTTTGGGGATAGATGGCGATGTGTGTATTGTCGTAGTTTATATTTATTTATATTTTATTTACTTAAGAAGCGGTGATAGCGCATCAGGTAGGACCTAGACTTCACTTTCGGGGGACCGAGTTTGAAGTTATGTGCGTTTTAAGTAATTAAAATGTCATATGTAAAGGATACCTTCTCAATGTAGGAGGAGTCCTACAATGAGAAGGTATTAAGGCCTAATACCACGCTGGCCCAATGTAGGAGGAGTCCTACATTGAGAAGGTATTAAGGCCTTCTACCACGCTGGCCCAATGCGGATTGGTGGACTCCACACACCTTTGAGAACATTATGTAGAACTCTCAGGCATGCTGGTTTCCTCATGTTCACCCGTGCTCTGTAGTAGGCCAGTAATTGGTTGATGAGATGACGGTGACACTACTTTGGTTGTACACAGTTCACTGAACATGCAATAAGTGAAATCAAAAAAATGGTTATGGTTTTAGACAATATAAAAGCTGTCAGACGTCCGCAATGAAAACATCCTCGGAATATGGCACAATTTGATCCGGTTTTACTGAAGCCTACATGTTAACAGGCTCTCAAATTTGATTATCCCAGCTTTAAAGCTTCACTTTTAATCACATGATGCCAGTGGATATATTGGATTTTATAGGGAGTTACGACATGTACGATATTGACCGGAACATAATGTCCTTTTTTCATTACTAAAATAATTAATATTCTATTTGTCGGCTGATTTCTTCAAGCAGAACTCTTTCAAGAAATAATATTATTCTATTAGGGGAACGTTCAGCTGTCGGTCCCAGTTATTCACACATTTTTTAAAATATAAGTTAGTGGATGGGCAGTCTGAGATGATAACGGGCTTACCTGCTTATGGCAGTTATATTAAACTCATAACCGAAATCGGTTTCTACGCAAAATCTAACTGGAACGCTAAATCGCTTAGCGGCACGTTATCGGTAGGGTAGTAACTAGCCACGGCCAAAGCCAAAAGAGAAAAAATCCAGAAATTATTAATATCCAAATTTGAATTTGGGGATCGAACCCTGGACCTTCCAGGTGTAATTACAGCGCTCAACGCTGCGCCAGATAGTGGACTTCTATGTTAATTAAGTCAAACAACTCAACGTATTCCAGAAATGTACCTTCCCTCTAAATGTGGTGCTGAAAGAGACTTTCGGAAGTGACTTCGAACAAGTTCCGAACGAATAAATTAAAGAAGCATACACATACAGTAGCGTATATGATTTATATGTTTCTCGGTTTATGTATCTTAACGACAAGGCAGCTAGGAAGCCGCTCCGCTCTCATCACTCACAAGATAATAAAATTCTAAAGATTGTAAATTGTAAAATTATGTTGAAAAAGAGCAATCTGCTGAGTTACTTGCCGGCGTTTTTCGGTAGAATCTACCTTCCGAACCGGTGGTAGAACTACAAACAGACTGACTTGATAAGTTCAAGAGTGCTTATAAACTAGGCCTACTGGAAATAAATTTTTGAATTTTGAATGGAATGGAATTTTGTTTTTTTTTTGTATCTTACTGAAAATCAGTGTTGCAGTAATTTAAATTTTATTTAAGTCGTTTCTTTTATCTTCATTTTTTAAATAATTTGTATGTTGCTATATATATACTCGTATAATTAATATATATCTATAATTTGTGTCAATAAAGCTATTATTATGATCATCCTCTTTAAGGGAAAGTGTTAAGAAGTAAAGACGTGTTAATTGAAGGGTGTGTAGTCCAATACAAAGTCGAAGGACCAGAACCGCAGAAGATAAAGTAAAAAGCTGGCTTGTAGTTGATTAAAAACCAGTAAAATCTGCAGCACACATAGAATAGAGAACAGAATCCTCATTCAGCCACTATTGTAAGCAGTGCATTGTGTCCAAAAACAGTGAAAAAGCCGCGATAACTTCTCACTTTACCATCGCGGAATTTTGCTAGCTCACACACTTTTTCTCATGTTCCCATTTTATCGTAAACATTTAGTACATTAGAGGTTAAATAATTACTATTGACTGCTAAATGGTGTGAAGTAACTAACTATTTGTTTTGAGAATCCACTCTAAAATTACTGCATTTTAGTTTTTGATACTTCAATATTAGTCGTGTACACGGTTTCTGTATATTCTTAATTCTGTGGCAGCACAACGATCTCTTTCAAACCGTTTTATTTATGAAATACCATTTACATTTACTATGATTTTTATTTCTAACGCGCTTTCTTGAAATGTAAGTGAACAAGCAAATATAATAATATCATATAAGTTTTGGTTTGTAAAAGTAAAATGAACAACAGTTTGTGATATAAAAGTTTTCTTTTATAACTTACGTTTACACTTTTGTGTAAACGTAAGTTATAGTACATAGTTGTATGGTATATAGTTGTTTATACTAGTTATAGTTGTATGGCGCCAAAAGAGCGCCATCTAGGGACCAAAGATGGCACTCTTTCGACTAATCATAGTTAACTTTTACGCGATCGAATAGATAAAACAACTTGCACTGAGCACACGGAGCTTTTGAGAAAATAGTTCTGAATATTTTGATTTAAAGAACGAGTTTATTTTAAGTGAACTTATACTAGCCATGCTATAATTGCAGTGATTACTCAAAAAGATATATAAGATGCCTCAGGAGCCTTTACTCGATATTAAAGCAAAGTACTGCCAGCAAAGCATTCAAGGGACACTTGGAACACTAAAAGAAGGCATATATCCGAATGGTTTATGAAACTGCAGCTGAAGTTATCTTTGTGACATTAGAAAAGTGCTATCAGATTATTGTGCTAAACACTTCGTAACTATTCCAACGTCATGCCATCATTATTAAAACAGCCCTCGAGGAATGCTTTCTACGTATTAATAATATTATTTTAAAACCCTATTCAAATGTGTGAGAGCTACCACAGTGAAATATCAGAATTCACTTACGAGTATATCCATTGAGAGTAACAAAGCTATCGCTAACAACATAATGGTATAGACACATATACAAAACGTGACGCCACTCCACGCGTGTTGGATCAAATCAAACCGAAGGGTTAGATTGCCGGTGTACTTACAGGCACGTTATTTACAAGAAATGGTCATAAATGAGTGTCACCTGCATATCTTCTGCGAAAGGTACAGAAGTCATTTGTGGGATTGAGTATACGCTTTTATAATATGATTCCTCAGGTAATTTTGGACCTACCAAGACAAAAGTTTAAAGAATTTGTTAAAACACATTTATTACAGCTAGTCAATTGATGAATTTCTTAATGACAAGGTTGGTTGGAAGCATCCGGCTCCGCTTTCATCTCTCACAAAATATAAAAATGAATGTTAAAATGTAAAATGTTAATTGTTGATGTTGGAAAAGAGCAACTGCTGAGTTTCTTGCCGGCTTCTTCTCGGTAGAATCTGCTTTCCGAACCGGTGGTACAGTCTCTATAAACAGAGAGACGTGACGTTTCAAAAGTGCATATATAGGCCTACTTGAAATAAATGAAATTTGAATTTTGAATTTTACGCCTTAGGTTGATGGTAGCATTCTGTAGGACGTGTTCTTTTTAACCGACTTCAAAAAGGAGGGGTTCTCAATTCGTCCCCGATTACTCTGACTGCTGAACTAATTTGATTTTTTTTTTAATGTTTTAAATGGGTTACTTTCCAGGTGGTCACATTTAAATTAAATCGAAATCGGTCGAGCTGTTACTAAAAAATTAACAATAATATAAGCCAAAGTAGTATTAGTAAATTTTTTGTTTTCAGTTCCTGGGCGTATGTTGAAGTATTTTTTTATAATAATTAATAATAATAATTCTTTATTTGGTAACTAAGACCCATCTACACTATTATTTATAACAGAATAAATAAAAAAAGGAATAACCAAAAACTAAATCAAAAAATGACATGAGATATTTATATTGAATATACAAAATAGTTTATTATTAAAAGTTTCTTACAAATTAGAATTTCTGCCTGCAGCCTAACGTGGAGTTTAATATATAGCTTGCTTGTTCAATATATATATATTTATATATTGAACAAGCAAGCTATATATTATAAGTACTACGACAATACACACATCGCCATCTAACCCCAAAGTAAGCGTAGCTTGTGTTATAGGTACTAAGATGACTTATGAATATTTTTATTAATAATATACATAAATACTTATAATATACAGATAAACACCCAGAAACTGAAAAACATTAATGTTCATCACACAAACATTTTCAATTTTGGGAATTGAACCCAGAGGCTTGACTCAGAAAGCAGGGTGGCTGCCCACTGCGCCAATCGGCCGTCGAAACTGAAACTTTCTTTGTCTCAACAAGCGCATCGTGACGTGTATTGGTAGCTCGTTACTAATGTGCTCCCAGCTCAAATCAAATCTCATGGTTTCAATTATTATAAAATTTGCAATGCAAATAATATTACTATGTTTTCAATGGCTCAAAATAATTGTGAAAACATTGAATTCAACCAGTAATTATTACAAAAGAATTGCTTCAAAGGAATTCGTAGAAATAATGGTATGAACGTAAAATAATTCAATTCAATTTCAGTTCAATAGTTTTTTTGTTTAATGAACATCCTGTAATGACATAGGCTCTTGTATTTTACAATTTTTATTTCTTAACTTTTAATGGATTCTGAGGAATCGGATTCAGTATAAATTAAATTTAAGTAAATATAAAAAGTACAGTGCTGTCTACATCGTATTTTTATTTAATCACAAGTATTTAATAAATAACTAAGAGTAACTTTTTGTTAAAGTTATCTTTGAATTTTTTTTCGAGTAAATTATATTAAATCGTGTAAAGCGGACAATGATTTTGTCAAAAGTATCGTCAATAATAATAATATTATTCATATTATTAGATTTTTTGATAAATATACATTTATCAAAAAACACTTACACGAATAATCATTAATGTACATAATAATGTACATTAATGATTATCTAACATTCTCAAGCATGAAGATTATTAGATTATTGGGATTTATTTACGCTTAAATCGATCACAAGGATGAAATGAAACATCATCAAAAAGTCGGCTTTTACTGGTAAAAAAGTCGGGAATGTATAATCCCAAAAAGTCGGCCATTGATAAAAGTTTACTTTTAACAATCCCGACTTTTTGGGATTTATTTGTATAATATTTCAATACATATATATTCAATATATATCTTCAATTTTCATACGTAATATATTCAAAATATTGAAATATTTTAGACACTTTAGCTTACTTTTTATCAAAACTAAACGTAAATTCATATTAAGAATTCATTTATTTCAAGTATAAGCACTTTTGAAAAGTCAATTATTTTGACCGTTTGTACCGACTCTACCATCGTTACGGAAGGTAGCTTTTACCGGGAAAAAGCCGCCAAGAAAATCAACAGTTGCTCTATTACAATTTAACAATCATCGTAGTATATTTACTATTATTTATTTATTTATATGCGGGCCTTTTACTGGTAAAAGTACCTTTTCACACGACCCTGATAGGGTGAACGCCACTGTAACTTTTTAAACGGTTCCAATATTCTCTTACATACAGATATTTCTACCATCAGCTATTACCATATACATAATATTCTTTTATCTTTTATCCGCAAGTATTTTACACTATGAAACCCCTAGCCATCTGCTCGATAATAAAGATGTTGTAGATCCAGACTCGTTACGGCTGGTTACAAGTTACATAGAAAATTGATTCCTATACCAAAAAGCCTAACGCTTAAATTTCAATACCGTATATAATGCATTGCAGGTAAAACATTTACTACCCTATTTTATATGAATAGAGTTCAGAATGCAATAGCACTTTACACAGTGTTTTTAAAAGAGGTACACGACATTATAGATCGTATGTTACCGAGCTCTATAGTACAATGTGATTATCTTGACTTTGGCTTTATCGTTAAAATTCTATAATAATACTAGAGGTAACTCGCGACTTCATCCGCGTAAAAGTCAACCTTTAAAGATAGACATATGTTGTCCCAGGCTTTTTTTAAGAACTTTTAAAGGGGAACTACTTTTTCATACGTAATTTTATCGAAACTATAACCGTTTACGCAGCGCACGTAGCGTAAGCTCTCAAAAAAAAATCGACTTTGAAATATTCTTCATTGGTGCTATGCTTCTATTAGTCTTAGCGTGATGGTATACTCTATGGCCTTTTTCGATAGATGGGCTATCCAACACTGAAATAATTTTTCAAATCAGACTCGTACCTAAATAAATCCTGAATAAATAAAGTTGGAGTATATATATATAACCTAGATACCGACTGCAGCGCCATCTGTCGGGCTGTAAATCTAAGCCATCTTAGACCTAAACGCATACAAAAAAAAACATTCAAATCGGTCCAGCCGTTTAGGAGTTCAGTGGCATACACACGTACAGTAGAATCTTAATATATATATTTCTTGTGTGTATGTCACTGAACTCCTCCTAGACGGCTGGACCGATTTGCATGAATTTTTCGGTATACGTTTGGGTGGCACCCTGGATGGTTTAGATTCACAAATCCGCCCGACAGATGGCGCTGGGGTCAGCTAGTTATATATATAAAGATTATATTAGTGTGATGACACTGAAATGTATGACTTTATTTTCACTGTCGTGTTCGTGTTAGAATAACTGATTTGACATCAGAAAAGTACATAGTCCTAGAAACTTATTTGGCCCAGTTTCCATGGCGCTGTTATCTCATAGGAACGCAATTTTGTTAAATAAATTTGGAATTTGAGTAAGTCTAAACAATATCGATGCTTACAGTTCTATCCGCGGGGCCTATTTATGTTCATACAAAAATAAAAATAAAGGAGAATAATAAAAATATGAAAAAAATAAATAAAAATGAAACATAAAATGTAATTTATTTCCTTTTTCAATTCGCCCAGCGAAGCGGGCTGGAAACGGCTAGTTGTTAAATAAATATGATAATGGTCAATCTCCAAGGAGATTTTCTAGCTGGGAGGGAGATATTATAGTGCACAAAATATGTGCGCACACACAGGTGTACACTCTATTCCCTCACTTTCATAGTCCGATGGGATTTAATGGGACTTTTATTATTTAAAAAAAAAGATATTTTTTTTTAATAATTATAATAATACATCTATTACGGCGTAACAAAAACCCAATCGGGTTTAACCGTACACCGGTATTCATATAAAATATTATGAATTAGTTAGGGTAGTTCTAAAAAATTATAATTGTGTCACAACTAGTACTGTTTATAAAACCAGTTCCGCGTATCGCACTTCATCGTTTGAGTAATCTTTACACAGGATGTTAAGACTATAACTTCTCATCTTTATTTATAAAAATGTAATGCTGTTCGTTAGTCCCACTAAAAATAAAGACCGACTGGACCGATTTGGCTAATTTATGCCTTGAAGTACTCGTGGAAGTCTAGGGAAGGTTTAACGGGGGAAAAAGACCAATATATATAATTCTTCGGTACGTGTGTTTGTCACCTAAGCAGTTCAAGACCGATTTTGATGAAATTGTGTGTGTTATCAATGGGTTTGTGTGTATATTTCTTGTTGGGTTAAAAATGCGATTGGACCCGGTAGGCAGGGCAACGTCTGCCAGATCCGCTAGGATTATTATATTTTTAGTATGAAAGCAAAAACGTCTTAATTTCCCCTTTATATTTTTAGTGCTGATTTCCTGCTTTAGTAAACTTGGCACTAGACAGTCAATATAATGTAATTAACGAAATTCTTGTAACGTTAACCAATTGGTCAACCATAAATAGGGTAGATAAAGAAGGTCCTATTAACAACGGATAAAAAAAAAGTGAGATATATTGATTAAGCTTGAAATTATTTTAAAATTCCATAAATAAACATTAAATTTCATGGCCAATGGGACAGCAGTTCCGATACGACCGGAAAGACGCATGGCACAGGACCGGGCTTGGCAGTCCAACGCAAAATCTACCTGGGATCCCCAGCCACATTTACGGAAGTCGGAAGAGCTGAGATGGCTCGAATTGCAAGCTCAGCGGGAAAGAGTTCGACATACAACAAGCGGACAGCTTATGTGCGGATAATGGCCCAGTGAGAAGAAGAAGAAGAAGATGAGTGTGAAGGACCGACAGCTTGACGTGCTCTCCGAGGCACGGGCGTTCATCACCGCCAATTCTGAGTTAAACTCTGAGTTAGTGCTAAGAATTTCTTGATAGAAAACCCCAATATATTGTCGCGACCCGGAGTTCGAACTCCAGGCCAACATGGGCTAATATTATATTACTGTTACTTAGAGGTATTCTAAATCTTAATATTTTTTTTCTTATTCTTCATTTATTTGGGACTTTTATCCAACACGGATACGCCAGCCCCATCATTCCTAAAGTAATTAGGTAAATAACAAAAACTCAATTATTACAATAATACCTACTATAAGCGAAATGTAACAAATACAATCTGTTATTGCTGCCTACGCAAAAATATCTCAACAGCAGACCTAAAACCAGGTCGCTTGAGAGAGAAGGCTCGTTAGAGCAGCTACGTCAAATCTGTTGATGTTGTACCACCGCATAACATCTAGTCGCTCCAAATTTTGTTTTGTATTTACAAGAAATAATTTTCTTACAATTAAATAATTCCTAATTCAGATTACAGAATCGTCTGAGCTTTTTGTCGGTATTTCAAAAAGAATTGTCAGTCTCGCTTGGTCCGAGTAAAATTTTCTAATTCAAAACTCCGAGAGCAATTCCCGGGACAATGGCACATGGACGCGAGCTGTCTTGCTATATTATTATGTGCATATGTCACTGAAAAGTGCCCTCGTAAAATGCAATTTGTACACTTTATTTTCATGTTTAAATGTCCATCTTATGTTAAACGACTTTAGCTATAATTGTATGTATTTCATCGTTATCATAACGATCCATTACCGGCCCACTACAGGGCACGGGACTCCTCCCACAAAAAGAAAGGGTTAAGGCAACCAAGCTGGCCCAAGGGGGTTGGTGGACTTCACACACTTTTCAAAACATTATGTTTAAAAAATACAGGGGAAATACATCAGGGGATGCCTGAGCGACGATTCTAATGAAGGAAAGAAAGAAAGAAAAAACATTTATTCATCTTAAGTGTTACAAACAGTACATCTTATAATAATAAAGTAGCAACATAGTATACAACATACAATGTCTGTGTGTAACACCAGCAGAAAGGGTGTACAGCTCAGCAATTGCCATGCAGTGTCTAAGTACATGCATGCCGCTGATTTTCAGAGACCCGAGTGACGATACGGCAAACTAAATATATAAATAAAAATAATGAAATAAATAAATAAAGTGAAGCACAGGTTATTTCCATTAAAGTAGGTAATAAAAGTGTAAAAGCAGCAAAATTATGATTATACTAAAAAAAAAAAAAAAACAAAATTACTGTTAATTACAAAATAAATAAATAGAATGTTCCAATTATATAATTAGTGTTAATATAGTAAAATATAATATAATACGATTTAAATATAAAGATAACAAATTAACTGAAACTCTCATGCCCACCTCTCACTCTCAATGAAATTCTTATTATTAGAATTTTGGACGGTTTCTTAGAAACTCGCAGTTCTTTTACGAAGCACATGCATCGGCAAACATGCCCGACGCACTACAATACCTCGCCTTTTTTAACAAAACAAACAAACTAACTTCTTCAAATCTTTCCTTCAAATATTAGTATAGAATGGCTACTGTGCTCTTATCTTGTCTATTCTTGCCTATTCTGAATTTTTATATCCATTTCTTATCAAGGTACTTATATAGAGAGAGCCATCGTACCGGGACGCCAAATTGCTTGGTGGCACGTCTTTATCAAAAGCCACGGGCCAAATACCCTAGACCAGACCCGAGATAATTTATAAGTTAGAAAATCCCAAAATTCCTAAAAACCTCCACATATAAGACCACAGTGCTCATCTCTGCGCCATGGAGGTCGACACAATATGTGCTTAGTCGCAGATTCACTCGTCATTGCAGATTTTGATTTAAACATTTGAGCAGATTTGAGCCATATAGCCTGTAATGAGGTCTCGATAATCCCGAAAGCGATGTCAATCAAGTAGATAGCTCATTTCGGCAGCTCGTAATGGTCGACTTATTGTCTTTAAGCCTGGGCTTATCTCCCTGTAATATACACGGATATTTATTTAGGAAAACCAACTGCTATTTGTATTACAGAATAATCTAAATAGACTAACGAATTGGTGTGAATCGAATAGCATGCAACTCAATCGCAGTAAATGCTTACATATTAAATTTACTCGGAAAAATAATATTATCCCAACAAAGTATAATTTATATGGCTGTAGTCTCAAGGAGGTTTACCTTATAAGAGATTTGGGTGTTATGCTAGATAGAAAATTGACATATCTTAACCATATAGACAATGTAATAAAAAAAGCTTCTAAACTATTAGGATTTATTAAGCGACAAGGTCCAATTTTCAAAGAAGCTAAAACAAAAATTAGTCTTTACAATAGCCTTGTGCGCAGTCATTTAGAGTACTGTAGCGTTGTGTGGCGTCCTCATTATTCTACCCACTACTTAAGACTGGAGCGTGTTCAGAAGAGATTCATGTGGCATTTGTCATACTCGGCAAAGATTCACAAAAAGGTGGTATCCTATACAAAAAGACTGACATACTTTAAAATTCTGAATCTTGACCAAAGAAGAGATTTGCTGGATTTAATGTTTTTATATAGGTTGCTAAGAAATAATTTAGATTGCCCCATTTTGCTGAGTAAAATTAATTTCAGAGTACCGTATAGATATCCGCGTGCTGCTATTACGCCGATCGTGCTGCCACGCACCAGAACAGTCTTCGGCGCAAACTCCACTATCCTTCGGTTATGTAAATTATACAATAAATTCAGTCAGTCAATTGACATTAACTTTAACTCACATAGCACTTTTCGTAAAATTATCAAAGTAAATTAACCAATCTGTCATCTCGGGATGACAGATTGGTTTAATAGTATCTTAATCATTGTTTATTTTTTAAAATTAGTCTCTTTAGTATGTAGAGTAGTTAAACATAGTTCTAATTTTTAATTATAATTTGAATTTTAGTCATAACTTCTTTTATAATAATAATTTAGTTTTTTTCGTTTGTAACTGTTTCGGCTTTTGTTGTTGTTCTTTTTATTCGTTTTTATTGATTATCTTTGAAAATTGTTAGTACATAAGCGAAATTAGCATGTAGTGTTTACCTTTATATGGTTTTGCATACTCTGTGTAATGTTTATATGATAAGTAATATTATTTTTATTTATGTAAAATCGCTGGTAGACCCAATAAATAAATAAATAATACATTTTTACTCGTCAAAGTTTCTACGTTGAGATTGTTTAGCTTAATTACAGGTTTTAACAACGTTGGCAAATCCCTACTAATATTATAAATGTCAATGTAAGTTTTTTTTGTTACGCTTCCACGCAAAAACTACTTAACCGATCCTCATGAATCTTTGTACACATATTCTTGGAAGTGTTAGAAGTAATATAGGATACTTTTTATCCCGAAGCTCGGTTCCTCTGGGAGAGGGGAAGAAAGTGTTTGACGATTTTACACCATAACTCCGACAAATTATAACCGATTTTTATAATTATTTTTTTACTATAGAGCTTATAATATGTGTTTAATTTTGCCCAAACTGTGTTTGTAGATAGAGGACAGAACTCCTCAGCGGACAGCAGCAAACCCCTCATTTAAGACTTAGAGATACTGAATACTTTAATTTTTTTTAGATCTACAACTAAATTTAATGCCACATCAAAAAACAAAATCAAACGGAGACGAAGTCGCGGGCAACAGCTAGTAATTTCATAATTAATTACATTTTTAGTATAACTGCATTACAAAATAAATGTCTAAAAATATTTTACTAATTATAATGTTAAAAAGATAAAATAGAATTAAAACTTAAATAAAAAAAATAAAAAAATTTAACACCAAAGTTCAAGTTGGTTTAAACTATGTATATATAGAGTTTATATTATATAGAGAGTTTATATAATAATAATAATAATTTATTTCAGATGTTTCCATCCATAGATTGCTGGTATATTACATTTATTCCTTAACCACTAAGTTAGTATTGATTAGTTTAAATTAAAAAAAAAAAATACTATACTCGCCCGATTGCTACTTCCACACAGTGGCACAGTATAGGGCAGTCGAATCTGGCAGCTATTTTGAATGCCGATGTCGCTGGTACGTAAACGCTGTAGGAGAGGGCTGTTTTGTTACGCATTATGGCAAAAAAGTCATTTATTGCTGCGTCTGCGAACATTTTAGTTCGATGTCTAATGATTTAGATGATGTGTATAGAAAAATTGAATGTAACAACTTTCTTTATCTTTGACTGTCCCGCAATGATACGCAAGAAGTTGCAAATTCATTAAATTGTTTCATATCCCGATATCGAAATCTTTTCCGAGATCAGATTTCGTAAAAGGGATATGCAAAAGCGATGATATGAAGAATCGATGGACTTTGGGTGCTGGAATAGCGACCGCTGGAATACCGCACCCGTAAACGCAGCGTAGGTCCCCAACGAGGTGGACATTGACATCAGGCGAGTCGCTGGGAGCCGCTGGAGCCAAGCGGCCAAGGACCGTGGATTGTGGAACTCCCTAGAAAAGACCTATCCAGCAGTGGACGTCAATTAGTTGAAATGATGATGAACGGTTAATGTATGTTTAGGAATCTGATACGGGAAAAAATTAAGCTGAATAAGCGGCAGAATCAAATCCCGGTTCGGGCCTAAAATTACCTTACATACACCCTACAAAATTCCCTAAATCCTAGCCAACGAATGCTGCGTGTAACCAAGTAGCTCTGCTTATATCACTAATGATAGCTTTATAGTCTTTATACCTCTTTGTACGTAGCATACGTAATTTCACTTTGAGCGTACAGAGACTGCGTCCAAAGCGTAGATGCGTTACCGCCATTACTGGGATGAAAGCATTTGAAATGCTACCTGCAAAGGAATGTTTCATTGTTTCAACATTGTATGCAAGAGTTAAATGACAGACGTTATATCGCGAAATATGCAGTTATGAACGAATTACGAAATTTTAGTATAGTAGCTTTTTGTGATAGAGCTCGTCCGGGGAAGTTCGCCGCCAAGCAGCAGTAATAAGTGTTACTTCATAAAATTACTACTGCAACTGTTTGCAAAAAATAATCATAATTGACTAGATTTGCCCTGCCATCGCTGGGGCGGGCAAATCTAGTCAATTATAATTATTAACTGCTACTGATTAACTAACTGTTGACGGCCAATTGGCGTTGTGGGTAGTGATCTGTAAAAAGTGAGTGAGTCGTTAGTAAAATATTTTTTTAGTTTATCTATATTGTTAGAAATAAAGTTTCGACCAGCAACAAGGCGGGCGCGCTCCCTATAAAAGGCAGTTGACAGACACTCAGATTAACGTCGAACCGAGCCGAGGTCCGAGCCCTCGTAGGAGGCACCCTCGGGTTGACGTCTCCCACTCTCGCCCCGATGTCGTCGAGCCAGGGCTCGGGCTATTTCTAAGAAAACAAACTTAACTCTTGAACTTAAACTCGACGCATGAATTACGGGACGCAGCGTACTGCTACATAATTTACACATACCTAAATAAATCAGATAATAATTTTTCAATCGTACTGGTATAGGTAGAGCGAAATATACAAACCTACGTTTAATAACATACTATCTGTAATTTTAACATATTTAAACAAACGCCTGAGGTGCGGGCGAACCATATATCTGTTCTTGCTCTTGGAAGTTTAATCACTCACTATTTGAAACCCTTAATTGCTAATCGTAAAAGGCCGTCCCGGAAAACCTACACACATATTTTCTTAATTAAAATACTTTTAAATCCCTATAACAAACGACAGCAAATAATGTGTAGTCAAAGCGGCACTACATATTAGTCGATAGAGCTGGGTTAGTCAGTAAATGGATGCAGTAGCTTTAATTTTTCGAATACTATCGCCATCATCCCACTGCCATGTACCTAAACATTTTTCATGTAATATATGCATCATAAGTTCCATCTATGCTGTGGCGCGCATAGAGGGTATGCACAGGGTAAGATGATATAAAATGAAGAACATCTCCATTATAAAAAACGCAAGGATAGGCATTGTAAGAGTTATAAAAAAGCCTATTCTTAGGTTTTAATAACTCGTACTGGAGACTTTCTTTATTTTATATCATCTGCATACCCTGTGTTTACCCTCTATGCACGCTACTATGAAACGCTTCAATTGAATGATTAACACGACTTGGTTGGTACGTAGAGAAAAAAGTCGTTTTACCAACTCTGAGATGATGACTAACGACGTTATGCGCCACCTAAAGTTACGACACCGGTTCCGCACTGCATAATGTTTAGCTCTTAAACATTTAAAACACACCACCACACTTTTTGGCAAGAATCATAAACAACTTGTCTAGGTTATATAAGCGGAAGGTATGTCTAGAAATCATCTTTGAATAAGCGTTGCCGTAGGCATTGCCTATTTTGTCGTTAGTGAAAACGAAAAATTTGAATTGCAATCATACGGAGTCACACTTAGGTACTATACTGCTACGCCCAGTCAGGGCCTCGTGACTGTTAAGAAAATTAAGCGTAATTTGCTATACTCCGCGAAAAGCAGAAGAATCTGTATGGTGTAATTTATAATTTCTTCAATCCTTATACTCCACACCAAACAGATCTTCGGCAATGCTATGAATAATTATGAAGGTTGTAAAGTCAACATCTCCTGAGGATGCTCCGGTTTCGTAGCGAAACATGCGTAGAGGGTACATTGCCGAAGATTCTCCGATCTCTCTTGCGGAGAGGTATAGCAAATTAAGCCTAATTTTTATAATTTATCAAGGTTTTCCGAAAAGTAACTCCTGCTTCTATCCAATACCTCGTGACTGTGTTAAGAGATACGTATGAAACCAAATAAATGAATAAATAAAGAGAGTAGCCCTATCAATATAGCCCTGTATAATGGTTCCGTAATTTTACTGTAAAAACCATAAAAACGACAAAGATTCTAAACAATTTAGGCAACGTATGAAAAACAAACCAGGTGAGTAATTTGTTTTCCAATAAAATTGTTTTCTGAAAGGCTGGTCCTTTTAATTCCAATTTTCCACTTAATTCCATACCATGCGCTGCGACGGCCGTATTTTTCGTTTCGAAACCGATTTATGTCGGCATCGCCGGCCGTTTATTTGTTCGGAAATTGGTACGTGTGATTAAGTCGTAAAAAACCGGTAGATACCGATCTTTCGGTTATTTGTCCCTTAAATTTTCCTACTCGATTATTTTTCTTTATACCTAAGCTCGTTATATAAGGAGTATCGAATAATAGACCTGTCCTCAGACCATTTTGGGGAAAAGCTTCCAGACCCAAGAAAAGAAATGCTATAGGAATAAGCCGTCATGACGTTTAAACTTTAATCCCACTAATGGAAGCTTAATTCGTATTTACATTATTATTTTGAATAGTTTTTAGTTATATACTTATTTTAGTTTTTATTTTCTTATAATGTGACCGGAGATAACAACGATAATTCTGTATACACTTATAATTGATTATTGTAATGGCACTAGACAGAATTTTTAATTCTAACACACAATTTAATTTTTTTTATGAATGTAGTTACAATTAATTGCTAATGTGTCTTTTGAATAAATAAATAAATGGATGGGTGCTCCATAATTTAGAACCCCTTATCATCTCTGGTAATATTAGTTCATTCATCATCATCATCATCAGCCTTATTACTATCCCACTGTTGGACGTTATTCTTCCACCCGGATAGAAGTAAAAGGCCATTTTTCTTTGCCGGAATTGGACCTCCGATTTATAGGACCACTTTAATTCGGAACCACCCACTTATGACCACAGAGCTCAACACTGCGTCACAGATAAAACAAAAAAATGTCTCCAGACTAAATAACCTCTAGAAAAACACAGATATACGATCAAATTTAATATAATGCTCCACGTTCTGTATTGTTATTTCAGTGAATTGTGAAACAAGTATAGAATGTATTGAACTGAATTGCTATAATAATAAAGTAAAAACATTGCGTATTTTTTTGCTTCTAAATTAAAGATAAACATGGTTTCTAAGTAAATAATGAATTAAGTATTTTGGAGGTCCCAGAGTATTTATATGTATGTCTTTGCCTGGAAGTACATTAATAAACTGTGGACGATCACGATTTTGTGCATGCATTAAATGCACGCAACTGGTAAGCGCAGTCTCTCGAAAATAAATTAAAAGCGGGTTCCCAATCGTCCGCATATTAATGACGTGGCCTTAACAACTGCATACCTACCGTAGTTATTTGCAATGCGAATCCATAATAAATCATTTTCACAGATTCAATTAATTTTAAGAACGATAGTGAAGTGCTTGCGGCTATCATTAAAAGTGAATGATTCCCGATTCGGAACTCATAATAATATTTGTATATGGAACACTCAATCATTCATTCATTCGCTATATTTCTTTATTAAATAAGTATATTTATAACAATAAAGTATTTGTAAGACAAAACATTTCGCTTCACAAACGAAAAGGCGATATAAACAACCGCCTTACTCGAAATTGACATAAGTTGTAATCTGCATATCGTTTGCGAAAGGTGCAGAAGTCTTGGGATTGAGTATATGCTTTTATAATCTGATTCCCAAAGTAATTTTTGATCTGTCAATGCATAAGTTTAAACAATGTATTAAAACACATTTAATAAATCGTGGTTACTATACGATTGATCAATTTCTTAACGACAAGGCTGCTTGGAAGCACGCTCCACTCTCATCTCTCAAGATAGAAAATTTATTTTAAATATATTTTTTCATTTGTCACAAAAAAAAAAAATAACGTAAAGTTGCGGGCAGTAGCTCGTATTAAAAATATTTTAATACTTGGCAGTAGAATACTAGCCTTGTCAGAGTTACGGTTGGTTGAATAGCGGCATATGGCACTGTATCGCCGTACCTACCTTTTATGTTATTTATTTATACCTAAATGGGTCCAGTTTCCAAATAGAATACCGGGTTATTAAATTAATTTTCACCATCATCATCATCGTCATCATCATATTATCATTATCATCACCACATCAACCCAATACCGGCCCACTACAGAGCACGGGTCCCACAATGAGAAGGAGTTAGAGCCGTAGTCCACCATGCTATCCTAGTGCAGATTGGTGAACCCCACACACCTTTGAGAACGTTATGTAGAACTCTCAGGCATGCAGGTTTCCTAATAAGTGAATTTTTAATTACTTTAAACGCACAGAACTTAGAAGTGCGTGCGTGCTGGGATGAGAACTATCAACAATGCGCTATCACCGCTCAATAATAAAAATAATAACTCGGAAAAACTAAAGGTTCCAGAGGGATTTTCAAAAAGCCAAAAAAGGCGGGCACATCGCGAGAAACAACTGTCCAATTAAACAATACATACGATTTGAATATTTCTTCTTTTGTCAATGCGGCGTTAGTAAAGAGTTATAATCGACACTAGCTGACCCACGCAACTTTATTACCGGTTTTAATATCTTAAAAAACCTATAACCTAATTGCAGCGCCACCTACCGGGTCCAGTTTTATTTTTTAAAGTTCAAATTAACTTTTAATTATTATTACGAATCGTTTGTATGGGAGTATAGAAGAGTGTTCAATTTTTTTTTTATTTTTTTTAATAATAATAATAATAAATATACTACGACAATACACACATCGCCATCTAGTCCCAAAGTAAGCGTAGCTTGTGTTATGTGTACTAAGATAACCGATGAATAATTTTTATATATAATATACATAAATACTTATAATATATAGATAAACACCCAGACACTGAAAAAATGAATTTAGACTTTTTCAGGCAATTTTTTAATTTTTTTTCTCTGTAGTAACTATCATCGTACTTCAAGGAATATTTAAAAAAAAGAATTAGCGAAATAGGTTCAGCTGCTCTCGTGATTCGCGCTTAGCAGCACATTCAGCGATTCATTTTTCTATTATAGATTAATTACAGCCACGTTTAAAGTCAAAGCTTGTGAGTGAAAGAGCAGAAGTTTTAAGTTTAATTTATTTCGTCTACCGCCTCACCCCGAGTTGTTCGTAATTTGACGAAAACAAATTTAATTACGGCATGCTTCTGACATGGTGATTGTGACTTTGTGTGGAATCTTTTGTGAGCCCGACCGACTACACCGACGTTTGGAAATAAGGCGAGTGAGTAGGAAGGGTGGTAATGTATGAGTTCGGGGATTCAATCATTTAAGACAGTAACATACTTTTACGGCATTTTAATAAACGTATCATAACAGCGGAATAACTATGTAGTTTGCATCATGCTCTGGTATTTGAAAGGTGCTGTCAATTGAATTGTGACAAAGCGAAATTGCGTAACTGTTCCGACGTTCGCGTTCCCGTTTATTTATAAGGCCCTAAGGCTTAGAGCTCAGCGGGCGATGGAGAGAGCTATGCGCGATCGAATCAGAAATGTGGAGATTCGTAGAAGAACCAAAGTTACCGACATAGCTCAACGAGTCGCGAAGCTGAAGTGGCAATGGGCCGGGCACATAGTTCGGAAAAAGGATGAACGTTGGGGTCCCAAGATGCTGGAATGGCAGCCCCAATTATGAACATCTTAATCTTCATGGTGTGACATGGTGATTCTAATAAAATAAAGATATCTTTGTAAAGCATCTTTTGTGGCATCTTTAAGGCTTTGTGCGTGCATTAGTGGGGATATGTAGATGAGTGATTTACTACCTTAAGCTCAGGTACCAAGAGACAAGAGGAATACTTCTGCGAATTCAATTTCCTAGGGTACGAATGTTACATGATGACTGTTACTGGTGTCGAATCACTCGAATCGAAATAAGGTACGACCGACGGATAATGTTTGATTTCGGAGATTCAATCACTTATGTCGGTAACAGGCTTTTAAGGCAATTAAGCTACACGATAGAAGCAGGCGTTACTTTGCAGGATTCCATGAAAATCTGAGCAGGCTTGCTTTTCGCAGAGTATAGCAAGCCTAAATTACGTAATTCAATTTGACTACGACGAAGCTTATTTCTTATCTCCGAGCTAGTAACTTAGAAACAGACGCAATCTGTAATGGAATAAGACAATCTGTAATGGAGTAAGTTTACCTCTATCAACATCATATCAAATTCAAATTCAAATTCAAAATTTCTTTATTCATGTAGGCCTATCACAGGCACTTATCACGTTCATACATATGTGTTTACATAATTGTAAGGGGATGGTGATAACTTCGTTCGCCAACTTAAACCTAAATCTACAAGGGTTTCAAACGCGGTCTGGTCTAAGAAGAGCCCACAACAAACTTAGCCGGGTAATTTTTTTTTTATCACCATCTCACAGTAAATTTATATTAAGCTATGAAGCTAGAGCAATTCACACCCAAGCTTGTTTATCGTTTAAGTAATCCTTAATATTATAATAGGATTTTTCTGTAGGCTTAGGTTTTATATAAACTTTGAACTTATTGAGAGACATTTCATTTGATCCAACACGCGCTATACGCCATACGTAAGCGTTTCATGTTTAAATAATGTCTCGACCATTTATTTCATCTACTTCGTAACGTACAAACTTCGAAGTATATTCCCATTTTGGTTCGTATTATTTTTCATAACTGATCCTATTCTTCGATGTTTTTTAGAAATTTTATTTATGAAAGTAGTTTAATTTAGATTCAATAGCAAAAAAACATTCATATCAGTCATATTAAGAGCTTTAGAAGGCTATAGAACATTAAACATAAGACTAAAATGTGTACATTTAATACGTAAATTCTCATTATGAACAATGAAGCCTGTATCATGTAGTAGGGCAAGGTAGAAGGCACTAGAGCGCGCGTTTTGTCACACATGCGATGGACCGATCGGATCAAATCTTCGGCGGTCGTGAGGCGAGTAACAACCAACAATCTCCCACCGTGATGACCACGACCAGTCTGGCAAGAGTGTTACGACAAAGAAGAAGAGCCAACAGACAACAGCCAAAGAGTACGACAGCTGTCATAACACGTCCTTAAAAAGTCATATAAAAGCCGTTGTTACTTTGAACCGAAGATTTATAACAAGTATAGTATTAGTGCTACATTTATTGTGTTTTTCTTTTTTTGACAATCTCCTTTGTAGATATTCCAAGTATACGTGACACTGGCGAAATACAACGTGCTGATTTAGCACACCTAAATGTCAAAAAAGCAAAAGAAGAAAAAAAACCGGTGCGAATTCTTCGACATTGATTAAAATTATCAAAACATACAAACGGATTCCACCACCATTGTCTGTGATGAAATGTTAAAAGCCATCCACGCCATATCGGAATCTACCTCGAGGTTTTCTTTAATTCAAATTCAAATTTCATTTAGTTCATGAACACTATAATCATGTAAAATTCATTTGAATTACTACCAAAATACTATAAGGTACATTATACTGTTAATAGTTGTCCAACTTAAAATAATATCATCATCATCATTTAACCAACCGACGTCCACTGCTGGACATAGGTGTTTTGTAGGGAGTTCCACAATCCACGGTCCTGGGCCGCTTGCCTCCAGCGGCTCCCAGAGACGCGCCTGATATCATCTGTCCACTTCGTTTGGGGCCGACCTACGCTGCGTTTACCAGCGCGAGGTTGCCATTCCAGCATCTTAAGACCACAACGTCCATCGGTTCTCCAAGCGATGTGCCCTGCCCATTGCCAATTCAGCTTCGCGACTCGCTGAGCTATGTCGATAACTGTAGTTCTTCTACGGATCTCCTCATTTCTGATTTGAACACTTAGAGATACTCCAAGCATAGCTCTCTCCGCTGAGTGACTCTGAGTCTTCTTATAAGGCCCGTAGTTAGCGACCATGTCGGAGCTGAGACATGGTCGCTAAAATAATATAGCCATTAACTAATTAAGAAAAGATTTCAAAAATAGAAATAAAAATACAACAACAGCCACAGCGAGTGACGAGAAAGGAAAATACAAACAAACGGATTCCACCACCATTGTCTGTGACAAAATGTCAAAAGCCATCCAGCGTTGCGCTAGGCATTGTGCGGGCGCTATTTCGGAGCGCGTCGAGCAAAACTGGACAAATGAATTGTATTTTTGTGAGGGAAGTGACTAAGTGGGAGGTGCAGAATGTAGGCCTATTGTTGTATTCAAATCTATCATGCAGTACTACCATGGTCAATGGCGTAGATAGAAGGTATGCACAGAGTATGCAGATGATATAAAATGAAGAAAATCTCCAGTAAGAGCTATACAAACTTAAGGGTAGGCTTTTTAAAAGTCTTACAATGCCTATCCTCAAGTTTTTATAGCGCATTTGATAGGAGCACGACTTCCGAATCCCAGCACCAACCTTTAACTTTTCTAAGCTATGTGCGTTTTTAGAACTTAAAATATCACTTGCTTCACCGGTGAACGTCGTGAGGAAACCTGCATGCCTTAGAGTTCTACATAATGTTATCAAAGGTTTGTTTGAATAAACTAAAAGAAAGAAATTAGTTTAGTTTTTTATACCAAGCGTGTTTTTTTAGTTTTTTTGAACTATTTAATTATTACTGTTTTAAGTAATAGACAACTAAACTAACTGATATCGTCGGAGATTGCTCGACTAGTTTTGTAACCTGTGTACTGTCATCTTTATTAAACAGTCAAAATAATAAACCACGTACTATTCCATTATGTTCGCGAAAAATTAACTAAACGGGCGAACAGAAATACTTAGTGAGCGAATTTTGTACCGAGTGAGCGACTACAAAAGCTGAAGGGTTAATTAATAAGCTTTGAAAAGTGTAGTCTCGCTGACTCCGTGCTACTGTTAATATCGAAAGCTAGATTAGTTTAGGTTAGAACATAAATATACAGGTGCTCGCAGGTGGTCGCAGGCCGGACGTTTAGGTTCTTTTCGTTTTTTTTTATTGCGCTCCAAACTAGCCCTTTACTGTAATCTCTCCTGATGAATAGTAGCAATTTTTAAGTTTTGTAGTCGCCACAATACATGCGCTCACTTAGTTCCTACTAATATTATAAATGTAAAAGTGTGTACTCAATCACGCAAAAATTACTGAACGGATTTGGACGAAATTTGGCTTGCATGTAGTCTTTGACATGGAAAAGAACATAGGCTACCTTTTATCCCGATTCCTTGAGTAGTTCCCGAGCGGAAGTTGAACATTGTTTACCAGCTAAGCCGCGGGCAGACAGCTTTGAAATTAGATATGCATGTCAGTGTCACCTATGCTATGGAAAAGGGCATCTACTTTCTATACCGAACTCCCAAATAGTTTCCGTGGTAAGATTAAAAATTGTGAGCGAACATTTAGACCCCAGAAGCTAGTATTTTATTAAGTCTTATTTAGTTAATACAAAACCTTTAATGTACATTGATATTCGCTCGTTTAAATACTACATTAAAAACTTATCTAGGTACTTATAAACCGACTCATATGTTCTTAAACGCATGCCGTCACCGGCACCTATTAATTATCACATGAACTCACTTGACTCAAATAGACTAATCGCTGCAATCACACATGGTGAGTGAAAATTTACCCAGTTCACTCTTGATTTTAAGGTACTCCACCTACTCATATAGGTACTAATAGAGGTGGCGGTGAAATCGGAACGTGAAGTGGAAATCCAAATCCTTGTAATGGAATTAGAACCGAGGAATAAAAGCGCTTTGTAGCCTACAATATTCAAAATTCATTCAAAATCAAAGTCAAATATTTCTTTATTCAAATAGGCACATGGATGGCACTTTTGATGCGTGGATAACATACAAAAATTGTACATACATTGCAGTGAGTAGTGATGGTAATAACTACATTCGTAATCTTAAATGTTAAGCTACGAGGGTTTCAAACGCGCCCTGGTCTAAGAAGAAGCCCACATCAAACTTAGCCGGGTGTTCTTTTTGTTATCACCATCTCACATTATTATTATTATTATTAAATTCTTTATTGCACACACAAAAACAAAATACAAAGAGAAACACATTTACAAATAAAAAATAATAAAAAACTAGTTTAGGTATGCAAACCGCCAAAGCGATCTCTCCCAGACAACCTTTGGCGAAAGTAGTTCTTTTAAGGAACGGACACACATTGTCACACCCAAGCTTTTTTATCTTTTACGTAATCCTTCATACTACTCGTATAATACGACTTTTCTATAACCTATCGCTTAATACAAACTTTGAACTTTTTTAGAGACTACGCCAAGATATCAACCGGTAATTTAATGTAAAATTGTATACATTTCCTCTAAATGAATTGCTTATTTTGTGTTGAGTATTGTATTGTACTGAAAGTTTATTTTTACTTCTAATGTTCAAATTATTCTAGTCACATTTTCTCTTAAATTTTGAAATATTTTTGTGAACATACATTAAATATTCAAATATGTATTACATTTATTTCAAGTAGGCTCACGCTATAAGAACTTTTGAAACGTCGACTCTTTCTGTTTGTAGTGACTCTGCCACTGATTCGGAAGGCAGACTCTGCCGCGAAGAAACCAGCGAGAAAGTCAGCAGTTGCTCTTTTCCAACATTAAACATTATTTTTAACATTGATTTGACGACCTCCGTGGCGCAACGGTAAGCGCAATGAATTTAAGTTGCAGGTCCCAGGTTCGATCCCGGCAGGGGGGAAGGTTTTCTCTGATCTGGTCTGGTCTAGCTTTGGCCGAGGCTAGTTACCATGCTACCGAAAATCAGAAGAGATTGCTATCAAGGGCTAACTTGTAGTGTAATAAAAAAAGAAAATCTTTTTTTTAACACTAGAGAAAATAAATTGATTGATCCTAAAATGTAAATTGAATTTTCAATTTGAAAAAAAAAGCGCTATATTTATGAAATTTATTTTTGAGTTTATTTTTTACACTTGAGCAAAAGATACAGAACTATTTAAGTCTAATGTGCCCAAAGTGCACTTTTTGATATTGCATGTTCAAAAAGAAGTAACGGAAATTACCTACTACCTAATTCCAGAAGAGTCATCGACATATCTCAATGGGTTCAAAGCTGTAGTGGCAATGGGCGGGGCACATAGCTCTGATAAACGATAGACGTTGGGGGGCCGGTAAACGCAGCGTTGGTAGACCCCCGATGAGGTGAACAGATGACAAACGAGTCGCCGGTAGCTGCTGAGAGCTGGAGACAAGCGGCAAAAGACCGCGGTATTTCGATCTCCCTACAAAAGATCTATGTCCAGCAATGGATGTCCATTGGTTGACGTGATGACAGCATTAAGTATCCTGAGTTTTTATCCACCAATCCGCACTGGGTCACATAAACCCTATTCACTGAGAGGAGACCAGTGCCCTGTAGTAGGCCGGCAATGGGTTAACGATGACGATGATCATGAGTTTTGAAAAAGTCAACGGCTTTTGGAAATATGAGAAAAATAAAATCATCACGCAAACGGGATCGCGCGTTACAGTGGCGAATAAAACAAAACAAAAAATGAGAGACACAAAACCGTATATAAAGTACCGCTTAAAAAATAAATAAGCTCCGAAAGAACGCCAACAATCGCAGCGAGCGTCGAAATGAAAGAAACACAATCATCTCCCGCCCATTGTCTCTGACAATTGATGTCAACAGCCATCCACGGCGACAGCGCTGAGCCATTGTGCGAATACTATTCTGGGACTGCTCGAGAACTGGACAGGGGGAATTGCTTTTACAACTTTTTTGAGGGTTCTGCACCTGTTAAATACACTCTTAAAAAAATTAAAGCCGGTTGGGATACTACAGTACGGTTTTTAATAGGTAATTGCCTAATGTAACGTTCAATTATGGTGCTAAGTGAGTATTATTTGTGCCAAAAACTATCTACGACGATAGCGCTGAGCCATTGTGCGAAAACTATTCTAGGACTGCTTGAGAACTGGACAGGGGGTATTGCTTTTACAACTTTTTTGAGATTTCTGCTCCTGTTAAGTTCACTCTTCAAGAAACTATTCATTTACAATTAATCAGCGAATAGCAGGAAAATCTATACGGTGTAATTTATAAAATAATACTTAAAAAAAATAGATTTTCAAAAATGTACTTTCTTTGTACGCTCTGTAAACGGACCATCCTCAGAAGATTTTGACTTTACAGTTATGATAATTTTAGCAGAATTATTGCCTAAATTATTATGCTAAATATATTTTTTGTCAATAGCTATCCACAGCGTCAGGGCTGATCCATTGTGCGAATACTATTCTAGGACTACTCGAGAACTGAACCGGGGGAATCGCTTTTGTAACTTTCTAAAGGTTTCTGTTCACCTGTCCGATACCGCAATATGCCTTTTACGAACATTTCCCCCTATATACTTGAGTTGAAGGTCGGACAGGTTAAGTACACTTAGTCGCATCCAGTTTCACAGTATGGTTTTTAAACCTTATTGAATAATTTCGCAGTAAATTATGTCCTAAGAACGGGCGAACTAATGAGCTAATTTACGGCGACAGGTTTAAGTCATTGTGCGAAAAATGCTGGGACTTCTCAATATCCTGCACAAAAGGAACTGCCTTTAGGTCTTTCTTTTAGTTTCCACACCTGAGCTCAACAAATAAGACGTAGCCAGAATTCCGCGAGACGATTTTAAATTTGCCTAATTCAGTACCTGGTTATTTTGTTGCCAGTCATCAAGTTTTTTTTTTAGTAATAAATGTCGGACTGAGCAGATGGTCCACGTGATAGTACGTGGAAAACCATAGAGCAACACTTCGCAGGGCATGCAAGAAACACGTCCTGCAACTTGCAGCCCTGTGTCCATCAACCTGAGGTGTGAGTTAAGACTCATGTGCCTTTGATACTGGGACACAGCATTGAAACAATGCTGCTCAGAAATAAGCATGTTGGTAGCAGTTGCCCGGAGCTCTGTCACAAAAAGCTGTTCTACTCTAGTTAGAAGAAATCTAGTTCTAAGACGAAGGCATCACAGAAAAACTAATGCACGCAGATCACGTCGCAAGCAATAACATTCCTTAACGTTTACTGCTGTACTTTTATGAAGATCCTATTCTAAAAAACCTTACCATTGATTTCGGCGGTATGGCAATGTCGAATAATGTAGAAAACATAACAAATGCAGCTCGCGTGGTAAATAGAGGCCTTTCAGAGTATATATCGAAGGTAACATACGTTCCGGTAAATCTACGTGCATTTAATACTTCGACAAATATCCTAATGTCGAGAAGCATGCGGCAAATTTGTATACGTTCTCTACTACTCAGAAGTTACCCTCGACTGTCGATGCGTTCTTTGTAAATCCCTGGGGAACCGTTTATTTCCTGTAATAAAGAATAAAAACGACATTCGTCTCCAGAACAATAAGCGATAAAGCAGGTACAGTTAACAAAAAAACCCCTTGAGTTAAATGTTTGATAATTGAACCACAAAAACCTCCACACACAAGGGTATGGTGGTGATGGAATGTGTGTAGTTCTAAGATGAAGACATCATAGCTAATGCACGCATTCCGTCGAAGGCTAGGTAGCTAACTTAGCTAAATCATATATGAGTGGTGCTCTGCTGGTGACTGGTTTTGTTCCAAAGCGTCTCAAAATGATCTAACCTGAACCCCAACGTATGAAGGTCTACATACACTAGAATAACCTTGGCCCTATTACTTCCGACTCTCTGATTACTCTTCAGAAAACTAGCGTCATAAGACAAGTTTTATTTTTTAATTAGTAAATAACAGAATTTCTTTCATGCTACCATTCGCGATTCAGTCTTGAATAAATACTTGACTCTTTGTTTTACAAGCTCCAAGTTTTATACTTCGGCCTTGCGTTATTTTTTTTGTCTCCAAGGCCAAAAGGAAAATTAAAATGAAACCCACGACTTAAGCAAACTTCCGCACTGTCCCCTAGTGGCCTGGAACCATAAGATATATAAAATACAGGTGCAGCTGGGCAAATGTTTATAACTGATCACCCAAGATAAGTCAAAAATTACGTCATACATCGCCAAGACACCGACCGTGAAGGGATAGAACTGCAGTCTTGCGTGGCTCATGTTCGCAAAACTCAAAATTAAAAAAGCATTGATTGCAACTAGGCTTTCTATATAAGTCATTATATCTGTCTGTTCGTATTAGCTCTATCAGCGATTTGCTAGGCAGATTCTATAATATTCTATTTGCTGGTGCAGACAGCCAACCTAAAAATTAAAACTTGTCCACTAAATAGCACCAGAGCAGACCTGCAGACCCAGAATCTAAAAAAAAAAACAAGTCTATCCTGATAACAGCTGTAGTACCTACTCTTGTTGTCACAAAATTCAAACTAAGCTTTCATTATAAATTCCATTAGAAATGGTACATACTTTCAAACTTTAATGAATTTAATACTTAATGAACTACCTACCCCGTGCGAAATTTTAATAATATAGATCTAACTAAATCGGTAATTTTAACCCAAAACGGCTATTATCATAATAATTATTATTTTATATATCTACATAAATATCTTAAATTGTTTAGAACTATAACTAAACCACATCAAAAAACAAAATCAAACGCAGACGAAGTCGCGGGCAACAGCTAGTAAAATATAACTAACTAATATTTTTTTTAATAAAAAAAATTAAATAAAAAGAGTGTTCCTTTTATTTGTGCGCCAAAGCAGCATTCTTGCAATGTTATGTATAATATAATTATGTTCCAGTCTGAACTCTGAGGGGCATGGTTGCCGTTATAATTACCGGCACATGAGCCTATGGCATCTATGCCTCAGGTTGTTGGACACAGGGCGACACTTTGTATGACATGTTCCTGTTCCGGCATGCCCTGTGCGAAGTATTGCTCTGGTTATAGGCGATGATGATGATGATGATGGAAATAATTTAAAGAACAAGGAAATTTCCATACTTAGACCGGCGTTCACCAAACTCTTGCTTTGGATAGCACGTACATTAGAGCGCATAATGCGCATAAATACACGGAAAAAAGGTATTAATAAATGAATACACTATTATTAAATAACACAGAAAATTTATAAAATACAAATATAATATAGAGCGTTTATATAATAATAAAATCTTAGAAAAGTTTTTAAAATCCCGCCCTCATATTGAGCATAGTGCAAACCCAAAGACTACCCAAAGACCAGTAACATTAACATTTTTAAGGTAGTAACACATGACTACAAAAATGTCAATATGACAGTGACAAACTGACTCAAAAAATTGTAGATGGATTTTGGCGCCTTGCGGTTGTCAATGTGAAATTTGGATTTTTACCTAAATTACGCAAATCTATAAATTTTCGTACCAAAGCCATACCATTTCCTTGCCGTTTACTGCTGTGCTTTTGTAAAGTTCCTATTCTAAAAAAGCCTTACCATTGAATCAGTAGTACGGCAATGTCGAATAATATAAAAAACATAACAAATGCAGCTCGCGTGGTAAATAAAAGGCCTTTCAGAGTTTCTATCGAAGGTAACATAGGTTCCGGTAAATCTACGTGCATTAAATACTTCGACAAATATCCTAATGTCGAGAAGCATGCGGTAAGTGTTTACGTCCTCTGCTACTCACAAGTTTCTCTCGACTGTCGATTCGTTCTTTGTAAATACCTCGGGAGCCATTAATTTTCCTTTAATAAAAATAAAAACGATATTGGTCTCGAGAACAATAAGCGATAAAGGAGTTACAGTTAAAAACCCCTATTAGTTAACAGTTTAATTGAGCCTCCATATAATCATAGGGGTAGTGTGGTGATGGACTGTCCTCTTTATGTCCTGTTTGAAAGTTCATTATTGCTTTCCATCAGCTATGATAATTCAAGCGTAAGCCTATCTTCCATAAAAAAAAGGATTGCCATTTATTTCCAGGAACCCATAGCTGAATGGCGCAACGTCAGCGGTCACAACCTGTTAGGGCTTCTCTATAGTGACATGAATGAATGGAGCTTTGCGTTCCAGCACTATGTGCACCTTAGCCGCCTCAAGATACAGA
This sequence comes from Pararge aegeria, assembly GCF_905163445.1. Lineage (NCBI taxonomy): Eukaryota > Metazoa > Arthropoda > Insecta > Lepidoptera > Nymphalidae > Pararge > Pararge aegeria. Next base: position 2,232,903 of record NC_053193.1, read on the forward strand.
CCAGCCCGCCCTCGAACCCTAATATCACCGTTAAAATGTTTGAGAGGTATATATTCTTCTTATATTATTTAAGTGTATAATGAAGCTGCAGAAAGATTCACTTGGCTACCAAAAAGATCCCAAAGGTAGTAGTTATATTAATAGAGCAATTTGGGAATTTATTATTTCTGATTTGTCTCTGGTCTGCTCGCTTCAGCTAAGGCTAGTGCCACTGTCAAAAATATGCCTGCTATGATGTCCCATAGAAACTGATTAGGAGTATGTACTCATATAACTGCCATACCCATAACAGGTTAGCCCAACATTTATGGTGAGAATGCAGTTAACTTGTGGAGGAATTTAAAACAAAATGCAAAACCACACTTTCCATTGTCATGTCTAATATTAAGAAAGAAAGATTTTACTTAGTGCATTATTAAAATTATTTTTTTCATTAAACTAATAATACAGCCGACTGGCGCAGTGGGCAGCGACCCTGCTTTCTGAGTCCAAGGCTGTGGGTTCGATTCCCACAACTGGAAAATGTTTGTGTGATAAGCAATAAGTGTTTTTCAGTGTCTGGGTGTTTATATGTATTTTCTTAGTATTTATGTATATAAAATTCATAAAAATATTCATCAGTCATCTTAGTACCCATAACACAAGCTACGCTTACTTTGGGGCTAGGTGGCAATGTGTGTATTGTCGTAGTATATTTATTTATTTATTTATGTTATATGTTGCTTTATTTATTGTTGAATATATTACAAAGTTTGTAACACTTTTTTTTGTAATTTCAGATCCGTACAAAACAGCAGGCACTGTTTTGTTGAGAATTCCAAGAAGCAAGACTTCCTTAAGGATCCAGAGTATCAAGTTCTACTACAATGGTTTGATTACACTGAGAAATATTTAGATATCAGCTTAGATCTTATAGGTAAGCTATATATAGAACAACCAACCTCTGCAGGGCTATGATTGCAAAGGATGCACTATTAATTATATCCCCTGAAAAAGGCTATAATTAACGTGTCCACATATATTAAATAATAGATTTAGTAACTCTGTAGTGTAATATATTTATGCAACAAGTAATTTAGTCAGTGAATAAAGGCTTTTTTATTTTATTTTTCTTTATTTTATTATAATAATTTCAGTATATTTAAGAACAACACCAAAAACTGTTTGGGAGAGGATGATGAAGCGCGGGAGAGCTGAGGAGTCTGAGGTGCCTTTGGAGTATTTAGAACAAGTGAGTTTTGGTTTTCTTATACTGTAAGGTTTACTGAAGTGTAGGACTTGACATCTGCTAAAATTTAGCCTAGAAAAGTGAAGTAAAAATGCTGAACTGGGTTATGCCAGATATGGCAAATGAGAGAGATGAAGAATATGTGAATATGTTAGACAAATATAAGAAACCTTATGATGGTTAAAAATTAACAGTTTTAAGTGCAAAGCAAATTGGGTTTGCTAACAACCCAAGCATCTTCATCATCGGCAGACTATTAACATCCCACTGCTGGGCATAAGTCTCTAATGGGAGAGCTTTAAAGCATAGACCCACCACACTGCTCCAAGGGGGTTGATCGTTTTTATCAACTATTTCCACAATTAAGTGATAATAAACGGGACTAACGGGGGTATAGCTGCTCTGAGGCATGGTGGCAGCTTCCTAACTCCGGGCTGGTACTTTTGATACGTAAAATCGGTATGTTTGTAGTGACGACCACCAGTTCGGAAAGCAAATTCTAGCGAAAGAAGCCGATTACATACGACAGCGCTTTTCTAACATTATTATATAGTTTGACAATCATTCATAAAAGATCCTCTCAAAGCAAAATCTATCTTGCTTTCGAAATATTCTCATACGAAACATCTGCTCATAGTCCACCAATCGATTGCAGTATGTCAGATAGGATAGATTTTTTTTCTTTTTATTCTACTACAAGCCCTTAACTGCAATCTCACCTGGTAGTAAGTGATGATACAGTCTAAGGTGGTAGTGGGCTAAACTGTTAGGGAGTATAGTAATCATACCGCTAATATGCCAAAAGGCATACAGAGACCAAAGATTTTATGTGATTTTATTTATAAAGCCAACTCTATAACATATTGTGATAGTTTCCAGGTAGGATTATTCTTTGTTTTACAGGCGTATCTTTCAAACTTTGACATCTAACTTAATAAATATAATGTTCCAACTCAGTTAACTTATCCACAGGTACACGAGTCGTACGAGAACTGGTTGAGTAGCCCCGACATCGGCTGTGAGGTGCTGACGATTGACGCCGACCGAGGCCTGGACTGCGTCAGAGAAGATCTGGATAGATACAGCTATAAGATACTTGGTGGAAACCATACTAATTAATATGATATGTAGCATAACCTATCAATGGATAGTTCCATACTGTCAAGCTACTATTGCTTTATCATCATAGAATTCATAAGGCCTACTTTAGAAGCACTTTTAACTTCAAATCTGTCTATTTTTAGTGTTTTTTTTTTAATTTAAATTTGACTGATAATGTTTCAGAACTGTTTATATTAATATAACAAAAATAATTTCGTGGAAAAACCATTTTACTTTAAAGTTAGATGAACGGCCGCTGTCAAGACATGGGTCTTTTGAAGTTTCAAATTCAAAGTCTGCAGCTTCTTGTGTCAAGCGGGTCTCTGAGAGGGGCTTTCCAACTGTTGCATATGAGGTCACAATTCCAGCACCTTGGGACCCTAAGATCCTTCAGTTCTCTTGCTACTATAGATTTCATTAGATTTCTTAATTCCTGATAAGATCATGCAGAATGTAACAGAGTTAAACTCTCTCCAACGCCCGTTGATTCCTTTTTACACAACCCATTTCTGGTTTCTTGAATGTTAAGCCATAGATGCTTTTGAGCTTTCAAATTTAAATATGGTACTTACACAGATATTTTGAAATGTTAGTTACTCAGTTTGGGACGCTTTCGCTCGTGTGAGTAAGTTTGTCATTTCGAAAGTGCAGTAATAAACTTATAATTGATTTAATTTAATTAATCTAGAATTTATTTTTGCGAGGCTTGTGTATATACATTAAGATAATATTTAGATTGCATTGATACTTTAATTGCAAATGAAATACATGCAAACCTCTGTGATCCCCCTGAGTCCTGATCCAAGTATGTAGTGTATTATGTATGGACAGATTATATGTAGCTTATATGTAAAAGTATCGAATTCCAAAAATTATGATTGACCTTGAAAACTTCAGTATTAAGAGAGTAAATGAGTATAAAATATTAAAGTAATTGTGTACAAATCTATGCACCAAAGTATATTTTATTAATGCGAAATGTATGCACAATTTATTAAATTTAAAAAGCGAAATTTATTAGCCATTAAGTTAAGATATTAAATTTTTATATAAATTGTATTGTTAAACAGATAATACCATAGTCTATTTTAATATGAATAATCAATTTAAAAGTTGTTTAACCTTATAATGACATTGTTGAATATACAACATGAAATGATTTTCAATTATTTTGCCTTTGACTGGCCCAACTCAATTAAATTTTTGCACTATAATCAATGAAAAAAAAAAATCTTAACACACACACAATATATTCATTGAACTAGGAACTCTTCCATTTATTCAATTTTAAGTTTTTGATATTAATCCTAAAATAATTATATTGTTTTATTCATTGATTACGATCATGTTTCTAGTAAGATGATTGATGTTATTTGACTGAACAGGTGACATAAAATAAATTTTCTTCAAATGCATTATATACCTAGTGGTTGTTTTATTTATTACACTGGTTTTATTTCACTTAATTAATGTGACAAAATAAATTTTCTTAATGTGCATTATTTGATCAAGGGCATGTCGTATGCTTACACTGGCATGCCATTCCACAAGACGAAGTTCTTATAAAGCTTTCCTTCACAGTGCAAGCTATCGACTTGTGGAACGCTCTCCCTACCAACATACGACAGGGAAAATCGCTTAATATATTTAAAAACGCAGATAAATCGTATTATTTTGCGCGATAAAAAGACCATACCATTTTTTCCGTTTATTTATTAATATATACTAGCGGACCCCAGCGCCATCTGTCGGGCTGATTTGTGAATCTAAACCATCCAGGGTGCCACCAAAACGCAGCCGTTTAGGAGTTCAGTGACATACACGCACAAAAGAAATATATATATAAAGATATACATACCTATTTATATATAGATTTGTATTTTTTTTCCTCTATAATTTATTGCTTATCATAATATATATTAGTATATTATTATTGTATTTATTTCATATATATTTTTTTAATTTGAGTAATATTTGTTTATGTATTTGAATGTAGGTTTATAATAATTTTGCACCACCTATTTGTTCTCGCTCTTGTTGTCCTAATCCTAAGGTTGCCTGGCTTCTAAGCGATAAGGCCGTCCTTTGTATTCTACTCCAGTATTGTGTTTATCTATTTGTCCGTTATATTCCTAACTGTGTAGTGGTGTACATATTAAGAGTTTAAATGAATAAAACAAATTTTTTTTTTTGGTTTAAAAATCGAGTTTTTGCAGAGTAGCTCTCTATAGTCGTAAAAATGTAATAGACCCGTTTTGACATTTGTGCAAGACCATAGAATGTAACTTGGAACAAAACTGAAAGAAACAATAAAATAATTTTTTTGGGACGTTAAATAATATGAAAGAATATATCGCGAGTATTCTTTTTGCGCTTACTTTATAGTAGCATGCAATTTATAATTGTTGCGAAACGTTTCGAAAACAGTTTCGTTCTCAGTCTTTTTTTTTTATTCTAGAGTTGTAACCATTTTTTTTACTGAATATCGAAAGCCGCCGCGCTTGGTTCTCAAAGCCGCAAGTAAAATTTTGAATTGACGACACTGGGTTCTAAATAATGAGTCTGAGTTGATGTATCTGACCAAGCGGCACATGACTGAAGCGTCCCCGCGCGCACTGCGCAGTTTTTCGTTCCCCATCTTGTAAAGTTGACTGTGCGCTCGTTTAAGTTTGATATATACTGTTTACTATATCGTTAACTTTTGCTCTTCTACTTTGGATATTGATTTAAACATAGTGATTTGACTCGATTTTTGTGTTTGTTGTTATATAGTACGAATAATTGTTAAAATGTTTCAATATGTTGAAACACATTTCAACATATTGAAAAGTGGACGTATAATCAACAGCCAGTCACGCGAATTGGTTGTGAAGTTAAAGGAATACTTTGAACGAACGAACACTTTACAATACATAATAATATCAATCAGGTACTGATACGATACAAACTTGAATTGATTTATCGTGAGTATCGAGTAGTCTTATGGTTCCATTACTAGTTACGTCGCGATGACAAATGTCAAAACGGGCCTATTACTTTTTTACGACTATAGTACGTTATAATTCTTCAACTAAATTTAAATTTTCAATGCGGTTACTACATTTTAACTTGCAAAAAAAATTGCATGTAAACAGTGAATTACTATAGTAAGTTAAAATTTACTCGTCCATTACAAGTAGACTTGTGAGTTGGGGTCTAAATTAGAAAAATAAACGCCAGAGACGATAATATTTATTTATTTATCACATAAATTATGAAAATTAATTAAGTTCCAATCCTATACTAAGCCATCGATTCGAGGGAGGATAGCAGAAAGGCATATATATATTTTTTTACACTAAGGATGCGATCACACTCTCCCCGCTTTCGATGTTGTTACTCCTTTTTTGTATAGAACTACTCGCGATAAATCGATAGAAGAACCTAAATTGAAATAATAAACGCTATAGAGACGATCATATTTATTTATTTATCACATAAATTAATAATCCTAATTTAGTTCCAATTTTGCAATGAGCTATCGATTTTAGGTCATAGCAAAATTGGGCCTATATTTATTTACACTAATGCAGTACAAGTTTAGCGGTACAAGTGGTCGGCCCTGATGTTGGATGCGATCTCACTCTCCCACTTGTCTCCGTTAGAGAGTAGCTTCTCCTTGTTGTAGAGGAGCTCCTCGTGAGTTTCTGTCGAGAACTCGAAGTTGGGGCCTTCGACGATGGCATCTACTGGGCATGCTTCCTGTAAATAAATGATTATCATTATCAATGTTTTTTTTAAATAATTAAGTAATATTTAAGACTTCCAAATGTATGTGCATTCAAACAATATAATTATACTATAAGTTATATTATTATATTAAGTTATAAGTTATATTGTTTGAACGCATTCTCTGAAACTACCAGTCAGGCATTTTGTAACCAAGCGCGCTCCACCTTAGGCTGCATCGTCACTTACCATCAGGTGTGATTGCAGTCAAGCGCTCGTCTATACATTATTAAAAAAAAAAAAAAAAAGTAAGGATAAGATTGTTTACATTATAAGACAGGTAAGCATAAATAGATTTTATATGATGATTTACCTGACAGAATCCGCAGTAGATACATTTCGTCATGTCAATATCATACCGCGTTGTGCGCCGGGAGCCATCTTTACGCTCTTCAGCTTCGATTGTGATTGCCTGAAATTAATTCATTTTAAATTTTACTAGCTGACCCGGGCAACTTCGTCTGCACCAAATTATTACCAAATTTTTATTACCGGAAAACACAAATAAAATGACATTTTCTAAAAATGAATCCTAGCTAGATCGATTTATCACCCCCGATGATAAATCGATCTAGCTAGGATCCCGAAACCCCATGTATACTGAATTTCATGAAAATTGTTCGAGCCGATTCCGAGACGGAATCGGAATACAAGAATTGCTCGTTTAAAAATATTCCGACAATTCGGATATACTTACGCATCGCACGCAACAGAATGAAAAAAATGAAAATGAAAAATAACTTATTTGTTATCTAAATTTCAATCAGAAAAAAAATTTGAATCTTTCATAAAGGATATTTTTTGAGAGAGTTATGACTACCCATTGTCTCGTCAATCACAATAGTAAAAAATGCTAGTAACGGGTACGGAGATAACTATCTCGTGCTACGAATACTAGCCCTACTGGAGACAGCCATAGCCATTTTATCCTGTAGAAAAATTGCGGTAAGAAGTCGCGGGCAATAGGGAAAAAAAATTTTATAAATTACTTTTAAGAAAATTTTAAAAACTTTTTACGATGTCTTACTCAGAATTCTCTGTGTATTTATTAATTTTTAACCAACGAAAAATATATTTTTCTAGGGAAATAATAATTACAAACTAAAATTAATATTTACAATAAATAAAAGCCGGGCATGGTACCCTAAATGCTGGCGCTATTGCGCCTTTGAATTAGCCGGTGGCTAAATAAACGCCGGCTCTTGGGTCATCAGAGGTAAAGACCAATTTTTGAGACACGATGTTAATCTTATCTTATATCTTTAAACGAGCAATTCTTGTATATATATAATTGGAATCTCGGAATCGGCTGCAACGATTTTCATGAAATTTAGTATACAGGAGATAAATTGATCTAGCTAGGATTTATTTTTAGAAAATGTCATTTTATTTGTGTTTTCCGGTAATAACCGATTTGGTGCAACGAAGATGCACGTGTCAGCTAGTATTAATAATAAACAGATAAACACAAACTAGGAAATCAGTTTCGGGTAACCGAAACCACAGCGATTCTCAGAAAGCAGTGTCGCTGCCCACTGCGCCAATAGGCCGTTAAATGAACATGATTACAAATTTAAAAATTAACATTACTTGCGATAGTTCAAATTCTAAAATAACCTCTCAATACCTGAGCAGGGCATATGGCTTCGCATAATTTGCAAGCAATACATCTTTCCTCCCCTGATGGATAGCGACGCAATGCGTGTTCTCCTCTGAACCTTGGTGACAGAGGCCCTTTCTCAAACGGATAGTTGATAGTTGCTGGCTCCTGTAATGTAACAAAAAAAAAGAAAATATCAAATGCATTCATTAGTGAACCAATAATAGTACTAAATAACCAGTATCAGTATTTAGCGTCATTCACGTGTGTTCGGATGCTAGTTTATAAATTAATAAATACACAGCAACAATACACACATCGCCATCCAGCCCCAAAGTAAGCTTAGCCTTTATGGGTAATAATATACATAAAGACTTATAATATAAAGATAAACACAAACAAAAACATTCATGTTCATCACCCAAACATATTCCAGTTGTGGGAATCGAACCCACGTTTATAACACAAAGTGTTATAGATTATTTACAATGTGTAACTTAATTATAAAATAACTAGCTGTTGCCCGCGCGTGTTGTCAGTGTCTGGGTGTTTATATGTATATTCTAAGTATTTATGTATATTATTCATAAAAATATTCATCAGTTGTCTTAGTACCCATAACACAAGCTACGCTTACTTTGGGGCTAGATGGCGGTGTGTGTAAAAAAAATCATTATCATCATCTTATCAACCTATTACCGACCCACTACATGGCATGGGTCTCCTCCCATCGAGAAGAGGTTAAAGCTGTAGTCCACCACGCTGGCCCAGTGTGGATTGGTGGACTCCACACATGTTTGAGAACATTATTGAAACAGGCACGCAGGTTTGCTCACAATGATTTCCTTCATTGAAGCAAGTGGAATTTTAATTACTTAAAATGGACGTAATTTAGTAAAGTTAAAGGTGCATGCTGGGATTCCTCAGACCACCGAAAGTGGAGTCCTACCCACTGGGCTATTCCTGTTTCCTCTCTTTGATTATAACTTTATTTAAATAGGCTATTTTCCACATTAATTAAAAATTCAACAAGAGAATTACACCAGTTGATTTAAATCTTTTATTATAAGATTTTCTCACCAACAGACAGTAAAATTTTTTTTCATTGTGCGTGTGACAGAAATGAACAATATTGATTAGGTAGTTTTAAAATTTTTAAGACATTCTTCAAATTTCAAGTTTCTGTCCAACTTAGGTTGTCCGTCTGTCAGTATGTCACAATACTTTGTTATAGGAATAAAGATTTTTATAATTACCTTGAAAATGTGGGCTAAAGTCACAGCAAAACCTCTTGCAAGTTCAGTCCAGAACAGTGTCTGGGCAACCCTATTTGTCATTTCCTTCATACTCATGTCTGGGTCCTCGGCATTAACATATTTGTAGCCAGGGGAAGTTGGTGGATACACTTTGGAGACTTTCCCTTCTTGACTAGAACTGGCATAGCGGACTAGCATACCAGATGATCCAAATGGTCTTACTGAAATCAGTCAGACTGTTAAAACACACTACATTTTCAATAGATGCATACAGTACTCCAGGCTACTGCAGGCTTTTAAAAAGGGTGAGTAAAGGATCAAATACAAGTCCTGCTAAGGATTTTCCTTGGTAAGAATTTCTTTGGCTAACTGATTAAAAAGGAAGCAAGTTACCATGTTTCAGGATGGGAAAAAAAAGAAAACTAAAAAGAAAACTTAGCTGCACTGAATTGAAGGTGCCTAATTGTATCTTTATATTTAGCACTTATAAAGCACTTACTACGTCGTAAAAGCTAAAAATTGCAGTCACTTGTTTAGATTCTATTTTTAATGTTTTGTTTTTACGCGAGGTTATATTTAGTTGCGTAACTTTGCGATTTTAATCAATAATTAACCCTAACTAATAAAACTAATACGTTAATAGAAGATTTTACCTCGAGCCGACACGGAAAATATCTTTGCTACCGACATTTTTATTCACTTTCAATTCCAATTTTTGTAAAAAATCACAAATTTTTGATTATTTTCCAATAGAGAACCGTCAAATAGAAATGATTTTGACAGCTTTCTGGTGTCAACTGGTGCCAACCCTAAAATGTGTCACTGTAGTGTCAAAGTAAAATCGGATACTTGTAAGAAATCTACGGTAATTTCATTATTTTTATTGAGTTTTTTATACATTTATGTCATCAGAGATTATCTCTCTATTTTTATTCTAATTCTATTATGAAAACCTTTTACTGGAATGTTAAATTGGAACATTTGAATACGCATTTTAAAGTCAGACAGACGTCCGTTCCAACGATTTTATTGCAGGTAAAAATCGGTCTTCTCTAGATCCTAGGTGTCCTACTAAATATACTCTATGGGCTATGATCATGCTATGACTATGCTAATAACATAACTAGCAACCAACTTGAAACTTCATCACAATGTCAAACTCTATAACTATAGACTGTCAAAACATTGGAGTGACGTTTACAAATTCTTGTCCGGTGTCGTAAATTTTCGAAAAAATACGCCACGCAGCATGGAAGATCCACCGGCTTCCGGAATGGACTCCAAGAAACCCAGTTCCGAAGATGAAATCACATCTTCAACGGTAAAAATGAGATCCTTTGTCTATACAGTTCCCATTCATCAAGTTGTTCCAGCTCATTACAACTTAATGGTTTTTCGTAGGACCGGCGACCGTTTGGAGGGCTGGAATTCCAAGTTTCCGAAGTAGTTGGTAGGCTAGAAGCTGGAGTGAATGCCCAGGACGCTGTGCTAAACCCCCAGGATGCTGAAGTTAACTCCCAAGATGCTGAAGTGAACTTCCCCGATGCTCCAGAGATGAACAAAAAGGAGCCGCGTAAAACTATTCCTGGTTTCTTTGAGCCAGATGAAACGCCAATGGACGAAATTTTAAAAGTTTTGGAAGACATAGTGATGAAAACTGACCCCAGCTGTGAGAGTATGGAACCTCCTTTACTCCCGACGGATGCTGTGACTCGAGCGGCGATTCTATCGCACAGTATTGCGGCTTTGTTCGCAAGATTAGAACGGAGCCATGCTTCCAAATTAGGGGGCTACATAGCCAGTGAAACTACACGATGGATGTCATATCTGTTTAGGTAAGTTTAAAGTTTGTACTCTTAATCCAATTATCTTGTAAACCTACCTCTAAATTAAACTATATTGAATCTAAAAAAATAGTGCTATCCTATTCTTCAGGATACATTGTGAAAAGTATAGTAATATTATATACATACATAATGTGTATAAAGGATTGTAATAACAAAAAAAAAGTTAATCTTTAAGCTAACAAAAGTAGTTATACCTAACAGTAATTGAAACTAATATGTATGAATGCTTCATAGGTGCTTGTGATGGATCTGCATGAATGTAGAATTTCTATGAATCTGAATAACTTTTAGTCCTGTACATTTGGTTTAGTTAAGAGATTTGTGTACACCAGAATTGGCAACAATATATTTTTACTATGTTTTTTATCTCTTGTTATCCATCTAATATTATAAGATAATATGAGATATTAATTTTAAGTTTAGCACAGTATAGCTATAGAATTGCCATTTGTTACAATAGCTTCCAAACCAGTTCATGATAGTCTCATAATATGTGTTTTATGTATTTTGTGTAACTCATGATAAATTTATAAAACATGTCAACTAGCTTGCATAATTTCCACATATTATAAGAGATCATGGTCATAATCTAGGACTAGGACTAATCTACCTACCTTGATGCTGTGCATAGTCACATCAAAAATGTTTCAGTTTTTAAGTTATTATTTATGTATTTATTTTCTCACTGAAGATCTGAGCGAGATGGAATTGATGCTTTTATTAAAAAATTAAGTGTATATGTAGCTTGGAGCTATATTGGAGTCATAGTAGATTATAATGTTTAAGTTTAATTACATCAAATTGTAGAATTCATTGTTTTGTTCTATAAGTTAGCCCTCCACTACAATCTCACCTGATGATGCAGGATAGAATGGTAGTAAGGTCCTAACTACAATCATTATTCCATAATTGATTTGACTAAAGAAAAGTATCAATATTTTAGTTTACAAATGCATTTAGCAGGTTTTTCTTATACACACATTCCTTTGCATATATCCAGTTAAAAATGAATCACCAACTGTCATCTAATCAGTTGATTATTTTATTTCGTTCTAGAAAATAATTTATATATTTTTTTTATTCCACTACAAGTTAGCCCTTGACTGCAATCTCACCTGTCGGGAAGTGATGATGCTGTCTAAGATGGGAACAGGCTAACCTGTCAAGGTTTTGGCAGTTATATAAAACTCATACCCCTATTCAGTTTCTACTCAACATTGTACCAGAATACTTCTTTGTCGGTTGGGTGGTAACTAGCTACGGCAGAAGCCTACCACCAGATAGATCAGAGAAAATTTTGAAATTATAAATTCTCCTGCTGGGAATAGAACATGGGACCGCCCACTTAAATCCGTAGTGCCCATCGCAGCGTAATGGATATCAACGAAAAAATCTAGTTGACACTGCAGGGAAAAACAAAAAAATAAGTGCTGAGACCCCATAACTTGTGATGGAAATTGGTGTATTGTGTGAAGAATACTTATCAAGGTTATCATATACAAAATAAAAATCAATAAGAAAAGATCCTGTCTTGCCAATCCTGCAATGTGTAGGCAAACCAAGATTTGTCAGCTATTGTCTACCACATAAACATCCACAGGTAGATTGTTATCAGACTATCCACCTTGTTAGTGTACAAACATTTTACAAGCAATAAATAATCTAATCCGATTTAATTGAAACTCAAGGTAATTGATAACAAATGGTGTGGAGAAATTTCAATTATTGTAAAGGTATGGTAAAGTTTTTTTTTTAAACTTGACCCACTTTATGACAAAATGACAATGAAGGTTTTTCAACTTTGACGGCCGATTGGCACAGTGGGCAACAACCCTGCTTTCTGCGTTCAAGGCTGTGGTTCAATTCTCACAACTGGAAAATGTTTGTGTGATGAACATGAATGTTTTTCATTGTCTGGTTGCTTATATGTATATTATAAGTATTTATATATATTATTCACAAGCTACACTTTGGGGATTGATGGCAATGTATGTATTGTTGTAGTATATTTATTATTAATTTAATTTTAAATGATATATCATTCTTATTTGTTTAATTTTTACAGCTTAAAGGGTATCCTTCCCCTATCATTATCATATCAACCACAGGTTAGATGGGTCTTTGTAGGCATTTCCACATCCTATGTGCTTTTATCCAGCAACTTCTTGCCTCTCCGTTTATTATCTGTCTACTATAGACAGAATCTAACAAATCAAAATCCGTGCAACACACAGACTACTTACATTCGTAACAATAACTAAGTAACGTAACGCTCACGAGATTACCGCCATGTGGAGTGTTGAATCGACCGTTATTGTTCCGATAGTAGTTTGTCAATTTTCTTCTCGCGAAAAGCTTCGACCAAAATCCAACAACCAAGCGAAGGCTTCTTAAGCCTTCGCTTGGTTGTTGGCTCAAGGGTCGGATATAGGCCTTGAAACGGCGTGTATTGTGGGGAGATTCCTCACTCTGGACCCTAATCGCCGGTTGCTTGTGCATTCAAAAGCCTAGCAAGCGGTAAAATGTTTTTTTTTTTTTAATTATAAGTTTTTAATAGTGTTGTTTTAATTTATATAATTTAGCATTGTTAATAAGTAAATAAACATTATTTATATTGTTATTTTTTTGGTTACAGGTTGGAAGACTATAATGCTTATTATCACCAAGAACAGTTAGAAGGCTTAGTCCGTGTTACAAAGATGTTGCTCCACCATAGATATCCCCGGTATTTAGAAGATGGAGGTATAAAATCCTTAAATTTTTCCAATATATACTGACACTGCACTGACGATATTAGTAAGAGTGTAGACGTACGCCTGGTCTAACGGAATTCCTTTAACTACACTCTTTAAAAAAAAAAAAAAGCTAACTACTGCTGAAACCCTCCAAAAGACTACATTTAAGAAAATTTTGAAGTTATGATCTCCCAAATTGCCTTTTCTGGGGATTGGTTTATACATTCGGAAAATACTAAATAAAGACATACATTCTAAAATAAAGTTTACGAAAAAATTCAAGTACAAAAACGGGCTTTTCGACGGGCAAATAACCTCTTATTGTATACAAACCTCGAACTAATACTTATGGCAACAAAAATATTATTTTTGAGAGAGCACAGATTTATAATAAACTGCCATCTGATATAAAAGAAGCTAAATCTAAGTTTATTTTTAAGAAAAAATTAAAATTCTACTTGATAAAAAATATGTCAGTATAAGTAGTTTCCAGTAAACGATGATCTTTGTTTAACTTGTATCTTTTTGCTCGGTAATATTTGTGAAACTACCCTATTGTATAAACATTTTCTTTTAGCTGCATTAAGTTATGCTTTATAGATTATAGTTTACTAGCGTACCCAGCCCGCTTCGCCAGGCTAGATTTTACTTTATTTTATTTAAACAATATAATTACATCATTAAATTTTTAATTTAAGTCTCATAATATATTAAATCATTTATTTATCTCCGTAATCATTCTCTTCTATTCTCTTCTCGAGCGGGTGAAGATCATTATCTACACCCATGTACACCCAACAATAGAATATCGTCATAGTAAATAAAAGCTGTATTTGACAGTTTGACAGTTTAAATTTAGGAGTGCTCCGATCGTCACCAAACTTTACAGGATTACTCGCCAGGTCATCATAGCATTCACCACTGCAGTTTTAAGTCCTCTGCGTGTCACCATGTATAGCCAATAGCCAGTCTGTCCCGCCATCTCACCTAAGCTCTTAAAGTTACATTATATTTTCAGCATTAGCGTTCGCGAACCGCCTCCCCTCGATATACAGTTGCGTGGCGAGCCCTTTGGGCGTGGTTCAGCATTTGTGTCGACAGCTCGGCTTGCCGCTCGCCTGCGTTCGACCCGTGCCCGTGGATTCTTCAGGTAAGACGTTTGTTTTGAGTCCACTATTTTCATACTGTTAAAGAATGTGAAAATTTATTCTAAATTTAATTTATTTATATATTACGTTTATTTATTTAAATTATCTATGTATTTTTATACAATATACATTTTGTGTATATATTAAAACACTCTTGGCACCATCCCGTACTCTTGCTGTAAGTCCTTTCTACAAAGGTTGCCTGTAAGAGATTGCTTACAGCAATAAGGTCGCCTTTGCATATCTACATTGTTTACTGTATACCTTAATGTTACTTTTCTTTAAGTTTCTTCTTCTTCTTTTAAACTAGAAATAAGCGTGTGAATAGAAATGAATGTCCTAAACTTTAAAGTGTCAATATTCAATTGTTATAATTATATTGATATCAATTTCGCGATATAGAAATCTTTACATCGTTAAGCGTAGAAATAGAAGGAGAAAATAGCTTACAACTGTAAATTTCAGGAGTTTGATTCAGTGACGACGACGGTGAAGCGATTGGAAATATTTCCTATTTGATACTTGATTTTTTCTTTGTATTAATACAACAAAAAAATATTATAACAAAGAAAAAAATTAAATACTTATATCGATATTTTTCCTAGTGTGATGTTCAAATAGTATAAAGATATAGTAACCGTATTTTATGGGCGACTCTTCTGAGACTTCTTCTCAGAGTCAGGTAAGTCGAAGTAGCTAACCACTAGACTACCTTGGCAGTCGAGTACTGGATTCCGAGGATCGTTAAAATCATTGCCACTTAAGATCACTTTGAAACGAATATGATCCCACTTCTGATGATTTAACTTCAGGTAAGAGTTTGGATCTGGAAGCGCTGGATCGTCTCTGCGAGGAGGACGTAGCAGCTAATCGCACCCCCCTCCTGGTTCTGGGTGAAGTGGGGGGGCCGCCACTAGGTTGGGGCACGCCACTCGCGGCCCTCGCCGCGCTTTGCACTAAACGCAACGTGCATCTACACGTCAGAGGCCACGCACTTGCGCTTCCCGTAGCTTTACCTAGAGGACAGGTACGTTAATGATAATAGTTGATATTCTATGTCAGATGTTTTTTATAGAACTTATGAGTTCTTTAATAAGAAAGTCGATTGAAAGCAGTTGGCTCATCTTTCATTGGCCCGCAAGCTATGGGCAAAGATAATTTATTTGTATATTGCCATAATTACTTATTTGAATCGTTTCCGTCGGCTAAATTTCATTATTTTTTTAGTATAAAGTATGTTTCTATTATTATCATATACATAGAATAATAAAAACATACATTATTAAAGTAATTTAGCTTTGATATAGCAATATAAATATATATACTATGTGTATTATGTTGATTAATATGGACAATTTTACCTCATTCCTTTTTTTCAGAAATACAGCATAGCAGACTCTCTTACATTAACGCCGGGGCCCTGGTTTGGTGTGCCGGGATTACCGACTGTTGTATCCTTTTCAAAAATGTTTCAGAAAGGAGATTTTAAGAAAACTCTCGACTAAAATGATATTTTTCAGCGCCCTTTGAAAGGCTACACCTTTGTGTGTAGTGCAATAAAAACGCATTAAATTTTTTAATGCATTTTTATTTTTAGTATTAAAAAATCTAGCGGTTCTTTTAAAACTTTTTTTTATATAATAAGATTATAAGATTTCTTAAATATAGTTCAACACGATAATATTTAAAAAAAACATTACCCGGCTAAGTTTGTTGTGGGCTCCAGGGGAGTTGGAACACGTTTGGAACCCTCGTAGCTGTAGGTTTAAGACGAACGAAGTAATCACCATCCCCTTACAATTATGTAAACCAATGTGTATGACGCTTCATAAGTGCCTGTGATAGGCCTACATGAATAATGAAATTTTGAATTTGAATATATTTAAGAAATCACGGTTGTAGTTTAAAAAATTTTTGTGAAATAATATTATAGGATAATTTCTTTAGTAATATTTCAGACATTTTATAAAATACCAGAAAGTATTACAGCAAACGATCATTCCAAAGGAGTAAATCCGGTAAGTCGTATAGTTTAAAAGTTTTTTTTTTTACAATTACGACAGTTTGTTCGCAGGACCTTTATGTAAGCGACATGATAACAAACACTAACAGAAATTCAGTACATGTTTCTGAGTCTCCCAGCATTCGAACTCTTGGTTTGTGTTTTTTCATGAAATTGATGATATTTTTAACAGTTTTTTTTGACTACTTAAAGCATAAAAATATCTATTTGGTTTATCGAAAAGAGATATTAAATGGAATTCTGGATTTGGCGACCTCCTTGGCGCAACGGTGAGCGCTGTGAATTTAAGTAGGAGGTCCCGGGAAATTTGGAAATTAATTTCTGAATTTTCCCTGGTCTGGTCTGGTGGGAGGCTTCAGGCGTGGCTAGTTACCAACCTACCGACAAAGATGTGCCGCTAAGCGATTTAGTGTTTCGGTGCGATGTCTCGTAGATACCGATTAGGGGTGTGATGACAACCATACTCCCTAGCAGGTTAACCCGCTACCGTCTTAGACTGCGTCATCCCTTACCCAGGTGAGATTGGAGTCAAGGGCTAACTTATAGAGGAATAAATAAAAGAAAAATAAAAAAAAAACAAAAACGATAATAGCCAAAAAACAGCAATGTTAATTAGAAATAAAGAGCGCGCGATGGCAGCTGTTTCTCTAAATGTGCACTAAATAAATTAAAGTTTATTTACTCTTCAGGCAGGTAGTAGAGAAATCGCTTTAGCCGCGCTGGCTGGGCTGACGGCGGGCTCGGCGCGACTGGCCGCGTTGCCTCTGTGGACGTGCGCACGAGCCGCAGGCGAGAACAGACTTACTAGGCGGATTGTCGCCGCCTTTCGCTCCGCCAGAGCCGCGCGGGCGTTAATAGCCAGTGCTGACTTACGGCTTTTAGTAAGTACACAAGTACTGTATAAAAAAAATAAAAAAGACACATTATATGGCCGCCAATTGTACACTTTTATTTGTACAATTGGCGGCCATTATAACAAAATCAAAGAAGCTGTGATAGCGCATTGGGTAGCAGGTAGACTTCACTTTCGGGGGCCCGAGTTCGAATCCCAGCACGCACCCCACTTTTTAAGTTATGTGCGTTTTAAGTAATTAAAATATCACTTGCTTCAACGGTGCAGGATATCATCGTGAGCAAGCTTGAGAGTTCTACATAATGTTCTCAAAGTTGTGTGGAGTCCACCAATCCGCACTGGGCCAGCGTGGTGGACCCCTTCTCATTGTGGGAGGAGACCCGTGCCCCATAAAGGGCCGGTAATGGGTTGATGTGATGATGACCGCTAAATATCGATCTCTACCAGGCAACCATACCGCAGAGGAAGTGAAGTGATAAATCGGATATGGGTCTGTAGAAAAAAGTTCTTTTTTTAAATATACGAAACAAATACAGACACAGCGATAAGAAAGGAGAAGTAGCGATACAGTTGGTCGAAGCTTTTGATCTCGTGGTTCACGACTCAGGACAGTGTCATCATCATCGTCGACGTCATCACGTGGCGATAGAGATCAACTGCTGTAGATAGACGATGGTTTTACTCTTGCCTTCAGCAGGTCTAGCAAAGACAGGAGACAAAAATGATATCCCCCGATTATATCCATAAAAACATTTCTTAATTTAAGAAAAAATGTGACTGCAATAATTTAAACATTAGAAGTAAGAATAAACTTACAGTGCAATATACTAGGTTACATAAAATTCATTTTCATTCAAGCTTGGGTGTAAATTATTGCTCTAACCACTAGCTCTTCTAATAATTTTAAATGACATTGTGAGATGGTGATAACAAAAAAAAAACACCCGGCTAAATTTGTTGTGGGCTTCTTCTTAGACCAGGACGCGTTTGCAACCCTCGTAGCTTTAGTTTTAAGTTTACGAATGTGGTTATCGCCATCATCTCACTACCGTGTAATTCTTATGTACGCATGAAAAGTGCCACCTATGGGCCTACTTGAATAAAGATATTTTTGACTTTAACTTTGTTTAATTATATAATTAAAGTGTCCACCTGCTAAAGCACGGGAACATGGAATAGGAGAAGTTTACCCCCGTTTATTATTACACATATATATTATTTGGATATTATTTCCACATGTTGTGCTCTGAGAGTTGATCAAGCTATGTGAAAGTTTTATCCTTTCCCCGGGGAGATAATTGTGAGATAAGTGTAAACATATACGGACCAAAGTGGCCTAGCATGGGCGATGCTAGGCCACTTTGGTCCGTATATGTTTACTATAAAATTTTTGTGTGTTTGTTTCTATTGCTTTCTTAACAATTTGAAAATAGACTTTACGAAAAAGAATTGAATCTTATATTTTAAACGAGCAATTCTTGAATATATATAATTGGAATCTCGGAATCGGCTCCAACGATTTTCATGAAGTTTAGTTGGGGGTTTCGGGAGCGATAAATCGATCTAGCTAGGATTCATTTTAAGAAAATGTCATTTTATTCGTGTTTTATCGATAAACATATATTATTGGAATCTCGAAATCGACTCCAACGATTTACATGAAATTTAGTATACAGGTGGTTTCAACAGGGGGCTTTAAATCGATCGCTATCGATAGCTACGATTCATTTATATTGGAATCTTAGAATCATTTATATTGGATATATGACTATTTTTTTAAGTCGACTCATTCGCGGACGAAGTCGCTAGTTTGACTTAATAAGACAAGTAAAGAAAATTGACTTTAATTATTTCCGATATGAACACGTTGAGATTTTGAAATTAAATAGTTTGTTAATCTTTTTAGAGCGATCGGCCTGGTGGTGATGAACCTCCGAACGTTGACTATGTGGTAAGTATTATCAAAATAATTAACTTAGTTTTTAACATCTAATATTCTCGCGTCTAACAGTCTCGCTCTAGCTTCATAGCTTAATAATTTGTGAGATGGTGATAACAAAAAAAAAAACTACCCGGCTAAGTTTGTTGTGGGCTCTTCTTAGACCAGGGCGCGTTTGGAACCCTCGTAGCTTTAGGTTTAAGTTGGCGAACAAATTGGATAGAAGCAGGCGTTACTTTGCGGAAATCTATGATATATTATCAAAACTAAGCTTAATTTGCTATACTCCGCGAAAAGCAGTCAATACTTATACTCCACACCAAGTATGGTGTGGAGTATAAGTATTGTCCACACCAAGTATGGTGTGGAGTATAAGTATTGAAGAAATTATAAATTACACCACACAGATTCGCTTTTCGCGGAGTATAGCAAATTAAGCTTAATTTTGATAATAATTTGGCGAACAAAGTTATCACCCTCCCCTTACAATTATGTAAACACATGTATGAACGCTTCATAAGTGCCTGTGATAGGCCTACATGAAAAATAAATTTTGAATTTGAATTAGAATTTTGAATTTGTTGCTCAATACATATTGATCGCACTTGTTTACTAGAACTAGTTGTCGCTTACTGGTCATCACTTTATCAGGTACGCTCGCGTAGCGTATTTACTATGCACGTGTCGGTCTTTTATCTTTAAATAGGGTTGTCGAAGGTGAACACTTGGAATGTTTTAAATTATTTTGTATGTAAAATATATAATGCTTGTTTTCATTTAATATTTGTACGTACAGTATGTCGTAATTAAATAACACGTTGTATAAGTATCAGTTTATTTTAAAAATAATTTCGTGATAAATAATTGCTAGTAACTTAAACATATTTTTGCGCCTACCGGCGCAGTGTGCAGGGCTATTTCATAACCCGTACTGGAGATTTTCTTCATTTAATATCATCCGCATACCCTGTGCATACCCTCTTTGCACGCCACTGGTTTTGACATATTTTGTAGGACCTGGCGTCATTACTGACTTGTGATGTTTCCAGGAAGCAATATCGCAAGCGTCCGCCTGCGTGGCTTTCCAATTCGCACCGCCAGATGTGGACAAACCACCGCCCTACTACGACAAACTGAACTCCTGGCTGGGACAGGTTCTACAGAGGGAAGCCGATATGGTAAGAACTTAAGAACGATTCGCGCCGTAAATAAACAGTCTTCCCATAAGTCTGAATGAATGAATGAATGAAAGAACACACTTTTATTGTACACCAAAGAAAAAAAGTAGTTACGGAGATATAAATACAGAGCAAGAGAGTACAATTTGATGGCCTTATCGCTACATAGCGATTTCTTTCAGGCAACCAAAGGCGTAAAAGGAAAAAACAAAGAAAAGGGGTAGGTGGTCAAACAATAAGGTTTAAAAATTACAAATCTGTGTCTTTGATCTGTGTAAACAATAATCAATGTCCTAGATATTCCATATCTAACAACGAAAGTGTCCGATTTTGCAGTTATACTTTTTATCGCACAGTTATATTTTGCTTAGTTGTTTTTTTTTAACGGACCTTATAATCTTATAAACCCTTATAACATTTCTCGCGGAATTCGGGTTGTGGCTGAATTGATAGTATTAGAATTTATATACCCAGGTTATATCCACTGACAAGGTTGTCGACTGACAATAGAAGTTTACCCCTGTTTAATAGAGTTGGTATCGTTTCGATTTTTGTTTCGACAGTAAAAATACAATCGCGAGGAGTAATTTAGAGGATTTAGTTAAAGTATTATTTTTATCACAAGCTTTTAATATTTTGTTACAATAAATGTTTTTATATTCTTAGTATATTATTTGCTCAGAGAGTGTATGGAACTGCACTGGAGATACAGTAAACATGAAGTCTTAGTTGATTAAACATTATGGTATTAAACCGATTGACGACAATGACGGCCGATTGGCGCAGTTTGGGAGTCCAAGGCCGTGGGTTAGATTTTCACGGCTGGAAAATGTTTGTGTGATGAGCGTGAATATTTTTCAGTGTCTGGGTATGGTATATGTATATTCTAAGTATTTATGTATATTA
The DNA here is from genome assembly GCF_905163445.1 of Pararge aegeria. Taxonomy (NCBI): domain Eukaryota; kingdom Metazoa; phylum Arthropoda; class Insecta; order Lepidoptera; family Nymphalidae; genus Pararge; species Pararge aegeria. Next base: position 2,254,485 of record NC_053193.1, read on the forward strand.
CTCATAAAAATATTCATCAGTCATCTTAGTTCCCATAACACAAGCTAAGCTTACTTTTGGGCTAGATGGCGATGTGTGTATTGTCGTAGTATATTTATTTATTTATTTGAACCATACTAATCTTGTGTGCGTGTGTATGTCACTGAACTCCTCGTAGACGGCTGGACCGATTTTAATGAATTTTTTGGTATCCTGGATGGTTTAGATTCACAAATTAACCCGACAGGTGGCGGTTGGTTCCGCTAGTAGTCATATATGTTCTAACTTGAAGTAAGATAACATGTCATTTTTATTTAAGTACAGTCTGATTCAAACTTTATATTGTCGTGCACATCTCGCTCAGGACTACCTGAGCGTGACGACACGACACTCATGACAATACACATTTTATCCATTAAAGATTAGTTTTCATCGTTATTAATATTACACTTTATAGATTTTTCAATACACTATAGTCTCAAACACTTTTACAAATGTTTATGTTATAAAAAAAAAAAAACTACGGAGCTGTTTAAACTATGTGTTGGCAAGGCAGTAGTGTTTAGATAAAGTTATTCCTCTCAGATCAGCATAGAAGTATGCGAAACGGAAGCTCACGGCGTAGTCCTGCGATACTGCCCTCTAGAAGGTTCTCTTCTAGAGGAAGACCGCGTGGAAGCGTGGGCGAGCGTTCTAGAAGGACAGTTACACGTACTGCACGCGACAGTAGCTTTACGGGAGCCGTTCCAGCAAAGTGTGAAGGAGCATCCCTGTTTGACCTTGGTGCACGTGCCTGGATGGGCGGGTAAGATTTCCTAATTAATATTATAAATGCAAAAGTATTGCCCCTTAGCGGGCGATGGCGAAACAGCTATGCTTGGAGTATCTCTACGAGATCCGTAGAAGAACTAGAGTTACCGACGTAGCTCAAAGAGTTGCGAAGCTAAAGAACAATGGGTGGGGCACATAGCTCGGAGAACCGATGGACGTTGGGGTCCCAAGGTGCTGGAATAGCGACCTCACACCGGTAAACGCAGCGTTGGACTTCCGACAAGGTGGACGAAAGACTTCAATCGACTTGCTGGGAGCCGCTTGAAACAAGCGGCCCGGGACAGTGAATTTTGGAACTCCCCACAAAAGACCTATGTCCAACAGTGGACGTCAATTGGTTGAATTGATGTTGAAACTGCTAGTCTTATAATAATAATAATTATTATTTCTTTATTTCAGGCAAAGAACATATTAATTCATTTAAAACAACAATTAGTGTTACTTAATATGCAATATCGAATCAAAAATTTAAATTACAGTATAAATTTATTCAAATGACATGTCAAAAATATAAAATTAAAAGACGAAAATAAAATAAAAATTACAATGAATAATGACTATTTGCTCAGTGTGTGTATGTATGTAAACCCACCCAGTGCCTCCTGAACGGGTTATTTAGCTTTCCAATTAGTGTTTGCAAAATGCTGTTGCTGCTGCCGCGAATCCTGCTCATCAAAGATGCAGATCTCTTCCTCATTACACAGTAAAAGTCATCAACGTGAGCATCTTATGAATTAATAAAAAAAAATGTAAAATTATTCCTTAGGCCTCGGCGGTGTACGCTACATACCTCCAGGTTGGGACGAAGCACCGCAAGAAGAACTGAACAATTTAAACAAACAGCTAGTTGAAACTTTAAGAGCCACTGACGGTGCCTTCTCTTGTGGAGATGGAGAAGACGGGATGGCTTGTGTGAGGTGAGAGAACATTCGGCTATGAATCAATCAATCGATCTAGCAATTTGCGTCGATTACTGAATCTTTTTTCTTTTCCGAGAGGGCGCTACTACAAATAACCCTTCGCCTTGTCAAACATATTCCTACAATTTTTCAAGGTCATCGGTTCCTTGGGCTGGAATACCACTCTAGCCTAGCCCGGCACCACTTGTCCCTCCGTAAACGATAACGTAGTCGGGAGTACCAAGCCAACAGCAAAAATTTGGCTTTAGACCAAGTTTTTTGGCATTCCGAAGTCTCGGATAACAGCTACAACAGTATACTGTAAAATAAAATAGCCATTTATTTGTCATCACAAATATATGAAATTAACATTTGTTTATGAGCTCCATTACATACAAAATATGCAAATAAGTCTGCTTGTTAAGTATTTATTCATTTTGATTGCCGTGAAGTTGTTTTTTAACATAATATCTTTATATTGTCACAATAATATATAAATATTTTCTTTTTGTAATTAGCGATTATTTTACTCATTTTTTGTAATTTATGTATTTGTTGTTGTAATTATTACTATAATTCATTATTTATATATTTTTATTTCATTTGTCGTGTGTGGATGAGAACCCAGGATCCTCGTTGCGAGGCTTTCTTTACCCTGTCTGTCCCTGCTATCCTGCAGATATCGCCTCCCCTTTTGGATTTGGGTCTGCCTCGTTTTTTTTTCCCTTTAGGGCCAGTCCATATTGTTGCTTTATTAGTCCACACATCCTCAGTTAGCCTGGCTATGGGTCTGGCCCATTGTCATTTTAGTTTCAGCGCAAGTGACCAAAATTCTATGACTTTCTTTTCTGCTCTGATATCTAATGAGTTAAACTTTTGAATTGTATTAATGTTCAGTAAGCTACGCTCCATCGTTCTTTGGCTGGTTATCAATTTGTTTTTTGTTTTGTCGGTGTGGGTCCAGGATTGAGCGCCATAAAGGTAACTGACTTAAATACATCTCTTAGTGACCAATATCTATTAAATGTTTTTGATCCTCTTCTTTCGAAAAATTATGAAATGTTTTTGAAACGTGCGTAGAGGGTACATTGCCGAAGATCTGTTTGGTGTGGGGTATAAGTATTGAAGAATTTATAAATTACACCACACAGATTCTCCTGCTTTTCGCGGAGCAAATTAGGCTTAATTATCATGGATTTCCATAAAGAAACGCCTGTTTCTATCCAATACCTAATACTCTCCACTCTTCTTTCCACTTCTTCGAGAGTATTTTGCGGTTTGAGAAAGATCTGTTTTCCTAAATAGACAAAATCTTCTACATATTCTATTTCTATGTCGTCCATATATAAATAGAAATATGATTTCTAGGCCTTCATTTCTGCTAGCGTCTTGTAGTGTTTGTACATTCATTGCAGTTCCGCACAATATTCAGTAAACAAGACCATGTCGACGGCAAATCGGAGTGGTGTTACCGTTTGTACCAAGTGGTGTAAGAACGCTAATTCCTAGGTTGTCCCATTTCAGTGTTTTGAAAACTGTCTTCTAGTACTGCTATGAAAGTCGTAGGTGAGAGTGGGTCGCCTTTATTAGCTCCTCTTTCGACTTGAAATACTGATCCAATTGCAATCCAATCCCTCCAATTCCAAGTCTCTAGCTTCACTCTTCTTACGCTTTTAACATACCCATCTTTGATGATGTTAATGTAGACACTGTGTATATTATTCTGAGCTAGTGCTTCCCATATAGAGTTAAAAATATTGTTTTAAAAGCTTTTTTATAGTCAGCTAGTATTCTATATTTTACGTAACGTATTACTTTGCAGATTTGGCATGGTGACGGCAGACACAGATGTTGAGGAATTGCTGGATCTAGTGATATCGGCGGGGAAGGATGTCGAGAACAATTCAAAAGCTCTTGTTGATATGACGGAGGTTGTCAAAAAAGGTTAGTGCTTTTGTCTACTACACGTAGCTCAAGGTTTATGACACTCACATTTATTACAACAAAAGGTAGGAAATATACAGAGCGTAACTGTCAATTTCAATTTTTCATAACTTTTGTGACTGACTGTCTGACTGACTGACTGAATCAAATACAACACAGCGCCTGAATACCCTAATAGTGTTTGAGAGAGAAAAGGAGTTTATGACTTAACATGTATAATAGGTAGTGTATTAAACGCGGACATAGCTGGGGCAGATCTAAGAGATAATTTTTTTTTATTTTTTCATCTTGTTAATACGGCAGGGCCACACTAACTAGATGGGACTACATAATTTATGGATCATCTTTAATTCATTTTCATCCATATGTTATAACAAAAATGAATGAAAAATTACATAAAACATGATATTAATATTGTGTACCATAGTGGTACTCTGCTTATATTGATGAGGACAATTTACGGAGCGATCCCATAGACTGTCCAAGCCGCATTGAATGACGTGATATGAAAAAGTCATACAAAATTTTAAAAAAATTATATGAATTTTTAAATTTATAAAATACACTACACTAGTTGGTCTATCAATATTATTACTTTAAAAAAAATCTTTTTCACAGGCATAACAGCGGCACAGGAGGAATTAGCCCGCGAAGCGTGGCAGGAAGGCTTGTTACGGCGAGTCCCAGTTGTGGGCCGCGTAGTGTCATGGTGGGCTCCGCCCGCGCCTCCCGCTGGCCGACGGTTGTTATTGGCTAACGGGACGTTACAGACCACTGAAGACATATACAGGTTGGTTAACACAGCCTCGTTAAAGAATCGTTATATTTAAAGGACAGGCTCAATGTTGCCTGTTTAACAGTTTTTTACAACACATACAGGTTTGTTAGCAGCTACTAGTTAAATAATTGTCGGGTTTGCAGCACCAGCATGTTGTCTGATTAATATATAAAAGTTAGTTAACACAGCCTAGTTATATAAACATCGGGCTTAAACCACCGGCTCAGTGTTGCCTGTTTATCAGTTTATTTCAACATATACAAGTTGGTTAGCACCGACTAATTAAATAATTGTCGGGTTTACAGCACTAGCTCCATGTTGCCTGTTTAACACATAGAAGTTGGTTAACACAGCCTAGTTATATAATAACCATAGGGTTAAAAGCACCGACGCAGTGTTGCCTGTTTATCAGTTTTTTTACACTCTTTATTCCAGGATATACATCAGTGAGTGTGCTGGGGAACTTCACCATGTTGCTCTTTTGTGGCCGATCTATACGCAAACAGAAAGCTCATGAGAGCGTATTCATTATCATGGTTTTCTTAGATATAGTGGTGGTAATAATATTAAAAGATTGAAGAAAAAAACACAATTAAAACCCGAGTCCGACTCTAACTTGACCGGTCGGCTAAAAAACAAATGCAATAAGCTTTCGAATAGCAAAAAAACTGGAGGTTTTTATACATGCTTATCATCTTTATTTTATTCACAGACGCGTACAAAAGAAAGAGACGGAAGAACCTGCGCGTGCGCATTCTCCCTCGCGGCCAACTCAGCAAGAACACAAATAGCATTACACCAGTGAGTCGCCTCACACACGCATCCATACGAACCTATTGTATAAACGATAAGCTACCTTATAGTGTACTTTATAAAGTCTTAAGTTGCATAACAAAAAGGAGAAAGGCAACTGTATAGTATTATTACTAGTGATTTACCTCACTTATACATAGGTATCTATAGTTCAAACGTTAAGCGATAAGCATGTTTATATCGAAGCAAATAACGTCTAGAATGACAAAAAAAAGGAATTACAACAATCACACATACAAATCCATTATCCATTTATAAATGATAATCAACCTTATGAGTATATAAATAAAGTCTAAGGAAATGCAATAGGAAACCAATGTCCTTACACATACAAATCTGATCTTCAATTGATGGCCATCATATTTCTTAATGTATGTGGTTTAGAATAGCAAGCTTATTTATTTATCTCCGAGAAGGCTTATAATGGCCAAATTCTCTTTTCGTGTATGAAACAACATAAGGCAAGTTTTTTTTTCATATGAGATTGAAGTTGTGCAAATGATAATCAACCGTAAAGTTATGCAATAAGGTCTGATATGCTATATGGTCTGAAACAGTGCAATAAAATGAACCCTATTGCGGCGTGCTAAAATTGAAAATAACATTGTGATAGTGAATAAGAAAATTATAAGGCAAGGCAGCCGAGAGAACGATTTAATAAATCGATAGTTTTGTCCACGTATATTGTATACTTAAACGTATTCCTATAATAATATGCTAGCAATAATTGTAGTTACTATAATAAATGTAAATATTTATATAGAATATATCTTCCCCCCCCCTGATCACGAAAAAAACTTAAGTATTTTTGTTGACGCATCTGTACTAATTAAAAAGGAAAAAATAAATAAAAAAATAGCAACACCCTCTAACATGGTCGTGCGTATAGAAAATAAAACTAAATTAAAAAAAATACAATAGTGAATCTATTGTATTTTTTCTAATCTATTTAACTATTCATGTGATTACTACAGCTGTAGTTATTTTAGCTTTTATATTATGGCGTAGAATATACTATTGTAGAATAGTAAATAGTTTTAACTTAGATTAAAAAAGTCCACTAGGCTTGGAAACACAAAAATTAATGTTAACTATACTAAGTAATGCCTTAATTTATTATTATTAGAAATGATTAACGTCTCGTTAACACATGGAAGATAAAACAAAATTTAACGGGATTTTTTGTAAATTTATAATTTCGTAAATATTTCCAACTATGCCACTGTCTACAGCGTAGCTAAATTTAAGACCCAAATAATGTAAAATCCACTGTCGTGAGTTTTCGACTTATATGTTTATTGTTTATGTAACAATTTGAATCGTACCCATAAAGATTAATGTAATATATACGCGCCCGATAAAAGGTTGGTTTCGGTTGTATATAATCTGTAACGTCAAAGTAAAATGGTATTTAATTATCTAGTTTTAAAGCTCATTTTCATTCACACTTCTACAGCATTTAACGTTACAGTAAAAAAACAGGTTAAGAGAAATTGAGACTGTAAAACGAATACCATTAGGTCCATATTCCTTTTACGTTAGAGTGTTTCAAGCAACCCAACGATCGCGAGCTTGCCGTGGTTAATATTCGAAAATATAATTTTTATTTTACTTAATGGAATGGAAATTAACAAGAGTTTACAGAAACCTTAACTAATAATACTGAGGATGATTTCAATGATCCATAAGTAAACCGGCTACGGCTATAGCGCGTTATACACATTACTACGTGTGATTACTTTTAATTATTTAAGGTGTTTTAGTTCAAATTATATTCCAAATATAGGTTTATAGGTTAGGACCCTTATTAAAAAAGAGTCTTAAGAAGAAGTTTAAGAAAAAATCTTCTTTACGCGCTTTCGAACTGATGAACTAACTCACGAAAATCGAAACGAGCGAGGTTAAGGCTGGGATCTATAAAGCGTAATTAGACTTCGTCAAAATTAGTCTTAGAACGATTTTATATTATTAGATACTTTTGTCAGAATTTCTTAATAATGTAAACAATATTTTCATTACATTTGAATTTTTTGTCTAAAATATCTCTGTCTCTCGCAATTGATTGATTTAAACTTTCGATAGTGTATATATAAAAGCTTCTTTTAAGAGCGAGTATAACATAGTAACTCTTTCATAAGGAAGTTTTGATTGCGTTTTATAATCTACGATTGATTATACAGGTCGATACAGATCATCAAAAAATGTGGCAAGTCGCGACATACCTGTAAATGAAAAGATTACATTTTCACTTCGGAGTGGTCAATTTTGGTGCATGTTAATTCATAAGTTTCTAATTAATATATAAACTATATATACTGATTTATTATTTCCTTATTTAATCATTATTTATCAGTGTTGTATTGTGTATCTATATCACGGAGACAGTAGGTGTTCTGCACGCAAATTTTTTTGTACTAAGCAGTGTAAGTACCTTACATAGGTACTTACACTGCCTAGTGTGAAATTTTCTCATTCATCTATACTCCATTTTTTCTTAAATGTCTTATTATGTAAACAATATTGAAGTAATAAAAATATTTCAGTCTAAAGATCTTTCAGAAATTATTAAAACCTAATAAAATCATACATACAACGGACATGAATTAATGACATCTGCATACCGTTTGCGAAAGGTGCAGAAGTCATTTGTGGAATTGAGTAGGTACGTGCTTTTATAATATGATTCCCAACGCAATTTTAGACCTGCCTATGCATAAGTTTCAACAATGTGTTTAAACACATTTAATGAATCGAGGTTACTATACAATTCATGAATTTCTTAACGACAAGGCTGCTTGGAAGCAATGAATGTAAACTGTTACATGATGTTGAAAAAGAGCAATCTGCTGAGTTTCTTGCCGGCTCTTCTCGGAGGAACCTGCCTTCCGAGAATCCTTCCGCTAGATGGCGCTTTTTCTATACCATATAAATCGTAATTAATATTAGATAATTAGCACCCCAGTCTACAAATTGCTTTGTTGGTCTACTAATACAACCGAGGTTGTAACAGTCTCCGTGAGATAGCTGTAGGATACAATTCTTTATGCTTATGACATCTTATCATTGTTTATAATATTATTATAATTCTCTATTTTGACTTGATTGTATTTACAAGGGACATAGTTCCACTAGTAGAAGCTACCCAAGAGAATTTTGAGAATTGCTAACTGCAATAACTGGATCATATCGCACCACTTACTTTTTATATTTCTCTACATTTTAGCCCTTCATTACAATGTCACCTGCGATGAAATTCTATAAAATACATATGTGAACTCGCTGAAAAACTCAAATATTTATTTGACAGTTTAATCACCACCACCTTCCAATCTTAATTCTTTCCTTTTAAATTCTAGCCTTTTATAATGGTTATTTATAATTGCTGTCTTATTTTATTTTTATTTTTTGACTTTCTTATTAAAACATCGGTTAATTAAGTATTATGCTTTTTTTACTGTACACCATAATAAAGGAATATGAAAAATTAAAATATTATATATATATAATAATTAATAGTGATACAACCTGATTCAATCAAATAATACATTTATTGTGATTTGTAATTATTTAAGTTAATGAAAAGAAAAATAAAGTTATGCAATGTTATGAGAAGATTGTTTATTATTTTATTAATCTGAGTGCTCAACTCAAACCCATAATATAGTTTACGTCTCTATCTATACTAATAATAAATATTAAAAAGTATTTTTTTATTCGTTTTAATCGCCAATCTCCGGTTTCAACTGGCAGTGGATTTGATAATTTTTTTGCATTACCTAATCAAATTCTTGGGGATCGAATAACTACTATTTAACATCACACTACGAACCTTAGGAGCCGAGCAACCGAAGAAATAGCGCAGCGAGTGTTGTGACGCGGTATGCTGGGGTATTTATTTAGTAAAATAGCAGATCAAATTTACTCATCAGTGATCAGGAGTGTATTCTATAAGTGCCCAGTCATATTACATTTACAAGAACCGGGCACTTTTTCTGCTAGGATTCGTAAGGGATTGTGTTCATATCACGTGATCTAACTTGGGCGGGTTTGCTGAAAATGGTTGAGAAATCATGTTTACGCGGTTTTTTTTTCGAAGTAATAATTGACGAAAAAATGATGGTAAGTGGAAAACCTTATAAGCCCCAATTATTGAGTCATAACACAAAAAAATATAGACTAATTTGTGCCGACGCCTTTTAATCCGATTAAAACTTAGAAGTTACTTACAAGCCCTAGGTACAGACTACTGCCTTAGCAGTGTGCGTATAATAATAATAATAATAATAATAAATATACTACGACAATAGGTACACACATCGCCATCTAGCCCCAAAGTAAGCGTAACTTGTGTTATGGGTACTGAGATAGCTGAGCTGAATATTTTTTTATGAATATAATACACATAAATACTTATAATATACAGATAAACACCCAGACACTGGAAAACATTCATGTTCACCACACAAACAATTTCCAGTTGTGGGAATCGAACCCACGACCTTGGACTCAGAAAGCAGGGTCGCTGCCCACTGCGCCACTCGGCCGTCAAACGAGATGTTTTGTTTTGCGATTGATAACAAAACTGTGTCTCAGTAAATGAATAATAAAGGAGTATGGAAACTACGTACAAATCTTCGAAACTGCACACTCGCACAGAATCTGCCGCTATAACGCACCCTGTAAAATCAACGTTGTATTTACCAGCCCGACTGTACCTTCGGAAAGTACTTAAAAGACTTATATCATATATGGTATATATTTTATCCTATATATAAAACAACGATTCCGTCGAATGCATTGTGATCGAACCGCAGTAATTTCAAAATTAGCGTTTGTATGAAGACTCAAACTTATTGGGAAATTACTGAAACACAAACTTTTGAGACCGAATTTTATTCCATTTTTGCTGTATATCATCATATAAAATCAGTAGGTATAGGAAAATATCAATTTGCTCTAAAGGTCGTCGATAGCGCATGCGTATTTTCACCCATTTTTGACGATGGCCCAATTCATTAGCGGCCGCGCCGAGGAAATGCAAGCCCTTCTATCTTGTGATATCCCACTTAAGGCCAGGTTTTCCCGCAGCTTTAGGTAATTGCGCGCTACCTCTTCCCCCGCACTTAATAAATATAATATTAATTTTACCAGACAATTTGTGCACCCCACGCTTTTTGAAGTAAAACTTTTTTAGGCGCGACTACAGAGTAACACAGATTTTCTTTCTGACGGAAGTAACGCTTACGTCAGAGGTCTGTGTAGTTTCCGTTGTTTTAAAATAATAATTTGGATTGGTCGTAAGTACATATCATTTACTCCACGCTTCTTGACTTAAACGCCAGCTAGTGGCAAATATGATAATCAATTAGGATTATTTATTTCCAATACTTTCTGACCGATCAATTGTCGACAAAATTCAACAGTTTAAAAAAGAAATAAATAAATGGCAAAGTTGTTTAAAAATCTCTAAATATATGTACTTGTTTATTTTTACTTTTATTACCTAATAAATTTAGTGACGATTGCGACATTCTATAATATTCAATGACAAAGTGCTGATCTAACCTTCAATTTTCTACTCTCAATTATTCAATGTAACAAATGAAAATGTTTGTGAATGTGAAATTTGAAAGTTATATTAATGAATTTTAAATAGAATGTAAAATGAAATAGTGAATATTAAACGAAATGGCGGAGTCCCAGGAACATTTTACTCTTTCATTAACGCGCATAAAGGTTACACGCACACACTTTTTTTCAGTGCTTATTGTTTTTTTTATCACGAGGCAATTAAATTATTTTTAGTACCAATTTATTTATAACAAAAGGAATAAATAAACAAGTAAATTAAGTTATTTTCAAAATACTTTGCAATTAAAAATATTTATTTTTAAACTGTTGAATTTTTACTCACTTTGCTATTCACAATTGATCCGTTTGAAAATATTGGAAACAAATCATCCTAATTGATTATGATATTTGCCACTAGCTGGCGTATAAGTCAAGAAGCGTGGAGTATAGACATATACTTACGAGCAATCCAAATTATTATTTTTAAATGTACAGACGTCTGACGTAAGCGTTACTTCCGTCAGAAAAAAACCTGAGTTACTCCTAAAGTTTTTGTACAATTTAATCAATTAAATCACCGGAATGAGCCCTCAGACTTTGACAATTGAAAGTGTACACTCAAACCTTGTAGCTAAAAAAAACAAACTTCGTCAATATATACCATATATGATATAAGTCTTTTAAGTACTTTCCGAAGGTTACAGTTGGGCTAGTAAATACAACGTTGATTTGCCACTCATGGTGCGTTATAGTGGCAGATTCTGTGCGAGTGTGCAGTTTCGAAGATTTGTACGTAGTTTCCATACTCCTTTAATATTTATTTACTGAGACACAGTTTTGTTATCAATCGCAAAACAAAACATCTCGTTTGACGGCCGAGTGGCGCAGTGGGCAGCGACCCTGCTTTCTCTAACTTCAGGGTGTTTTTTGTGACGATGTGCGCGCGCATCGCAAAAAGTGAGCTTGCGGACGATGTATTTCCCTCTCTCTCAGTTTCGCAACTATCTTCATCCTGTTAAACTTGAGTAACCATGTGCGCGTGCATTTCGTTACATCGTATAATTTAAAAAAATATCAAAATAAAATGAACTCACTAATGATTACACTGTGGTCATAAATATTGACTATCAATGTTCTACTTTACACTTTAATTATATTTATTTAAAGAAATGACGTTTATGAAGCGATGGGAGCGTGGCTGTCAAAAACTGATACACATCCTATTTCGATCAAGTCCCGCGGGCCACTAAGTGCATGGCTAGAGGGTGCGCGTGACCATTTTATGCTTAAAATAAGCTTATAGAACTATACTTAGATTTTTATTTAAAAAAGTGCCCATTACAATCACAAGTAAATACAATAAGCTTTATTTAGATCTATTATTTTTTTCATTTTGAAACATTAAACATGAGACAAGAATATCGATAAAAATCAACATCTTTCAGATTTTTGAAGTTGTACTTCTTTAGGCGCGTTATGAAAAAATGATGAGAGTGAAATTTTAAGATGCGCGCGCATCTGTGACACAAAATTAGCTAAATATATTTAATAATAGAGGTAATAAATAAATATATTTTTAGGCCATTTCGCTCAAGCTTGTGTCTTAGACCACGCGGTGCAGCAAGCTTCCTACAGCTTCCCGGGCTGACGCCTCCAGGGGCAGCAAACCATAATTTTCAATTTGAATCTGATTAATTACTATAAAAACAAAATACCTTCGTAAAAAGTGAATATTTATCAATGTAAATGTCTTATTTACAGTATTATTGAGTGTTGTGTAAATGCTATTTGCGCTTTGAGTGAAATTCGAGACAAAGCAACAGGTTTTTTTTTTTTTTTCGATGTTCATGTTTTTACGCAGTAGTTTACTTTAATTCGTATAACCAAACCAAAGTATATTTATTAAAGTGATGATTTCTATGAGTTTAAGCTTATTATATTCGTAAATATGTGTAGTGTAGTTTTTTAAATTTCAAATTTCAAAATGAAATAACTATGATAGTTGACTCATAGTGGCTAAGAAGAAGCTTTTTACTTGATTTACTTTAGGTACTTACTAGCTAACATCTACTTTTTTTTTCTTTTATAGGTAATATACCTAGCTGTACCTAGCGTTTACCTTGTACAATAAAAAGAACACGTTACAATACGTTTGGAAAAATGTACAAGAGGAGAACATTCGTGCTACGTTGCATAATAAGTAACTCCAAATACGTCATACATTTGCCTATTTTGGCACTTTTCACATTCATATTACGTACTTTAACGGGACAGGAGCAAGAACATGAAATGTCCTGCCCCTTTGTAAATAGCAATAGCACTTTACCCGTATTAGAAAGAAGTTCTAATCTACCCTCGCGGTCCATTTTTATGTACGCGACCTCTTGCCCTGGAAATTTGACTGCAAGACAGCACTGCTCTATAGAATCTGCCGCTATAACGCACCCTGAGTGGCAAATCAACGTTGTATTTACCAGCCCAACTGTACCTTCGGAAAATTTGACTCACGAGAACTTTAATAATGTAAAATTTTGGAGCATTAATATCAAAGAATTCTGTAAGGGGACACCTTTGGGGGATTTAATAATTGATGTCTTGCCAAAATGTAGTCGTAATCGTGTTTCAATAAGTCTGGATGTGTTGAAATATTTAACGCTGGCTCAATGGGGTGGGATATACTTGGACATAGATATGGTGGTTGCACAGCCTTTGCGATCTTTGGCAAGGAATTGGGCGACCAGAGAGAGCGATGATACAGTTGGGGAAGGTGTCTTGGCTTTTTCCAGGGACGCTGTTGGAAGAAAATTATCTGGAATCGCTGTCAAGTTAGTTAATTTATTGTTTAAAGTAGCGTTTTAGTTTTAAGTGTAAAAACGTATCTTAAGCCCGTCGCCGCGACGGTCTGGTTGATAGTAAATTTTAACAAGATCGGTTCAGTCATATTTTTTTCCGTGAAAACAATCAAACAACTCTGTCTAGAAGTATGTCAGCATAGCACAATTAAGTAGGTAGGTAGTTCAAATACTTCTTATTCTATGAGTAATTCCGAAATAAATACATTGAGAGTTCTTCATTATGTTCTCAAGGGCGTGTGAAGTCTGTCAATCCGCACTTGGCCAGCGTGGTAGACTATAACGGAGTATAAACCCTTCTAATTCTGAGCATTCTGAGATGCATACTTGAATCACTTGTTACCTACTAAATAAGGAGGTTGTAACGACCGGTATTCAGCGATCGTAATTTTGTTTACATATTATGTTAGTTTATATTTGATTAATCATGTTATGTTTTTAACTTTCAGTGAAATGCAATCGATTTTATGTAGAGGTGACTGCATTCATACATGGCAACCGACGGTCATGACCAAAGTTCTGAAAAAAGTTTGTTCGACCCCAGACACCTTGTACATGTCCTCTGCTACGTGTAATGGTGATTATATACTCTTGTATCTATTTTATTTCAGTCATAGGGTTCATAGAGTACTCTGTTTTACGATTTTTATTTAAGTTTGCATGCTCTGTTAAGTAAGTATCGAAAGCTTAAGTAAGTTGTAATCAAAAACTTGCTATGCTGTGTGCACTGCTGGTAGGCTTGTGATTAAATACAATTTAAAAGAAAAAATAATATCAGTAGGTATGCCTCGTCACATAAACCCTGCGTGATTTGAAACTAGGTGAGTTACATAGATGTAGTTAATTGTTGAACAACACAAAGCGTCAAACTGCCAACTTGTGCAAAATGTATTTTTTTTTAAATGTCAACCGCAATATAAGTATTTTCCCTCCAGCCTATGTAGGTACCTATTTAAAACTTTGCAACTCTCTTTAATTTAAATTATTTTTCCAGGCTTTGAAATATATGGTCCAGAGTTTTTCCACCCCATACCAGAAGTCCGGGCCATTGAATATTTCGTCCCAGGAGAATTATGGACTACAAACGCATATGCTTACAATTTGTGGGACCACAGTACCAAGGACTACAAAGTTATGAGAAGTTCTCCACTAACCAAACTAGCGAAAAGATTCTGCCCTTTGACTTTTAAAATGTATTCTGATCAATTCGGGTTCTAATGTAAGCAAATATATCAAACACATTGTATGTAATTTCAAAAGTTATTTAATCTAAAAAATGCAATAGTAAACAGAGTTAAAATAAGCTCGTTTTTTTTTAACTTACCCAATTTTGATTTTTGTTTGTGTTTATTATGAGGAGTGCCAAATGATATTAAGTCCTCTGCCCAATTCTACTATTATTATAACAAAATGGTAATATTAACGTTGAAAGTTATTTAATCAATGCTAAAACAGTATTAACCCGAAGAAGGAGAAGAAATCATTGTTCTTTGGTTTTTCATTGATTTTATACATTCTGGGTTTTTCATATACACGATGGAACATTATTTAAACCAACCAATTTCTAAAAGGTATGTAGGAATCGTAGGAATACCATTGCTGTCAGAGGCTAACAGAAATGGTTTGACAATGGTTCAATCGCTCAGCGCGCAGATCCAATAAACCAAAAAGAAGAATAAAAACAGAAATGTTATTCCTACAGGGCACCCGACATTGTTTAGAGAATATGTAGGTACCTCGCATTTCAGTCATTTGGTTTATCATCTAAATTACCCGAAAACTCATCATCAGATCTTTAAGAAACTTAAATGAGGCTATTCCGTGATAAATTCCTTTCAACGAAAGAGTAATGCTGCAAATCCGTCTATTATGCCCTACAAAAGAAAATAGATAATAAATTAACATCCGAATTGGTATCCTCCTCCTATTTGAAGTCGTTTTCGAACATTTTCCGTTGAAAAGCAGTTCGATACCTTTAGCGTAGTAGCATAACTAGTATAAAAAACGTTCACCATTGCTATTAGCGACAAAATTGTCCAAATCAAATGCTTTCAATACGACCGGATGAGGGATATTCTTTGGATTACCTACCTGTTTTCTTCTTTGGCTTATGAGATTATTGGCCAACAAACAATTAGTTTATTAAAAAAGCAATGACAACAATATATAAGAAAAAAAAACTGTCGTCGTTCAAAGCGAGTAAAGTTCAATCGGTTACTGAAACACCGTAACTTACGAGAAATGGCTGAAACCAAGAAGTAAACATTACAACTTTCTGTTATCCGCAGCAAGCAGATTGCAGATTTTTAATATAAAATCATACTTAATATTCAGCAGCTTTTACTACCTGTGACTTGCAGAAATCTATTTAAAGATGTAAATCCAATCGCTAATGATCTTTTAATAATCGATCTGGCGATCTGGCTATCTTTCATCATTGAATTACTTTTATTATTTCTTGAATCTTCTTTAAAAATTGTGACTCGTCGCCCGCGACTTATTCGTCTTAAAATAAATTTAAAAGCTGCAAAATCTGTACGACACAATTCATGTCAAGACATAGTTATTATTCATTGTTACGTCTCCTGACTTTGAGGATGCTCTGGTTAACAAAATGTGCATTGTAGTTCCATTTTGAAAGTCTGCTTGATATGGAGTATAAAGATTGAAGTAATTAAATCTGTATGTGCACCATATAGTGCACATACAGATTTTTTCTGCTTTTTGAGGATTAAGTGTAGCAATAGAAGAAAAGGCATTGCTTATTTTTACTTAATTAATAAGTAAAAAAAAGTAATGCCTGCTTCTATCCATTATTCATAATAAAAATAATAATATTTTTTTAATAACTATGCAATGATGATTGATCTAAAATGCCTTTAATATGTTATAAAACCTGACTTGCTTATGCCTTTCAGCTCTTTACAAAAAAATAATAAAGGTAGATTGGTTAATAATTGCAGACTCTACTAGAAGACTAGGAAACTAATAGAAGTAGAATAAATTATGCCAAAGACATCAAAACTATTCAGAATATTGAGGTTTGTGAATAAATGAATATAATCAGTATCTATTAGTCACTAAGATAAAATCGAAAATAAGAAAGAAAATGTGTTATGTATTTGGTGTTTTCCTCAACTGCCCTGGTGCAGTGGTGCTCTGGTGGATAGGTTGTAAGGGAAGTCTTGGGTTTGATACACAGCAGAGGGAAATCAGTAATTTAGAATGTCTGAATTGGTCTACATGGGGCTTCAACCCTGGCTAGGTACCACCTGACTGACAAGGACATGCAGCCAACCAACTTACCAATTTATTTCTGGCACTATCAAAGCTGTTTTGGGGAAATTCCACCAGAAATATAGTCAAATTAAAGTTACTACCACTAGCACGTTACGTTCTAGACTCTAGTATTACCCACTAATACATGAGTATCATTGTATGACGTTAACTGTAAGAGACCCATGTCCAGGAGTAAGGCCTTAACTAGGCTGTTTTGATACAAAATATTGTAAGACAGAATGATGGAAAACCAAAGTACATTTGTGTGAATTGTGTACAGACACTTTGTAAAGCTGTTGAGTTGAAGCAAGTAGCTGAGGTGAACCAATGGAGGTTAGCACAAGAGGCTGAGATGGGTAAAGTTTGACAAAATGCATTTAAACTAAAATAATGTTTAATAGCAGTTAGTAAGCAGTCCACTTAGATTACGCAACCATATGTGTTAGATGCAATTGTGTTTACTTTTACAGAACCATGTTTAAACTTCAACTTTTTAATGCATAAGTTTTAACAATGTGTTTAAACACTTTTAATGAATCGAGGTTACTATACAATTGATGAATTTCTTAACGACAAGGCTGCTTGGAAGCAAAGATTGTAAACTGTTACATGATGTTGAAAAAGAGAAATCTGCTGAGTTTCTTGCCGGCTCTTCTTGAAGGAAACTTCCTTCCGAGAATCCTTCCGCTAGATGGTTTTGTTGGTCTACATTAACATGCGAACTACAGACCACAAGGCATTGATAATACAACCGAGGTTATAACAGTCTCCGTGAGATAGCTGTAGGATACATGTTTTATGCTTATGACATCTTATCATTGTTCATAATATTACTTATTATAATTCTCTATTTTGACTTGATTGTATTTACAAGGGACATAGTTCCACTAGTAGAAGCTACCCAAGAGAATTTTGAGAATCGCTAACTGCAATATCTGGATCATATCGCACCACTTACTTTTTATATTTCTCTACATTTTAGCCCTTCATTACAAATGTCACCTGCGATGAAATTATATAAAATATGTGAACTCGCTGAAAAACTCAAATATTTATTTGACAGTTTAATCACCACCACCTTCCAATATAATTCTTTCCTTTTAAATTCTAGCCTTTTATAATGGTTATTTATAATTTCTGTCTTATTTTATTTATATTTTTTGACTTTCCTATTAAAACATCGGTTAATTAAGTATTATTCTTGTTTTACTGTACACCATAATATAGGAATATGAAAAATTAAAATTGCCGATTAATTGCGAAAAAATGTGTGATACAACCTGATTCAATCAACTAATACATTTATTGTGATTTGTAATTATTTAAGTTAATGAAAAGAAAAATAAAGTTATGCAATGTTATGAGAAGATTGTTTATTATTTTATTTATCTGAGTGCTCAACTCAAACCCATAATATAGTTTACGTCTATCTATACTAATAATAAATATTAAAAAGTATTTTTTTATTCGTTTTAATCGCCAATCTCCGGTTTCAACTGGCAGTGGATTTGATATTTTTTTTGCATTACCTAATCCAATTCTTGGGGATCGAATAACTACTATTTAACATCACACTACGAACCTTAGGAGCCGAGCAACCGAAGAAATAGCGCAGCGGGTGTTGTGACGCGGTAGGCTGGGGTATTTATTTAGTAAAATAGCAGATCAAATTTACTCATCAGTGATCAGGAGTGTATTCTATAAGTGCCCAGTCATATTACATTTACAAGAACCGGGCACTTTTTCTGCTAGGATTCGTAAGGGATTGTGTTCATATCACGTGATCTAACTTGGGCGGGTTTGCTGAAAATGGTTGAGAAATCATGTTTACGCGGTTTTTTTTTCGAAGTAATAATTGACGAAAAAATGATGGTAAGTGGAAAACCTTATAAGCCCCAATTATTGAGTCATAACACAAAAAAATATAGACTAATTTGTGCCGATGCCTTTTAATCCGATTAAAACTTAGAAGTTACTTACAAGCCCTAGGTACAGACTACTGCCTTAGCAGTGTGCGTATAATAATAATAATAATAAATATACTACGACAATAGGTACACACATCGCCATCTAGCCCCAAAGTAAGCGTAACTTGTGTTATGGGTACTGAGATAGCTGAGCTGAATATTTTTTTATGAATATAATACACATAAATACTTATAATATACAGATAAACACCCAGACACTGGAAAACATTCATGTTCACCACACAAACAATTTCCAGTTGTGGGAATCGAACCCACGACCTTGGACTCAGAAAGCAGGGTCGCTGCCCACTGCGCCACTCGGCCTTCAAACGAGATGTTTTGTTTTGCGATTGATAACAAAACTGTGTCACAGTAAATGAATACTAAAGGAGTATGGAAACTACGAACAAATCTTCGAAACTGCACACTCGCACAGAATCTGCCGCTATAACGCACCCTGTAAAATCAACGTTGTATTTACCAGCCCGACTGTACCTTCGGAAAGTACTTAAAAGACTTATATCATATATGGTATATATTATATCCTATCCTATAAAATTTCAAAATTAGCGTTTCGTATAAAGACTCTCAAACTTGGAAAAGTAACTGAACCACAAACTTTTGAGAGCGAATTTATTACATTTTTGCTGTTATTTATGTCATTATATAAAATCAGTAGGTATAGGAAAAAATCAATTCGCTCTAAAGGTCGTCGATAGCGCATGCGTATTTTCACCCCTTTTTGACGATGGCCCAATTCATTAGCGGCCGCGCCGAGGACAGATATAATGCCAGCGGAGTGCAAGGAATTGCAAGCCCTTCCATCTTGTGATATCCCAATTAAGGCCAGGTTTTCCCGCAGCTTTAGGTAATTGTTAATATTAATTTTACCAGACAATTGGTGCACCCCACGCTTTTTGAAGTAAAACTTCTTTAGGCGCGACTACAGAGTAACCCAGATTTTTTTCTGACGGAAGTAACGCTTACGTCAGACGTCTGTACATTTAAAAATAATAATTTGGATTGGTCGTAAGTACATATCATTTACTCCACGCTTCTTGACTTAAACGCCAGCTAGTGGCAAATATGATAATCAATTAAAATCAAAAAGAAATAAATAAATTGCAGAGTTGTTTAAAAATCTCTAAATATATGTACTTGTTTATTTTTACTTTTATTGCCTAATAAATTTAGTGACGATTGCGACATTCTATAATATTCAATGACAAGGTGCTGATCTTTAACCTTCAATTTTCTACTCTCAATTATTCAATGTAACAAATGAAAATGTTTGTGAATGTGAAATTTGAAAGTGATATTAATGAATTTTAAATAGAATGTAAAATGAAATAGTGAATATTAAACGAAATGGCGGAGTCCCAGGAACATTTTACTCTTTCATTAACGCGCATAAAGGTTACACGCACACACTTTTTTTCAGTGCTTATTGTTTTTTTTATCACGAGGCAATTAAATTATTTTTAGTACCAATTTATTTATAACAAAAGGAATAAATAAACAAGTAAATTAAGTTATTTTCAAAATACTTTGCAATTAAAAATATTTATTTTTAAACTGTTGAATTTTTACTCACTTTGCTATTCACAATTGATCCGTTTGAAAATATTGGAAACCAATCATCCTAATTGATTATGATATTTGCCACTAGCTGGCGTATAAGTCAAGAAGCGTGGAGTATATGACATATACTTACGAGCAATCCAAATTATTATTTTTAAATGTACAGACGTCTGACGTAAGCGTTACTTCCGTCAGAAAAAAACCTGAGTTACTCCTAAAGATTTTGTGCAATTGAATCAATTAAATCACCGGAATGAGCCCTCAGACTTTGACAATTGAAAGTGTACACTCAAACCTTGTAGCTAACTTCGTCAATATATACCATATATGATATAAGTCTTTTAAGTACTTTCCGAAGGTTACAGTTGGGCTAGTAAATACAACGTTGATTTGCCACTCATGGTGCGTTATAGTGGCAGATTCTGTGCGAGTGTGCAGTTTCGAAGATTTGTACGTAGTTTCCATACTCCTTTAATATTTATTTACTGAGACACAGTTTTGTTATCAATCGCAAAACAAAACATCTCGTTTGACGGCCGAGTGGCGCAGTGGGCAGCGACCCTGCTTTCTCTAACTTCAGGGTGTTTTTTGTGACGATGTGCGCGCGCATCGCAAAAAGTGAGCTTGCGGACGATGTATTTCCCTCTCTCTCAGTTTCGCAACTATCTTCATCCTGTTAAACTTGAGTAACCATGTGCGCGTGCATTTCGTTACATCGTATAATTTAAAAAAATATCAAAATAAAATGAACTCACTAATGATTACACTGTGGTCATAAATATTGACTATCAATGTTCTACTTTACACTTTAATTATATTTATTTAAAGAAATGACGTTTAAGAAGCGATGGGAGCGTGGCTGTCAAAAACTGATACACATCCTATTTCGATCAAGTCCCGCGGGCCACTAAGTGCATGGCTAGAGGGTGCGCGTGACCATTTTATGCTTAAAATAAGCTTATAGAACTATACTTAGATTTTTATTTAAAAAAGTGCCCATTACAATCACAAGTAAATACAATAAGCTTTATTTAGATCTATTATTTTTTTCATTTTGAAACATTAAACATGAGACAAGAATATCGATAAAAATCAACATCTTTCAGATTTTTGAAGTTGTACTTCTTTAGGCGCGTTATGAAAAAATGATGAGAGTGAAATTTTAAGATGCGCGCGCATCTGTGACACAAAATTAGCTAAATATATTTAATAATAGAGGTAATAAATAAATATATTTTTTAGGCCATTCCGCTCAAGCTTGTGTCTTAGACCACGCGGTGCAGCAAGCTTCCTACAGCTTCCCGGGCTGACGCCTCCAGGGGCAGCAAACCATAATTTTCAATTTGAATCTGATTAATTACTATAAAAACAAAATACCTTCGTAAAAAGTGAATATTTATCAATGTAAATGTCTTATTTACAGTATTATTGAGTGTTGTGTAAATGCTATTTGCGCTTTGAGTGAAATTCGAGACAAAGCAACAGGTTTTTTTTTTTTTTCGATGTTCATGTTTTTACGCAGTAGTTTACTTTAATTCGTATAACCAAACCAAAGTATATTTATTAAAGTGATGATTTCTATGAGTTTAAGCTTATTATATTCGTAAATATGTGTAGTGTAGTTTTTTAAATTTCAAATTTCAAAATGAAATAACTATGATAGTTGACTCATAGTGGCTAAGAAGAAGCTTTTTACTTGATTTACTTTAGGTACTTACTAGCTAACATCTACTTTTTTTTTCTTTTATAGGTAATATACCTAGCTGTACCTAGCGTTTACCTTGTACAATAAAAAGAACACGTTACAATACGTTTGGAAAAATGTACAAGAGGAGAACATTCGTGCTACGTTGCATAATAAGTAACTCCAAATACGTCATACATTTGCCTATTTTGGCACTTTTCACATTCATATTACGTACTTTAACGGGACAGGAGCAAGAACATGAAATGTCCTGCCCCTTTGTAAATAGCAATAGCACTTTACCCGTATTAGAAAGAAGTTCTAATCTACCCTCGCGGTCCATTTTTATGTACGCGACCTCTTGCCCTGGAAATTTGACTGCAAGACAGCACTGCTCTATAGAATCTGCCGCTATAACGCACCCTGAGTGGCAAATCAACGTTGTATTTACCAGCCCAACTGTACCTTCGGAAAATTTGACTCACGAGAACTTTAATAATGTAAAATTTTGGAGCATTAATATCAAAGAATTCTGTAAGGGGACACCTTTGGGGGATTTAATAATTGATGTCTTGCCAAAATGTAGTCGTAATCGTGTTTCAATAAGTCTGGATGTGTTGAAATATTTAACGCTGGCTCAATGGGGTGGGATATACTTGGACATAGATATGGTGGTTGCACAGCCTTTGCGATCTTTGGCAAGGAATTGGGCGACCAGAGAGAGCGATGATACAGTTGGGGAAGGTGTCTTGGCTTTTTCCAGGGACGCTGTTGGAAGAAAATTATCTGGAATCGCTGTCAAGTTAGTTAATTTATTGTTTAAAGTAGCGTTTTAGTTTTAAGTGTAAAAACGTATCTTAAGCCCGTCGCCGCGACGGTCTGGTTGATAGTAAATTTTAACAAGATCGGTTCAGTCATATTTTTTTCCGTGAAAACAATCAAACAACTCTGTCTAGAAGTATGTCAGCATAGCACAATTAAGTAGGTAGGTAGTTCAAATACTTCTTATTCTATGAGTAATTCCGAAATAAATACATTGAGAGTTCTTCATTATGTTCTCAAGGGCGTGTGAAGTCTGTCAATCCGCACTTGGCCAGCGTGGTAGACTATAACGGAGTATAAACCCTTCTAATTCTGAGCATTCTGAGATGCATACTTGAATCACTTGTTACCTACTAAATAAGGAGGTTGTAACGACCGGTATTCAGCGATCGTAATTTTGTTTACATATTATGTTAGTTTATATTTGATTAATCATGTTATGTTTTTAACTTTCAGTGAAATGCAATCGATTTTATGTAGAGGTGACTGCATTCATACATGGCAACCGACGGTCATGACCAAAGTTCTGAAAAAAGTTTGTTCGACCCCAGACACCTTGTACATGTCCTCTGCTACGTGTAATGGTGATTATATACTCTTGTATCTATTTTATTTCAGTCATAGGGTTCATAGAGTACTCTGTTTTACGATTTTTATTTAAGTTTGCATGCTCTGTTAAGTAAGTATCGAAAGCTTAAGTAAGTTGTAATCAAAAACTGTGTGCACTGCTGGTAGGCTTGTGATTAAATACAATTTAAAAGAAAAAATAATATCAGTAGGTATGCCTTGTCACATAAACCCTGCGTGATTTGAAACTAGGTGAGTTACATAGATGAAGTTAATTGTTGAACAACACAAAGCGTCAAACTGCCAACTTGTGCAAAATGTATTTTTTTTTAAATGCCAACCGCAATATAAGTATTTTCCCTCCAGCCTATGTAGGTACCTATTTAAAACTTTGCAACTCTCTTTAATTTAAATTATTTTTCCAGGCTTTGAAATATATGGTCCAGAGTTTTTCCACCCCATACCAGAAGTCCGGGCCATTGAATATTTCGTCCCAGGAGAATTATGGACTACAAACGCATATGCCTACAATTTGTGGGACCACAGTACCAAGGACTACAAAGTTATGAGAAGTTCTCCACTAACCAAACTAGCGAAAAGATTCTGCCCTTTGACTTTTAAAATGTATTCTGATCAATTCGGGTTCTAATGTAAGCAAATATATCAAACACATTGTATGTAATTTCAAAAGTTATTTAATCTAAAAAATGCAATAGTAAACAGAGTTAAAATAAGCTCGTTTTTTTTTAACTTACCCAATTTTGATTTTTGTTTGTGTTTATTATGAGGAGTGCCAAATGATATTAAGTCCTCTGCCCAATTCTACTATTATTATAACAAAATGGTAATATTAACGTTGAAAGTTATTTAATCAATGCTAAAACAGTATTAACCCGAAGAAGGAGAAGAAATCATTGTTCTTTGGTTTTTCATTGATTTTATACATTCTGGGTTTTTCATATACACGATGGAACATTATTTAAACCAACCAATTTCTAAAAGGTATGTAGGAATCGTAGGAATACCATTGCTGTCAGAGGCTAACAGAAATGGTTTGACAATGGTTCAATCGCTCAGCGCGCAGATCCAATAAACCAAAAAGAAGAATAAAAACAGAAATGTTATTCCTACAGGGCACCCGACATTGTTTAGAGAATATGTAGGTACCTCGCATTTCAGTCATTTGGTTTATCATCTAAATTACCCGAAAACTCATCATCAGATCTTTAAGAAACTTAAATGAGGCTATTCCGTGATAAATTCCTTTCAACGAAAGAGTAATGCTGCAAATCCGTCTATTATGCCCTACAAAAGAAAATAGATAATAAATTAACATCCGAATTGGTATCCTCCTCCTATTTGAAGTCGTTTTCGAACATTTTCCGTTGAAAAGCAGTTCGATACCTTTAGCGTAGTAGCATAACTAGTATAAAAAACGTTCACCATTGCTATTAGCGACAAAATTGTCCAAATCAAATGCTTTCAATACGACCGGATGAGGGATATTCTTTGGATTACCTACCTGTTTTCTTCTTTGGCTTATGAGATTATTGGCCAACAAACAATTAGTTTATTAAAAAAGCAATGACAACAATATATAAGAAAAAAAAACTGTCGTCGTTCAAAGCGAGTAAAGTTCAATCGGTTACTGAAACACCGTAACTTACGAGAAATGGCTGAAACCAAGAAGTAAACATTACAACTTTCTGTTATCCGCAGCAAGCAGATTGCAGATTTTTAATATAAAATCATACTTAATATTCAGCAGCTTTTACTACCTGTGACTTGCAGAAATCTATTTAAAGATGTAAATCCAATCGCTAATGATCTTTTAATAATCGATCTGGCGATCTGGCTATCTTTCATCATTGAATTACTTTTATTATTTCTTGAATCTTCTTTAAAAATTGTGACTCGTCGCCCGCGACTTATTCGTCTTAAAATAAATTTAAAAGCTGCAAAATCTGTACGACGCAATTCATGTCAAGACATAGTTATTATTCATTGTTACGTCTCCTGACTTTGAGGATGCTCTGGTTAACAAAATGTGCATTGTAGTTCCATTTTGAAAGTCTGCTTGATATGGAGTATAAAGATTGAAGTAATTAAATCTGTATGTGCACCATATAGTGCACATACAGATTTTTTCTGCTTTTTGAGGATTAAGTGTAGCAATAGAAGAAAAGGCATTGCTTATTTTTACTTAATTAATAAGTAAAAAAAAGTAATGCCTGCTTCTATCCATTATTCATAATAAAAATAATAATATTTTTTTAATAACTATGCAATGATGATTGATCTAAAATGCCTTTAATATGTTATAAAACCTGACTTGCTTATGCCTTTCAGCTCTTTACAAAAAAATAATAAAGGTAGATTGGTTAATAATTGCAGACTCTACTAGAAGACTAGGAAACTAATAGAAGTAGAATAAATTATGCCAAAGACATCAAAACTATTCAGAATATTGAGGTTTGTGAATAAATGAATATAATCAGTATCTATTAGTCACTAAGATAAAATCGAAAATAAGAAAGAAAATGTGTTATGTATTTGGTGTTTTCCTCAACTGCCCTGGTGCAGTGGTGCTCTGGTGGATAGGTTGTAAGGGAAGTCTTGGGTTTGATACACAGCAGAGGGAAATCAGTAATTTAGAATGTCTGAATTGGTCTACATGGGGCTTCAACCCTGGCTAGGTACCACCTGACTGACAAGGACATGCAGCCAACCAACTTACCAATTTATTTCTGGCACTATCAAAGCTGTTTTGGGGAAATTCCACCAGAAATATAGTCAAATTAAAGTTACTACCACTAGCACGTTACGTTCTAGACTCTAGTATTACCCACTAATACATGAGTATCATTGTATGACGTTAACTGTAAGAGACCCATGTCCAGGAGTAAGGCCTTAACTAGGCTGTTTTGATACAAAATATTGTAAGACAGAATGATGGAAAACCAAAGTACATTTGTGTGAATTGTGTACAGACACTTTGTAAAGCTGTTGAGTTGAAGCAAGTAGCTGAGGTGAACCAATGGAGGTTAGCACAAGAGGCTGAGATGGGTAAAGTTTGACAAAATGCATTTAAACTAAAATAATGTTTAATAGCAGTTAGTAAGCAGTCCACTTAGATTACGCAACCATATGTGTTAGATGCAATTGTGTTTACTTTTACAGAACCATGTTTAAACTTCAACTTTTTAATGCATAAGTTTTAACAATGTGTTTAAACACTTTTAATGAATCGAGGTTACTATACAATTGATGAATTTCTTAACGACAAGGCTGCTTGGAAGCAAAGATTGTAAACTGTTACATGATGTTGAAAAAGAGAAATCTGCTGAGTTTCTTGCCGGCTCTTCTTGAAGGAAACTTCCTTCCGAGAATCCTTCCGCTAGATGGTTTTGTTGGTCTACATTAACATGCGAACTACAGACCACAAGGCATTGATAATACAACCGAGGTTATAACAGTCTCCGTGAGATAGCTGTAGGATACATGTTTTATGCTTATGACATCTTATCATTGTTCATAATATTACTTATTATAATTCTCTATTTTGACTTGATTGTATTTACAAGGGACATAGTTCCACTAGTAGAAGCTACCCAAGAGAATTTTGAGAATCGCTAACTGCAATATCTGGATCATATCGCACCACTTACTTTTTATATTTCTCTACATTTTAGCCCTTCATTACAAATGTCACCTGCGATGAAATTATATAAAATATGTGAACTCGCTGAAAAACTCAAATATTTATTTGACAGTTTAATCACCACCACCTTCCAATATAATTCTTTCCTTTTAAATTCTAGCCTTTTATAATGGTTATTTATAATTTCTGTCTTATTTTATTTATATTTTTTGACTTTCCTATTAAAACATCGGTTAATTAAGTATTATTCTTGTTTTACTGTACACCATAATATAGGAATATGAAAAATTAAAATTGCCGATTAATTGCGAAAAAATGTGTGATACAACCTGATTCAATCAACTAATACATTTATTGTGATTTGTAATTATTTAAGTTAATGAAAACAAAAATAAAGTTATGCAATGTTATGAGAAGATTGTTTATTATTTTATTTATCTGAGTGCTCAACTCAAACCCATTATATAGTTTACGTCTATCTATACTAATAATAAATATTAAAAAGTATTTTTTTATTCGTTTTAATCGCCAATCTCCGGTTTCAACTGGCAGTGGATTTGATATTTTTTTTGCATTACCTAATCCAATTCTTGGGGATCGAATAACTACTATTTAACATCACACTACGAACCTTAGGAGCCGAGCAACCGAAGAAATAGCGCAGCGGGTGTTGTGACGCGGTAGGCTGGGGTATTTATTTAGTAAAATAGCAGATCAAATTTACTCATCAGTGATCAGGAGTGTATTCTATAAGTGCCCAGTCATATTACATTTACAAGAACCGGGCACTTTTTCTGCTAGGATTCGTAAGGGATTGTGTTCATATCACGTGATCTAACTTGGGCGGGTTTGCTGAAAATGGTTGAGAAATCATGATTACGCAGTTATTTTTTCGAAGTAATAATTGACGATAAAAAGATGGTAAGTGGAAAACCTTATAAGCCCCAATTATTGAGTCATAACACAAAAAAATATAAACTAATTTGTGCCGACGCTTTTTAATCCGATTAAAACTTAGAAGTTACTTACAAGCCCTAGGTACAGCCTACTGCCTTAGCAGTGTGCGTATAATAATAATAATAATAATAATAATAATAAATATACTACGACAATAGGTACACACATCGCCATTAGTGTTGCCCAAATGCAAGAACAAGACGAGACTTAGCCAGTCTTGGTCTTGGTCTTGCGCCAATACACCTGGTCTTGGTCTTGGTCTTGGTCTTGCGCTCCCAGTCTTGGTCTTGGTCTTGGTCTTGCAGCAAGAGTCTTGCAAGTCTTGCAATTACCTATTAGTCTATTACTATTTATTAAAGTTTACTTTAAATCTTAGAAAAACGTATTAGAATTGGAACATTGTGAGCTTGAATTAACATAGCCATAGTAAAGATCAAGCAGATTAATAAATAACTGAAGATTTGATAAGAAATTCGAAAAATCAACTGACCTATATGTCGTTTTCCATGGAAGTAACTGTTTCTTAATAAACATTTATGATTTATAAGCTTACATTTGCTAAAACATGTAAAAAAACAAATTAATTACAATAACTTGACTGTATTTTTAAGAACAATACTTATCTGTCTAGAAAGAGATTGAACCCTCAACTTATAAGAAATTTAATAAAAGAGTTTTACGATTTATCATTTATTTGAATAAAAAATAAAATACAACACAAATCAACAGCTTTATCATTAGGTTATGATACTTTATATCAATTCTTTTGACCAAGAATTAATACAAAGTAACCATCTGGCTGACTCATCACTTAACCTATTTCTATGTTTTCTAATTACTAATGATGCTTTAGAAAATAACCTCTCAGCAGGTACTGAAGTTGCAGGTATTGAGAGAAAATCACGGGCCATTTTCGATAAAATCGGATACTCTGTCTCATGCGTCCTCCACCAATCTAAAATGTCTTCCGAGCTGGCAGTTCTTGGTTTTCTCAGGTACTCCTCCAACTCGTCTATCACTAAGCCTTGAAGACAAGATCCAGATGACGTCGAGGGACATTCATAGAGTTTATCAAAGTCTATTACGTCTTCATCTTCATCACATACTTTATTGTCTTTTTCTGGTAATTCCAGAGATTTGTTCAGTGAGTGTAGACTTTTATATTCTTCATAAAGTTCATTGAACTTGCGCAGACTTTCTGTTTTAAGTTGCTTCCCCCACATTGTCAGGTCAAAAGTCTGAGCCTTATGCCTTGGGTCTAAAATTAAAGAAGTACAATAAATCCAGTTGCTCTTCTTGTAATGTTTAAGCATTTTGTCTCGAGCTGCTTGGAAAGCTAGAATGAGCCTTTCATCCACTTCAGATCGATTAGGTTTCTCATCTAACTGTTTTACCATGGATTCAATTTTATCTAGCAAGAGATTAAATGATACAATGACTAGCGGTAACGTAACATATTTGTCTCCACCAAGTTTTGTACTTAAAAGTTTAAAGTTTATTAGAAATTTATGTAATTTTTCGAGTACCTGCCATTCATTAGCTGTGATTTGAAAATCATTCAATTCGGTGACAGAACTGCACAATATGTCAATGCCCGCTCTCACTTTTAAACCAAATCCAATCATATCATGTGTGGAATTCCATCTCGTTGGACAGTCAAGAATGGCATTTAGATTTGATGGCACGCCAGCTGCTTCACAAGCAGACTGAAACTTCTTCTTCACTATCTCACTTCTTTTTATTTTACTGGAAATACTGCGTAACTTTGTTACAGATGTACGCGAGTCAGCAATATTTGGTGCAGATTCTTCATCTTCCTCATCCTCAGTTTCGTCTGCATAGTCTTCGTACTGCTGATCTTGCGCGTTAGTGTCAGACTCACAGTGTAATGCTAAGGTCTTTAATAAATCTTGTACACCAAGGTTTAAAATGTGAGCAAAGCACCGGAAATGTTGATTGTCTGAATCAAAGTGTGGCGGCAGCTGTTTGCCCAGTTCATACATAAATTTGGTATTTGCAGTTGCGTTGTCGACCGTGATACCTTGTATTTTATCAATTATGCCATATTCCAATAAACATTCATGGAAAATCGTTGCAATATCTTCCCCAGTATGTCGACCGCGTGATGGTATAAAATCAAGAACTACAGATCGATACTTCCATTCGTTGTCTATATAATGAATAGTAACCCCGTAGTAACTCCTACCAGCAATTGACGTCCACCCATCAATGGTAAACGACATTTTAGATGATAATGGTTGAAGTCGTTCCTTGAGATTCAATTGGAGCTCTTCAAATCGCTCTTTGACTTTCCTTCTAAGTGTAGACCTTTTAGGAAACACCATATTAGGGCAAATACGTCGAAAATATACTTGTGTAGCTTCGTCATCGAAAAATGAGAAGGGAAGATATTTTTTCACCACCCAATCAACTGTAGCTGTCGTGATGTTGTCACTGCTGTTTTCCGACTGAAACAAAACAATAAATCTTGTGTTATTATTTAAAACATACTAGGTTTGAGCGTATAAGAGGAGGAGGTTTGTTGTTGTTAAATCGAGAAAATCGTTAAATTGATATTTGTTATATTAAGGTTGCACTGTACTGTAATTTACCAAAATAAAGTACTTAGTTGTTACTGGCCGATTAAATGAAAATATGGGTGTTTATAAAAAATATTTAAGACGATAATTACATACTTAATATGTCGCACCCCTAGATGAAAACACCACTAACTCAAAAATACTTACGTAAGTTATGGCGTTTTTGAAAGTATCGCATGAATAGCTACGCGGAGTTAAAATTCTTTTAACTGTTAAAAAAATATTCTTACCTGTCCACTTCTTCCAGCGGTTACTAAAAAGCTTGTGATATCTCCACTTAATTTTGGTTTAACAGGAAGAAATATTTCTGATTCCTTTTTGTGGAAAGACATTAGATGTTTCCTTAAGCCTGAAGTGTTTCTGTTTTTCATTTTTATTTCAATCTTTTTATGTTGGCACAATTTACACAAGGCAGTTTGGGATGCATGAATTATTTCGAAAAACTCCTCAAATTTGCTTTTGGGTCTTTTAGATCTGTGACTCAAACTCTCGTTACTCGGACTAGAATAATTTGAATCTTCGTCACTCATATTAAATTGTACACGTGATACGTTTTTAGAAAACAACGAGAATTAGTGAAAACAATTATTAAGTTAGAATCGAAGCACAGCTCAATTGGAAATGACTGGAATTAAAATAATTCCTTCATTTATAGTACGTTTCCTTGCTTTTTACCGCGCCGCCTCGCCACGTGTCGGCTCTATGAAAAGGATGCCGCCGCAAATCGAACGATGCCGCGTGCGGCGTACAAACACACACTAAATATTACCTACTTGTACAGACGCGACCCGTGAATAAAATACATGTAAAGAATTAGTGCCAATCACTATTCTTTACATATAAGTGAATGTTTTGGCGTGCATCTATACTAATATTATAAAGCTGAAGAGTTCGTTTGTATGTTTGATGACAGAAGTTTTAAAATAAATAAATAAATCCTGAACGTCACTATACCTCCAAAGTTACTATTCCTCGTGGACGAAGTCGCGGGCACAGCTAGTAAATACTTACTCTCATCATCTCTCTCAGAGATATTCGAACACTTTTTTGCTATTTTTTCTTGTAAAAACTTAAGAAATATAATGACTAAATGTACAATAATAGTACCTAAGTAATTAGTTTAAAACCATATAAGTAATCAATATTATAATTACTTACTAGAATGAATTATTATGACATCTACTACCTATCCTCACCATTTTATCCTAATCATAATACTACTTGCGTGATCAGTATAATGTATTCATTTTCATTCTAAGCACTCTGAAACTTATTTATTCTTTGGAACACCTGTAGGTACTCTTAAAATTCGAAATTATTTTGCATGAATAGTGTCAAATGTTATGATTTCGGCGCGGCGGCAACGATTGTTTTAGATTTCAAAAGAAGCCGCCGGCGCGTGTATCATAACCATGTACTTCCGAAAAGCGGCAAATTTCTTTGAGAAGTAAGTACAAAACCTTTGATGCCGCATTATCAAAGTGCCGATGGTTAAAACATAACTATGCATGCACTCAGTTTGATTTTAATAGATATTTTTTTATTCGCTATGTTTATGGTATTAGTCGTAATGCGCATAGGTCCAGTTTTTCATATTCTTTGATATAGTTTTTTGCGTCTCATAGAATTCCTAAGCGTACCTACCTACCTATACACCGAACTGTTACACCTAACTACTCCGTGAAATAGCGCTAAGTCCTAGCTGCAAGACGCAAGAGTCTTGCAGGCTATGTCTTGTTCTTGCTCAAGTCTTGCACGGTCAGTCTTGGTCTTGGTCTTGCTAAAAATACGCGGTCTTGTTCTTGGTCTTGGTCTTGCAAAAACGCAAGAACAAGACCAAGACTGCAAGACCAAGACTGAATTTGGGCAACACTAATCGCCATCTAGCCCCAAAGTAAGCGTTACTTGTGTTATGGGTACTGAGAGCTGAGCTGAATATTTTTTTATGAATATAATACACATAAATACTTATAATATACAGATAAACACCCAGACACTGAAAAACATTCATGTTCATCACACAAACAATTTCCAGTTGTGGGAATCGAACCCACGACCTTGGACTCAGAAAGCAGGGTCGCTGCCCACTGCGCCACTCGGCCTTCAAACGAGATGTTTTGTTTTGCGATTGATAACAAAACTGTGTCACAGTAAATGAATACTAAAGGAGTATGGAAACTACGTACAAATCTTCGAAACTGCACACTCGCACAGAATCTGCCGCTATAACCATGAGTGGCAAATCAACGTTGTATTTACCAGCCAAACTGTACCTTCGGAAAGTACTTAAAAGACTTATATCATATATGGTATATATTATATCCTATATATAAAATTTCAAAATTAGCGTTTCGTATAAAGACTCTCAAACTTGGAAAAGTAACTGAACCACAAACTTTTGAGAGCGAATTTATTACATTTTTGCTGTTATTTATGTCATTATATAAAATCAGTAGGTATAGGAAAAAATCAATTTGCTCTAAAGGTCGTCGATAGCGCATGCGTATTTTCACCCCTTTTTGACGATGGCCCAATTCATTAGCGGCCGCGCCGAGGACAGATATAATGCCAGCGGAGTGCAAGGAATTGCAAGCCCTTCCATCTTGTGATATCCCAATTAAGGCCAGGTTTTCCCGCAGCTTTAGGTAATTGTTAATATTAATTTTACCAGACAATTGGTGCACCCCACGCTTTTTGAAGTAAAACTTCTTTAGGCGCGACTACAGAGTAACCCAGATTTTTTTCTGACGGAAGTAACGCTTACGTCAGACGTCTGTACATTTAAAAATAATAATTTGGATTGGTCGTAAGTACATATCATTTACTCCACGCTTCTTGACTTAAACGCCAGCTAGTGGCAAATTACTAAGAAGTTACTTCCGTCAGAAAAAAACCTGAGTTACTCCTAAAGATTTTGTGCAATTGAATCAATTAAATCACCGGAATGAGCCCTCAGACTTTGACAATTGAAAGTGTACACTCAAACCTTGTAGCTAACTTCGTCAATATATACCATATATGATATAAGTCTTTTAAGTACTTTCCGAAGGTTACAGTTGGGCTAGTAAATACAACGTTGATTTGCCACTCATGGTGCGTTATAGTGGCAGATTCTGTGCGAGTGTGCAGTTTCGAAGATTTGTACGTAGTTTCCATACTCCTTTAATATTTATTTACTGAGACACAGTTTTGTTATCAATCGCAAAACAAAACATCTCGTTTGACGGCCGAGTGGCGCAGTGGGCAGCGACCCTGCTTTCTCTAACTTCAGGGTGTTTTTTGTGACGATGTGCGCGCGCATCGCAAAAAGTGAGCTTGCGGACGATGTATTTCCCTCTCTCTCAGTTTCGCAACTATCTTCATCCTGTTAAACTTGAGTAACCATGTGCGCGTGCATTTCGTTACATCGTATAATTTAAAAAAATATCAAAATAAAATGAACTCACTAATGATTACACTGTGGTCATAAATATTGACTATCAATGTTCTACTTTACACTTTAATTATATTTATTTAAAGAAATGACGTTTATGAAGCGATGGGAGCGTGGCTGTCAAAAACTGATACACATCCTATTTCGATCAAGTCCCGCGGGCCACTAAGTGCATGGCTAGAGGGTGCGCGTGACCATTTTATGCTTAAAATAAGCTTATAGAACTATACTTAGATTTTTATTTAAAAAAGTGCCCATTACAATCACAAGTAAATACAATAAGCTTTATTTAGATCTATTATTTTTTTCATTTTGAAACATTAAACATGAGACAAGAATATCGATAAAAATCAACATCTTTCAGATTTTTGAAGTTGTACTTCTTTAGGCGCGTTATGAAAAAATTATGAGAGTGAAATTTTAAGATGCGCGCGCATCTGTGACACAAAATTAGCTAAATATATTTAATAATAGAGGTAATAAATAAATATATTTTTTAGGCCATTCCGCTCAAGCTTGTGTCTTAGACCACGCGGTGCAGCAAGCTTCCTACAGCTTCCCGGGCTGACGCCTCCAGGGGCAGCAAACCATAATTTTCAATTTGAATCTGATTAATTACTATAAAAACAAAATACCTTCGTAAAAAGTGAATATTTATCAATGTAAATGTCTTATTTACAGTATTATTGAGTGTTGTGTAAATGCTATTTGCGCTTTGAGTGAAATTCGAGACAAAGCAACAGGTTTTTTTTTTTTTTCGATGTTCATGTTTTTACGCAGTAGTTTACTTTAATTCGTATAACCAAACCAAAGTATATTTATTAAAGTGATGATTTCTATGAGTTTAAGCTTATTATATTCGTAAATATGTGTAGTGTAGTTTTTTAAATTTCAAATTTCAAAATGAAATAACTATGATAGTTGACTCATAGTGGCTAAGAAGAAGCTTTTTACTTGATTTACTTTAGGTACTTACTAGCTAACATCTACTTTTTTTTTCTTTTATAGGTAATATACCTAGCTGTACCTAGCGTTTACCTTGTACAATAAAAAGAACACGTTACAATACGTTTGGAAAAATGTACAAGAGGAGAACATTCGTGCTACGTTGCATAATAAGTAACTCCAAATACGTCATACATTTGCCTATTTTGGCACTTTTCACATTCATATTACGTACTTTAACGGGACAGGAGCAAGAACATGAAATGTCCTGCCCCTTTGTAAATAGCAATAGCACTTTACCCGTATTAGAAAGAAGTTCTAATCTACCCTCGCGGTCCATTTTTATGTACGCGACCTCTTGCCCTGGAAATTTGACTGCAAGACAGCACTGCTCTATAGAATCTGCCGCTATAACGCACCCTGAGTGGCAAATCAACGTTGTATTTACCAGCCCAACTGTACCTTCGGAAAATTTGACTCACGAGAACTTTAATAATGTAAAATTTTGGAGCATTAATATCAAAGAATTCTGTAAGGGGACACCTTTGGGGGATTTAATAATTGATGTCTTGCCAAAATGTAGTCGTAATCGTGTTTCAATAAGTCTGGATGTGTTGAAATATTTAACGCTGGCTCAATGGGGTGGGATATACTTGGACATAGATATGGTGGTTGCACAGCCTTTGCGATCTTTGGCAAGGAATTGGGCGACCAGAGAGAGCGATGATACAGTTGGGGAAGGTGTCTTGGCTTTTTCCAGGGACGCTGTTGGAAGAAAATTATCTGGAATCGCTGTCAAGTTAGTTAATTTATTGTTTAAAGTAGCGTTTTAGTTTTAAGTGTAAAAACGTATCTTAAGCCCGTCGCCGCGACGGTCTGGTTGATAGTAAATTTTAACAAGATCGGTTCAGTCATATTTTTTTCCGTGAAAACAATCAAACAACTCTGTCTAGAAGTATGTCAGCATAGCACAATTAAGTAGGTAGGTAGTTCAAATACTTCTTATTCTATGAGTAATTCCGAAATAAATACATTGAGAGTTCTTCATTATGTTCTCAAGGGCGTGTGAAGTCTGTCAATCCGCACTTGGCCAGCGTGGTAGACTATAACGGAGTATAAACCCTTCTAATTCTGAGCATTCTGAGATGCATACTTGAATCACTTGTTACCTACTAAATAAGGAGGTTGTAACGACCGGTATTCAGCGATCGTAATTTTGTTTACATATTATGTTAGTTTATATTTGATTAATCATGTTATGTTTTTAACTTTCAGTGAAATGCAATCGATTTTATGTAGAGGTGACTGCATTCATACATGGCAACCGACGGTCATGACCAAAGTTCTGAAAAAAGTTTGTTCGACCCCAGACACCTTGTACATGTCCTCTGCTACGTGTAATGGTGATTATATACTCTTGTATCTATTTTATTTCAGTCATAGGGTTCATAGAGTACTCTGTTTTACGATTTTTATTTAAGTTTGCATGCTCTGTTAAGTAAGTATCGAAAGCTTAAGTAAGTTGTAATCAAAAACTTGCTATGCTGTGTGCACTGCTGGTAGGCTTGTGATTAAATACAATTTAAAAGAAAAAATAATATCAGTAGGTATGCCTCGTCATAAACCCTGCGTGATTTGAAACTAGGTGAGTTACATAGATGTAGTTAATTGTTGAACAACACAAAGCGTCAAACTGCCAACTTGTGCAAAATGTATTTTTTTTTAAATGTCAACCGCAATATAAGTATTTTCCCTCCAGCCTATGTAGGTACCTATTTAAAACTTTAAAACTCTTTAATTTAAATTATTTTTCCAGGCTTTGAAATATATGGTCCAGAGTTTTTCCACCCCATACCAGAAGTCCGGGCCATTGAATATTTCGTCCCAGGAGAATTATGGACTACAAACGCATATGCCTACAATTTGTGGGACCACAGTACCAAGGACTACAAAGTTATGAGAAGTTCTCCACTAACCAAACTAGCGAAAAGATTCTGCCCTTTGACTTTTAAAATGTATTCTGATCAATTCGGGTTCTAATGTAAGCAAATATATCAAACACATTGTATGTAATTTCAAAAGTTATTTAATCTAAAAAATGCAATAGTAAACAGAGTTAAAATAAGCTCGTTTTTTTTTAACTTACCCAATTTTGATTTTTGTTTGTGTTTATTATGAGGAGTGCCAAATGATATTAAGTCCTCTGCCCAATTCTACTATTATTATAACAAAATGGTAATATTAACGTTGAAAGTTATTTAATCAATGCTAAAACAGTATTAACCCGAAGAAGGAGAAGAAATCATTGTTCTTTGGTTTTTCATTGATTTTATACATTCTGGGTTTTTCATATACACGATGGAACATTATTTAAACCAACCAATTTCTAAAAGGTATGTAGGAATCGTAGGAATACCATTGCTGTCAGAGGCTAACAGAAATGGTTTGACAATGGTTCAATCGCTCAGCGCGCAGATCCAATAAACCAAAAAGAAGAATAAAAACCGAAATGTTATTCCTACAGGGCACCCGACATTGTTTAGAGAATATGTAGGTACCTCGCATTTCAGTCATTTGGTTTATCATCTAAATTACCCGAAAACTCATCATCAGATCTTTAAGAAACTTAAATGAGGCTATTCCGTGATAAATTCCTTTCAACGAAAGAGTAATGCTGCAAATCCGTCTATTATGCCCTACAAAAGAAAATAGATGATAAATTAACATCCGAATTGGTATCCTCCTCCTATTTGAAGTCGTTTTCGAACATTTTCCGTTGGAAAGCAGTTCGATACCTTTAGCGTAGTAGCATAACTAGTATAAAAAACGTTCACCATTGCTATTAGCGACAAAATTGTCCAAATCAAATGCTTTCAATACGACCGGATGAGGGATATTCTTTGGATTACCTACCTGTTTTCTTCTTTGGCTTATGAGATTATTGGCCAACAAACAATTAGTTTATTAAAAAAGCAATGACAACAATATATAAGAAAAAAAAACTGTCGTCGTTCAAAGCGAGTAAAGTTCAATCGGTTACTGAAACACCGTAACTTACGAGAAATGGCTGAAACCAAGAAGTAAACATTACAACTTTCTGTTATCCGCAGCAAGCAGATTGCAGATTTTTAATATAAAATCATACTTAATATTCAGCAGCTTTTACTACCTGTGACTTGCAGAAATCTATTTAAAGATGTAAATCCAATCGCTAATGATCTTTTAATAATCGATCTGGCGATCTGGCTATCTTTCATCATTGAATTACTTTTATTATTTCTTGAATCTTCTTTAAAAATTGTGACTCGTCGCCCGCGACTTATTCGTCTTAAAATAAATTTAAAAGCTGCAAAATCTGTACGACGCAATTCATGTCAAGACATAGTTATTATTCATTGTTACGTCTCCTGACTTTGAGGATGCTCTGGTTAACAAATGTGCATTGTAGTTCCATTTTGAAAGTCTGCTTGATATGGAGTATAAAGATTGAAGTAATTAAATCTGTATGTGCACCATATAGTGCACATACAGATTTTTTCTGCTTTTTGAGGATTAAGTGTAGCAATAGAAGAAAAGGCATTGCTTATTTTTACTTAATTAATAAGTAAAAAAAAGTAATGCCTGCTTCTATCCATTATTCATAATAAAAATAATAATATTTTTTTAATAACTATGCAATGATGATTGATCTAAAATGCCTTTAATATGTTATAAAACCTGACTTGCTTATGCCTTTCAGCTCTTTACAAAAAAATAATAAAGGTAGATTGGTTAATAATTGCAGACTCTACTAGAAGACTAGGAAACTAATAGAAGTAGAATAAATTATGCCAAAGACATCAAAACTATTCAGAATATTGAGGTTTGTGAATAAATGAATATAATCAGTATCTATTAGTCACTAAGATAAAATCGAAAATAAGAAAGAAAATGTGTTATGTATTTGGTGTTTTCCTCAACTGCCCTGGTGCAGTGGTGCTCTGGTGGATAGGTTGTAAGGGAAGTCTTGGGTTTGATACACAGCAGAGGGAAATCAGTAATTTAGAATGTCTGAATTGGTCTACATGGGGCTTCAACCCTGGCTAGGTACCACCTGACTGACAAGGACATGCAGCCAACCAACTTACCAATTTATTTCTGGCACTATCAAAGCTGTTTTGGGGAAATTCCACCAGAAATATAGTCAAATTAAAGTTACTACCACTAGCACGTTACGTTCTAGACTCTAGTATTACCCACTAATACATGAGTATCATTGTATGACGTTAACTGTAAGAGACCCATGTCCAGGAGTAAGGCCTTAACTAGGCTGTTTTGATACAAAATATTGTAAGACAGAATGATGGAAAACCAAAGTACATTTGTGTGAATTGTGTACAGACACTTTGTAAAGCTGTTGAGTTGAAGCAAGTAGCTGAGGTGAACCAATGGAGGTTAGCACAAGAGGCTGAGATGGGTAAAGTTTGACAAAATGCATTTAAACTAAAATAATGTTTAATAGCAGTTAGTAAGCAGTCCACTTAGATTACGCAACCATATGTGTTAGATGCAATTGTGTTTACTTTTACAGAACCATGTTTAAACTTCAACTTTTTAATGCATAAGTTTTAACAATGTGTTTAAACACTTTTAATGAATCGAGGTTACTATACAATTGATGAATTTCTTAACGACAAGGCTGCTTGGAAGCAAAGATTGTAAACTGTTACATGATGTTGAAAAAGAGAAATCTGCTGAGTTTCTTGCCGGCTCTTCTTGAAGGAAACTTCCTTCCGAGAATCCTTCCGCTAGATGGTTTTGTTGGTCTACATTAACATGCGAACTACAGACCACAAGGCATTGATAATACAACCGAGGTTATAACAGTCTCCGTGAGATAGCTGTAGGATACATGTTTTATGCTTATGACATCTTATCATTGTTCATAATATTACTTATTATAATTCTCTATTTTGACTTGATTGTATTTACAAGGGACATAGTTCCACTAGTAGAAGCTACCCAAGAGAATTTTGAGAATCGCTAACTGCAATATCTGGATCATATCGCACCACTTACTTTTTATATTTCTCTACATTTTAGCCCTTCATTACAAATGTCACCTGCGATGAAATTATATAAAATATGTGAACTCGCTGAAAAACTCAAATATTTATTTGACAGTTTAATCACCACCACCTTCCAATATAATTCTTTCCTTTTAAATTCTAGCCTTTTATAATGGTTATTTATAATTTCTGTCTTATTTTATTTATATTTTTTGACTTTCCTATTAAAACATCGGTTAATTAAGTATTATTCTTGTTTTACTGTACACCATATAAATATATTGAAGATATATGTAGCGAGATCGAACACCACTCTCAAAAATTTCAAACATCAGACCTGTTCAAAAAAGTACGACTCTTATCTAGGCAGTTCAAACCAAAGGCGTGGGTCATAGAGGATTCCGAGGGCAGTCCCATATACGAGCTTGACGCAATAGCTGAAAGATGGCGTAATTACTGCGAAGATCTATACAAGAATTCCAATGGTTCAGAAGCGTCATACGTAAACTGTGACAATCTGGAATTGGAGCCATGCATACTTCGTTCGGAAATTCTCGCAGCTTTAAAAGGTCTAAAAACGAGGAAAGCTCCCGGACCCGATCAAATAACAGCTGAAACACTCATTGCTCTGGGGGACACTGGTGTTGACATGCTGCACAGGATCTGCAACCTTATCTGGCTCAACGGTGAATGGCCAAAAGACTGGGCCAGGTCAGTAGTTGTCCCCTTACATAAAAAAGGTTGTACGCGAAAATGTGACCATTATCGTACACTAGCGCTCATATCCCACGCCGGCAAAATACTGCTCTACATAATTAATAACCGCATCCGTCACTACCTGGATTGGCAAATTCCGCAAGAGCAGGCGGGTTTCGTGAAAGGCAAAGGCACCCGTGAACAAATCCTAAATGTACGGCAACTAGTTGAAAAAGCCTATGAATTCAATACGCCAATTATCATGTGCTTTATTGACTACAGTAAAGCTTTCGATTGCGTTGATTGGAGCTGTTTATGGAGAGTGCTTACAGAATTAGGAGTGCCAGAACATCTAATAGCGCTGCTCAAAAATCTTTATTGCAGCAGTGAAGGAGTTGTAAGGATAGATGAGATTACCTCTAAACCCTTCAAATTCCGTAAAGGAGTTAGGCAAGGCTGTGTGCTTTCCCCCATTCTGTTCAATATATACGGGGAATACATTATGAGGCGAACTCTCGAAGGATGGGATGGTGGTGTCAGAATAGGTGGAGTAAAGTTGACCAACTTACGGTACGCTGATGACACAACTCTCCTAGCAGCATCTGAGACTGAGATGACGTCTCTACTGGACAGGATGGAGCGAATAAGCAATGCCATGGGTCTTTTCATAAATAGATCCAAAACTAAAGCTATGGTGGTAGATCGTGCAGGAAGGTTGGAGCTCACTGGCTCGCTAAATCTCGAAATCGTGGAGAACTTTATTTACCTGGGTTCCAATATTAGTGCCACTGGTTCTTGTGAAACTGAAGTTCGAAGGCGAATCGGATTGGCCAAAAGCGCAATGTCACAGCTACATAGGACTTGGAAAGACAGGAATATCTCAATCAAGACAAAAGTGCGTCTGGTCCGCGCACTTATTTTTCCTATATTTACGTATGCAGCTGAGACATGGACCATTAAAGCAGCTGATAGACAACGTATTGACGCTTTTGAGATGTGGTGCTGGAGGAGAATGTTGCGAATCCCGTGGACGGCACGCAGGACCAACGCATCGATTTTGAGACAGCTTAAAATTACAAGAAGGCTATCAACCACCTGTCTTAAGAGGATTCTCGAGTACTTCGGTCACATTGCCAGAAGAGATGGAGACAATCTTGGAAAGATAGTGGTCACTGGCAAAGTGGAAGGAAAGAGACCTCGAGGACGTAGCCCGATTCGTTGGTCGGATCAAATCCGCACTGTTCTCGACACCAAAGTGCATACGGCTTTAAACGTTGCTCAAAGCCGAGTCAAATGGCACAAAATCGTCCAAAAAGTTGTTAGTGGAAGGGGTCACGACCCTCAGCAATGAGGAACACGACGTAGAGAGAGAGAGAGACTGTACACCATAATATAGGAATATGAAAAATTAAAATTGCCGATTAATTGCGAAAAAATGTGTGATACAACCTGATTCAATCAACTAATACATTTATTGTGATTTGTAATTATTTAAGTTAATGAAAAGAAAAATAAAGTTATGCAATGTTATGAGAAGATTGTTTATTATTTTATTTATCTGAGTGCTCAACTCAAACCCATTATATAGTTTACGTCTATCTATACTAATAATAAATATTAAAAAGTATTTTTTTATTCGTTTTAATCGCCAATCTCCGGTTTCAACTGGCAGTGGATTTGATATTTTTTTTGCATTACCTAATCAAATTCTTGGGGATCGAATAACTACTATTTAACATCACACTACGAACCTTAGGAGCCGAGCAACCGAAGAAATAGCGCAGCGGGTGTTGTGACGCGGTAGGCTGGGGTATTTATTTAGTAAAATAGCAGATCAAATTTACTCATCAGTGATCAGGAGTGTATTCTATAAGTGCCCAGTCATATTACATTTACAAGAACCGGGCACTTTTTCTGCTAGGATTCGTAAGGGATTGTGTTCATATCACGTGATCTAACTTGGGCGGGTTTGCTGAAAATGGTTGAGAAATAATGTTTACGCGGTTTTTTTTTCGAAGTAATAATTGACGAAAAAATGATGGTAAGTGGAAAACCTTATAAGCCCCAATTATTGAGTCATAACACAAAAAAATATAGACTAATTTGTGCCGATGCCTTTTAATCCGATTAAAACTTAGAAGTTACTTACAAGCCCTAGGTACAGACTACTGCCTTAGCAGTGTGCGTATAATAATAATAATAATAAATATACTACGACAATAGGTACACACATCGCCATCTAGCCCCAAAGTAAGCGTAACTTGTGTTATGGGTACTGAGATAGCTGAGCTGAATATTTTTTTATGAATATAATACACATAAATACTTATAATATACAGATAAACACCCAGACACTGGAAAACATTCATGTTCACCACACAAACAATTTCCAGTTGTGGGAATCGAACCCACGACCTTGGACTCAGAAAGCAGGGTCGCTGCCCACTGCGCCACTCGGCCTTCAAACGAGATGTTTTGTTTTGCGATTGATAACAAAACTGTGTCACAGTAAATGAATACTAAAGGAGTATGGAAACTACGAACAAATCTTCGAAACTGCACACTCGCACAGAATCTGCCGCTATAACGCACCCTGTAAAATCAACGTTGTATTTACCAGCCCGACTGTACCTTCGGAAAGTACTTAAAAGACTTATATCATATATGGTATATATTATATCCTATCCTATAAAATTTCAAAATTAGCGTTTCGTATAAAGACTCTCAAACTTGGAAAAGTAACTGAACCACAAACTTTTGAGAGCGAATTTATTACATTTTTGCTGTTATTTATGTCATTATATAAAATCAGTAGGTATAGGAAAAAATCAATTTGCTCTAAAGGTCGTCGATAGCGCATGCGTATTTTCACCCCTTTTTGACGATGGCCCAATTCATTAGCGGCCGCGCCGAGGACAGATATAATGCCAGCGGAGTGCAAGGAATTGCAAGCCCTTCCATCTTGTGATATCCCAATTAAGGCCAGGTTTTCCCGCAGCTTTAGGTAATTGTTAATATTAATTTTACCAGACAATTGGTGCAC
Source organism: Pararge aegeria (assembly GCF_905163445.1). NCBI lineage: Eukaryota > Metazoa > Arthropoda > Insecta > Lepidoptera > Nymphalidae > Pararge > Pararge aegeria. The sequence continues at coordinate 2,298,435 of NC_053193.1, forward strand.
CCCACGCTTTTTGAAGTAAAACTTCTTTAGGCGCGACTACAGAGTAACCCAGATTTTTTTCTGACGGAAGTAACGCTTACGTCAGACGTCTGTACATTTAAAAATAATAATTTGGATTGGTCGTAAGTACATATCATTTACTCCACGCTTCTTGACTTAAACGCCAGCTAGTGGCAAATATGATAATCAATTAAAATCAAAAAGAAATAAATAAATTGCAGAGTTGTTTAAAAATCTCTAAATATATGTACTTGTTTATTTTTACTTTTATTGCCTAATAAATTTAGTGACGATTGCGACATTCTATAATATTCAATGACAAGGTGCTGATCTTTAACCTTCAATTTTCTACTCTCAATTATTCAATGTAACAAATGAAAATGTTTGTGAATGTGAAATTTGAAAGTGATATTAATGAATTTTAAATAGAATGTAAAATGAAATAGTGAATATTAAACGAAATGGCGGAGTCCCAGGAACATTTTACTCTTTCATTAACGCGCATAAAGGTTACACGCACACACTTTTTTTCAGTGCTTATTGTTTTTTTTATCACGAGGCAATTAAATTATTTTTAGTACCAATTTATTTATAACAAAAGGAATAAATAAACAAGTAAATTAAGTTATTTTCAAAATACTTTGCAATTAAAAATATTTATTTTTAAACTGTTGAATTTTTACTCACTTTGCTATTCACAATTGATCCGTTTGAAAATATTGGAAACAAATCATCCTAATTGATTATGATATTTGCCACTAGCTGGCGTATAAGTCAAGAAGCGTGGAGTATATGACATATACTTACGAGCAATCCAAATTATTATTTTTAAATGTACAGACGTCTGACGTAAGCGTTACTTCCGTCAGAAAAAAACCTGAGTTACTCCTAAAGATTTTGTGCAATTGAATCAATTAAATCACCGGAATGAGCCCTCAGACTTTGACAATTGAAAGTGTACACTCAAACCTTGTAGCTAACTTCGTCAATATATACCATATATGATATAAGTCTTTTAAGTACTTTCCGAAGGTTACAGTTGGGCTAGTAAATACAACGTTGATTTGCCACTCATGGTGCGTTATAGTGGCAGATTCTGTGCGAGTGTGCAGTTTCGAAGATTTGTACGTAGTTTCCATACTCCTTTAATATTTATTTACTGAGACACAGTTTTGTTATCAATCGCAAAACAAAACATCTCGTTTGACGGCCGAGTGGCGCAGTGGGCAGCGACCCTGCTTTCTCTAACTTCAGGGTGTTTTTTGTGACGATGTGCGCGCGCATCGCAAAAAGTGAGCTTGCGGACGATGTATTTCCCTCTCTCTCAGTTTCGCAACTATCTTCATCCTGTTAAACTTGAGTAACCATGTGCGCGTGCATTTCGTTACATCGTATAATTTAAAAAAATATCAAAATAAAATGAACTCACTAATGATTACACTGTGGTCATAAATATTGACTATCAATGTTCTACTTTACACTTTAATTATATTTATTTAAAGAAATGACGTTTATGAAGCGATGGGAGCGTGGCTGTCAAAAACTGATACACATCCTATTTCGATCAAGTCCCGCGGGCCACTAAGTGCATGGCTAGAGGGTGCGCGTGACCATTTTATGCTTAAAATAAGCTTATAGAACTATACTTAGATTTTTATTTAAAAAAGTGCCCATTACAATCACAAGTAAATACAATAAGCTTTATTTAGATCTATTATTTTTTTCATTTTGAAACATTAAACATGAGACAAGAATATCGATAAAAATCAACATCTTTCAGATTTTTGAAGTTGTACTTCTTTAGGCGCGTTATGAAAAAATGATGAGAGTGAAATTTTAAGATGCGCGCGCATCTGTGACACAAAATTAGCTAAATATATTTAATAATAGAGGTAATAAATAAATATATTTTTTAGGCCATTCCGCTCAAGCTTGTGTCTTAGACCACGCGGTGCAGCAAGCTTCCTACAGCTTCCCGGGCTGACGCCTCCAGGGGCAGCAAACCATAATTTTCAATTTGAATCTGATTAATTACTATAAAAACAAAATACCTTCGTAAAAAGTGAATATTTATCAATGTAAATGTCTTATTTACAGTATTATTGAGTGTTGTGTAAATGCTATTTGCGCTTTGAGTGAAATTCGAGACAAAGCAACAGGTTTTTTTTTTTTTTCGATGTTCATGTTTTTACGCAGTAGTTTACTTTAATTCGTATAACCAAACCAAAGTATATTTATTAAAGTGATGATTTCTATGAGTTTAAGCTTATTATATTCGTAAATATGTGTAGTGTAGTTTTTTAAATTTCAAATTTCAAAATGAAATAACTATGATAGTTGACTCATAGTGGCTAAGAAGAAGCTTTTTACTTGATTTACTTTAGGTACTTACTAGCTAACATCTACTTTTTTTTTCTTTTATAGGTAATATACCTAGCTGTACCTAGCGTTTACCTTGTACAATAAAAAGAACACGTTACAATACGTTTGGAAAAATGTACAAGAGGAGAACATTCGTGCTACGTTGCATAATAAGTAACTCCAAATACGTCATACATTTGCCTATTTTGGCACTTTTCACATTCATATTACGTACTTTAACGGGACAGGAGCAAGAACATGAAATGTCCTGCCCCTTTGTAAATAGCAATAGCACTTTACCCGTATTAGAAAGAAGTTCTAATCTACCCTCGCGGTCCATTTTTATGTACGCGACCTCTTGCCCTGGAAATTTGACTGCAAGACAGCACTGCTCTATAGAATCTGCCGCTATAACGCACCCTGAGTGGCAAATCAACGTTGTATTTACCAGCCCAACTGTACCTTCGGAAAATTTGACTCACGAGAACTTTAATAATGTAAAATTTTGGAGCATTAATATCAAAGAATTCTGTAAGGGGACACCTTTGGGGGATTTAATAATTGATGTCTTGCCAAAATGTAGTCGTAATCGTGTTTCAATAAGTCTGGATGTGTTGAAATATTTAACGCTGGCTCAATGGGGTGGGATATACTTGGACATAGATATGGTGGTTGCACAGCCTTTGCGATCTTTGGCAAGGAATTGGGCGACCAGAGAGAGCGATGATACAGTTGGGGAAGGTGTCTTGGCTTTTTCCAGGGACGCTGTTGGAAGAAAATTATCTGGAATCGCTGTCAAGTTAGTTAATTTATTGTTTAAAGTAGCGTTTTAGTTTTAAGTGTAAAAACGTATCTTAAGCCCGTCGCCGCGACGGTCTGGTTGATAGTAAATTTTAACAAGATCGGTTCAGTCATATTTTTTTCCGTGAAAACAATCAAACAACTCTGTCTAGAAGTATGTCAGCATAGCACAATTAAGTAGGTAGGTAGTTCAAATACTTCTTATTCTATGAGTAATTCCGAAATAAATACATTGAGAGTTCTTCATTATGTTCTCAAGGGCGTGTGAAGTCTGTCAATCCGCACTTGGCCAGCGTGGTAGACTATAACGGAGTATAAACCCTTCTAATTCTGAGCATTCTGAGATGCATACTTGAATCACTTGTTACCTACTAAATAAGGAGGTTGTAACGACCGGTATTCAGCGATCGTAATTTTGTTTACATATTATGTTAGTTTATATTTGATTAATCATGTTATGTTTTTAACTTTCAGTGAAATGCAATCGATTTTATGTAGAGGTGACTGCATTCATACATGGCAACCGACGGTCATGACCAAAGTTCTGAAAAAAGTTTGTTCGACCCCAGACACCTTGTACATGTCCTCTGCTACGTGTAATGGTGATTATATACTCTTGTATCTATTTTATTTCAGTCATAGGGTTCATAGAGTACTCTGTTTTACGATTTTTATTTAAGTTTGCATGCTCTGTTAAGTAAGTATCGAAAGCTTAAGTAAGTTGTAATCAAAAACTTGCTATGCTGTGTGCACTGCTGGTAGGCTTGTGATTAAATACAATTTAAAAGAAAAAATAATATCAGTAGGTATGCCTCGTCACATAAACCCTGCGTGATTTGAAACTAGGTGAGTTACATAGATGTAGTTAATTGTTGAACAACACAAAGCGTCAAACTGCCAACTTGTGCAAAATGTATTTTTTTTTAAATGCCAACCGCAATATAAGTATTTTCCCTCCAGCCTATGTAGGTACCTATTTAAAACTTTGCAACTCTCTTTAATTTAAATTATTTTTCCAGGCTTTGAAATATATGGTCCAGAGTTTTTCCACCCCATACCAGAAGTCCGGGCCATTGAATATTTCGTCCCAGGAGAATTATGGACTACAAACGCATATGCCTACAATTTGTGGGACCACAGTACCAAGGACTACAAAGTAATGAGAAGTTCTCCACTAACCAAACTAGCGAAAAGATTCTGCCCTTTGACTTTTAAAATGTATTCTGATCAATTCGGGTTCTAATGTAAGCAAATATATCAAAAGCATTGTATGTAATTTCAAAAGTTATTTAATCTAAAAAATGCAATAGTAAACAGAGTTAAAATAAGCTCGTTTTTTTAACTTACCCAATTTTGATTTTTGTTTGTATTTATTATGAGGAGTGCCAAATGATATTAAGTCCTCTGCCCAATTCTACTATTATTATAACAAAATGAAAATATTAACGTTGAAAGTTATTTAATCAATGCTAAAACAGTATTAACCCGAAGAAGGAGAAGAAATCATTGTTCTTAGGTTTTTCATTGATTTTATACATTCTGGGTTTTTCATATACACAAAGGAACATTATTTAAACCAACCAATTTCTAAAAGGTATGTAGGAATCGTAGGAATACCATTGCTGTCAGAGGCTAACAGAAATGGTTTGACAATGGTTCAATCGCTCAGCGCGCAGATCCAATAAACCAAAAAGTAGAAGAAAAACAGAAATGTTATTCCTACAGGGCACCCGACATTGTATAGAGAATATGTAGGTACCTCGCATTTCAGTCATTTGGTTTATCATCTAAATTACCCGAAAACTCATCATCAGATCTTTAAGAAACTTAAATGAGGCTATTCCGTGATAAATTCCTTTCAACGAAAGAGTAATGATGCAAATCCGTCTATTATGCCCTACAAAAGAAAATAGATAATAAATTAACATCCGAATTGGTATCCTCCTCCTATTTGAAGTCGTTTTCGAACATTTTCCGTTGAAAAGCAGTTCGATACCTTTAGCGTAGTAGCATAACTACTACTAACTAGTATAAAAAACGTTCACCATTGCTATTAGCGACAAAATTGTCCAAATCAAATGGTTTCAATACGACCGGATGAGGGATATTCTTTGGATTACCTACCTGTTTTCTTCTTTGGCTTATGGCTTGTCGTAGTGATTACATATCTTTTCTATGATGCCAAGTAGCTGCCATTGTCAAGAGTGAATGTCTTATGTCAATGTCAACTGATTGATGTTTGTTTGTTTTTTTTTTCCCAACAAACAATGAGTTTTTTAAAAAAGCAATGACAACAATATATAAGATAAAAAACTGACGTCGTTCAAAGCGAGTAAAGTTCAAACGGTTACTGAAACACCGTAACTTACGAGAAATGGCTGAAACCAAGAAGTAAACATTACAACTTTCTGTTATCCGCAGCAAGCAGATTGCAGATTTTTAATATAAAATCATACTTTTTCATACTTACTACCTGCGACTTGCAGAGATCTATTTAAAAATGTAAATCCAATCGCTAATGATCTTTTAATAATGCGATCTGGCTATCTTTCATCATTGAATTACTTTTATTATTTCTTGAATCTTCTTGAAAAAATGTGACTCGTCGCCCGCGATTTAATAGTCTTATAATAAATTTAAAAGCTGCAAAATCTGTACAACGCAATTCATGTCAAGACGTAGTAATTATTCATTGTTACGTCTCCTGACTTTGAGGATGCTCTGGTGAACAAAATGTGCATTGTAGTTCCATTTTGAAAGTTTGCTTGATATGGAGTATAAAGATTGAAGTAATTATATATGGTGCACATACAGATTTTTTCTATATGATGATTGATCTAAAATGCCTTTAATATGTTATAAAACCTGACATGCTTATGCCTTTCAGCTCTTTACAAAAAATTAATAAAGGTAGATTGATTAATAATTGCAGACTCTGTCTAAGACTCTACTAGAAGACTAGGAAACGAATAGAAGTAGAATAAATTATGCCAAAGACATCAAAACTATTCTGAATATTGAGGTTTGTGAATAAATTAATATAATCAGTATCCTTTAGTCACTAAGATAAAATCAAAAATAAGAAGGAAAATGTGTTATGTATTTGGTGTTTTCCTCAACTGCCCTGGTGCAGTGGTGCTCTGGTGGATGGGTTGTAAGGGAAGTCTTGGGTTTGATACACAGCAGAGGGAAATCAGTAATTTAGAATGTCTGAATTGGTCTACATGGGGCTTCAACCCTGGCTATGTACCACCTGACTGACAAGGACATGCAGCCAATCAACTTACCAATTTATTTCTGGTACTATCAAAGCTGTTTTGGGGAAATTCCACCAGAAATATAGTCAAATTAAAGTTACTACCACTAGCATGTTACGTTCTAGACTCTAGTATTACCCACTAATACATGAGTATCATTGTATGTGTTAACTGTAAGATGTCAGGATGTACCCATGTCCAGGAGTAAGGCCTTAACTAGGCTGTTTTGATAAAAAATATTGTTTTCAGGTTAAGACAGAATGATGGAAAACCGAAGTACATTTGTGTGAATTGTGTACAGACACTTTGTAAAGCTGTTGAGTTAAAGCAAGTAGCTGAGGTGACCCAATGGAGGTTAGCACAAGAGGCTGAGATGGGTAATGAAGAACAAAGATATTAACATCAGTATAAAAGCCAGGTTATACGATGTTGCAATTCTCCCATGCTTAATTTATGGATGCCAAACATGGACACTTAGAATAGCGGATGAGGAGAAAATTGTGGTATGCCAAAGGAAAATGGAAAGGAGCATGCTGGGGGTAAAGTTGTCAGACAGGCTAAATAACCAAAAACTCAGTAAAAGAACGGGTGTTAGCGACGCCCTGAGGCAAGTTATATTGCTAAAATGGAAATGGGCAGGTCATGTTTGCAGAGCAAATACCATTTCATAGACGAAAATATTGACAGAGTGGCTGCCACGGAATAAGAAAAGGAAAAGAGGAAGACCAAGAAAACGCTGGGCGGACGTTTTTACTCGAGTATGTGGACCTTTGTGGATGAGAAACGCTAAGGAAAGAAGGGAATGGAGAGAGCTGGGGGAGGCCTACGCCAGAGATGCGACTTCTACCACAACACAACAAAACAAATAAGAATTGAAGACTAGCTATTAAATAAATGTAATGAAATAAAATATGTAATTTGTTAAAATAATGTATAAATTTAATTATTTTATGTAGTTTAATTATGTGAATGAATGTAATATGTATTTCTTTATTTATTGGTAGTAGAATAAATGGCTTTTTTATTTATTTTTTATTTTATTTAGCAGTTAGTAAGCAGTCCACTTAGATTATGCAAACATATGTGTTAGATGCAATTGTGTTTACTTTTACAGAACCATGTTTAAACTTCAACTTTTCAGTTTTTTTTCCCTGCAACAGCTAGATGTGTACGATAGGTAATTTATCGTAATACAAATTTAGGATAGATCAGCCTAAATATCTGCCATTTGCAGATTCACATTTCGAATTATTTTCCAATCTGTCACCGTGACTTTCACAGGTTTACTTTGAAAACATTAAAAGTGAAACAAGCTATTTTTTTTAAAGTAAAGTACATATAAGTACAAATGTTGTACTGATTCATAGGCTTAAGAGTATACAAGTGGTTTGTATCAACCCTGTCGGGAAAGTATGAGTTCAACTTACACAGACTCTAGTCTCTTAATTTGTTTCAATGACTCCTTACAGTGTCTGAAAGTGCATGTAATGACTATGTTGATGACTGTAACAATCATGATGATGAAGAAATAGCCATTGAACATTTAGATGCACCTAAATGTGAAGACTTAAGATTTTCTCGGAAATGTAATGTACATATGAATGAATGAATGAATGAATACACTTTTATTGTACACCAAAGAAAAAAAAGTAGTTACAAAGATATAAATACATAACAAGAGAGTACAATTTGGTGGCCTTATCGCTACATAGCGATTTCTTCCAGGCAACCAATGGCGTAAAAGGAAAAAACATAGAAAAGAGGTAGGTGGTGCAATAAATAAGATTTAAAAATTATACAAATATATAAATACAAATAAAATATATATAAATATAACTATAATATATATATATATATATATATATATATATATATATATTATAGTTATATATATAAATATATTACATATAAATACAAATAAAATATATAACATAAATATCTATATAAATATATAACATATAACATCCTCAATTTGTATGAAATACATAAATAATTCAAATTACACACTTAAAATGATTCGCTTCAGCGATGTTCGGCTGAAAGAGACAAATAATGATCCTTCACTAGTTTCTTGAAGGTCCCAATCGATTGTGCCTCACGGATATCTAACGGCAAGGCGTTCCATAATTTAATAGCCTGAACCGTAAATGATCCGTTGAAGGAGGTTTTGTGACCAGGCACCTTCAAGATTAACTTCCTCGTAGAACGAAGTTCACCTGGGAGTCCTACAAATTGAAACCTCTCTTTCAGGTAAAGAGGAGTAGAACGATGAAATAAAACACAGTACAGAATAGATACAATGTGCAAATTCCGGCGAAGTCTGATAGGTAACCACTTGAGACGAGACAAAAATTGAGAAAAATAAAATTAAAAACTAGAGGTTAAAAAATCCGCACATTTGAAATTCTAGCTTTCGTGGTACCTTTACTATATGTTTTCATAAAAAATACACTAAGACGATGACGAGGAGACAACGCGTAGAAAGTTTCGCTGATGTCGGGATAACTTTTCTTTTATCGAAAACTAATGTGCAAAGGCTCACCACACACATTAGTTTTGATTTAAAAAAACGGTTTCAATACATTGGTATGATAAAAATATAACTGTACAGTCTATCTGCAAAGATATATTTTAATCGCGGTCTCTCGTAATGGATTGGCTAAAACTTTCCATAGTGTTTATATAAAAGCTACTTTTAAGAGCGAGTATAACATAGTAACTCTTTCATAAGGAAGTTTTGATTGCGTTTTATTATCTACGATTGATTATACAGGTCGATACAGATCATCAAAAAATGTGGCAGGCGCGTCTTACGTGTAAATGAAAAGATTACATTTTCACTGCGGAGTGGTCAATTTTGGTGCACGTTAATTCATAAGTTTCTAATTAATATATAAAAGTAGAGTACCAATTTATTATTTCCTTTATAATTTATTATTTATCAGTGTTGTATTGTGTATCTATTTCACGGACTATTACACTATTTCACACTGTTTTGTACTTAAGATGTTTACCTTACTATACTATACTATACTATAGGTACTTACACTGCCTAGTGTGTAATTTTCTCTTTCATCTACACTCCATTTTTTCTTAAATGTCTTATTATGTAAACAATATTGAAGTAATAAAAACATTTTAGTCTAAAGAAAATATTAAAAACTAATAAAATCATACATACAACGGACATGAATTAATGACATCTGCATACCGTTTGCGAAAGGTGCAGAAGTCATTTGTGGCATTGAGTGCTTTTATAATATGATTCCCAACGCAATTTTAGACCTGCCAATGCATAAGTTTCAACAATGTGTTTACACACATTTAATGAATCGAAGTTACTATACAATTGATGAATTTCTTAACGACAAGGCTGCTTGGAAGTAAAGATTGTAAACTTTTACATGATGTTGAAAAAGAGTAATCTGCTGAGTTTCTTGCCGGCTCTTCTCGGAGGAAACTTCCTTCCGAGAATCCTTCCGCTAGATGGCGCTTTTTCGATACCATATAAATCGTAATTAATATTAGATAATTAGCACCCCAGTCTACAAACTGCTTTGTTGGTCTACTAATACAACCGAGGTTGTAACAGTCTCCGTGAGATAGCTGTAGGATACAATTCTTTATGCTTATGACATCTTATCATTGTTTATAATATTATTATAATTCTCTATTTTGACTTGATTGTATTTACAAGGGACATAGTTCCATTAGTAGAAGTCACACAAGAGTATTTTGAGAATCGCTTACTGCAATAACTGGATCATATCGCACTACTACATTTTAGCCCTTAATTACCATGTCACCTGCGATGAAATTCTATAAAATATGTGACGTCACTGAAAGACTCAAATATTTATTTGACAGTTTAATCACCGCCACCTTCCAATCTAATTCTTTCCTTTTAAATTCTAGCCTTTTAAAGGTATACCTTTGATTGGTTATTTATAATTTCTGTTTTACTTTTTTTTATTTTTTGACATTCTCGTTTAAAAATGCATGTTATTAAAACATCGGTTAATTAAGTATTCTTTTTTTACTGTACACCATAATATAGGAATATTAACAATTAAAATTGCCTTTTAATTGCGAAAAATTGTGTGATACAACCTGATTCAATCAACTAATTCATTTATTGTGATTTGTAATTATTTAAGTTAATGAAAAGAAAAATAAAGTTATGCGATGTTATGAGAAGATTGTTTATTATTTCATTTATCTGAGTGCTAACTCAAACCCATAATATAGTTTACGTCTCTATCTATACTAATAAAAATATTAAAAAGTATTTTTTTATTCGTTTTAATCGCCAATCTCCGGTTTCAACTGGCAGTGGATTTGATATTTTTTTTGCATTAACTAATCCAATTCTTGGGGATCGAATAACTACTATTTAACATCACACTACGAATCTTAGGAGCCGAGCAACCGAAGAAATAGCGCAGCGGGCGTTGTGACGCGGTAGGCTGGGGTATTTTTTTTGTAAAAGAGCAGATCAAATTTACTCATCAGTGATCAGGAGTCAGGGGCTCTGCTAGGATTCATAAGGAATTGTGTTCCTGTCACATGACCCAAGTTTGCGCAATCTAACTTGGGCGGGCTTGCTGAAAATGCAGTTTTTTTTTCGAAGTAATAATTGACGAAACAATGGTGGTAAGTGGAAAACCAGAGGGAGACCTTATAACCCCCAATTATTGAGTCATAACACAAAAAAATATCGACTAATTTGTGCAGACGCTTTTTAATCCGATTAAAACTCAGAAGTTACTTACAAGCCCTAGGTACACACCACCGCCTTAGCAGTGTCCGTATAACGAGATGTTTTGTTTTGTGATTGATAACAAAACTGTGTCACAGTAAATAAATATTAAAGGAGTATGGAAACTACGTTCAAATCTTCGATACTGCACACTCGCACAGAATCTGCCCTGAATGGCAAATCAACGTTGTATTTACCAGCCCAACTGTACCTTCGTAAAGTAAGTACTTAAAAGACATATGGTATATATTATATCCTATATATAAAGCAACGATTGCGTCGAATGCATTGTGATCGAACCGCAGTGATTTTAAAATTAGCGTTTTGTATGAAGACTCTCAAACTTATTGGAAAAGTTACTGCACCACAAACTTTTGAGAGCGAATTTTATTACATTTTTGCTGTATATCATCATATAAAATCAGTAGGTATAGGAAAATAACAATTTGCTCTAAAGGTCATCGATAGCGCATGCGTATTTTCACCCCTTTTTGACGATGGCCCAATTTATTAGCGGCCGCGCCGAGGACAGATACAGTGCCAGCGGCGTGCAAGGAAATTCCCCCCGCACTTCGTGTAAATGAAATACATATAATGACGGACATCGGATGAAGTGAGTGCAGTGACCTCGATCGAACAATCATTGCCACAGTATAGAAAAGCAGTATTTCAACTTTTTTTTCTATACACTTTTATAAATAAACCTAATTTAGAAAACCAAACTAATAAATAGAATATTAATTTTAGCAGACAATTTGTGCACCCCACGCTTTTTGAAGTAAAACTTCTTTAGGCGCGACTACAAAGTAACTCTAGTCGAGTCAGAGGTTTGTGTAGTTTCCAATGTTTTAAAATAATAATTTGGATTGGTCGTAAGTACATGTCATATACTCCACACTTCTTGACTTAAACGCCAGCTAGTGGCAAATATGATAATAAATTTGGATTATTTATTTCCCATACTTTCTGACGGATCAATAATTGTCGATGGATCAAATAGCAAAATTATGGAGGGTAGAGGTAAGGAGAGTCATCTGTGTATATGAAAAAGTGTCGTCAAAATGTATTAAATTAGGATGGCGCCACATTTGCATCAGGGTAACTCTTAAAAGAAGCGCCAAATATAAATATTGTTAGGGTAGGCTTGAAAAATAAACAAGGAAGTATGGAGATACAAGGAAGTAAGGTTATATTTACCACAATATTTTGTACAACGTAAGTTGTTGAAATTCTCAATAATTAACTACTTTAGTCGATAATGACATTAAATTTTTTAACTCGGCATACTTCAATTCATCTACGATTGCTACATTCATACCATACCCTGTGCATCCACCAGCGCCATTGTGGAGGATTTTTGAACTGTTATTTAGCGCAACAACTGGACACTTTTTCAACTTTTCTCCCATATAAGATGACTCTCCTTACCTCTACCCTCCATAAGCAAAATGAATAAAAATTCAACAGATTAAAAAAAAAATTGTTTTGTTTGAAAATCTCTAAATATACTTGTTTATTTATTACTTTTGTAATAAACTTCTGAGTTACGGTTTTTTGTGACGATGTGACGACGCGCATCGCAAAAAGTGAGCTGGCGGACGATGTATTTCCATCTCTCTCAGTTTCGCAACTATCTTCATACTTGTAAAGAAAACTTGTGTAACCATGTGCGCGCGCATTTCGTTACATCGTATAATTTTAAAAAATCAATTAAAATAATATTATCATTCTGACCACTAATGATTACACTGTGGTCATAAATATTGAGTATCAATGTTCTACTTGACACTTAAAAAATAATTATATTTATTGATAGAAATGACGTTTATGAAGCGATGGGAACGTGGCTGTCAAAAACTGATACACATCCTATTTCGATCAAGTCCCGCGGGCCACTAAGTGCATGGCTAGAGGGTGCGCGTGACCATTTTATGCTTAAAATAAGCTAGAACTATTCTTAGATATTTATTTTAAAAAAGTACCCATTAAAATCACAAGTAAATACAATAAAGGCTTTATTTAGATTTTTTTTATTTCATTTTGAATCAAAACATTAAACATGAGACAAGAATAATGATAAAAATCCACATCTTTTCAGATTATTTTTGATTGAGAAAAATCTAACTTTTTCTATTTTAAACCATTAAAATCATAAGTATCTAAAACATATATTTTTAGGACCAAAAAACATCTTTATCATGATTCAAAATTGATCGAAAAATAGACGAATACATCTTAAACAGGCACCATTTTTATATTTCGACGCCCCAATTTTATTCCCCTTTTAAATTATTTTAATTTATTTTTCACTAGCATTTATACGAATGCCGTGTGTACGCTCCGCGTATATAATTACACTCATATAATATCGTTCTCATACCTAATCTGGTCTAGCCAATGGCAGAGCTCGCTCCCCTACGGTGTGCGCCTACGGTGCACAAATGCTTATTGGCCTCAGCCGATAGTGAGTTGCAAATTTGCTATCAGCGCGAACACAGCAAAACCACGCTAAAAAGCTACTCTCCGTGCTTTCAACTGACTCTACGAAATAAATCAAGTTGATTGGTTGATTAGTAAGGGCGCGAATGAAGGACAAACAAATAAACACACTTCACAAGTATTGATTCGCAATATGCATGTATATGCTTGATTGCTTCGTTTGTCTACTGATGTACATGTTGGACCGCAGATCACGTGGTCCTGTGTTGGATGCCCAGGACAGGCCAATGAAGCGGATTGGGTTCTTCTATCAAGAAATTTTTAGTAACAGCCCTGATTTTGGAAAATGCGATGATTCACCACTATGCCTCAGAAATGGAAACTGGCGCACGTTACGTTGAACCAGCATTAAGTATTTATAGCTTCCTCTATTATTTTTTTGCCCATTTACAATTCTTTTTAGGTCGGCACTATTTATAACTCCTCTTCCTAAAATTCAATATTATTAGAAAGTACTTATACCTACCAATAACGATACGGCTGGCATGTCTTATTTGCCATGCTCACTGCTCAAGAAAGGTAGGGAATACAAACTTAAAAACTTTCAGCTTTAGTGGGCTGAGATACACAACAAAACCGGTATTCATAATGGAAACTGGATAGGCGTTTTCTGGTGTACCTTTGCCTCAGCCAAAGTAAAGCCGCCGCGTAATCAGGTCGTCGTGAGCTGAGGTAATAAATAAATATATTTTTTAGGCAATTTCGCTCAAGCTTGTGTCTTAGACCACGCGGTGCAGCAAGCTTCCTACAGCTTCCCGGGCAGACGCCTCCAGGGGCAGCAAACCATAATTTTCAATTTGAATCTGATTAATTACTATAAAAACAAAATACCTTCGTAAAAAGTGAATATTTATCAATGTAAATGTCTTATTTACAGTATTATTGAGTGTTGTGTAAATGCTATTTGCGCTTTGAGTGAAATTCGAGACAAAGCAACAGGTTTTTTTTTTTTTTTTCGATGTTCATGTTTTTACGCAGTAGTTTACTTTAATTCGTATAACCAAACCAAAGTATATTTATTAAAGTGATGATTTCTATGAGTTTAAGCTTATTATATTCGTAAATATGTGTAGTGTTGTTTTTTAAATTTCAAATTTCAAAATGAAATAACTATGATAGTTGACTCATAGTGGCTAAGAAGAAGCTTTTTACTTGATTTACTTTAGGTACTTACTAGCTAACATCTACTTTTTTTTTCTTTTATAGGTAATATACCTAGCTGTACCTAGCGTTTACCTTGTACAATAAAAAGAACACGTTACAATACGTTTGGAAAAATGTACAAGAGGAGAACATTCGTGCTACGTTGCATAATAAGTAACTCCAAATACGTCATACATTTGCCTATTTTGGCACTTTTCACATTCATATTATCTACTTTAACGGGACAGAAGCAAGAACATGAAATGTCCTGCCCCTTTGTAAATAGCAATAGCACTTTACCCGTATTAGAAAGAAGTTCTAATCTACCCTCGCGGTCCATTTTTATGTACGCGACCTCTTGCCCTGGAAATTTGACTGCAAGACAGCACTGCTCTATAGAATCTGCCGCTATAACGCACCCTGAGTGGCAAATCAACGTTGTATTTACCAGCCCAACTGTACCTTCGGAAAATTTGACTCACGAGAACTTTAATAATGTAAAATTTTGGAGCATTAATATCAACGAATTCTGTAAGGGGACACCTTTGGGGGATTTAATAATTGATGTCTTGCCAAAATGTAGTCGTAATCGTGTTTCAATAAGTCTGGATGTGTTGAAATATTTAACGCTGGCTCAATGGGGTGGGATATACTTGGACATAGATATGGTGGTTGCACAGCCTTTGCGATCTTTGGCAAGGAATTGGGCGACCAGAGAGAGCGATGATACAGTTGGGGAAGGTGTCTTGGCTTTTTCCAGGGACGCTGTTGGAAGAAAATTATCTGGAATCGCTGTCAAGTTAGTTAATTTATTGTTTAAAGTAGCGTTTTAGTTTTAAGTGTAAAAACGTATCTTAAGCCCGTCGCCGCGACCGGTCGGTCTGGTTGATAGTAAATTTTAACAAGATCGGTTCATTCATATTTTTTTCCGTGAAAACAATCAAACAACTATGTCTAGAAGTATGTCAGCATAGCACAATTAAGTAGGTAGGTAGTTCAAATACTTCTTATTCTATGAGTAATTCCGAAATAAATACATTGAGAGTTCTTCATTATGTTCTCAAGGGCGTGTGAAGTCTGTCAATCCGCACTTGGCCAGCGTGGTAGACTATAACGGAGTATAAACCCTTCTAATTCTGAGCATTCTGAGATGCATACTTGAATCACTTGTTACCTACTAAATAAGGAGGTTGTAACGACCGGTATTCAGCGATCGTAATTTTGTTTACATATTATGTTAGTTTATATTTGATTAATCATGTTATGTTTTTAACTTTCAGTGAAATGCAATCGATTTTATGTAGAGGTGACTGCATTCATACATGGCAACCGACGGTCATGACCAAAGTTCTGAAAAAAGTTTGTTCGACCCCAGACACCTTGTACATGTCCTCTGCTACGTGTAATGGTGATTATATACTCTTGTATCTATTTTATTTCAGTCATAGGGTTCATGGAGTACTCTGTTTTACGATTTTTATTTAAGTTTGCATGCTCTGTTAAGTAAGTATCAAAAGCTTAAGTAAGTTGTAATCAAAAACTTGCTATGCTGTGTGCACTGCTGGTAGGCTTGTGATTAAATACAATTAAAAAGAAAAAATAATATCAGTAGGTATGCCTCGTCACATAAGCCCTGCGTGATTTGAAACTAGGTGAGTTACATAGATGTAGATAATTGTTATCTATGTATAAGTTGGTCTATAAAAGAACAACACAAAGCGTCAAACTGCCAACTTGTGCAAAATGTATTTTTTTTAAATGCCAATCGCAATATAAGTATTTTCCCTCCAGCCTATGTACTTATTTAAAACTTTGCAACTCTCTTTACGTTAAATTATTTTTCAGGCTTTGAAATCTATGGTCCACAGTTTTTTCACCCCATACCAGAAGTCCGGGCCATTGAATATTTCGTCCCAGGAGAATTATCGACTACAAACGCATATACCTACAATTTGTGGGACCACATTACCAAGGACTACAAAGTTATGAGAAGTTCTCCACTAACCAAACTAGCGAAAAGATTCTGCCCTTTGACTTTTAAAATGTATTCTGATCAATTCGGGTTCTAATGTAAGCAAATATATCAAAAGCATTGTATGTAATTTCAAAAGTTATTTAATCTAAAAAATGCGATAGTTTAATAAACAAAGTTAAAATAAGGTCGTTTTTTTTAACTCACCCCATTTTGATTTTTGTTTGTGTTTATTATGAGGAATGCCAAATGATATTAATTCCTCTGCCCAATTCTACCATTATTATAACAAAATGAAAATTTGAACGTTGAAAGAAATGTTGTTTCTTATTAAGAACATAGTAACATTATTTAATCAATGCTAAAAACAGTATTAACCCGAAGAATAAAAATAAATAATTGTTCTTAGGTTTTTTATTGATTTTATATATTCTGGGTTTTTTATTTAACATCCGAATTGATATCCTCCTCCTATTTGAAGTCGTTTTCGAACATTTTCCGTTGAAAAGCATTTCGATACCTTTAAAAGCAGAAGTCGATAGCAGCTATCGATTTTTTTAAACTGTAGCATAACTAGCGTTATTAGCGTTATATACGTCTATCATTGCTTTTAGGCATTAGCGACAAAATTGTCCAAATCAAATGGTTTCAATACGACCGGATGAGGGATATTCTTGGGATTACCTGTCTTCTTTTTTTGATTTATGGCTTTTCGTAGTGATTTTTTTTTTAATGGCTTGCGTTTGTACTATGGAGGGTAGAGGTAAGGAGAGTCATCTTAAATGGGCGAAAATATGAAAAAGTGTCCAGTTGTTGCGCTAAATAACAGTTCAAAAATCCTCCACAATGGCGCTGGTGGATGCACAGGGTATGGTATGAATACAGCAATCGTAGATGAATTGAAGTATGCCGAGTTAAAAAAATTAGTCATTATCGACTAAAGTAGTTAATTATTGAGAATTTCAACAACTTACGTTGTACAAAATATTGGGGTAAATATAACCTTACTTCCTTGTATCTCCATACTTCCTTGTTTGTTTTTCAAGCCTACTCTAACAATATTTATATTTGGCGCTTCTTCTAAGAGTTACCCTGATTCAAATGTGGCGCCATCCTAATTTAATACATTTTGACGACACTTTTTCATATACACAGATGACTCTCCTTACCATTACCCTCCATAGTTTGTACCAATCGTTCGTAGTGATTACCTATCTGTTCTATGATGCCAAGTAACTGTCATTGTCAAAAGTGGATGTCTTATGTCAATGTCGACTGATTGATGTTTGTTTGTGGATTATATTTGTTGTGATTGTGAAGAAGAATTTCAGAATTTGTTTCCTTTTTTCCCAACAAACAATGAGTTTTTAAAAAAAGCAATGACAACAATATTTCTGGCTAGAAAACTGTTGTCGTTCAAAGCGAGTAAAGTTCAATTAAAAAAGATACGGTTACTGAAACACCGTAACGTACAAGAAATGGCTGAAACCAAAAAGTAAACATTACAACTTTCTGTTATCCGCAGCAAGCAGATTGCAGATTTGTTCTGACACATCATAACATAAAATCATACTTTTTCATACTTACGCATAAATATTCAAGCAGCTTTTACTACCTGTGACTTGCAGAGATCAATTTAAAGATGTAAATCCAATCGCGAATGATCTTTTTTAATGGCTATCTTTCACCTGGCTATTTCTTACTGGAAAAACCGTGATTCGCCGCCCGTGATTTATTAGCCTCATAATAAATTTAAAAGCTGGAAAATCTGTTTGACCCAATTCATGTCAAGACGTAGTAATTACTCATTGTTATGTCTCCTAAGGATGTTCTGGTGAACGAAATGTGCATAGTAGTTCCATTTTGAAAGTCTGCTTGGTATGGAGTATGAAGATTTAAGTAATTATATATGGGACACATACAGATTTTCCTGCTTTTTGAGGATTATAGCAAATTAAGTAAAAGAAGTAATACCTGGTTCCATCCATTATTCATAATATAATTAATAATATATTTTTAATAACTATACAATGATGATTTGAAATGCCTGTAACATGTTATATAACCTGACATGCTTATTCCTTTCAGCTCTTTACAAAAAATTAATAAAGGTAGATTGATTAATAATTGTAGACTCTGTCTAAGACTTGCGGAAACTAATATGTTTTTTAATAAAAGTACAATGAATTATGCCAAAGAAATCAAAAATATTCTGAATATTGAGGTTTGTGAATAAATAAATATAATCAGTATCTTTTAGTCACTAAGATAAAATCTAAAATTAGAAAGAAAAAGATCTGTGTATTATGTATATTGAGGTTTTCCTCAACTGCCCTGGTGCAGTGGTGCTCTGGTGGATGCGTTATAAGGGAAGTCTTGGGTTTGATACACAGCAGAGGTAAATCAGTAATTTATAATTTTAAGGTTTGAACCCTGGCTGTCAAGGTCATGCAACCGCAACATATCCAGACGTATGGAAAATTTCAAGAGTTACCCCAATCCCTAAAGAGAGATCTAGTAATAAAATTGATAATTTCAGGCCTTTTGCTGTTCTTTCTGTATTCGCTAAGCTGTTTAAAATCGCTGTGAACAACCAAATTAAACTGCAAACAGGCATTTACTTAACGGATTGGCAACATGGTTTCCGGGCTGATCGCTCCACTTTGGCTAATAACAGAAATTTAGATTACGCCATTAAAGAAATGGATTCTGGCCGTCAAATTGACATTGCTTATTTCAACTTCAAAAAAGCAAGCAACAGTGTTGAAATCAATATACTCTTACAGAAATTGTCTAATATCAGGTTTACTCCTAAGCTTTTGGAATTTTTTCGAAGTTATTTCTTTAACAGGCAGCAGTATGTTTAATTAAGTGTTCGGATCTGATTATTCTACAACGTCATCAGGGGTAAGTCAAGGGAGTACCTTGGGCCTACCCTATTTTTAATAATGATCAACAATCTACCAGAAGTGGTCAAGAAGGCAAAATTTTTAATGTTCGCAGACGATTTAAAATTATTTCTTGGCATAAGCGAAATTCATGACTGTTCTCAGCTTCAACAGGATATTGACAATGCGGTGAAGTGGGGGAAAATAAATTTCCTGGTATTTAATACAGCGAAATGTAAAATTATTACTTTATCTCGCAAACATAATCCAATTTCAATTCGACTATACTATATCCGAGGTAAAATTAGAAAGGATAACACAAATTCGTGACTTAGGTTTGACTATCGATTGTCAACTTACATTTGGCGACCACATCAATAGGATCTGTAAAGAAGCACATAAACTTTTAGGATTTGTTATACGCCAAGGAAAGAAATTTACGGATCCTAATGTTACACTAATCTTATATAACGCCTATGTACGTAGTAAGTTAGAATACAATTCGGCAGTCTGGAGCCCACTTAATGCAAATTACACACTTGCTATTGAAAAAGTCCAACGCAGATTTGCTAGGAATTTGTTTATAAAATGTATGGATACTATTTCTATATATACCCTTCATTATTTGTATCAGGTATGGTGGGTTTGGATACTTTGGAACAAAGGCTTCGAAAGGCCTGTCTCTTACTCCTTAACAATAAGGTTGACAATCCAGACACACTTAGAAAATGCTCGTTAGCTGTGCGAGTGCCTGTTAAAACGGTACGAACTTGCATGGGAAGATTACTACTATTTTCACTCGATTCTTTACGTACGCACTGTGCTAAAAATGCTCGCATTTCGCGCGCTCTCGTTTCTTAATAATATGATTGCTCAGCACCAACAAATTGACATATTTAATATAAGTTTAGCTAAGTTCCTAAATTATATTCAGACAAATTAACTAATATTTTTGTAATGTACATCTGTAACCGACTTAGTATACGTTTTGGCTAGCTGTAAGGATATAAATAAATAAATAAATGCAGCCAACCAACTTACCAATTTAGTTCTGGTACTATGTCCTAGAAAAAAATCATCATAGCTGTTTTGGTGCAATTTCACCAAAAATATAGTCAAATCGAAGTTACGTTGCCACTAGCACTGCTTAGCATGCCATGTATGGCTTTCAAGGGGGTTAAAGACTCTAGTATTACCCACTAATACATGGGTATCATTGTGTGCGTTAACTGTAAGAGACCCATGTCCAGGAGTAAGGCCTTAACTAGGCTGTTTTAATAAAAAATATTGTTTTCAGATTAGACAGAATGATGGAAAACCGCAGTACATTTGTGTGGAATGTGTACAGACACTTTGTAAAGCTGTTGAGTTGAAGCAAGTAGCTGAGGTGACCCAATGGAGGTTAGCACAAGAGGCTGAGATGGGTAAAGTTTGACAAAATGCATTTAAACTAAAATAAAGTATAATAGCAGTTAGTAAGCAGTCCACTTAGATTATGCAACCATATGTGTTAGATGCAATTGTGTTTACTTTTACAGAACCATGTTTAAACTTCAACTTTTTCAGTTTTTTTCCCTGCAACAGTTAGATGTGTACGATAGGTAATTTATCGTTATACAAGTTTAGGATAGATTAGCTATCCTAAATATCAGCCATTTGCAGATTCACATTTCGAATTATTTTCCAATCTGTCACTGTGACTTTCACAGGTTTACTTTGAAAACCCAACCTCGAAGAGGTTGAAATGGGGGTTTGAATACATTAAAATATGTAACAAGCTATCTTTTTAAAAGTAAAGTACAAATTAGGACGAAAGTTTTACTGATTCATAGACTTCAGAGTACACAAGTTGGTTGTATCAACCCTGTCGGGAAAGTATTCAGCTTACACAGACTCTAGTCTCTTAATCTGTTTCAATGACTCCTTACAGTGTCTGAAAGTGCAAGTAATGACTATGTTGATGACTGTAACAATCATGATGATGAAGAAATAGTCATTGAAAATTTAGATGCACCTAAGTGTGAAGAATGTCGAAAGACTCGCGACGTCAATGTGAGTATGTAACGCGACATTTTTTTCACCTCTTGTCTTTTCGGGCTACATTGGGATTTTTCCATTCAAAAAAAAATTACACAATATTCGAGGACGTCCGGATGTATGTCTACATGGTTCTGGCACTCTCACGACCGCAAAAATTAACGTATCGAAATTTTTTTTAAAAGCTTCATAATCGCAGCACGCTATTGAAAATATCTGTTTTAATTACAATTAATAAAAATAATGAACGCAAAAAGTTGAAAGTATTTTTTTTAATTCCATTTACATCATTGACTAATAGTAAATGATAATTATAACAAAAAAATATAATAAAAAAAAGAACAGATGACTTAGAGCGCCCACATGCGGTGAAAAGTTTAAGTTATTTTTTTTTTAGTGAAAAATGATATTATGAGGCGTGCACTTTTGGATTTTCCATGTTTTTAATTTTTTTTATCAATATGTACTAAAGTTAAATACTCATCATTATTATTGTTAATATTGATGAGACTACTGCCTAACTCTTTATCAATATGTATAGTTATCCTTTGCAGAACGATTGTAAACTTTGCAAGGAAAATGTTAAGAAGCCAAGGTGTGGTCGGGGACCCTATATTTGTGAGAGTTGTGGCCTGAAGCTTAAAACTATGTGGAGGCTGAAAACGCATATGTAAGCAATATTTTCACATTCTGATATTAAGAGCATGACCATATTATGTAAGCATTATTTTTACATTTTGATATTAAGAGCATGACCATATGTAAGCAATATTTTTACATTTTGATATTAAGAGCATGACCCTATGTAAGCAATATTTTTACATTTTGATATTAAGAGCATGACCATATGTAAGCAATATTTTTACATTCTGATAATAAGAGCATGACCAAAGTGGAATAATCTTAACTGTAGATTTTAAATTTCATAAATATATTCTGAATAATCTAAGATCCTACTAAGAAGGTACTTAACGTAGAAGCAGTTGTAGCCTAGTGGTTGTGGACTTCAGCTTCACTTTCGCGGGGGCGAGTACGAAAACCAGCACGCAGCTGTAACTTTTTTTTCCACTACAGGTTACATCTTGACTGCAATCTCACCTGGTGGTAAGTGATTATGCAGTCGAAGATGTTAGCGGGCTAACCTGTTAGGGAGTATGGTAGTCATACCCCTAATCGGTTTCTACGCGACATCGCACCGAAACACTAAATTGCTTAGCGGCACGTCATTGTCGGTAGGGTGGTAACTCCACGCTAAAGCCGCCCACCAGATGAGACCAGAGAAAATTCAGAAATTATAAATTCAAAAATTGGCACTTCCGGGAATCGAACCCGGGACCTCCTACTTAAATTCTAAGCGCTCACCGTTGCGGTCGTTCAACCGTCACCAGGGAGGTCGTTAAAAACCAACTTTTCTAAGCAATTATAATATCTCTTGCTTTAACATTGAAGGAAAACAGTGAGGAAACTGGCATGCCTGAGAGTTCTCTGTAATGTTCTCCCTCTTTGCCCCGTAGTTGGCCGTTAATGGGTTGATATGGTGGTGATGATAACGATAACATTGTATCTGAAAAACTAATTTTCAGGCTAGTCCATACCAACGAATTCAATTATTCCTGCGGATACTGCCCTTACCGCTCACGAAGTCGCTCCTCACTGCAAATACATGAACGCACGCACACAGGCGACCGGCCGTACCAGTGTGTGCAGTGCCACGCCACGTTCTCGAGCGCTTCCAACCTCGCGTCACACAGACGATCGCACCTACCACCAGTGTTTAGTTGCGATGTTTGCCAAAGAGGATTCAAATTTAAACAGGTAAATTGTACCAGGATTGTACTCGACACCTGCCCACTGTCTATAGGTACATAAACTCACGCACACAGGCGACGGGCGTATCAGTATGTGCATTGCCCGTCTTTTTTTTTTTTTTTATTATTAATGATAGGCCAGCGTTTGACGACAATCATGCCCGTTAGAAAGCAACGATGAGGTCTAGGTTGGAGCACGCTTGCCTAGAAAAAGCCTATTCACTCTAGCCTTGAAGGTACTTAAATTATACGTGGCAGGAAACACAGTTACCGGGAGGGCGTTCCACATCTTAGCGGCACGTATCAGAAACGTGGATAAAAAACGTTTCGTGCGTGTTGATGGGATATCAACCACATAAGGATGCCACCGCTCTCGGTGTCTCGCTGTTCTGTGGTAAAACGGGGAAGGGGGAACAAGATTGTGAAGTTCCTGAGCACACTCACCGAAGTAAAAAACCGATAAACAGGCAACATTGCGTCGGTGCTGGAGACTATGTTTTAAGCGCTCTCATCCATGCATCACACATGCTTGCACCGACAACCATGGTTTATCTGCGATATTTGCCAAATTTAAACAAAGTATAGTACCAGGATTGTATAAACCATTACACAATCCCTGCTCACTTATTTTTTGTCGTAACACCCTTGCCAGAGTGGTTGTGGTCATCACGGTGGGACATTGTTAGTGGCAGTTGTTACTCGCCTCACGATCATTCGCCACTTCTCCCTATTTGCAGATAGTCTGGTACAATCATGCAAGGATCCTTCGCATGGGTGACCTACCGCGCGCTCTAGTGCCTTCTATGGAGTTGTTGTCTCTCCAGAAGACGTGTCCGAAGAATTTGAATATAATATTAAATGATAATATAATTTTTACTCATTAACATTTTAATTTTAACTATACACAGGCATCACTAAACGCCCTACGAGTTCAGTATTATAATGGTTTCAGAATGCTGTTGCACTTACCCCATTATTGTAGTGCATCAGAAATGTTTGCGAGGGCTCATACTGATGACTTTTTTGCCACCAGAAGAAAATGAATAGCATCCTTGATGAAAAGAACGTGGGTAAGCAGTAACGGCATTCTGAAAGCACTAATAAGTCGATACGACTCTCCAATTTACAAGTTGTATATTCAACTCCACGTAGGGCTGCCTGGACACAGAAATTTTAATTTGTAACTTTTTTTTTTTATATTGTATCTTAATATTCAATGTAAGTTTTTTTGATTTAGTTTAGTTTTTAATTATTCTATTTATGTTATAGTGTAGTGTGTAGTGATGGGTCATAGATACCAAATAAATAAATAAAATAAAATAAATATTCTCTGACCACACCTCACGTAGAAATAAATTCCACCCTCATCATCTGGATGCCTGGTATTCTTCTACTGTTTGAAATACCAGATAATTTCTACCGCGCACTTGCAAACTGTGGAACAATCTCCCATCTGATGTGTTTCCTCAAAAATTCAATCTGGGGTTATTCAAGGGGCGGATAAACAAATTCCTTAAAAGCCGGCAACGCATCGGTGGCTTCTCTGGTGCTGCAGATGTTTATGGGCGGCGGTGATCACTTACCATCAGGTGACCCACTTGCTAGTTTGCCTGCTATTAAAATAAAATAAAAAAATAATATGCAACTGTGCACTAATGTTGAAAGACGTTGCTTGATGTCTGATGTCAATGGAAATATTGGTGTGAAATTTGTTCCACGACACTCCAAGCATATGTCTCCAACACCACATACTCTGCAAGCACACAGGCAATGGCTGTATCAGAGTGCCGCATCATATAGCAAATAAAATTATATATAGTTATTGGAAAGTACAGAACATTAGAATCACCTTAACTTTTCGTCTAGTATTAATGCAGTATTTCTGACAAACAGTATTAACACTGAGATTTTTACTCATTGCAGTCACTACTCAACCATATAGCAACACAACATCGGAGTGCTAAGCCATTTTGCTGCTGTCAATGTGAAAGTTCATTTGCTACTAGGTAAGAAAAAACAAACTTGTGTAGTGTAGTTAAAATTATGTTATTTACCTCTAACAAGGTCTACTCTTAGTTTGAATTAAATCCATATTAACATCTATTGTCAACCTGTCAATCGAGTGTTTAATCATTAAACATGCAACCGCTAAACATAATATTAATAATGTACCTATATCAAATTGAAAAGCTAAAAAAAAAATGTAATACTACATAGCATTACCTTTACAATTAATTTGAATTTAACAGTAATCGCTTGGTATAGTTTAACTTATAGTTTTAACAAAAGCATTCAGTCAGATGTAATGATTTATTTGTAATTGTATGACTCTTGATATTTATTTATTACTGCAATCTAGGGATGTGTAATGCTATTACTTTACAGGAAAGCCATATGAACATACACAAAAAACTTTAATAAATAAATATACTACAACAATACACACATCGCCATCTAGCTCCTAAGTAGTCATAGCTTGTGTTATGGGTACTAAGATGACTGATGAATACTCATCAGTCAGTCAATACTTATAATGTACATGTAAACACCCAGACACTGAAAAACATTCATGTTCATCACACAAACATGTTCTAGTCGTAGGAATCGAACCCACAGCCTTGGACTTAGATCGCAGGATTGCTGCCCACTGTGCCCATTTGCCATTAATGTTACTAAATAATAATAGAACAGCAAGTTTTCTAATTCAAATAAGCAACTGATGCAATAAAAATTTAGTGTTTACAAATATTATCACCCAAAGTATATATCCTCGGTTTTGAACCCTTAAAAATTGTTATCTCCTTTTCTGAGTATGTCTATCTGTTCACTCTTATTTCAGCAATAATGAAAGATATTCATTCCGTTTTGAAAGGCTGATTCCTTATAATTGTGCAATTTATTGTTACAGAAAGATGCTCTTTTGCCATGAGCGCAAGATTCATGGCAGACCTAGAATGAGGCAAGGTGCTACTCCTAGCTACATCAAATTACAAGAAAACTTTGGTGAAGTTTCACAAGAAGAATCATAGTTTAACACAAATTATATATTTTACCTTATACTTACTGTTTTATTTAAATAATTGTTTGTATTTATTGATGGAACGCCTGACATTGCCAGATGGGTGATCCATCATATGTAAGGACCATTCCGTCATTCCTATTCACCTATGTGTTTGAGACACAGCATTTACTGGTGTCCGGCATATTCCATAAAGACAAATATGGTATAACTGAGCATTTAAAGTGTCTCTTATAGGAAATGTTACTACAAAAACAAAAACTGGATTTTTAAATTTTTATTTACTTACAAACTGTCACATCACTTTTTAGCGGCTGCTCCGACCTTTGATTTCTTGGTACCTCGTACCTTCTTCATTCTGTTCTTGCGCTCCTTACGCTGCTTGCGTGTGGGCCTCTTCTTTTCATATAAGCCGTGGCGCGCTAGTCTGTGTTTGGGTTCAAACTTCTTGGCCAGATCCAAAGTGTCGTAAATTAAACCGAATCCAGTGGATTTGCCACCACCAAAGTTCGTTTTAAATCCGAACACAAAAACAACGTCGGGTGTCACCTTGTACATTTTCGCGAGCTTCTCGCGAATCTCTGTTTTGCTAACAGTAGGTTTGCCCGGGTGTAGGACATCGCAAACCATCTGCTTGCGCGCCAATAACCTGAAATGTTCACAAACTTTATCACATAACCTGTCATAGCGGTGCCATGTATAGTTTCCACATCACAACACGTTTCTCGTCTGAATTTAATTTTATGCACTTTTACCTGTTGGTCATGAATTTGCGAGTGCGAATAGTCGCTGTGCCTTCAGTCATTTTGTATTATTTTAGAGATTTCGGCGTGAAATACGCACGTGTCTCAAACAACTCCACAAGGAAAAAGAAGGTGTCAATGTTGCCATATGTAATAGTTAGCTTTCTACCATTACGACATTCTACCATACCATGATTTTACCTACCATATTGTACTGTTAAATTGAAATCAATGTAATGAGTAACGACAGGTAATGATGGATACGATTTATTATATAAGATTATTTTCATAGATAAAGCTTTTTGACTCTGGATAAGTTACATCCTACATTAAAATTATCATAAAGTAATAAAAATATAATAAACATTTTCGTATTACCCCGATTAATCATTGAATATTTATTGTCAGGTCGATATAAATTGTCGTTTGTCGTAGGTCAGTGAATCTTTATTTTTTATTTATTGTCATAAATAACTACCATTTTACAAACAGGCAACAATTAATTTTAGAAAAACTAGTATCTAGGGCGAGAAAGACTGCTACTGTATATACGTTCCGTTTTAGGCAGCGCCTTACGATCTCTGTACTTATGCGTAAAAAATTAGATTAAAATTTTATTAGATTAGATTGTAAATTTATTAGATTTGTAATAATTTACAATAATTAAGTTGCAAACTGTAGTCAACGTGAAAATTACACTATCAAAATAACTACATTTTAATTTTAAAGAATCGAAACAAGGCGAACAATAATCTAAAGTGCTTGGATCCTCTTTCCGCACGTCAATAAAATAAGTTTAAATAAAATGCAACTCTTCCAATTGGTATACAGTAAAAACTAGTAAATATAAATGTATATTGCCTACGTCGTTAAGCATTTTCACAAAGGTTCCTTGGGGAAATCATTAAAAATATAATCATAATATTTCAGCATAATGAGGCCACCTAGCCAATTTATGTAAATGCCACAGCAAAAAGTATCATCAATCTTCTACGATTTGATCATATTTTATTTCTATCTAAAATGTAGAAAGCTACAAAGAAACAGATGAGAATTGAAATTTTAATATGTTTACTAAAACATGAAATATTAAATATTGCTATTACTTTATATCAGGCGTTAAGTTTATCACATATTGTCGTTCGTCACAGGTATATAAGGATCCCAATAACCATCGGTCCCCGAGCTATATCGCATCGCCTGTTGTCATTTCCGCTTCGCTAATCTTTAAGCTAGTTCTCCGAACCCAAATCTACAAAAATATCTCCTAATTTCTGATTTAATCGCGTAGAATTGCTCTTCTATTTAACTCAGGCGCAAACTTGTCTGCATTCTCCGTTTTCTTATTACCTTACTATTCAGAAGCCAACATCCAGTTATATCAATCCTATTTTATTGTATCTAATTTTTTTTTAAATATAGTCCCTATTTAGAGCTTTTAATAAAGTTAAGTTAGCCCTAATGGCTGCTAACCTCAGATAGCAGATGGTACTAGAAGAAGAGAAGAAGAACTTTTCCCTTTGTATGTAGGTATACTGACTATTACCTCGATTTCATAATATTTTTGCTTTATTTTATATATTTTGCTTAAATGTCTAGCTTCTTTTTCAAAGAAATATCATAAATATAAGCCAAATCTAATCTGAATACTATTCGTCATGTTTTGTTGAATAATAAAGGAAAGTCGTATAGTAAAATACCAGTTAACGGGCAGCAGCGTCTTCTGTGCTAGTCCCTCGAACCATCTATAATGCGATCACCATTCCTTTTGCCTAGCGTGGTCATTGGTGGTGATGAACCTTTAGGAGTCGCATTTAGTCCAGCAGTGGACTGGTTTGTTAAATGTAGGCTTTTGATAATAAATGATGGAAACTTATCTCAATAAAATGGCGGATAAGTTCGGCAGCTTTAATTTCGATAAACTATGTAGAAGCCTCCTTTAGAAATTTATTCTTTCTTCAATTGGGTAACTAACTAGTAACTATGGATTACGTACGCTTGACACTAAACATCTACGAGAAAACCATCGTTCTTTTTTCGAGACACCGATAATACAATACAACGATACTCATCCATTTAACATGTTACCTCTATAAACAATTTTCATGATATCGTCATGTACGTCACAAAAGGAAATCCAGTGTATCTCGACCTCCCATACCAATCATATTACCGTGTCGAGGGCCTCGTTTATCATGAGCTGAGGGAGACGCGGGGGGTCAACGCCATGGTTAACCCCCTACCCCCTATATCGATCGAGCTTTGGCGCCAGCATTATATCGTTGGTATATCTCGGAGCCGGTTGTATTCGAGCTGAAGACATCTGATTATAGGACCATTTGTCTACCCGGTTTGCTCTCATAAACTTACAAGTAAGTACAAGTAAAAACGTCAGTGAAGAACTCAATTACCTTCTACTAGAATTTAGATCTATCTTCATTCATCAAATTTGATTTTTCTTTGAAAAACTTCTAATAATAGATTAGTACCTAATAATTTCCAATAATGCTTACGTAGTTGTACATTTCATTTAGCTAAGTTATTATATTTAATCAAGTCTCTTGAGTAACGAATTTCAGCTATAGCGAGAGTTTTGTTTATATACCTTTAAGTAATATGGTCATAAATTAGTGGCATCTGCATATCGTCTGCGAAAGGTACATAAGTCATTTATGGGATTGAGAATATGCTTTTATAATATGATTCCTAAGGTAATTTTGGACCTACCAATGCATAAGTTTAAAGAATATGTTAAAACACATTTGATGAATTTCTTAATGACAGATTGCTTCCTGGAAAGCATCCGGCTCTGCTTTCATCACTCACAAGATAGAAAAATGAATGTTAAAATGTAAAATGTAAATTGTTTATGTTGGAAAAGAGCAACTGCTGAGTTTCAACTGTTAAAAAAACAATATGACTAACTCAAAAAATTCAAAATTCATTTATTTCAAGTAGGCCTAATACAGCACTTTTGAAACATCAAGTCTGTCTGTTTGTAGTGACTCAACCACCGGTTCGGAAGGCAGATTCTACCGAGAAGAAGCCGGCAAGAAACTGGGCAGTTGCTGTTTTCTAACATGAACAATTTACATTATACATTTTAACATTCATTTTTCTATCTTGTGAGAGATGAAAGTGGCGCCGGATGCTACCAAGCAACCTTGTCATTAAGAAGTTCATCAATTGTATAGTAAAACTTTAATGTTGTTAAGATTAGTATTGCTTAGCTAGGTAGGAACTTAAAGCCGTTAATGGTTTTAAAAAAAAGTACGTACTAAGCCAACTTTACTAGCATTCTGTGGTATGTTTCTGATTGAGTACGAATTTGGTGGTATTTTCCCAGTTCCTAGAAGAACTAGAATAAAGCGCGTGAATCTGTCTGCTCTTAGCCTTATTACTAAACTACCTTATATGTCATAATAATTGACAATTGTTAATCAGAGTACACTTTTATGCCCATTGACCCGTTTTAGTAAGTTTAATAATTATGAGAATATCTTTGTAGTAGTATGGATATTATTCAAGGATGACTTTTTTAATTTCATTTAAATATACTTGTATTTTGAATTAACTGCTTATTTCAATTTCATTACATTATTTTTACTATCGATATTTATAATTTATATATTTTTGCTTTCAAATTGTGGTTGTTATTTCTTTTTTAATGTTTTTTTTTTGTTTTTTTTTTATATGACATGACTGTACCTAAGTTGCACGCCAAATTAATGGTAATGCACTGTTTCAATAAAAAAAAGCTACATTTGTAACATCTGATTATTATTAATATTAGGTAGGTATTTGAAGTGTCTGTTTTTTTATAATTTTCTTAATTTGATGTGCATTATAACAGCTAGAGAATGTAAATAAAAAAATATGTTATGACATTGGTATCATGAGAGAAGCCTGTGCCCGGACCGAAGGGAAATTTAAGTCGTTTTCAGATAATATTATAATTTATATTTTCTATAGTAGTGTTTTTAGTTAAGTATTATTGATTTAAAGTTGTTATAAAAACTATTATCTTCTTAATATGCCATCTTAATAGTACTACTTATAACGCTAGCTGTTGCCAGCGTACTTTGTTCGTGTTTCTTACGGTTTTGTACAAATCCCGTGGGAACCGTTTGTTTTCCCGGGATAAAAGACGAAGTTACACTCTAAAATCAAGTACATTGGTTGCATAGTCAGGGCGTACAGTAAGGACAAACAGACAAACAAACACATTTTCGCCTTTATAGGATAAGTAATCTATACATATAATAAAATTGGAGTGTCTGTTTGTAATATTGAAATAACCGTTTTTTACTACATGTATATGAATGTCTGTCTGTTTGTTCCGACTAATTTCTGAAATGGTATGATCGATTTTGACGGGGCTTTTATTGGCAGGTATTGATGTAATAAGGAGTAACTTAGGCTATGTCCATTTTAGAATAATATTTTCTATAATCGAAAGATTAAAAAACAAAAAAAATTAAAGACACCTAAACAAAACTTAATTGGAAAAGTTCTATTTAAACACTACACCTGTTTTTTTTACAACAATATACAAATTATGCTTTAAAACAAAAAGAAACGCGGACGAAGTCGTGGGCAACAGCTATTATGTAATAAAGAAGATAGCCTAGAAAGGGTTATCAGTATTCTTCTACATCATAACTTAGCCAGTTTCCGCACATGAGCTTTTTCGCTAGAACTTACAAAATTCACTAGTGATTAGAATGTTTGCTTGCAAAGGATAAGGGTAATAAGGCTTATTACCCAGTTGGGGTCAAAAATTGTTAGGTTAGGTTTAAAACGAACTACTCTATGATCAATTAGAATTACATTTACTGATGGACTCCATATATTATGTGGTTCAAAGTTAGGGTCATAAGTCAATAACCTTAAGATTATACTACTCAAAAGTGTTTTCAAGATGAAGATTTTATTTCGTATATTATATATTATTATATTTAAATAATTCGTTCATAGGGCAGCGCATGATTGCAATTAATGTCAATGTGTATATTATGTCTAAGTTTGTTGTGGGCTTCTTCTTAGACCGGGACGCGTTTGGAACCCTCGTAGCTTTAGTTTTAAGTTTACGAATGTGGTTATCGCCATCATCTCACTACCGTGTAATTCTTATGTACGCATCAAAAGTGACACCTGTGGGCCTACTTGAATAAAGATATTTTTGACTTTGACTTTTGTGCTTAGAACTGTGAACGTCCGCAGTTCTTCATGTTTTTTAGACATTTATAACTCACTCGTTAGTCTAGTGACCAGTTTGTCTATCACGATGCTTGTTTGATTTTTGGGTCGGGTCTAAAATTGACCCTCACCATCCACCCCCTTGACAAATTTATTCCCAAGTTTACCTGGAGTAAGCTAAGGTAACGCATGTTAACAGATAATATTTTTTATAAGCCCGCCAACCCACTATTGAGCAGTGTGGTGGGTAAGCGAGTTAAAGCTCTGAATCTTTTATTAGAGAGTAGGACTGCCCAGCCGGGCTAGCACGGGCAGGAGATAAAAATTATATTGCTCAATCACGGAAACATGGAATAGGAGAAGTTTTCCCCCATTTATTATTACACATATTTGGATATTCTTTCTCGCACAAGTGTGCGTCAGTGCTCTGAGTTTTGATAAAGCTGTGGGAGAGATAATTTTATTTCCCCGGGGATATAATTGTCTCCTGCCCATGCTAGCCGTGCTGCGTGCAGCTGTAGGCTAACGTGCTAAGTTATGATAATGAAGGATTTATATAATACTAGATATGCCTTGCGGCTTCGCCCGCGTAAATTTCGGGACGCAGCTGATACATAGTCTACACCCTCGTAGTCATACATGAGATTTTTGACAAACATTTTTGTATCTTACGTAAAAAATATAATTTTTTAAATAATAAGTATCCTATGTTTTTTCTGATACCTCCAGGTGTGCAAAGTTTCATGATGATCGGTTAAGTAGTTCTGTCGTGAAAGCGTAACAAACAAACTTACAATTGTAAAAATATTCCAGTCCAAATAAAAACCAATTTCAGAATACACTATCATATATTTTGTCAATTACGCAAACAATATACTTCCAATTTAGAGTCTTAAAATAATTACTCTTTTACTAATATATTCGTTTCCCTTTTTCCTTTTTCCTTTTTAAAATCTCGCCAAATCATCCCAAACGCCCGATGTCACTCTTTTTACGCTATCCTTTCTTCTTTTTTCCCCGCGTCGCTTTAGTCGCCAGTCCTTTCAACTTTCCAACGTGCCAGCACCTTCTTATCAAATATAAATACTCCAAATCCATTACTGTTTTTATCAAAAGGATTCATTTTATTGATTTGCATATCATCTCGTATTGATAATCTAGCTTAGAATGGCATTTATCTGTGACGAAAATTCAAGTAACCTTACATTCGTCCACCCTGACGCCGTATATGCCCCCATACACGCATCAGGTGATAACCTTACACAATCACATTTATAATATTAATTAATTAATAAATTGAAAATGGCGGTGCCCACTTATAAATCCCAGTACCTAGGCAAACACTGTCCTTAGTAGGTGGATATAGATATGAGTTAATTTAGCGTCATGGCCATTATCACCACAATTTATATACAGTAGTATCACTAAGAGATTTTTATGAGAATGAAGCAATCGTTTTTGTTTCTAGACCAGTATTTACCCACCAAATATAAGATTATATTTTTTTTCGGGATTAATTTCACCTATCCTATTACGTAAGTAATTTTTACCAGCTGGCGTTTTTTTTTGTAAATACGTGTGTTCTGAGATGATCATTTTAAGATAAACTAGTAGAGAACACGAACAACAAACAAGACGAACAAGAACTATTGGAGAAATTTTCATTCCCATTGTTGGAGCCGTCTCTCAGATGCAAGAGATATAGACATTAATATAAACCAGCTGACCCGTGCAACTTCGTCTGCACCAAATCGGTTATTACCAGAAAACACGAATAAGATACCTTTTTTAAAAATGAATCCTAGCTAGATCAATTTATTACCCCCGAAACCCCCTGTATACTAAATTTCATAAAAATCGTTGGGAGCCGATTCCGAAATTCCAATTATATATATACAAGAATTGCTCGTTTAAAGATATAGTTTCCAAATAGCTTTAGGTTTAAGTTGGCGAACGAAGCTATCTATATAATACTAGCTGACCCAAGCGCCATCTGTCGGGCTGATTTGTGAATCTAAACCATCCAGGGTGCCACCAAAACCCATACAGAAAAATTCATTCAAATCGGTCCAGCCCTCTAGGAGGAGATCAGTGACATACACACGCACACAAGAAATATATATAAAGATATGTATGAACGCTTCATAAGTGCATGTGATAGGCCTACATGAATAAAGAAAATTTGAATTTATATATAAATTCAGCAGTCAAAGTCAAAGTCAAATATATCTTTATTCAAATAGGCACATAGATGGCACTTTTGATGCGTTATTATATACAAAATGTGTACATAGCAGTGAGTAGTGATGGCGATAACTACAATCGTAAACTTAAAACTAAAGCTACGAGGGTTCCAATCGCGCCCTGGTCTAAGAAGAAGCCCACAACAAACTTAGCCGGGTGTTCTTTTTGTTATCACCATCTCACATTGTCATTAGGAAATATTTAAGAAGCAACCTGGTTAGAGCAATTGTTTACACCCAAGCTTTTTTATCGTTTACGTAATCCTTTATACTATAATAGGACTTTTCTATAAGCTTTCGCTTAATACAAACTTTGAACTTCTTTAGTGACATCCCCAAGATATCAACCGGTAATTTATTGTAAAATTGTATACAATTTCCTTTAAATGAATTGCTTATTTTGTGTAGTCTAGTGTACTGCACTGCAAGTTTATTTTTGCTTCTAACGTTCAAATTATTGCAGTCACATTTTCTTTTAAATTTTGATATATTTTTGTGAACATACATTAAATTTTCAAATATGTATTGGCTATAGAGTGTCATTATTTTAACATCTTTAAATTTATCTTTCAATGACTCTCTCGGACCCATTTTATAGATCGCACGAACAGCCTTCTTCTGCAGCACGAAAATAGTGCCAATATCAGCAGCATTACCCCATAGTAAAATTCCATATGACATAATGCTGTGAAAGTAACTAAAATAGACTAGCCTAGCAGTTTCTATGTCTGTCAGGTGGCGTATCTTCTTTACTGCATAGGCAGCAGAACTAAGCCTGTTCGATAAATTATTTACATGAGGGCCCCATTGAAGTTTAGCATCTAACGTTATTCCTAGAAATACTGTTGTATCCACCAGGTTCAATTCCTCATTATTAAGTAGTATAGTGGTTTTTACATGTTTAACATTTGGTAATGTGAATTTTATGCACTTAGTTTTATTTTCATTTAAAACCAAATTATTAGCTTCAAACCATTGTACTACTTTAGCGAGATAGTTCATTAAAAAAATAAATAAAAATTAAATAATATCCTGAATGCACTTAGTTCACTATATTTTAAGAAATGTACCTATGCGATGCGTACTTAATAAAGTGACAGGAGTCACATGATTAGGTTTTCAGTGTCACAGATAAATCACAGAGACAGTACATAATGTACTTCTAAAGCCTGTGAAGTATTATTTCGGTTTTCATTTACACGTTGTAGATTACACACTACAGATTCTCCTACCTTTCGCGGAGTATAGCAAATTATTTTCATTTTTAATCTACTTTAATATAGTTTGTTTGCGCATAATTTAGTTTATCATTTCGAAGATAAATTCGCGAAGTAAAACATTCACCCAGTCCGCAAATAATTCGGAGATACACCAAATAAGTAGGTATATCTACTTTGGTATTGAAATGGTCGATCGAAATGTTTTGAGGGGTTTGATTAATTATTAGTATGGCTCTTTATTTTTTAACAACTTGATCTAAATTAAATTCCAGCGTTGTCCTGGCTAAAAGCCATTACAAATAAAAATAAATATCGGTCGAATTAAAAATAAAAATAAATATTCATTTAATTCAGACAGGTGTCTATATACAAATGTTTATTTGTTAGTAGGTACGTGTTTGTAAAGAGTCTTTTAGTAAATAGTTTTTAGTTGTAATCCTACTAATATTATAAATGTGAAAGTTGAGTAACAACTTTCACATTTACTATAATATCACGCAAAAACGGATGAACAGATTTGTTGCATGTAGCCTTTGACATGGAAAAGAACATAGGCTACCTCATATCTCGACTCCTAAAGTAGGGGGAAGATTAAAATGGTTTACGAGCTAAGGTGCGGGCAGACAGCTTTGAAATTTGGTATGCTATGGAAAAGTACAAGTGAAGTAGTACTTCCTATACCGATCTCGTGCCCGTGGTAGAATTAAAAATTGGTAACGAGCTTTAGACCCAATTCTGAAGTTCACGTAGATGAAGTCGCGGGCAGAAGCCAATGAAATATATCGAATACATTGACTCGCTTCTAGTGATTTTGGGATTTCACGAATTGGGCGCCAGATAAATGATAATTAAAAAAAAATCATTTCAGGCCGGGTAGGCGTGTACTTTTGTACGTCAAAACAAAAAAAAAATAAAAATAATCACATCAATTATTATGCCACAAGTGTGTTATACTACAGTAAGTGTAACACACTTGTGGCATATCACCCTGAGTATAAGTCCAATAGTTAGGCAAAGAAAAAAGGACATTGCTCCTCTCTTAAACGAGGATTACTTATAACAGCTTAGACCCACCACGCTACTCTAATGGGGATTAGCGGGATTATTTTGTATCAAATTTAAACTTAGTACATATTCAATTTCACAAAATTTATGTATCTATCTATAATTAACTATCAGATAAATTAATATTTACAAACATTAAAAAGCTTTAAATGTGTTATGTACCTATGTATGTACTACGTAGGCATGCGAGCGTCTTCGGGCCATGCCTGTCTTATTATTATTGACGTGAATCGATAACGGCTAGCACTGATAATATCTGTAATCGTTCTGAAGGTCAAGGTCGGCAGGCCTTAAGGGCTAAGAAAGTAGGTACTTATTGCACGCCAAGAATCCCTGCCACGTAATGTGCTGTTGGTATGAC
This sequence comes from Pararge aegeria, assembly GCF_905163445.1. NCBI lineage: Eukaryota > Metazoa > Arthropoda > Insecta > Lepidoptera > Nymphalidae > Pararge > Pararge aegeria. Next base: position 2,335,810 of record NC_053193.1, read on the forward strand.
AGATCGTTAACGTGCGTATTCCGTTCATTTATCGACTCCGTATTTAGACCATTCATGTTTGTATATAGAACTTAATTCAATTCAAACAATTCATTTATTTTAAGCAGGTCTAAAACACAAGTCTGTCAATTTGTTATTACTCTACCACCAGGTCGGAAGGTTGATTCTACCTAGAAGAAGCTAGCTAGAAACTTAGCAGTTGTTCTATTACAACATCCGCGTTTTACAATCATTATTCTGTCTTTAACCTTGTCACTAACCTAGCATCGTCTATCGCTATTATCGAAATCAATATATAAAACATAATAGACATTTCCGGGGCACAGGCAAATGATTTTTTTTATTTACTTACAGATGCTCACCGATCAGTTACTCCGACATAGTTTCTGACTGATACTAAAACCTCGTGGTGCTGTGCATTACGACACTAGTGAATCTGTGCGTATGGGTGACGTATCAACCGATTCAAGCCTTCTTATCCCATTCTTAATGGTCCCGAATCAAAGTAAACCACTCACTCTCAAACTAAACAGCGTGGCAAGACAATCTAGCCGATACTCAGCAAGAGATCCAAGATTAAGACGCTAAATTAATGCAACCTAAGTCAAACCAGTATTATTCTTTATAAGTAGCATAATATGAAATAAAAAATGGAATCGCTAAAGGAAAGTCCAAGTGTTATTCTGAGAAATAGAACTCCACGTGATAGGATTAAGGCGCAAGAAGCTGTTCGGGAGTCATTATTAACTGATTCAACATCAGGAATTGTGAAAGGTGATGACGACACTACGAGCATCGATTCTTTTTCAAGTCCTGAATTAGACATCAGTAATAAAGAATCATTGTTATATTTCAAAACTGGAGAAGTGCGTAAGAGTGTGCAGTATGAAGAAGACTTTGACGGAATCAAACTTGATAATGCAAATAATAATCAAACGAGAATTAATAATTGTGTGCCAGTAACTAATAATACGTTCGAAGCTATTGAAGTTGGTAAAGTTATGGAAGATAAGAAAATTGTAACTAACGATGCTAAAAAAGTAACTATACCAGATGGCGGATGGGGTTGGGTAGTAGTGCTTTCCTCCTTTGTAATTTCTATGATCGCGGATGGAATCAGTTTCTCTTTTGGATTATTATACATTGAATTTCTGGATGAATTTCAAGCTAGTAAATCGACTACAGCTTGGATAGGCAGTCTATTTATCGCAGTACCACTACTATCAGGTCCAGTAATGAGTGCATTAGTTGACCGATATGGATGCCGAAGTATGACAATATTGGGAGGTATTATTTCAACTATAGGCTTCGTGCTGGCTTCGATTTCCACTACTTTAGAAATGATGTTGATCACATTTGGTGTGATTGCTGGATTAGGACTTGGCCTTGTGTACGTGACTGCTGTTGTGTCAATTGCTTATTGGTTTGAAAAGAAAAGGAATCTAGCTGTTGGTTTAGGGGCTTGTGGTACCGGTGTAGGTACATTCATTTACGCTCCAATGACACAGTATTTTATTGAAGAGTTTGGATGGCGAGGAACAATACTCCTACTATCTGGTACTTTATTGAATTTATGCGTGTGTGGTTGCGTTATGCGAGATCCCGAATGGTGGATTTTGGAACAAAAGAAGCAAAGAAACTCAAAGGATGATGATAAAAGTAATAAAGATGATGCCAAATCTAAACAATCAAGCTCTGTATCTATTGCCAATGTATGTTATGATAATGAAACTGTTACACGTGGAAAAAGTATGAAGAAATTAATAAATAAGGGATTATCACCAGAACAAGTGATAAAAGATGAAGTGACCATTATACAAAAACAAGAAAATGTTTTTTTGAATAAACAGTGTAGTAAGCGAAATTCTGAATCATTAGTTAATATACCGACGTACCTCACTTACGATGATAAGGTAAAATAAATAATACATTAGAATAATTTGGTTCATAATATGCTTTGGAAATATCCTTAACTTAATTATTGTTCTTTCAGGTGTCTAAAATAATACTGGATGCACTAGTAAATGATGCTAGTCATAAAAATGATGCAGATATAAAAGTGCCATCATTTAAATCGCATTCTTTAGAAGAAAAAGAATATGAAAATAGTCCGCCTATAGTTAAATTTACAAACGACGCTCTCCAAAGAACACATTCCGAAAAATTTGATCATAGTAAGGAAAAGATTTTAGAGAATTGTCAATTAAAACATCCAAAGTTAGGCCAATTGAGGAAATCTTTGTCAGAAACAAAAGAAAATAAGCCTTTAATAAAGCAAGACAGTAAAGAAAGCAGACGGGATTGGTTCAAGAAACAGCTTTCAATTAACCATCACTACTTAAAGGACTTGAAAATGCCGTTGAATTCAATAAGTCATCGAAACGCAATGCTTAATATAAAAAGATATAAGTTAAAAGCGTCTTCCTGCCCAGATATTTTTAAGAACTCTATGATAACTGTGAATGAACAAGAAGAGGTAAGTTTTAAGTAGTATTATAAGGTAGTAATCGTTGTGATATTTAAATTAAATAATTGTTTTATAAATATAACCTAAAATAAACTATTTAAAACTAAATAAAATCTAAAACGTCCTCGAAACCACCGCAGCGAGGCACAGTTCCTAAGATGCTGGCAGCATTGCCCCTTTGGATGGCCAAACTAATTCGTTGGCCAAGGTAAATGCCCGCTCTAGGATCACCGGTAGACTCGATAACCCTTTTCGATAATTCTTTGAAAAGGGCTCTTGCCGCCGAACCCCACGGTCCCAAAGTCTCTACTCCAAAGAGCACAAAAATGAAGCTGCTATCCAGGTTTTCATATTTACGCCTCTTGGCCTGCTCGGCACTGGTAGCAGCCGCACCTACCATTCACGAGGTGGCCTGAATGTGTGATGCAGCTAGGGTATCAACACAAGTTGCATCCCACAGAAGTGACCTTCCAAGCCTCCAAGGTATGAGTGTCATACCATCAGGTCTCTTGCCATCGCTCCGCGCCAAACCAATAGGTTCTAATACAGCTGGTACGTGAGCCGTAGCAAGAGATCGTCGGATGATGTCGTTGATGGTGCTATGGCGAGAGAAGCGACCAGCGCTTCTTGAACAGGAGAGATGGTGACCGTAAGTGTCAACGCTGTCACCGCAGTGGCATCGATGAGGCTGAATTATAGAGGCACCAAGCCTAAGACCAATCACCACCGACAGAGTGGTGTGGTCTAACATAGTGCCCAGGTTAGCTGAAGGGAGAGCATGTAGCCAGTAGCCGGACTCCTTAGCAGAGAGAGCGAGAAGACGAGCACGGTCTCTTTTAGATGGCATTTGGTCTAAAAGTGTGTCAAAGGTGTTTTTGCAAATAATTTCGTCCCACTGTCTCTGTGAAGAAAAAGAAACCGGCAAAATACTGGGACTAAGAGCAGACCAACTATTTCTTGCCTCTGCCAAGTATGACACTTCTATGGAACCCAAAGAATTGGATATAATTTTTTGAAAAAGTGTGTGTGTACGTACACAGAGGAAAGAAAAGCTGGCAGCGAAACACTCGAAATTTTGCGAATTCCAAGACCGCCATACCCTATCGGAAGTAAGGCCTGGGTTTAAATTAATAAGGAAAGTAAACTAACGGATTATCGAATTAGATGTCTATGGAATAAAAAACGATTCACCAACTCTTGGGTGATAAATATTGGTGAACGGTTGATGTATGTCTAGGAATCTCCTTTGATTGGGCGTTACTTATTTAGGTATTGCCTTGTTCTTCGAAAGTGAAAACGAGTATTAACTACGAACGTCGCCAACTTTTTTATACGTTTCTTACTCTGTTGCGTTTTTTTTTTCGTAACACTTTCTTACAAACGAGTTATTTGATTTACTCTTTTGCTTATTTAGGATAGGTAAATGTGTAATTTTAACGCAATGCAGTAGTATACTATAAGGTTTCTCCAATTGTGTAGTTATAAGGCAGCATTTTCGTTTCAGTTAATCCATGGTCCATAAAGCTTGGGTTAGATTATCCCGTCGCGTCATTGGTCATTGGCGTCTTGTAAAAGAAATAAAAATAAATACACACACATCGCTATCTAGCCTGAAAGTAAGCGTAGCTTGTGTTATCGGTACATAACACAAGCTACGCTTACTTTGGGGAAGATGACTATGAAATAATTTTTGATTAATGGCTTTAGTCAATAGACGGCCGATTAACGCAGTGAGCAGCGATCCTGCTTTCTGAGTCCAAGGCCGTGGGTTCGATTCCCACTCCTGGAATATGTTTGTGTGACGAACATGCATGTTTTTCAGTGTCTGGGTATTTGTATGTATATTATAAGTAATTATGTATATTATTCATAAAAATATTCAGTCATCTTAGTACCCATAACACAAGCTACGCTTACTTTGCTAGATGGAGATGTGTGTATTGTCGTAGTATATTTATATATATTTATTTTATTTTACAGAAATGGTATGACGATTGCCTCAGCTGCCTCGCTGATATGTTCAACGTGAACCTCTTTAAGAAGATCACCTTCAACCTCCTATGCTTTGGCACTATCATCATATTCGTATGGTTTATAGTCCCATACTTCTACCTCGCTGAGCATATGATACAAGAGGGGTATTCGGAAGACGATGGTGCATTTATGTTGAGTTTGATTGGCATTACTAATACTATTGGAATGGTAAGTGTAATATTTTAAAGCCCATTTGACTCGTTACACGAGCGATTGACTGCAATCACACTCAATGGTAATTTATGTGGCCTAAAATATGGAGCCAGCTTGACTAGATTTAATCTTAACTCAAGAAACCTATATAGTATAGTGCGAGGTTAAGAGGAAGCCGAAGATAAGTGCTTCGTTAGAGTCCCATAACACCCTATCCATCCATCCATGTATCTTCATCATGTCTCCATGTAACAATAAGTTTGATGGCAGAAGGGGGAAGGGTGGAACTGATTTGAATAGCGAACCAAATCGTTCCAAACTGTAGGATCGAAATCCATGTATTTTTAACATTGTTGACGCAAAAAGTGAAGACTTTCATGTTTCACTGTCAGTGTATTTTTAGTGTTGAAACTTACTTGTATTTTCTGTTTTATGACCCTTAAGGCCAGTTTTTAGATATTATATATGGCAACTGTGTGCCAGAAGCTTTTCTTGCATTGTAACCTCATTGCCATAAAGCTATAGGTACGTCATATTATTCAAAAAATTCAACAAGATTGAAATTTCTGCAAGGCGGTGCTTTTGCTGTTTCGATGTCTAATATTCATTAAGATTCAATTCTGGGTACCAGCATTCTTAAAAAAAAAAAACTAATGCCCGTTTTCACTAACGACGAACAAGGCAATGCCTTAATAAGTAACACCTAATCTAACGAGTTTCCTAGACATACATCAACCGTTCACTTATAGTTATCACTTACGAGTTGGTGAAACGTTTTCTTCTATAGATTGCCTCAAACATTAGGCATTTGAAGCCTAAGTTTAGTGAAAACGGTCATAAGTTTCATAGAAATTGGTTTATCTCCTACGAGGCCAGTACACAGCTGATACGCCAAGTTACCAATAAATTTAATCCCAAATCTTGAGATGGCAGATTGAATTTTTCCTCACATCATCATGTCAACCAATCGACGTCCACTGCTGGACATAGGTCTTTTGAAGGGAGTTCCACAATACACGGTCCTGGGCCGCTTGCCTTCAGCGGCTCTCAGCGACTCGCCTGATGTCATCCGTCCACCTCGTTGGGGGCCGGCCTACGCTGCGTTTACTGGTGCGGGGTCGCCACTCCAGCACCTTAAGACCCCAACGTCCATCGGTTCTCCGAGCTATTCCCCACCCATTGTTCTTTAGCTTTGCAACTCTTTGAGCTATGTCGGTAGCTCTAGTTCTTCTACGGATCTCCTCATTTCTGATTTGATCACGTAGAGATACTCCTAGCATAGCTCTCGCCATCGCCCGCTGAGTGACTCTGAGCCTTCTTATGAGGCCCATAGTTAGATAAATTTTACAATGCTATGATGCGTACGAGGTGACTTAGGGAAGATGACGGAGAACGGGATGCAGTATCCTCATTGCTTCTACTCCACTGCGATCATCAACCTGTCTGCCCATCGTGATGATTATGGGAAAAAAACCCTGAGAGAGGCCTTTAACCCAGCAGTGAACTGTTATAGGCTATTAACGATGATGATTTTCATCTACACAGAAGAGTAGTAGAACAATAGATAGAACTACTAAATTCAAATTTCATTTATTTCAAGTAGGCCTAATTTATAAGCACTTTTGAAAAGTCAAGTCAGTCTGTTTGTAGTGACTCTACCACCGGTTCGGAAGGCAGATTCCACTGAGAAGAGCCGGCAAGAAACTCAGCAGATTGCTCTTTTCCAAATTCAATCAAAACAAATCAAAGTTTTACTAAATTTAATCTCCCATCCGCAGATTCTGGATTGAATTAACTAATAAATTCGGACGTAGAAATTAAAAGCTTATGCGTTTCAATTCGAATTCAAATTAAAAAAATTCTTTATGTAAACCTATCACAGGTGCTTATGACGTGTTCATACATTTTTAATTTTTACTTTATTTTACAGTGGCTGGGTGTCTATATGTATTTTATAAGTATCTATGTATATTATTCTCTGACGTTATTATTAATAAAATTATTCATCAGTCATCTTAGTAACCATAACACAAGCTACGCTTACTTTGGGGCTAGATAGTGATGTGTCGTAGTATAGTATTTATATATTTTATAAATTTTTGAAGCGTATAAAAATTTTCGGAACCTACAGGATTTGAACCTGCAACTCTCTGGCAATCGCGGCCTGAGCGCTTTCTGCAATCAAGCTACGGCTCTCCTACCGTCGATGCCGAAATTAGTATATGCCTTTCACATAAGTCTTATAGCGACTGTTTATAGCATCATCATATCAACCCGTTACCGACCAACTACAGGACATGGGTCTCCCTCACAGTGAGAAGGGTTTAGGCCACCACGCTGGCATAGTGCGGATCGATGGACTCCACACGACTTTGAGAATATTAAGGAGAACTCACGGGCATGCAGATTTCCCCACGTTGTTTTCCTTCACTGTCGAAGCAAGTGATATTTTTATTTTAAAATGCATGTTGAGCTGGGATTCGAACTCAGCCTCAGAAAGTGAAGCTGAAGTTTTAACTTCTTGGCTATCACCGCGTTTAGAAAGATGGCATAAATGGCAAACTTCTACCCCTCTATGAGTTATGTACATACATTTTAGGGTAGGCTACTAATACTTTTGTGCTTGTATGAAGTGCACGGCACAGACCGCGTTCCATTTTTGTGAGATGACGGTGATAACTACATTACAAACTGTCACGACACATTTCAAAGGTCACCTCATGTTTTCGCTTCAGGGTTTCAAACGCCCATAGATCATGACTGAAAATATATTTGTAAGTAGTAAAAACCGTAGCCGTGCCAAATTCTGGTTTTCGCATAATACTACTGTCACGGAGCGGAGGTGTTGGATTACTCTGCCTTCAGCCAATTTTCGGCTACCTGTTTTCACGGTCATATGTATCTACATCTGTATTTCTATACCTACTAATATAAAACACGGTTTCGTAGCACAGCAATGACCCAGTTAATCTGTCAAATGTCTACTATTCATAGAAAGTGGGGAAAGTTAAATTTATAGTTTCGTGTTAAGAAGCATCCCATATCAATTGTTAGCGGCGCGGTGCGGTGGGGGTTTGCTCTTCTTTTACGCTACGAAATGATGTGATTAACATCAGCATAATCATTATCAAGCCGTCACCGGCCCACTACTGGTTCTCCTTTCAGAATGGGAAGGGTTTAGCCCGTAGACGTGGTCGTCTACGGGCTAAACCCGTACAGTACAGATCGTATTGTAGGCCACGCTGGGCAGGCGGGTTGGTGATAGCAGGTCGTGCTACTAGTAGAACAGAGGACTCTGCCACCCGCTCTCCATTTTATTCCCTAAGTCGCCTCGTATGACCCCCCCGGGAAGAGGCGGGTTGGTGACAACTGTATTCTGATCTGCCGTCACCACACGGCCTAATTGATTGTAGGTCTACTGGCTTAATTCAAATTTTGTTCTAAAAAAAAATAACTCCTCACGCTAAAATGGCGGATTTCAATGTAAATTGGTATTTAGGTATAATCAAAGTAACAGAGCTCGGAGAAACATTATACGTTGGACGTTGAACCGATGCACCCGCACCAGTGAACGCAGATTCAACGCACAACAAGGTGGACAGACTTTCATCTCTCACAAGATGAAGAAAGATGAATTTTAAAATGTAAATTGATGATATTGGAAAAGAGCAACTGCTGCGTTTCTTGCCGGCTTCTTCTCGGTAGAATCTGCCTTCCCAACCGGTGGTAGAGTCACTACATACAGACTGACTTGACGTTTAAAAAGGCCTACTTGAAATAAATGAATTCTGAATTTTTGGCTTAAGAATTTTGAATAGACGAGTCGCTGAGATCCGCTTAAAACACGCGACCCAAGACCATAGACTTTCTCTCTATGAAATCTTTATATCCAGAAGTGAATGTCAATCAGTTGATATAATGATGATTAATCTTACAATCACAGGTTACGCGATCAGCTCATGTGCCACCCAAAACCAACTCTATATGAGAAGTAAAGGTTCTATACTCTCTATCCTGAGATAGTGGTTCTGCTTCCAGACGTAGGGTCTGTAGAAGGCTGATGATACAAAACATACATACAGTTTAACAAAAGTTTTTATTTTCAGGTATCGCTTGGCTGGATAGGGGACTTCCCGAAAGTCTCAATCAGCAACCTGTATGCAGTTTGCCTGATACTCTGCGGAGCGTCAGTAGCAGCCATACCCAAAGCAGCGTCAAACTATTGGATTCTCGCTTCTATTTGCTCCTCCTTTGGATTGCTTTTCGCCGCATCGTTCACTTTTACACCGAGCTTGTTGGTTACGCTGGTGTCTTTGGATGATTTCACGTCGGCATATGGATTGGTTTTGTTAGCTCAGGGTATTGGGCATTTGATTGGGCCGCCTTTGTCAGGTGAGTTTCTTTATGAATTATATAAAAAAAAATCAGAGGCAGGTAGGTGAACTGGCGAGCCCGTACTTGAAATCACAGTGTTGGTAAACTCTCCGCAAGGTGGGACTCGAAGCAAGTCACAGGGAGTCCTTAGAAACGTGTAGCACAAGACCAGAATATATGTCAGTCTCAATACCTTGTCTCGTATGGTTGTAAAATACCTTATGGTCAACAACTTTAACTAACTTAAGAAAATATAACTAGTAGGTACCAAAGGTTTTTGATAATTGAGTCAAAGGAAAAGTGCATAATGCCATGCAGATGCTGGGGTTCTGATGACACATAGATTGTAACATATAAGGCGAATGTGCAATTCAGAATGTCTCCAACAAATGCAGATTTCTTTTATATGTTTTCCATTAACATTATCAAAAAACGACTTTACTTGAGTAAATTTTCTCGACAAAATAAAGAATTTTGATAGTAATTAAGTGTTACCAATTCACAGAAGAAAACCCTTAAAATTCCAGGTCTCATTTACGACCTCACTTCATCCTGGGAGCTCTCATTTTACCTCGCCGGAGGCTGGATCGTGGTCGCAGGGGTGCTGATATCTTTCATACATCCCGTAAAGAAGTACCAGCAGAAACGCGAGGCAACTGAGGAGTGTGAAATCAGTATGGCATAGATACGATACCAATAACTTGCTTACTTGTTCTCTTTTTGACGGGACAAACACGAGCTCTGCGGAATAAAAATAGCCAAAGACAAAAAGCCATATTTAATTTTCAAACTTGGTGATAAGCAGGGGTTCCAGTTTAGTTCCATATATTTTTTTTACCAATTTTATTTAATTGATTGATTAGTGGTAAAGTCTTTTCAGTTGCATGTTCGACCAAATCATGAGGTCTTTAGTGCGATGCCCTATTCAGTAATAGGTGTTTATGCCAACATGTTCTTAGCTTAGCCCGAAGTTAAGACACGGGAATTTTTACCTTTCTGTACCTCGAAGAGCACGTTTAAATTCTTTACTGTTGTCGTAAAGAAGTTTCCTATTGTCCTATGCAGTCAGGTTTCTTCGCTAGTTGGAAAGGAAAAATGGAAGGACAAACTGGTTTAGGCGCTTCATGAGAAATAATTGTCCATTTTTGCGACGCATACTGCAGACTCCTCGCAAGATATTGTCTCAACAAGCTTAAAGATAGTAATAAGGCATCAGTTACGCATACCTAATTAGGTAAAAAAAACATTCCTACTAAACGTTATGTTTTTCAGACGGCTTTTAGTACACATAATTGTTGTAATTTGTTTTAATTGTTTTCGTGATTACCTTAATGTTTATTTGGGTTATCCATGTAATTAAACACTGCCCATCATAATATCAACCCATTATCGGCCCACTACAGGGCACGGGTCTCCTCCTACAATGAGAGGGCGGTCAAGGCAAGGTAGTCCAGAGTCCTTCACGCTGGCCCAATGCGGATCGGTGGACTTCACACATCTTATGGAGTACTCTGAGGCATGCAGGTTTCCACACGATGTTTTCAGAGAAGTTCTTTTGTTTTTAGATCAGGTGGGCCATGTTTGGTCCATTAATATAATGACAAGGTTGCTTGGAAGCATCCGGCTCCGCTTTCAGCTCTCGCAAGATAGAAAAATGAATGTTAAAATGTAAAATGTAAATTTTTGATGTTGGAAAAGAGCAACTGCTGAGTTTCTTGCCGGCTTCTTCTCGGTAGAATCTGCCTTCCGAACCGGTGGTAGAGTCACTACAGACAGACTTGACGTTTCAAAAGTGCTTATATTAGGCCTACTTGAAATAAATGAATTTTGAATTTTTTTTAATTTAATAATTAATGCTTACTAATATTTTAAATGAAGCGCACATAGCCCAGTGGGTGTGACTTCGTCTTCACTTTCGGGGGAGGCGAGTTCGAATCCCAGCACGCACCTCTACCTTTCAGAGTTATGTGCGTTTTAATCAATTAAAATATCACTTGCTTCAACGGTGAAGGAAAACATCGTGAGGAAGTATGCATACCTGAGAGTTCTCCATAATGTTCTGAAAGGTGTGTGAAGTCCACCAATTAGCAATGGGCCAGCGTGGTGGGCTACGGCCTAAACCCCTTCTCATTGTGGGTTGAGACCCGTGCCCTGTAGTGGGCCGGTGATGGGTTGATATGATGATGATGATGATGAATATTATAGATGCGAAGGTTTGTTTGTTTGTCCTTCATTTACGTCGTAACCAAGCACCCAAAAAACTTGTTTTTGTATAGAGTTAGTTGAAAGGATGGAGAGTAAGATAACCTTCTTTTTATCCAAGGAAAAGGAACTGTTCCCAAGGGATATGGAATAGACCCTAATAAACGCAGAAGACGAACCGAGAGTAAAATTTATTATAAAAAAACGTGTGTCTAAGTACTCACACTTACTTTTTGGCGTAACAAGATAAAAATCTTTTAAATTTTTTTATCTCACGCCTTATTCTATGTATGTAGAGAAAACGAAACTAACAATAGAAAAAAGTTATTTAATACATTGAAAGTTTTATTATAACGCATTATCTAGTTATCTCGAACTATTATCGGACCACCAAGTTTCACTGAACATTAAATTTGAGATTTTTGTACAATTGAATCCATTAATTCACTGGAACTAGATAGCAGAGTTTGAAAATTTAAAGTTTACACTGTTAAACCTCATAGCTAACTTCAGGGTGTCGATTTTTTGCGACAGTAAAAAGTGAGCTGGCTGGACGATGTATTCCCGTCTCACTCGGTTTCGCAACTACCTTCATACTGTTAAAATCGTGTAACCATCATGTGCGCCCGCACTTCACTACCATGATTTTTTCTAAACGCCGCTAAAGAAGTATAACTTCAAAAATGCGCTGCAACCGCCGCATTATGAGGGGTCTATGCAAAACTAATAATATAAATAAATTATTAGGCTGCCCTTGGCTTAACAAAATATTTCAAATGTTAATGCAATGAATATACGTAGCGACTTGCTTAGTAATAAGTTACGTTAAGAATTTGAAGCTATCTTAGATTTTAGGTTTTTAGATTACCTAAAATATAGTAGGCACGTAAAGAAATTCACTTTGAACAAAATGTTAATTGAATTAGTAGTATTAGATAAATTCTTAAGTCAGGTATTTATATAATACTATTCACACCTACTATTCAATTAGGTATGACTACGAATTAAAATAATACGAAATTTTCGAAAATTGTTTGTAACCAAATTTATGTACAATTACAGAAATAAGTTTTAAAAATTTATAATGTCCGAATTGTATATTTATTAGTAACATAATATTTATTTATATTATTATATTTGTTCGTGCCACATAATGTTTTTTGAATACAAAGACACCGTAATTTTCAAATATGTACTAGTATAAGGTACACTTTCCTATATATTTAAAAATAACGATTTTTAACCGATTTTGAAAGTTTAATAGAAAGGATGACTGCTGCCTGTTTCCTTTTTTTAACGTTTTCAAATCGATGTGTCAAAGTCCCTCCCAATTTTTCTATAACATATTCAATGCTTGCATAGTGCAATTTATAAAATATATTGTTATTTAGTAACTAAGATTTGTTATACGCACTGTTTATAATTAACTCTTTATAATATTTAGAATAATAACTATTGTAATTATACCCTGTTCATTAATCTAATTAAAAAGATTAATTAGGTTTGTTTTACTAATTGCATTCCGATGCATTATGCAGATTATGTGATATACCTACTTATCTATGTTAATGAAAATAAAAATATTTGGTGTATACTTACTTAAACACTTAATAAATATTTAACTCTATGTATTGAAAGTCTATTAATTATTCTTTGTATAGACTTTTTTTTATTTATTCTACTAAAAGCTCTCACCTTGTGGTAAGTAATGATGCAGTCTAAAATGGCAACGGGCTAATCTATTAGGGGTATAAATATTAATTAAATAAATATACTACGACAATACACACATAGCAATCTAGTCCCAAAGTAAGCGTAGCTTGTGCCATGGGTACTAAGATGACTGATGAATATTTTTATGAATAATATACATAAATACTTATAGTAAACATAAATACCAAGATACTGAAAAACTTTCATGTTCATCACAAAAACATTTTCTAGTTGCCGGAATCCCGCACACGCAAGTCGATGGACTCCACACGCCTTTGAGAACTATATGGATAGCTCTCAGGTATGCAGGTTTCCTCACGATGTTTCTTTTCACCGTTGAGAAAAAGTGAGATTGCTTAAACGCACAAAACTTACGAAAGTTAGAGGCGCGTGCTGGCGTTCGAACCCGGCCCCCCGAAAGTGAAGCCGGAGTCCTAACCACTGGGCTACAACTATTTGTTCATATTGCTTGCTCTTGCTCAATTTTATTCTTTAAAATTGTATCCTGGACTGCAATCTTACCCGGTCGTATGTGATGATGCAGATGGTAGAAGGGTTGTCCAGATGGCAGTTGGAGTCTTACCCCTAAGGGGTAATAACCCTTTCCGTGCTCTCTTGATTCCATGCTCTGTAGTATGCTGGTAAAGATGAATATAAATTTAACTCGCTCAGTCTGATACTGGTGCAGACTGAAAATCAGCGCTGAGCATTGTTGCTAATGCACAACATAAGGCTAAGTTTGCGGCCATTTGCCATATTGTTAATAATAAATTGATAAACATGTAGTTAAAGATCTTGTATTAACAATAGAGTATGGCAATAAAGGATTAATATTATTTTTATTATTTCAATGTACAATATATTCAATACTAGCTGACCCGTGCAACTTCGTCTGCACCAAATCGGTTTTTACCGGAAAACACTTATAAAATGACATTTTCTAAAAATGAATCCCAGCTAGATCGATTTATCGCCCCCGAAACCCCCTGTATACTAAATTTCATGAAAATCGTTGGAGCCGATTCAGAGATTCTAAATATATATATAAGAATTGCTCGTTTAAAGATATAAGATATATAAATATATATATATATATAACTAATCCACACTGGGCCAGCATGGTGTACTACGGCCTTAACCACTTCCCATTGTGGGAGGAGACCCGTGCCCAGTAGTGGGACGTTAATGGGTTGATATGATGAACAATCATATGCCTACCCGTATACTGAAATTGCCACTAGCTCTTATACTATATGGCAATCGCGCGACCTCGACCGACAAGCAAATGGCAGATAACTTCCTCGTAACGACTTATTTGACACTCCTATGATTATTGCTCCAGTGAAATTACCTTTTTATTGCTTTTTTATGCGTAGATAAAGTAAAAAGTTACCAGTCATGCTTGTATCGGGTGGATATATTATTGATCGTCGAAGGTATCTTCTTTTTTATTGCACTACAAGTTAGCTTTTGACTGCAATGTTACCTGGTGCTAAGTGATGATGCAGTTTAAGATGACAACGGGCTAACCTGATCTGTTTGGTGTGGAGTATAAGGATTGGAGAAATTATAAATTTCACCGTACAGATTCTCCTGCTTTTCACGGAGTATAGCAAATTAAGCTTAATTTTCATAATATATCACGGATTACCCCAAAGTAACGCCTGCTTCTATCCAACTCCACACTAGCTTAACGTTATGTTAACGAGTGTTGTACGTTTAAAAATACCTTTATAAAAATGGACCGAGGACAGTTAAAACGAGGACAAAGGGACAAGTCGTTGTTTTAGATCTATTTTATCACTCTCTTCATAAAAAACAGGATCTTCTCGATTCATCATCACCATCACTTCTACCGATAGAAGTCCACTGCTGGACTTTATATTATTATTAATAATAAAAGTGTACTCAAAAGCCCCGCAAGCGGAGGAGTGGTTTTTAATCGTGCGTTTTATTTTTCTTTTATAATTTCACTGTTGAAAATTAAATAAATTATAGATAAGTAATAATATAATATATTTGCCAGAATGTTGGTACATAATATGTGGCAAAAAATGAATTTTATACAATAATAGACATTGAAAATAATAATTACTAGAGTTCAAGCATTACAAAACACCTATTCTAAATAAATATGTCAAAGAACAATACAAAATTTGTATTGTAATTTGCATTTAATGTAAAATGAAAGTAGACAATAAATCACATAAGTTACCTTATGATCGTAATAACATTTTAGATTAACAGACATCTTTTAAGTTTACTTTTAAATTTGTTAAGAGTCAAATTTTTAAACTCTGTGATCTTTATATTATATATTTTTTAAAACCATAACTTATGTAGGTACTCTGTATTTACTCTTCATGATACTTGTACTATGTACTTACAACGTTTTGCTAAAACTAGCTTTTTGAGATATCGAGTATAGACATCTTTAAAAAGGTTTTAAATTTATGTGCTTTTTGAAAATGTTATTTTTTTTTGAAGTTTCATTTTTGGGCGATACGGTTTCAAAGCTTTCAGAAATATTCGGTTAAGTCTGTTGAAAAAAATCTGTTTGAAAACTGAAATAAATTATTGTCAGCTTCTTTTACGGATGTTCAAAAATAATCCATCGCTTGTCGTACTAGACTAGACAGTGAGCGTTACCTTTATAGATATTGACTACATAAGCCAAACGGCGGGCACAAATATACGAATTCTAAAGACTTTCATAAGGACGTACTTTTTTTTTTAATCTTTATTTATTTGGGACTTTTATTATACACGGATATGCCAGCCCTATCATCCCTAAAGTAAATAACAAAAAAACTTAATTATTATATTAAAAAAGAGAAATGTAACATATAGAATCTGTTATTGCTACGCAAAAATATCTCAACAACACCTTGAGATATTTTTGCGTAGCAATAACGGATTCTACCTAAAACCTTCTGTGGTCGGTTGAGAGAGAAGGCTCGTTAGAGCACCTACGTCAAACCTGTTGATGTTGGACCTAAGGACGTACTTATTTTTGGGACGTCAATTATGTCTGTTTGAAGAAACAATTACTTTTCATGTAAAAGTCATGGTAAAGCACCATTTTTAACTAACTAATACAAATACCAATAGGTTGGTTAGTAGGCTACACCATTTTCTCAATTGTTATTTCACTATGGAATCAGCTTGCAAAAGTATTAGAGTTACTTCAAGCAGACATAATCGACGTCTCAAAAGTAATTATGTCCCAAGAAAAGTCTTTAGAATTCGTATATTTATGCCCGCTGTTTGGCGTATGTGGTTCATATCTATAGATCATTAGGTATACAATTGATGAGTTTCTTAATGACAATATTGATTGGAGCAGGCCGCTTCGCTATCATCTCTCACACTATTAAATAATAATTGTTATAATATGTTGGAAAAAAGAAAATACCAAGTTTTATGGCGGCCTCAAATTGGTAGGGTCAATACAAACAGACACACTTGGCGCTTCAAAATGCTTGTATTTTATACCCAAGTGAAATAACTAAATTCCAATTTCGATGATTGATAAGGTGTCATTAACATGTATATCGAAATTATAACTACGGGGCGTAAAAGTAAGTCCTTACATAAAACTGTGAAAGTTGGATAAATTGCATATCGTGACAGGGAGAAGTTTAGTCTGGTTTATTCGCTTTGACAGGACAGTTCGGACTCTAGACAATTTATCTCAATGGTTCTACACATATTTAGTATACGTTTTCTTTGCGGTACGTTTCTTGGCTTCGCCAGCAATTTACGCGCATTCTAAATCCAAAATTCGTGTGCGAGAATAACTGGAAATTGTACCGTCATTAATATTAGGTAAATTAGCTCAAAAAGTGAGACACATTTACCATTTAATCTCGAAATGTAAATTTCCACTCAAGGCTTTGCATTAATTATATTTTCTGTCAACAATACAATCTGTCAGTGATAACGGGCATTCGTTGAGAGGACGTCTCGTTGAGCGGACAATTTCGCATATACGAAGTAAAACAGTGCTAAATTGATAGAATTATCTTAGGTTTTCGCGATCGTTGATGTATATTTATTTATGTAGTGTTAATGTAAGGATTTTAGTGCGCTTACTGTACAAATGAAAATGCTATAGTGACGTTACGTTTCGAATGCTTTGATTTCGTTGGGTAAGCAATTTATTTGAATAGTCACGGTTTTCTCGGGGAAATAAATTATTTTTGTGTGACAAAAAATTATTGTGTGGCAATCGAGGATGTATTGTGCCGAAATTTAAACAAATCTGTCGAGTCTCTTATGCGTTATTGTGTAACAAATCATCCGCATATCTTTACAAATTTTCATAATAATAACTATTATTATTTTTAAAAAAATCCACAAATTAACAGTGTGTATTTTTAAATTGTGAATTGTATTTTTGTATTGACATCGAAAACACTATCAAACCTTTAAAATGGTGGATTGGAATAAATTAGTGCATTATGTTACCTCAGTCTCCAACCCAGATTCGGTGCCGTCCCCTCGGTGGAAAACTGAGGTTTAGGTAGGATTCAACTGGAGTTTATGTAAAATTTTACGAAATTTGCGTATTTCGTATCAGAGACATAATAGCTGCAATTCCATATGAAACTGTTATCGTACACTGGTACACAGATGAACAAAAACGTAACTTTTTTATCGAATTATGAAGTAAATTTTAACCAGAGTGGTGGATGCAAATACAGGGGGGGTTTGAGCAAAAAAGCTTGTGGCACAATCTGTTTTAATTTTGGCTTCCATAAATGGAATGTTTAAAAATTATATAAAGTAAATAAATTTCCACATATAAACAAATTAGGTAAAGTTCAGAATTTAGACCAGGATAAGCATAAAGCAGCATAAGTGCATATGTCAAAATCATCCTCTGTTACCAGTTATATGAAAATGTTAAGGTAGGCAGCGCTTTAGTGCATGTATGAAGTGCACGCCACTGAGTATGGGGGCTTAATCAAAACCGAAAAACAAATAAATAGGGGACTAGAATGTTGGCAACCTGTGCTATATTTAATTAATTAATAAATAAATTTTTTTTTATTGCACACAATGAAAATACAAAACAAAAAAATAAATATGCGAGTAAAAATGCGCAAAGGCGGTCTTATCGCTAATAAGTCTCTGTAGATTACCCCTAAAGTAAGATGAAAATATATATGGAAACTAGATAGTGATTTTATGTCAAAAAAGTCTTAATATAAACTACATCAACTATAACAATCCTACATCCTACATTCTACATAATATTATAAATGTGAAAGTGAGAATGTTTGTTACTGAATAACGCAAAAACGGCTGAACGGATTTTGATGAAATTTGGCGTGTACGTAGTAAATAGCCTTTGACATAGAAATAAACATAGGCTAACTTATATCCCGGTAAATAATAAACCTTAATCCACGCGAACGAAGTCGCGGCTATCAGTTAGTAATACATAAAAAGCTCAAAAATAGCATAATAATCGGATTCCGATTTTTAATTATTTTTCTTGTAAATATTTATTTTATCGATGCTGCCAAATTTTAAGTCATCCTAACTGCCACAGGTTAAAGCATCTTAACAGATAGTTTTGGCTGTCTTCCGGACTAAATTTGATTTCAATACTTAAAACTTTCAACGTATCAGTGTAAATACATCAGGATTTTATTGTTAATTGCAGCGTTTAATTATTACTTGTAGTATATGTATTTCAAGTTTAATCGTGAGAAGTAACGTGCAATTTGCTAACTTCTGAAATGCATTGTGTTTCATATAACACTTGAACAACAGTGTCAGATAATCTGTCGTAATGTGGCATTTTGTATAACGAGGGTTTACTAGGGATACGTTCTTATTCGCTTTACCATTCGATAGTTATATCCTTCTCATTCCAAAAATGCTTAAGCATAACGTTACAGTAATTTTACAAAGTGGGTAAATAATTATAATAATAATTATAATATGATGTTTATTTCCAAAAAAATCTTAAGTCTTAACACTTGCTTTTTCGGAAGGACACTTGCCGATAACCACCTGAGGGGTTGCTACGGCGTCACCGGGGGAGTGGGGCGAGCGCGAAAGCTCGCCATGAGAAGAGCCCCAGGGCTCGACGACATCGGGGGGGAGAGTGGGAGACGTCGACCCGAGGGTGCCTCCTGCGAGGACTCGGACCTCGGCTAGGTTCGACGTTAATCTGACTTAAGTCTTAACAATATAGTTTTCTTATTTCCATGAAATCTTAAATAATTATTTTACTACAAGCGTCTGAAGTATAACTAAGAAACCTTGTATTTCAGCTTCAGTGCCTTCACCCCCTAGGTTTTTGATTATTTTTAGCTTAAATATTATTCATGCAGTTTTAATCACGTAATAATAATAGAAAGATACTTACGGGCTTATTAAAATTAAACTTTTGATAACTTTAAAAGTGTGCCTGATATTTTACTTAATTCTGCCCATAGCCCAGTCGGTAGGACTTCGACTTCACATTCGGAGGGCTGAGTTCGAATCCCAGCTCGCATCTCTAACTCATTCTAAGTTATGTTCGTTTTTATTATTAAAATATCACTTCCTTCAACGGAAATCATCGTGAGGAAACCTGCATGCCTGAGAGTTCTCTATAATGTTCTCTAGGGCGTGTGGAGTCTACCAATCCGCACTGTGTCTGCTTGGTGTCCACCAAGCAGACCTAGTGCGGAGTGGTACGGCCTTAGTCCCTACGGCCTCATTGTGGGAGGGGAGACCTGTGCCCTGTATTAGTTTATAGGCTGATATGATGATGATAAGGAAATATATTTGATTCACAATCAATATTTATGACACCGTGTCGTTGTGTATTTTGAAATACATAAATAAGGATTCATTTTCGTTGCACTCTAATATTGTTTTGAGAATCAGACGACGCAAAGATACCAAGTCGTTAAATTATATTGATATATAAGACGAAAAACCTGCTAGTTCTTGTAATTCATAAAATTAATCCACCTTAACTAGCACGAAGAGTGAAACGTTTAAAAGTTTATTACCTGAATAAAACATTGTAGTATTATAATACACCTCGAGTTTCTTATATACTTTTTTGGAATCTTTGGTAAAGCGAATAATGGTCCAGAAATCAGTATCCCTAATATTAGCACCCTCATAAACGTAGCTTATTTTTGGTAACTAAACATTGTTTATGTCAAAATGAAACGTCAAAATGGATTGGACTTAAGTGACCTTATTATAAAGTCGTATGTTTTATACGACTGGTTTTTATTTCAAATCTTTCTGCTGAGAGCCCTGCCTGTGGAAGTGTAAGCGAATTTAAGTTTAAAGTGCTCCTGATAAGGTTTATTTTATACAAACATTGGAAGCAGTTTTTCGATACGGTTACGATACTCGAAAGCGACTGTAGATTCACTAACGAGTATCGAAACGACGCAGCGTCGTCGGCGTATTATGTTTGATTGCCAGCGGTTTTATACTTTTTTTTTTTAAACATCGAAAATGCCTGAAGCGTAGTTACTACTCCGTTAAGGGAAACAGAGTGGTCATGTGGGTTTTGCACGCACTAAAAACTCCCTCGTCAGACCTATGAGTGAGAGTACGGGATACACTTGCGTATTCACCGCACTCTCGCCAAGGTTTTGACCCCCAATGCATGTCGGGTCCCATCGTCGATGGCCTGGTCACTGCTGAATCCTCCAGGTAGAAACGCTACACGGCACACCGCCTTCTCAGGCCTGTCAATGGTCAAGTGACAAACTTCCCCTTAAATTCGCCACCCGCCGCAGCACGTTTAGTAGGGTAGCTAAGCCTTTGCATTTTGCGGATATAGGTACATAAACAAACTCTTTGTGTAACTTAAAGTGGCTCAAATATGGATTGGCTGGGGTGTTATTAGTGAAATAGTGAAGGAGCATGCTAAAAAGAAGAGCTAAATTCGTAAAAATGCGGTGCTTCACTGAGAGGCGCGGCGCCGGTCTCGCCTCGCAGTGACCGAAGGAAACACGGACAGTACAGCTTTAGACTCGGTCGAGTGGCTCCGCCAGGCGCACGCGTGCTAGTGTTGTGATCAGCTGTTCGAGAGGACCCTGGCTGTTTGTACGCGTCGAGGTACGTACAGTTGAGTTATTATTTTTACTGTGTGTCACACGAAAGTCCAATTTTATTCATACGTTTTTTTTGGCGTGGTGGAATAACTTTATTGCTACTTCCGACCCTTGGGCAGAACGGAGGTTATGTGGGACTCCCCCCTCTAAAGGGGGTATACCCAAACTAAAAACCACCGCGGCATGTCCCTCTTGTTGGCTTTGTTAGACGACCGGGGAACCCGTTGTAATTTTCTATCTTCCAATTGACGGCCGACTGGCGCAGTGGGTAGCGACCCTGCTTACTGAGTCCAAGGCCGTGGGTTCGATTCCCACAACTGGAAAATGTTTGTGTGATGAGCATAACTGTTTTTCAGTGTCTGGGTGTTTATCTGTATATTATAAGTATTTATGTACTTATATTATTCATAGAAATATTTATCAGTCATCTTAGCACTCATAACACAAGCTACGCTTACTTTGGGGCTAGACGGCGATGTGTGTATTGTCGTAGTATATTTATTTATTTATTTCTGTTGTACACAAATCTAAGATTGCCTGCAGGGCTAGTGCAGGCGGGAGACAAAAATTATATCCTCGGTTATATGACGGCCGACTGGCGCAGTGGGCAGCGACCGTGCTTTCTGAGTCAAAGGCCGTCGGTTCGATTCCCATAACTTTGAAATTTTGGTGTGCTGAACATGAATGTTTTTCAGTGTCTGGGTGTTTATATATTACTAGCTGTTGCCCAGGACTTTGTCTGCGTTCGATTTTGTTTTTTGATGTGGCATTCAATATAGTTGTAGATCTAAAAAATATTAAAGTATTCAGTATCGCTAAGCCTTTAATGAGGGGTTTGCTGCTGTCCGCTGAGGAGTTCTGTCCTCTATCTCCAACCACAGTTTGGTCAAAATGAAACACATATTATATATAACCTTTATAGTACAAAAATATTTTTTTAAATCGGTGCTAATTTGACGGATGTATGGTGTAAACTCGTCAAACACTCATCCCCTCTCCCAAAGGAACGGAGCTTAATGTTGGGATAAAAAGTATCCTATATTACTTCCAACACTTCCAAGAATATGTGTACAAAGTTTCTTGAGGATCGTTTAAGTACTTTTTGCGTGAAAGCGTAACAAACAAACTTACATTGACATTATATTAGTAGGGATTGATAAAAATTAAACTAGTTAATAAACTAAAGCATAGTATGTTTTTCGATGGTTCTTTTTTTAAACCACTTCAAGTTAGCCCTTAACTGCAATCTCACCTGGTGCTAACTGATGATGCAGTGTATGATGGTAGCGGGCTAAACTGTTAGGGAGTATGGTAGTCATAATTTGTGTCTACCATACCACCGGAACACTAAATCGCTTAGCAGCACGACTCTCTCGGTAGGGTGGCCAACAAGCCACGGCCAAAGCCTCCCACCAATCATTAATGCCTAAATTGCCCCTGCTGGGTATCGAACCCGGGACGTCCAACTTAAATTCATAACGCTTACCGTTGCGCCGCCAGGGAGGTCGTCAATATATTTTATTAGCTGTCGCCCGCGACTTCGTCTGCGTTTGATTTTTTTTTAAAGTATCGCTAGGCCTTAAATGAGTATAGTAGTATATGTATATATATAATATGTGACTGTAAATTAATTATAGACAAATAATTTGCAATAAAATAAAATTGCGACTATAATTAAAAATCTAAGATATATAATATCTCTAAGTTGGACGAGACTGCTCACAGCTCACGGTGTGCCAATTTAATTTTAAATCGGTTAAGTAGTTTAGGAGTCCATCGCGGACAAACATCGTGACAGGAGATTTATATATATTGAGATTTTGTCTAGTAGAGTGAAATTCAAGAACATTTTTGCTCTATAAAAACTCTATATACTTTGTAGAAATAGAATATCTGTTTTAACTCATTGTATGCATTAAAAGTCTCAAGACTAATAAATACGTCACACTATAATGCAAAACCTTGGTGGTAGATTGCGTTTAACGATTGCAAACCATTTTAAACTGTTTGCTAATGAATTTAAAGTTCATAATTGCGTAAAATTAATATTTATCGTATGAGACCAGAGGTAATCGTTCGTATATTGAAAAACAAGTGATAGTTAAGCGTTGCTGTTTATTTTAATATTATATGCACGATCTCTGTAATGGTAGAGACGTGATGGCTTAGTGATTAGACGCCTAGAACTTTTACTACGGAATCGCAGGTTCGCTAGAACTAAATTAAGTAAGTGGTAGGTACTTGAAGCCCAACCGGTAGGTAATGGGTTGCTGTGATGATGACGATGATTTTTTTTTTTTTTTTTTGAAATGAAGTTAAAACATCTTTTTTTTTGTTTATTGTTTTATTTATTTATTTTTTATTTAATTATGTGGTATCTATGACCCATCACTACGCACTAAACTATACATTAATAGAATAATAAAAAACTAAACTAAAAAAAAAAAAACTTAAATTAAATATTAATATGCAACATAAAAAAAAAGTTACAAATTAAAATTACTGCGTCCAGGCAGCCCTACGTGGAGTTTAAAATACAACTTGTAAATTGGAGAGTCGTATCGATTTACTAGTGCTTTCAGAATGCCGTTACTGCTTACCCACGTTCTTTTCATCGAGGAAAAGTTTCAAAAGTCATCAGTATGAGCCCTCGCAAACATTTCTGATGCACTACAATAACGGGGTAAGCCCAACAGCATTCTGAAACCATCATTATACTGAACTGGTAGGGCGTTTTAAGTAATTACACACATAACACATAACTTAAAAAAGCTAGAGGTGCGTGGTGGGATTCGAACTCGGCCCCCCCGAGAGTGAAGTCGAACTCCTTACCATTGCGATATCACCGCCGTCATCAGTCAGTTAAAACATATTACTAATTTCCCTTTTAAACGAGACTTGGTTTACACTTAGGATACAGGCTATAACTGGATTTCACGTAATTATTCCAAAATTATAAATTACTTCGAGTTACAAAAAGTCACCTTTTCAAGGACAGCGTATGAAGCTGCTCGTTAGAGGCACACTCTATTTCAAAAGAAATTAGCTTTCCATACACTTAAGTTCAAGAAAAATCAAGTATATAATTCCCTTACTACGTAGACCACTTTAGTTCAAAGAAAATCAAGCACCTTTTATTTAACTACTGCCTATTCAATCAGCGCTATTCAGCTTTGAGACCTTTCCTTGAATTACTTGGTAGGTAGGTAAATTATTCCAAGTAGGCACTCGTCGGAATGAGGATAAACCTAGTTTACTACCTGCCATTGTATTTGTTTCTACTTTGTATGTTTTCTTTTATCAAAATTTTTATCCTTAGTTTGTTGGAATAGAAGAGATATTTAATAACAAAACAAGTGAATCAACATAGAGAAACTTTTTTCTGAGGCGTGCAAAGGAAGTCTTATTGCTGAAGCTTTCTCTCACAATAATCTTTAGTGAGTGCAATTTATAAGGAACTGTAATAAAATTTGTAATATTTTAGTGATATCCTAGTGTTTACTTCGACGGACGACTTTGTCCGGGGAAAGAACAAGGAGAAGAAATACTATTTGTCGTATAACAAACAAAAAAAGAAACAGTAAGGAGTATACAGTAAGTAATGTAGACATGCAAAGGCGGCCTTATTGCTGCAAGCAATCTCTTACAGGCAACCTTTGAAGGACGGACTTACAGCAAGAGTAGCAAGGCCAGAATACTATATTGTAATACATAATTCAATGTGCGGGATCAAGTTAGATACCGGGCACACACTTCTTATTCATTTACGTAGTAATATATGTGTTTTAACTAATTAATTATCACTTGTTTCAACGGGGAAAAAAACCCCATGAAAAAACCTGCACGCCTGACAGTTGACGCCTGGCAAAATTTTCTCAATGGCATTCGAAGTAAACCAATCCGGAAATTTACCAACACCGAGTAATTTTTAATAATATCTTTTTTTTAATATACTACGACAATACATCCATCGCCATCTAGCCCCAAAGTAAGCGTAGCTTGTGTTGTAGACACTAAGATCACTGAAGAATATTTTTATGAATAATATACATAAATACTTAGAATATACACTTGGACACTGAAAAACATTCATGTAGTGGGATTCATTCATTTTCCTGTAGTGGGAATCGAAACCACGGCCTTGGACTCGGAAAGCAGGGTCGCTGCAAACTGCGCCGGCTATCATTCAGTCTGCAGTTTAGCATTTGTAAAGTGTAAAGACACTCCGATAACAATAAGTGGGTACGATAAAAGCGGGCTGAGATAAGAATAGATAATTCCCTGAGAAGGCAATAAACCTGTTACGAGATACTCTTAAGTCTCTTCTCAATTACGTAAAAACAAACGAATTTTATGCCTAGTTACCTACCTAATGTTGATGCGTCAACGAATGACGCGAACTTTTGCACGCCATCAAGGTCAGGAAAGTTGCATATCTGGGGCACGTGCTCGGTGCTAAGGCACGAGAGATACGTGCTCCTGCAACTTATTATGATGGCAAAAGTTGCCGGAAGAAGAGGCTTTGGTCGCAGAAAAAGTCCTGGCTTCTTAACATCAGAGAGTGGATTGGAACCGCGAGTGCAGCAGAATTATTTCCTTGCGAAAAATAGACAGGAGTTTACGAAACTGACTGCCCACTGCTAGTCAGAGAGGCACCGCGAGTAGAAAAATACCTACCTAATTAATTATTTTGAGAATTGACGGGTTTATTAATAATAATCGGTTTACAGAATGACAATTGCAATTTTCCAAATTAAGTGAAGTGAATATTCTTAAGACTATTCCGTTTTCCATTATCATTATCAAACAATAACCACTCCACTTCTGGGCACGGGTCTCCTGCCACAATGAGAAGGGGTTAAGGCCGTCGTCCACCACACTGGCCCAGCGCAGATTGGTGGGCTCCACACACCTTTGAGAACATTATGTAGAACTCTCAGGTATGCAGGTTTCCTCACGATGTTTTTCTTCAACGTTGAAGTAAGTTATATTTTAATTGCTTAAAATGCTTTACTTAAAAAAGTTGGAGGTGCGTGCTGGGATTCGAACTCAGCCCTATTATATGTAAGTGAAGTCCAACTCCTACCCAATGCGCTATCACCGCGTCTATAATTAATATCTTAATATATATAAATCTCTTGTCACGATGTTTGTCCGCCATGGACTCCTAAACTACTTAACCGATTTTAAATTAAATTGGGACACTATGAGCAGTCTGGTCCAACTTAAGAGATAGGATAGCTTAGATCTTTAATTATAGTCGCAATTTAATTTTATTGCAAATTATTTGTCTATAATTAATTGACAGTCACATGTTATATATATATATATATACTACTATACTCATTTAAGGCTTAGCGATACTGAATACTTTAAAAACGAAATCTAACGCAGACGAAGTCGCGGGCAACAGCTAGTTACATTATATATTTGTTTATAATAATAACATACATTATGTTAGGATTGTGCCGGATTTCTTAATTTAATATAATTACCTTGCGTATTATAATTGCTTTAATTAAAACGCAAATAGGTAATTCTGAGAAATGCGAGATGCGTGTCGGGGGTTGAACTCAGTGCTTCGAGAGGGATGAAGGGCTGAAGCCGCTTAAATTATTATTATTTGTAAATTATTGTTTACGAGTTAGAAAAAACGGACTATAAGTAGTTCCCTATTGGGGCTCTCGCTCGTTGTGGTCAGACGGTGGCCAGACATTTTTTGTTACCTTTTTTACTCGCCTATCCAGTTCTGCGACCTTACTTCTAAGGCGACTTACAAACTGAGACACTCGTGCCAATCGCATAAAATACAAGGTGACTTTTTTCTCGTCGTATAACTAACAACAGTGACCCAGTTAATCTGTGTATTTATTACTAGCAGTCGCTCGCGACTTCGTCTCAGTATAAAAGTATAAGTATAAGTCAACCTTAAAACTTTTAAAGGGGTAGCATGCAGCATGTTTTTATCGAAACTTTGACATGCAACGCATGCAGCGGAAGCTCTCAAAAAAACCCCCGATTTTGATACATTTCATTGGTGCTATGCTCCTGTTAGCCAGCCTTCCTTGATAAATGGGCTATCGAACACTAAAATAATCTTTCAACGGACCAGTATTTCCTGAGATCATTGCGTTCAAGTAAACAAACAAACCAACAAACTCTTCAGCTCTATATACCTTTATATATTGGTATAAGATTCATTGATAAACAAAAAAATAAACAAAAAACAACCACCCTGTATAGCTTGGTCTGTCAATTATTACTATAAAAAAATTGTTTCATGACTAGTAGTAATGAAAATCAAAAAAAAAGTTAAAAAAATTGAATTAATAGTTTGGTGTATAACAAGGATCCTAAATTGATTGTCAGTGGCGCGGTGCGGTTGCGCCATCAATTCATTCAATTGTGGTTGTTTCATGCCGCTGGAAAAAATATTCTAATATATACTTTAACGTTAATTAGCTGTAAAATAAAAGGAGTATGAGCGGCCACACCCCGTTCGCGTTAGCCTGCTACCAACCGCTAAAAAAGTAGTAAAGTATTTTAATAGATCTAAAAATCAAGAAATTATTATAAAAACTGAAACTAAGATCTATCAAATCATAGTCCGGACCCACGAGCTTCGGGTTTCTGCGATGGTTACTCGTGTCCATCAGACTGTCTGTACCTTATAAAATTAAATAAAAACTACAGAAGGTCTCACAAGTCACATCTCTGGAATTAAGGGCGATGGTTCAGTGTAGGTAGAATAGGTAGAGAAAAGATTTAAAATACTATCGCTTTCTGGTATTTTTTGTGATATATGTACCTATAGGCAGGTAAACTGCCTCGGTGGTCTAGAAGTTAGCATATTCGACTGGAGATAACGAGGTGCTGGGTTCGATCCGGGACTAATTTTCTATAACCCGCGAAAAGTAGGAAAATCTGTATTATAATTTAAAAATAGCTTTAAATAAATATACTAAAATACACACATCGCCGTTTAGCCCCAAAGTTAGCGTAGCTTGTGTTTTTGGTGATAGGATGACTGATGAATATTTCTAATTATAATATACAAAAATACTTACAATATACAGATAAACACACTGACAATAAAAAACATTCAGTTCATCACACTAACATTTTCCAGCTATGGGAATCGAACCCACAGCCTTGGACTCAGAAAGTGGGGTCGCTGCCCACTGCGCCAATCGGCCGTCGAAGCTTTGTGTCTACCACTAACGGCTACCAACCAGGTCAATGTTTACAAACTCAAATTCTCAACGGAGATAAGGACCGAGTACAATTCCAGGCACACACACCTCGCACACCTCTAACTTTTCGGAGTTATGTGCGTTGTTTATTCATGCATTAGAATATCACTTGCTTTAACGGTAAAGGAAAACATCGTGCAGGGCTAGCGGAGGCATGAGACAAAAGTTATATCCCCAGATTATAGGTATATAATTAACATGTCCATCTGCTAAAGCAAGGGAGCATGGAGTAGGAGAAGTTTTCCAACTTGTGCACCAGTGCTCTGAGAGTTATTAAAGCTGTGGGAGAAAATAATTCTTTATCCTTTCCCCGAGGAGATAATTATCTCCTGCCCAAGCTAGCCGTGCCGAGGTAGCCCGCAAGCCTGAGCGTTCTCCATTGTGTTCTCAAAGGCAGGTGAAGTATGTATACTAATTCACATTTAGCCAGTGGTATGGACTACGGCACAAACTCTTCTCATTCTGAAAGAAGACCCTGTAAGCCGGTAATGGATTTACAATGACGAAATGATGAATGTTCGAATTATTTCGTACATACTCGTAATATAACAATTAACTGAATAGATAATATTACTACGACAAATATATACTACGACAATACACACATCGCCATCTCGCACCAAAGTAAGCGCAGCTTGTGTTACGGATACTAAGATAACTGATGAATATTTTTATGAATAATATACATAAATACATACTTACAATATAAAAATAAACACCCGGACACTGATAATCATTCATGTTCATCATACAAACATTGTTCAGCTGTGGGAATCGAACCCACGGCCTTGGAGTCAGAAAGCAGGGTCGCTGCCCACTGCGCCAATCGGCCGTCACGATAGAGTAAGTACGATATCAAGATAGAGTTAGTAGCCCGTTTCATTACGCTGGTTTTCATTTTTCTATCAAAATCAAAAAATTCAAAAATGTTTTATTCAGGTTGACCTAATTACAGGCACTTATGAAGCGTTCATACATTTAACATGTTACACTAATGTTAGTGATGGTGGTAACTGCATTCGTTAACTTAAAACTAAAGCTAGGAGGGTTCCAAACGCGCCCTGGTCTAAGGAGAACCCATAATCCGCAGCCTATTTACGTCCCTTTGCTGGGCAAAAAGCGGTGATAGCCCAGTGGGCAGGACTTCTTCACTTTCGGGCCAAATTCGACTCCCAGCACTCACCTCTAACTTTTCTAAGTTTTTTGCGTTTTAAGCAATCAAAATATCACTTGCTTCAACGGTAAAGAAAACATGCATACCTGTGAGTTCTCCATAATGTTCTCAAAGGTGTGTGAAATCCACCAATCCGCACTGGGCCAGCGTGGTGGACTACGGCCTTAACCCTTTCTCACTGTGGAAGAAGACCCGTGCGCTGTAGTGGGCCGGCAATGGGTTGATATGATGATGATGGCTGGGCAAAAGCCTTTTCGCTTCTGGATGAGACGGTTTAAGAGCGGTTGAAAAGTGAGAGGTGCGTGCTGGGAATAATACTCGACCCCCCCCCAAAGTAAGTCGGGCTCCTACCCACTGAGCTATCACCGCTTCTAGCTAAATATGCTAACACTAAAACAACGAGCCAGTCATCTAAATAGGTGTCATCTAAATTTTTGCGCATTAATCCCCGTACAAGCCCCTCGCGATAAAAACGTTTGATTTGCAAACTGTTTTAATACTTTGTCAAGAGTGTATGTATTTAACTGCCTACCTACGAGTAGGTATACATTTGTTAAATCACGTTTGATTTATGATTAACTGTAAACGAGAGCGGTGATTAACGTAGCTTGTGCCTCTTGTTTAAATGTTTGTTGTATAAGTTCAATTAGATTGTAGAGGGATCGTGGGGTCCGGAGGCACGAGCTCTTTTCAAAGAATTATCGAAAAGGGTTATCCAGTCTACCGGTGATCCTAGAGCGGGCAGTTACCTTGGCCAACGAATTAGTTTGGCCATCCAAAGGGGCAATGCTGCCAGCATCTTAGGAACTGTGCCTCGCTGCGGTGGTTTCGAAGACGTTTAAGATTTTATTTAGTTTTAAATAGTTGATTTTAGGTTATATTTGTTAAATTAGTCTTGTGCTAACGGAATTGTAGGTAAATAATGTACCTAGCCTTTAGTACTAACTAATGAATATTTAATGTGAACGAAATGATAACGACTAAGACACCGCGATGTATAACTGCATCGTTTGAGTCTCATACAAGACTAAATTATATAGAAAATGTTCCCGTATTTATATCTAAATACCCACAGATGTAACTAGCATTATGAATCAAATATAATTATATTTATTTCTGGAAGCTCTTAATTAATTAATCATCATTGTCATCATCAAACCATTTTGGGCACACTACAGCCAAGGTTCTCCTCTCAGAATGAGAAGGGCTTAGGCCGTAGTCACTACTTAATTAGATAAGAATAACCATTCGTTAAAATATTTTTCAACTGAATAAAATATCTGGCACATGCCAAGTTACAGTTATCAAAAGTTTAATATTTTACCCACTTTAAAAAAATTACTGAATATACTACGACAACACACACATCGCCATCTAGCCCCAAAATAAGCGTAACTTACTAAGATGACGAATATGATGATGATGATGAATATTTTATGTATAATAAAAATAAAAACTTATAATATACAGATAAACACCCGTACTCTGAAAACTGATCATGTTCATCTCACAAACATTTTACAGTTGTGGGAATCGAACCTACCTTGGACACAGAGAGCAGGGTCAAAGCTGTTACAGGAATTTAAATTATTTGTACGCTGTAAACATGCTGAGCCATACTGCCTCGCGCAGTTATCCTACCTCAACGAGCAGTCATTTACCTGAATCGGGTTTGTATGGCGGACAGCACACAGCTGCGAGTTGTGTACCAATTTTTAGAGTTCCGTGTTGAGGAAACGGCGAGATCTCAAACAGTCTCAAGCTGACTGTAGTGATGTAAATTGCTATGTCGCGTGCCGTCGAACCCTCAGAAATAAATCACCTAGTAGATAACCTTCTATATATAAGATTTCTGAATTCACTTTTAATCTAGATGACGATACAAATAATTGGAAGCTGTCGGCAAAGATTTCATTTGCCCACACAATAAACCATCATATTAAACTATTCCGTTTATTTTTAAATTATTTACTGATTGCAGCGCCCATTAAAATTTTGATACACGAAAGAAAACTATGCCTTTATCAATATTTTTGTATTTATGTCAATAGAAATACAGGTTTTGCACGTGACGACTATTTTCGATATGATAAAATTGGCGGAAGGTAAGCCGAACTTAACTACCGACTAAAATATACAATTCCTTTTATAAGTGCCCTTAAGAGTAAGCCCGTATGTTCATTTCCTCATTTCTTTATAAGCGTTCCATGATTTGTACAGAACACTCAGGCGCAGATCTCGCACTCGATCCCACAATCTTTGTAATTAAAAATTGAACTTTATGTGTTGAGTTTTCGGTTGAAATTTAAACGATGCTTTGTTTATTGAGAAACATTCTTCTTAGCGTAAGATATTGCAATCTGCGGTGTAGGTATGTATTCATTTGAGTTGCTAACCTTTTCAACATGCAAGGGAAGGTAACCGACCTGTGCGAACAGGTAGTGAGGATGTAGCCTATATATAATCCGGCCGGTGAAGTAATGCGTTCCTGACGTCTGTCAAACAATAAACAGATGACTTAACCTTGTAACAGCTTAGCATATAACCCAGAGCCAAAAATGACTTTTTATTGACGAAGTTCCCGAGAACCGTTTGACAGACGTAAGGACTCAGGACGTGTTTGACAGACGTTAGGAAAGCATTACTTCACCAACCGGATTATATGTAGTAGTACCTACATCAAGTTATAAAAAGAGTCTCATACAAATTTTCTTTAAAATATGGATCGGATTATATTGTGCATTATTCTGCATCCAGCCCGCCTGCGTCTACGCTATCACGACGTTTATTTGACTCTTTAGGGTTATAACGTTTTGTTAAATACCCTATTATAAACCTTCTCATAAATAGAGTTTTTTTAAATCTACTAGTAGTTCTCGACGCGCGTCCAACAAAAAAAAAAGTTTTTAGCTTGATAATTATTAGTATGGAATATCATTGAACTCAGTTAAAAATCAAAATTAACATAATGTAGTTTTAAATGATAAAATTAATTGCAAATTTATAGGAGGCCAATACATACTAAGAGGTATATTTTTATCCTAAAACAACATCGTCCGTTCCATCACAATCTGTCAGGAAAGTATTCTTTCAAAGATCGAACTATGTTTAAGGATGCAAATGTTTTGTTTACGGATATTGTATTGACTCGACTGATGACCTCTTCGTTGCAGTGGTGCGTGATGTCACTTTTTGAATTGAAGGTCTTTGGTTCGATTTCCTATGTAGTTTTAACTGCGATAGTATACACGACAATCTATCCATATACATTTAGTGACAGTGTAAGAGTCATCATCATGATCATCATCGTTATTATCTGCAGCCTGCTTCCCACTGCTGGACACAGGCCTCCTCTCTCGGGTTTAGAGGATAGACCCACCACGCTGCTCCAATGCGGGATGGTGGGCTTTACCACTATTATCACAAGTTAGTGACTATTCAATAGTCGTCAAGAAGTGTACAAGAAGCTGTCAGAGAAAATGGCGACGTACAGCCAAGCGTGCCACTACTTTTTTTTTCAACCATATGGTTGAAAAAAACAGAAACAGAAACCTGTCGCCTATAAATAGAGTTTATCAGGGTATGCAAGAGCCACTTCGCAGGGTATGCGTGAAATAACTAGTACTGGATTAAAAAAAAAAACAACAACAGGTACGTAAGGTTTGTGTCGCAACTTCTGACGTTGTCTAACTTAGCTTTAAGATCCTTAAATTTATTTCATCTTAACAATTATTCTTTGTAAAGTTAACATCTCCTGAGGATGCTCCGGTTCCGAAACGTGCGTAGTGGGATAATGCCGAAGATCTGTTTGGTGTGAAGTATAAGGATTGAAGAAATTACAAATGACACCATACAGATTCGCGGAGCATAGCAAATTAAGCTTAATTTGCATATCATGGATTTCATTGCAATATATCATGGATTTCCAGAAATAAACGCCTGCTTCTATCCAATAATTGGCTTTATCCTTTAACCACGAGGCTGCTACTCTAGCACAAAACCCTTAACGCGGTACATATTGCTAGCAGCATATCTATTGTGTTTAGTTTCCTTACCCGTACATGTAACAGCATTGTTATCATATGCTAATGTTCAGTTAAACATACGTTTATCGATTTTGTCTGATAAGAACTTCGCGTTCACAATAACAAAAAAAAACCAACTCTATCCTACAAGAGATTGTGACGGATATAGAGTATCAGGAATATTAGGATAAATGTAACGTTTATTACATTTTTCTAAGCTAAATTATTTTATATTTCGAACGTAAAATATTATATTACATACTAGCGTACCGAGCCCGCTTCGCCGGGCTAGATTTTGTTTTATTTTATTTAAACAATAAACTTACATCATTAAATTTTTAATTTAAGTCTCATAATATATTAAGTCATTTATTTCTCTCCGTATTCATTCTCTTCTATTCTCTTTTCGAGTGGGTGAAGATCATTATCTACACCCATGTACACCCAACAATAGAAGAAGAAGAAGAAACACTTTATTGAACGTATAACATACAGGAAAAGAAACAGTAAGGAGTATACAGTACACAATGTAGACATGCAAAGGCGGCCTTATTGCTGCAAGCAATCTCTTACAGGCAACCTTTGTAGATAGGACTTACAGCAAGAGAACGGGATAGTGCCAAGAGTGTTGATAGATATACATAAATACCAAAATGTAAAGATACAAATACATATATAATTTAAATAAATATACGTAATATATAAAATATGATCGTAGACAATAAAAGCTGTATATGACAGTTTGTCAGTTCAAAAATAGGAGTGCTCCGATCGTCACCAAACTTTACAGGATTTCTCGCCAGGTCAATCCGGAGATTCACTGAAAGTTTAATTTAAATCGGTCCAGCCGTTTCGGAGCCTATACGGAACATACCCACACACTTGCTCTTTTATATTTATAAATAGATAGATTAATCAGCTACCATGGTAACTAAAAAAAATATGTAATGTATTCTAATTCACTCTCTCGTCGACTTCTCAGGAGTCAGGTTAAAGAATCATCAATTTCTCTTAAAAACAATTTTACGTATTCACATACAGGGAAATCATATTGATATAATAATATTTGATTAGCAATCATATTATACTACACTACATATTAATTTTTAAAAATCTACCCTCAGAATCTTGGATATCCGTAGGTTGCGAGTCTTCTCTCTCTATGGTCATTCCTTCATCCCTGAAGATCGTGGTCCAGGTGAGATCTCAACTTCGAGTGGGTAAATTGTCTCCATCGGAATGTGTTGGAGGCCATTTTAGCGATTTGATAGAGTTGGCACGAGTTTGACTATTGCAACTGGTCAGCCCATGTCGTTGGGGACCGGCCTCAAGGTCATCATTTCCAGGTCCGGGCTATTCCCCCGCCCCATTATGTGCCCGAAATACTATGGCAAACGTTGATAACATGGAGAGGAAAGACGAGGGCTAACTCCTAGCTGCACTAGGAATAACACATTTGTGCCTTCCAGGGTATTCTCAACAAGCGCCTACAGCACCACATTTATCGTGTATATCTTTATATATATATTTCTTGTGGGCGTGTGTATGAAAAATAATATTTTTTTGGTATGCGTTTGGGTGGCACCCTGGAAGGTTTAGATTCACAAATCAGCCCGACAGATGGCGCTGGGGTCTGCTAGTATATATATATATATATATGTATATATACTATATATACATATATATATATATATATGTGTATACTATATATACATATATATACATATATATATACATATATATACATATACTAGCAGACCCCGCTATAGCGTGTATCCTTTCTCTTGCCTTGATGGTCCACGTTTCAACTCCGTACATGAATATGGGGAAAATCAAGGCACGCACCAGGCTACTGTTTGTGTTGAACGTTATGCCTCGATTTTTCGATATACTGCCAAGCCGTGTCATAGCACTTTTCGCAATTACTATGCGTCTCTTTATCGTCAACTTAATACCTTTTCATATATGTGTTTGTTACTCTATCTTGACGCATTTTCGTCTCATCAAGTTTCAAATCACAACGTATCTAAAGAAGTTTCACTTGAAATAAAATGGCCGTCATCCAAATTACTTGACGGGAAACTACGGGACCCTATTTGCGCGTGGCCTGAAACGCACTTGACCGAATTAATGTCTGTGTAAAATGTAAATAATTGAGCTTTCGCAGAAGAAAGTTTTTACTCATCTTGTACCTACTTACCTACTGTAGACTTGAACAATATCTCCTTAAACGTAAAAGTATGCTTGTCTAATGGCCCTTAGAAGCTCATAGAACAATGTTAACCGGTACGGGTAACTTTTTTTTAATTTAGATAAGCTAGAAATGATGTCTAAGTTGGGGTGCGCTTGTTGTTTGTTACGCTTTCACGCAAAAACTACTTAACCGATCCTCATGAAACTTTATACACATATTCTTGGAAGTGTTAGAAGTAATATAGAATACTTTTTATCCCGACATTAAGCTCGGTTCCTTTGGGAGAGGGGATGAAAGTATTTGACGATTCTACACCATAACTCCGATAAATTATAACCAATTTAAATAATTATTTTTTATACTATAGAGGTTATAATTTGCGTTTAATTGTGCCCAAACTTTGCGTAGATCTGATGAATGCGGTTGGAGATAGAGGACAGAACTCCTCAGCGGACAGCAGCAAACCCCTCATTTAAGGCTTAGCGATACTGAACACAAAATTTTTTTAGAACTTCATCTAATTTGAATGCCACATAAAAAAAAAACAATCTAACGCAGACGAAGTCGCGGGCAATAGCTAGTTTTCTATAATCTGCCCGCTTAGTGCATACCGTGTATGTACGTCACTGCATCCTAGGCAAGGATAAGGATAGCACAGGAGGGATTCCAACTACGTTTAGTTTGTGAATCTCCAAAGTCAGGCCATGTTAGGATGACGTAAGACAAGTCATATCTGGATAACCAGATACAGCCTTAATTCTGGATTACCAGTACTTAACAATTATTTATTGTAAAGTCATCTCCTGAGGATGCTCCGTGTTCGGAGCGAAATGTGCTTAGAAACGTGGTGTGGAGTGTAAGGATTGAAGAAATTATAAATTACACCATACAGATTCTCCTGCTGTTCGCGGAGTATAGCAAATTAAGCTTAATTTTCATAAGATACAGCCTGTTCGCCAGTAGGTAAGATAGGCTTAATTTCGTTCAACGTCAGGGTCGAAATAATAAAGATATCTGCTATCACGCATGAACATGGATGCAATCAAATGATAACATGAATACTGGCTTTATATCTATGAGTGGCTGCCCTTCACTACCATTGCTACAGTTAATTAGTGAACGTCAATGGAAATTCAATTTTTATTTTCAGTATTGCATTAAAGTGTAGACATGCCAAATAAAATGTAGTCTAACCGACTTTCAATATAGTGTATATTAATCTACTCAAGCCCTTTAATTTGAATCACATATTGAAGGAGTTGTAAAAAAATATGTTGTCTCCATTTTGAGGCACGCACGCACACTCGCGCACACACACTTACACACACACACACACGCACACACACACACACACACACACACACACACATACACACACATACGCGCACACACACACACACACACACACACACGCACACATATTAATTTAAGTTTAGTTTTATTAAGTTAAGTTTCCCAAATGCTGCCCAGCCCAGCCCAGCCGTATTTTTCTGTTAGCTTCGTCAATAATACTAGCTACCTATTTATTTACATTTACATTGATAGCTGATAAGGAGTAATTACATAGATCTATTAATAGATACACACTAATGGATATCGTTTGGTCAATTACGAGGAATATATCTACATGTGTCGACGAGCCGACCTTAATATACGGATGCCGTTCAATTTATAAGATAGCTATATATGTCGAGCCATTACTGCGGGAATTAGCGTAACTGGTAACTTTTAGTAGTGAAGAGCATTTCGTGACAGAGTGCGTTTGGGGAAATACTACCGCAGTGTTTATTTATGCGGGAAAGCAGCATGGCTGTGTTGCCAGTGTAAACACAGCCACATCAGGCATAACATGATGGGCACGTGAAGGCATTTGGAGAAGTTGTCCCTGCGAAGTGTTGTTCTTTTTATGGATGGCACTGGGTGGCATGGGTTTTTTTCCATCAGCACGGCTAGACAGGAGACAATTATCTCCCCGGATAAAATATTATGTTCACGCACAGCTTCATCAACTCTCAGAGCATTGGCGCACAAGTGGAAATAATATCTAAATAATATACGTGTAATAAACGGGGGTAAACATCTCTTATTCCATTATCAGCATTTCTCCTGTTCCATTAGCAGATGAACACATTAATTATACTGTCAGGGGATATAATCGGGGGATATAACTTTGAAAATGACTAGTTTGTAAAGTGGTTAGTATCCGTCATAACAAGAAGAGACACCACACGTCATGTGATCGAAGTTGACGGAAGTTGAGCCTATAGTATGAGGAATTGCCCTACTAACTACACATAATTTCGAAGTTATTTTTATCTACGTTACTACCTTAGTTGAGCACTAAGTCGTCAGGTATGTTTATAATAAGTACCCAGGTATCTATGTAGGTATGTATATTCGGCAAACTACGCAATGAATATTTTTTTATGGCTGCGTGTGCCAAATGACACTTACCTACCCCAATTTTCACGATCTAAATATATAGGCGCCGCTAGTCATTTTCCCAAATGGAAAAATGAAATTTACATTTGAATGAATGAAGAATTTAGGTGATTATTTCCTATGCCACATTCTTCTTATTCTATATCCATAATAATATTGAGGTCGAGGTGTTTAAATAGATAGCTGTAGTAGATACTGTGCAATCAGCAAATCATATTTCTAGTGCTAGAAAGACTTTAAAACATTTTTTTTTGTCTTTAACCCCCGACGCAAAACCGCGTGTGTTAGAAGTTTTACGTGTCTGCGTGTGTTTGTGTCTGTCTGTGATTGATGAACAGATTTTGATTTTGTTTTTTTTTTGAAAGGTGAATTAGTCGGGACTGTTCTTCGCTATGTTTGATGAAAATCGGTCCAAGTAGGCTGCGGCACAATATGGCGTATTACATATTTTTTCACAACTCCCACAATAAGGGTATCAAATGAAAGGGCTTGACTAGTAGAATACTATATACTATGATAATTTACAAGATGGCTGCCTCCACAAAACAGCGAATTAGTTTTTTTTCACAACTACCTCTCAAATAAAAGGGCTTCTTGACTAGTAAATAATGAACACTATATTGTAGGGTATATCGGGGGTTTTATGTATATATTAAGTTTATTTATGGCTCATCGTGAAGGGTAGTTAAAAGTATCTTAGACATGAATAGATTAGGTCACTAAATACACAGCGATAGTTTTTTAAGCCAAAAGATTTTTTTATTTGTTCTTTAAATATATTTACCGTGCCCCTGCGTATTAATATCCACTGCCGCGCGTTTATTAAAAACGTTTGAATTCGAATTTATAGAAACCGCGTGAGTTGTGACGATATTTGGCACAGATGTTTCCAGTCATGCGTCCAGACCTTGAGATTTTACATCTTACTCGAGACTTTTGATTAATGACATGTCGCCCGCGAACTAGTCACCTTTTTTAAGGTTTCAAAAATCTCACTGAAACTTGTTGCTTGTAAATCAACAGGCAAACGATGAAAATTAAGCTTAATTTGCTATGCTGCGCCAAAAACAGGAAAATCTATATGGTATCTTATAATTTCTACAACCTTTTGAATACTACGAAACTGATCTTCGGCAATGTATTCTCTACGCGTTCTGTCACGAGCATTCTCAGGAGATGTTGTCTTTACAATGAATAA
This sequence comes from Pararge aegeria, assembly GCF_905163445.1. Taxonomy (NCBI): domain Eukaryota; kingdom Metazoa; phylum Arthropoda; class Insecta; order Lepidoptera; family Nymphalidae; genus Pararge; species Pararge aegeria. The sequence goes on from NC_053193.1 coordinate 2,375,126, forward strand.
TTGTTAAGTGAATTATTGTCAAAATTGTATAACAACAATCATGGAATTCCGCAAAGTAATGCCTGCTTACTGATTGATCTTAGTCTTCAACTGTCCTTTTTTTCTTTGGCGTAATCCAATGACGCCGAAAAGACTATTTTTAATCAAAATTCCAAATTCATTTATTTCAAGTAGGCCTAATATAAGCACTTTTGAAACGTCAACTCTGTCTGTTTGTGGTGACTCTACAAACAGACTGAACAGATGTCTCTTGTAAGGCTTCCATCAGGCATTCACGCATTGTCGGAAAGTTAGAAGGCTAATCGATATTCTGCAAGATTTTGCGTCCTCTAGAAGACTAGAACTATTAGTTTATTCATTTCCTTGCCTTTTTACCTCAACGAGCCATCGAGAGTAATTGCACCACTAAGCAATTAACACACCATGTACACATCCATCAAGTTAGTTGATCATTGCTTAGATAAGTATTGCGTTTTGTTTCCTCGATTCTAATTCATCTGGAATGTTCTTCCGGCTTCCGCTTTCGATATCACCTATAATACGAGTACCTTTAACTCAAGGGCGAATAGGTATATGCTAGGTAAAATCACTCTACCTTAGGGCACCTTTTAGGACTTAGGCTTTAAGTATTTCCTTGCAGAATAACCCCAATACTTAAATAACAACCTTTTAGCCTTTATAGTAAAAAAAAAAAGTGGATATAAACCAACCAGGTTCTAGAAATGGGCATAAACAAGTAATATCTGTATGTTGCAGAAATCCTTTGAGGGGTTGAGTAGCTTTAGTACTGTGTCACAATATTATTTAATTTGTAGGTAATTTGGTTTCATTATTAATGTTGTCAAAAATCAACTTTCTTTCTTGTTTTTAATAAAAATAAATATACTACGACAATACACACATCTAGCCCCAAAGCGTCAAGCGTAGCTTGTGTTGTGTCATAGTTACTAAGATAGCTGATGAATATTTTTATAAATATAATAATAATAATAAATACTTATAATATTACAAACAACCAGACTCTGAAAAACATTCATGTTCATCATACAAACATTTTCCAGTTGTGGGAATCCACGGCCTTGAACTCAGAAAACAGGGTAGTTGCCCAATGCACCAGCGGGCCGGTTTTTTCCCCTATTTGGTTAGATTCCCGCGGATGGTAGATTTTGGTTAGATGCCAGATTTTTCATTTTGGTTTTTTTTTTTTATTTAATGGAATTATAAAATATTTTCAGCCCTGACCTGAGATTCGAAACCAGGATCGCGTTATCTGTAGTCGAACATTCTAACCACTAAACCAGCCAGTCCAAGGCAACACTGATTTATTTAGTACTAGACTAATTAATACAATTTAGAGTTTTGGTTTTCGCGTTGGTATACGTATGGGCAACGTATCCCAACGCGAAGGTGTTAAATATAACGAGGACGCATCTGCCGCCAAATCTGATACGAAAATCTGGAGACTCGGCTGCCAAATGACGTCAAGGCACCACGGTTTACGCTATTTCTGTGATGCCTTGAGTCTGTGTTGAGACGTTGAACGTTATATCGAGTATAAAGTAACGTTGCACGAGACATTAGACGCTTCACTGCAGAAATGTAAATAAATGACCTCGTGCATAATTGGGGAAGCTTTTGAAAAGTTGTTTATTTTTGTTTTGCACATTTAAAGATCGATCAATCGTCACGACATTATTTAGAAGAAGCGACCTCTGGTGCCAATTTGGAAGTTCATTTAAATAAGATAAATAAATAAATATATGAACTACGAAAATACACACATCGCCATCTAGGCCCAAAGTAAGCGTAGCTTTTGTTATGGGTACTAAGATTACGGATACCCGTCGTGTCCACGATCCATGCAACTGGACCGAAATATCGAAGATCCAAAAATATTATCGTGGTATGTACCCATTGATCCATGATATATTATGAAAATGAAGCTTAATTTGCTATACTCCGCGAAAATCAGAAGTGTCTGTATGGTGTGATTTATAATTTCATCAATCTTTAATTTTATTTTCCTCCTACCCTATGGAGGTTTAAATCTCCATTTAGCACCCCCCTATCCGCCACCTGGGGACGCACCCTCTAGGGAGTAAGGCTACCCTGATGACAAAAAAAAAAATCAAAAATGTTTTATTCATGTAGACTATATCACAGGCACTTTTGAAGTGTTCATCTATTTAACATGTAACACTAATGTTAGTGTAACATCATCTTTATCATCATATTGATGTCCACTGCTGGACATAGGTCTTTTGTAAGGAGTTCCAAAATCCAAGGCTCGTTTCCAGCGACTCCCAGTTACTCGCTTGATATCTTGTGTTTCTTATGATTAAACTTCTAGGAGAAGACACACAAAGGATCTGACGCGTATCTATTAATAGCTCTACAGGTAAACGGTTGATTTTATCATAATTTATTCTTAGATGAATGTAGGTTCGACTCATAAAAGGAATACGATTTTCACAGAACATTAATTTGAAAGCCTGATATGGCGGAAAAATACGAGGAAATATGGCGAACCAAAACAAGGTCGTCGGCAGTCAGGCATAAAAAAACAGTGCTAAGAACACTGCCTTACCTTTTTTTAAATATTAATTAATGTTCCTAAATAAACTAACATTGTTGTAAAGGTGTTTATAGTTATATTATAACTAATAACTGGTAACTGGTGGTAGGATATATTTAAGATTCAACGATAATAATTATGCTTTAACCGAAGAGTAGATAAACATACTTTAACCAAAGAGTAGATACACACACACAGGTTTTCAATATTGTAACACGAAAGTATGTGTTTTTCTTTGTTTGTTACCTATGTTAGGCTCAACCGCTGCAGCGATCTCACACAATACAAATCATAATTTGCATCCAGTACAAGAAAAAACTTTACAAAAAACCTTGTTTCCTTTGTAGCGCGGAGAAGCAATAGAAATCCAGATAATATGCATTTGTATTTGTTCCCACGGGATGTTTAAATAACTGAAACGAAAGGAGCTTTTATACATTAGTGAATTCAAAAGTTTTTTTTAATCCCGTAGGAATTCTTTGTGACCCTGGGATGAAATTGTTCTCCAAAAAAAAATACCTTCTTTGTCACAGAATTAAGAACGTACGGAAACCGTGTATACGACTAATATTGAAGCATCAAAAACCACTCCACTTTAGATTGTTTTTTTTCAAACAAACGGCTAGTCACTTCAAACCATTTAGCAGTTATCAGTAATTATTATACCTCTAATGTAATAAGCGTTCACCATAAAATGGTAAAATGGGAAAAAAGTTGTGAGCCAGCAACATTCCGCGCGTGTAAAGTGAGACGTGCGCGGGAAGTTTTCACTGTTTTTGGACACAATGCATACAATAATGGCTGAATGAGCATTCTGTATTATCTTAATTCAATTATCTATGTTCGACGAGCTCAGTTCTACGGGTATTGGTATAAAAACATTTGCAACATTTTGTCGCAAGAAGTGGTGAGTGTCTTACAAGTCAAAAAGCCTGGATTCGATCCCCGGGACAGTTTAGGAATCATTGTTCTCGATTTTTTTGTTGTTTCTTGTTATCACGTTACCGACAAAGACGGTGATATGGTAACTATTTCTTATTATTCTTTATTGCACTACAAGTTAGCCCTTGACTGCAATCTCACCTGGTGATAATGTAATCTAAGCTGTTAGCGGGCTAACCTGTTTGGGAGGATGAAAGTTATATTTCACTCATACCTCTAATCTGTTTGTACGCGGCATCGTACCGGAACGCTAAATCGCTTAGCGGCACGTTTTTGTCGGTAGGGTGGTAACTTTCCACCAGCCCAAAGAAAATTCGGAAATAATAAATCCTCAATTTCCCACTGCCGGGAATCGAACCCGGAACCTCCAACTTAAAACCACAGCGCTCTCCGCTCCGACAAACTAGCAATAGCGATGAATCTTTCCAGTACGATGCCCCGTAGAAACCGTAGGGGAATGCGTTTAGTATAACTGCCATACCTTTAACGCCTCATAATCTTGGTCTTCGTCATCACTTACCATCAGGGGAGATTACAGTCCAGGGCTAAATATTAGTTAATAAAAAAAACTCAACCAACAGAAGGTTAGCAAGTCACAATAAATCACTCAATACATGTAAAAAAATATGTTTTTTTTGTGTCTGGCTGACCGTTTGAACCGGGCGCGGCGCCAAGTGAGTAAACACATATAAGCGTCAAGTGCTTTTATATAAGCAGGTGGTTCCGTATAAAATTGCATAAAACTGTTATTTTCAACCGGCAAGAACCGCGAGCCAATATAGTGAACTCAATTTTTTCTTGCATGATGATGATTGATTGTGAATGATTTATTTTAAAAATGAATAAATATGTAAATAAATAAATAAAATTGTGCCGGGGGTTAAAAATAGCCAACTTTGACGGGCGATTGGCCGTGGGTTTGATTCCCACTACTGGAAAATGTTTTGTGTGATGAGCACGAATGTTTTTCAGTGTCTGGGTGTTTATATGTATAACTACTTGTATACTGAAATCGAATATGCGACGTATTTATAAACCCCTTTACTAAGTCCTCCGTTATGTAAAAAAAACTGTTTTCATCCAGTTCGATACAGTCTTGTCCAGTTTTCCCCGAGGCCGTTTGTATCTAGAGTGCAATCGAAACTGATTGACATACTTCTTTAATAACTGCACTTGCTATTCCACGTTTGTTTAGTGCATAACGGTTGTAGGTATATCCGTTTTATTTAATACAAAAGGTTTCGTTTCAGAAGCCCCCCCTCTCTACATGAGATTAATGTAGAGCTTAAAGTCCGCCACGCTACACCAATACGAGTTGGCGGGCTTAAACGATAACGGAGAATTTCTTCCTCCAACATGGCAATTGAATCCAGGACGTCGTTATCTGTTGTTGAACGTGTGAAAATTAAAAAAATCTTGTTTACGAAGTTATCAATAAAATTTACAGTTTCCCATAAACCCATATTATATTCAAAAAATTTTAAAAATTCAAATTTAAAATTCATTTATTTCAAGTAGGCCTACTTTATAAGCACTTTTGAAACGCCAAGTGTGTCTGTGTGTAGTGACTCTACCACCTTAAAATCCTATAGCCATACCTATATCAAATACCTATATAAATTGTTAGTGCGGATTACAAAGATTAGCTTATCTCTGTTACCTAATACGTAATTTATACTTTACAGGACTTCCTACAATTCTTCTTTTATCTATTTAATTACTTAGGTAGGTATAATACCTAACTATTTCGGGCGTTTATGATACAAAATAATTTGATGTTAAAACATAGTTGGCTAAAATACAGAGGCGTTCTGGACGCATCTGGGGTGGCGTGAAATTTCACGACCAATCAAAATATAAGATGGATTGAGCAAGTCTCCTGATGGGTCGCAAGAAAAAAGGTTAGCTGTTAGTTTACACGATCACTTAAAGAGTGCATGGTTTATTGAAATCAAAAAAACGTTTGAGAGAGTCCATATGAATTTAATTTTTTAAATTTCGAATCTCTAGTTTTTTCTCCTTTTGTGTAATGAAAATATTTTGAGACTTTTTCATTAGCTTATATGTTTAAGTAGCGGTATCTATAGCTACTTTAAATTTCAAGTCGATAGTCATAGTCGATTTAAAACTGACCTCTATTTATGGTTGCAATGGCCTCTGAGCTTATAAATAAACGTGGTATGCAGTGTTTTTCCACGCTGTGACATATGAAAAGTGCGGTCAGTTTTAGTGTGACAAAACAAAGAATACCTATTCCGGAGTTATCTATGTCACGCATGGGTACCCAGCTTCTGGTCTATGGGTAAGTGGGATTTTTTGGCTCAGATCGTCCGCGGCAGTTTTTGACGTGACAACGTCTTATAAATTGGTTTGCCGGGTGACACTTCAAGAAACTGCGTTACGCTCCGCTCACGTTATGCGCTTTCAATGAGAGCGAGTGAGAGGCACGCGCCCGCCTAAGAGCGAGAGAGACAGATATAAAAAGTGAAAGGCACGCGTCCCTTTGTAGTAAACGCTGTTTCATTGTACGCAAATGTATTGCAAGTTATTGTATGTATATTTGTATATAAATACGTATGTATGTGTAAAGGTAAAAATAAAATTTTGTTAATATGAAATTCAGTGCGAGATTCTTTGTATAAATTAATGTTTTAAATATAATTCTTTGTATAAATAAATGTTTTAAATTGTTACTATTATTTCATCCTTCTTCCTACTATACGAATGAATATTCACATTAAAATTATTTTACCACTCAAAGTCGTTGTCACGTAAAACTTTCGCCCGTATACCGACTTTACAGGCAACCAATTTTTTTATTGGGCGCTATAGAATTGATGATGGTCCATCTGTTTCTTCATTCATCTTGGCCGCCATACATTTTTAAGGGAGTACCTAAATTTCCAGGGGAGGCAGCTGCCCTCTCTGCCCCTCTGGGTACGACCTTGCCTATGTGACGTATGTCATTATATCCTTTACTTTTTACAATATTGTAAACGGCACTTAAATCAGTTCACATACCCGTCTTAAGGTTCCTACTAAATGTAGTAGAGAGAAAGAATAAACAAACAATTTTAGACAGCCGGTTGGCGCAGTGGGCAGCGACCCTGCTTTCTGCGTTCAAGGCAGTGGGTTCGATTCCCACAACTGGAAAAAAATGTTTGTGTGATGAACATGAATGCTTTCAGTGTCTGGGTGTTTATCATAAGTATAAGTATTTATGTGCATATATTCATAAAAATATTCATCAGCTATCTTGGAACCCATAACACAAGCTACGCTTACTTTGGGGCTTGATGTCGAAGTGTGTATTGTCGTAGTTTATTTATTAAACATTTAAGGAGATAGAAAGAGGTAAGGTTAAACCTGGCTTTTAGGGTGTACGTTTTTCACTTTACATTATTTTTCTATTATTTCGTCCGCTTTGCATAAAACTTCAATATATACATAAAACTGAATGCATACTGCACTGATCGCATAATTTTAATGCCAGCATCATGAAAGGAAACAATTCAATTCATTGTCCATTGTTACCGTTCTATATAACATGCGGGGAATAAGCTGTTTCGGTTTATTAGGTGTCGTATTGCAGTGTCCAATGTACGTCAGTTATTTTTAAAAAACCATATCCATAAAACAAAATGTTAATTAATAATAATAATAAATAAATATACTAGGACAATACACACATCTCCATCTAGCCCCAAAGTAAGCGTAGCTGGTGTTATGGGTACTAAGATAATTGATGGAAATTTTTATGAATAATATACATAAATACTTAAAATATACATATTATACAATTGTGGCTTTCAGTCGTAAAATGCCAAAAAGATATGGCTTTTTGAGTTAATGACATCTTGTAGCCACAATCGCAAGTGGATAGCACTAAACCTGTTAGTCCAACTCGGCGAAAGACAGTATCGTTCGCTGGTACGTCTTCAGTTGTAGGTTCATATCCATGTAGCTGTCCAACAATAATTATAACGTCTCAAACGAGTCCTAAAGCATAGAGAGAGAGAAAGAGTAGGGTTTAAGCCTGTAGTCCACCACGCTGGCCAGAACATTAAAGAGAACTCTCAGTCATGCAGGTTTCCTCATGATGTTTTCGTTCCCCGTCGGATATTTTAAATGCTTAAAACGCTTAAGAAGCGTAGGTGTTAAGCCTCATATGCCTGTTATTAGACCAGCAACCACGCCCTTCAGACCGGACAGCATTGCAACATTGCTCCTTAGCGGCAGATACAAACATGGCGATAATACTTCCCGGACAAGCTCTGTCACAAAATGCTCAACGGATCCCAATCAATCGATCAATCAATCAATAGTCTAATAGTCCACTGCTGGGCTAAAGGCCTTTACCCATAAATACCAAGCGGGGCAGACGGGATCGTAATCATTAGTTGGTAATCAGGTTAGTAACTTAGAAGAAGAGCCGGCAAGAAAGTCATCTGCTCTTTTCCTGATTTCTAATTCATCAATAATTTGTAGTAATTACGATTTAGTAAATGTGTTTTAATCACCATCATCAACACAACCAATTGACGTCCACCTCTGGACATAGGTCTTTTACTCGCCTGATGTCGTCTATCCACCTCATTGGTCGACCTACGCTGCGTCTGACGGCGCGGGGTCGCCATTTTCGGTATAAAATGCTCAGCAGTGAAAGCTCTTTGATTGAGTTAATCATGCTGTGTTATGGAAGTGAGTAGAAGTAAAAGACATGTTGTACCAACCCCACATAGCTTGAGGATAAGGGCAAAAGACTATTAAAGTTTAAGCCTCAAAACAGATCTGAAGCTTTAAAACATTACGCGTACAAGTACCTACAAACGTTAGTGAAGGAAACCTAGCGTTACGTAAATTCTGGAAAGAAGCCAACGCAATGTTACGAGTAGTTTACGAAAACCAACCACCACAAAAATACTCCATCGAAGGCTAGGCCCGTTTATATGCAGTCTGTGATGTGATGACGAATAGCTAATTTGTTTTTCATATGGTCGTTCCAAATTTTAAAGAACCGGAAGTTTCAAATGCTTATCATCTGGTGTATAAGAATCTCGTAAACTTTTTTATGGATCAAGTAAGCAGAGGTCTGCCTTGACTGCAATCTCAGTAGAAGTATGGCAGTTATATTACCCTACCTTTATAGGTTTCTACGCGACAACGCTAAATCAGTTAGCGGCACCTCTTTGTCTGTAGTGTAGTAACTAGCCACGACCGAAGCCGTCCACCAGACCAGACCAGAAAAAAAACGTATGGCTGCATTAATGAAACGGCAAGGTAATTCAAATTGTGTTTGGCGTTAATAGGATCGTTACCTAAGTCGGTGAAAGTAAAGTGCGTTTGGTAGGACTCTTCTCTCTAGAAAATCTTTGATGTCGTGCCAAGGTTTTAATAAATATACAAGATTCAGCTTCCAGGAATCTATATGTGAATGAATGAATATACTTTTATTGAACACAACACAAAAAGAAAAATACAAAAGAATACAACGGGTACAATTGGCGGCCTTATCGCTACATAGCGATCTCTTCCAGGCAACCAAAAGCCTATTAAGAAAAAAGTATTATTAAAAGTATTTTAGTTTAGCAAGCTAGATATCAAAGGTTATCAACTTTTAACTTTTTTAAGTGATTTGCGTTTTTTAAGCCATTAATTATCAAGGAAAAAATTGTAATAAACCTGCGTACCTGAGAGTTCTAGGTATACAATGTTCTCAAAGGCGTGTGAAGTCTACTAGTAAGTGGACCACGGCCTAAAACTATTCTTATTTCGAAAGGGGACCCGTACCACACTGTCAAAGAAAAGTCTTTTTTTTGACAGCCTCAGCATGTATAGGCCGAGTAGAGATGGATTTGCTGTGCTGCGTGCAATCGAGGGATGGGCCCCACTTTAAAATAGCTTAAAGAGCCCGAGCTTAAGAATTGTAGGCAAATTGGAGCTTTAATACAATGTTAATAAGATTCATTTTAAACCGAAATTCATGTATTTTGACGACTCCTCGATTGTGAGCGAACAATTCTTGCAGTAACGCTCCAGTCTTAATCTGATATATTTAATAGTGGTTGTGTCTACACTCTACATATTACGAAAGCTGTATCGATACACAATCGTTTCGATAACATTTTTGTCTGGGTTGCCTAGTACGCACATGCATTTTGACTACCTAACGACGTTACGATCACTTAGAAAAGTCAAACTGTTGAAATCAGTACTAATATTATTGTCGCTAAACTAAAAATCCGATACCAACCGTTAATAGCCTATAAGAGTCTACTGCTAGAGTCTTGAACTCTCCCTCAGGGTTTGCCCTTAATCACCACGATGGACAGACGGGCTGGTGATTGCAGTGGATGGTAGTAGCGGCACAGAGGTCACTGCTGCCCCCTCTCCATAATATTCCCTTCGTCGCTTCACCCCGGGAAGAGGCGGGTTGGTGACAACGGTATCTTGAAGTGATGTCACCACACCACACAACCACTCGCCATTTTTGTTAAGGAGTCAGTGAGACTATCTCATGAAAAGTCACCGGACTTTATAATATCGATATGGCTAATACTTGTTTACATAACTACAAGGCTCAAAACGGTATGTTTGCTTTACAGAGTCGCTATTCATTATTTATTAATTATTTTAATTAGAACGGCCTGAAGCCAATTACGCTAATTGAAAAAAGGTAATAAATTAAAAAATAGCAACACAACAAATATTAATTAGAACGGCCTAAAGCCAATTACACTTATTAAAAAAAGGTAATAAATTAAAAAATAGCAACACAACAAAACGGAAAAAAAGCTTCGCAATTAACCAATATTAAAAAGAAAAACAAAAACAAACTAACAGAATTATTGATCTACATTTACACCGATTTCTTCCAAAACTCCAGACACTTGCTCATGTGGATTCAAGTGGGAGGTCCCGGGTTCGATCCTAGTAGGCGAAATTTGGGAATTTATAATTTCTGAATCTTTTCTGGTCCGGTCTGGCTTCGACCGTGGTTAGTAACCATCCTACCGACACAGGCGTGTCGCTAAGCGAGCATTTCGTTATGATGTCGCGTAGAAACCGAGTAGGGGTATGGTTTAAGTATAACTGACTTACTCTCTAACAAGTTAGCCCCCTACCATCTTAGACTGCATCATCGCTTACCATCAGGTGAGATTGCAGTAAAGGGCTAAATTATAGTGGAATAAAAAAAAAACATTTTTTTTTTATCCCACTATAAGTTAGCCCTTTACTGCAATCTCACCTGATGGTAAGCGACATTCTAATTATTCCCTTTCCCCGTCGAGAAAATGTCTCCTACCCATGGTAGCCGTGATAGACGGTCTACAGATCATTTCTACTTTGACCACGTGATACATCCAGTTACTCAGGCTTAGCTACCACGCGTTGTATACATAGTTGGAACTTTCCAAGCGACCAGACCTTACGCACATTGAAACAACGTTGTGCCATAGTGGTTGATTCACATTTCACATTCATATAGTGAAGCGACACGCGTTCGTCCAGACGTGTGGACTGTGCTGTGCACTGTGCGCTCTATACAGTTATAGCCATACGGCTGACGTCATCGCGAGTATCCGCTTAAATACCAGCGTGAATCAATTAAAGTGTTCCCTTTTCGAATTCGGAGCGCGTTCTATTTTCGTATTATCTGTTGCTAGACGGTATAATTGTGCATTCTTCATACAAAAAAGGTTTTAATACTCCTTTTGGAGTATTGCGGTAAGAATTTCCTTGTTATTATAATATCCAGTGATTTATTTATATTAAACGACCCTAGATATAGAAATTAACTGGGTTAATTTGTATCCAGTAGTAACTTTGAGGTCTTTATCCATTCGACACATTACCTACTCATTTGTTTACAAAATATAAACATATGATATGTTTAGGTAGAGTTAGGTTAACTTCGAAATTGAACACTTAACAGCAAAGGTTTTGCAACATCAAGCTTTATTTAACTAGAAATAAGGTATATTTTGCTCTGACGTTTATGTTTATATACTCACAATCGACGCTCTCTGAAAATATAAAGCACGAGTTTAAACTCCAAAACATCACATTTATGAATAATTGTATGGTTATAAATATATATTGTATCTATGTGGGTGCGAGCGTACCTATACCAAGATGCAATCTTTTACAGCGTCGCCTTTATTATAGCTGAAATGAGCTGTGGTTTTCAGTATATAGTGTAGATCCCACAGTGTACCAAACTTATCAGTCAGTCAAAGTTAGAAGGTAGGTACGTAGACGTAGATCTGTAGACCAATAAAAAAAGTTATTTTGTTAATATTTCTAAGGTTTTATTACGAAGGCTTAGCAATAAAATGGCGGCCTAGAGATCTGCTAAACTGCATCTTTGTTTGCCTCAATGGTCAAGCATAAAAAACCATTAAAGTTTTTATTGCACCTTTGCTTTATTGTTAAGTGTAGGAAGTTAAGATTCTACTTACCTAAAATATTGATTTTAGGAAAACCTACACTATTTTCAGTTTTTCCTTTCTTTTGACTTTAATACTACTTAATATACCTAGTAGTAATAGTGTAATAGTTAAAGTATATAGTGCCTACAGCAAGTCATTTGGCGTTCGAAGGCTAGCGTTTATATTAGTTTGTCCTTCCTTTCGTTACCTCTTTGTCTTTCTGTAAGTAGGTATTTTATTCATAATATTAAGAAATAGCTAGTAAATAAGGGTAATAACTACTCAAAGAAAAACTCGTAACGTAAGATACTTACCTACTCATATTTAGTTTTTATGGAATTTAACGGACGGACAGCATTCAAAGCAATGTGCGACAACTTTTCATAGCGTATTTCGTACTTTTCTAACGCATAGCTTTGTCCTTATCGTTTAGCTCAGAGACACTGGGGAAGTACATTTGAGGTAGGGTTGCCAGCATTATTTTTTTAAAGTAATAAAATAGAACATATTTTTATTGAAGACTAGGTAGATAAAGTTATACGACTACCTAAATAAGATGTCTTTTATAAAAAATCAATGGAAACAGTATTATTCGCGCTCATTGTTGCCATATATTGTTATGTTAATATGAGTTTACTTGTGTCTGCCATAAAAACTATTTTTTGTAATTAAAGCCACAAGTTAATTTATTTAAAATTTATGCAGAGGTATATATTAGTTTTTTGTTTTAATTTACAATAGTATTGTTGTATGTAATTATTCGTACGTATGTTTTTAAAAGTGTACCCCACCTTAACGTTTTCTTTTTAGTTTTTCTACTCCTAAGGTTGCCTGGCAGAGATCGCTATTTAGCGATAAGGCCACTTTTTATATCCTACTGCATGCTTGAAGTATCTGACCTTTTTTTTGTTTTTCGGGACTTCATGTGGTGTAGGTACCAATAAAGAGTTAAAATTAATAAATAAGTTATTTCATTACGTAACGTCAGGTACCTACATCAAGAGTGTAGATATAGTTGGATAACCATCTCTACAATAAAACAAGATTACAAAACTTTATTATAGAGTACGGTTGGCAACCCTAACCAATAGGCGCCATGTTTGAACCTGCCTGCATAGTTGAAAACTATAGGTATTTAGTTACATATAGCAATACTTTACCGCGTCTAGTGAACACAGACCAAATATTAACAAGAATCCGGTTTTGCAAGCGATAAGCTGTGGGCACTCCGTCTGGAATGTTGACGCCATTTTTAAGTGCCATCCCTTTCGCAATGCATACGTTGGAAAGGGATAGCTTGATTGTTTGAACGACAACTTTGCTTTCCCTTTAATTTTTTAATCCCTCTAATTGGGTCCTACTTTCAGTACCACAGTTACACATAACATATTCTTACCTATATCGGTGCGTATGTACAAAGGTAGGTACATAATATGTACTACATAATATTAATACTATGTTTGCGGTATGTTTGTTTTTTACCTACCTATATTAGGTACACTGCACCCAATCTGGACGAAAGTACTGCTGCAGGTAAGGGTTTACATAGCAGTGGCGTGCACTTCATACATCCGTAAAAGCACTGCTTACCCTAATTATTTGATATAACTCTTACAGTAGAAGGATTTTCCCATGTTATGCCATCTTCCTGCTTTATGCCTACCCTGGTCATAAATAGTATGCACGCCACTGGTACCTAAGTTGAAAGAATAATAATGAATTCAACATTCAACTAAAACACAGACGAGCGACTATAATAATACTTATTGTGTATACTGTATACCTATTACTGTGTTTGACTTATAAAAATACTAAGTATAAAATAACACAATTGCAGCTACTGCAAATCTTACCCAATACAATCCAATTGCCTACATTATGGAGGGTAGAGGTAAGGAGAGTCTTCTGTGTATATGAAAAAGTGTCGTCAAAATGTATTAAATTAGGATGGCGCCACATTTGCATCAGGGTAACTCTTAAAAGAAGCGCCAAATATAAATATTGTTAGAGTAGGCTTGAAAAATAAACAAGGAAGTATGGAGATACAAGGAAGTAAGGTTATATTTACCACAATATTTTGTACAACGTAAGTTGTTGAAATTCTCAATAATTAACTACTTTAGTCGATAATGACATTAATTTTTTTAACTCGGCATACTTCAATTCATCTACGATTGCTACATTCATACCATACCCTGTGCATCCACCAGCGCCATTGTGGATGATTTTTGAACTGTTATTTAGCGCAACAACTGGACACTTTTTCAACTTTTCTCCCATATAAGATGACTCTCCTTACCTCTACCCTCCATAGCCTACATGAATATTTCTGTTCTAACCTAACATTACATATTAGTGCACTCTAAACTTTTTTGGAGCACTTTATATATCGCTTAGAATTTTATAGTCGCGCACATGGTATAAAATTCGCCCACTCAGTATTCAGTTGCCCGCTTAGTTTCTTTATCGCAATCATAACAACAACAACTTGGTTAAGTATAACAGTAGATACCTTATTAGTGGTAGCCATATAACTATTTATTCGCTCTAACACAGAATTAAGAACATACATCTCACTTCACACCGTCAATTGCTAAATGGAACGAATATAATTGAATAGAATACTTTATTGGAACACAACACAATCGGTAAAAAACAAAGAAAACCGTAGTAGTACTTAGTGCTAGCGTGCAAAGGTGGCCTTATCACTAAAAGTGATCTTTTAAAGGCAAACTGAGCGTGCGAAGCCGATAAAAAGGTGAAAAAGGATGGTGACCGAAGCGACCGCCTGTTTTAATAAGCACTACTAAAGTGGAGTGGTTTTTGATGCTTTAATATTAGTCGTGTTCATGGTTTCTGTATATTCTTAATTCTGTGGTAGGTATATAACTGGGTTCATAATGTTGACTTTATTTACGGAAATTGATATCCTTAACTTTTAATATGTTGCTATCTACGAGAGATATTTTTGCGTATGTTCTCAGGGCTATCAAGTAGGTGTGAATAGATCATTGATTTAATAACTCATGCTATAGGTTGGTAGGCAATGAAATGCACTAAGTACTTAGGTACGTGGTAATTTTCCATTAAACTTTAATAAATAAATAAATAAATAAATATACTACGACAATACACATATCGCCACCTAGCCCCAAAGTAAGCGTAGCTTGTGTTATGGGTACTAAGATGACTGATGAATATTTTTATGAATAATATACATAAATACTTTAAAATATATATATAAACACCCAGACACTGAAAAACATTCATGCTCATCACACAAACATTTTCCAGTTGTGGGAATCGAACCCACGGCCTTGGACTCAGAAAGCAGGGTCGCTGCAAACTGCGCCAATCGGCCGTCGAATATAATAGATTCTTGCTTTGTATGATGTAACCATGCAAGCATGTCACCATACGGGCATACGCGACTGAGTCTGTTATTTTCGGTTAGTACCTATCATGACAAAATTTCGGCTCTTTCGCTTCGTGATTATGATAAACTACCTACACAGTAGTTGCATACAATTTTTTTTTTTTATTTCCAGAAATAGATATAACAGGAATAATTTCTAATTAATTTATTTATTATGTACAATAGTGAAGCGGTGATAGCGCAGTGGGTAGGGGGCCGTGTTCGAATCCCAGCACGCACCTAACTTTTCTAAGTTATGTGCGTTTTAAATAATAAAATATCACTTGCTTCAACGGTGAAGGAAAACATCGTGAGGAAACCTGCATGCCTGAGAGTTCTGCATAATTTTCTCAAAGGTGTGTGGAGTCCACCAATTCGCACTGGGCCAGCGTGGTGGACTATGGCCTTACCCCTTTCCCGTTGTGGGAGGAGACCCGTGCATATGATGATGATGATTATGATGATAATAGTTATTACAGCAATAATAAGCTAAAAAGCCTCAAAAAAATAAATATTAAAACCGACAAAAAACTAATAATGATGACACAATGAATTCGCGCATAAAGCGATCCCAAAGTTGAGTGTCCTTGACTTTAGGTTCATTAATCTTAGCGTATGAATTGAGACATCCATCCTTTTCTCTCCTTAACAAATGCAGCAATCGGCGAAACAAATTAAATGCAGTTGTCCCTTTCCCGTTATCGTATTTGTTACATTTGCCATGAATGGCATTAAAATATGTTTTGATTATTGTGTTGTTTATATTATGTTTATGTCTTCATTGGTTTTATCAAAAAATCAACTTGTGGTGCCAACTGTATTCTATTTCATTAATCCAGTACGGTTCGACATAGTATAATGCAAACAAATACCTACTGCCCTAAGGAAATTAAAACATTGGTTTTAACACAAACCGGTGGAATCTGGTTTAGATTAGTTAGCAATAGGTACCTTGATTTTTCCTTTATATAAACGGATATTCTTTATTAAATTAAACTAGGTAATGCCAGATGACGACCACGACGCGTCAAGACTGTAACGACTAAGAAGAATAGAAATGCGTTATTAGTATAATACAGCTGTATCATTCGAACGGAAAAAATATAGAAGCATAATTAGGTACTGCTCAAATCTATCCCAACGAAAACATAGCTATTCATGAAGCATAACATAGGTGCACTCTGAACTGACTGTATTGTTAACTAGCATGTTGGTATTGTACAAACATTCTCGAAAATAAAGGATTATTATTAGCCTCGGCTGGCTTATGAAGTGTGCCCCGCATGCGTTTAGTTAGCGAGTCACAATGCTGACAGATTTACTGCCGGCCAATCACGGCTTGTCCCGTGCTGCACGATATAAAGTAGAACCAATCATGTGTTTTGCGATTCAATTCATGGCGCGGACGCATATAGATTGATTGGTACCTACCCATTTCGAATGTCGAAAAGGCGACTTCGGTTTCTTTGGTTCGCTGGCTCCATCTAAATGAACGTTAACAATGAAAAAGTGAGTCTTTTAGTTAGGGATTACTCAATCTACCTAATTAATTCATAAAAATGTAGGAAAACTAAAAAACATCGAGATATTTTAACATTAAAATATTTCATTGTTTTTCGTCTGTTAAAGGCGCGTGCACATTATAAAATCAAATAATAAAATTATAATTATAGATAAATTTTCCCATTTTCAACACTCAATCATTTTTGTTACACAATAAATGTTGAGTGTTGAGTTTATTTTGTTAGTGATTATTTTATACCAATTTTTTATTGATCTATATGTATGAATAAAACTTATTCCTTCCGATAAAATATTTGATTACGTGCACTAAACTGGATTACAATCAGTATGATTTATATTTACTTGAAGCGTTTATATGTTTATCTTTATCTGAAAGACCTACTAAATTATTTACAATGTTTACATAATGGTAGACATTACGATAATCTCGAATTTGACCTCCAAATTAAACTATAACAATTTAATACGTTTTTTTAAATCGTAATCAGCTAATATGATTTTTTTTTTGTTGCAGGTTCATTTGCTGGCTTTCCTTGAGATGTTGCAGAAAACAGAACTTTAAATCTATGTCAAGAAAGAGGAAAGCATCTAAAACTCATAAAGGGAATAATTTTAAAAGTGTATATTTTAAAAGCGTGATATCGAGGACTAGCCGGTCCTTGATGAACTCCACAAGCTACAATCCTTGCGCTCTAACACTTTGTATTTCAAAAAGCCCTTGTCGCTATTCAGCCCGTGACCCAAGATTAAGACATTGGTCCAGAGAACTAATTGTCTCGACGTAGATCGAGTGACGTTTGGATTGTGAATCCAAATTCTTCTGTGTCATAAGAATAGATACAGAAAAGCTCGAGGTCGAGTAGTGTACGTACTTAAATTCGTACTTAACAGAAGCGCCCTTCGGCACTAATGGACACGGATAGAACCTACGCAAATGGCATCCCAGGTAAAGAGAAAGTTATCAAGTATGAACCGAAAGTACCATCTGAAGAGGAGAAGACTACGTCCCCGTTACTCACCAAAAATAACGACATCATTTACATCGACTCTGTAAATGATGAAAGGGATAAACCGCGAGATGCGGAAAAGTCTAGAAATGATCTTAATAAAATAAATTCGGTGAAGACGGAAGACAGTGAAGCAAAAGACAACGTTTTAACTGTAGTTTTTCAAAAAGACGATAGAAGTGATGAAGACGCAAAATCGACAAATGAAAGAGTCAAATTCTTGGGTTTGGGTGATGCTGACAGTATTTGCTCCAGTAAAGCACCGCAAGACAATGAGCCTCAGATACCTGATGGTGGGTGGGGCTGGGTTGTGGTTGCTGCTTCTTTTCTTATTGCCACTGTAGCTGATGGACTCGCTTTCTCATATGGATTGCTGCAAATCAAGTTTGTAGATCATTTTGAAACGAGTGAAGCGAAGACATCGCTGATTGGCAGTCTATTCATTTCAGTTCCTTTAATAGCGGGACCTATAATGAGCGCGCTGGTGGACCGATATGGATGCAAAAAAATGACAATGGTTGGTGGTTTATTTTCGACGGTGGGATTCGTAGCTGCAGCATACAGCAATACCGTAGAAGTCTTGTATATAACTTACGGTATTATTGCTGGACTGGGTATGGGCTTGTTATACGTAACTGCTGTTGTTTCAATAGCATATTGGTTTGAGAAACGTCGTAATTTAGCTGTGGGCTTGGGATCATGTGGAGTTGGATTCGGTACATTTGTTTACTCGCCATTGACAACTTATTTATTAAATGAGTATGGTTGGAGAGGTACATTGCTTCTCCTGGCTGGCACAGTACTTAATGTTTGTGTGTGTGGTGCTGTAATGAGAGATCCTGAATGGCTGATTCAAGAACAAAAAAAACAAAGGAATTTAAGTAAAAGTAAACGAGCCTCCAGTTCTACCTCAATTTCGGCAAGATCAGGTGGCGGAGAATCTATGTATCCTGATGCCGAAGAACTAAAGACTATGATAAATAGTGGAGAAACTCCAGAGCACATACTTGCAGCATTAGTCTCAGCTATAGCAGAGGCTGAAAATGTCGAGGCAGTTACAAAAAGAAATGCTGATTTATATAATCAGAAAGTTAGCTCTGTTATTAATCTACCTACATTTTTACAACAAAGCGAAAAGGTAATGTATTTTTTTAATAAATTTTTCAATACTGTTATGTGATATTTATTAGTATTTAAATGTTTTAATCGATATATAAATACACTTTTCCAGCTGCCACCAGAAGTTTTCAACCAAATAACATCAAATGAACGCCTGTATAATATAATTCTCCAAAATTATCCTTCTTTACTCTTATTGAAGAGTAGTTCAGAATCAAAACTGCCAACTGGATCGAGTAAAAAAGAAAAGGAAAAACTGAAAAAGCTCAAAAAGAAAGATTTCGATAAAAAACTCGAAATAGTAAAAGAGAAATTGCTACAGCCGATTCCAGAAAATAACACAGTTATGATTACACCAAAACAAGCACGCCAGGACTGGTTTTCTCGGCAAATCCAAACTGATCATAATTATCTAAAAGGTATACGAGTTCACAGAAACTCGATCATGCACCGTGGTGCCATGATGAACATTGCTAAATACAAGTTGCGTGCATCTTCTTGTCCTGACATCTATAAAAACTCTATGTGGTCCATGGAGGATCCAGTAGAAGAGGTAATATTTAAATCTTGCTATTTTAGATTACATTAACAATAATTTTAAGTTGAGTGTAACGTGTTATTACTATTTTACTTTCAGACTTATGCGAAAAAATGTATCCGCATGATAAACAAGACCTTTGACTTCAACATGTTTACTGAGTTCCACTTCCTCATGATGAATCTATCCACATTGGTTTTGTTCATTTGGTTTATCGTACCTTACTTTTATATATCTACATTCATGGAGGACAATGGGTATTCTGAAACGCAAGGATCTCTTATGTTGGGCATATTTGGTGTGGCGACTATCATTGGTATTGTAAGTACACACTTTTATTGTTGCTGACAGAAAATCTATTCCAGGATTATAAATAAATTCTGGGATATCCCTCTTAAACTACTCCGTCTAACATCAGATGTTGATGTTGATGATGTGGAGCGTCAGACCTATCTAAGAGTTTACTTAACATTGATTTTATCCAATATCCAATTCCGACAAACACTTCCTTTTTTGTATAGAAGCAGGCGTTACTTTGCGGAAATCCATGATATATTATCAAAATTAAGCTTAATTTGCTATACTCCGCGAAAAGCAGGAGAATCTGTGTGGTGTAATTTATAATTTCTTCAATCCTTATACTCCACACCAAACAGAACCTCGGCAATACACGCTCTACGCACGTTTCGCTCCGAAACCGGAGCATCATCAGGAGATGTTGACTTTACAATGATTAATTGACTTAACAATTAATCATTGTAAAGTCAACATCTCCTGATACTTCCTTTTAAAAAAAAAAAAAATTAATGGTATTCTTAATCAAATTCAAATTAAAAGTTTAAATTCAACTTATACAGAATACAGATAAGCGTCAGCAGATTATCCTCGTTTATTAAATTTGACTTAGTGATGTAAGCATAACGTTATTTCATGCTATCTACAGTATAAAGATGATTAGTCGTTTACGTTATCATTAATATCATAAGAAATACAGTAAAGAGATAGAAGAGATCTAATTATCTTATCTATACTTGTGCAGAAAAGCAAATATGATTTACGAGGTCTTATTTGCTTTTCTAAACTATTCATTTCAGTCAGATGAGTTTCATTTTGTCAAGGACAGTTTTCTTAAAAAATTTAAACACCTATTTGAAGATAAATTACATGTGTAGATAAATTACTAGTATAATTGTTAATATGTTATAGAAGTCTCATTGTAATTTATACGTCGTTAATTCCAGTTAAAAATGTATTTCATTCAGAATTCGCCCAGGGCATGATATGCTTCACATTAAACAAGTATTCATTCTGTTCTTGCACAACCTTACAATTCCATTTCTAAAATATGATGATGCTTATATTTCAGGTGGGCCTTGGATGGATCGGTGATCTACCATGGGTCAATATAACCAAGACGTATGCTGCATGCCTAATAGCGTGCGGTGGTACAATCACCCTCTTCCCCATTCTGATTCGCGTTATGGATGCGAAAGAAACCTACAGTTTTTACATCTTGGCCCTAAACTCAATGATCTTCGGGCTAACATTTTCAAGTTCATATTCCTATACTCCGAGTATATTGGTGGAGTTGATTGCTTTGGAACGATTTACAATGGCTTACGGATTGGTTTTGCTGAGTCAAGGAATAGGTCATTTGATCGGACCACCTATAGCTGGTGAGTTTAATTTAAATTTTTCGTTTACTCTCCCTCACTCCCAATGTTTTGTAAATAGGCATAGTACAATGAGCAAGTTGTTTGATCAAAGGCAATATATTTTGAATTTTGTCTATCATTAGTAGCATTTAGTTCCTCTTCAAATTAATTGATACAATTAGATTAGAATCTACTCCGCCATTCACCGAAACATTGTGAGTGAAGACGAATGAGTTGAAGTTTTAATTGAATATCAGATGTTACGTTAACGCCCATAATCTCAGCTAAACGATTTGTTAATACTCATATTATCTTGTATCTAGTTGCAGGAATTCAGCGATATTTTTGAAATGATTGTGTCATATATTAATAAATGTAGCAGGAAATAGGAAATGTTTGAAATGCGTTTTCAATTAATGCTTACATTCCAAAAATAGATCATTTTAATTAGTAGTTAGTTGCAAATGTGTCGCAGTTTCAACAATCAACAGTCGTTATTTTAAGCTAAGGCGACGTTTATTATCAGTATCGAAATAACTATAAGATTATATCTTTTATGAAATAAATAAATAACTAAATATAATACGACAATACACACATCACCAATCACCATCTAGCCCCAAAGCAAGCAGCTTGTGTAATGGGTACAGAGCTGACTGATGAGTATTTTTATAATTAAAATACATAAATAAACACCATACTGAAAAACATTCATGTTCATATACAAACATTTTCCAGGTGTGGGGCATTATTGTCTTTATATAAGACTAGCTGTTGCCCGCGACATCGTCCGCTTTTGTTTTTTGAAAGACATGTGCCTCAAAATTCAAAAAATTCAAAATTCAAAATTCATTTATTTCAAGTAGGCCTAATATAAGCACTTTGGAAACGTCAAGTCTGTCTGTGTGTAGTGACTCTACCACCGGTTCGGAAGGCAGATTCTACCGAGAAGAAGCCGGCAAGAAACTCAGCAGTTGCTCTTTTCCAACATTAACAATTTACATTTTACATTTCAAAATTCATTTTTCTATCTTGTGAGAGATGAAAGCGGAGCCGGATGCTTCGAAGCAACCTTGTCATTAAGAATCATTAATGTGGCAGCATTTTATGTATTTAGGATAGCTAAGCCTGGTGTAAAATCGTCAAACACTTTCGTCCCCTCTCCCGAGAGAACTGAGCTTAATTTCAGATAAAAAGCATCCTATATTACTTCTAATCCCTTCAGGAATATGTGTACAAAGTTTCGCGATGATCGGTTTAGTAGTTTTTGCGTGAAGGCGTAACAAACAAACTTACACTCACATTTATAATATTAGTAGGGAAATATGGTGGTCACTAAAGCAAATGATGGATAAGTAGGACACTCTCGACTTATGTTATCATTACGTGTTCAAATAAAAGTCATGATTAAATTCCAATTGTGATATTCTTACTAACTCGAGTCAACTTGTTAGACTCTTATATTAATACGTAAGTTAAATAATTAATCTGTTATCACTTTATGTTATCAAAATGTAAACATGTTATATGACATCTATTTATGAAAAATCAATACATAATTACGCTTGGTAGTTAATCTCGAATTTTCATATCTAATTAATCTACAATGTGTTTGGTGTCTTAAATGATAATACTTAATAAAATTATTTATTGATGACACCTTTATTTATGTCTATTATTTTAAACAAAGAGCAAAACGACTAGCTTTGCTTTAAAATATAAGATAATTGATACCATCTAGATAGCTGCAAAGTGTTTTGTAATTCCGAAGGATTTCTGATATCTTGTGGATTATATAAATTAATCAAAACTTTGTTTTCCATCACTTCCGCGTTGAATTCGTTGAAATACCTTTTTTCTGTGTGTATCAATGCATTTTATTTTATTTCAGGAGCTCTTAAAGACAGAACTGGGTATTGGGACGCGGCGTTTTATGTAGCTGGAATATGGGTGGTTGTCTCTGGATTCCTGGTGGCTGTTATTCCATACACTAAGAATTTCCGCATAATCGGAAATGCTCCATTGGCTAAAGACGTCGCGGTAGATCCTGAACCAGGAGTAAAGATCATCATTGCGCATTAAGATAAGGAGTTAATGATAATAATGACAAAGCTGTGGGGAGAATTGCTGCCGGCTTCTCAATCTATGGGTTTGACAGAAATTCAAATGAAAAAGAAGAAGAAGAAGAAGAAGTTGAATTCTGGTCTACTCTGCCGGGAAATAATCCTCCTTCCAGTACATATTATAACGGTTATGAACCAGGAACTCCAAAATATTGATTTAACGGGTGAAAACAGATGTCTACATGTATTTATTAAACTCTTTTATCTCACTACTACACTCGATATAATATTACCGTAGAAAAAAACTATGTCTTTAAAAAAACTTTAATTAAAAAGATAAATTTGTCTAAAGTTAAAATAGGGAGTATTGGTTCTTAACCGTCGATATGTGTTTACAAAGTGTATATTTAAGTATATTTATCTTTATTTTTACAAGCAAGTATATATTAATAGTGAATTGTAATAGTCGAATTGAGTGTGTTAGCGTTTTTTAGGATTTTGCACATTTTTTTTCAATAAAGCAAGAGAGTTAAATGCGGTTCCGTAATCGAAAAACTGATAATTTTTATGGAAACTTTTGCATTCGTGGATAACAACAAGTACGAAGTTTGTAACATTGTTTTATAGTTTTAATGCTAATATTAAAAAGAACAGCGATATATATATTAAAGAGAGACATAATTTAAATTTGATCAAGATCGCATAGATAAAAATAAATAAGTAAAAAATCTGTTTGCTTTACTGAATTTTGTATATTCAATTGTTAAATAACGATAACTCATTCCAATTATGCCCACGATTCTTCTCTTTCAAATAAAAATTAAAAATTAAGATTTTTTCTACTTTCGCACGGAACCGTAAAAGTAAGAGCTAAATTACCTTAACTTACCTAGCAGACAGTTAACATTAACTTTAACATATTTTTTGTATTGAGAGGTGTTTATTAACTTATTATTATTATGTTCTTGTCACAAGATTAGTAATATTTTTAAACTTTTGAAATATGTATAACTTTAATTCGTTCGTTAGGTTTCTGCAGTAGAAAAACGTGTATTTTCTTATGCATGAATGTGTGACCTGAGTGTGGATTTTCTTAAGTTTCAAGCGAGACAGATGTGAAATAATGATGAAAAAATAAATCATATGAAATAATCTTATCTTAAAAGTGCTCATCCTGAACGAAAGCATATTATAGTGACCAGAAGTCATGGTACACATCTATTTGTACCAAAGTAAATGAAACTACCTGGTACAAATTTATGAGAAATGTCTGCCCTACTATAAAATGCAAGGTAAATTAAAGTAAATAGAAAACTGATAGCATTGTACTAATCTATTTTGCTAATGTATACAAAATTTTCCTGACTTAAATGTTAAAGTAATCTATACCCACCTTTATAAAACGACATGCGAGATGTAAAAAAGCTTTGTAGTACTTATTATAATGTATTGTGGAAAAATGTTTTAAAGGTACCTATAATAAAAAAAGGATCATATTTACCTTAATATACAGCGCGAATTTAAAACTTACTTATTATAAAATCGTTTGGGTGTATTAAAATAAATTTATTCATGCATATTAGTATTAACTTGAGTAACATTTTTACATATTTTAAACACTTACAATAAATAATTTGTATATTATTAGTAAATCTAAGATATCCTTTTTTGTACGAAATATTTTGAAAGTATTCTAGCTATTAAGTTTTGAATCTACTTACTTAACTTTTTGCTAAGTTATAAATTTTATATCCAAGATTTATCCAAGAATTAGTTGGTAGGTAATTAAAGTTTGGTATTTGAATTGGGTTGTTTTATTTATATACTCGTATCTATACGTTTAAGAAGACATTTACAATAAAAACACTTTCCAGTGGAAAACCATAAAAAACCTTAGGAAAGAAGTATCGAAATATTTTTTATAAATAAAAGAAATAACATATGCAATTTTATGATAATACTCACCTTTCGCTAAAAACCCAAGAACCCCTTTTTTTTAAGAAGAATAATTAGTTTTTTCTTTTTACTACTTTCAGCAATTTAACACAAAGAATAGAACCGCTAAAAATATACAAAATAGTGAGTAGTGTGAAAAAGGAAGGATCCATGCTACCTATATGCATGTCTCAAAAAAACTAGAACTCATTGCCAAACCCGTGTAGGTTATCATACGGTTACTTGACAATTGACATTGACAGTGGCAACTTGCAAAGCGAATTGTTTGTGTTTTGCATCTGAAAAGGAATTTAATATTTCTGATTTCTGTTTTCGTTAAAGTAACTTCAGTAACTACAAGTAAAACAGGATATTTAACTCCCTACCTTTACTTGAAAAGTGCGATTCCTACCGCGCTATCTGTTGTTGTATTGTGGTTGTGTGAAATATTAAAAATTAAGTGCTGTTTTGTGCCGGCGCGCAGTCAAATTGCAATGCATATGTAAGTTAACTCGATATTACAGTTTTTAACGAAGCTCTTGAAGTTCGTGTTTTTGAACGAGTGGTTGTCAATTGTAAATCTTAAAGCCTTAGCTGCCCGCACGCACGTCAATGTTATTGGCAACATCCTGCATATTATCAATAGTATAGCCTGTGTGCGGTGGGTCTTACCGAAGAATTTAATTTTATTTATGCAGAAACATTTGACGGTGTTTCAGAGTTTTGATAATTGACTGTTTGTGCGCAAAGGCCGATTTACTTCATCCGATCGTATGCTCATTCTATCCCCACTCTATTAAATCATATTAGTTTTGATGTTCTTGCTGCGTTCATAAGATTTTATGGCATATTCTAAGAATGTTTGCTTGCTTGTTGTAAATGGCATTAGAGCATGAAAACAGTTGCCTAGAGTGTTCTTGCTTGTTCTCGTATGCTCATTACCCGGAGTGGTCTCTTCAAAGCATTCTTATGTTCTAGCGATGAGTTTAGCTAATTTAAACATTTGTCGAAGAGTTATAAGTCTTGGTTCTTAATTTTGATTGTTGTTAAAGAATAATAGAACGGTGATCAGAATAGCTCACTGTACTTTTGATAGCTGTAGCTCCCTTAGCTGTTAGCTTCCCTTATAACACAAGCTACGCTTACTTTGGGGCTAGGCTGCGATGTGTGTATTGTTGTAGTATATTTATTTTATTTTTTATATTCCCCAATTTTATCCCCTGATAAGGGATATAATTAACATGTCCATCTGCTAAAGCATGTTGTTACACAGCTTATTATTACACATGTATTATTTGGATATTATTTCCACTTTTGCGCCAGTGGAAATAGAGTTGAGATAGTTGTGGGAGAAGATACATTTTTATTCTTCCCAGGGGACATAATTGTCTCCTGCCCATGCTAGCCGTGCTGAAGTGGGTTGATAATGATGAAATATCAGTTGTATAGAATTCAAAATTCTAAAGTGGTTGTAATAATGTCCTTTTTACTTTGAAGTCACAAAGTTTCCATAAACTCAACTTTTGAAGGCCTTTAAATCTTTATCTTTGAGATGTCTCTCAATAAGTTCAAAGTTTATATAAAACGTAAGCTTATAGAAAAATCCTATTATAATATTAAGGATTCCATGTATGATAAGAAAGCTTGGATATGAATTGCTCTAACTTCATAGCTCAAAATTAACTAGACTGTGAGATGGTGATAGCAAAAAAATAAAACCTAGCTAAGTTTGTTGTGGGCTCTTCTTAGACCAGGACGTGTTTGAAACCGTCCGTTTTAAGTTAACAAATGCAGTTATCACTATTGCTAACATTAGTGTAACATGTTAAATGTATGAACGCTTCATAAGTGCCTGTAATGAGGTGTACATAAATAAAACATTTTTTGTATTTGAATTTATATTAGGCATATTTATTTTTTATTTTTTGTATGAGGCCTCAAAATGCCTTTAATTGTGTAATTTGCCCAGTATACATGATGAATGGATGCTCAACAATACTCTATTTACACAATACAACTTATACTTAATTATTTAACTTATTGCAGGATTGTTCATTTGGATTTGAAAGGCGCACCTTTAAAGATAGCATTTTTGGAGAGGGTAAGACCTACTTACTTTTTATAGTATTAGTAGTTTTAGGTTTAGACGTTAGTCCACCATCCTGGTCAAGTGCAGATTAGTGGGCTTCATTCGAGAATGAATGAATAATAATTACATTTTTCTACTCAAGTGCAATAAAAGACCAGGAGTGGTAATTAAAATGGGCCAGTAGTTAAACACAATATTCAATTGCATGTTTTCCCTTAGTTTAGCGATTTGGCTGGTTTAGTGCTATTAGCCGTTTAGTATATATATTTAAGTTGAATTTACAGTGACGGTGAAAATAATTTTTCCATATTACTATTGTTTTCAGGTGCTAAGTAGTATCAAGAAATGGGGCGCTACTGGCATACTTATAGAATGGGAGGATTCATTTCCATACACTGGGGTGATAGCAAACATTGGAAGCCTGACTGATGCGAGCGGTGATGGGATGTACACAGTTGAAGAAGTGAAACACATATTGTACTGTGCAAAAGAAAATGAGCTGGAAGTGGTAAGTTTTAGAGTTGTTAATAAAATTTCTTTTTCAAAACTAAAGACAGACTTTTTATTTTCGGTTTGGCATAATTTTTATGACCAGCCAGTTGCAATTTAGCCTCGTTTAGCATCCTCTAAGCTCTCATATGGTCTTCCGACTCACTTTCACCTCCTTAGCGATAGTTTTCGGATTTTTTATTCAGGAAGAATCTGCTCTCTGTCCCTTGAAAGTTGGCCAGACATTAAAGGTATTTTTATTTTTGTTATTAGTACTGCATATAGCAAAAAACGGTAGCCTAGTGGGTGGCTTCGGCTTTCCTTTCGAGGAGACCGAGTTCGAGACCAGCACGCCGACTTTTCGGGGTTATGTGCATTTTTAATTTAAGCAATTTGAATATCACTTGCTTTAACGGTGAAGGAATTGATTGAATTGAGGAAAGCTGCATGCCTTAGAGTTCTCCATAATGTTCTCAAAGGCGTGTGAAGTCTTCCAATCCGCACTTGCATTGTAGACCCTTCTCACTCTGAGAGGAAACCCGGTAATGGGTTGGCTGAAGTGGGCCGGTAATGGATTGGTGATGATGATGACGATGATGATGATGAAGATGAAGACTGCATTTTCTACCATATTTGTTTTGACATTACAAACGGAATGTTTTATTTGTTTCTATAGATGAATCCCTATCCCTACTAATATTATAAATGTCAATGTAAGTTTGTTTGTTACGCTTCCACGCAAAAACTACTTAACCGATCCTCATGAAACTTTGTACACATATTCTTGGAAGTGTTAGAAGTAATATAGGATACTTATTATCCCGACATTAAGCTCGGTTTCTTTAGGAGAGGGGACGAAAGTATTTGATGATTTAACACCATAACTTCGACAAATTATAACCTATTTAAATAATTATTTTTGTACTGTAGAGGTTATGTGTGTTTAATTTTGCCCAAACTGTGGTTGGAGATAGAGGACAGAACTCCTCAGCGGACAGCAGCAACTACAGAGAACTCCAACTAAAATAATTGCCACATCAAAGAACAAAATCAAACGCAGACGAAGTAGCGGGCAACAGCTAGTGTTCTATCTTTCTTTTTTTTTTTACTTTTAGATACAATTAGTACAAACGATTGGGCACATGGAGTTTGTTCTCAAACACCCATGCTACAGGAAATGTCAAGAGAAGGCGAGATCCCCGGCGGTGTTGTGCCCGTCGCAGACAAACAGTCAGGAACTTGTGCGTACGATGGTGCTACAGGCGTTGGAAATTCAGCCGGATGCCAAGTACTTTCACATTGGGGCTGATGAAGTAAGAAACTGTTTAGTTGCTCTAGTTATAAGGTTTTATTTTTAATTTGTTTTTGTATAATGATAAGTGAGGCTGCGATAGACCAGTGGTTAGGACTTCTGCATCACTTTCGAGGGGCTGAGTTTTGATCCCAGAATGCACCTCTAAGTTTTAAATGACTGAATGGATTAATGAATGAATGAATACACTTTTATTATAAACCACATAAACATACAGAAAAATTGAAAATGTAATTGTAACGAAAAGTATATAATTAGGCGGCCTTATCAAATTCAAATTCATTTATTTCAAATCAGCCTACTTTATAAGCACTTCTGAAACGTCAAGTATGTATGTTTGTAGTGACTCTACCACTCCGCTATTGCTACAAATTCAAATTCAAATTCAAAATTCAAAATTCATTTATTTCAAGTAGGCCTAATATAAGCACTTTTGAAACGTCAAGTCTGTCTGTTTGTAGTGATTCTACCACCGGTTCGGAAGGCAGATTCTACCGAGAAGAAGCCGGCAAGAAACTCAGCAGTTGCTCTTTTCCAACATCAACAATTTACATTTTGTATTTTAACATTCATTTTTCTATCTTGTGAGAGCTGAAAGCGGAGCCGGATGCTTCCAAGCAACCTTGTCATTAAAAAATTCATCAATTGTATAGTAACCTCGCTCTAATAAATGTGTTTTAACAAATTCTTTAAACTTGTGCATTGGCAGGTCCAAAATCACCTTAGGAATCATATTATAAAAGCGTATACTCAATCCCACAAATGATCCCTGTACCTTACGCAGACGATATGCAGATGACACTAATTTATGACCATTTCTTGTAAGTCGACTGTTTATGTCCACTTTTTGTGTATAAAGACTAATATGTTGTCTTACAAATACTATATTATTATAAATATATTGTGAAGCTACAGTAAGTATGCCTATTTCTTTAAACTTCTCACGGAGGGATTCGCGTGATTTAAGTTTATATATTGACCGTACAGCTCTTTTCTGCAATATAAATATAGTTTCGATATCAGCTGCTTTACCCCATAACAAGATTCCATAGGACATAACACTATGAAAGTACGCAAAATAAACTAGCCTAGCTATTTCAACGTCAGTAATCTGTCTAATTTTTCTGACTGCGTAGGCAGCCGAGCTTAGTTTACCCGCTAGTGAATCTATATGGGCACCCCACTGTAGCTTATTATCCAAGGTCACGCCCAGAAAAACTGTGGAAGTCTCTATTTTTAGTGATTCACCATTTATCATTATATTTTTATCAATTTTCTTTACATTTGGTAAGATAAATTCGACACACTTTGTTTTTTTTGCATTTAAAAGTAAGTTGTTAACTGTAAACCAGTGCGACACATGCGACATAACACGGTTTACTTCGTCAGAGTTATCTTTACTCCTATCAGTCTTAAAAATTAGAGATGTATCATCTGCAAACAATACAATGTCGCATGTTCCACTGACATGGTACGGTAGATCATTTATATACACTAAAAATAGAAAAGGACCCAAAATCGAGCCTTGTGGGACACCCATTGAGGTATTTGAACCCTGAGACTTTGCATCATTTATGCAAACTCTTTGGGTTCTACAACCAAATTTAGTGCAACGTTTTGGATACCATAGTGGCTTAGCTTAAGAAGCAAGGTTTTATGATCAACACAATCGAAAGCTTTAGATAGATCACAAAAAACACCCATGGCGTTCTGTGAACATTCCCAGGCATCATAAACATGTTTTATAAGTTTAGCGCCTGCGTCCGTTGTGCTACGACCTTTAGTGAAGCCATACTGCTCAGGGTGTAGTAAGTTATTCACATTAAAATGATATAAGAGTTGATTTAATATAATTTTTTCAAATATCTTACTAAGAGCTGGTAAGATTGAGATAGGTCTGTAATTGTTTATATCATTTTTATTACCAGATTTAAATAGAGGAATGAGTTTACTATGTTTCATTAGGTTCGGGAAAGTACCTAAATCAACACATTCATTGAAAATTATGGCTAAAAGAGGAGCAATGACGTCAATAATTTGAGATATTACCTTTACCGACATTCCCCATATATCACCTGTTTTCTTTAATTTTAACAACTTGAAGTTTTTACTGATATCCGATGCATCTATATGTTTGAAATGAAATAAAACTTTGCACTCATTAATGTTGCCTCTTAATAAATTCTGAGCTGCAGTAGGTGAGGAATTTAGTGAATCTGTTAACAAAATAGGAACATTCTGAAAAAAGTTTTCAAAAGTACTAGCAACTTCTGTATCAGTAGTTACCATATTATTATTAATAATTAATTCAAAATTTCCGTCTCGAGATTTAGTTTTCCCAGATTCATTATTAACAATTTTCCAGGTTGTTTGTATTTTGTTTTCAGATTTTACTATCCGATCTTTAATGTATAGCGACTTAGCTTGTCTACAAACATTTTTAAATGTTTTGGAGTAACTTTTTACATATTCAAGGAAGGTTGGAGTCTGATTGTATTGTTTTTCATCATATAGCTCATACAACTTATCCCTGCTTTTGTAAATGCCTATTGTCGCCCAATCACTAAACCTCATTTTTTTATTAGAATCTATGTATTTAAAAGTAAATACTTTATTAAATGCACTTTCTATTTCATTGAAAAGCGTACGATAAAGATTGTCGGGATGACAGTTTTCAAAAAAGAGAGCAGGAATTTTGGCTGATATTTCACCTTCAAATCGCGTCAGTTTACTCTGAGTTATCGGCCTGTACTTAACAATATGTTTATTTCTATTTGTACCAACAACAGTAATTTGTTGGCCACAATGATCTGACCTTAAATTGTTTAATATCGATTTACCTAAGATATCACAGTTAAAAAAAATATTATCTAAACAAGATGCTGAAGTTGCTGTGATTCTAGTAGGTTCATCGAAAGCATTATTCAAATTAAAGCATTTAAATAAGTTTAACAACCTAGTCGTAGTAGTATTATGTAATAAGATATCAACATTGAAATCCCCGCATACTATTACATTTTTAGTAGACATACACAATCGCTTAAGGACATCTTCCATTACATCCTCGAATTGGTTGAAATCACCTGAGGGGGGATGGTACACACACACTATTATAAAACGCTCCAGCTCCACACAAGACAGTTCAATTATGCGCTCCACAGAAAGACTAACTATATCTTTTCGCTCCTTACATGTTATATTATTGCGTACAAAAATTAAGGATCCACCATGAATAGCAGTCTTTCTAAAGAACACACTTGACATTTTGAAGTTATTGATGTTAACTGCTATTTGTGCTCCAGTGAGCCAATGCTCAGTTATACACAATATGTGTATATTGAATTTTTCAACAAACAGTTCTATTTCTAATTCTTTGCCGGTGAAGCTCTGTATGTTTTGATGTACAATGTTCATATAACAGAGCTTCCCCGTTGTCTCACTGTCTAGTTTAAATAACTATTTATTATAGTACTAGAACAAGTACTAAGGTCAATATTAGAAATATTGGTGGTACTTGAAGTACAATATGTAGAGGTGTCAATAGACTTAGTTACAATACTTGTAACAGTATCATTTAAGTTGTAAGCTAGTAAAGATGCCAAGTGATGCTTACTTTTCTTAGATAAAATTAAACTATCTCTAGACAATAGGGATGACATGGATTTATTGATGTCAAAATAAAAAACTGCGTCACTATGACGGCATGTCAGGTTATAAATTAATAAATTTAAATTATAAATATGTTCATTCTGCTTTGAACTAAATGTGCCACAGTAAGGAAAGGCACACATAACGAATTTACATTGAGTTTTACTATGTAAAGCTAGTAATTTATCAATGCATCTTATAATTTGATGCTTTTTGACATTCAAACTGTCTCCTATTAAGAGAACAACATTTTTATTTACATCTAAGTACACATAGTGCAACCAATGTTGCAAAGTTTTCTAAGTTATGTGCGTTTTCAACTTTCATGACGATGATAATGATTGAACTTTCCATTCCAGGTATGGCATACTGCAGTCTGCATAAAATGTCAGTATCGGGCTATACCAAATAATCTAGGCCCTCTTTCTTTATACTTGGAGCATATAAGAGACTTGGCCTTGTTTATAAAGCAGCAGAGACCGGACCTGACTATACTCATGTGGGATGATATGCTTCGATCAACATCAGCGAATGTATTGCAACGTGAGTGTTTTCCTTTTTTTTTTTTTTTAATAAAAAACATCTCTAAGCGCCTTTTTTTACGCTGGTTTTAGAAGCGTTTTATAGATTAGGAGTTTATTGTTCGTTAATTTAAAGCGCCTCGGAAGAACTGAAGAATTGTATGCCGTCACGCAAAATGGCATGACACTCTTTCGGCTCCATTTAACAAGCGCACGCTTATACCAGAACACTAATAGAACCAGTTTCCTTAGCCAATATTAAGAAATATTCTATATTTTACCAAGTTATTTATTCTGATAGTTTTTTTTTAATAAGTTTAATTCAGTTTAGTTCCAATAACGGTGAAAGAATTTTAATTTTATATGTATAACATATGTTTACAGATTATAAGTTAGGCGAGTTAGTGCAGCCCGTGGTGTGGAATTACAACGTAAAGGCAGATTTCTCCATAAATCCGCAGACATGGGACTGTTATAGGACAATATTCCCAAGCTCTTGGGTTGCCAGTGCGTTCAAAGGTGCCAGCGGCAGCTGTGAGGTAAGTTTACTCAGACAAAGTTTATACAACGTGTAACCGAATAACGAAAAACTGTCGAATATATTTCAAAAGGAATCACCCTATAAAAATATTAAATCAAAAAAAGGGTATTTTCCGTACAAACTAATTCAAAACATTCTAAAAAGTTTTAACCCTAACTTAAGTGACAACCCTATTAAAGCAAAAGACCGACCCGTCCGTAAGTATATCCACATCATAGTTACCAACAACTTTCAACAACTCCATCAACATTATAATATACGACAGTTGTTCCGCCACAATAATATTTCATTAACTATATTGTTTCCATAATAAATCATCTTTTCCCAATTTGTAACGTTTTATCACCATACTTTCCTTCTCTCACTTAGTTCATTTAAATCCATGCTAACTTTTCTTTCCCGCCAATCTATCCTGTCAAACTCGCGTCACCCGCCGTAGATCCTATACTTTTTCTTTGACAGTCTACTACCATTATTCTATTTTTAATACACTATCAATGAGTATACAAACTATTATTTGTTGATATATTTATATAATCATCAGGTTTATCATAGATAAAGTTCTGTAATTCCCTATTTCCTAACACGCGCATATCATACCTACGCTACACCTAATTTTGCATGTGACTTTAGGGCTGTATCTGATTTCTTTCAGTGAAACGATGCCAAAGGTTTACTCAAAAACAATTATCGTTTCGGTTTCACAGATAAGTCTTAGAAACAGTAAATAATGTACCTTTAAATTATGTGAAGTAATATTTCGGTTTTTCATTTTCACGTTGCATATAATGCTAATAAAACCGTGTGGTGGCGGCAGATCAGAATACGGTTGTCAGCACCTCTGCTCTTCCCGCGGGTATCGTACGAGGCTATTAAGGGAACCTCCTTAGTGCGATCACCAACCCATCTGCCCAGCCTGGTGAAAAGTTATAAAGCATATATAACACTTCACCAGGCATACCTTTATTAAAAAATATATATATTTATTGCTGTGATATGCAAAACAAAAATCGAATCCGACTGCGCATTTCGAGGGATTAACGCGTTAAAACAAACAAACTCTGCAGCTTTATTTTTGTATATTGGTATGGTATATAATCGTACCTCGCGACTTCGTCCGCGTATAAGTCAACCTTAAAGATAGACATATGCCGCCGCGGACTTTTATATTTAACTTTTAAAGTTAAACAACTTTGTCACAAATAATTTTATCGCAACTTTAACGGTTGTGTGTGTTTTTGGAAACAAAGCACATGGCTGAATGACTGTTCTGTATGTTCTTAGTTCCGTGGCTTATGATATGTTTTTTTCGAGATTATTTTATAACAAACTAGCGGTACCTCGCGACTTCTTCCGCGTATAAGTCAACCTTAAAAGATAGATATATGCTGCCGCAGACTTTTATATTTACCTTTAAAGTTGAATAACTTTGAAATAAATTATTTTATCGAAACTTCTGCATTCAATAATGGCTGAATGAGGGTTCTGTATGTTCTGACTTCTGTGGCTTATGATATGTTTTTTTCGAGGCAGGTCTACCCTAACACGGATAGATACGTGAACAACCAGGAAGCTTGGATAGATGAAGTGCAGAAAGTCGCATCTGTCAACTTTGCCGGCGTCGTACTGACTGGGTGGTCGAGGTGAGTGCTAAAATAAAGGCAAGGAAAACTGCGGCGTTCAACCCATGTCTTTCATTATAATCATTAACAGCCTATGATAGTCCACTGGGTTTGCTTATAATCACCACACTGCGCAAACTTGAAGTATACATTAATTATTAGTAAGGTTTTTTTTAAACACATAGCCATCTAGCCCCAAAGTAAGCGTAGCTTTTCTTATGGGTACTAAGGTAACTGATAAATATTTTATTTAAACTTTTAATTAATAGATAAACACCAAGACACTGAAAAACAAAAATACCTAATTCCGTAAATGATTTATTTTTAACTTCCCGCTAAGAAAATTAAAAAGTTGGGAAGTTATTGGTTTCACCCCGATTTTCGAAAATGGAGTATTCATCAGATGTCGACGTTTTGAGGTCCTAGACAGCTTTCCTGACTATTTCCGCGATGATCATGTTTGTATGTATGTGTGTAAACCTCTCATAACTTTTGAATGGCTTGAACGATTGAAACACGATTGGCGGCATTCGAAAGGGATTCCGAGATATATCAAAAATAAAAATGTAGAAAAACTGTTTTTTTAGATTAACTTTTAAACAGCTCTACCGATCGATCCCAAAAACTAATCAGCTCTTAAGCTTGATAAACCCCGTCGAATGCCGCCGGTCCGGTCAAAATCGGATGATCCGTTCGAGAGATATCGAAAACGAAACGAAAAAAGTGTTTTTTTAGAATAATTTTGAATTTTTTTGTCTGAATGATTTTTGATCTAGAATTCCTCATAGGTCTCAATAAGCTGCGTCGAATGCCGCCAACCACGTGAAAATCGGATGATTCGTTCAAAAGTTATAGCAATTAGAGAATTAAAAAAATAGTGTGTTATGAAACTTCTATCATGATGAACTTCTATCGATGTAATAAATTCAGTTTTGAGCAAAAAAAAAATTAAAGGAGGACCTAAAGAGTGAACCACCCTTCTAATTTTCTATAATCGAATAATGTTATATTTTTTTTAACTTCCCGCTAAGAATCTAAATTTCTAAATTTAAGTTTAAAAATCCGAAAAATATTGCTTTATGAAACTTCTATCTTCTTCTTCTACTCTAAGTTTCTTCTTTATATGTGTTTACTTTGTATAAAATCTGTGTGAGCAATAAAGCTTCCAAACAAACAAACAAACATCACAATGTTAATCGACCAATAGGCTGTAATATCAGCATCTTTATTACTTGTTAGGTACGACCACTTCGCTACGCTGTGTGAACTGCTGGCGGTATCCATGGAGTGTTTGAGGAGCTGTTTGCACGTGTGGAACAAGTTTATGACCAACAGTTGCCAGAGAACTGGTAAATTTATATGCATTTTAAACGGCATGCAAGCGGTATACAAGACGTGCTCAACTTCCGTAAAAGACACTTGCGACCTGTATGCTACACATACTAAACTTTTATAAATGACACTTGCAACCTGTTTACAAGATTTACTCAACTTGCATGAAAGACACTTGCGACCTGTATACGAGACGTACTAAACATGTATAAAAGACACTTTCAATCTGTATACGAGACGTACTAAACTTGCATAAAAGTCACTTCCACCTGTATACGAGACATACCAAAACTTTTGTAAATAACACTTGCAACCTACGAGACGTACTAAACTTGCATAAAATACACTTCCACCTGTATACGAGACGTACTAAACTTGCATAAACGACACTAGCGACCTGTATACGAGACGTACTAAACTTGCATAAACGACACTAGCGACCTGTATACGAGACGTACTAACCATGCATAAACGACACTTGCGACCTGTATACGAGACGTACTAAACTTGCATAAAAGACACTTGCAACCTATATACAAACGTACTAAACTTGCATAAAATACACTTGCGACCAGTATACGAGACGTACTAAACTTGCATAAACGACACTAGCGACCTGTATAAGAGACGTACTAAACATGCATAAACGACACTTGCGACCTGTATACGAGACGTACTAAACTTGCATAAAAGACACTTGCAACCTATATACAAACGTACTAAACTTGCATAAAATACACTTGCGACCAGTATACGAGACGTACTAAACTTGCATAAATGACACTAGCGACCTGTATACGAGACGTACTAAACATGCATAAACGACACTTGCGACCTGTATACGAGACGTACTAAACTTGCATAAAAGACACTTGCAACCTATATACAAACGTACTAAACTTGCATAAAATACACTTGCGACCAGTATACGAGACGTACTAAACATGCATAAACGACACTTGCGACCTATATACGAGACGTACTAAACATGCATAAACGACACTTGCGACCTGTATACGAGACGTACTAAACTTGCATAAAAGACACTTTCCACCTGTATACGAGACGTACTAAACTTGCATAAACGACACTAGCGACCTGTATACGAGACGTACTAACCATGCATAAACGACACTTGCGACCTGTATACGAGACGTACTAAACTTGCATAAAAGACACTTGCAACCTATATACAAACGTACTAAACTTGCATAAAATACACTTGCGACCAGTATACGAGACGTACTAAACTTGCATAAACGACACTAGCGACCTGTATACGAGACGTACTAAACATGCATAAACGACACTTGCGACCTGTATACGAGACGTACTAAACTTGCATAAAAGACACTTGCAACCTATATACAAACGTACTAAACTTGCATAAAATACACTTGCGACCAGTATACGAGACGTACTAAACATGCATAAACGACACTTGCGACCTATATACGAGACGTACTAAACATGCATAAACGACACTTGCGACCTATATACGAGACGTACTAAACTTGCATAAACGACACTAGCGACCTGTATACGAGACGTACTAAACTTGCATAAACGACACTTGCGACCTGTATACGAGACGTACTAAACATGCATAAACGACACTTGCGACCTGTATACGAGACGTACTAAATTTGCATAAAAGACACTTGCAACCTATATACAAACGTACTAAACTTGCATAAAATACACTTGTGACCAGTATATGAGACGTACTAAACATGCATAAACGACACTTGCGACCTGTATACGAGACGTACTACACTTGCATAAACAACATTTGCGACATGTACACGAGAACAGGTACTAACTAAACTGGCAAAAACGACACTTGCTTCCTAAACATGCATAAAAGACACTTGGGACCTGTATACGAGACGTAGTTAGATTGCATAAAATACACTTGCGACTTAGTCACGATGTTTTGTGAAACAAGTGATATTTAATCCGACTAAATTTGTTGTGAGCTTCTTAAACAAGGGCGAGTTTAGAAACCTCGTAGCTTTAGTTTTATGTTTACGAATGTAGTCATTGCTATTATCTTACTACAGTGCGCAAATAATTAAAAATTTCTAAATGTAATGTACGCAGCAAAAGTGCTTTTTTGAATAAATAAATATTTAATAAGATCTCAGAACGGTTTTATATTTTCCATAGCTCTAGAACGGAAAATGGGGCTGACAGAAGGGGTGCTGGGACAGGAGTTTATCCACACCATGAAGATATTTATGAAGTTAAGAGATCGCTCTCAACAACTCTTACATAGCGACTTGTGAGTATATATATATATATATTTTTTATATTTATACTAGAGATTCTCTACTATACATTAGAAAAATATATTTCTAATTTGCAATATCAATGTCGCAGCTATCACTGGAACTCTTTTTATTTATATTTATCAAGGAGTATACAAGCATTACGTTACCTAGCGACAGACGTTTGAAGAAGACCAAGATCCAAAGCAATCATGCCAATAAAAAAAAAACATGGACGACAAAATTGACGGCCGACTGGCGCAGTAGGCAGCGACCCTGCTTTCTGACTCCATGGCCGTGGGTGCGATTCCCACAACTGGAAAATGTTTGTGTGATGAGCATGAATGTTTTTCAGTGTCGTCTGGGTGTTTATATATATATATTATAAGTATTTATGTATATTATTCATAAAAATATTCATCAGTCATCTCAGTACCCATAACACAAGCTACGCTTACTTTGGGGCTAGATGGCGATGTGTGTATTGTCGTAGTGTATATATTTATTTATTTATTTATTAAAATATATAAGTGCATAACCAAGATCGGGACCTTTGCCTTTTCCCAATGGGAAAGAATACTCTAATTCCCGTATTCTTTTTTCGAATCCAATTTAAGTGTTTTTTTTTCGAAATGTTATATTTAGCGTATTCTTTTTTCGAATCCAATTTGATTGTTTTCGCATAATATGAGAACAGTTTGTTACAGTAGACATGAATGTAAAATGGGGTTTTTTTTTAAGAGTGGCCACGTGGCTGAACCCGTGGCAAATAGAACACGGCTACACCAACCCGGCGCATCTCGAGCTCATAGCGAACGAGTCTATCACGTAAGCATGATAAGTTATTCTATAAGTAACTAGCTGACCCCAGCGCCATCAGTCGGGCTGATTTGTGAATCTAAACCATCCAGGGTGCCACCCAAACGCATACCGAAAAATTCATTTAAATCGGTCCAGCCGTCTAGGAGGAGTTCAGTGACATACACACGCACACAAGATCTATATATATAAAGATTAGACTATATTTTATTCAAAATTCAAATTTCATTTATTTCAAGTAGGCCTAATTAATAAGCACTTTTGAAACGTCAAGTCAGTCTGTTTGTAGTGACTCTACCACCGGTTCGGAAGGCAGATTCCACTGAGAAGAGCCGGCAAGAAACTCAGCAGATTGCTCTTTTCCAACATCATTTTAAAGTTTAACATTAGAATTTTTCTGTTTTGTGAGAGATATTAGCCTATAAGTTAGCCATTGACTGCAATCTCACCTGCTAGTAAGTGATGATGCAGTCTCAGATGGTATCAGGCTGCCATGTTAGGGGTATGGCAGTTATATTTAACCACTAATCGGTTTCCACGCGACATCGTACCGGAACGCTAAATCGCTTAGCGGCACGTCCTTGTCGTCGGTACGGTGGTAACTAGCCACAGCCTAAGCCAGACCAGACCAAAAAAATGTTTTTTGTTTTCCACGGAGATATGGATAAAAACCATCGCATTGATTTTCCTATAATAATTAACCGTTAATAATAAAATAAATTAATGGATACACTTTTATTGAACATCCCAAGAAAAAAAAACAGTAATAAATACATTCATAGAGAGCACAATTTGACGGCCTTATCGCTACATAGCTTTCTTTTCCTGGCAACCAAATGCGTAGAAGGATAATTCACATTGCAATATAAATATGGCGCCGCACGGCCGCCATATTGACTTTTTTCATAACTACAAATATGACCCTTATTTCCAGGCTGATAAGGGAGCTGACTGCTTTACGGAGTACAATCCAGCGCCTTCTCGCCACCGTCACGGGCTCAAGGAGCACAAACGAGTGGGTGGGCACCTTCATCACGCCGCTGCTCAAGAAGCTCACAGATGTGCAAGATTTGGCGATCAGGCGATACAATATAGACGCTAGTGTCAAACCTATATAATCACCGTGAAGAAGAAGTTGGTGGTGTATAAATTACTGTACTGTAGTTTTTAATTTCCTTATTTTTGTGTGTGTAATCTGTGATTTTACGCTCCTTATTACGTCAGTTGTCACTGTCATCCTTCAACATAGACACGTGACAAGGACAAAGTGTTGAACTTATCAAAGAGTAAACAAACAGAGAGTGTTTCGCAATGCACCTGAATACAGTCCGTTCGCATATATTATAAATCTAGTAAATGCCAAATGTCGGAGATACTAAAATAACTGAGAACGGACTTTAATTAACAATTATTTCGTCACGATCGTAGAAATGTGATGGTTTTGACGGTTTTGCATTTGAATTTAACGGTGTAAATACTATTTCTTTTCAATAATTTTGTTAAATTATTACATAGGCAATATAGCTGC
The DNA here is from genome assembly GCF_905163445.1 of Pararge aegeria. Lineage (NCBI taxonomy): Eukaryota > Metazoa > Arthropoda > Insecta > Lepidoptera > Nymphalidae > Pararge > Pararge aegeria. The sequence goes on from NC_053193.1 coordinate 2,416,502, forward strand.
TTTTTTATATTATGTAACACTTACTGAATCGGCAGACGTCCTTCTCGGAATAGCAGCATCAAATTTAATCAAATTTGGTAACATAACGACAAAAACTCCATCTAAAAATATTTTTGTATTATTACTAAAACATTTGCAAGTCCTATTATACAAAGATATAAGATGATTGCCTTTCTACTGAAAACAAATATTTTAGATTGTAAATGTAACATAAATAATTTTAAGTCTGAAATTGCCAACCACGTTAAACTATATAAATAATATGTATGTGATATAAAATTTTATTATCGGTTTAATTATAATCAATGTATTATGTAGTCACTTGGCCATATCCAAGATGTTGTTTTTATGATTGCACGAATTTATGCATCGAAAGATACACTCCCTATCCGACTAGGCTTTGTGGCACCCTACTAATATTATAAATGTCAATGTAAGTTTGTTTGTTACGCTTTCACGCAAAAACTACTTAACCGATCCTCATGAAACTTTGTACACATATTCTTGGAAGTGTTAGAAGTAATATAGGATACTTTTTATCCCGACATTAAGCTCTGGTTCCTTTGGGAGAGGGGATGAGTGTTTGACGATTTTACACCATAACTCCGACAAATTATAACCGATTTAAATAATTATTTTTGTACTATAGAGGTTATAATATGTGTTTAATTTTGCCCAAACTGTGGTTGGAGATAGAGGACAGAACTACTCAGCGGACAGCAGCAAAACCCCTCATTTAAGGCTAAGCGATACTGAATACTTTAAACTTTTTTAGATCTACAACTAGATTTAATGCTACATCAAAAAACAAAATCAAACGCAGACGAAGTCGCGGGCAACAGCTAGTAGGTTATAATTTGGAGAGTTAAAGATATAACCAAATATGCAGTATACTTACTGATTACCTACTACTGTAGTATAAAAGTTTGTAAGTAAAGTTTATACGAGAAACTAAAGTTGTTGGCGATACTCAGTATCAGTATAAAAGTTTATGTGAATACCTACAGTGGATGTAGACACTCGCTATACTAGTCTGTGAGTACCTACAGTTGACGTTGACACTCAATTATGCAGATTGTGAGTACCTTCAGTTGATTTGGATACTCAATAAAGTAGTTTTTGTAAGTTGATATACATTTGACACCTACTCAATGTATACGTTCGTGTGTGTACCTAAAGTCGATGTAGATCAGTGTATTAGGTCGTGTGTAACATACCAATTGATGAAAACGCTCATAAAAATAGTTTGTAAGTTGATGTAATCAGTGTAGTAGTATATATGTCTGTATATTTAGTGTAAAATGAATGCCTACATCAACTGTAGGTACTATTTCTATGTACCTACAGATGATGTAGGCATTCAGTAAAGTTCATAGTTTATGTTAGTACCTATTTTTGATGTGGGTACTCATTTAAACTAGTAAAATTGTTATAATGAATGATTGACTTGAGTCGAGTGTTATTGAAATTAGCGCGTTCATAATTCACACTTGGCATGTTAATTTAACGCTTGTCACCTGTACCTGCTTAGAAGAAAGTATAAAACAGGTTTTAATGTATATTCTTCGTTGACGCTTATGGCGATAATTCATTAGGGCGCATTCATTAGTCGAAAAATTTGTTGATTAAGAGCATAAGGGTCTTTCTTGCAGGTCTATCGAGTAGGAAAATTAGTTAGGCGGTACACAGTGTGCAGGAATACAAACCACTATAATTCATGATCCATGTTTCATATACTTGGCGCCTTTTAAAAAGGATATCATCCATTTTGACAAATATTGTCGTATTTCAAACTTGTCCGCCTAAACATTTTGTACATTTTATACATTTTGTTTACTATTTTTTGGGATTCAATTTTTTTTTGCAAATCATAATAAAAAAAACATTATAATTTTTTATTTTTTTTTAATAAACTACAAGTAAGCCCTTGACTGCAATCTCACCTTGTGGTAAGTGATGATGCAGTCTAAGATGGTAGCGGGTTAACCTGTTAGGTAGTATGGACATCGCACCGGAACACTAAATCGCTTAGCGGTACTTCTTTATCAGTAGGGTGGTAACTAGCCTCGGCCAAAGCCTCCCACCAGACCAGACCAGGGAAAATTCGGAAATTATAAATTCTCAAATTGTTACTTTCGGAACCCGGGACTTCTTGCTTAATTTCATAGCGTTCACCGTTGCGCCAGGGAGGTCGTCGAAATATACTTAAAATACATTTAAAGTTATCAGAAATATATAGTTGAATATAAGAACAATCATGACAACAAATGTGTTGGTAGACAAGTTTAAACAAAATACAGTACGTTTTTTTCTTTGCATTTTCACTCTTGGTGCGAAAATGATCCTGGATGATGTCTTTTACCGTACTCATGTTTTTTCTGTCGAACAATGAAAATGATGTAAGTCGAAGGCCAGATCATTGTGCTGCGATGGTTTGAGCAAGTCTTGTGATTTTTTGGACGCTACTTCAGTCAGTTGACGTACGTTTGACGCCTTGGTTTGGCTTTCAATAAGTGTTGTATTGAGTGTATATTTTTATATTCCTATATTGTATCTAGTCACTGTTATATTACTACTTATTGATGGAAATAAATGGTTTGTGAATCGAGATATCTAGTTTTAATTTAAACCAATAATAATTATACAATTCACACGATTTACGTGTCTAGGCTACATACATTTTTACTATCGGAAAAGTAAAAAATATAGCAATATAAGATAGCAATAAAGTAAAATAACCTATCTTTCCTCTTTAAATGCGATGCTCAAGCAGAAATCTAAAATTACGTATTCTAAATTAAAATTACAATACATTATTTTATCACGTAACCATATAAAAAATTTAGGAGTTTGTAAGAAAAAAAATCTAGTGTGTCTGTGGTGTGTGTGTGTGTGTGTGTGTGTGTGTGTGTGTGTGTGTGTGTGTGAGAGAGAGAGAGAGAGAGAGAGAGAGAGAGAGAGAGAGAGAGAGAGAGAAAGTATGAGAGTGTGAGTCGGGAACAGTTGAGCGGGAAAAGTTTTTCTGGGTATATAAATAGTAGTCTTATGGAAACTAACTGTGCCAAAAATCAAATTGATTGGTTGTTTAGCTAGTTTAAAGGAAAAAAAAACAATCAAACACACTTTTGCATTTATAATTTTATTATAGATAACCTTATTTACCAGTATCCTTCAATAATCAGCGCTTAATAAATATTAGCAAGCAACGAGTGGAGCGTAGCTACACAAATTACCCGAAAAATAGCCCGTCAAAGAAATATGCGTAATAATTTTTAATTTTCTTTTGAATTCATTCAACAGATAACAAATGGGCGGGCCCCGGACGTCACGCAATTCGCATCAAGGTAAGATTAATGCGGTGCGTTACAAGACTCCGAGAAATATTACGAAATGCGGTGATGTCGCGCTTCAGGAAATTAAGCGTATCCTACGAAATATTACCCATTTTCTTATGTAATGCGGTTTTGAATAACGAAACGCCTCGCCGCCCTGGTGCGGAGCTTGTTTTTTGTTTTCATAAGAGTCATATCTGATTCCATGGCTGTGGGTTCGAACCACAACAGGAGAATGTTTGTGTGATGGCCATGAATGTTTTGCGGAGTCTGGGTGTTTATCTATTATGAGTATTTGTGGATTGTTTATAAAAATATTCATCAGTCATCTTAGTACCCATAACACAAGCTACGCTAAGCTATTTTTGTGTGTGTGCTATGTTAAAAAACGTGTATTATGCATGTTGTTAGGGCTCTATTAGGGCATATAATCTATCGGTAAGTTTTATATTAATTACTAGCGTACCCAGCCCGCTTCGCTGGGCTAGATTTTGCTTTATAGTATTTAAACAAAAACTAACTTACATCATTAAATTTTTAATTTAAGCCTCATATATTAAATCATTTATTTCTCTTCGTATTAATTCTCTTCTCGAGCGGGTGGATATCATTATCTACACCCATGTACAACCAACAATAGAATATCATCATAGTAAATATAAGCTGTATTTGACAGTTTGACAGTTCAAAAATAGGAGTGCTCCGATCGTCACCAAACTTTATAGGATTACTAGCTAGGTCAATCCGGAGATTCTCTGAAAGTTTCATTGAAATCGGTCCAGCCGTTTCGGAGCCTATACGGGACATACCCACGCACTTTCTCTTTTATATATATAGATTTATCATTAGAAGAACGCAATCCGAAAAGACATATATAATAGACTACTGTAACTAAGCAGTCGGTATTTAATGGCTTAATCGTCGACTCACAGAAGTTTTTAATTGACTTCACACCTTCTCTCAACTCGGGCCGTCCCTCTAGCTGCTGTCTAAAGTGATAATTGCTGACTTAACACTTTCTCTTTAACGAGTTTTGTTATCAAAGAGCAAATTAAGTAGATTGTGTCAATTAGGTGAGAGCTTACAGCCAATTTAGGTACAGCTCCTAGCAGCACTTTATATTACTGAAAGTTGCTTGGTAAAAAAAAAAAAACAATAATTAATGAACGAACAATGAATAAATGAATGCCAAATGTCATTAATTATATTAATTATTGTTACCGAAATATTGCGTAGATAGGTACTAAAGTAACTTGTATGTTTATTACGTACTTTTAAACCGAATAGACCAAAAATAAAGTTATGTATGTTTGCTCAAAATAGCTAGGCTGGCGCGCATTGAAACATGACCGAAAGGCGGGCTACTTCAAAGTCTCGACTATGGCCTTAACCTTAGTAGAAAACTTAATCTTGTCTGCGGATGGTAACAATGAGTTGTGTTTGTCAAGGTTCACGGCGCGTTTACCTAAAAATACGTTCAATAACTCTTACTTTGAAAGTAGCCAAGTTATCGCCAATGGTCCGCATTAGAAACATGGATAGAAAAGGTTTCGTAATCTGTGGGCTCACAACTATCACTAAATCAGTACCTATTATAGTAAATCTATGGTTTTTAATAGCTTGACATCCTAAAAATAAGGATTATTATTCTGAAACAAGAGCTTCAACATTATTAATAAAATACTGCTTCATGCGATGGTAGTAAGTCATTATCCAGAGCCCGGTTTAGTTAAAGAGCTGTCCAGCGTGAAATTCCTCCTGTATCCATGTAAAGTGTCCTGGTCACAATAATAAGATATGAATGTTAAGTACATAAAAGTCTCGCTCTCAGTTATCAATTGACCGTTGACACGGCAAGACGTGTTATCAATGGAACGTGTATTTTATATTCTTTGTTTGTTTTTGTTTTTGAATACACAAGCCAACTGGGTGGCTGAGTATGGACCGTTCAAAACTCTTTTATATTCAGATTGGATCACATGTAAGTGATAACACTAACGATACTTAAAATAAACAAGAGACCTATTGACTTAAACAATGAGATATTTTTTTCTGTAACCTTAGTACCAATCCGGATAGTTCGCAAGTGAAGGTAAATATACGTACCAAGGTGCTGATTGAAATAAATCCGTTTCTGCAATTTTGGTGTTTCTGAAATGTGAAACATTTAATTATTCGCGTACCAATTTAAAAAAAAACTGTGGAGGGAGTTGGGGAAAAAAGGTAATCCGCCATTTTGTGGAGGCGGCCATCTTGGACTTTTATCCATTTATACTTACACCTTTCCAAAAAAAAAAAAAACAACAAAATTGGTTCATCCGTTAGGGAAATACGAGACACAAATACACCGACACGTCTAACTTAAGACAGACACCCCGTCGTTTTTTCGTCGGGGGTCAAAAAACTAACTCTTATGTCGTCACGGCGAATGGCGTGATGCTCTCTTAGGCCGTCATGTTCACTCTGCGCCCCAGCCTACTTATCTTGTAATTAAATTCTATAATTGTAATTTATACAAAGTTTAGGAACAAATTTATTGCAAGTAAATTGTTTATAATAAATTAGGTGACCCGATAGAAGTTGTCCTTTCCAAATTAGTCAGTGGTCTTGACTTTATGCCAAATCAGTCCAGCCGCTTTCAACTGATGGACCTACCAACGAACATTTAATTTTTACATCTTAATATCTGTATAGACTAGATATATTAATAACTTCTTTTTAATACAAATTTAGAAATTATCTAACCTTTAAGACATACAATTTAACATCTATTCACTGTTTTCTATTCGTCTCTGTTTATACGCTTGCCCTAAGTGACGCAATCCATACCATTAGTATTCTTCTACTTACAAAAAAAAAATATTTACATGCCAGTAACTTCATTCTGTTTTTTATGATTTATACCCATGCAAAGCGAGGTGGGCCGCTAGTACCTACGTATATATATTTATTATTTTTATAATTGTATTTAATTTAATTCACGCTTCTTTGGATGTCAATTAATTGTATTTCTATCATTGTATTATTGTACGGTATTTCTTTAAAATTGTAATTTCAATGTATATGGGCTACGCCTGAAATAAAAACTTATTATTATATTTAAAAAAAAGTAATCGGAAATTGACCCAAAGCATTATTTCTTGCGAGATGGTTAAGATTTCGCAATGATCATCGCACTGGTGACGTTGCCATAAACATGTTACACATAAGGAAGGTCAGAAACCTTCCTTATGTGTAACATGTTTATTCGAAGGCGAAATACCGACAACATACTTAGTTCCGATCTACTCCTTTGTCCTTATAAGTAGGTATGTTTATACAAGCACCTAACTGAGAGGAAGGTAGGTATTAGAGTTAAGGTGATATGATATCTATTTCTGTGAGGTTTCGGTTTCCAATTCCCCGTGCAGGCAAAATTAGGGAATTAAATTAAATAGACCATAGAGATATCTCTTTAGTGTTATTTGTCTATTGTCATAACTAACGGCCGAACCGATTTAGAGAGTAATATACTATGTAAAAAAAATACAACGTGTAACCGAATTATGAAATAATATTGAAGAATGCATAAGTATACTTCATAAGGAATTACCCAATGAAAATATTAAATCAAACAATGCGTATTTATTTTTTCATACAATCAAATTCAAAACATTGTGTTTAATTATGACAACCCTATTGAAGATAAAAGACCGACACGCGCATAGTAGTTATCTACGCTACGAGACGGCCGATGCGTAACTAATACAGTGACAGGAGGCATATGATTTAAATTTTTCATGTGATGTTAGAGCTGTATCTGATTTCTTTCAGTAAAAACTATTGCAGTGGCTTAGGAAAAATCGATTAGGTTTTTGGGCTCACAGATCTCAGAGATAGTAAATAATGTACCTCTCAAGCCAGTAGAGTATTATTTCGGTTTTCATTTACACGTTGTTTAATAAAAGAAGCAATGAAATTCAGTCTTTAAATATAGGGTTTAACTACAAAGGTGATGAGCTGTGGGTAGGAAGATTTTTTTAGAATTTGGATCTTTGATACTTTACCATGTGCAGTTTCATAGTTCGGAACGAAAAAAATAAAAATTTATTTGCAGCTAACGCGCCCTATTGTTTTTCAAAGACCTTAAATATATTTAATCACTTTTAATTCTACCAATAAATTCGGGAAATTCTACGAGAACTGAATCACGGACAATCCTCTTGTTACAAATAAATCTCATAAATAAGTTTAGCGGCGTAATTTGGCAAGAATTTGTTTGCCTATCAACTCGTACTTAAAGTTATTTTAACGTAAAGGGGCCCCTCGAGGAGTTTCTACATCATCATAAAATTTGTCCCACTTAATTACCTCAGAGATTTATTCCACAAACTTTTTTATAGCTTTTTTCAAACCTCTATTTATTTTACAAAATTTTGTACTTCAGGTGACCACAGCAAGAACTCGGAGTTAAACGTAACTGCCACAGAAGTCTACTTCTACGATTTCCAAAATGACTTTAACTACAGCTACACTATTGACAGCGCAGCCGAAGCCATCCGCAACGCGTACAACCTAGACGTCACTAGAAGACTCATTGTTTTCGTACCAGGATACAAGTCCCATATTATCCGAAACGCACCCGAACTTATACGAATGGCATTTAAAAACGTCCCGAACGTCTATCTGATGATTATAGATCACTCAATCTATACATCAGCCCAAGGAGGTCGATTGAAAAGCTACGAAAGATCCGTCAATTACGCATATGATTTGGGAAAAGCAGTGGGACAATTGCTCACAAAGTTCCGTTTAATCGGTTTTGAGTCCAAGTACATGCATTGCATCGGACATAGTTTGGGCAGTCAGATCCTAGGTTATGCCGGCTCAACATACACTAATATGACGTTAGAGAAAGTTTGGAGAATAACGGGAATCGATCCAGCGGGTCCTTGCTTTTCCAACTCTTTCGTCGAAAATCAACTTCGTTCAGGAGTTGCCGAATACGTGGAGGTTTACCATTGTAATGCTGGAGGGCTAGGAACGACCAGTGTATTGGCAGACACTGATTTCTTCTTAAATGATGGGAAGACCCAACCGCATTGTGATGCGAGCTTTTTGACCAGTTTCGGAGATTCCGAGGCTAGGTGCAGCCACAAATCGTGTGTTAAATATTGGACGGAGACTGTGAGTAATCCGGGATGGTATTTGGCGTGGAAATGCGATTCTTATAAAGCGTTTTCCAAAGGCAAATGTGCGGCTAATGAAGTCACTATAGCCGGTTATTCTAACCCCGGCAACGCTACAGGTGTTTTTTATGCTTCCACGGAGACTCACGGTGTGTTTTAATATCATTAATAGTTACATAAGCATTTTAATAAATAAGAAAATTTGTTAAAGTATAGTATCCTTACTAATATTATAAACGCAATAGTTTGTTTGTTTGTTTAGGCTGTAGGCTAAGTAAGGATTGGTTAATTTCACACATTTTTTAAAACATTATGGAGAACTCTCAGGCATGCAGGCTTCCTCACGATGTTTTTCATCACTTTTAATGCAAGTGAGTATTAAGTTGTTTAAAAATATCATTTAAATAATGAAATATATATATTATAATATCAATAATTACCCTTCACGCCCTAACTATGCAATCTATGTACTTGATTTTTGGAATAGAGTTAGTCGAAAGTCCGTTCAATGAAAACGACACACAACATTGTATACACAAGCGTCCACTGTACTGCAAAATAGTGCACTGTTCTGTATTCATGGCCGTTATTTTATTCCTCATGGAAAAGTTTTTCAAATTACCACGCGAACTATTGGGTTTATTATAGTAGAAACTAAAAAAGATTTAATTTTTTTGACTTTCAACTCAGTAGAAAGTTCTTCTAGGGCATATGGATTCTCTATGATATTCTTCTCGTAATTTACTCTTAACCAGATTTGGACATGCGACTGAAATCCTGGCGTTGAAACTTATTAGTTATATACGGACATGCTACGAGTATCTCTACGTGATCAAATCAGAAATGAGGAGATCCGTAAGAGAACCAGACTTACCGACATAGCATCAGTGAGTCGCGAAGCTGGCAATGGGCAGGGCACATAGCTCGGAGAACCGATGGACGTTGGGGTCTAAAGGTGCTGGAATGGCGCCCCACCACCGGTAAACGCAGCGTTGGTCGGCCCTCAACGAGATGGACAGATGCATCAGGCGAGTCGTTGGGAGCCGCTGGAGGCAAGCGGCCCAGGACCGTGGATTGTGGAACTCCCTACAAAAGATCTATGTCAAGCAGTGGACGTCCATTAAAATGATGATGATGATATACGGACAAAGTCCAGGGAAACCGCTAGTGGTTTATAAAGTCTGAGTAATGTATGTAGTTTTCTAGATTTATTGTATTACGATGTAGTTTTCTAGAGTTACTGTATGTACGAGTAGTACTGTGTTTTCAAGGGTAATAGTGTTTTGTCGTGATTCATTGTTAGTTTTTGTCAGTACTTAGCTACAATAGCGTTGCATTGACAAACGTGGTAAATTCTGAATGTACTGTGATACATATTATTTAGTATATTAGAACAATGACTATTATTAGAACAATAAAATTATGTTGAACAATACTCGTTTATTAGCTTGACCTGCGCAGTGTGCATATATACCTAATCTATATTTTTAAGTAGGTACTTAATTTGTTAAAATGTTATTAGTCTGACATCAAAAAATATAAGAGAAGAAGAAGAACAAGAAAAGCACACAAAACAAGAAAGGAAACAAAGAGAGATGAAGAGTTGTTTAATAGGTCTTAATAAGTACCTGTGAATAGAATCTATAAGAGTCAAATACGGTAAAAGTAGTAAAAAGTAAAACTCTGTCAAACGTCTGAGTTCTAGAATATTTATTTATTTGCTTCATACTTACCAAAAATTATTACAGTAACACAGGAAATCATTGGCTGGCATTGGTCAACCACGCTGCCCAAATGCGGATTGGAAGACTTCACACGGCTTTGAGAACGTTAAAGTGAACTCTCAGGTATGCAGGTTTCCTCACAGGTTTTCGTTTACTGTTAAAGCAGTTTATTTTAAAACATTACACATGAGGGTACATTGCCGAAGATCTGTTTGGTGTTGAGTATAAAGATCGAAGAAATTATAAATTACGCCATACATATTCTCCTGCTTTTCGCGGAGTATAGCAAATTAAGCTTCACAATATGTCATGGAATTCCGCAAAGTGACGCCTGCTTCTCTCCAATATTTAAAAACCTTAACCATTTACAATGGGGTGTACCACATTAAACGATTAGAACTTAAAAACTTAACGCTTTCGATACCTTTCTTAAACATTATGGTTCTAATTAATAAAATTAATAAAAGCCGATTTTAAAAGTATTCTGCCACAGAACCCACGTGTAAAACGTTTTGTCTAAATTAAAAAAAAACAAGACAATTCATTGACTTGCATATCAGTCCATGTGTTCGTGTGTGTGCTATGTTTAAAAAACGTGTAATATGCATGTTGTTAGTGCTCTTAAATAAATAAATAAATAAATAAGACAAGGCAAAAAAATATCCTTCAAATGGAGTATAAATATTTAGCAGCTGGAGCTTGGAGAAAGGCTATTCCTAAATCCTTATTTTGTAATACATTTAGTTACATAGCTTAATGTATTACAAAATAAGTAGATTACCATCATTTGTTAAGCTCAAGCGAAATGAGTGTCATTTAACTTTGGGAATTGAATAATTTACCTGACTTGTATCGCCTGCCTTTAATGACTGTCTATTGTCATTAAGAGCAATTTACATTTACCCACAGTGGCTTGCCAATCTTAAATTGACCCTCCGTTGAGTAAGTATAGAAGATTCCAAAACACAACACACCTATTTTACAAAATGGTAGACACGTCATGGACTCATGGCGGCACTTTGTGTTTCCCTGTTGGTCCCTGAATTCAAAATTCATTTATTTCAAGTAGGCCTAGTTTATAAGCACTTTTGAAACGTCAAGTCAATCTTTTTGTAGTGACGCTACCACCGGTTCGGATGGCAGAGTCTACCGAGAAGGGCCGTAAAGAAACGCAGCAGATAGCTCTTTTCCAATCATTTTATAGTTTAAAAATCTTTAGAATTTTTCTGTTTTTCCAGAGATGAGAGCGGAGTGGTCTGCTTCCAAGCAGCCTTGTCGTATAGTGACCACGATTGGTTAAATACGTTTCAATATATTGCTTAGACTTAGGTAAAAGTAGATCTAATATTACCTTCGGTACCATGTTATAAAAGCATATACCCATCCCCACAAAGTATTTTTGTACTTTTCTCAATAATTAAGTACATACTATAAAAAAAGAAAAACTAATGTCATAAATGTGAAAGTTTTAGGATTTCTGGATGTATAGATTTGTTACTCTTTCAATTAAAAACGACTGAATGGATTTTGATAAAACCATAATCTATAATTTACAAATATACTTTGTAAATTAGCATAAATATGTATAACAAAAAGTAAGTAATTCGGAAAAAAAATGTTAGGAAGGTATTGCTTATCTTTTAAAGTTCTGAAAATCTTTCTTTATCTTATCTCTTAAACATTTCTTTATCAGATTTTAGGACTGTCGAAGATCATCATCGTCATCATCATATCAACAAATAGACGTCATCCGTCCGTCTGACTAAAGTCTATTAATGTTGCGTAGTGAAAGTTTAGTGCTATTGAACAATAGGCACCTAGTAATTGGACCTAATTGTTAGACATTAATTAATCTCCTACATTATTTATAAAAAACTGTTATGAATTAATCTGAAGGCTAGATCGTAATAATAATCACGCGGTACGTGAAATTTTATGGGGGGAAAAATAATTCTGCGCAGTCGAAGTCGCTGGCATACGTACATAATAAACTTATCACGCTTAAACAACCCCCAATTGTGCCAACTAGTTTAGCGATATTATGAACGTTATTTCACCCCGGGCCCGGGGAGACGTTCCGAATAATTCAATGTATCAGTAACAAAACCGAATAACGAACTCCATTCCACTTTTGCCCCGTGCTCCGTGTCTGCGGTCTGCGGTGGGACCTATGCCCTTACTAAGGCCACTCGAAAATTCTATTTATAACTTCAAAATTCAAAATTCAAAATTCATTTATTTCTAGTAGGCCTAATATAAGCACTTTTGAAACGTCAAGTCTGTCAGTTTGTAGTGACTCTACCACCGGTTCGGAAGGCAGATTCTACCGAGAAGAAGCCGGCAAGAAACTCAGCAGTTGCTCTTTTCCAACATCAACAATTTACATTTTACATTCTAACATTCATTTTTCTATCTTGTGAGTGATGAAAGCGGAGCCGGATGCTTCCAAGGAACCTTTTCATTAAGAAATTAATCAATTGCATAGTAACCTTGCTGTAATAAATGGGTTTTAACATATTCTTTAAATTTATGCATTGGTAGGTCCAAAATTACCTTAGGAATCATATTATAAAAGCGTATACTCAATCCCACAAATAAATATATAATCATGACCCTCAGGTATAGGGTCTCCTCGCAGTTGAGTGGATAACCATCGCTTATAAGATATATATTATAAGCAAAGTGTTTCTTCGAATAGTATTATTATATATTATAATTCGAATATATTATATTTTATCCTATAAACAAAAAAAATCAAATTATAACTTCATGTACAAAAAAATAAAGTGCTTATAAAATGATGCATGTTTAAACTCTACTTTAATGATCAATAGCTTATTGTAAGATCGTCTGTAACAATAAGTCGGCCTTTCTTGACATTATAGATTCGGGAACTGACACTGATTCCTACTGCGCTCAGAAATCAAGTCAATTCAATTAAGACTAGTCGAACGTATGACAACGTATAAAGTACTTTTTAGCATGAACAACATCTAAAGACATTAAAACGAATATTATAAACGCAAATTAAAATAGACTCTATTCACTCACCAATAGTGCTTCTTTGCATGCCCAGTATCCAATGCCCTGTTCACAGCTTGTACAAGCCACGCGAATAATTCTCCATACATTCTTTTAGCCAGAGCGTCCCTCGCGAAAGCCGCCCTCTGTATGTCCATCCGCGAAACAATGACTTCGTGAGCGGACGCTATCCGTCGATAAGTCAGCCATCTTGATAATTCTAGTTTCGAAATGCCCAGTAAGGAACATACTGTTTCATCTGTTTGGTCTGTTTGGTGTGGAGTATAAGGATTGAAGAAATTATAAATTACACCACACAGATTCTCCTGCTTTTCGCGGAGTATAGCAAATTAAGCTTAATTTTGATAATATATCTAAAAAAAGGGGTTTTCAAAGCGCTGTATCTTTGAAATGGTGACAAATTTGCACTTGGAAAAAAAATATATGATATTTTTAAGTCCTTAAATTAGTTCATCTCGTTGATCAATACACGACTTAAGTACTTTTGTAGCATACAAAATAAAATCTAAACATACCTCAACCTCATATTTTAAAGCAATGGCTATACGAAAAGTATTTTTGTTTATTTTTTTATACTCTTTATTTGCACACAAATAAAAATACAGAAGAAGAATAAACAAAAAACACAGACGGGAGCAGTATACAAAAGGTGGCCTTATCGCTTCGTAGCGATCTCTTCCAGGCAACCTTAGGATAAGGAAAACAAAAGTAATATAAAATTAAAAATAGTATAACGCAATTCTTCTCGCGCTTACATTTTTCAATTCCTAAATATTTGTTTTTTTTACAACTTTTTCTTTAATTTAACCTCCTACGGGCCGCATAGCAAAGTGGCAGGGCTACAAATAGTAGGGGACCATTGAAAACCACCTTTAGAGAATTTGCAAAGCAAGGATCTATCTCATTAGTGGACATCCCGAACTCGGATTGAATTTTAAACTACTATTTATAAAACTGGCTAGTTTAGTAGCAGTTTGACGTGAAAATGTTTTTGAACCTCTAATTAAAGCGTTGCTAACCGAGACAAATAATACGAGTAATAAGTAAATAATAAATTAGTAAAAAATATATTCTACGACAATACATACTTAGCCATCCAGCCCCAAAGTAAGCGTAGCTTGTGTTATGGTAGCTAAGATAACTGATTAATATTGTTATGAATAATTTACATAAATACTTATAAAATACAGATAAACAACCAGACATGAAAAACATTTATGTCACATTACAGAAACATTTTCCACTTGTGGAAATCGACGGCCATGGACTCAGTAAGCAGAGTCACTGCCCACTACGCCAATCGGCCGTCAAAAATATCATATTATTTTCACATCTTTCGCATTTAGGCATCGAGTGAGTACAACTTTTGAGTATCTTTGTTCGGTGGATAGGGCCACCAACCAGCAACGTGCCGCTAAGCGATTTATAGTTCCGGTACGATGCCTCGAAGAAAACGACTAGGGGTATAGGTTTAATACAGCTGCCATACCCTAATACGCTAGCCCGCTACCATCTTGGACAGTATCATCGCTAACCTGTAGGTTAGATTGCAGTCAGGGTTATCATATCAACATACCTGTGACGTATGCTGTCAATCTTTGCTTTAAGATCAAACTTTGGAATCCTAAGGACTCTTAGCTCGATGTCGATTTGTTAATAAGAAAGAAAAACTTATATTTACGTTCAACTTATTGTGCTGGGAAAAGGTGCAGGAAGGAGAGGCGTTGGTCGCAGAAAAAAGTCCTGGCTTCTTAACATCAGAGAATGGAGTGGAATCGCGAGTGCAGCAGAATTGTTTCGCTTCGAGAAAAATAGACAAGAATTTACGAAGCTGACTGCCAACCTTCGCTAGTCGGAGAGGCACCGCAGGAATTAAAAGAAGATATTTACGTTGCGCCACATATTACAATATCAACGACACCGGACGACGTATATGTGGTGTGAAAAAGGTGCCAGCTTGGCGTTGTGCTGCATGCGCCAGTGGAAGTGCATACAGCGCTGATTTTCTGTTAGCACCTTGTCCCAGGTGACACCGCGGAAATGCGTAAACCATCCACTGGCCACATTTTAATATTTTAATTTACTAATAGACTAAGCTAAAGTAAAAAAGGAAAATAAATACAGCAATAAAATGAATACTCCTAAACTGACTAAATAAACCTAAGAGTAGAATAATAATAATGAAATAAAACGAATGTACAACGTGTAACCGAATTACGAATTACGGTTGAACGGATAAGTATATTTGACAAGTAATCACACTTTAAAAATATAAAACAAAGAAGCATATTTATTTTTCTATACAAACTAATTCAATACATTCTAAGTGTTACTTATGACTACCCTTTTAAGATAAAAGAGAAGGGAAGAGAAGGGAAGAGAAGATAAAAGACCGACACGCACATAGTACCTACGCTACGCGACGCGTACCTAATAAAGTGACAGGAATCACATGATTTTAATTTCGCATGTGATGTTAGGGCTGTATCTGACTTCTTTTAGTAAAAACTATGGCAGTGGTTTACTCAAAAACCATTAGGTTTTCGGTTCTACAGATAAATCCAGAGACATAAATGTAAATGAAATAATATTTCGGTTTTCGGTATACGTATACGTATACGTATAATATTTCGGTATACGTATATATATATATATATATATATATATATATATATATATATATATATATATATATATATATATATATATATAAGTAGGATATAATCCAAAAGTAAGTCAAAAATCTCATGTATGATTATAAGTGTAGACTATGTAGCAATACGCTGGATACCGAAATTTAGGCGGGCGCAGGGCATATCTAGTAATAATATAAACGAGAAAGTGTGGATGTTTGGTACTCAATCACCCAAAAACGGCTGAACGGATTTGGATGAAATTTGGCATGCATCGAGCCTTTGACATGGAAAAGAGCATAGGGTACCTTTTATCCCGATTCCTTAAGCAGTTCCCGAGGGAAAATTGAAAGTTGTTTACGAGCTATAAGCCGCGGGCCGACAGTTTTGAATTTTGGTATGCATGTCACCTATGCTATGGAAAAGGAAATCTACTTTCTATACCGATCTCTCAAAATGGTTCCCGCGGTAGGATTAAATGTTGTTGACGAGCGAACCTTTAGACCCAATTCTGAAGTCCACGCACACGAAGTCGCGGGCAAAAGATAGTATAATATAAAAAGTGAAATATAAAAACGTACATATATCTATAAATATTTAAGATACACAGTGTAAAGGATAATGATAAAATCCGAGACTGACGGTTCGATTCCCGGCAAGGGCCATTTGGGAATTTATAATTTCAAAATTTTCTCTAGTCTGGTCTGGTGGGAGGCTTTGGCCTTGGCTAGTTACCAACCTACCGATAAAATCGTGCCGCTAAGCGATTTATTGTTCCGTTGCGATGTCACTAAACACGTTAGCACGCTACCATCTTACACCAGGTATACTGCATCATCATTTACCACCAGGTTAGATTGCAGTCAAGGGCTTACTTGCAGAGGAATAAAAAAAATATTCCGGGCTGGTACTAAGCAGAAAACTTAGTACAATATGGGCCCTAACCGGGAATCGAACTCAGGACCTTGCCTGCTAACCCCAATGAGGGAGCTGTATTTATAATTCACTACAGTTTCATAAATGTAAAAATGATGATTGCAGCTCTAAAATGTACGCAATATTGAATTCAGCTGTTTTGACGTAATTGCGGTCGAATGCGATCCAACAAAGTAAATTCAGAATTTCCGCAAACTCAGTTTGCGCAGTTTCAGCTCAGTCCAGGTGCTAATATTGCAAATGTTCACAATTCATGGAAATTTTGTGCGCATTTCTATTTATTTACCAACTCACCTAACGTACTCGTCAAATACGTACAAATTGTTATGAAGCAAGGTAAATGTTTTACCTAACTGAATAAATAACATCTAATTAGTTCATATAGGTAGATAAAAAACAACACAAAAAAAAGAAACATGTTCTTTGTTTAAAATAAAAATCATATCAACCACAATGAGAAGCGGTTAAGACCGTAGTCCACCACGCTGATCCAGTGCGGATTGGTGGACTTCACACACCTTTGAGCACAATATGGTGAACTCCCAGGTATGCAGGTTTCCTCACGATATTTTCTTTCAACGTTGAAGCAAGTGATATTTTAATTGCTTAAAACGCACGTTGCTTAGAAAAGGTAGATGGGATTCGAACTCGCTATCCCGAAAGTGAAGTCGATGTCCTACCCACTGGGCTATCCTGGTTCTTTTTAATATACGAGTTTCAATTCGCATTTTGTCTTATTTTCTTTATTACTAACTGTTTCCTGCGTATTTCGTCCGCGTTTTTTACAAATCCTGTTCTAACCATTTGTTTTCCTGTAATTATAAGAAGCCTATGTTTTCCTCCGTCTTTTCAACGAACTTTACGCCGAGTTTATTGGTTTCTTTGTTAGGGCGTGAAGGAAGGACAAGCAAATAAACACACCTTTACATTTTAATTTTTAATAGGAGATTTATAATTTTTTATACAGGTTGAAATATTTGCATATGTAAATTACTATCTATTTAAAAAAAATTAAAAAAGCCTAAATTCTCAGTAATGTTTACAGTTATATCGAATTCTTATTTTTATTAATTAATGATTAAGAAAAACCTACCTACTTCAAATTCTTGTTAAATTACATTTTGCTTTGTTTTTCTGTGTAAATAATATTTTACTGAATTGTTTTAAGCGGACAACCATTTGGTCACAAATATTTTTTTTTATTACATTTATTTATTTTTAATATTTCTATTTATTTTTGTCTCTGCCAATAACTATCTAGAGTATTGATAGTTTATATTCTTTTAAACTCATTAAGAGGCACTCCTCTCCTTAACGTGACTTTCATTTCGAGGGGAGATTTCTATTTTCAAATTTACAACGTTGCAACATTCGCTCTATTTAATACTCGTTAGTAGGTTATTCATATATTGAGAATAAACTGGCTCTGGAAAAGAGTGTTAATCTTAAGTTAGTTCACAGAAGAATAGTGTTATTTATGTTTATATTTCGTGTAGAGAATAAAAAATAATTATTGATAGAAAAAACGTGTGAGCCTGGGGGCCTGAGAACGGGACGCCTGGCAGATGTGAAACATCGAAATTGTTTTCTGTAAGTTATTGCAGATATAGCATAATGAAAAGATAAAACATTACAAATTTGTTCGACAAATAAAAAAAAATACAATCAAATGAATAACTACTCCTTTTTGTAAGTTGGTTAATAATAACTGTTTTATTACAAAATTAATATTTATTTTTATTGTTACATACGAAATAAAAAATTCAATAATACAGCGCGGCGTGACGATGCGTCGCCACGGCCTGTGTCGCCATGCCAAAAATTAGGTTTACCCTCCGCCTATAGATGTTCCACATCAAAAAAGGTAAGTATGATTAAGCTTTCAAAGTAATAAATAATCTATGAGGAAATCAATATTATCAATATTAAAGTAGGTAAAACAAGAAACTTTACCTCTATAGGTAAAAACTGTAAAAGCATACATTGCACTTCACCAATATTACAGCATAAATTGTATGTTGCAATACTTAACATAAATTCTGTTTTGCTTAGTGATGTACAATATTTTTTTGTAGTATATCGATATTCGTTCTTCTTTTTAAATCGCCATCTTCTTTCGAAGGTCGGCGATCATTAAGGGAACTTGCCGGGATGCCGCAGCTCTGAATAGGAAGGTGTGCTTTTTCCAAACCATTGGCGTAAGTTTTTAAGCCAAGATTCTTCGTCCAACGCTTCGTTTTCCTGGGTCGGTCATCATCGATATTTAGCCATATCATGTTAATACTTTTACACCTTTTTACTATTGGCATCAATTCCACAGTCTTAAGAATGCTCATATACCAACGTAAACAGAAAATTAACTTGTTTAAAGTTACGTTAACGTTCTTGTTTGGTCCAAAACTTAAAAGTTTGCTGTGGCAAAATTAAGCATAATATTTTATTTAAAACTTCTTAACCCAGAAGGCTAAAGACTGTCTTGCTTTATCTAATTATTTGAATTAGATCGAAAGATATATAAAAATAACGTTACCAAAAAACAAAGACATAATGTACGAAAACAAAAATAGATACTAGTGTAAAATAATGTGAAAGAGGTTAATTAATATTTTTACACAGTAATTAGTATTTATAACGGTAGATATAATTACTAATTACGGTTAATATATACAACACCAATTTTTTTTTTAAAGTCTTATAGGGTTTTTAGTTTCGATTTTATATCGACAAGAGGAAAGAACTACGGGAATTAGTAAAAATGGAATGGTTCAAGCTAGCCAAGAGCAAGTTAGGCATCAATAGTTTTAATCGACATGTCTTTTAGAGACATCCCTATTTGCCACGCTAATGTGTAGCAGCAAATAACTGAGTGTAGTTGTTTTGAGCAACGCCTACGTTTTGTGTTAATGATACCTCGCTGAGCTAAACGCTTACCGCTACACGATTAATTGTTGCTAACTAGTTTCAAACTGTAGTTCTGAGGAGTTAAACAGTCCAATTCGAGTAATGAATCATTATCATTATCGTCCCTTCTCAGAACGTGAAGGTTTTAGGCTCGAGACCACCACGCTGGCTGAGTTGGGTTTGGTAGACTTGACTCGCCTTTTGAGAAGTTATGGAGAGGCTCTCAGGCATGCAGGTTTCTTGACGATATTTTACTCCACCGATAAAGCAAGTGATATTTCAAAACGGTAAGACTCCGAAAAGTTAAATAAGGTTTTAGTGGTAAGAACAAAGCTATCACCACTTCAAAAAATAATGTCAGAGATTTCAGGTGCAATGAGATAATTTTTTGACTGCCGATTGGCGCAGTGGACAGCGAACCCTTTTTTTTTCGTTACGGGAAACGGAGTGGTTATGTGGGACTTGCACGCACTAAAATAGTGTGTCCCTCGTCGGAACTATAAGTGAGAGTACGGGATTCACTTGACCCCTCTAAGGTTTTGTCCTCAATGCATGGCGGGTCCCATCGTCGATGGCCTTGTCACTGCCGAATCCTACAGGTAGGCGCACGCTACACGTCGCCTTCTCAGGCCTGTCGATAGTCAAGTGACAAACTTCCAAAGTGGACAGCGACCCTGCTTTCTGAGTCCAAGGCTGTGTTCGAAGGCAATGTTCGATTCCGGTATAATGTTTGTCACAAACAAAAACGACACCAACATAGACCGACTGTCTATTTATCTGTATCTATGTATATTATTCATAAAAATATTCATTAGTCATCTTAGTACCCATAACACAAGCTACGCTTACTTGGGGTAATAATGTAAGGTAGACGAAAAGGTTTCACTATTCTAGATAAACTAATTTTATGCTCTGTAATTTTCGCATTACTCGAGCGACAATTTGTAGGGGTAATTAAGGTATACTTCATTTCACACTACGCCACGTAACGAAGACCTAATTAAGGGTATAAAATCAAGTCTACGAGCAACATTTTGAACTTAAAATAAGTAGGTTATCCTTCATTCGAATATAATTTTATTTTTGAATTCTTACGTGAGACACGGAAAGTCTTTGCCAGTAGGCTGATAACATTTTTTCTTCTTAGACTGTTTTGTGGATTTCAGTTTTTTTCTGTACCGTAACCGGTCTTTTTCAAATTTTGAATACACATTTAAATCTTATCTTATATTCCTATATATTTCTTGTGTGCGTGTGTATGTCACTGAACTCCTCCTAAACGGCTGGACCGATTTCAAAGAATTTTTTTGTATGCGTTTGGGTGGCACTCTGGATGGTTTAGATTCACAAATCAGCCCGATAGATGACGCTGGGTTCCGCTAGTATATATATAATTCTACTGTGCGTGTGTATGTCACTAAACTCCTCCTAAACGGCTGGACCGGTTTGAATGATTTTTTTTGTATGCGTTTGGGTGGCACCCAATTGCCAGATGGTTTAAATTTACAAATCAGGCCGACAGATGGCGCTTCAGTCGGTATCTAGGTTAATCTATACTGCAACTTAACGGCTGATTTATTCAGGTACGAGTCTGATTTAAAAAATATTTCAGTGTACAGTTTCAAATTGTACGTTCTACCTTATTGTGCTGTTGTATTTGTATCTCTGTAAATTTTCTCTGTGGTGTACAATAAAAGTGTATTCATTCATTCATTCATTCATTCATTCATTCAGTGTTGAATAGCCCATCTATCGAAGAAGGCCATAGAGTATACCATCACGCTAAAACTAATAGGAGCATAGCACCAATGAAGAATGTTTCAAAATCGGGGGTCGACCTTACGCTACGTGCGGTTACGGTTAAAATTTCAATAATAAAAATTGTTCCCCTTTAAAAGTTCTTAAAAAAGTCTGGGGCAGCATATATCATCCAAGGTTGACCTCTAGTTTAAATATAAATATAAACGTATGTCTATTAATTGAATACATTGTTTGTTTTATTTTTTCCATATACTACGACAATACACACAATGCCACCTAGTCCCAAAGTAACCAAAGCTTGTGTTATGAGTTCTAAGATGTCTGATGAATATTTTTATGAATAATATACATAAATACTTATTATATACAGGAAAATCCTCAAACACTGAAAAAAAATCATGTTTATCGCACAAACATTGTCCAGTTGTGGGAATCAAACCCAATTCCTTGGACTTAGAAAGCAGGGTCGCTTTCCACTGCGCCAATCGGCCGTCAATAGTTAAGCGATGCAAGAATTACAATTTCCGTAGTTATGTTAATCTAAAAATGCAAATACAGTGAAATCGCCTACATACTCGTGTATTTCAAACCGTCCCTGGTATGCTATAGATGCAAAAAGGTCGAGTAATCAAATTATTGTTAGCACACCGAAAACCCGGTATTAAATTTGTTTAGTTAAAAGCTATGTTTTAATCTCATGCATCCGGTCCACCGGAAATGTGAATCGTTTAAAATATGTGATGTTATTAAGCCTGTGTGAATTTCGTGCTCCAAATTCCTTAAATAATATACATATACTGTTTCCATATTCTTTTGTTACTTTTTTTTAAAATAATAATGTTACTAGCGGTGATAGTCGTTGGATTCCTTGCATTAAAAGTTACATTTCAATTGCTTGAAGTAATTAAAATTTCACTTGCTTCAATGGTGATGGAAAACATCGTAAGGTAACCTGCATGCTTGAGAGTTGTACATAATGTTCTCAAAGGTGTATGAAGTCCACCAATCCGCACTATGCCAGCGTGGTTGATTGCCTTAACCCCTTCTCATTGTGGGGGGAGACACGTGCTCTGTAGTGGGCCGGTAATAAGTTGTTGATGATGGTGATGAAAGTGGTCAATGTGCTATTCGGTAACGGCAGATTAAAATACAGTTGTAACCGCCCCTCGTCTATCCGCGAATGTCGTACAAGTCGGTTAAGAGAATATGATGGTGAACGCGAAGTTATAGGAGCATAGCAACTATGAAGAATGCCTCAAAATTGGGGTTCGACCTTACGCTACGTGCGCTACGTAAACGGTTAAAGTTTCGATAAAATCACGTATAAAAAAGTTGTTCCCCTACATGTGAACGGGCAGCAGTGTCCTCTGTGCTACTTCTTTTGATTTAATCACAATCCCCCCCAACGACCCCTAAGCACAATCCACACTTGGCCAACGTGCTGGCCAAGTGCGGATTGTGCTTAGGGGGCGTCCATAAATTACGTGAGGTGTTGTTTTTAAAATTTTCTGTTACTCCCTCCCCCCTGGTGATATCGGGAGATTTTATTAAACCCCCACCCCCGTCCCCCAATATCACGTGAGACTTTTCAAAATGTGGGTTTCTTACGTTAACGCGTTGGATTGTTATTGTAAAAAGACCAATGGACCAAAATGGTATAATTTTTTTGGTTTCAATCAGGGGAAAAAATTGTGTGATATTTGACGACCCCCCCCCTCTCTAGCGTAAGACCCCTTAAACATTTCACGTATTTTATGAAAGGTTAGGTAAGTTTACATTATGGAGAACTCTCAGGCATGCAAGTTTTCTCATGATGTATTTCCTTCTCCGTTCAGAGCAAGTGATATTTAAATTGCTTGAATTAAATTAAAAGCGTACATAACTCCGAAAAGTAAGTGGTACGTACCGGGCCTCGAACTAGGTCTCCACGAAAGGAACGCCGAAGCCTTACCAACTCGGCTATCACCGCTTCACCACAAAACCTCATGTTAATTATATTCTAATTTATAATTTACAATGGTCTGATTTGTAAATTAGATTAATGACCGGAAAATCAGGTATGCGTGTAGTATTATAAACAATTGTTGTCATGCGCAAAAACAATAATTTATGATATTAAATTTTAATACATTAACGAAAATGTAAAGCACATTCAACATTTTCCTAATTAAAAAAGTTCTCCCCAGTCGACCTTGTTCAATTTGTTTACAATTTAATAAATTTACATAATTAACGTTTAGCAATTAATGTTTTTCGACATGGCGGCCGCCTCTTCAACAGTAAGCGGGTCAACGAGTGGTAGTTTAGTTTAGTTTATTAATCAACTAGCCACGCCAGAAGTTTCTCACCGGTCCGGTGCACTACTAGTTATACTTGTCTGCAATCTTAACTGGTGTTAAGTGATGATGCAGTATAAGATGGTAGCGGGCTAACTTATTATGGAGTAGGTATGCTAGACTTACTCCCTAACAAGTTAGCCGGCCGACCTTGTTTTGACTTTGACTTTGTTTTGACGGCCGACTGGCGCAGTGGGCAGCGACCATGCTTTCTGAGTTCAAAGCCGTGATTCGAAAGGGTTCGATTCCCACAACTGGAAAATGTTTGTGTGATGAAAATTAATGGCTTTCAGTGTCTGGGTGGTGTATCTGTATATTATAAGTATTTATGTGTCATAAAAATATTCAACAGCTATCTAAGTATCCATAACACAAGCTACGCTTACTTTGGGGCTAGATGGCGATGTGTGTATTGTCGTAGTATATTTATTATACCCCTAATCGGTGTCTACGGGACATCGCACCGGAACTCTAAATCGCTTAGCGGCAAGTCTTTGTCGTTGTGGTGGTAGCTAGCCACGGCCAAAGCCTCCTGCTAGACCAGACCAAAGAAAAATTCAGAAATTATAAATTCCTAAATTTCTGTCGCAGCAGGGTGCAGAATAAAAAGATGTTAAGACTAAAATAAATTTATTAATTTCCAGCTGACCCGCGCAACTTCGTCTGCATCAAATCGATTATTATCGGATTCCATATCTTTAAAACTAAAGAACCTAATTGCAGCGCCACCTACCGGGCCCACTTTCATTTCCAAACTATATACAACGCGTTCGGTAGACGATAACGACGATTTTGGAGGTACATAATCAATTTTAATTATGAAACTGTTTATTTGGATAAGGATCATGATAGGAATGTCACCATTTTTAGATTGTACCCGTGTTTTCATTGACAAATTATAAAAAAAGCGGTTATTGTGACTTAACAGTTAGACATATAGCCTCCCGGACTTTTTTTGTAGGTAATAATGATAACTTTAAACATTTCCATCCATCCGTATATACATCTATCCATCCATACATCCATCCTCACAAATTTTCGAATTTATAATATTAGTAGTGTGGCACGCATGCATTCGATCGTTGCCTTGCGACTTGCTGTTATCTGTGAAGAGTTATGTCCTTTGTCTCCGACAATATTTATCAGACCTTCATTAAAATTAGACAACACATGATTGATATACACTTTTAAATAAAAAAAGAATTATTAAAATCTGTTCAAATTTAACGGAGCTATGAAGCAAATACGATAAAAAAATTCTTGCATTTCCCGTAGCAAACTTATTGTTTACCGGGATAAAAAGTATCCCTTATGTTAACCCGGAGTATCAGCAACCACTATACCAAATTTTATCACGTGATGCCCGGACAGACAGACAGACAAAAATTAAATAAAAATCTCTTTTGGACTCAGTGTCGATTATAAAGCATCCAAAATTTTCAAATTATATTAAATGTACAGAAATCTTCCAGTTACAGTTTTGTTATAAGTATAGATATAGATTATAATATACACATAAATACTTATAATATACAGATAAACACCGAGACACTGAAAAACATTCATGTTCAGCACACAGGCATTTACCAGTTGTGGGAATCAAACCCACAGCATTGGGCTCAAAAAGCAGGTTCGTTTCCCACTGCGCCAATCGGCCGCAATATGATTGATCCGTCAATTAATGCAAAAATAAAGAAAAACTCACTCTAAGCACAATACTACTTTTTTTTTTTTTTTTTTTTATTAATTTAGTTTTCTTACATTATCTTATTTTATATGCTTATAATTAACAGTTTCGTAAGATACAATTTTTGAAAAGAAAAGTACAGCCCTGCTTCAGCGATTTGATACATCGGCCAGGCTGTTCTTCCTATACACATAGATAAACTAATACTATAAAATTTACACACTTATAATAATTATTACTAAAAACTTTTAATCTACTAAGTATTGTTGAATTTCTTGAGGTCACTCAGGAAGGAGTTTACCATGTCGGTGTAAGATTGCAAGGCAGATCTTTTTCGCATCAGAGAGCGCAGCTCATAGGGGGACACCCCAAGGTGCCCGCAAAGGAACTCTTGGTCCAGGCGGACTTTTCCGAAGCGGGGACATTCCCGAAATAGATGGTCAAGGGTTTGGCTGGTGGAGTCACAAGGGCACTTATCGTCAGTGGTGATGTGGAAGCGGTGTAGGTAGTGTTTGTTTGTTCACAATACTACTAGGTAATAGGCTCTCTAAACAAAACGTCCGCATCAAATTGAGAAGCACTTCATTCAGCTTGGGATTTGCCGGTCATTGGGGATAGCGCGATAAACAACGGACTGTAACTGTTATAGCCGGGCTAAATCCGTTCAGGTTAGGCCGTTAACCAATAATGAATGTAATGTTTGTGGAATGCTTAATGGACGCTCTGATCGAAATACGTTAACCGATAATGCAATGTTTGCGATATGCTTAAAAGTAAAGTATCGACGGGATTCTCCATACAAATGTATTACCAAGTGACTAGTGGGATTTCGACTTCACTTTCTGTGGAACTTCTAACTTTTATAGGTTATGTGCGTTTTAAGTGATTAATTTTTAAGTGAGTAATGTTTTCCTTCACTCTTGAAGCAAGTGATGCTTCAGCAGTGAAGGAAAATATCGTGAGGAAACCTGCATGCCTGAGAGTTCTCCTTAATGTTCTCAAAGATGTGTGAAGTCCACCAATCTGCACTGGTTCAGGGTGGTGGACTAGGGCGTTAACCCCTTCTCACTGTGGGAGGAGAGCGTGGTAGCAAGTGATAGTTTAAAACGCACGTAACTTAGAAAAGTTAGTGGTGCCTGTTGGGATACGTACTCCAAACCACCGGGCTATCACACCAAATATATGAAGATAATTGCTAAAACCCGCGAATTCTCAATTCAAAACCTTCATTCATTAAAAAAAAAATATACCTAATTGTTTTGGCGGTAAGTGATTTCTAAATAATTTTATTTAAAAAACTAGCTGTTGCCCGAGACCTCGTCTGCGTTTGATTTTGTTTTTTTATGTGGCATTCAATTTAGTTGTAGTTCTAAAAAAAATTAAAGTATTCAGTATCGCTAAGCCTTAAATGAGGAGTTTGCTGCTGCCCGCTGAGGAGTTCTGTCCTCTATCTCCGATCACATTCAGATCTACGCAAAGTTTGGGCAAAATTAAACACATATTATAACCTCTATAGTACAAAAATAATTATTTAAATCGGTTATAATTTGTCGCATGTGAGTTATGGTGTACAATCGTCAAACACTTTCAACCCCTCTCCCAAAGGAACCGAGCTTAATGTCGGGATAAAAAGTATCCTATATTACTTCTAGCACTTCCAAGAATATGTGTAGAAAGTTTCATGAGGATCGGTTAAGTAGTTATTGCATGAAAGCGTAACAAATAAACTTACATTGACATTTATAATATTAGTAGGGAAGTAGGGATTAGTAGGGATAGGGATAGGGATATCCAGTCAAATACCCTATTCTTTACACGATTTTCATTTGATGGCCGATTGGCGCAGTGGGCAGCGACCCTGCTTTCTGAGTCCAAGGCTTTCGATTCCCACAACTGGATATTAAATAATTTAATATACTACGACAATACATAAATCGCCATATAGCCCCAAAGTAAGCGAAGCTTGTGTTGTGGGTGCTACGATAGCTGATACATATTTATAGGAATGAAATACACATAAATATTTATAATATACATAACACACACAGTTATATTTCATTTAATATAAAAAAATATTTGTGTCTTGAATGTTTTTCAGTTTCTGGTTGTTTATCTGTAATCTGTGTATATAATAAGTATTTATGTATATTATTCATAAGTACCCATAATACAAGCTATGCTTAATTTTAAGTTGACGAATTTAGTTATCGTCATCAACTTACTTCTATGTCATATTTTACATGTAATGTACGCGTCAAAAGTGCCATCTATTTGAATGAATGAATGAATGAATACACTTTTATTGTACACCACAGAAAATTTACAGAGATTAAAATACAATAGCACATTAAGGTAGAACGTACAATTTGGCGGTACAATTAGAAAATAATGTGCCTATTTGAATAAAGAAATATTTGACTCGACTTTACTTGTTTACATTTGGGCTAGATGGTGATGCTGTATTATCATAGTATACATATTGTAATTATTATTTTTTATTCTCTAAGAGCCAAGCGCATTTCCGTACCTCCATTTCACTAAGCTCCATCAAGACTGCATAATGACTCATGGTGAATTTAATTTATTCGCGAAATGAACACGCGACGGATTAAAGCGCTGGGGCGACAAATTGAGCGGTTCAGTTGTGAAATGGAAAGCGAGTAAACACTTGATGACTTGGTCCCTTGGCTCTAGATTATTGTGGATTTGTATGAAGATTTCTAATCTAGCTAAAGAGCCCTACGATTTAAGTAAGATGATTAAAAAAATACTTAGAATGAAGAGATTCCCTTGACCATAACATGTTGGTAAGATAATTCTAATAATACTAAGAGTAAACAGATATTTTAGAACGTTAGATATGAGTATGATAATCTTTATAATGTATATTCTAAGTATTTATGTGTATTATTCATAAAAATATTCATCAGTCATCTTAGTAGCCATAACACAAGCTACGCTTACTTTGGGGCATTCCTATACCATAACATGTGAGTAAATTGATTCTAATGATACAAAGAACAGGAGAGTTTTTAGTTTCTAAGATGTGAGTATGATCATTTTAATAATAAAAAGAATGCAGAGATTTATTAAACCCTGAGATGTGAGCTTCATAAGTGTCTGTGATTAGGTCTACATTAATAAAACATTTTTAAATTTGAATTGTATGAATATATTTTATTCTATTTTTTGTACTTTTATGCGGTGTACGATAAAAGTGTATTCAATTATTAATTCATTCAAAAACTAGGTACGAACTAAACTAGCATCTAATCACTCAGTAAAAAGCGTAGTAGGTACCTATAGGTGCACGAAAAATAAACTTTTTGCTGTGGCCGCAAAAAAGAGCACTCGTCGATTTTGATCGAGGAAAACTGCATTGTAGCGACAAATTGGGATATTCCCTTGTGTGTCCAAGTTACTGACATGCAACACACATTCGTCAACATCGTTATGCCAGCAACTTTTTTTTTTTTCATAGGGCAGCCATTGTTTGCAATCATCTGAGCCCAAGTGTGCAGATACGATTATGACTCTGTGGGCGATTAATAAAATAAAAAAATTAAAAAGGAGTTTTATTTTAATCCTTGTTAATGCTGTAAAGGACTTCGACTTTTCTAATTTTTGTGCGTTTTAGGCAATTAAAATATTACTTGCTTCAACGGTGAAGGAAAACATCGTGAGGAATCCTGCATACCTGAGAGTTCTCCATAATAAATAAATAAATAATAAATATACTACGACAATACACGCATCGCCATCTAGCCCCAAAGTAAGCGTAGCTTGTGCTATGGGTACTAAGATAGCTGATGAATATTTTTTTTTATGAATATAATACACATAAATATTTATAATGTACAGATAAACGCCCAGACACTGAAAAACATTCATGTTCATCACACAAACATTTTCCAGTTGTGGGAATCGTACCAAAGACCTTGGACTCAGAAAGCAGGGTCGCTGCCCACTGCGCCACTCGGCCGTCAAAATATGTATAATGTTCTCAAAGTTGTGTGATTTCCACCAATGCGCACTGGGCCAGCGTTCAACATCATCATATTACATCCCTTTAGCGGCCCACTACAGGGGTCCCCTCCCACAATGAGAAGGGGCTAAGGCCGTAGACAACCACGCTGGCCCAGTTCGGATTGGTGGACTCCACACACCTTTGAGAACATTTTGGAAATCTCTCAGGTATGCAGGTTGAACCAAGTGATTTTTTAATTATTTAAAACGCACATAACTTAAAAAAAGTTAGAGGTGCGTGCTGGGATTCGAACTTGGCCCCCCGAAAGTGAAATCGAGCTCCAGCTTAATGGGCTGTCACCGTTACAGCCTACAAATCTGTTCAGAGACCAGTCACCGCTGGTACAAGCGCGGGAATCAAGCCACGTCCCGTTTTAAGCTGCATTACGTGATCACACCGCTGTAGCTTGAGCAGATATTATGTGTTGGCTGTCTGTCTGTTTGGTACAAACATGTTTTGAAAGCGATTTTCTTCATCCAACTATTATAAATGTATATAAATCTTATATAAATATTATAAATTGCTATAGTAAATGCAAACGTTTTTGTGTTTGTTTTTTGCTTATCTTGTTTTAATAAGCGGTAATAGCTCAGTAGGAAATTTCTAAATTATGTGCGTTTTAAACTTACAAATATGACTTTTTACAGACTTTTTATAAACAGACTTCTTTGTATGTATGGTATGAGTACTTTAACCATGTGGTACACAATTTGTGTTACAACAATATTTTTTTCCGCGCACGCTACGTAATAAATTTTAAAGGCAAAACATTGCTACTTTGGGTTAAATTATTGCAGTTTTAATTTTTTTTTAAAAACTTATGTTACTTCGTGATAGTTTAACTTTCTTTTGGCGAAGAAATAGTAAAAATTGGTCCAGTACTGTCGCTCTTTTCTTTTTATAATACTAGTAGGCATAGAAGAAGAAGAAGAAGAAAAAGTCTTTATTTCACATAAAAATTTAAAACCAGGTTTACAAAAAAAAAAACGATAATATACATATGCACAAAGGCGGCCTTATCGCTTGAAGCGATCTCCTCCAGACAACCTTTGGTTGAAGAAACATATTAGAGAAAACGGGATAGTGCAATACTTAAATTGTCCTAGTTATAAACGTTACATATACAATACATACTAATACTACATATATATAGTAAAACATATTTATTCATGTATATGTATATAAATAAATGTGCAATTAGTTTTCAGATTAACACTAACAGGCATTCATTCATTTCAATACAGGGGTTATTGAAATGAACAATCCACGTATATCTTTTAATTTAATAAACTTTTTTAACCGATAGCCATTTTATATTTTTAGGTACTCTTATTTGCAGCAACAGTTTTGAAGAAGATACACGAATATAATTGAAATTTTGTATTAAGTAATTTCTTCGACGGTGAAGGAAAACATCGTGAGGAAACCTGCATGCCTGAGAGTTATTTTCAATGTTCTCAAAGGCGAGTCCACCAACCCGCACTGGGCGAGCGTGGTGGACTACGGCCCAAACCACTTCTCATTATGTGAGGAGACCCGTGCCCTATTGTGGGCCGGAAATCAGTGGCGTGCCTACCCTCAGGGTCTTACAAAGCCTTAAGATAGGACCATTAAAGTTTTGTAATCAAAAATGTTGTGCTAAACAACTTGTGCATACCCTGGGTCCAAGGGCTATGCACGCCACTGCCGGTAATGGGTTGATATGATGATGATGATGAGTAAATAATCCTATTTATTTACTGTATAATAAAAGTTGCCTTATGTTCCCGCCATCTCTTGTGATTTGAACCGTAAAAAGAAATACGAGCTACGTATAACAGCATCAGAAAGCTTCTTAGACACCCCGAGTTAGAGATTTCTGTCGGGCGTGATAGAAATATTTATCAGAGGCGACAGCCTTACTATTTCAGAAAATTTAAAATGTAAAACGTCTGTACGGCGTTATGAAACGTGCATTTCGTTATTACACAAATATCCAGCTGTGACTTTAAGTGCTTTAGTGGATGTGTGCTTAAAATATTCCACTTTTAAAAAGGGAGGATTTACTGAAAATGCTCCGTTGAAAATTTTATAAAACTTTTGGGGAATAAGTAGGTCTTAATTTTATAAATTTTAAAGTGCATATTGCGGAACCGACGGGATTCGAACTGGCGACTCTCTGGCAATCGCGGACTAAGCGCTTTGACCACTAAGCTATGGCTCTCCGACCGCTGATGTCGAAATAAGTATATGCCTCTTATAGCGACTGTAGCGCCATCTAATAAACGTACTATAATGAACGAGAGATGAAAGTTTGCTTTTTTTATAACTTTATAATTTATATAAGGGTTTTTATCATTGATTTAATGTCACTGGTTTTTACCTACACTTGGAGGAAATATCAATTTTACAAATTTTAAAATGTATATATAATATAGGTCTTAATAGCTATAAATGTAAGATGAATATAATATATTTTTTTCATTATTTTTATTCCACTACAAGTTAGCCCTGGACAGCAATCTTACCTGGTTAAAATGATGCAGTCTTAGATTGTAACGTGCTAGCCTGTCAGGGGGTGTGGCAGTTATATTAATATAACTTTTGTTCAGGAAAACTGTTTGTTTTAATAGAAGATACATATACCTAACACTACTCTCCTTCTGGTGAAGCCGGGTAATAAAAGCGTTCTTTTTCGTTTCCTAATTTCACTTGAATGGTAGATACGACCTCCTAAAATGTAAGCTACAAAATATATGAAACAATAGAGAAAATGTTATTTTAACAGGTAAAAAAAAGGTAATTAACTTACACACCCATTTTTTCCGCATTTATGTAAAACCTTTTTTTCATTACTTCGACACAGATAATTGAAGATTTAGACGGAATACATACTTGTGAATAGTAGGAAACAGTGAGCGTTATGTGGTTGACATTCAATCAACTCGTACTTAACACTTTTTTTATTTTTGATACAAATCGTTAATATGTGAAACACAGATGGTTTTCTGGCACGTATTATTTCCTGAACTTCAATAATGAATTTGCATTTTCTGGGTAAAAATGCTCCAACCTAGACCTCAAAACTGCAAAATAGTCTTTAAGCGCAAATTAAATTAAAACACATCAAGATGTCCATCCATTAGTAAAAGAGCTGCTATTGGAATTATTATGTCTTTTGATTTTGCAGAGTTGGCATGGAACTCATAATCGCTAAGTGTGTGCGTGTGATATGCTAAAATTAAACTTAAAATGCGCGTCAAACTAATTCTAATCATCCTCTATGCATATTTATTCCTAATCCTAAGGTTGCCTGGCAGAGATCGCTACTTAGCGATAAGGCCGCCTTTTGTATCCTGCTTCATTATTCATGTGTTTGTTCTTGTTTTTTTCTTTTTCCTGTGTGTTTGTACACAAATAAATAAATAAATAAATATTTAGTATCTTTCGTCTAATGATGCAGTCGTATGTTTGTTTGCTTATTACTATCTTATTTTAGTAAGCGGTGATTGCTCAGTCGATAGGACTTTTCTAAGTTATGTGCGTTTTAAGCATTCAAATATCACTTTTTACAGACTTTTTATAAACAGACTTTTTTAATGAACTTTATAGACAAAACTTTGCTACTGTAGCGTACAGCGCTATAGCTTTCATAAACCAACGGATTAAGGGTTGTTAGATTGGTCTTGTGATGTTGGTTGGATGTGCGATCACGATCTGGCCACTTGTTTTATCGGATGTGTTGGATGTGTTTAGAGCGTGTAAAAATCCGTCGTTCGTTTGTTTTGATTTGTGCTGCTCTTTTACTTTGCAATACAGACACGCGAGCATGTCCTGACGGAAGTTTCAGCGCTTAAAAAATATAACTCGGCTTTTGATCTCGGCTTATCCAAACGTGTTCCATTTATTGGTCCGCTCGCTGTCTATTTTTTTCAATTAATCTGTGGTACGACTCTGGAGAGATTCCATTAAAGCATTACTTGGGTAAATAAAAAGGAAAGTCGAACAGTTTTACAGAAATAAATATAATTAAGAAATTGTTCAAAGGGAATATCAACGTTGTATAAATGTTTTGTGAAATGGTTAAAGAGAATATTATTTTACCATACCTGTCAGCATCACATGAACTTGAGGGTTCCGGAATGCATATAAATTCTATTCTAACGGGATGTCTTATATCCATACTAATATTATAAATGCGGAAGTGTATCTGGTTGTTTATTTGTTTGTGTGTTACCTATATGCGGCTAACATCACCGCTGATCTTGATGAAATTTTAGAGAACATAGAGATGCAATGAGACCTCCCTTCTACTTCAGAGAGAAGGGAGGTCATAAAGCGACTACTTCGATGGTCTAGTGGTTAACTTGTTCAACGATCACGAGATTCTAATTTCATTTCCCAGGTTCGATTACCGGGTTAAGTTCAAAGGCAGATTATTTAAAAAAAAATCTCAGTATCCGCTCATTGTTAGGTAATTAGTAGTGTCTTCCCTCTTACCTCTAAAATCACGTTAAAATTTCAGGTTATTAATAGATAACGCAAAAAAAGGCCCTATAGATTTATGACATAATAAAATGTTTGTAAAGCTATAATATAAACAAAAAAAAATCACAAACATAATATTATGTTAAGCACACCTACTCGTGATGGAGCAGCGTGGTGGGTCTATGCTCTTAAACCTAATAGACTTATCTAGATGTTTTCAGAGAGAGAGAGTCTCAGCAGTGCGACTTTAATTAGAACAGAATTGAAACAAAGAACAGAAAGAATACCAAAATACAGGTATAAACCGCAGAAATTAGAAAATACAGAAACCTAGTACACGACTTATATTGAAGCATCAAAAACCGGTCCACTTTAGTAGTGTTTCTCGAACAGGCGACACTAGACACCTACTTACATTTAGCATTCTTCATTCTTCATTCCGCTTAGCAGTAGACGGTAATTATTTTACCTCAAATATTGTACATGTTTACCATAAAATGGGGAAACCAGGAAAGTTTGTGAGCTAGCTTCATTCCGCGGGTGTGAAGTGAAGCGTGCGCGGGACGTTTTCACTGTTTTTGGACACAATGCACTGCATGCAATAATGGATGAATGAGGGTTCTGTATGTTGTTAATTCTATGGCTAGATGTAGCAAAAACATGTACAATAACCTCATTAGTCTATTGGCGTGGTGGTTGGTCTACTTAGGATTACAAGTCCTATCTTATTATGTATGGTATTCCACTTACTATCTTGTATGGTATTCTACTTATTAGGTGGACCCTCTGTTTGGCCAAATTCAAATTCAAAAATATTTTATTCATTTAGACCTTATCACAGGCACTTATGAAGCGTGCGCACATGCAATAATGGATGAATGAGGGTTCTGTATGTTATTAAATCGGTGGTATAAACGTATATTTATATTATTAGAATAGATTATATAGTTCGATGAGCTAAGTGGAGTCTTTTCAAGCCCTTATGATCCGTTCCCTCGAATATAATTTGTATATTTACGACCCTACGAGTATTATTATCCTACCGATGGAGCCAGGAGGGGAATAATTGGAGCACTACTTCTCACGGTCTAATTCCCGCTGGAGGGCGTATTTCATATTTATAGATGTCAATTGTGTACTTGAAGCTGTAGACATTGTTATTTTAATGATAGTAAATACAAATGTTGTTTCATTTATTGTGTAGTACAAAAAAAATCCCGGTGGATACACAGAATTAAGAACACACAGAAACCGTGTACACAGTGGCGTGCATAGAGGGTATGCAAAGGGTATGAATAAATGAATAAATATACTACGACAATACACACATCGCCATCTAGCCCCAAAGTAAGCGTAGCTTGTGTTATGGGTACTGAGATAGCTGATGAATATTTTTTTATGAATATAATACACATAAATACTTATAATATACAGATAAACACCCAGACACCGAAAAACATTCATGTTCATCACAAAAATACTTTCCAGTTGTGGGAATCGAACCCACGACCTTGGGCTCAGAAAGCAGGGTCGCTGCCCACTGCGCCACTCGGCCGTCATTATATAAATGTATGTAGATGATATAAAATGAAGAAAATCTCCAGTAAAAATTACAAAAAACTTAAGGTTATAAATACTTATGCAATACAATGCCTATGCATTGCAAAATTTATAAAAACCGTACCCTTAAGTATTTATAACTCGTACTGGAGATTTTCTTTATTTTGCATCATCTGCATACCCTGTGTAAACCCTCTATTCACGCCACTGCGTGTAAACGACTAATATTGAACCATCAAAACCACTCCATTTTATTAGTGTTCCTCGGACAGGCGACACTAGACACTTACTTCCATTTAACAGTAATTATTTTACCTCTAATATTTTACCATAAAATGGAGAAAACAGGAAAAGTTTGTGTGCTAGCAACATTCCGCGGGTGTGAAGTGAGACGTGCGCGGGGCGTTTTCAGTATTTTGAATTAAATGCACTGAATGCAATAATGGTTGAATGAGGGTTCTGTATATTCTTAATTCTATGCGTAGATGTATTATAAATATGTAAAACATCCTCGTTGGTCTAATAGCGTGTTTTACTTAAGATTGCAAGTTCTAGGTTCGATAACGAAGGGGTCTTAAATTTTTTAGGTATCGGTGCCAATTCTGCTATATACATTTTTTAGCAGTAAAAGAGTTTATGTGACAGTGTTCGTACGGGGAAGTACCTCCACCATGTTTCTTTACAGCAAAACAGCTGTGGGCCTATCTAAAGGGCGTGGTTTCCGGTAAGGCTAAAATGTTTTATTAATGTTGACCTTATCACAGGCGCGTATAAAGCGTGCGAGCATGTGATCCTTAATATAACAACGTTTTATATAAACTTTAAACTTATACACCTTATGGATTTCATCTGGTAATTTGTTATAAAATCATATACAATTTCCGTTATATGAATAACTAATTTTCTGCAACCTAGTAACTGCACGAAAAGTATATTTTTACTTTATTTTCAAATTTAGCTATATTTTATGTATATTCATTAAATATTCAAATATCATGAATATACATAAAAATATAACAACTCATTACCGGCCCACGGGTCACCTTCCACAACGAGGAGGGGTTAACGCCGTAGTCCATCACGCTGGCCCAGTGCGGATTGGTGGGTTTCACCCTCCTTTGAGAACATTGCGTAAAATTCTCAGGCGTGCAGGTTTCACGATGTTTTCCTTCACCGTTAAATTGACGAGTCCAAATTTGGACTTTTCACAAAATCATTTTCGGAAATTTTGGGGGTTTCGCTCCATAGCAAACATGACACTCCAAGAAACCAATAATCCATCAAGCACAATATATATATTTTATAATGTTATTTATACGAATATTATAAACCAACCAGAACTGCGCCTCTGAGATCACTCAGTGTTTATGTCATGTTTGTATATAAGTAAATAATTGAATCTTAGAATAGTAGAATTTAAACCAACATAAGTGAAATGCTAGTGAAAAATAAAACAATAAGATAAAAATAAAATCATTAAATATCATAACCATCAGTTGAGAAGTAATAAATGCAAATTGCGTTACCAGGGTTCCAGAAACCAGCAAAAGTGAACTCAATCCCAGCGCTGTGACTTTTTGAAAGTTTTTATACGAATTACATTCTAAAAAACTAAATATTGTATAATGTTATTTATACGAA
Source organism: Pararge aegeria (assembly GCF_905163445.1). Lineage (NCBI taxonomy): Eukaryota > Metazoa > Arthropoda > Insecta > Lepidoptera > Nymphalidae > Pararge > Pararge aegeria. The sequence continues at coordinate 2,453,717 of NC_053193.1, forward strand.
TATTATAAAACAACCAGAACTGCGCCTCTGAGGTCACTCAGTATTTATGTCATGTTTGTATATAAGTAAAGAATTTAATCGTACTAGAGTAGAAGTTAAACCAACATTAGTGAAATGCTAGTAAAAATTAAACAAGAAGAAGATAAAAATGAAATCATTAAATTCATTAAATATCATCAGTTGAGAAGTAATAAATGCAAGTTGCATTACCAGGGTTCCAGAAACCAGCAATAGTGATCTCATTCTCAGCGCAGTGACCTTTCTTGAAATTTTTATACGAATTACATTTACAAGCCATATACATGACATTACATTCTAAAAAACTAAATCTTAACTTAATGCTATTTATACGAATATAATAAAGTAAACAGAACTGCGCCTCTGAGGTCACTCAGTATTTATGTCATGTTTGTATATACTCGTAAGTAAAGAATTTAATCTTACTAGAGTAGAATTTTAACAAACATTACCTCCTTCTATTGTTGCACGTAGCAAGACTGGTAAGGGGAATTTACTTGAGGTTTTTTCCCGCTAGTAGCAAATACATTCACATTTTCCTCAATTGTTACGTAATTTAAAACTCTTATAGAATCCTACTTACCTTTTTTTCATTCTTGGAAGAGCAGGTATTATTTTATAAGTCATTGGTTACCACTTACCAGCTTTGTAACCAACCAAATGCTAGCCTTAGTCTATATTGTCTATATCTATACTAATATTTTAAAGAAAAAAAAAATGTTTGTTTGTTTGTTCCGAATAGGCTCTGAAACGATTGGACCGAATTTAACAATTTCATTACCAATAGAAAAATAAATTACCAGTAAGTAACATAAATATAATTCATTAAAAAAAATTAAGATCTTTAAGCAAATTTTAATAATTTAAAAAGTAACAATATTTTGCCTAGAAAAATATCTTCAAGAAGCGTTTGTTGCGAACCCTTTCTTATCTATGAATTGTTATAGTACGTAGTATACAGCATTAATATGTATATACTTTTAGATATATTATGTATAATATGTGTAATATTAGGATTTATGAGTAAGTAGTTTATTATTATTTTATATATATATATATAATATTTTATTAAACATAAATTGTACCAACCCGTTTCTTCGTTTTTCCTAACGTCAAGATTGTCTGGCAGAGATCTCTGGAGCGATAAGATTGCCTTTGCACGCGCCATTATCTATTTTGATTCTTCTGCATTATAAGTATTTACTTTGTATAAAATATTTGTGTGCAATAAAGTTTTAAAACAAAAAACAAAAAAATAATTATTTGACGTGGGGTAATATTAAATATTTAACGTACAAGTTCACACGAAATATATCTAACTTTGATAGCTAAACCATAATAGCAGCTTTAAGAGGTAGCCAATACAGAGTTACGGCACGACGCTTTAGTTCACGTATTGAAACGCTAGTAACAAATAAAACAAGAAGAAGTAAAAAATAAATATCATAACCTTTAATTAAAAATTTAATTAATTTAATTAATTAAATATCATAACCATCTGTTGAGAAGTAATAAACACCAGTTGCGTTACCAGGGTTCCAGAAACCGGCAATAGTGACCTCATTACCAGCGCAGTGACCTTTCTTGAAATTTTTATACGAATCACATTTCCAAGCCAAATACCAGTTGGGATTACTTACAGAGGCTGTCCAAATGTCTATGCACGCTCTATGGTTACATTTGGCGGCTTTCGAAGAGTCGAAGATGCCTGGTAAGAACGGCGTTTTACAGTTAGGTTGGCTCTGACCTTTTTTATTCACAAAGAAGTCTATATCTCCCAACACACTGGTGCTGCCTAAACCTCCAGCGTTACAGTGGTACACTTCGACGTACTCCGCAACACCGGACCTAATTTGCTCTTGTATCAAACTGTTTGAAAAGCATGGTCCAGCCGGGTCCAATGCTGTGATTCTATTGATTTTAGAGCCAGTCCGTTCGTAGAAAATTTCACCAGCATTACCGAGAATTTGGGAGCCTAGACTATGGCCAATACAATGCATGCTTTTCGGGCTTATACCTCCATCTTTTAAGCCAGCCAACATTTGTGCCAATGCTTTCCCAATATAGTGGACATATCTGACTGATCGCTCGTAGCTTTTGATTTGTCCTTGGTTGTCATTGGTGTACGGGGAATGGTCCAGGATTATCAAGTAGCTATTGGGATAGTTTCTGAAGGTGTCTCGAACGCGTTCCTCAGTTCTTTTGTTGATATTAGACTTGTATCCTGCCACGAAGATAATGAATTTCCTCGTTTTGTCGAGTTCCTTTATAGCGAGGATTCCTTTAGCCGCATTGTCGATCGTGAAGGTTTCGACGTCATTTCGGGGAAAGTCGTAAAAATAGACGTCGATACCGCTGACATCCAAGTTTAGAGTCCTGTCGTGCTCACCTGTGATCATAAAATGAAGAGATATTTTATTTACGTCAATCTCGATTTTATTTACCGAAGGCTTGGAATACCTTACTTAAACAATATCTCATATAGGTATAGTGCGGCGAATTTATCCGTTCAAAAATAAAATTTTAAATTTTTTAAAATTTTAGTTTAGGTTAGGTTTTTATTTACCCCTTCATTAGGCGAACTTTTGGTAGATAAGATATAGCTGAAGATAGACCAATATCGTATTTATATTAAATTTATATGCATAAGTCAACCGCCTCGTTTATAGTATACATTAATAGCATCTGTCCTTAAAATTAAAATTTATTTATTTCTATGAGACTTAGTCTATAAAAACTCTTGGAACGACAACTTGTAGTGTGGTAGTGACTATACCACCAGTTCGAAAGACAAATTCTAACGAAGAAAAGTCCGCAAGTAACTTAGTATTTTCTTTTCCCAACATCAACAATTTAAAATGTCACATTAATTTTCCTATTTTGTGGGAGATGAAAGAAGAGCCGGATGCTTCCAAGCAACCTTGTCACAAAAAAGTTATTAACGGTATAGTAACCCGTAACGCTGTAATAAATCTATTGTATTAGGTACATTGTTTGATTGGTAGGTCCTAATTTACCCTACAAATTATATTATATATAAATATATAAATATACTACGACAATACACACATCGCCACTTAACCCCAAAGTAAGCGTAGCTTGTGTTATGGGTACTAAGATGACTGATGAATATTTTTATGAATTATATGTACATAAATACTTATAAAATACATATAAACACCCAGACACTGAAAAACACTTAATGCTCATCACACAAACATTTTCCAGTTGTGGGAATCGAACCCACGGCCTTGGTCTCAGAAAGCAGGGTCGCTGCCCACTGCGCCAGTCGGCCGTCAAATAACAGCATATTATATCCCACGAATTATTGTTTTTACCTTTCACAGACAATAAGCAGATGCCACTTGTGATATCCATTTCTAGTAAATCTATTGTACTCGTATATCCTCGTTTTGTTTAAAAAGACTTTTGTCTTACAAATGCTATATTTATCTCAATATATTGTGAAGCTCTTGTAAGTATACCTATTTATTACATCCACCTACGTCCTACACTTTTAGACTATATAAAAATACTTGTACTTAAATACTTCAATAAATACGAGAATATGCAAAATGTATAAACGTGGTAATCTCGGGAATTACCTACCCGCCATATAAATATTTGTCAGGTAGATACATAACATTTGTGCGGAGTATAAAAATGGCTCTTTGTTTAAGTGTGACACAGCTCAAACATAGCGATGTCGACCTAGATTGAGATGAGCACATGTAAATACAAATAAAGTAATAAGTACAAACTAAATAAAAATTGATAGCCAACATATTTTTTATACAAACAATTTCAATACAGATTTTTTTTTGAAACGAGACACAAAACAAAGCTCGTATGGTTATTTGAACACTATTGTTCAAATAACCATACGAGCTTTGTTTTGTGTCTATACACAAAAATTAATTTCATCCTCCATTTTACAGGGGTTGGATTTTTACTTATCATTTATTTATTTTAAAACTAAAATAAAAATTAAAATTGGTTTACGTTGAGTTATCGTACCTACTGCATACACAAAAAAGACAATCAAATAAGCAGTTCCTCCATTTTTAAAGAATAAGTTTACTCTAGACGACTTCGCTAGTCCAGCGTTGTGATCCTATTAATGAAAGGTACCGGGTTCAATCGCCGGTGGGAATCATAATTTGAAATTACTGGATTTTCGTCGGCATGCTCTGGTGCGAGGTTTTGGCCATGTCTAGTTACTACCCTAATAATAAAGACCTCCCAGCGATTATTGTTCCACACAGACACCTGTTAGGGGTAATATCATACTGCCATAGCCAAAAACGTTTACCGTTCTACCATCTTAGACTGCTTTATCACATACCACCAGTTGAGATTGCATTCCAGGGCTAAATTTTAAGGGATAAGAATAACCAAAAGCAACTAGGTATAAACAGTATATATAGCTCAAGGGGTAGAACTGCGACGTGGCTCTAACTTATACCTTATATATTTGCTCTGTATATATTTGTATATATTAATATATATATATATATATATTTGTATATATATATTTATGCATATATATTTATATTGTATGTATTTATTTCTATATTATTTGTATTTGTATTAGCTATTTGTGTATTATTGTTGATGTAGTTTATGTTAAGACATATTTTTAAAATTGCACTTTTCCGTTTTCTTTTAATCATTTTCTTCTTTCATTAAGGGTTGTCTGGAGGAGATCGCTTAAAGCGATAAGACCACCTTTGCGCATTTTTATTTTTCTAGTATAAATGTTTTCAAAATATGTTATCTTTATCCCTTAATTGTGTGCAATAAAGAATTTATCTATCTATCTATCTTATTTAAATTATTTGCGTTTTATTTATATATAGTTTTATAGGAGAACCGTGTTGTGTGACATGTGTAGTGGGCCGGTAAAGGGTTCATATGAACAAACAGCCGACCTAGTAATATCTAGCAGCTAATATTACCCCCGTTACAGTAACGTAAGTGGCATTACGAGAATTTCTAAATGAGCTTAGAAGTACAGATTTCAGCTTGTTATATAATTAATGAATGTCACTTGGGAGTAAGGAAGCTTAAAATAGGTCGAGTAACTACGTACTAACGTAAATAATAGGAATTCAAACGTAAGCTAGACGTAGTAGAGCAAGCGATATATACAACTGACCCCACTTCTCTTTCCGCGGGTCTCGTACGAGGTGACTAAGGGAATATAAAGGAGAACCGGCAGTAATGTCCTCTGTTCTACTACTACCATCTACTGCGCACACACTCAGCTTGATGATTATGAGCAAACCCTCAAGATGGGAGACGCGTTTAGTCTAGCACTGTATCGTGAGATGCCTTTAGGCACTGTTATAGGACTGTCCAGGACTGTTTCGGACTATTGATGTAAATTACCAACATAAAGAAAAACACATCTATCATCATCATCATCATCATCATCACTTTAACCCATCACCAGTCCACTACAGGACACGGGTCTCCTTAAACAATGAGAAGGGCTTAAGGCCGAAGTCCCCCACGTTGGCCCAGTGGCCATTGGTGGACTCCACATACCTCTGAGAACATTATGGAGAACTCTCAGACATGCAGGTTTCCTCACGATGTGATCTTTTAATTACTTAAAACGCACATAACTTAGAAAAGTTAGAGGTGCATGCTGGGATTCGAACTCGGCCCCCTGAACGTGAAGTCCAGCTCCTACCCAATGGGCTATCAACGGTTCCTATGCCCGCAGTGAAGGGTATGTGTGATTAATTAAAAACGACTTAATATTATATGCGTTCACATAAAACGACGTTCATGTATTGTTAAATTGACAACTTGGCGCGGTGGCCATATTGGATTGAAGTTCACTGCTGGACATAGGTCTTTTGTAGGGAGTTCCAAAATCCACGGTCGCTTTTTTCCAGCGACTCCCAGCAACTTTTTGATGTCGTCTGTCCTCCTCGTTGGGGGCCGACCAACGCTGCGTTTACCAGTGCGTGGTTGCCATTCTAGCACTTTCGAACCCCAACGTCCATCGTTTCTCCGAGCTATGTGCCCAGACCATTTCCACTTCAGCTTTGCGACTCGCTGAGCTATGTCGGTAACTCTAATTCTTCTACGGAACATCCATACATCTATACATATATACAGTCATAGATTGTTATACGCGTTACGCTCTCTCACACACACTTCAGCCTTCCATTCGGAGGAGCGTTTTCGAATTCCGGCAAGCATCTCTAAGTTTTCGGAGTAATGTGCGTTTTTAAATTAAGCAATTAAGTATCACTTGCTTTAACGGTGAAGGAAAACATGTTGAGGACGTCAAAGGCGTATGAAGTTTACGAATACGCACTTCGCCTGCGTACTATGGCGTAAACCCATCTTATTCGGAGACTCTTGCCCCGTAGTGGGTCGGTAATTGGTCGAAATGATGACGATAGTATTAATTTTGGATGGATGAATGCATGTCGAAATATATTCTTCAGTATGTTTTAAGAGACTTTGGGACCGTGGGGTCCGGAGGCAAGAGCCCTTTTCAAAGAATTATCGAAAAGGGTTATCGAGTCTACCGGTGATCCTAGAGCGGGCAGTTAACTTGGCCAACGAATTAGTTTGGCCGTCCAAAGGGGCAATGCTGCCAGCATCTTAGGAACTGTGCCTCGCTGCGGTGGTTTCGAAGACGTTTTAGATTTTATTTAGTTTTAAATAGTTTATTTTAGGTTATATTTATAAAACAATAATTTTAAAGAATAAATACATATTCGTTTTAAAGTATGAATAGTGTTAAATGCAAGTGATCTTATTTCTATTTGATGATGTTATCACTTAACTTAGTGGTAAAACACAATATTATTACCACAAGAAACTTACATTTGATTAAATTCGACCGCAAAGCAATTTGAAATGGTCCATACTTTTCCAAGTCCCCGCGTCCCCATGAATAGGCGTTCGAAAACAAGAACAAAAGCACAGCAACTGTCAGCTTCATCATAAAAGTTGTTTGAACAAAACAAATTCACTAAAAACAATTACGTACGTGTGCTAAAGAAATTCACCACACTCGAAAAAGTGTCTTACAATCATTCATAAACAACTCTGAGTTCTAAATTTCTATTCTAAAACAAAATTTGAAAGAAAATTAAAAAAAAAATTACAATTGTATAGTAGTCTCTGAATTCCTTCATTAAATATATTTTATTTCGTTAACCACAAACCGTTTGTTAATTAGTCATAGTTAAACATTTAAGTGCCACAATTTTTTTTAACTAATATTTAAAAAAACTAAACGAATAAAGAAAAAAAAAGAAATTGCATGTAATAAATGTTTTTAATGATTTGTCGGTATCAAACAATTTAGCGCGATCTTGTACTTTATGTCTGTATTATTCTGATGAAAACAAATAAGTGACACAAACAATAATAATTGTTCTATAAAAAAACTAAACACACGCTCCTAGTCGCTCGATGTGACCAGACTGAATGTAGGCGGTCAATGCCAAGTACTTTTAACTTTAACGAGATAGATCAGTGACGTCAGACATTTGTTGTCATATTGTGTCACGCCCTCAACACGTTGCGATTGTGATTCATGTAGGTATAGTACGGCCGTTGAAAGAATGCGTTCGTGACAAGTCGAGATTGAAAGGATTCTGAAATGGCATTGCTAGACGATAAAAAAGTTATAATTCCTTATTTCTTTTTATTGCTTGCCTGCTTTGTGACCTGAGCTTAGTTTATATCTTTTGAACACAGGAAATTAAAAAAAAAGTTAGATAATATATCTAACTACATAGCTAAGCCACAATAGAAGCTTTAAGAGGTGGCTTATATAAAATTACGTCGCGACGCTTTAGTTCACGCGGTGAACAGCTAGTAAAAATAAAACAAGAAAATAAAAAAAACTAATTTAATTAATTAAATATCATAACCCTCAGTTGAGAAGTAATAAACACCAGTGGCGTTTCCAGGGTTCCAGAAACCACCAATAGTAACATCATTCTTAGCACAGTGACCCTTTTTAATTTTTTTATAGGAATCACATTTCCAAGCCAAATACCAGTTGGGATTACTTACAGAGGCTGTCCAAATATCTATACATGCTCTATGGTTACATTTGGCGGCTTTCGAAGAGCCGAAGATGCGTGGTAAAAATGGCGTTTTACAATTAGGTTGGCTCTGACCTTTTTTATTCACAAAGAAGTCTATATCTCCCAACACACTGGTGGTGCCTAAACCTCCAGCGTTACAGTGATAAACTTCGACGTAATCCGCAACACCAGATCTAATTTGCTCTTGTATCAAACTGTTTGAAAAACAAGGTCCAGCTGGGTCCAAACCTGTGATTCTATTGATTTTGAAACCCGTAATTTCATAGAAAATTTCACCAGCATTGCCGAGAATTTGGGCGCCTAGACTATGGCCAATACAGTGCATGAATTGCCTCCTCCTTCTACTAGGCCAGCCAACATTTGTGCCAACGCTTTTCCGATGTAGTAGACATATCTGACTGATCGTCCGTAACTTTTGATTTGCCCTTCGTTATCATTTGTGTACGCGGAATGGTCCAGGATTATCAAGTAGCTATTCGGATAGTTTTCGAAGCTTTCTCGAACGCGTTCCACGGTCCTTTTGTTAGCATTGTATCCTGCCACAAAGATAATGAATTTCCTCGTTTTGTCGAGTTCTTTTATAGCGACGATTCCTTTAGCCGCATTGTCGATTGCAAAGGTTTGCACGTCATTTCGGGAAAAGTCATAAAAATAGACGTTGATACCGCTGACATCCAAGTTTAGATTCCTGTCGTGCTCACCTGTGATTATAAAATCCTTGCCTTTAACAGTATCTCACATCTTCATCATATCAATATAATAAATCAAAATCGAATCCACAATACGTTGGAGTATAGTAGTATTTTATATAACTGATATTTATTCTATTTGATGATACGTTATCAATTAACTTATATTATTTAGTAGGATTGTGGTATTGGAAGGGTAGTTTTAAGGGAGTGACAGAAGCCATCGTCTGAAAACAATAATATAACCACAAGAAACTTACATTTGATTAAATTCGACCGCAAAGCAATTTGAAATGGTCCATACTTTTCCAAGTCCCCACGTCCCCATGAATGGGCGCTCGAAAAGAAAAACATAAGAAGAGCAGCTGTGAGCTTCATCGCAAGAAGTTTTGTGACCAAAACAAATCCACTATAAATAATTTCGTGTCCTAAAGAGAATTTCTTTAGGACACGAAATTATATATACCACATTTAAATACGTGTACCACAAATATATTTTTTCTTAAAAAATGTAAAGCTATTTATAATTTGAAAAAAAACACAATTTTGTAGTAGTATTGACTGCAAAACGTTTGGTTGGATACGTCTCTGAAATCCGTTATTAATTATACTTTATGTCGTTAACCACAAATCGTTTGTTAATTGGTTATAGTTTAATGTTTAAATATCACAAGAAACTTGATATTGAACTAATTTACTTACATCGGTTTACAATAATAATTAATTATAATCACAAAGGAAAGTTTTAAATTATATAATTTTTTAAATTATATTAACATTGAATTCATAATTTGTTATTATCACTCAACTCTCAAACATTTGAGTTCATTTTAGATATATTTAGTTTGGGATTAAATAATTTTATTCAAAAATATCTATTATGAAAAAATAACCAAAATAATGTTATCATAAATGGTTAATACCTTGCATAAAATTATGTAATAAAAATATGAAATAAGTTTATATGATTGGCTGGTTTCAAACAATTGAGTGCAATCTTGTACTTTAGGTCTTTACATCCTAATGTAAGCAAACAAGTGTTACAAACCTAATAAAAATAACCAAACACACGCTCCTAGTCGCTCAATGTGACCTGACTGAATGTAGGCGGTCAATGCCAGGTGCTTTTAACTTTAACAAGATTAGTGACGTCAGACATTCGTTGTCATATTGTTTGAAATGCCGTAGATATAGTGCATTCCTGACAGTTCGAAATTGAACTGACGAAGTAACGATAGAAATATTATATTGCTCGCTTCTTCTACTAACGAATAACTATTATTCTTAAAATCTATATTATTATGTCAACTTACAATTTTTTTGTGAATTAATAAAAAAATAAAATAAATTTAGTCTTCCTAAAATTGAGAAAAAATATTTTAGTAAAATATTTTACTGCGCCGTTACAAGATATATGGAACCAGTAGCAGATTTCCTCAAGGGCCCAGTTGGCTCAGACCTGATGATAAATACAAATAACTAAAAGTACCGTTTTGTTTCTATATACATTTATTTATTGTCTTTATTTGTTCTACAACAAGTTTTAATTAATTGGTTATTTAATAGTTAACTAGTTTGTTTCTAGTCTAATATGATGGACGCTTCATACTTATTTTTCTTTTTCTTTTCTTCATACTTTTTTTGCTAAGACTGCAAACACGCCAATGTCAATAACGAATTATTTCTGCGGTCGTAGTATAGTTACGGTATAATATGGCGTTCAATAAGGTTCTATAGGACTTATGTAGATATATGTCTTTATTGTTATTTAAAGCATCGCTGCAAAACATATTCAGCATCTCACTGTCAACCTTAGTCATTTTCGAAATCATTTAATGAACGTTTTATTATTAATTATTTATGTAATTAACAGTTCGACACGTGAAAATTCTACAAAGGCTTAAAATTTTTTTTTTTTTGATTTTTCGTGACACCATTTAGTGACGAAGTTTAACACAATTTCTCTGCCACCGGGAAGTACCTATAGTATCTTGGGATAGATGAAAATTCAAGCGGTTATAGTGGATGAAACTACGGTTTAAGTTTCGGGGGACCGAGTTTAATCCTTAGCACACACCTCTAAATTTTCGGAGCTATGTGCGTTTTAAGCACATATTATTTGTAATTTCTTGAAAATACATGCAAAATAACCAGAGGAATGCCATCGAGAGATTTCCAGCCAAAACGCTGATGCTTCTTAGATACAATCACTAACTAGTATTAAGAAAAATACAGTCTAGTTAAATTTTGTAAACAACAGCTTTGTAAATGGAATGAAGGAGTGAAGAATCGTCATCATCATCATCATATCAACCCATCACCAGTCCACTACAGGGCACGGGTCTCCTTAAACAATGAGAAGGGCTTAAGGCCTAAGTCCCCCCCGTTGGCCCAATGCGGATAAGTGGACTCCACATACCTTTGAGAACATTATGGAGAACTCTCAGACATGCAGCTTTCCTCACGATGTGATATTTTAATTACTTAAAACGCGCATAACTTAGAAAAGTTAGAGGTGCACGCTGGGATTCGATCTCGGCCCTCTGAACGTGAAGTCGAGCTCCTATCCACTGGGCTATAAACGGTTCCTATAACCGCAGTGAAGGATATGTGTGATTAATTAAAAGTGACTTAACATTATATGCGTTCTTAGCCACCACGAAAACGACGTACGACGAGTTGTCAATTTAACAATACATGTATTGTTAAATTGACAACTTGGCGCGGTGGCCATATTGGATTTTAAAATATTGTATAGTTTTTAGCCAGCTCAAAAACTCTGAAAATAACGTCACATCATACAATCTATAGCGCAATTTCTAAACAGGTACAATCTCTTGCAAGTTTACACAGACTAGATAACTACATAACAGTTTTGTAAACAACACGAGACAATGAAGGATATGCGTGGGTTATCATACAGCACACGTTAGATAAAGTGCTGCTTCTGATTGGCTGATATTTTGAGACTGCAATTGATAACAGAGACACTAACAGATACGAGCGTTTTATGTCTTGGTCATACAGTGGAAGTGAGGAAATCATCGATAAGTATACAAACTCCGAACTGCTTTGCTGTCTTTGTTGTGCTTTTGTTGGGTACTAGGGTTTTCTGTCAAGAAATTCTCATGATTAGCTCTTAAGGAAATTCTATTTTGAACATTCAATTTTGAATTATTAACATGAGGGAATAATCATTTAAACCTGCAAATTACCTTTAGGCAGAATGGAGGCTGTGCTGTAAATCCTTTCTCTTAACAGAGAAAAAGTTCATTCATTAATAGTAATCTTATCTTATGCTTTTAATAATGTTGATCATGATCTACTTTTAACTATTTTATGTTCTCTTAACATATCTCCTAGTGTCATTGACTGGTTTCATAGTTACTTGCACGGCCGCCGGCAGCGGATACGGATTGAAAATACATATTCAGAATGGTGTCCAATAAATGCCGGTGTGCCCCAAGGTGGCGTGTTGTCTCCTCTCCTGTTTTCAATTTTCATTAGTTCAATTACTCAGAATTTATCCTCTCTCTACCACCTGTATGCAGACGATCTACAGATATATACCCAATCTAAGTTGCAAGATCTACCCCTAGCGATTGAACAAGTAAATAAGGACTTAGAAGCTGTTGTACAATGGAGTAGATCTTATGGACTCAGGGTAAATCCATCTAAAACAAAAATAATTATAATAGGCAGTCAGAATTTAATTTCACGGATAGATTGGACTACCCTACCTTCTGTTGTTTTTGATGGAGTCCAATTACAATTTAGTGACACAGTCAAGAATCTTGGGGTTGTTTTTGACAGATTTCTTTCTTGGGTTCCCCAGATTAGTGAGGTGAGCAGGAAGATGTTTGCAGCTGTAGGTTCTCTTCGGCGATTAAGTAATTTCCTTCCCATACCAACTAAAATTGCGCTAGCTCAATCTCTCCTCTTTCCAATTCTTGATTACGCTGATACTTGCTATCTTGATTTAACTATGGAGCAATTTAATAAACTCGAGCGCATTCAAAATCTTTGCATACGGTTCATATTTGGCCTTCGTAAATATGACCACATTTCAGAATTTCGCGACAAACTCGAGTGGCTTCCAATTCGCCTTCGCAGGAATATTCATATTCTTTCTCTCTTATACTGTGTTCTGTTCAATCCAGCTACTCCTCCTTATCTTAAAGAACGGTTTGAGTTTCTCAGTGATTCTCACTGTCGCTCTCTCCGTTCTGAAGATAATCTTATACTAAAAATTCCTTCCCATAGTACTTCTTTCTATTCTAAATCCTTTTCAGTTGGAGCTGTTCGGCTATGGAACTCTCTCCCCTTTCAAATTAGGCGCGCGCAGTCACTACAAATTTTTAAAAGACTCCTTAAAAAACATTTTATGCCACCCTAATTCGTCATTTTTTTTTTTTTTTTGCTTCGGAGTCACTTTTCTTTGTGTTGTTGGCTTGTACTTTGTATGATATAGTAATTGATATATATATTTATTTTTAATTTGTTAACTGCTCTTCTCCTGTGTACAACCTAACCCTTAAGTCTGTGTTTTTTTTTTTTGTTTTTTCCTTTCCTTGATTGGGTTGCCTGGCAGAGATCGCTTTTTAGCGATAAGGCCGCCCATTGTACCTGTGTCTTATTGTGTTGTTTTTGTTTATAATTTAATTTCTGTTAGGTGTACAATAAAGCGTATTTTCATTTCATTTCATTTCATTTCATCTTAATATTAATAATATTTACGAAAATATTAAGAACAAAATTTCCCTGGAATCCTCACTCCACAATCTCACCTGACGGAAAGTCAAAACATTACAAGATGAGTATTCCTGCCTAGGTGATACCCATTTACTCTTGTTTTTAACTTGGCAAAGCATTTCAATTATAAAAAAGACTAGCCGTTGCCAGCGTTTTTCTTTCGCGTTTATAACAGTGCTTTATAACTCTCGAGGGAAGCGTTTTTCTGGGATAAGAAGTACCCTGTGTTACTCTCCGTCCTTCCAAGTAACTCTGCCGTGTTGTGTATTTTTACTCTGTGCACCATCCATTTTCCTTACTGATAGCTTTTACGCTTAGGTTGCCTGTAAAAGATCGCTTTAAGTGATAAGGCCGCCTTTGAACCTTAACACTATGTACTTTCATCTTTGTTTTTCTTTGTATTGTGTTTTGTTGCAATAAAGTCATCCCATTTATCTGTCTGTGCCAAAAGTCACGGTGATTCGTTTTTAGTTCGGGCGTAAAACAAGGACAGACAAACACACTTTCATATGTGTAATATTAGCTAGGATTGTGAGAGTTTTTGGGATATTGATAACAAAGGAATTACAGAAAAAAGGTGATAGCGGTGGCTGTAAAGATTGAGATCTTTGTTTTTCCGTTGCTTTCCTATGTTTATAGATTAGCATTTCGAGACAATTTTCTGTATTCCCATTTCGATGCTTCGGCCAGATTCATAATTGGAACATTCAAATTAGAGATAAATTTAATAATATACATCTAGCAATAATAAGTTTAAGGAAAATTACACTAGCTCCCTAGGGTATATCAAATTCTAATTAAAAATTAATCAATATTTACGATGAGTAACTGAGATTGTTGTAATCTTAATTAAGAAATATATTATGAGACTATCATTAGTAAATAATATTCCATTCCATCATATTATATAATCATCTCAACAACTCAGTCATACATACATACAACAAGTGTTTAGTTGAATGTTTTTTTGGACTACTCTAAGATTTTAACAGATTTGAATCGAAATGTCGCAAGGTTATATCGCAATAGTCTTATTTTGTGTTATTCAGAAGTTAGCCAATATAGGTGTAGGAGGGAAGCTAATATGCGAAAAATTTCAATTCAAAATTCACAAGCAATATTTTTTATGTTTGGTTGGATTATCAGAATGTTCCAATATCGATAAAGCACGAGTACCAACCACTATAAAACCTTATCAACAATATTATGAAAATTATGCTTAATTTAAATTATGCTACATTACATGTAAAATATGGCATAGAAGTGAGTTGATGGCGATAACTAAATTCGTCAACTTAAAACTAAAGCTACGAGGGTTCCAAACGCGCCCTGGGCTAAGAAGAAGCCCACAACAAACTTAGCCGGTTGTTATTAATTTTTGTTATCACCTTCTCACATTGTCATTTAAAACTATTAAAGAAGCAACCTGGTTAGAGAAATAATTTACACTCAAGCATTTTTATCGATCTATCATCATCATAATACCATCCAATTACCGGCCCACTACAGGGCACGAGTCTCCTCCCACAATGGGAAGGGGTTAAGGCCGTAGTCCAACACGCTGGCCCCATCTGGATTGGTGGACTCCACATGCTTTTGAGAACATTATGGTGAACTCTCAGGCATCCAGGTTTCCTCGCGATGTTTTCCTTCACCGTTGAAGCAAGTGATATTTTAATTGCTTAAAACGCACATAAATAAGAAAAGTTTATAAACGGTAAATAATAATAAATATACTACCACATTACACATGTCGCCATCTTACCCCAAAGTATACGCTTCAGTTATAAGGCCTAAGATGACTGATGAATATTTTTATCAATAATATACATAAATCCTTATAGTACACACATAATTACCTAGACACTGAAAATAACTCATGTTCATCACACAAACGTTTTCCAGTTGTGGGAATCGAACCCACAGCCTTGGACTCACAAAGCAGCGTCGCTGCCCACTGCGTCAATCGGCCGTCAAAAGATTTCAACGTTGGTTTAAAATCATTGTATCTGGCAGTAAATAAAAGTCACTACTACTCGATAATACACGAGCTGATACGGCTCGTTTCAAAAGGCCGGACGCCGATATTGCCATGTCTTTTGTCTCAAGCGCTTTAAGGCGCCTGTATTGCAATAAACTTTCCGGCAGGGGTGTGAAACCTTTTTAAAATTGTTTGAATTTGGATTATTCACCTTGTTTTATATGTTAATTAAAATGTAGAACTGTCTGAAAATTGAAGAAATAGCGCTATTAGAAAGTGTTTATTTAAATCTATAATTCACTTCATATCATAATAAATGTTAGTAGCAATGTGAAGTATAGTAGCTATATTTAATAAGCTATTTACTGCAACTTTTTCTTTATCAATTTTGGTAAATTTTGTTAAACAGTTTCCCATATTCTTCTAGAGTAATTTTAACAAAACGAGTAAAGATCAACTAAACAAGAAGATTCTTGTCAAATTTTATTAAAGTGTTCACTGGTTGCTAGGTTATTATAAAGAAAAACTTCTTATAAAAACTATAAGTTCTTTAGAAAGTAACTAAATAAATTCGTCATCAATCACACCATAAGTCCTAAACCCGGCGCTTCCATGAGAGACTTGGAAATGGAAACCAGGTCCTGATTAACCGTAGTCTAACATGCTAATCAATAGACGAAAGAAGTAGTTAACATGTGATAGTAATCGTAAATACCCGCTAATCTGCATACAAGCGGTGTGGCGAGTCTCAGTTTTACATCCTCGACTCATTTGAATGAATTTGACCAGCAATGGGACATTCATAGGCTAAAAGATTATGTAAGTTTTTATTTACATTTGAACCTATTATGCATTTATATAATGTGCTTTTCGAAATGTTTTTTTTCGTTATTATTAATTAAATTAATCACGACTAGTGCATCGGGTGAACTTTTAGTAAATAATGTGAGAATTAATTGTACTTTTAGTCGAAGATAGTGTAGGCAAAGTACAAAATGTCAACATTCAGAAGCAATAAATGTAGCAGTTTCGGTCCTTCAACACGGTACAGTTTATATTGGCGATATCACTGTGTTCTTTGTGTAAGGCGTTCTTGTTTATCCACTCTGCATTTTGCAACTTATTGCAGGGCAGAGATTGCAAACATTTTAAATGCCGAGGTGAAGTTTTTTAGCTGTTATCATTTTTTTTTACTACAGAGTGTAAGCTAGACCTTATTGTTTAGTGGACTGGAAGATTTCGGCCTCTGTACGTTACTCTCACCTTAAGTTCAGTACGATGCCGAGTACATGAAATTGGTTTAATAAAACTAAAGTAAATCTTTCTGTTAACTCGTTCGTGTGTTCGTGGTTAAAATATTTAATAATGGATCACGAATTCCCGATTTTGATTTCCGGGCCGGGCCAGAAATGTTTTCCCTTGAGTTTTTGTCTTAAAATATTGACAAAATCTGTACTGAGTTAGGAAACTAACGCTGTATATCCCCGTGGCTCGGACAGTATCACTCACATGTGATAATAAGCTTTAAAGCTTGCCAACCGGCATTGGAGCAGGATGATGGGCTTATTTTTAAAAAAGCTTTCTCCTATAAAAAAGGCGCACTACATATTATATAGGCTGAGGATTTACCTAAATGATTAGTTTATAGTATGCCTTTTCAAAGAAAGAAAACTTTGATTTGATTACACTATTTATGCTTAGAAGTGCACTCAATACATCTTCAGAAGCAATAAATGTAGACGTTTCGGTCGCTTCGACACGGTACAGTTTATATTGGCGATATTGCCATGTTGTTTGTGTGAGGCGTTCTTGTTTATCCACTCTGCAACTTATTGCATGGCAGAGATGCTCAACATTTTTAAGTTTGTCTTGGAATAAAACGAGAAATATTTTAAATGTTTGTATATAGCTGTTTTCGAGAGCGGCGTATCATGTGATTATTCTAAGATGGCACTTTGACTAAATTATCGAGATCAAACGGCTGAGCGTAGAAATGAGAATATTTGAATTTCTCTTAGCACACTAGAGGTGTAAAAGTACATTTTTTAATTATTTATTTTATTTTATTTATTTTCTTACAATCATAAGTAGATAGGTATACATAGGTGACTTGATGTCCTGAAACTCCATTGAGTTTGTATGGACATTGCACAATCCTCTAATGTTATACAAAATTTTAAAATTTAAGCGGGTAGGTGAACAAATACGCCGCCTGCAGGTCGAGATACCGCATCATATAATGCAATCCCACCGCGGCACATAGGCATATACAGGTTACTTCCAGAACACGATGACACGACAAATTATACACCTAATGAAGTTAAATAAGGAAAGAAACTTTCTATGAATGTCTGCGGTTTAAGTTATATCCATGAGATGATATTTGGGCTTTGAGTAAAAAACAATAGACACGTGTTTCAAAGTTTTGACCTCGAGGAGTTATATTGGGGATATAAGTTTTAAAGAAAAGGATTTCATATGGATAGGTATATCCATATAATTTGTTTTGTACAATGTTCAAATACTATATACTATAAAAGACTTTTATTTAGCCTGCTTTCTAGAGACGGACATATTACATATGCATCGTGGAAAATATTATTTATCTCAAGGGAAAAGAATCTACGCGGACGAAGTTCTTTCCATATCGTAGATTTGTACTTAATCAAAATTGTATTTATGGTTATAACATCACGTAGGTTTGGCGGTCAGGGGACGCTGGAATATACTGTCAAGCTGACAAGTATACATATATAAAATTATGCATTCAACATTTAAGCCCTCGCTCGGTAGAGCTATTGTAGCTGAATTAAACGCAACCTAAATTTTGTGAATCTAATTACGATATCAAGTAATAACAATAGATTCATTGGTCGGTTAATCATAAACAAACACTGATAACAGCGTTTGCTTTACCGCCGTAATGAGATTAAAATATATTTACAGAAAACGGTTGTATTTAACGGCTAAGCTTTTGTTGATATAGCTATGAAGGGGTGTGTATGTATTATCTAAAAGGTTCTCAGTGTGTAGCCCTCAAAAGTTTCTAGGCTATACCCTGATTCATATATATGATCCATGACGGATCTCGTCCATGTACAAATTTACAATAAACTACCGAAAAAGTTCAAAGTTTGTTTTAAACGTAAGCTTATAGAAATGTCCAATTATAGGATTAAGGACTACGTCAACGATAAAAATGCTTGGGTGTAAATTATTGCTCTAACCAGGTTGTTTCTTCAATAGTTTTAAGTGACAATGTGAGATGGTGATAATAAAAAAAAACAACCGGCTTAGTTTGTCGTGGGCTTCTTCTTAGACCTCGTAGCTTTAGTTTTAAGTTGACGATGTATAGATATAGATATACTACGACACACATACATCGCCATCTAGCTAAAAAGTAAGCGTAGCTTGTGTTATGAGAACTAAGATGACTGATGAATATTTTTATGAACAATATACATAAATACTTATAAAATATATATAAACACCCAGACACTGAAGAACATTCATGCTCATCACACAAACATTTTCCAGCTGTGGGAATCGAACCCACGGCCATCAACGCCATCAACTCGCCATCAACTCGCTTCTATGTTATATTTTGCATGTAATGTACGCATCCAAAGTGCCATATATGTGCCTATTTGAATAAAGAAATATTTGACTTTGACTTTGACTTATTATTGCTGTGTCCCGGTCTAAAGGGCGTTGTTCCCGGTGTAATTACAGGCACATGAGACTCAACACCTACGCATCAGGTCGATGGGCAAAGGGGCAAAGCGCGGCACTTTGCAGGATAATTACATGCATGCCCAAAGCATTGTATTGTTCAAAGGCGATGGGTTTACTCATGCTAACAGGGTATTAGTATTATAGCAATAATACTCTGAAAATGAAAATGAATTAATTGAGTCAATTTCAGAGATTCAGTAAATGATGTTTTTTGATATTATAGAGTAATTAAAGAAAATTTAAATGAATTAATTAAAAGTTTAAATAAATACCTGATTGAGTTAATTTCAGAGATTTAGTAAATGATGTTTTTTGATTAGATAGAGCTATTAAAGAAATGAAAATGAATTAATTAAAAGATTAAATAAATACCTGATTTCGTAAATTTCAGAGATTCAGTAAATGATGTTTTTGATATTATACAGCGATCCCAGTTAAATCGGTTGCCGTATAATACTATGGAGGCGAGCGGCCCAGGACCGTGGATTGTGGAGCTCTCTATAAAAGACCTATGTCCAGCAGTGGACTTCAATCGGTTGAAATGATGATGATGTTGACAATACAATGTGCTACTATACTGTGTCTGTGTGTAATGTTAAAACAGGATTACACATAGCATGTGCCTCAGAGGCATAGGTTAGGTCGATAGGTAGCGGATAAGCCACCTACAAAAATAGTCACAAGGTGGGTAAACAGCAGATCGTGAAAAGTATTAAAAAACAAAAAAAACAAGTCTGTTTTCAAGTTTGAAGAAAGCATAGTCAAAGTCAAATATTTCTTTATTTAAGTAGACTTATACTACCCAGTTTACTTTTATTTTTATTATCTATATGTTCTTAAGTATTTATTTATAATATATGATCGTGTTTATATTAGTTTATTATTTTATATTTTTTTTAATTTGTGCAATTTTGTTTATGTATTTGTATTTACCCATTTAAATGTAGTATTATAATAAATTTTACACCACCTGTCCATTCTCGCTCATGCTGTCTTAATCCTAATTCTGTCTGTAAATATCTGTATTCTACTTCCGTCTTTGTATTTCTATTCTTCCTTTATTTCCCTTACTTCATAGTGGTCTACAAACAAAGAAATAAATAAAATTGATAGTACTTTTTTTATATGTCATACTGTTTATAAGACTCATTGTAGTACGCAAAATAGAATAAAAGCAAGAAAAAAAATGTATAAATACCATGGCTTATGGTATATATAAATTAATTATCTCTATGAAAACCATCCAACCGTAGAGCTGCGTGATGGCAAAATCAACGAATTAATTTACAACATTCGCGTAAGTATTTAAAGTGCATTTTGAGCGTAAAACTAGTAACGAATTACGTCATTCACGCCGTCATTGTATCGAGCTCTGCGCATCCGGCCATTTTGAATGTAAAGGGAGCCTAGGGAGAGAGAGCGGGGGGCAATATTGATGGCATATTGAAGCCTCCGACTAGATGCACTTTGTTCCTACCCAATGTTGCGATTTTGCTGACGCGCGATGTGTTTGTCTCACGGACCATTTTACGCGGATCTTTCCCCCCTTTTGAAGTTCATCTATCCATACAAACTGATATTAATGGCAAAATTAGTCAGTCTGTCTTATCTTATTTTGTGACACTGCTGGTCGAGATGCATCACGTTCGGTTTGTTTCTCGAAACAATCTGTAAATAGTTGGGAATTGGGGTTTAATAAAACCTGTTAGGAAACTCTATGTAACAGTCTAAACTTTGGCAGTTGGAGCTCAATGTCTTGGAGAGAACGTTGGTCTGTCTGTTGAATGCTATATAGCCCGCCAACCACCTTTGCAGAAGCGTGGAGGGTTTAGGTTCTATTCTTATCACCAGTCATAGATAAGGCCTTACCGTAACACCTTACAAAGAAGAAGGAACTCAGTTGTCAGATACCATAGTCTAAAAGGCTTATATCGTCTAGACGATTATTACTTCAGTAAGGATATTTTTTGTCTTGCAATTATAATATATTATGAAAATTAAGCTTCATTTGCTGGCCGACTGGCACAGTGGGCAGCGACCCTGCTTTCTGAGTCCCAGGCCGTGGGTTCGATTCCCACAACTGGAAAATGTTTGTTTGATGAAATTGATTGTTTTTCAGTGTCTGGGTGTTTATCTGTATATTATAAGTATTTATTTGTATTATATTCATAAAAATATTCAACAGCTATCTTAGTACCCATAACACAAGCTACGCTTACTTTGGGGCTAGATGGCGATGTGTGTATTGTCGTAGTATATTTATTTATTTATTTTATTTATTTATTTGCTATACTTACTACTATACTCCACACCAAACAGGTTCTCGGCAATGTACCCTCTACGCACGTTTCGCTCCGAAACAGGTGTGGAGTATACGGATTGAAGTAATTATAAATTACACCATACAGATTCTGCTGCTGTTCGCGGAGTATAGCAAATTAAGCTTAATTTTCATAATATATTATGGATTTCCGCAAAGTAACGCCTGCTTCTATCCAATATTTGCAATTATAATACGTTTGCTCTGTCTTTTCCCGTGGGAGGCTGATAACTAGTCATAACGAAAGCCTCCCAATAGGTCAGACCAGAAAACATAATCGAATTGTATAGGTATACCCAAATTTCCTCTGCCGAGGATCGAACTGGACCTGGATCACATTATAGACCAATCGCACAGAAAGACCCATTTTTTTTTCTAAATATTTGGAACAGAGCGATACCTACAACTGAGTAAGAACTTCACGCAGGTGAAACCGCGGGAAGATCTTATTCCTCCATAAAATCATCAGTGGTTGAGGATCAGCTCTAGCTGGTCATGCTAGATGTAAAACTTTTCGAAATATGCGCGTTTATTGCACTCTATTGCTTTAAACATAAGGTTTGCTTTCGCTCGCATCGTACGTTTCGCTGCACAGGGCTATTATTTCGTGACCATTGAGAATAAGCTGCCGTAGGTGACGAATTGTAGGCTTTTCAGTGCTCCGTCGCAAATTGCACGCTCTCGGTTCGATGGCTCCGTGATTTTAGGTGGCTCTTTGACGGCTCGTTAAATAGCGCTTTTGTTATGGATGTGAGGGTGTGGTTTCTGGCTGTAATTGGAATATATCCTCTTATAATAAATATATTGGAGGCTTTGGCTGTGGTTAGTTACCACCCTACCGACTAAGACGGGCCGCTAAGCGATTTAGTGTTACGGTGCGATGTCGCGTAGAAACAGATTAGGAGTATGACTAATATACTCCCTAAACGGTTAGCCCGCTACGATCTTAGATTGCATCATCACGTACTACCAGGTAAGATTGTAGTCAAGTGCTATCTTGTAGTAGAATAAGACAAAATAAAAAAAACAGCCTATGCAAGTGCAAGCAAGTGACAGCGATTCAAAACTATTTATCGTTTTAGGGAACAGTCGAAGTTGTTCCATGTTTTGTTTTATTGTTTTTGTTATTATGAAAATAAGCTTAATTGGCGAAAACTCCGCGAAAAGCAGGTGAATCTGTATGATGAAATTGATATTTCTTCAATCTTTATACTCCACACCAAACAGATCTTCGGCAATGTACCCTCAACGTACGTTTCGCTCCGATACCGGAGCATAATCAGATGTGTTGACTTAACAGTTATTCACTGTAAAGTCAACGAAACGTGCGTAAAGGTGTCGGAGCGAAACGTGCGTATAGGGTACATGGCCGAAGATCTGGTTGGTGTGGAGTATAAAGATTGAAGAAATTTAACATTTTTTTTATTTGGTTCACCAACACCTACACATTAAAAAATATAAATTTAAACTACCCCAAAAAAAAAACGTTCAGCTACTTATCGATAAACACCGCATTTTCAAACTAGCTTACAGCTACACAAACAACATAAAAGTATATCCAGTGTAGGCAATGTATAAAATTTCATTCGGCCCAAAACAATTTATTTTTCTTTTTATATATATATTTTTACCACTACAAGTTAGCCATTGACTGCAATCTCACCTGGTGGTAAGTGATGATACAGTCTAAGATGGTAGCGGGCTAACCTGTTAGGGAGTAGGGTAATCATACGACTAATCGGTTTCTTCGCGACATCGCACTGGAACGGCCGCAGCCACGGCCGAAGCCTCCCCAGACCAGAGAAATCAGAAATAATAAATTCCCAAGTCTTAATTAAATTCATAACATTATTTATTTATTAGGTTTTCAAGGGAAACAAACACTACTATTACACATAATAGTAATGCCGTATTTTTATATCAGATAAACCTCAGACAAGTTGATATTGTCTCCTAAAAATGTTTTCCTTCGCTCTCAAAGATCATTTGCTTTCAAACACACATAACCCCGAAAAGATGGGCGCAGTGGGTATAAACTTGTGTTATATATGACTATAATACGAGTATGTATGCACATTCGCCGTGAAACCTGAAACGTAGAAGCTTTTAACTCATTAGACCCTTCTAATTAAATAATTATTATAATTGAATTGGAAACCCCTACGTGAAACTATATCAATATAACGCATGGCAAATTCAATTATGTTCTAAACGCAAAGTAACTTACCGAAAGCTATTATGATACGTGACACGTGTTGAGCCAAATCAAATCGTTGGATTGTCTACACTATGTTTATGTAACTTACTCCGTTTCTGCGTAAAAGAAGAACGTTTAAAAAACATAAGTGAAATACGACGGCCAGATAAAAACAGGATTTCGTTGTTTTGGTTGGATATATAACAAATTCGCATGCTCAAGTTACTGAAAAAATACTCCAATTGCTATAGTTGTCACTAAAATATTTGAAGAGTTCTACTGTGACCACATAGGAAGTATATAGTTTTAAACAAAAAAATATTTTTTCTAATCGTAAATATCAGAGGTCTGAGGTAACAAACATAAAAAAACAACCGAATTGATAACCTCCACCTTTTTCGTAATTCGGTTAATAAAACATCGTTAGTAAGATAACATGCAATACAAAGTACGTTTTTATATAGTGAGAGCCAAATAAATTCGCTATTCACTGATAAGGCCGCCTTTTGTATTCTACTTCATTCTCGAAGTGATTGTTCTTTTAGAAGTTATACTTCTTTTGGTGCATTAGGGAAAAATGATGAGAGTAAATTTTTACGACACCGTCACAAAAAACCGACACCCTGAAGTTAGCTATAAGGTTTAACACTGTACACTTTCAATTTAATTATATTCATATTGAACATAATTAAATTCGATTATGTTCTGAACGCAAAGTAACTTACCGAAAGCTATTTTATGATGCGTGACACGTGTTGAGCCAAGAACGAGATTCGAGAGAGGAGTTCTTTAATTATGTAGAAATATTTTTTTGTGATATTTAAGTAGTCTTTATTTAACTAGATAATGCGTTATAATAAAACTTACAATGTATCAATTACATTTTTTTTATCGTTAGTGTCGTTTTTTCTACAAGCTTAGAATAAGGTGAAAGGTAAAATTTTTGAAAAGATTTTTCTCTTATTACGAAGTATAACTTCTAACGCGTGTACATGGAACACCCATGTGTTTTTTTTTGTTTTTTTGAATGATGTTGTGAACAAATAAAGAGTAGATACTTATTAATAAATAATTACCATAGCCAGCTACATGTTCGTAAGCTGTATATCGTCTACATATAGCTCATGGAAAGCGTTCGGTGTCGATGACGCGAGTTCCGTGATTTTAGTTTACCCAAAAAGTACTCAACGCGCCGAAAGGAGTTTTCACCTAAAAAAAATGGCCTATTTTCAGCTAAGTATATTCATGAAGGAATCAACGAGGCGTGTCTATAATTAATGTTGCCTGCTCAGGTAGAAAGGTCTTCGAGCGAAAGAAATTAATTTACTGTGAGTACATTACAAACACAGAATTGCGAACGTACAGAAACCGTGTACACGACTAATAGTCAAGCAACAAAAACCACTCTAGTAATGTGTCTCGAACAGGCGGTTAGTCACTTCATTTATGCAGTTGAGTTTTTTACTAATATTAAAGTTTAATTGTTTTTACTTATAACTTAAAGTCTGATTTCGAATAAAGAATTTTCTGGATATTTTAATCGTATTTTTACCTACACTTGGACGAAACATAAATTATATAAATTTAAAATGCTGGTAATTTTTTTTGGATTCGACAGGATTTGAACCTGTCTCTCTGGCAACGTGACTTTGACCACTAAGCTACGGCTCTCCAAGTGCCGATGCTGAAATTAGTATATGCATTTTTATCAGTCTTTATAGCGACTGCACCACCTAGTAGCAAACATTGCAATTCCGATCTACTTTTCGAAGATCCATATTACAATGATACACATTGAAAAAAGAGATGACACATTGCTTTTTTATAATTTTTATCGTGTTTATACCTACACGTGGAGGAAATATAAATTTTATATATTTAAAATGCATATAAAATTTTCATCATTATTTTACTGTCTCTAATGTACTGTAATGTTCTAAACGTTGACTTTAAAATGGTGAAAATGGAAAAATTTTGTGAGCTAGCAACATTTCGCGGGTCTGAAGTGAGACGTGCTTTGGGCGTTTTCTCTGATTTTGGACACAATACACTGCATGCAGTAATGGCTGAATGAGTATTCTGCATGTTCTGAATTCTGTGATTAAAAAGATAACCTTCTCAAATGTGAGTCCTGTTTGGTAGCGATTTTACTAGAATTTTAAACTTGCCAAGATCTAAAAGACCGTCTTTAATAGCCTAATAGCCCCCTTCTCGACTAAAGGCGTATTCAAACGGCAGGGTTCGCACATAATTACTACGTTTGGCAGATGGGTTGGTGATCGCAGTAAATGGTAGTAGGAGAAAAGTGCAGTGATATGTAACTCACGCATGCGGCTAATGGCTGAATTAGGATTCTGTATGTTCTCAATTCTGTGATTAAAAAGATAACCTTCTCAGATGTGAGTCCTGTTTGGAAGCGATTTTGCTAGATTTTAAACTTGCCAAGAACTAAAAGAGCCTAATAGTCCAATTCTGGACTAAGTGCGTCTTGGAAGACGGGTAGGTGATCGCAGTAGATAGTAGAAGAAGCATAGTATACGCTACTGCAGTTAAATTCTCTTAGTCGCCTCGTACGACACCCGCGGGACGAGATTTGTGCCAACTGTTTTCTGATCTGCCGTCACCACTTTCTGACGTCCTCCTTGCGCAACGGTGAGCGCTATAAATTTAAGTAGGAGGCCCCGTGTTCGATTCCCGACAGGGGCAATTCGGGAATTTATGATTTAAATTTCCTCTGGTCTGGTCTGGTGGGAGGCCTTGACCGTGTAGTTATTGTACCGCGATTGTTGTTAGCGATTTAGTGTACAAGTGCGATGTCGCGTGGAAACCGATTGGGGATATGAATACCGTGCTCCTTAGCTGGTTAGCCCGCTACCATCTTAGACTGCATCATCACTTACCACCAGGTGAGATTGTAGTACAGGGCTAACTTGTAGCGGAATAAAAAGTAGAAAAACCACTTTGCGAAACTAAATACAAAGTACAAAGCAACGCTATAGAACCATACTATATTTTCTGTGAAGTTTATAGTGTTGCGTATCTAACGTACATATTTTATGTGTAAACTATACGTTTTAGTTTTGCAATAACTTGAGATTTAGTTCCGCGATTTATAATTTACTAGCTGTTGCACGCGACTTCGTCTGCGTTTGATTTTGTTTTTTGATGTGGCATTAAATTTAGTTGTAGTTCTATAAAAATTAAAGTACTCAGTATCGCTAAGCCTTGAATGAGGGGTTTGCTGCTGTCCACCGAGGAGTCCTGTCCTCTATCTCCAACCACAGTTTGGACAACATTAGACACATAATATAACCTCTATAGTACAAAAATAAATATTTAAATCGGTTATAATTTGTCGGAGTTATGGTATAAATCGTCAAACTATACCATCCCCTCTTCCAAAGGAACCGAGCTTAATGTCGGGATAAAAAGTATCCTATATTACTTCTAACACTTCCAAGAATTTGTGCACAAAGTTTCATGAGGATCGGTTAAGTAGTTTTTTCGTGAAAGCGTAACAAACAAACTTACATTGACATTTATAATATTAGCAGGGATAGGGATAGGGATAGGGATAGCGATAGGGATAGGGATAATATTTTATACTGGCGCTCTGAGTCAAGGTGATCTAGACGCTACGTTCTTTTTTAATTGGTTACCTTGTGCTTAAGAGATTCCTTGTTAAATTTTCCCGAGATAACAAGGTACAGAATTCTCCACGCCTCCACTGCGGCAACACATTTTTAAACATCCCACCTTTCCAAGTAAACGATAAGGTTTCCTTTTTATTGCTGTTTGCTTTTAGGCGTAGCTTTATTGCAACGAGCAATTACGGCCGCAAGTCACTTCACAGTCTTCATTTCTTCAGAGTTTCGGTATAGAAGTGAATTAACTGAACGAAAATATTATTAATTTAGTAGTACTGGACCTTTTTGTGACAAAGCTCGTCCGGGTACTTATTGCTGCCGCTAAACAGCATTGTTGCAAATGCTGTGTTCCGGTCTGCAGGCTTGGTCCGAAAATTATAACTAAATAAAAAAAAAATTAACTGAATAAAAAAAAATTATAACCGAATTAAAAGAAAAATATAAATTAATTAAAAAAAAAAACATCCGTGCAAGCCCGCAAGGCTGCGTCCCATCGAAACCGCGATAAATGTAAAATGATAGACGGAGAAGACTTTTTAGCCCGGGAAAATACACAAAGCCCGTGGGATTACGATAATCGAAAGAAACGCGGGCGACGACTAGTGTATATAACCACACCCATTTAACACATTGAATATATTGCTATTATATTTGTACTATATTATATACTACACTATAATATATATATTATATTTGTGCTATACAATTGATGTTTTTTGTATCAAAAGAAGTGGACTAATCATACACAAGAAAAGACGTGGACCAGGAAACACTTATCTCTTTAAGAGTTCTCTTCCAGTGAACCTAGGAAGGGGAGAAAGGAAGGAGTTCTCTCCCTCTCCATTTCTCGCTTCCTGTAGAAAAAGGCAAGAAAAAGTAGGATATTTGCAGATGCCGAAAAAAGATACTATTACACGTTATGTAAACAGCAAGTAAACGTTATGTAAACATTACAACAAATTAAATAAATACTAAAAATAGGTTATTATATAATGCATTACATGGTTTATTTAGTAGGTAGTAAGATAAATTGATACAAAGTAATCACTTAAAACAAAACAGGGACCCAAGCGGCATACTCGTAATTCGCAGAGACAATCTAGAGCCCAAGCGCAGAGTGCTAGAGTTAAACAAATCTTAGCGCGTTTCCGCAGCTCTTAAATTTGTTAAGACCTAAATAATGGCGCCCGGAAGTGACGGCTTGTTAGTTTAAATTGTTGCACGCGAAATGCAGATATGCACTTTGGACTTAATTTTATTCTTAGCTCAGTTTCTAAGTGTGCTTACTTTGAAACCGTTGTGTTTTTACTAAAGTACATTTTTGTTTACTTGTCTCGTTTGATTACGTTTTAGTGTAAATCATGTATTAATACCTACTTATGCAAACTAATTTTACGTAATAAGGACTATTTTAACAGAGCCTAGGCGAGGATAATATTAAATTCATAATAATTGATGTCTGATCATCAGATTGCCTTTGATTACGTTTTAGTGTAAAGCATGTATTAATACCGTTATGCAAACTACTGTTACGTAATAAGGGCTATTTTAACAGAGCCTAAGCGAGGATAAAATAAAATTAATAATGAATGATGTCTTTGGCACTATCATCATTATATTGACCCATTACCGACCCAATACAGGGTACCCGTATCCTCCCACAATGAGAAGGGGTTAAGCCCGTAGTCCACCACGCTGGCCCGGATGCGGATTTGTGGACTCCACACACCTTTTAGAACATTATTGGGAACTCTTAGGCATGCAGATTTCCTTACGATGTTGTCCTTCGCCGTTGAAGGCAGTTATATTTTAAATGCTTAAAACGCACATAACTTAGAAATGCTAATGCGAATCCCAGATTCGAACTCGCCTCCCCGAAAGAGAAGTCGAAGACATACCCATTACACCTAAATTTAATAGTCTGTGTCCATGTACATTTAACTTTGGCTGTGAGGCTCTAGGAACATTTTAGGTGAGCCTTAGACAAAAGTCTTTTTTAAATACTAAACACTGAAGTCGTTTTTTTAGACTTAGACGAGGAAAGTCAATGGTTGTAGCGGAATATGTAGCGGTTTCACCTTTTAAGGGGACTGCAAGTATATTTAACCACATCTCTCTCTCTCTAGTAACGGCCAAAGACCACCTACCACTAGACCACATCAGAGGAAATTCTGAAATTATAATTTCTCAAACTGCCACCGCCGCGGATTTAACCCCAAATCCTCTTCACTCACTAAACACACAAAAGTCTCATCGATGGAGAAGGTAATATCAAATCTACCTTTCCCCAATATTAAACAATTAATAAACCATGGTAACTACACGATTGATGATTTTTTAATGTCAAGGCTGCGTGGAAGACGTCCTCTCCGCTCTCATCTCTCACAAGACATACAAATTCCAAAGATTGTACGAAAGATTGTTAACTATAAAATAATGTTGAAAAAGAGCAATCTACTGAGTTTCTTACCGGCTCTTCTCGCTAGAATCTGCATTCCGAAAAGGTGGTATCGTCACTACAAACAGACTGACTTGACGTTTCGAAGTTGCTTATAAAACAGGCCTATTTGACATAAATGAAATTTTTATTTTGAATTTTGAGTGCCTGCCTAATATTTGAACTGTCCCATTATGCACGTCTGACATATAATTACTAGCTATGAATATTAATTCAGCTTCCAATTAATATGTAATGAACTTATTATCTGTGCCTAATGAAACTAATGAGGTATGATAACAGTTGTGCGTCCACTTATCAGTTTATCAAGAGGTCCTCGATTCGATTACCAGTGATAACGAGTAAGACACCTAAGTGCCAAGTGTGAGATTGTCTACCCACGTTTACTTATTCTATGAGTATTGGAAGCAACACTTCGCAGGGCACACGTCCTGTACCTGCCGCTCTGTGTACATCAATCAGACGGCCGAGTGGCGCAGTGGGCAGCGACCCTGCTTTCTGAGTCCAAGGTCGTGGGTTCGATTCCCACAACTGGAAAATGATTGTGTGATGAACATGAATGATTTTCAGTGTCTGGGTGTTTACCGTATATTATAAGTATTTATGTGTATTTTATTCATAAAAAAATATTCATCAGCTATCTTAGTACCCATAACACAAGCTACGCTTTGGGGCTAGATGGCAATGTGTGTATTGTCGAAGTATATTTATTTATTTATCTGAAGCGTAGATGTTAAGCCTCACATGCCAGTAATAACACTGGCAACTAGCGGCGTGCACTTCATACATGCACAAAAGCACTGCCTAAAATGTGTTGATAACTCATAAGGGGGAGGGTTTTATGACATCTTCTTTCTTTATGCATACCCTGGTCAAAAACCCTGTGCACGCTACTGCTGGCAACCATACCTTCCCCAATGTCACACAATGCTGCTTGGCGGCCGAACTGGTGGTAGTACTTCCCCGACCGAGCACATAATACCATAAATAGCTCTACACTCCCATTTATAATATTAGTGTGGATATGGGGAAGTTGGAGGCAAAAGCCAGTCTCACAATATAAAAGATCCCATAAATCAAGCGCCGCCGGTCCCTGGTGAATGTAAGTTTCACAGATTGAAATACGGCGAGCATTTTTACGAATTCTCATTTCACTAACTTGGAGCCATATTCAGTTTTATGGAAATTCTCGAGCACCTAGTTACCTGGCTGGCTTTAAACGTTTCTCTTTCTGATAATATTTGAGTGCTGAAGAGTGTATCGGCATTCAAATTAGGGTAAAATAATGATTGCTTAATTATTCATAACAAGATTTCTATTTATTTTTTCCAATTTAGTAATTACCATTTCCTTTGATGCTTATATTTTATATCTATAACTATATATATATATATATATACTAGCTGTTGCCCGCGACTTCGTCTGCGTTAGATTTTGTTTTTAAAGTATTCAGTATCGCTAAGCCTTAAATGAGTATAGTAGAGTATATATATATATATATATATATATAACATGTGACTGTCAATTATTTATAGACAAATAATTTGCAATAAAATAAAATTGCGACTATAATTAAAGATCTAAGCTATCCTATCTCTTAAGTTGGACCAGACTGCTCATGGTGTGCCAATTTAATTTAAAATCGGTTAAGTATTTAGGAGTCCATCGCGGACATACATCGTGACAGGAGATTTATATATATTAAGATATATATATATATATATATATATACTACGTATAAATGAAAACATAGTTTTTACTGAAAGAGATTAGACACAGCCCTAACATCACATGCAAAATTTAACACAAGTGTATCTCGTCACTTTATTAGGTACGCGTCGCGTAGCGTAGGTACTATGCACGTATCAGTCTTCTATATTCAATAGGGCTGTCACAGGTAAACACTTAGAATGTTTTGAATTAGTTACAAATCGCCATTTAGCCCCAAAATAAGCGTAGCTTGTGTTAAGGGTACTAAGATAACTGATGAATATTTTATAAAGAATACACATGCATATAATAAATGTGTATCTGACATACCCAGACTCTAAAAAACATTCATGTTCATTACGCAAACTTTTTCCAGTTGTGGGAGTTGAACCCACAGCCTCGGACTCAGAGAGAAGTGTTACAATAAATATGTTATATACTTATTTTTTGTATATATGTACAACACAAGTTTATTTATTTATTCATACTAATCCAAATTGATTCATACAAACTTTATTCAAATCTTACGTCGCTCCACGAATCAAAAAACCATCCAGTTTATCTAGAAACTTTATACCGCTTGATAATTTCTCTTCAATATGACGGATGTCAGTTCAGTCGTGCGGACACAGGTCAACTAACGCTGGCTGTGAAAGGTTTGCCAAAACAAATTTTGTATGAGATTTTTTTGCACCGACCGAAAGCCTCTGGGAGGCTCTCCAAATTGAGTTTTTGAGCTGAAATGACGAAAAAACTACGGCTGCGCCTTTTTGTTTACTTAGCGCGGTCGAAATTGTGAATTTAAAAATTTCATGTGGGGAAAGGTAATTTAAATTTTGATATTAATTTTTATGTGTGTATGTTATAATATTATTATATATATATATATTATATATATATATTATATATATTTTCTCGCCTGTGTATGTTTCATTGTTTGCACTGTCCCTCTTTCATGTTTTCTATTTATCCCTTTCACCAAGGGTTGTCTGTAAGAGATTGCTTTTGCAATAAGGCCGCCTTTGCACACAACTGTATTTAACTTTACTTTTATTTTATTTTTTAATTGTTTTTATTTTTACCTATTTTTTTTTCTTTTCTTGTGTGTTTCTTGTATTGTTTCTAAGTTTGTGCAATAAAGTTTTATAAATAAATAAATAAAAAATTAATTAGTACCTACCTTCATTGAATGAATAGTAGTAAATTTTGTAGTAGTAGAGCTATTTGTGACAGAGCTCGTCCGGTGAAGTAATATCGCCATGCTTATTTTTGCCGCTAAGCAGCATTGTTGCAATGGTTGTTGGTTTTGACGACCTCCCTGGCTCCCTGGCTTCGGGGATTGATGTAGGAGGAGGTTCCGGGTTCGATTCCCGTCAGAGGCAATTTGGGAGTTTATAATTTTTGAATTTTCTCTGGTCTAGTCTGGTGGGAGGCTTTGGCCGTAGCTAGTTACCACCCTACCGACAACACGTGCCGACAAGCGATTTAGTGTTTCGGTGCGATGTCGCGTAAAAAGGCTAGTACGCTACCATCTTAGACAGCATCATCACGTACCACCAGGTGAAGTTGCAGTCAAGGGCTAACTTAAAAAGCTAAAAGCAGGAGAATCTGTATGGTGAAATTTATTCAATCCTTATAATCCACACCAAACAAATAATCGGCAAACTTGCGTAGAGGGTCTACGCAAGTTTCGAAATTGCGTAGAGGGTCTACGCAAGTTTCGCTCCGAAACTGAAGCATCTTCAGGAGATGTTGACTTTACAATGACTTTACAATGATTGTCTTAACAATTATTCATAATCCCATCGTTCGTATGTGCCGCCTTTATAATGATTTAGTATCAAGTAATCGTAAGATTGACATTTTTAACAAAAGGATAAATATTTTTAAAAATCTAATTATTAAACACTATTCCACATAACTTAAGGTATTATAAATATTATATTATTATTATTATTTTAGTGTTTATTTTTTCTTTCAACTTTAATTTTAGTTTTACTTTTTGTTTAATTTAATTCCAAGTTGTGTTCACATACTTTGGGTTTTAGCTTGGAACAGCCCTTGTTATTACTTATATTTAGATCTAGCTTTAGCTATTAACTGTTTTGTGTACTTAATAACAATAAATAAATAAATAACTGCGAAAGTGTGTTTGTTTGATCGTCTATCATTTACGTCCTAACTAAGCAATCTTTAAGTCCTAACTACAAGTTGATGTGCAACCAATCAAGTTGATTGTTCGCATAGTTAGTTGAAAGGACGGGCAGCTACATAGGCTATTTAATAAGCCAACGGGATTTGTAAAAAATCATATCAACTTTAATAACTACACAAATGTGTTTGTTTGATCGTCTATCATTTACGTCTAACTACAAGTTGATGTGCAACCAATCAAGTTGATTTTTCGCATAGAGTTAGTTGAAAGGACGGGGAGCTACATAGGCTATTTAATAAGCCAACGGTATTTGTATTAATTCATAACAACTTTAGCCACAGCTAGCACCTAATAAATTGTAAATGTAAGCTGATGTAGGAAAAGAAAAGCTGCTTAATTTTTTGCTGTCTTTGGTAGAATCTACCTTCCAAAACTCTGGTAGAAACTACAAACCGTTTCGAATGTGCCTATAAAGTAGGCTTCTTGGATTAAATGAATTTTGATTCAGTTTTAGTCAGAGAATTGACTAACTGCGCGCCTCAGGCAAGTCACGTGCAGAAGCTATAAACCTAATTTATCTTTGTCATGTTATTCCTTTACCATCTGGCCGCGATTTGAAATGTTTTAAAGCGAAAAATACGGCATCCCCAGCTATATTTCTGTTTGACCGACGACTTATGAAATCCCATTGAAATATTGCGTCCCCAATAATATCCATTCCAATAGCCGGTTTCTGTGACTTCCGATTTATTATGGAATATTATTCGCGCGTATTTTTCAATAAACATGCAGGATAATATATCTAGCGTGAATTTTCATATAATAATATGAGAACACGTAGTATTGCTTCTGAGCTACCTTGCCACTAAAGAATTCCTGTATTTTATGTATTTATATTATCTTTATTTTATGATAAATATTTTTTTGTTTCTTCATTCCACTACAAGTTAGCCCTTGTCTGGTATCTCATCTGGCGGTAAGTGATAATGCAGTCTAAAACGGTAACGGGCTAACCTGTTAGTGGGTATGATAGTAACATCAAACCCACAGTCCTTATCGGTTTCTACGCTACATCGTAACGGAACCTAAATAGCTTTGCAGCAAGTCTTTGTCAGTGGGATGGTAACCAGCCACGGCCAAAGCCTTCCGTCAGACCAGATCAGATCATATTCAGAGAGTATAAATTCCCAAATAGAATCCGGGACCTTTCACTTAAAACCACTCACCAATATAATATATAAATTAAAAATAAGAAAAATTTCGAATTTCAATATACTGTACATTAGTCTACTAGTCAAACCCTTTACTTGAAACCAATCTAAAGGAGTTTTAAAAAAAAATGTATCTACTTCGCTATTTTGTGGTAGCAGCCATCTCGAATTTTAATTTGTCGCAGTGTATAGCATTCTACTAGTCAAGCCTTTCCATTTGATAACCATATTGAGGGAGATGCGAAAAAATAAAAATCGTCCATGTTGTGGCGGTTGCCAGCTTGGATCGATTTTCATCAAACATAGCTCTCGACTAATTCAGCTTTCAAACTAAAATATAAACTCAAAATCGGTTCATCCGTTTAGACACGTCAAACTCATGTCGTTTTTGCGCCAGGGGTTAAAATGTCCACTGTTTGATAAGGGATAAAATGTAACCCTTATATACCCTTCAATCCAAAATTCAAACGTCAAGTCACTCTGTTTCTAGCGACTCTACCACCGGTTCGGAAGGCAGATTCTACCGAAAAGAGCGGGCCAGAAACTCAGCAGAATGCTCTTTTTAAACATCATTTTACAGTTTAGTTTTAAGAAATTTATCAATTGTATAATAACCACATTTAATTGTATTATTAAATGTTTTTTAATACATTGTTTAAACTTATGCATTGGCAGGTCCAAAATTACCTTGGGAATCATATTATAAAAGCATATACTCTATCACACGAATGACTTCTGCACCTTTCGCAAACGATATGCAGATGTATGCGGTTGTTTATGTCCACCTTTCGTTTATATAGGGTAATGTTTTGTCTTACAAATACTATATTGTGAGGTAACCGTAAGTATACCTACTTCAGAAATTTTTCACAGGGATTCACGTGATTTAAGTATATATATTGTCTTGATTCTTACCACACCCGCGGATAGAGGGCTGGTGACAACGGTATTGTGATCTGCCGTCAAAAGGCGCGGATGGTAGAATATTTAACCTACAAAGGACAAGCATATTTTGTACCAAAATAACGATCACATTAAATTGCAGAAGGAGTTGTTTTTGAGTTGTACAACTTCGCGGTGCCCGCAACATGCATGACATTACCAATTTACCCTGACCTCCCCCTCCCCTCTTGCCATTCATTAAACTTGAACAAAGAGACGTATGTGAGACCGTTAGCGGGGATCACGCGATTGGTCGCGTTAAAATCTCGCGGAATACAAACGATCCCACTTAAAAGTTTGATGTGTTCCGAATAAATTTCATTACGTTTAATCGTTTTACATTTTCAAACAGATGTTCGGTTGAACTGGATGCTGAATCGGTCTTATTACTTGCGAATGGTGTAATGTCGAGGAAATCCGCTGAAAAGACACCCAATTTGATAAACACGGTGATATATAATGAACAAAGCTTTATTTGTTACTAGACGTACCCCGCAGATTAGCCCGCATAAATTATGGGACTCAGCTACATATTCTGCACCCACCTCAATAATTTAGATACCAATCGTAAAGTCCTTTTCAATCGTATTGAAAATGCCAAATATACGAATTTATGATATTAAGTACATATAGTATTTCAACATGTTTAAACAAACGACTGAGGTATGGGCAAATAACATATTCGCTCTTGCTCTCGGAGCTTTAATTACCCACTATTTGAAAGCTTCATGTAAACAGTTCAAATCGCAACTGGACGTACTGAAGACCTACTTCCATTTTACATCATTCAAAATGCTTTGAATTCCCTCTAACAATTGATTGAATTAATAATGTGTGGCTTAATATCAGCGCTATAGTAGTTGATAGCGCTGGGTAAACAACGTTGGCCCAAGTCATCAAGTGGATAGGATAATTCGGTATAGGTCAATATATTCTTAGATTCGATTTTCAGTATAGAGTTTCAACTAACTCACAGGACTGAAGGTAACAAAGGTTACTCTTATCCCAGGGATTAAAAAACTGTTATAAACGCGGACGAAGAATGCGGGTACCAGTTAACAAGTTTTCTGTAATCCTTGTAAAGAAGGACAAATCTGTAAGGTGCAATTTATAATTTAAATTTAATAATTGCAAAGAATTAACACAGTACATTGTAAAGTCAACATCTCACGAGGATGCTCCGTGTCGGGGCGAAACGTGCGTAAAGATCACATTGCAATTTGAGGTATTTGAAAAAAAAACAATCGATGTTCATAATGGGCGTTAAAGTCGATCTTTTGATAATAATAATTGTATAACAAAACTGTTTCATAATGAGTGGGTTTGCCGTAAACTTACCTATTCAGCACTTAGTACATGTAGCGAAGTTGTAACAGAACCTGCGAGTTGGTGGGAACGGCGCAGGTGTTCAGTTATTTAATTTTGCTTAGCAAAAACCTATCCACACACAGTTTTTTCAAGTCTCGTGCCTTCGACGACTTTCTTGATTAGATTCGCTTACTCTGAAGCCTCTAACTTTTTAAAGTTACATTCTTTTTTACACGCTTTATATTAGCTTCACCTGAATGTATGTATGTAACCGACCGCTTTGAGCTCGATTTTGTCCTACTTTGAACGATTAGATTTCGAACTTTGTAGACATATCGAAAACCGATGACAGTACACTAATTTGAGAAGATTATTCCAATTTTCAATATAAAAAATAAGATTTTCTTAACCAAATTCTTTGGGCTTTGGTTATTGCAATATTACATGCTCGACTTCGATATTAATATAATTTGGAATGACATTTAACTGCTTTCATTGTTGATTGAACCAAATATTTTGAACTGCGACTCGATGTAATTTAGTTAATTTTATGTAAAGTCGAGCCTGCACGGTCAAGCTCACCGTTTTTAAATATTGGATAGAAGCAGGCGTTACTTTGCGGAAATCCATGATATATTATCAAAATTAAGCTTAATTTGCTATACTCCGCGAAAAGCAGGAGAATCTGTGTGGTGTAATTTATAATTTCTTCAATCCTTATACCTCCACACCAAACAGATCTTCGGCAATGTACCCTCTACGCACGTTTCGCTCCGAAACCGGAGCATCCTCAGGAGATATTGTTGACTTTACAATGAATAATTGTTAAGTGACTTAACAATTATTCATACACCACACCACACAGATTCTCCTGCTTTTCGCGGAGTATAGCAAATTAAGCTTAATTTTGATAAGATTTTCTTAGTTTTTTTTAATTGAACCAATAAAATATCACTTGCTTTAACGGCGATCGAAAACATTGTAAGGAAACCTGCATGCCTGAGAGTTCTTTGTAACGCTCTTAAAGGCGTGTGAAGTCTACAAATCTGCTAGCGTGGTTAAGCCTGTCTGATTAAAATTTCACAATTAACGTTTTCACGACTAATTTCCTAACTCCGGGCTTATACTAGCAATTTTTCCCTTCTCGTTATGGGGGGAGATGCGTGCCCGTTAGCGGGCTGGTAATGGTGACGTGAAGAAATAACAAAAACCCCGCCTAAAAATGTTCAAAATCAAAACTAAAAAAAAGAAAAAAAGAAGTTTAGAAATCTGAATCGAGGCAGTTATAAAACAAATAACAAATAACAAATTGTAATGCAATAAATAATTTTCAAAGTTTTTGCGTGCGCAGTCGGGTAAAAAAATTTTAATCACACCATAACGTTCGCCTGGTTGTCGTAGATTAAGTATAAAAATGTTTATTGTACAATTACTATCAATTAAACCATCAGTTTATGTGAACTTTTACTCAATATTCAGCCACGTAGCGAAGTTGTAACTGAACCCGCGGGTCGGTGTGAACCGCGCAGCTGTTCCGTTATTTATTTTTGCTCAACATAAAACTTGCTACTTGTAAACTTGCTACTTGTAACACCGAAACGCTTTCGGCGGTGCAATACCAACTCGGCGGGAGTTTGGAGTTTCAACACGTGTTTTGTGAAGGGAATAAAAAGGTTTCTTACGCTTTTAATATGGCGAGTAAATACACGCCTCGGAATACTTCTATTTTAAGACGTATTTTTTTGGGGTTTGATTATCAATTAGCGTATTGTTCGGTTCCTGTTGTCATTGAGTTTAACTTAAGTTTCATTCCCGTGCCTGAGAGAGCAAGTTTACGGTATATCTAACAACATGACTTCTACCAATCCTTTGTCTTACCCCACGCTAACTGGGGTGGGAAAAACATGTCAATCACTTTACATCTCATTCACTTTACACTTCATACAAGACTTTTTTCAGATGCTTCAGAGGTACATTATGTACTGTCTTTGAAACTTATCTGTGAAACCGAAAACCTACTCTGCCATCATTTTTAGTGACAGAATTCAGATTCAGCGCTAACATCACATGCAAAATTTAAATCAGGTGACTCTTGTCACTTTATTAGGTACGCGTTGCGTAGCGTAGGTACTATGCGCGTGTCGGTCTTTTATCTTCAATAGGGCTGCCGTAAGTTAGATTTTGAATTAGTTTGTATGGAAAATTAAATATGCTTCTTTTGATTTAATTTGTTTACAGGGTAATTCCTAATAAAATATACTTATGCACCCTTCAACTTTGTTTTATTGAACGGTCAGCGTTCGACAAGAACGTAAAACTATGAAAAGTATCTTAGAATAAAAAGCCCATATCTAACGCTCGACCCCGGAATGCAAGCAAATTTTATTTAAAAAAAGCCTTAAAATTGACTTCCTTATTTATTTCAGATTTTATTCAAAACAAAGCAAAAAGCCAACATCACGCGGTGTTCCCAGGCGGTAACCCATCCAAGTACTGAGACCGCACCCGATGTTGCTTACCTTTGGTGATCGAACGAGAACCGGTGTATTCAGCATGGTATGGACGTTGGCGACAGCTGGTTCGAATTACATAATCATAATATGAAAATCTGTCAGATAATATAAATACCCATCAACCGTAGCGTTAAACGTTTAACGCAACCTCGTTGGGAGACGCATTAGAAGTTTCACTTTAAAAACAAACATAAACAAAAATACACACTTTGACATATTTTGTAATATAATAATGGATGCACAAAGTCACTAGGTGCTAACAAACAAAACAACTTTGTGTTGGAAGTTTGGTATAAGTGTGTTTCCGCTTTACATCTCGAGAAGTTCTCACTGAATACTTTCAACTCTACTACACAATTGAAACTTAGTACGAAATTTTAGTGAGAACCGATTAGAAGTTAACTCAACACACGATCATAGTACCAATTCTACTAGTGTGTGTTAAGTTGTGTTGAGTTGAGTTAGTACATTGTTGCAATGCTGTGTTCCGGTCCAAAGAGCGTGGTTGCCGGTGTAAGTACTGGCACATGAGGGTTAACACCTACGCCTCAGGTTGAGAGATCGCTACTTAGCGATAAGGCCGCCTTTTGTATCCTGCTTCATTCTTCATGTGTTTGTTTTTTTTTTTTTGTTTCGTTTTTCTGAGTGGTGTGCAAATAAAGAGTATAAAAAAAAAAATGGACACGGGGCGGTAAGTTACAGGACGTGTTCCTTGCATACTCTGCGAATTGTTGCTCTGTTTATTACTATCTTCATATCAATTTCCTTTATATATATATATAATTACCATCCACTACAGGACACTCCTCCCACAGTAAGAAGGGGTTAAAGCCGTAGTCCACCACGCTGGCCCAGTTCGGATTGGTGGTCTCCACACACCTTTGAGAACATTATCGAGAACTCTCAGGCATGCAGATTTCCTCACGATGTTTTCCTTGACCGTTGAAAGTAATATTTTTAATGCTTAAAAACTTTGAAAAGTTAAGAGGTGCGTGCTGGGTCGAACTCGGCCCCTCGAAAGTGTAGTTGAGGTCCACTGGGCTATATCCACTTCGTAACCCGTGATCGCTTTCGAGTCGTGCAAACTTGTACTAAAGATACTGCATATTTGCATTTATTGTATCGTACAGAGTTTGATATGCATTGTTTGTCCGCGTGTTATGATAACAAATATTGTATGTATCTGCTCTTTATAAGAAAATGGTAATTGAAACAGTCTGTAATTGAAAACAGCTCAAAATGGACGCAACGACTTTGTTCATTCTATCCTTAGTTCTTACACCGGTTATTATAGTAAGTAAGAAGTGCACGACGAAGAACTTGCTTTAGAAGCTTTTTACTGTTTATAGTACTTAATACTTTTGTTTTAGTTTTGTTACTCTATGATCGTACACGGGAAGTCAACATCTAGGATGTTAATACTTTTCTGGTATAAAAAGTAGCCTATGGTACTCTCCGTCATTTCGACTAACGATATGCTTAAAACGCATTTATAATATTAGTAAGGAGGTATTTCGGGCCTTGACATGATTAAGTTTTGGGTTGGATTTTTGATTTAGATCAATAAAAAAATTATAATTTTGGTTCACTGCGGCAGCGACCCTGCTTTCTGAGTCCATGGGTGGCCGTGGGTTCGATTCCCAGAACTGGAAAATGTTTGTGTGACACAACTGGAACATGATTGTTTTTCAGTGTCTGGGTGTTTATCTGTATATTATACGTATTTATGTGTATTATATTCATTAAAATATTCAAATTCTAATAGTACCCGTAACACAAGCTACGCTTACTTTGGGGCGAGATGGCGATGTGCATTGTCTTAGTATATTTATTTATTTATTTGTTATAGGCTAATGATGAGTGTATCTCTTTATATTTTTTTCCTAGGAAGCATGGCAAAATTCAAGGTCGCTACGA
The DNA here is from genome assembly GCF_905163445.1 of Pararge aegeria. NCBI lineage: Eukaryota > Metazoa > Arthropoda > Insecta > Lepidoptera > Nymphalidae > Pararge > Pararge aegeria. The sequence goes on from NC_053193.1 coordinate 2,495,360, forward strand.
GAACCGCGAGGTGATGTTCACCATCATTCCAAACGCCACATGCTTCCACGCGAAGTTCACGAAGCAAGACTTGACGCGAGGAAAAAGCGTCGAACAACCACGCAAAGGACCACGGAGCTAAGGAAAAAGGTGGGTGCTAAAGTATTACCAACATTATTATCATCATCGTCACATTAACCGATAGACGTCCACTGCTCGACATATGTAGGGAGTTCCAAATTCCACGGTTCTGTGCCGCTTGGATCCAGCGGCTACCTGCGACGCGCTTAATGTCGTCCGTCCACCTCGTTGGGGGTCGACCAACGCTGCGCTTACCAGTGTGGGACTGCCATTCTAGAATCCACATTCTAGTTTTCGCGTTAAGCATGTTTCGCTCCGAAACCGGAGCATCCTCAGGAGATGCCGTCTTTACATTAAATAATTGTTAATTAACAATTTTTCATAAAACGTCCGTATAACGATGAAGGAGTTATTAATGACACCTTACTGATTCTCCTGCTTATTGCAGAGTATAGCGAATTAAGCTTGATGTTGAATATGAATACAACTACTTTACAGCCGTCAGGACATCTGAGACCACTTCAAGAGGACGATATGGAAAATGACGAAGTTGTCTCAGTAGTTATTGGACCGCCAGCGATGCGGCCACAGTACGAAAGACTCAATAAACACACTCCGAAACCAACTAACTGTACCGTAGCTAACGACTCAACTCCTATATCAACAAACCTCGTCAAAAACCTGCTAGTTCAACTAGGCAGAGAGTTTTTAACTCACCAAGTGAACGAGGACTTTGTTTTTGGACAGTACATCGGTAACTCCATGAGGAATTTGACAAATGAGTTCCGGCTAAAAATGCAGCATGAAATTCTCGATTTGGTAGTGAAGTACCAGAAGTTGAGTCGCGGTGAATTAAATATGAGTGGTTTAATAAAGTCGCCACCACACGAAGAGATCAGTTCGCAGATCATAACCAGAGGTGTTAAAATGGAAAAGAGATTGAACGAAACGGATGAAGTGTGGCCAGACTTTACGAATTTAGCAAACATCGTCGGTTAGACTGGGAGAGCATAGCAATGGCTAATGTTGATAATCTCGGCATTTCTCGGTGGAATCTGCCTTCTAAACCGGTGATAGAGTAGAGAGTAGAGTATTTATTTACTATTAATACCTAATTTTAAGAACTTCGGTTGTATGGAAACCTGCATGCCTGAGAGTTTTCCATAATGTTCTCATAGGCGTGTGAAGTTTACCAATCTACACTTGGCCAGCGTGTTGGACTATAGCCTAGCCCTAAGCACCAGGCTATCAACGCTTCACCAGTGCGTGTCGTGCACAGCTAGTATATAAAGAATATTTGTATTTGTAATAGCAATTTTGTTTGCATTAAGCAATTCCCTAGTTTTGTATATTTAAAACCAATGTTTGTTCAAACGTTCAAACAATTTGTAGAGTTGGGGTCAGCGAATACATCGTCCAAATAGTTGAGCGAAAAGTTAACAAATGGGATCGCAGCTCGCATTGCACTAGCGGGGTCTGGCCCAAGTTGAAATACGATAGTTTACTGCCTTATAAAAGCGGTGCTAGCGCATTGGGTGGGAGCTTAAGTTCACTTTCGGGGGGCCGAGTTTGAATCTCAACCTCTAACTTATCTAAGTTATGTGCTTTTTATGTAATTAAACTATCACTCGCCTCAACGGTGAAGGATAACATCGTGAGGAAACCTGCATGCCTGAAAGTTCAATATAATGTTCTCAAAGGTGCGTGGAGTCTACCGATCCGCACTGGGCCAGCGTGGTGGACTACGGCTTTTACCCCTTCTCATTGTAGGAGGAGAGCCGCGCCCTGTAGTAGGCCGGTAATGGGTTGATATGACAAAACCGGGCTTTAAAGTGAGTATTCATGAGTTATTCCTAGTCGGTAATGGATCATTTCTTAGTGGTTTCATTTGCAGAATTGTCACAGTTTTTTACAAACAATGAGAAGAGGTTTAAGCCGTAGTCCACCAGGCTGGTCCAGTGCGGGCTGGTGGACTTCATAAACCTTTGAGAATATTATGGAGAACTTTCAGGTGTGCAGGTTTACTCACAATTTTTTCCTTCACCGTTGAAGCAAGTGATATTTGAATTACTTAAAACGCACATACCATAAAATTTGCTGATTTATTTATTCCCTTGCACCCATGCCTTAAAATATGCGTGACGCCTTTCAGGGCGTAGTTATAGTAATAGTATAGTAGAAGATAGATAGATAGATAGATAGAAAGTCTTTATTGCATATACAGAAAAAAAATCAAATTGAACAAAACAAAAGGCCAGACAACCTTTGTTTAATGAACCTACAGAAAACGAAGTACGGAAGAGTGAGAGATGCGTGCTAGGATTCGAACTCAGCTGCTCGGCCTTGTTATTTGTATTAAAGTCTAAATAAGCGATGACTGAGGTCGACATAAGTCGAGGTTAGAGTGCTTATAGTACGTACTAAGCAACGCAGTAGATTTTTTTGTCTTGCTTGCCACCCGCTGTCGCTTATACATTAGACTGTCCGCAGCTTTTCACGCACATTCAACAATTCAAGTGATTTATTTAGGCTCTAAACTAGAGCGTCCCTACAATGTTACCGCAGCGCGAAATTATGCTGCAAGCGCTGTTTGTTAAAAACTGTGACAATTCTGGCAATGTCCGCTAACAAATGAACCATTAAGAAATTGGAATAGCTCGTGAAGGCTCGCTATAAAGCTTAATGTATTATCGCGTGGAAAATGTGGAAATGTGCACACGACTCTGCCAACATCCGTATTATTTTAACAGATGGAAACTAAACACTGAACAACTTAACTTAATTAATTGTTATAAACAGCGTGCAATGTTTTTAAAATTATCTATGGTAGTTTACGTATTATTTTATGCATTTTTATTGTACGCCACAGAACACACAGTAGTCACTGAAATATAAACACAAAAGAGCAAGATAAGGGTTGTTTAAAATTATCTATGGTAGGTTACGTACCTTTTTATGCACTTTTTTGAATACAAAAGAACGAGAAGAAGAAGAAGAAGAAGAAAAAGTCTTTATTGCACATACAAATATAAAATCAGGTTAACAAAAAAAATAAAAAATAAAAACTATACATATGCACAAAGGCGGTCTTATCGCTTGGAGCGATCTCCTCCAGACAACCTTTGGTTGAAGAAACATATGAGAGAAAACGGGATAGTGCAATAATTAAATTGTGCTAATTATAAACATTACATACTAATACTACATATATATAGTAAAACATATATTTATATATTTACGAACGAGATAGAGGTGACTTATCGTTTCGCTACATAGCGATCTCTTTCAGACAAACAAAGGCGTAAAAGGATAAATTAAGTATAAACATGACATTAATCTATACTAATATTATAAAAGACTTTTTTCTTGGTTAATTTGTTTGTACCGATTAGCCTCCGAAAGTACGGTACCGAATTATTTCATCGCCAGAAGAAAGCAAAAATATCTCAAAGTAATTTATTAAAAACAAAAGTATGTGTACTTATGTGTACACATGCGTTAGAAGTTATACTTCTTTGGCGTAACAAGATAAAACTCTTTTCAAAAATTTTATCTTAAGCTATATCATTATGGGACCACAAAGTTTACTGAACATTAAAATTTCAGACTGTTGTACAATTGAATCAATTTAATGATTCTCCGGAATGAGCCCACAGACTTTGAAAATTGAAAGTGTATACTGTCAAACCTTTTTTGAAAACCTAAAATGTCGACTATAGCTAACTCAATTTAATGCAATCTCTCAAATAAACTATTCCTACGGGATACTTTCAAACAATGTTGTATGTCTTTTAAAATTTTGGGAACCGTTCGTTTCCTCGGGTAATGAGTAGACTATTTATCTAATAGCTCTATCTATAATTTTTATTATATATATACTCTATGGTTAGCATTTACCAGGCCTTGGCTTGTGAAAGAATTACCGTACGTTACCTTAATCTTTACTTTAGCTTCTTACCTGTATACATTAAGGTAAAAAGTTTTTTTTTTATATTATGACAAAAACAAACTGCTGCAGGCCCATGTAGCCTAAAACAATCTAAAACGATTTGTAATTAAAAAAATCACATCAAATTCTCGCCAAAAATGTTTTTATTCGGTTAGATTCTAAATTTATATCGCTGTTAAAAAAAGATAATAAAAAGTTAAGTCATTTAAATCATTTTATGAAGCGCCTTTTGGAGTTTCCTATTAAATCGTATATACGGCTAGGTTCTGTAGACGCAAGCAGGATTTCCATAACAATTTTAATCTCTTAGAACACAACAAACATCATGCGGATATTAGAACGTTCATACAAATATTTGCCATACATATTAAGTACACAAAATACACATTCTAATCCATGTTTCTTGTGGATTTTAACAAACAGTATCCCATTTAGTGAAGCTCGATTAATTTCAAAGGGTCTGATATATTGCGGGCGGTTTGGCTCGCAATGACGCTCAAAATATTCGTTCATATTAGCTAACATGTTAGCATACATTATGGTTATTTAATTATACATACCATATTTATTTGCCAAACCACGATGCAGCAAGATAATGTTTCATATAGTTTTTTATCTACATCGCTATCGAA